>NC_071630.1:7714780-9035159 GCF_014839835.1 Dryobates pubescens
AGATTCTGTTTGTGTCACATGAAGGTTGCAAAAAGTCCCCCCTCACCTAATTATTTAATGCATCTATAAGTGATAAAATACATTCAGAAACTGTGGACAAATTTGAAAAGAAGCTATTAAGACAATCACAGATTCA
Organism: Dryobates pubescens; assembly: GCF_014839835.1. Lineage (NCBI taxonomy): Eukaryota > Metazoa > Chordata > Aves > Piciformes > Picidae > Dryobates > Dryobates pubescens. The sequence continues at coordinate 7,714,917 of NC_071630.1, forward strand.
TAATAGTTTGGTTTTTCTCCCTATATGATTTTAGCACATGGCCTGAAATTAAAGTTCTTACCAGAGTCTGAGTCAAAAAGCTGCCAGGTGGGCAAGATCAGGCACAATGTTGAACTTCATTAATTAAACAAGTTAAGAAGAAAGGAAAGTAATCTTCTGCTCTGGTCAGACATTAGGGTAGGTCTATACAATTATAAGCTGAAATCTTCCTGTTTGTTTTGTAAATTATATAAAAAATATATCCCAAGCAGACATTGTGACAGTCTAAATAAAGCCCCTTAACCATCAGTTGTTACTTTTATTTATGGAAGAGATACAATATATAATAAAATTAATGACTGCTGTTTCAAGGGAAAACATTGGAAACTATCCATTAGAAACCTACAGCATTTGATGATTCATGCTTGACCTTTTTCTGCAAGGATTAATTGTATCTCCTGCTCTGTGTTGCATTGACATTTTACCTAACAATACCCTGCCTTTATTTGGTAGGGCAGGTTATACTGGGTTGCTGTAGCTTAAAACAGTTAAGCCCTGAAACTGCAAAACTAAAAGGAAGCCAGTACTGACTGGAAGACTGTAAAAGCTGTCTTAATACAAAGACTATAAAGCTACATCCACCCCTCTGTGTGTGACAGGCTCTTGACCAGCTTCACTATTTTGCCATGGGACTAACCTGGCAGGAGGCTGAGATAATCCCCTACCTTGGGTAAGCTACAAAATCACCATGTGCTTAAGAGCTGCAGTAACAGCCCCTAGTTGTGTGAAGGGGGGAGGTCATATATATTGCTGAAATAATCTCTTTCTTACCTCTAATCAGCTGTCCACCTGCTTGTATCTCACAGCTGAGACACTGGGGCAGGGCTTTGAAATCAGCTGGATACTGCTTGTGCATGTGATTTTGAATATAAAACCCTAGTCTTTCCTTGTCCATAAGTTTAAGTCATGATAAATTTTTTTTAAACAAAATAGAAGACAGATATTCCTCAGCAATGCTTGAGGAGACTGGAGTGTTCTCTTGCATGTAAAAGTCATGCATGGGAACACAGGCATGCCAGTGTACTTCAGCATAGCTCTGAAAGTGATCCTTAATAAGAGGGGGTTGGAACGAGATGATCCTTGTGGTCCCTTCCAACCCTGACTGATTCTATGGTTCCCTGATCCTATCTGTGGCTGGAAACAGGGGGGTGTTGGAGTTTATTTGAAAGGTGATTCAGCTGATTTCGCCTTGCTTCCAATTATATAAAACAAATCTCAAGAAAAAAAAAAAGAAGCACATCTTTTATTTTCATATTCATTGTTAAAACTGCCAGCTTGTGAAACTTGGCAGAATGAGCTGTGTCAGTGTTGTCATCAGTGAAAAGTTCCATTAACAAAAAAAGAAATGACAAAAAGACACATGCCCCTCAAACATAAGGGCTCTTTTGTAATTCAAAACCCAAACTGGTGTGAAGAGCATGGAGCTGACTTTTCTTTTTACCCCATTAAAAAATATTTTGAAGGTAAAAAAAATCAAGGCTAGACTCAAGTAACACAAAGACACAAGTAAAATACAAAATGAGGATGCATTCCAGAATCATCTCTCATTTTACCATCACTTATCTCTGCTGCCTGCCCTGTGTCTGTTTATTCCAAACTTCACAAAGCAGAACCTTTCCACATCAGATATAGAACAAAACCAGGTTTTGAAGCACCATGGAATGAGTCTGTATATACTTATCGAGCACTGAGCAGCTGGACCCTGTTCACTTGCTGAATAGGAGTTCGAGATGTCTGGACTTTAAGTAGTTCATCTGGGCTGCACAGAAAATGAACAGTTCTATTTTGTATATATTGAGGAGGAGCTTTCCCCAGATATATGTGGAGGAGGAACATGAGCAATAATTATTATTTTGACTAGACTTTGAGGAGTGTGTACTACTGCCCTCACATAAAAATGCTTTCTCCATTCATGTAATGAAGCAGGTAACTTCTATTCATCCCTTCTGCCTGCCTGTCACCATCACACAGACTTCAGGCAAGCAACTGGAACAGTGAAAGAAGAAAGGGAATTTTGTAACATATTGTATCTCCCCTCTGAAGAAAAGGCTGAAATGTTCAGTTCATTCATTTCACTGATTTAATTTTTGCAGCTGGGGGGACTGGGGGGAGGTAGGAGGAGAAAAAAGAGGAATAGTTGTGTTGCAATGCTAATGAGCACATTTACAAGGCTGTGCCAGAAACTCTGTGCTTCAGCTTGCTTTTATTAGCCATTTTGGAATATGTCTTAGTTGCAGTTGCACAAAAAGCATTGTCAGGGCTTTTATATTTTCTCATTTAGAATACTATGACATTATTTGAAGAGGGACTAGTTCTGCAGCACATAAGCCAGGATCAGTATTGTATAATACAGCAGCTAGACTCATTTTGCAGCGTGATTACAAAACCCATCACAGTGAATTATACAGCAAGTTAAATTGGTTTCCACCTTCTGCAAAGCCAGAATATTATCTTGCACAAATAGTGTACAAATGTAGAAATAATACAAGTCCAACTTATCTCAACGATAGAGCACAGAAAGCTTCCACTGCTCGCTCCATCAATACTCTCTATCTGCTGCTAATGACACCTGCTACATCCTGAAAGCAAATTCTTATAATGGCGAATACCCTTCCTTCTATCCCTGCTTCCCACCCTCCCTCCCCACCTCTTATTAAGCTTTAATTTACTTGGATATCCTGCCACTGCTAAAAACATTCCAACTTTTTTTTTTGAGTAACTTCTTTTCACTTTTCTTGACCAGAAATACTTGTGAATGTGTGAACTTGAATTAAAAAGCACCATTGCTGCCTTTATATTTTTCAGTTTAACTTAAAATAGAGGAACAATGCTTTGGTACAAGTAACCCAGACTGGTCACTACAATTTTTCATATAATAGGCTTTTGCATTGCTTTTAGTTATGCTTTCTAAGTTTCTTATGCATCACTTGAACTCATTCAAGTAACAATATGGTCCTCTGAGTGGAAAGTAAGCCACTCACATACAGCTGCTTGGGAGTTTTTCCATCTTGTTTTGTTTTTTGAAACACAAATAGGGAAGGAAGAGAGCTTGGTGAACCATCCTGGACTACTTCCTTGTTTCCAGTCACTGAACACCATCTGAACCTAGCTGAAAAAGAGCTCTGTTGTCTTAATGAAGTTACTTCTTAGCATCATGTTCACAGTATTGTAGAGCATGATAGGTCGAGAAGGGCAGGGAGAAGAAGAGAAACAAACAGCTTGATTAAGACTCAAATTATATCCCAAGAAAAACAGCTACAAACCCAGACTACCTGCTGTTTCCTACAGCTGGACAGACCTTGCAGAAGCTACCTCAGCCCATTTATCAATTCTAGAATTCAATGACCATGCAGGCTGTTAAAAGAATTTGCCACACACAAATGTAGGCTTATGTAACTGCATGAGTATAGCATAGCTGATTTATTTTTCTCTTTATATTAAAATCAACAGATCCATCTCTAGCAGAGCTGTGCAAATAAAGTTGTTTTGAACATACTGCTTTGCAGACATTCTGTCTGTTCTCCAGATTCAGAACAGTTACTGCTGTGCTGTGACAGAGTTGATAGTATTTGGAGTTGCCATAGTGTTAAATGTTTCTCTTGTGATCAGCAGCTGCTGATTCAAATGAAAATCTTCAGCCATTTTCTCTCCTGTATATTTTAAAGTCATTTCAAATTCATCATAGACAAAAAGGTGTAAATGATACCAGGTGAAAAATGTATTGTCTCTAAATGAGCTTTCTGTGATTTGATTTCAAGGTCACAGCACACAAATAGCATCTGCTTTCAGTTCCTGTACATGTTGAAAACCTTTAGTCATCTGAGTAATAATTAGCAAACACGTATAGATATTCACTTCACAGTACATATATATTTAAATGAGCTGAATTTTGTGTCTGGACAATGTCCAGGACAGAAACTTAGAAGTCCAGCTTTGGATGCGTGTGATAATTAACTCCAGCAGTTCTGACAAATGAGTGTGAAAGATAGCTAGGTGAAGGCAGTCTAGGACTACAAATATGCCCATGCTGGCCAGGCTAGTATGTCACTAAAACATGGTGGGATGGCTCCCATGGCTGGAGTGTGGGATTCAATGGGTACAAGCTCTTTAGGAAAGACAGGCAGGGGAGGAGAGAAGGGGATGTGGCCCTCTAACTCAAAAACCAACTGGAGTCAATGGACCTCCACCTGGGGATAGAAGAAGATGTATCAGAGAGCTTATGGGTGAGGATTAAAGGAAAAGCAAGAGAAGGTGACATCATAGTACGGTCTGCTACAGGCCACCTGTTCAAGAAGACCAAGTGGATGAGGCCCTCTCTAAACAGACAGGAGCAGCTTTGTGTTCACAAGCCATGATCATGGGAGATTTCAACCACCCTTCAAGCCCAAACCATTCCATGAACCAATGGAACTCTAAGGTGCATGGTACTTGTAAAACATTTTGAGAATTTAATTCTCACATTTATCAGTATTAATAATTCTAATTTAATGCATTTTCCTTGTCACTTGCAGTGAATCAATTGCTAATTAAATGCTGTGAAAAAGATGAATTACCATTTTACATGCTTAGAATGTCGCTAATATGTCTAAATCTAGATGTGAAATATAGACCGGTGCAATTCGAATCCCTATAAATATAATTGTTATTCAAAACAATTTTATACTGAATAATTATGTTGTCAAAAAAAGGGTAAGTACTGGAAAGCTCAAGTGATCAACATTTAACCCTTTAGCATGTATTGGTATACATTTCATATTCAGATTACAGAGAAGGAGTTTGCAGAGGGAATCATTTCCCTTTAGTGGGACAGGAATAACTTGAAGAGAGAGCACATTGCTATTGCCACATTACAAACTGATTAATCTTTTAATTTTTTTTGGTGTGTGTCCCTTTTGCATTGTAGGTATTCATGTTTAAAATCTGAATAAATGCACAGTTTACAGCTGTGCACAGCAGTGGTAGCTACCATCTCCTTTTGACTGACAATGATGAGATTTCTGTCATGCTTTGCCTCTCCTACAGTGCCAGTGATGGGATTTTTTTGCTGAAATCTTATTACTGAATGCACTGTTGTGGTCTCGGATGGAACTTTCAATCAAAAAGGCAATCAAAAGGTTATCCATTTGTGAGTTTTCCTACAAAAGAGCTTTGCAAACCTCTACACTATATGCCTATAGCTCATAGTCAGAGTGACTTGTCCTAAATGCTATGTGACTATAGGCAGAAATACGATCTGTACCTCACAGCACCTTCCTTTGCTCCCAGGATTGGGATGTTGACTAGAAATGGGCTCAGTCTAAGCTCCAAATCAAACTTCTCCATTTACACTACTCATAGCTTTGGCATGGCACTGCAGAACACCCTGGCACTTGGTGCAAGCGATTAGTAAGAAAGGGTGTGGCTGATTACCGTCTGCTACAGAAATACATTTGATTTCATTGAAGTATTGATGACTGCTTCTTTACTGTCTTTAGTTTACTTCACTGTTTATACTATTAACAAAATTGCTAAAAAAAGTTATTTAGACAGGTTTTTGTTTGTTTGTTTTATGTAGTACCATTTCAATCAATTGCACACTTCATTAATTGCAATAAAGCCTTTATAATACATCTACAAGTTGCGTTGGCATATCAGTTGCCCACAAACTGCAGTCATTAAAACCAGCCACGCTGCATCAAAAGTGAAGTAAACGTTTCCATTTTCAAATACAGGCAAAACCGGGGGTGATGCATTAAGACATTTTTGTCCGCAGAACATACATTACTGAGGAGCTTAAGGGGAGGAGGCTGTTTTTACTAGCAATACTTGAACAAAAAGAAGCGTGAGGTTATTTCTCAGCACAGCGCAGTGAATTAGACACACCTAACTCCTGTGGTCACAGCCTGCCGCATATCTAATTCTGCAAACGCTGTCAAAAACTGCGTCGAACATTATCCTTTCTCATTGTGACTGCAGCCAACTAATAAATACATAGAATACATAGAATAAACCAGGTTGGAAGAGACCTTCAAGATCATCGCGTCCAACCCATCAACCAATCCAACCCACCTAAACAACTAAACCATGGCACCAAGCACCCCATCAAGTCTCCTCCTGAACACCTCCAATGATGGTGACTTCACCACCTCCCCAGGCAGCCCATTCCAATGGGCAATCACTCTCTCTGTATAGAACTTTTTCCTAACATCCAACCTAAACCTCCCCTGGCGCAGCCTGAGACTGTGTCCTCTTGTTCTGCTACTGGCTGCCTGGGAGAAGAGACCAACATCCACCTGTCTACAACCTCCCTTCAGGTAGTTGTATTAATTAATTAAATAAATAAATATTTATTTAAAAAATAAAATAAATTAATTAATTGGAAGGAACTACATCCCTCAAGAAACTGTGAAGCGATTCAGGCAGATTCCTTTCTGCAGGTGAAACTGAAAGAAAAGCGATAACAAGAGAAGTATTTATAAAAATATATTTCACAAAGTAGGAAACAATACAGGAGTTTCTCTGAATACAATACACGGAGTAAATAAACAAACAATAATATAGCTTCAAAACAAAGTAGAAAATTAAAATGATTTGCATGTAATACGTAGTTTTATTATACAACTGCTACTTCTAAATGGCAAGTTTGCATTACAAATCGAGTATGCTTGCAGCTTCTAGTGGTGTTCTTTCTCTGTGTGCAAGAGCCCTGGTGCATCACTATGAATATTATAGAAAAGAAATGCTAATAACATAAGCAGTAAAATTATGTACACACTGGTTCCTGCTCTAATACAGTGGAGAACTATAAGCATTTTTATTTTTTTTTTTAACTGTACTGTGTTATGTGTGGATTTCTAAAAGTCTAGAGTTTAAATATTCACATGAACCAGTTTACTTCCAGCTGTTTGTGCTTGTATTAAAAACACCAGGTACTAGATTTATAGAAGAAGATATAAAACTGTCAAAAGTTTTCTCGGGGAAAGTTTTATTCCTGCCAGCATTCTCTCAAAATTCAGCTACTGCAAATGGAGAGGTTACTGCCTGAACCTCAAACGATTTGTCATTTTTTCTCTTCAAAATGTACATGTATTAAACATTCATTATATATAGAAAAAAAAAAACCCAAACCAAACCAAACCAAAAAATCTAACAGATATAATTTAGTTTTCTTCATAAGCTTACTCTATAGATTATCAGTCTTAATAAATAAAAGCAGTAATGGACATCAATAAAATATTTATTTCAAAGATTAAACAAATAAATTCGATCTTTAGCAATAAAATCAGCAGTTCTTTCGTATGTGTAAGTCCGTCCACTTTCACAGTTTCCTTTCAGAAGACGAAGCACAGGATTGATCCTTCTTCTAGAAAAAAAGATCCTTTTGTCAAGCAAGGTTTTGTAGCCCTGCCTCTGAATCTCTGCACATTAGTAGGATTTATTACCCATCACTGGAATGGATTAAGAACATGTGAATATTTTAAGGCTTGACACAATATTTAAAGATGATACTCAGTCTGTGGTTACATGGCCAACAATTACTGTATGTACAACGTATGGTCACTGCACAGCAGAAGCCAGTAGGAATTTACAATGCTATTTCTATTAAGCATTGCTAAGAAGACCAAGATATTGCTTTTAACATTTCTGTGGCAGGATCTTTGTTGGCAATGCAGAAACAAACGATTAGCTTTACACATACTGGCAGGAGCTACTGTTCAACAGCAAAATCCCTGCAAGTCCATTTTCTAAGAAAGCACCAATTTCTTTTTGTTCTTTTCAATTCACTGAAGATAATCAAAGATCCCAATCTCCATCTTCAGAGTGGTCAAGTGAATATCAAATATCCAAAGACTTCTAGACACTCCACATACTTTACTTCACACTCCACAAGACTTAACCTCCTAACATATACTTTTTTTTTTTGGTTCAACATTACAATGTAGTTGATTTTATAGATGACTGGCGCTAAACTTGCCTCTAAAACAGAAAGCCACATTAGTTTTAACTAACAGCAGTGGCCCTAGAATATTACATGTTCGTTAAGTCAACAGTGAAAAAGGTTGTGATCCACTGTCAAGTTTCTTTGTCGCTTTCTCCCACTGAGTAAAGTTCTCCAAGTCTTTTAAAGCGAGGACCCCATTCGCTGAGGTAGTCAAAATTCTGATCTGAGTCTGATGCAGAGGACTCCAATGAGCTAAGGGAACCAGCCGCTGACCCTCTTCCTTCATAGCCATAAATCTGGATAGAGTCATATGGTGGAGCTGTGGGATCGTTATCGGCTTCGTGAAGCCTTACATTAATAAATTCATCAACATCAACACCATTAGGAACAGGTGCAAGACCCTGCCTGGGCATAAACTGCAGATCAGGTTTAATATCCTTACGAGGCAGAAATCCATTAATTCCATCAGGATTTTGCAAAGTTGCAATGTCAAAAGCTTCTGTGTCTTCTTCTCCACCTCCTTCATCATCATAGCGAATAATATTTTCCCTCACATCTTCATCATCTTTGATGATTAGAGGCTCATTCTTGTGTCGTCTAAGTGTCACAAACAGCACCACAATGACTGCAAAGAAAGCACCACAAGCTCATTAGGTAAAAACTTCCAATCAAAGCACTACGGGTTAAGCACAGCTGTGGAAGGCAGTAGGTTGTAAAGGTAATAGGGGTAGAGGAAAGCTAAAACTCCTCTAACTCCAACCCCATTCAAATGACAAAAAATGGATCACAAGCTCTGGTTAGTCCTCTGCTTTTCCACCATCTCATTTACATTGGAAGCCCAATTTGGTACAAGCAGGAAGGATATGCACATTTCCATTTTTGAGCCTTTCATTTAGATAACTTTTCCCTTTGGAAAAGTTACAAACCTAGGTGAAGTCAAGCTGCCATCATGCACTGAAACATAGTCTGTAATGATCTAGATTATGGATGGAGTTTTCAAGAATTAGAGGGTGTTTTTCTGAAAACACAGGCCTGATGATAGAAGGAAATTGGCATTGTCTTTTATGTGCTGTAACAGGCACACTATATAACTGAAAAGAGAATGAGACGGTAAGGGAGAAAGAAAGAGCTCAGATACATCAGTTTGAGTATCATGGACAGATGCATAAAAAGCTCTAAATTGGTTATGTTGTTGTTTTTGTGGCTTAATGCTGAAAACTCAGTTACTGATGTAAATCTCAGTTACAAAGTGAAGCTGCAAAGTGGAGAAATAGTCCTCTTCCTTCACTGTTCTCTCCCTCACTTGCTTGATGTCATATACAAATGTTGTATGTTTTATTAAAATATTCAGTGCTTTTTATCTTGTGAAACTGTAATGTCTCTTGTGGCACTACAATCCAGAATAAACACATACAAGTCCTAGAATTATAGAATGGTTTTGTTGGAAGGGACCTTAAAGATCATCTAGTTCCAACCCCACTGCCATGGGCAGGGACACGTTCTGCTAGACCAGGTTGCTCAAGGCTCGGACCAAACTGGCCTTGAATACCTCCAGGGAGGAAGCATCCACAACCTTCCTGGGCAATTTGTTCCAATGTCTCACCACCCTTACTGTAAACAATTTCTTCCTAATATGCAGAGTAAATCCCCCCCTCTTCCAGCTGGAAGCCATTGTCCCTCATTCTGTCACTACAAACCCTTGTAAAAAGTTCCTTTCCAGCTCTCCTGTAGCCTCTTTCTTGTACTGGAAGAGCATATGAGGTCTCCCCAGAGGCTTCTCCAGATATAAGATACAAGAAAGCCATCACGTGCAGTATATAGTGTGTTCACCTTGCAGTTTAACAAACTTAATTATATTTTCATTTTCATATTCCATAGCTGCTTCAGACTGGGACTTTGCTTTGAATGCTTTTGTTTAGCTCTTAGTACAACAGGGATTCAGCCCTGACAGGTCTCTTGGTACTGCTGCACATAACATTGTCCTTCTCTGTGACTTCCTTGCTTACAGCCACCCAGGAACCAGAATCATTTGCAACACCAGCCTGTGAACTGAATACATACCTAGCAGCAAAATGATGCAGGCTAATATTGCAATGAGGGCTCCCATGCTGAGTCCAATGGGCAGGACGTATGCTTCAACATTACATGACTGGACAATGCCATCGCTGCTGCAACCACAGACCCGAATAGTCAAAGTGCTGGTGCTGCTCATGGGAGGATTCCCACTGTCACTGATGATGATCGGCAGGAGGTAAACTTCTTGCTTCTGCCTGCTGAATCCACTGTGCTTTGCCAATATGCTGAGAGTGTTATCTGGAAAATGGAAAAGGTGCATTTTTCATGATGTAGAATAACTGCTAAACCCACAGCTTTTTCTTAGTGCCTTCAGAAAACCTCTGTACAAACACATTTGCACTTTATTAAACTCATTATACTGGCAGCACCTGACACAGAAATCCTTCCCCTTTCTGTCTGGCTGCCAATACCCCAAATAACTGGGTGCAACACAGTAATTTTCTTGTGTTATGTGGTGTGATCATAGCAACCCCTCACTTTCTTCTCTGCATATAGATGTTTTCCCATCATGACTCATCACTGTTTTCTAAGTCATAAAACTTCAACTAGTACAACAAAGTGAGCAATGAAATGCTAAAGTAACCCAAACTTAATAAAGCACATTCATCAATTAAAGCAAATGTTCCATGCATTGTAGGCAGAAAATGCTGTAAAAGATTCTTGGGGGTTTTTTATTATTAATAAGCAATACAAAGACAAAGGAAAAGCTGAATGTATTAGAAGTTGTAGGCCTAATTTTTGGCAATCTAAACATTTATTGGCCCTCAATAATGAAAACAGAAAAAAACATAGCAGAATATGTCTCTTATGACAGCAGCCAGAAGAAATGAGTCTAGGACATTCTTACCTCTACACACACACACATGAAGATACTTAATTTTGGGAACAGACAGAGGCATTCTGACTACCATAAAGAAATGTTTACATCCAAACCAGTATTCTAAAATGCAGCATTATATTCTTGTAGCCCTGCTTAGTAAGGATGGGTATTATTAAGGAATAAAGGTAGTTACAAAATATAATGATCAAAGAAAGAAACCTTTCTAAATTTTATCATATCCTCAACCAACATCAAGATATCAATCAGTAGATAACTCCCATATTTAATTCATTACTGCCATAAAACAAAAAATGAAGAAAGATTATTTGATATTTAAGCACATGGGGCAGTTGTCTCGTACAAGAGAACACAGAAGTCTTGTTTTCCCATTCAATGAGGAAGAAATTTAATTTCAGGTAGTTCCCTTCTGAAGTTCTGTCTTTGATTTTGCAGTCTTTCTGTATCCCCTTCACAGCGGAATCACCCACCAATCACACTTCAGCTCTTACTGTAAAGGTTCTTAATATGTATGACAGGCTATATAATAATTTCAGCACTTCTCTTAGCATTTACAGTTCATAACATGAAGATCAAACTAAAAATCAGCTACTTTATAAAGCAGTATAGACATGGCTGTTTCATAATACCTTTGCAGAACAAAAAGTATTCTTAATGACTTTGCCTTCCAGAAATCCTGATTTTTTATCTATTCAAGTTAGGAACCGTCACATCAAAACTGATGGCACCCTGGAGCTGAATAAATAGTCTAGTCCTTCCCTGTGCCCTTTTTAAAATTAAAGGAAGCATATGTGTTTACTAAAGATAAATTTCAGGTATAAGCTCTTAAGAATTCTGACAACTCAAATAGGACCAAGCTCCTTGATGATACTCAGTGTACTGTGTGCCACTGTCGTGGTGGAAAAGTCAAGTATGTTTTAAGTCAATGATTAGCAGACATTTAGAATTAAGCAAAAACCCTTTACTTCTCCTTCTTAGTTGAGTGTGTCAGAGATTTCAGCACATGTGTGCAAGTTAAACCACTTCCAGTGTCATGCTTGCTCTCTGGTTGAACTGCAAGGAACGAAGGGAAATGTTATGCTAGTAAAATAATACTGCAGCTAAGATATCCCAAGTATCAGCGTGTGGCTTTACCAGGGTGACTACCACACCAAAAGTAATGTGTACAATGTACATTTTTTAGTGTTTTCCTCCTGCACAGCTCCACCCCTCCTTCTCAAACACTGGAAAATAAAATTATTTGGCTTCCTCCTGCAAAATTAAAAATACCTCAGTATAAATTGCATCCTTATTCCTTTTGCTTTAACAGATCAAAGGAGAAAAAAACCTATGAGGCTCAATTTCCAGCTCTTTGAGACAAATCCCAATCAGAAGTGTCACATCTGTAGTCATTTATTAAGAACTCTAGAGGCTTTTACAGCTATATTACTCAGTGACTTCTTGTGCTCTAGAAATCTACTTGTACAGACTGTTGCTTCCTATAAGCCTGCTCCAGTTCTCCTCTGTCTAAGCTGGAGGAAAGGACTCATATGCAAAAAAGGTAAGACACCTGCTTCAAGAAGAAATGAAAAAAAGAAGCTGCTTTTGTTGGTGACAGCTTCAGATCCCTCCCATCTTTCTGACACATTCACTGCTACTCTGGCTGCTTCAGAAAATTCTAATAAGCCAGAATTGGAGAGTAAAACAAAGTGAAAAGGAAGGTTACTATAAAGAGAAAAATTGAAGAAGGCAGAAAAAAAAAAGAGAGAGGAAGGAGAAGGGATGGAGGAAAAAAAGTGCCCATTTCTGCCAATTGATGAAGCTATGCTGAATATAGGATTGCTTGGTACCAGTAAGAGTTATTAATTCAAGTTCAAAAGACATGAGAGAAAGATAAGCAAGATATTTGGGACATTAGCTGAACTATTTAAGTGTAAAAGAAGTTGCAATGGTTGACTAGTTAGTACTATAAGAGAGGAGATGCAAGGCAAGGAGAGAAAAGAATAAACTTTCCTTTTTTAAGAGAAGGGGATTTTGTTTAAAACTGCTCATAGACTCCAGTTGAATTTGTTCTACTCAGGAAGAAATTTGCAATCAGAAGTAGTCAGTAGAATAAGGAAAAGGAAATGACCAAATTGTTTTGCCAGTGGATGGCAAATGCTCAAATTTGACTTTGTGCAGCAAAAAATATACCTTGGTGTTAGTGGGGATGTGACTCATGACTGAAGAACAATGACTCTCTAGCTGACATTTCAGTTGGCTCCTGGAACTTAAAAATATAACCTAGCAGCTGATTAGCAACAAATTTCATTTATCTGATTTGCTTGCTCTTCTCTGTGGACACTCCTCTCACCCACAGATAACAAAACAGGGGGAATCTCCTCTAGGAACAACCTCCAGCACTGCTGCATGAATTAACTTGGCAGCAGGTGCTCAGCAGGAGGGTGGACAATCACTTTCCACTCATCTTTCCAATTAACCCACTGATCCTTCGTTGTAGCACTGTTCAGGTTATTTATTTATTCATGTTACTTTTAGCAAAACAAGGACAATTACACACAAGGGGGGAAAAAAGATAACTCCTCTCTGTTGATAAGCTCTGAGTAACCTACCACAGGCAAGAGAAACACAGTCTTACCTCCAGTTGGTGAGGGATATTCAGGGGTACCTTGCCACTCTCAATCAAATTTGGACTCCCTGAATTCTGTATCCTTCTATGAGGGGGAAGGGATTGAAGAAGTTCATTAAAATGCCAGAGACATCTTAAATGCCATTTCATTGATGGTCTACCAACCCCACAGGACGGCCTAGGAACTGTGTTCTGTCTTGCAGGCTTAAGGAATAGTGTAAGATAAGGGCTCTTAATCATTGCTTTAACTTGTCATAAATTTGTGCAGGAGAGTAACACAGGTCCAGGAATACATAATTACAATTTAGATCTGTAGCTCATTTTTACCTTTTACAAACTAAAACCGAATCAGGGATTACTGGTGACTCCCAGTGTTTGAAGCTTACAAGCAGATTTAAACAATGCTGAAAGAGACTGCTAGGGGAATAGCTCCCTCACAGCTGGAACAAAGAATGACAATCCAGAAAGTCTTTACAAATGTCCAGTGTGATTTCTAGACAAAACCAGTTTTAATAATCATAACCAAGGACATGCTTACCACAGGGCTGAGTGCTTCCTGCAGATGCCCAACTGTTCTCAAGACCCACTGATCTCTTTGGAGATTCTTGGATGAAAGATTTTGAGAAAAAGCATCTGTAATAATTTTAATAGAAAGCCACTTTTGTATTTTCTAGGTATGAGTGGCTTTAATGGGATTGACACCAATCTGGATGTGAAACTAGCAAGCAGGAGTCAACTTCTTCATCTTCCACTTTGTAAAAGAATGCATGTTGCAATTTTCAGTCAGATAATAAAATGACAGAACAAAAGTGAAAAAAAAAAAACCAACAAAGCTGAAGCAGTCAGTTTGCATCCAAGTGTCATTTTCTCCGCACACATTATTGCAATTCTTTAATTCCCTCATGGTTCTCTTTAATATATGGAGATCAGTGGACTTCCCTGCTGGGTAACCTTACACCTACATAGCTCTTTTCTGTCTTTCTTTTTTTTCCATCCCTTTTATAATGTTCTCAGAAAGATCAAATCATTAATGGTATTAAGGACTTTGTGGTAGAAATTGTTATCTATTCCGGATATGTTACTTATGCAAAGAAAGAATTTTAAGTGGAAGCTTTACAGCTGGAAGCACAAGAATGACAGAAATCAGTTTCTTCATGTTTATTAGAGCTAGCTTTTTTGTGTACTTTTTACTCTAAACCAGATTCTTTGTAATACAGAGTCCTTTGGCACAAGTAGAAAAGCAGCAATCTCCTTACTGTGATATTTCCTGCTTTTTTGATAATGGATAGACAAGGACAGCTCATTCATTTCCTTGCTCAATTCATAAGTGGCAGCTATTCTCACATAAAAAACTTGAAATAACAGAGTAATTGAGTTATTATCATGAAGGTTTCAATGGAAACTACCAAAGCAGAGGCAGAAAGCCCAAACTGTATGACATGCTCAGAAATGCTAGCTGTGTAATATTTAGCAGTCACCTGCAGATGCACTAGAAAAGAACATTCAAGAGAATGCTAGGAGAGCATTTCAGCTTTTTCATAGCCTCATTCATGTGTGTGCTGCTTATAAAACTTACTATTCAGTGTTACAATGTTAAACACAGATCTTCCATTTTTTGTTTTCTTCAAAATTCAAACCTAACAACATTAAAATAGCAGAGTAAAAGGGAAGACCCCCATCCCCATTTTAGAGATTGGGAACTAATCGAATTGCCCAAAGTCACAGAGATCTCTCAGAAAGTATCTATACACATTCTATGAGCAGTAAACCATACTGCAATCATTATTCTTTTGGATATTTTGTTATTGGTACTTCCCTTTCTATGAAAGGATTTGCAAACCAAATGTATTTCGATTGGTAGCAGTACACTGCAGAAACAAGGCCGATGAATGCAGCCCCAACAATTCACCATTCATAGTTCCACCTGATAGCTGTCAAATTAGAATCATAGGATCATTAAGGTTGGAAAACCTCTAAGATCATCAAATCCAACCTTCGATGCAACACTTCTGTGACCACTAGACCATGTCCTGAAGTGCCACATCTACTCATTTTTTTAACACCTCCAGGCACAGTGACTCCACCACCTCCCAAAGCAGCCTGTTCCAATGCCTCCCCGCTCTTTCAGTACAGACATTTTTCCTAACATCCAACTTAAATCTCCTTGGGCACAGCTTGAGGCCATCACCTCTTGTTCTGTAATTAGTTACTTGAGAGAAGAGGCTAAAACCAGCCTCCCTACAACCTGCTCTCAGGTGTAGAAAGATATAAGGTCTCCTCTCAGCCTCCCCTTCCTCAGGCTGAACAATCCCAGCTTCCTTGGCCTGTCCTTGTAAGACATATTCTCCAAACTTAACTGTTTTGATATAATCTTTTATTCTCATAATTACAAAAGCAGTGGGAAAGAATATTCATGACCTGCTTTCTGATGCAGCACAACAACCAGAAAAGACAACTCAGAGCACACCCTCATCACTGTCATCTTGTAAAAGAACACCATTCATCGAGGGGCCCTGAGCTGAAAAAATTGTCTGCATGTTTCAGATTACCCTTAAATACAAGTTAGAAGTACCAGTTTCTTGCTTCCAAGAGAATGCAGTTAAAATGCTTTGAGAGATACATCTCTGTTTATGTAAGAGAGGGTTTTGTTTGGGTTTGTTTTTTTTTTTGTTTCTGCCTTAGGCTGTAACACTTTTTAAAGGAATAACTGATTAAAAGGGGACAGTTTGGGGCTTGCATTTTATAAAGTGCCAGTCATTAGGAGATGAAAAGTAATTTGAACATGGGTAGGCACACCAAACATTCTTATGAGAAGTCATCTCTGTGTATATGCTAATATAGATGCTGACACTGACAACGTGTAATATTTTACACAGGTATTACAAGATTGTCCTTTGTGACTGTCTCAGACAAAATTCTGTTGAACAGCAGTTTAAAGGGGAGATGACCCTTTGCCTAATCTGTATGGTAAAGGCATAAATGTTCTATTCAAGCAAAAGGCTTATAAAATAATCTGAAAATAAAAAGATGCCATTTTTATAGCACCTTTTGTCTGATTTATGATAGCCAAACCATATGGGCAATGAAGCATTTGCAGGTAGTTCAAACCGACCTGCTTTTCATGAATGTCAAAAATTTGTGATGTCTTCAAAAAAGCAGATTGATGACTGCTATCAAATTTGATAGCAGAAATCAGGTTCAAAAGAAAAGAAGGGGTATTGTGCTATAAAAATTCAGCTGATGGATCAAACTCTCTCTTCTGCATCATGGTAAGT
Source organism: Dryobates pubescens (assembly GCF_014839835.1). NCBI lineage: Eukaryota > Metazoa > Chordata > Aves > Piciformes > Picidae > Dryobates > Dryobates pubescens. The sequence goes on from NC_071630.1 coordinate 7,731,674, forward strand.
CAAAAGCCCTACTAACATACTTGATGGCAACACACTAAACATTCCTGACACACTGGCAAACACCAGCATGGATTTTTGTTGTTCTAGAGCCTTGGACATTTTGTATTCACTTAAAACACCAGTAAGAACACAGGAAAAGAAGTATTTAATGGGAGAAAATATACTGCTGAGGAGAAAAATTGGATAACATCACAGGTTTTGCACATATATTACTTTCTAATTAATGTATTTATTTTTAACCAATTGGCCAAAATAATAATAGCTTATGCCAGAACAGCGGAATCAGCTAATTAAACAGAAAAAAACCCAACCAACCAACCAAAACCCACCCTCCCACCCCCCAAACCAAACCAAACCAAAAACCCCAACTAAAACAACCAAAACTCAAAGAAAAACCCCTCTAAAGACATTTCTAGGTCATGCATTCCTTTGCAGAAATAAGTAAAAGTGCTGGTGGAAAGCCAAGTAATACTGAATCCTGTAAAAGAATGTTAAAATTCCTTGGAAAGGGGAATAACCATGTTATTATTCCTGTGATGCAGAACTTACAGTAAATAAATCCTTGACAGAATAAAAAACCCCAGGACAAATTAATAGCAAAGGGATGGAATAAGCATTTCCTCCCTCCCTTTTTCCTCTTAAAACTGTGAACTTTAGATAATAGTCTGGATAATTTCTAGTTCTATTCCTTTGGAAAAGTCTGAACTTTAGATAATTGTCTCTTAAGTATTCTAAAACTTTCCTTTGACCTTTAGTCCAGCAGAGCTATAATCAAACACATCTATATGGTCACTTGCAGTCTAACAGCAACTGTTATATTTTGTACCTGGGTTTTTAACCCATTGAAGGAAGGACTGAAAATCCCTGCTGATGAAACAATGATGTGGGAGTATGCACTGAGTCCAAAACAATACTTTTTCTTTTTCTTTGTAATTGTTAATAGGGAAGATAAATAATTACGACACAGAACCTCTCTCTCTTCTTAATTTACAGACATATATATGGCAAGTCAAAGCAGGAAACTTTGGGCTCTGGATCTGTTTAAGCTACACAGTTACGACAGTTGTCAGAACTGTAGCCAACATACCTGATTTTAATCTTGCCTGCTCTGATGCTATACCCACTTATCTCTTCTGAATCCCCTGGTGCCAGTTATGATTGACACTCCCATAAGCTGGAGCAAATTCAGGCCGGTGAAGATGTAAGATATGCTAAAACAGGACTGGCTTTTGCCTCTCATTTTTCTCTTCTGTATTCAACAAGCCAGTCACAAACTTGTTTACTAATAATCACATTGCTTTGACATGCTTTACTTTATTCGGATCACATCACTACATGGCATGTGCATTGAATGTTACATCTGTAAAGCGCAAGAATTATTGCAGGTTGCCAAGCTCTGGTGTAGAAAGAGAGATGAAATGGCTGTCAAATGTGCTTAGCATTAAAAATACATTATTAACACAGCAATTTGCATAGACTGATGAATCATTTTTGAAATCTACATATTCTAGGTAATTCTATTATCTTTATGTTATTTTAACCAAAATGTAATACCATGTTTTATAAGGCTTCCACCACACAATGGCTATATTTGGCATTTGCACCAAGAGCTCTCTGCTCCTGTGTTACCAGATTTCAACAAAATGTTGGAAAGACAAATAAAATAAAATAAGATAAAATAAAATAAAATAAAATAAAATAAAATAGGGTGGGGTTGTGTGTGTGGCAAAATCTCCCAAGGCTTTGTTATTTGTACTTCCCTTTAGGGATAAGGGATTCTTATTCTTTCAAAGAACATGGACTTGTAAGTGCAGTCTAGGAGGTGAAATTAATAAAAGCCCCTTAGGTCACTGTGAGATTTACAGTTTGACATTCATTTGTGGTTCTCTTATGTGTAAAGCTAAGTCTCAAGCAGATTCCATGACATTTATAGTACTCTGGGTAGGTGATGGAAGATTTCCAAGAGTGCCATCATATGTTCATCACCTTCCTCGCTTTGCACACATTCTTACCTCAGTGACTTCTAGAGTCTGGAAAAGTTCAGAATCTTCACAACTATGAAGACAATCACAGAGGTTTTAAGTGAATCTTTCTTTCTAGAGTGTAAACTATGAATACCACAGCAAGAAAAACAAAACATTGTGATTTTTAAATGTGATTTGTTCTTGGCATTTAAGTGAATTTCACAGTGAGCACCTTAACATCCACTTCTCCATATCATGACCAGTGCCTCTTCTGTTCTAATAATGTATGGAACACATATAAGCCCATAGTCAGAATTTAGAACAATTTACTAACAGACCGTTAAAACTGAATGTGGAATTGGACATATCAACTATATTGAAGTTAGAAAGCCAAATTCAAGCCATACCAGTTATTTCTATTACATTTTATATATATATGTGTGTGTGTATATATATATCTTAATATAATGTTCACTTTGAGATACAGAGGCAGAAAGCAATGACCAGACTACTCAAAAAACAACCAGCATTTATTGGAATGCTGAGTGTCTGTAGTGGTGTAATAAAATCTTGTCAGCACTCCCATTACAATATGCCAATTTTCAGGGGTTTGTAACTCTGACATAACAACCCACTATGTGGGGAAATTCAGAATGTGTACCCTCTGCCAAAGAACATAGAAAGAAAAATAGGACTCACAGTGGATGAGACATTTTAAGTCAGAGAATAAATAAAATTTTAAGTGGCTTAGTATTTTCTTAGGCTGGTGACACATAAGACAAAAATGTGACTTTGATTTCAAAAAGTGTCAAACCCTGCAGGTCCTGTATATGCAGAACTCCCTTTTCACTGAGAATCGTTTCTGTGAGAGAACTGAAAGCAGTGCCATTATACAGTTTTGTTAATGTCATCAAGAGTTATATTAGCTTTTTGCCATTTCAGAGACTGAAATGCTATGGTGTAAGATTGCCCCTGGGCACACAGGCAGCATGATAATGACTTTTTTAAGATGCTCTCATATGCAGATTACATATAACAATAACAATTTGTTACCATCAGGCCATTAATGACAGTAATTTATGCCTCTGTCTTACACCCAAAGTATACACATAATGGCTATGTGCACACCTCTCAATGAGGATGTCTCCTATAGTGAAGACTAATGGTCATTTGGAATGCAGGGAATAGCAAAATGCTTCCAGAAAAGAAATTTCAGTAAGTGAGAGAAACAGTTACCCGTCTATAAAGTGGAATGGATTGTATAAAGTTTTCAAATGAAGCATTTCAGATATTCTTGGATGCATTTCTGCATACTATGCAAACACTACACAGAGAAAAGTTGGCTGTCACAGAGAAAAGTTGGCAAAGCCAGAAGTCCTAAACTAGCATACACAGATTACTGAGAATCAAAACAGGTCTACAGGAACACACAAGCATACACCTTCAGATTTCAAGACTGGCTTACACTGCAAGACCCATGCTGCATGACACAACATACAACTTGGAATGAAGGAAGAAAGAGGGCAAGATGTTAACATTTGACTTTTCATAGAATCATTGAATTGTTTCAGTTGAAAAAGACCAACCATCAACCTAAGACCACCATGGCCATTAAACCATGTCCTAAAGTGTAATGTCCACATATTTCTTGAACACCTCCAGGGTGTTTACCTCACTGCTGTAAAGATATTATAAAACCAGAGCTTATATTAGTAAACATCTGCAAAGTATAGCATCAGTTCATAAGATACTCTATATTTTTATAGAATCACAGAATGGTTGAGACTGGAAAGGACCTCTGGAGGTTATCTGTACCACCCTTCTACTCAAGCACAACTACCTAGAGCCCAGGACAATGTCCAGGCAACTTTTGAATAACTCCAAGGATGGAGATTCTGCAAATAGTCATAAAATATTTGTTAGTCCCAATTGAAATATATGTGCAATAAAGCAGAAGACATCTTATTCATTCTCTTCCTATCTGTCTGAGAGGTGGCAAGGCACAAATACATAGTGCATCCCTATGCTAAAGAAACAACTTGCATATACAGTCTTCTACATCATCACAGAGTCTGACAAAGTACAACTAAAGTGTACAGGCAGAAGCTGCAATAACCACACGAAGCAGGATCAAGTAGAAATAGAAGAGAGAAGGCAATTCTAGTAACAAAGGAAAAGACACGTTCGTACACTGAACCCCCCCTCCATGATCGTGAAAAAAACAACCAACCTTAAATAACCAAAAAGGAGAGCAGTAAAAAAAAGAAACCCAAACCCAACCCAACGAAACAGATGCTTTGAGGAAGCTGCATGTTTCCTTGCTGTGAAAAAGAAAAGCAAAAAGATAAACAGTCTTAGACCAGAAAAGTTCTTCATACAAAGTTTTGAAGCAAGTAGATCTCCTAGACAAGCCGCATTAGAACTTGTGGTCTTGCATGTTAGCAGACACAAAAGAAGAGATAGTAGATTTGTTATTAAAAAGTATGCTTTTCTCTTTTGAAAGTAGAAAGTATTAGTATAAAATCAGAAGTTGTCATGTTGTGGGATAGATAAAGATGCTACAGAAGAAGACATGGTGTAGAATTGACTCTTGGCTACCTTTCTCTATATTTAGTACTCCAGCTTATAGCAAAGATAGAACAACTGGGCTCCACCATTTCCTTCCCTGAGCTGCAGAATGACTTCTACATGTTTTCTAACTGGAAGTTTCAGAAGAACCCAAAGAGACATCATAATGCACTCCTGAACATTCTCAGTCTTTACTAATCCATCGGGAGCTGCTAATAGGTGCCATTAATGTCATATGTGAGGATCAGATAACGTTTTAAAAGAACTTCCGCGGTGTATGCATGGCACGATGACAGGCACAGTGAATAAACGACTTGTCCCAAGCCATACAGGAAACCTGTAATCAAGCTGCACAAAACTATTCTGAACTCCAGAACAGTTCTTTAACCCCATCACTTCTATGCAGTGCCCTCAGATCACAATGGCTAAACCTTTATTGGGGTGAACCTATGTAATTCCCAGAAGGGTCATAAATAATGGATGAAAATGTTATAGAAAGTGGCATGACGGAGTTAAGCAATGGTAGGGAGTGACAAGTTCAAAAAGGGCACCCGAAACATTTTTCTGTTGTTTCTTAGTAGTTCCTATAACCTAGATTTTAGTTTTAATTTTAGGTTAGACTGAGTGAAAGTTTCTTAACCTCCCTCCCCAAACTCCAAAAGTTCTATGTTTTTTCTATAAAAGCAACGTGAAACTGTTATGTAATTTACTACAGTCTCAATTAAAGAATAAAGTCAAGTGTTCTGGTTTCAGACAGTCCAACATTCTACAGAACACAGCAGTCAGTGATTATTATTGATGTTCCTTTTAAGGTTTATGACTGCAACATCTAATTCCACTCAAAGCTCCACAGATAAGACTTTATTCCTGACTTATCCCTTATTATAGAACTAGATGTATGAAAATATTATAGTATTAGAGTTACTGCTCAAGAATGTACATAGCCCTTAGCCTACAGCAACAGTGAAGTTTACTTATTTGAGCCCACAATCAATTGAGGCCAAGCTGGGCTGATCTAACTTTGCTACCTCAATATAGGCAGAGAGCTATTACTGCTTAGCTGTAATTCAACTATGCATCCGACCACATTACCTTCGAAGGACCCCACCAGCTCTCCCTCTTAAACACCATCAAGCAGACATCTGGTCCTTTTCTTGAAGTTCTATTTATCTCTTCCTAACAAGCTGGCTTATTATTTCACTTCAAACAGGGGCCCTTCTTCACTCCCTCTATAATCAGCACTGATTACCAAGTATACACATCCTATCATTTTAGGATATGCAAACTCTCTCTCCAGACTAGACAGGTCAACTTCTGCGTTTCAGTTATTTTCTGCATTTGGCTCAGCATGTAAGATCTTTGCGTTCAGTTAAATCATGTACTCTACCTCTTTTCTGGCCTCTGAAGGGACTGCTTTCTAGGCATATTTATTATCTAAATATTAAACACTAATAACTACACAAATATATGGCTAATTACTGAATGCTTGCCAAACAGAATACATCCTAATTAGATATAATAAAATGAAGCCCAACAAAGTGACTCATTTCACAAGGCCACCCATACAAATTACAAAATCAGAAGTTGATGGGAAAATACTGTGTTACCAGAAAAAAAAAAAAAAGAAGAAAAAGACAACCCAACCAACAGAATAAAAGCTTTGTCTCCCTTGTTCTTTAAAGCCTGACGTGAGAAATTATTACAAATTTCAGCCTGCTTTCAATTTGTCACTACTATATCTGCACTTGCCAGAGAAATGCAGCCCACTCTTGAACAGTCACCTCCTCAAAGGAGTAAGGAGGAAGTGAAAGGGTATGGAACAAAGTTCCAGTTCTGGGCTCCTCAGTTTAGGAAGGATGTTGACTTGCTGGAGCGTGTCCAGAGAAGGGCAACAAAGTTGGTGAGGGGCTTGGAACACAAGCCCTATGAGGAGAGGCTGAGGGAGCTGGGGTTGCTTAGCCTGGAGGAGACTCAGGGATGACCTTATTGCTGTCTACAGCTACCTGAAGGGGGGTTGTAGACAGGCAGAGGTTGGTCTCTTCTCCCAGGCAACCAGTACCAGAACAAGAGGACACAGTCTCAGGCTGCACCAGGGGAGGTTTAGGCTGGAGTTTAGGAGGAAGTTTTACACAGAGTGATTGCCCATTGGAATGGACTGCCGGAGGAGGTGGTGGAGTCACCATCACTGGAGGTGTTCAGGAGGAGACTTGATAGGGTGCTTGGTTGTATGGTTTAGTTGGTTGGGTGGTGTTAGATGATAGGTTGGACATGATGACCTTGAAGGTCTCTTCCACCCTGGTTTATTCTATTCTATTCTAAATATGACCATACCATACAGGTTCAGGAAAACGCAGACATAGAATTAATGTAATAATCAATGTAATGGTCACCTCGTAGTCAGGGTGACTGTGATTCCAAGAAGGAGTCTTTCCTGTGTAACATTTCTGTAATTGCTTCAAAACACGATGCAAATTGGAACATGGTCTTTGTCTTTTTAATTCACATTATAATGTTAGCTGTGCAATAGTTTACCAGACAAGCCTTGAGGCTAACTGTGAAAAATTAATACCTTCTGTTTCAATAGAGGAAGCATGTGCAAATAGTCTGTATTCTTTGTATCTGTTATAATGACAAAAGGAGATTTTTACTAATCAAAGGAAAACTTAACAGCCAATATGTGATGATTCCAGCTTACATTGTTTTCATTTTTAGCCTGTTTAGATTCTTCCTCTAGTAGATGAGAGTGGGTTTTTTTTTTAATCTTTATTACAAGAGAAACATTAAAATGGTATTCCCATCCGGTTTTTCATTAACTGACAAAAGAAAAGTACAATTACAGCAACTAATAAATTAATTGTTATTTCCCCTCAACAGCCTGTATTCAGTCCATGATAAAGCAAATTCTGTGATGAAACATTCCATTATGAGAGTAAAAAATGAAAGAAGAAGAAAATCAATCTTGTGCCAGAAATACTCAGAGAGAAAACCCAAACGTTCAAAACAATCCAAAACCTAACAAGTAGGTAAAAACAGAAGGGCACTTCTTAAGATGTAATATGCTTCTGTCAGGTAATACACTGAAGTGATGGGATAGAGGCCCTACCAGAACCTTCAGCTTCATTATCCCTCCTACTCACTGAATTAAATCCATTTAGAAGAAATCATAGTCAGCGCATTGTCCATGAACACTTCCACAACAGGAATTGTTTCCTGCAGAAAATCCGGAGGAATTAGATCCACCCATGTAACCAGTGGTGATACTTGGGCAGAAATCATAGCATCTTAGAATGGTCTGGGTTGGAAGGCACCTCCAAAGGTCATCTAGACCAATTCCCTATGCAGTAAGCAGGGGCATCCTCAACTACATCAGGTTGCCCAGAGCCCTGTTGAGCCTCAGCTTGAATATCTCCTTGAACTACCTCCCTGGGCAACCTGTGTCTTAACACAATTTCAGGAGACAGCTGATTAAAAATCTCGATATTTATCTCCAAACATTTTAGATTCACTTATTTAGAGATGTTATTATGAAATACTTTTGAAGTCCTAGAAGATAATTGTCATGGGTGCTGTTAGCTTTCAAGGAGTTATGTTTTCTAAGCACTTATGGAACCTTTGAAAATTAAAGGGCTATCGTAGCAATGTTTCATCAGAGGCAAATTCCAGAGAGATGGTACTGAGGGGCTTACTGTTGTCCTGACAGTACTTAGTTGAGTAGTTTCATACTCATTAAGAACAATGCCTTTCTGTCTGCTAGGCACTTCAGTTTTGAGATCCTGATTTAATGTTTATTTTCTCCATTATGTGTCTGAAATTAAGTCACACTGAAGACTGAATTTGTTCTTATGGCTGTCATTTCTTTCATCCACATTCTGTATTATTACTAAAATAGAATTATTTTTTCATGCTAATTTGCTGACCAAACTATTGTCCTCTTCCCTTTCATCTTCATAACCTTTTCTCCTTTACTTAGTGTTTCAAAGATGTGGCAGTGTTACTCAGCTTTTTTTTAGTATTAACATGGAATTAAACAAATAAACTGGAAAAAGAGAGAGAAGTCTGCTACACTGTCTGAGCATGATGAAACTCCAACAGCAGGAAAATTCACAGCTGTCCAATCCCTCTCCTCATCGTGAGTAAGCACTGTCGTACATATGGTGCACAACACTGACCTCAGATCTTTTTCACTCAGATTGCATCTGGTTCTTAATTAGTTTGATTTATAAAATGAAGCATAATTGACGCCTTTGCAACATTATGTTGCTAGCAGCACAAATAATAAATTAAGAATGAGTAAAGTAAAAGTCTCTTTGGTCATGTATGCATAATACCATGTTGCAGAAATACAGCATTATCCTGTATTTCAGCACTCATGTTTTATGGGGTTTAGGCTGGCTCATGTTTACATCAATGTTCCTGCGACAGCTATATAATTGTGACTGAGTGAGATGATTAATTAAAAAAGGGTGCTCTCTGCAAGGATGTGAAGCTGTGGAAATTAAGTCTTATTTTCCAGTGTCTATACACAACTCTTCTGTAGCTGCCTGAAAGTTTGTATTTGTATTCTTGAAAAGGAGCTGTCATCAGAGAGCTGAACTAAAACAGGACTGAAAGGTTAAACAGCATTTGGAACAGACATGCTCCCAGAGAAACACTTTGCCAGTTACAAAGCTACAAAAAGTACAGACGTGCTGGGGAACACAGCAGAGCTGAAGAAGAGCCTAAAGATGCCTAAAAGAGGACAATCAGCTTACCAGATGGCCCCCTCCTTGCTGGTTCATTCGTCAGGTTGGCCTGTCCAGTCGAATGAAGCCTTGATGGATCACATCTGGCTTAGGGCGGAGGAGAGAGGGAATCTGTCTGGAGCCCTGCATCCTGAATACAGGAGAGGAGTGAATAAGGTTTCAGATGGACAGAATAGACAGAAGGGTCAAAGTGGGGAGGAGCTTGGTAGCTGAGTTAGCCTTTGAAGAGCTGGTTCTATTTTCCTGACATTCAGTTTCAGCTAGAGCAGCTATGTGCACCAAGAAGGATTCATCTCTTTAGCCTACTGAAGTGGTGAAAAGCACATAACCATTGTAAGAAGGTGTAAATCAACCAGACAGGGATAAAAACTATGTTTGTAGAGGAACTGCACTTAGTCTTCTTTTGTTCTGTGGTTCTAATTAGAAGGGAATCCAGGAAGAGCACTGATCTGCATGCAAGAAGAAAGAAGGGAAGGACAGCAGAAGCAGGTGTCAGTGAAGGAAGTGGCACACAAAGGACTGGAGTGGAAAAGTGCTGGTTTTCCATCTACATTAATATAATCTTTGTTTCAAAAAATAACATCACACCTTTCTATGCCAGGGAAATTGTTTCAAATGGCACTCAATTGATATTCAACATCAAGGCAAAACAACATCAGGGAATAACGGAACAGAGTCAATAGTGACGACAGTGAAGAAAGAAGGGGGAGAGGAAGCAGAAAGCTATCAGGTATGAAAGATATATACTGAGAATATTTTCATGGATGTTCTCAGAGCAGATGGGCTAACACTACTGTAGCATGAGAAAGTGCAACCTTGCTAGGACCACAAACTGGTATAGTAGAAAGGAGTTGAATATACTACTTCAACTGCAAGGTGAAATCATACAATGAAAATGAAAATGAATTCAGTGTCTGGCAGGACAGAACTTCTGAGCATTACTGGAATGTACTGAGGCCCCTTGGTAATATCATCATTAGCTTGAAATTCTACCAGGCTTCTAGAGTTTGAAACTAGTCTAAAGATATATAGTGCCGACTTCCACAGCTCACATTGCTTATCACTTCATCACTAGTAGAAAGGGCTCATCTTTTGGAGTCTTTAGACACAGCTTATTACCTCACAGGATGACATTACATCTTAGAACTCAGGCAGATATGTAAGTTACAAAATTGATTGCTTTTCCTACAAAGTATGATCTAACATAGTTTCTGATGCAAAGCAGTTTCAATCAGGTCAATCGTCTAACGACTATGACTGAAGGAACCCGAGTATCATAAATGAGGAAGTGCATTTCCTCTGCTATAAAAACAAATTATTTCAGGGCCTTGACACTTACCACCTAATACAACCACTCACCCCAGGAAAAGTATTTGCACTGGCAGGATATCATTTCTTGCATATTAATCAAGTGGAAGCTAGAATCTCTCAATTCCTTTTAAAAGCCATGATATCCCTGCCTGCCCGCTCTAACAGTGAGGGAGACAAGGCAGCGCAGTGTCCTCTTACCACCACACAGCCAAGTCATTATTATACTGGCTTTCCAGCACACAGACCGACACACTTGAGATGTTATTCTTATAAAGGGACTTGGACCCAGCAGTGTAGTGTAACTTGTAGGTCTTCAGTAGAATGTGATATTTGAGGCCTGTAAAAGACATTTTGCTTTTAACTGAGAAAGAAAGTATGCATCCCAAATAAAATTATGAGTTTGATGAAATACAATTTAATGTCTCAGTGGTCTCAACCCACAGAACTAAATTGCTTCATGAAGCTCAGATAGCTAAACTGTCACAGGATTAGTTTTGATAACACTTAGACTTTCTGCTCAGCAAAATATCAACATCTTCTTTATGTTTTCTTGGTTTAAAGTCTATGCTTACAATTTTTAGCATAAGCAACAAAAAACCAACTTATTGAACAAACCCTTTCAACCACACTAAAAAGGAGATACTTCAATAATTTTATATTAACAATTTCATTATTAACTACATCATTCATAAAAAAGAAATCAATAATCTGAGGTTGTTCAGGTATCCTCAGTTTATAAAAGTGTTGAACTCTGCTATTTGAACAGCTCCACTTTTAATGCCACGCTGAGAAAAAAGATTGATAGTATGATATTTATAATATGTTTTTTTCACACTATGAACACTCCTGGAGAAGCATCATGTGTGCCTGTGGATGGCAGATTCGGGCACACAAGTGCCAGGTTATAAATTAGTTTGTGTTTGTTGCTTTTTAAGACATTGGAATAATTTATTTTTAACTTCACTACCTTCACACAATGCACCTTGCTATAGAAGTATCCCCTTTGATTTCAGGTAGCAAATCTATGCCTGTTGAGAGATGCTGATCAATGCTGTTTCCCAGATTATGCAGCATATTCTTTTTTCAATTTTAAACTTCTAGACATTATTCCATACCACTAATAATGGCAGGCATGACAGAAAAATATTTAACTGTAGGATACAAGACACAACTCTGATCATGTCACTTGATTTTACTTTCCATGAAAACCACTAGGAAGGATATGACTTGGTGTGTTTCAGAGTTGCACTTTGAAAGTCTAACTCTTGATATATAAAAGAAGCGAGGATGATAATTAAAGACATTAGAAATATATAAGCATGTGTTTCCCCTTGAGAACTGCCATTATCAAACACCCTCTGGCATAGACGGCAGCTGGGCCACAAAGTTTCCCAAGGCTCTTGAAAAACTGCATGAAACTGCAAAAATGTACAAGGATTTACTGCTCATATCCAAGGGACCATATGGGTGCTATTATTTTAGATGTTCATTGTACATCCATCAAGAAATGATGGGTTTAATGATGTCCTTGCTAAAGCAATTTGTACCTGAGGTTACTAGGTTAACTTTGGAAATGGGCAAAGTGAAAGGAGGGCAATGGAATAGCAGTGCCACCTCTTAGCTCTCTTAGTTATATGTCTGGAAAGAAAAGTCAATCAAAAAACACAGGAGCTTTAGCTGGCAGCTGAGACAATGGCAGAGAGACCTACTGAGAAATGCCAAGAGAAACTGATTCAGGGAAAGAAACTCATTTTAACACAGGAGTTACTCTTGTGGGAACAAAAGACTCACCCTCCAAGTATGCATTTGACAGATGCTGCTAAAAATATTTTCAGGAAAAAGATGTGGGGAAAAGAAGATATCCAAGTTTTATTATATTAAACACACAGTGACACACATGCACTTTCAAAATGAAGCAATGATGATCATCTGGTATTATTATTTGAGATATCTAAAAGAGAGGTTGCATTTGTTTGTCGGCTCCAGCTGTTTCTAAGTAGTTTAGACATACTTGTTTATTAATTGTGAAGCGGTGTTTAGAAATAGAAAATATTGGAAGATAAGTTGTGAAATGGCATAGAAAGACATGCAAGACAGTGATTGATGTGGTTATGCCAGGTTATTCCCTTTTAAATAGGTGACACATTGCTTATACTTTTAAGAAGGAACAATGAGGACATAAATGGCAGATCAAACTTGCTGGATGGAAAGAACAGAAGAAATGGACATTTAAATATGAAGAGCCTTGGAGCAGTAACATGTATTATAGGTATGATAACCTAAGCATGGCTGAGAATAAATATTGTTTATTACAGAGAACCAACAGAAAAGTTCATCACTGAAGTGTATATCATAGAATCATAGAATGGTTTGGGTTAAAAGGAATCTTAAAGATCATCTAGTTCCAAACACCCTGCCAAGGGCAGAGACACCTTTCACTAGACCAGGCTGCTCAAGGCATCATACAACCTGGCTCTTAACATCTCCAGGGAGAGGCCATTCACAACCTCCCTTGGGCAACAGTTGCAGTGCCTCACCACCCTCACTGTAAAGAATTTCTTCCTCATATCTAATCTAAATCTCCCCTCTTCTAGCTTTAATCCATTGCCCTTAATCCTATCACTACAAAACTTTTTTACAAAGTCTTTCCCCAGCTTTCCTGTAGCCTCCTTCAAGGTACTGGAAGGCCACTATAAGCTCTTCCCTTCTCCAGCCTGAGAAAACACTTCAGTTTTTAAAGAAAATACCCTCATTACTATGCACTCATCAAAATGTTTGACTCAAATCCAGAGCTCAAATCACCAGATAGGCATTGAATACACTGGGGAGAGGGGACTTTATTTCTGCAGAAACCAAAACACATGCCATTAAGATTGTTCTCTTAATCCAAAGATAAGGCCTGGCCATGTTCCAAACAAACCTGTGGTTGCTTCTACTCCATAAATCCTACTATGAGCTATGTAATACCACATTTATACAGTAAAGATGCACCATTTCTTCTGTCAGAAGAGTTACTGCATCCACAGGCACCGTAAAACATTTGATTTGGGGTTTATTCCATCAGGAAACAGAATCTGGCATAAGCAAAATGGAAACACCTTTTGGGAAAAGCTCTTTATGGAAAAGATGTATTTGCTAGTTTTTGAAGGCAAAAATTGCATTGGCAGCATATCAAAATGTTTACATCTGTGAAAACACTTTTATCACAAAACTCTGCCCTCTCTTGAACAGCCGAAGGAAACCAGAAGAACATTAGGAATTCACTGCTGAAAGCAGGTATTGCTGTGAGAATATTGTTTGGGATGCAGGAGACTGGCATTAGATTTTAAGTAACACTTTGTGGAGACCACTCACCTGAAAAAAGACTGTCAACATATGCTAATTCCATTGCCAAAGGTCTCATTTCGATGTACTGATGCCACAGCAGCACAAAATCCTTATCAGATATCTAAATTCCTGTCAGTTTTTTGTAGTTTGTTGTGATCCCACAGATTTCAGAAGAGTTAATTTCCTTCAGATAAGGAATCTATAATACATTGCTGGAGTGTATCAACACCTGCCTAAACATCAGATATATTCACCTGACGTTTTAGGCTTTTTCCGTGTGTCAGAAACACCACACAAATAATTTATTGCCATTTCCCCCATTTCTTCTCCTCTGCAGAAACCTAGCACATAGACATGTGAAAAGTAAGTGGCTAGACAGTCAGGTTGTACAAATTTATGTAGTCAAGGATTTCTTATGTCATAGAGTCATAGAATTGTTTGGGCTGGAAAAGACCTCTGAGATCATCTAGTCCAAATGTAAACCTAAGACCTCCATGGCCATTAAACCATGTCCCAAAACACCATGTCCACACCTTTCTTGAACACCTCCAGGCATGGTGTTTCCACCACCTCCATGGGCAGCCTGTTCCTAATATCCAACCTAGACCTCCCCTGGCACAATTTTGGGCCATTTCCTCTTGTCTTATCACCTGATGATAGGGAGAAGAGACCAACCCCCACCTCAGTGCAACCCCTGTCAGAGAGTTATAGAGAGCAGTGAGGTCTCCCCTCAGCCTCCTTTTCTCCTCACTAAACAATCTCAATTCACTCAGCCACTCCTCATAAGACACAGGTTTAGTTACCAGGACTCACACAGAAAACATGAGGTGATTTTCATACTGCATTTTAGAAGGGATAAAGGTTTATGCATCTGGCAATATAAATTATCAGTGGTCCTTGCATTACTGTTTGACAGAGCAGAATTACTTTTCTTCACATTATCAAGCAGCTGCCCATTTAGCCAAGGCACAAAGCCCAAGAAAAAATACTCAGCAACACACATTTGAGCTCAGAACAGAATAAAAAGATCATGAGATATGCAAACCAAAGATTTGAGAGATCTGGAGATACTCAGTGAGATGTATGACAGCATTTAAATTCCCATTTTCACATTACTTCCACCAGAAAGGCACTACAGCCTCCATAATTTTGGGCATCTTGTCTACAGAAGGGATTGTAAATATGCAGATTTTACAAATAAAGGATACTGGCATATCATTTCAAGGAACAGATTCTACAGTGATTAGAGGATATTGTCTACAGTATGTAATATAAGCTTAGGAGAAATGGGGTTTTCTTGTGATTTTTGATGAATACACACTGCTGTGTCAACAACAATGTAGCAAATCATAATATTTGTAGTATATTTGGGCAGCACAGTTAATTACTGATGTATCATATGAGCTTGCCTTAAGACAACCGGGGAAGTTTAGGCAACAAACTAAATGAACTAAGGATTATGCTGACATTCCATACAGCAAGAGAAAATTCTTTAGTTTGAAGTACAGGAACAGAGCATCCCAACTTCCTTCCCGTGGCAGATCCCAAACTGCACTGTTTGCATGCTAGTGACACCAGATCAGGTAATGTTATTGCTTTGTGAAGTAGAGAAGTAATTGCCAATGCCACAATGTTACCTAAAGCACAAAATAACCCCAAAGGGTCACATAATTTCATTAACTCTCTTGAGGAGGGGGACTTGTGTTTGCCTTTGCACTTGACAGAATTTTGGACAAAAGCAAGATAAGAAAAATCATTTAAGTAAATAAAAAAGATTACTAATCCTAGCAAATAAAAGAATGGATTTCTGTATTAGATCCCCTGAGAAAAGGCAATCCATTTATAATATCTGTAAGACAGTATTTCTTCAGGAGCCACCAAGGCAGTCTCTGCTGCCTTTAAGAACTGTGGTTGGCCAAGAATATGGGAGGGATCTTGAGGCCGAGGTGACAGAAAGATGTCAAAGATTTTGCCCACTAGTATGGGGAAATATTTTTCTGCTCCAAACCCAAGTGGGTCGTGCACTGATTCAACCCTCAGAAACCCAATGATCCACAAATGAGAGTAGGGTTTGTTACAGGCATTTTCTTACATTGCTTCTAATAAACCACATCAAACTGGTTTTGGATAGCCCAGACACAGACTAGTGCAACTGAGGAGAAATTCACTTAGAGCTCAGGTTACTAGGAATGCTGGAATTTTTTTAAACAAGAATAATCACTCATGCTTATCTAGCAGATATATGCAAGACAAAGTCATACTCAAGTTTGTTTGTTCAAGTGGCATAAATAAATCGAGACTTGCTTAAGATTTATGATGTTTAAATGACTTGAAATCTCAGCTCGACCAAGTTATACCCTGATTTTAGCTTCGACAGGAATATTTGTTTCCTTCAGGAGATCATGTTCTAGCATCAACCATGGACTGTTTCTCTGGATGAGCAACCTTGATAGAAAAAGGCTGACATGCATAGTGGGAATTTTGCTCCCAGATGCTGCATGATTCAATTTTCAAGAGATTTCAGTTGGCTCTTTTAAGGGGATTTACACATTTAACTCACTGAAATGCAAAACTGGACTTCTTTTTCTGAGCCACATTATAGAGAAAGGTTCCTCACTCCCACTCAGATCAGGAGTCATTTTGCCATTGGCTGTGATTAGGAGTAAGAGTGGGTATTAAATGGGTAGCAGATTGGAAGGACAAGGCTAATTAGTGATGTGAGCTAAGTGTTTAAACATGGAGACAAATGCTAAGACCTTTTTTTACTTTGTCATGCTGTGCAGAGCAAACCCCCTCACATTTAGGATGCTTAATTCATGTTACACCATTGATGACTACGAAATGCATTTTGAAGAGGTTTGCTTCGTGTTCAGAAAACACACAAGAGATTTACTTCCTACAGGAAAACTATGCTCAACAGAGACAGACTCCATGAATGCTATGAAATAAAAACATACCTAAAGAGAAGAAAATAACCAGGATATATTTATTTATGTAAGAATTTAGGTTTTTATAGAATCATTTAAGAAGATGGTGCAATCATTCTTCTTGGTTGGAGCAGCTAGAATAAAAAATGAAAACAGCAATTTCTCTTTATTTGGCATTTCATATATAACTTTTACACTCACGCATATATACCTCACACACATCTGGACCAAATAGGGATTTTCTTCATTATCAGGTCAAATAAAAGACATAAGCAGCTGAATCTGACTAAAATTCCTGATAGGGTAGTGCTTGATTTTAAAGGGAAAAAAAAAAAAGGCAAACAAAAAACAAGAGGGAAAAACTTCCCTGAATATTCAAGTAGAAATACATGAAGAACTATTTACAGCATTCTTGAGATCACCCCTTGCTCTTCCTCACATGACCTTTATAGATGTGTCAAAGAAAAGGATCAGTGTAAATTTATTGCTCAGCTATATTAAATGGGCTTCTTTTTCCATCACGCATGAAATTCCACTTCAAAATACTCCAGAATGACACTGTGTCCTTCCAGAAGTGCTCTAAAGCATAGTGCTACAAAGTGCCCTTCTGGGCTTTGCTGATGTAGCAGACTTTTCTTTCTAACTGGAATACTTTGAAGCCCTTAAACACACGAGAAACAGGCTTACAAAGTGGTTCCTTTGGGAGATTTAGCAGATTCTTAATTTTATGCTCCCATCTATAGCCAGTCAACATAGGATCAACATTTAGTTATCAACATAGTTTCAGGTTTTCACCTTACAGTGTATCTCTGGGATTTCAAATTAATAGAAATAAAACTGGCAGTAAATCCATCCTTTCTTTTGATTTAAGCCAGTGAGCTGTCTTCTGGATCTAAATGCAGTATTCTTTTTACTTCTTATCTACCGCAAAGATATTGGAAATGGTTTTAGAGCTATAATGAAGGCACCATTAAAGAAATGATCTCTGTTATAATTGCCCAAGGGACAAAATGGTAAAATCACTGGAAGTCACAAAGCAAGTCAAGCCCAAGTTGTTCAGATACACATTATACATATTTTATATTTACCTTCATTTTTCTTGATGGTGAAGTTTGGATTGTTTACCATTTCAGGAAGAAGACTGTACAGGAAATAATGCCCATTTTTAGGGTCATCTTTGTCAACTGCACTGACAATCTGAATTACCTGCAACAGAAAAGGCTCTCATGAGGTAACCACACACCTGATAAGCAAACAGTATGGGAAAAAACCCACAACCCAACATTCCACTCCATCAGACACTTTCTCATTTGTCTACTTGCCAGATTAAAAATGTTAATTTATAACCTTGCAAGGTTTTTACAGACCTCAGACTGAAAGTCTGTGGTACAGGGACTATATCTGGACTGTTTAAACTGTTTCCAGAACAAGGAGCAGGTACATAAGAGCAGCCAGTAAAAATTGCTGCTGATTTAGATAAGTAATAAATTATTATTGAGCAATAAAGAAGAAGGAAAACTGTGTTTCCAAAATATTCATGATGCCTATGGTAGCCTTTCATTCATGCAGCCATGGCTCACACTGGACCAAAACGTATAATTGATCTTTAATCCTTCCTTCTTTCCCTCACCACCATTTTTACTTCACTGAATAAATATCAGTTTTTTAAAAAGTAACTTTGGGGTTTATATGATAAATAATATAATTTGAAAAACAAAACACCACCAAAACCACAAAACAAACAAACAAAACCAAATCAGCATGAAACAACCCAACCCCTCCCCCCTCCCCCTTCCAAATCCACAAAGCAAAAAACTTTGGATTTTTTTCAATACAACTTCAGTTCTTCCTGTACTAGGAACATAGGATTGTTTTAAAATTCCATTATTAATAAATGATTCCCAGAATAATGCAGGGTACTAAGGTCAGAAGAGGAGAGTGTGCTTGGATAGGCTGAGTAACTTTAAATGAATCTTTGTATGAAGTACCTCATATGATTTCTACGACCATCTCCAGTATTTGCAGTGCATTTGCCTCATTTACCTCTTATACTTGCAATACTGTGGTGGGTTGAAGTTCCCCCCAGCATTAACTTTGCCAGACCAACTCAGTTAGAAGCAAATGGAAGCTGTATTTACAAGCAAAAACTACACTCCTGCAGTGGAATGCAATGAATATGTACAAAATACACAGGATTTACAACATTATACAGATATTTACAATTAGCAAACAACACAAAAACTCCCCTGGTTAGAGACCAGGGAAGCCATTATACTGTCTCCTCCCCTACCCCTGTCCCAAGAGAGAAGGGAGCAGAGAGAAAGCAGTGGGTTAGGCTTAACTAAACAACTCAGCCAAGGTCAGCCGACAAACAGGTTAATCTCTCCCAAGCGAAGCGAGCAAAGAGATCAGAAAAAGAAGACAAAGAATTGCTTTGGCACAACCCAATACTAGATATTTATCCAACAAATTTATTCAGAGTAATCTTTTGTTTTCCTTTCTACTCCCAATAGTGATTTATTTATATTTTTCTACTTTTCTCCTCAAAATCTGTAACTAAATTTTAAAGGCATAGCCTAAAACCACTACAAATACTTAGATACTGCAGTTGATCATCCTTCAGTCATAATAAGCTGCACAGGAATATGAAAGGAGGGAGCATTATTTGAAAACAATCAGGAGCTTTGAATTGTTTTCCAATATTTGGTGCATTTACTTTTGATTCTGAGTATTTTCCTGAGAAGTAGAAACAAAGACAACTATGGATCGAGATCCTGCACTCAGAGCTGAATTTCAGTGGTACTTAGCTTATGCTAGATGAGGTTTATAAGACATTTAATGAGAATTATTGACCTTTCCCATGTCCATCAAATTCAATAACATTTTTGTCTAATGTAGTTATTCTTTTGGTAACGCCTAAAGCAGCTGACCGATAATTTCTTGGACAATTAGATTCAAATTAGGAATCACTACAGATTTCCTTTTTAGAGTAAAAAATGGAAACAGGGTCTGATACTGTGCAAATTCAGAGACTTCAAATTTTCAAAGCTTCCCTAACAAAATGCTAATAACTAATATACTGGGTTTAGGACAAGAGAAGGGACTATCAATCTCTATATGCAATCAACATCCCATTCCTTCTTCTGTGTTCTTCATAAGCCAAAGAAAGAATGAAATCTCACTGGATAAGTGTAAGGAACAACATAAAAACATTTATATTTGAAATTGTGTATGCAAAAAGTTGTTAGAGCAAGTCTTGTTGTAGGCATACATAATTTGTAAGAAAGCCTATGAGGGAATTTGAGACAATTAATTCCTTGCCTAACCACATTTTGGATAGGCCAGGTTTATTATCAGAAATGTACTGGAAAAGCTTTTAGGTTGTTTAAATACCAGATCATAAAATCACAGAATGCTAGGGATTGGAAGGGTCTTCTGGAGATCATTGAGTCAAGAAGGCCAATGGAATCCTGGCATGCATCAAGAATAGTGTGGCCAGCAGGAGCAGGGAAGTCATTGTGCCCCTGTACTCAGCACTGGTTAGGCCACGCCTTGAGTACTGTGTCCAGTTCTGGGCCCCTCAGTTTAAGAAGGACATTGAGACACTTATGGTATCATAGAATCATAGAAATGATTGGGTTGGAAGGGACCTCAAGGATCATCCAGTTCCAACCCCCCTGCCATGGGCAGGGACCCCTACTTGAACGTGTCCAGAGAAGGGCAATGAGGCTGGGGAGAGGTCTCAAGCACAAGCCCTACGAGGAGAGGCTGAGGGAGCTGGGGGTGTGTAGCCTGGAAAAGATGAGACTCAGGGGAGACCTTCTTGCTGTCTACAGCTACCTGAAGGGTGGTTGTAGCCAGGAGGGGGTTGGTCTCTTCTCCCAGGCAACCAGCACCAGAACAAGAGGACACAGTCTCAAGCTTCACCAGGGGAAGTTTAGGCTCAAGGTGAGGAGAAAGTTCTTCACTGAGAGAGTCATTAGCCATTGAAATGTGCTGCCCAGGAAGGTGGTGGAATCACCATCCCTGGAGGTGTTCAAGAGGGGATTAGATGTGGCACTTGGTGCCATGGTTTAGTCATGAGGTCTGTGGTAATGGGTTGGACTTGATGATCTTTGAGGTCTCTTCCAATCTTGGTGATTCTGTGTGATTCTGTGTGTGTGTGTGAGTCCAACCTCACTGCCAAAGCAGGACCACCTGTGGCAGGTCACACAGGAATGCATCCAGACAGGTCTTAAAAGTCTCCAGAGAATGAGACTCCACAACCAATCTGGGCAGCCTGTTCCAGTACTCCGGCACCCTTAGAGTAAAGATTTTTTTCCTCACGTTGAAGCAGAACTTCCTGGGTTCCACTTTGTATCCATTGCCCCTTGTCCTATCACAGGGCACCTCTGAAAAGAGACAGGCACCTTCATCTTGACACTCAGCCTTCAGATATTTATAAAGATTAATAAGATCTCCCCTCAGTCTTCTCTTTTCCAGACTAAACAGCCTCAGATGAAGAGATTTTTAATTTTTTTTCTCATAACTGCATCTGCCAAGCAGAAGCTTTGCTTGATATGACTCCAAACGTATGCATTAGAAGAGATGGACAGAAAAAGGCCTAACAGCTTTTGCTTGAAGAAATAGCTCTCCAATTTCACAGCTGCAGGAGAGATCCTAGAGAGCTATGCAGTGTGAAAAAACTACTAAACAGCTGAAAAGCTTATGAGCAGATCTGTCTGTCCCACTGCAGGAATGGACCCACTGATGGATGTGGGACATTTTCAGCTACCTCTCTGCAGAGGTGTAAGGTACTAAACTCTCCACGTGTGCTCAGCCCAGAACTGGACTGGGCACTGGTATTTCTGCATCACAGTTAAGTGCAGTTTAGAATGGAATCCTGAACAAGTATCTTTAGACAGATATATTTTACGATTGTTCCATTTTTCAAACACTGTTACACTGGGAAAGCAATAGGGGAAAAGGGTAATGGCACAGTGAAGTCTGGCAGGTCAGCTGCACGCAATAGGTGCAGTTTATCAGATGGTTATGCAATTTTGTCTCTGCTGGCTACATCACTGTTAATACTTCCCAACATTATGTAAGAGTTGACTCTAAAAACTCACTGTCTCCAGGTTTTCAGTTAGCGTACCTGAAAGCCAGTACCCAAGAGCATTACTAATACGGATTTGCAGCTCACAGAAATTGTATGCTTAGAATATCATCCAGATTAGAAATGGAAACTGGGCATATTCTTTGTCACTTCTGTTGTCTGTGTTGTGTTTTGTTATTTTTCCTTCTGTTCCAGGATCCATAGGTACCTCTTAATGTCCTACAGATTTCTTTCTTATATTTCAGTTCCCTCCCTCCATTCCCTTCATTGTTTACCAAATCATTCTTTCTCTGAAAATGCACAGAAAATTATATGCAAAAGACAGGCTTAGTGGAATACTATATTTGTTGTGTTACATGCACACATCAAGGAATTAAGAGTTAGCGTTCCCATAGCAACCTTATTTCTTTGTGCGTTTGCATTAAAATAACCTCTTAAAAAAAGAAAAGAAGAGGAAAAAAAATAAAGAAAGAAAGCAAAAAAGCATAACATATATCCAGTGATAAAAAGCTCCTGTATCTTTTTCTCCATAGGGGTGAAAGAAGTCTAGTAATTCTCATTACCACATTGTTATTAGAATGCTGATGAGCATACTTCACTGCTCAGTGTGGCGTGATCATGTAATGGAACACTTATTGAAGTCATTCTCCAACTCTTAATTTGTGGTTCATGACACAGTAGAGAATCTTCTAGGGCTGACCCGCCTTACCTATCACTACAAATATTTTTCCTTCCTTAGTAAGAACATGCATAAAAAAAGAGGTGCTCCAGATAAGAAAACTGGTCGATGCTAACAATGAAGTGAACAAGAGCTGATTTTTTTCCCACTGCATATCCAGAAGGACTACAGTGAAAGTTCATAACGCCTCTGGCTGTTCAGTCTTGAAATTTATGACATTCTGCCATGTAAAATTTTGCCTTTGATGTTACATTAAAAATCCAGGTATGTATTTGATTCTGCACATACATTCAGTAGAAACACAGTAAATCATATAATTGTCAGGGTTAGAAGGGACCTCAAGGATCATCTGGTTCCAACCCCCTTGCCATGGGCAGGGACCCCTCACACTAGATCAGGTTGCTCAGAGCCACATCCAACCTGGCCTTAAAAACTTCCAGGGATGGGGCTTCTATCACCTCCCTGGGCAACCTGTTCCAGTGTCTCACCAGCCTCATGGTGATGAACTTCTTCTGAACATCCAAAAATCAGCATGTTTTACTTTACAGGCAGCTCTGGATTGAAATTAATAGTTAAATTACTCCCTAGGACCATTCAGCATTGCAGTCTGCAGGTTTGCATTGTGCTTCTACAAAACCACATATGTTTAAAATAATATTTATAAATTGCCAGTGTGGCCATAATGAACTATGTAGAAGGACAAACAGCAAACCACAGTTCTTTTCAGTGTATTGTAACCATCTATGTGCAATTATAGCATGTGGTTCTTTGCACCTATCTATGTGCAATTAAAATATACAGTACTGTTGAAAACTCCTTTGCTGCAATGCAACTTCTTAACCTCAGAATGGTTCCAAAGTAGCCAACTGCTCCCTGCTCTTATTGAAGCTCTTCTTCCAACTCTGAAAAAAACTTTTGCAGTTACATCAATGTTCATGGTTATTTCTGAATTACTTTGCAGATTCATAATACCATAAGCAGGAGACTCATCACAGGACAATTTTACATTTGCCTTTTCAGCTAGAGGCAGCCCTTTACTGCTAGAACCTGCATTTTGCCGTTTGAATGAGCTTTGACTCTTCAGAGAGACGAAGATCTATCTGAAGATTTCTTCCATTAGATAAAGGCAATTCTATTATAACTGAATAAAATAGACAGAAATTGTGAGAGACTGAGGGCACATTGTATTCAGTTTGATATTGTTCTAGTCTGAACACTGGCTTGAGCACTGAGACATCATTGTCTTCACTACCTCAGTCCTTGAAAATACTGTTGCTTTGTTTTCACTGGAAAAGCCTTGGTATGGACTGGGGAGCAACAAGTGAGGCACTTTTCATATGCAACAACACAGATTCTGTTCTACAGGTGTCAGAAAGTCAGCTGTGCTGGAAAACAAACAGCTGTGCAGCTATAACCAGCAGAACTGGGAATATTCTGGCTTTAGTAAGAGGAATCATGCAAAACCAGGAAAAAGCATGAGATGGTTTATGGTAAGCTTAGAACTACTGTAACAGTAGGATTAAATTTATTTTTTTTCCTTAAAACTGACAAAACCCATTTCTGGCAATGTTCTGTTGCCTGTAAAAATGTGCAAGGAGCACACAGATAAGTGCATGGCTGTGCACATCTCCTTGTCTTCCTCTTCTCTCTACCCTCTCCTACAAGCTGTAGTACCTCTACAGTTACAAGTAGGTTAAAGCAAAGAAAATGCATCTGGAAATGTTATACATCAACAGTTCCTAATACACTCTGTCACATCACCAGCAGCTGCACTTGCCACTTACAATTATATCAGAACCCAAAATAGAATGCTTAGAAACCAAACTGGAATAGCTGGTTCAATGTATTTAGGGACTGCAAATAAGGTTTCATAAGAGGTTCAAACATAATCTCCTTTATGGTAATTCAAATTTGATTTAAACTTAGATTTAAGTTGAACTGCAAATGTAAATAGATTGGAATTCCAGAACACAACTGCACATTTCCTGCACATGTAACATGTCTAAACTTTGGAGAACTATCCCAATTAGGCTTGTGTTACTATGTAAAAGAATAGCGTCTTCCTCTTTTTAGCTCTATCTAAGCTTTTGAGTTCTACATCTTGACTGATGAATATTATTTCTCCCTAAAACCGAATACAGAATAATAACCCTAAAAAAATAAATTAGATAATCAGGTAGTATAGATGCTAAAGTCTTTGCAGAAGCAGATAATTTTTAATGATTACTTAGATTTAGTACCTAACCTTGGTGATTATTCTGGACTGGTTACTCTTCCCATCATGTTTTTTGTTTCAAACACAAAAGAAATTGCAGGATCAGTGCCACCTCATCCATGCTGGCAGCCAAATATTTAACAAACACCTGTGAAGTTCACACAAGAATTCACACTCAAAAGTGACATCAGATCAGGAGTGTAACAGGTGATGGTAAGAGGTGATGAAAAATATTGTGGTCTTTAATGAAAGTTTTCTCTAAGTGGTTAAAAAAAGCCTCTTTTACTATCTGACTCTCAATAATGTCATTTTTTGTTGCATTCCAAAACGGAATGTGAACATTTTTCACCATGTATTAAGCCACCTGAAATGTGGAACCTAGATAAATACATTCAGCAAACACTGCAACACAGCTTTCTGATTTCAGGGAAGCTTAGTGAGCTCTGGATAAAGGGATACTCATTAGAATTTAATATATCCTCGAAAACATCACTGCTCAGCATCTCAAATCTACCCTGAGCTAAACAGAAATCCACTCTGAGCTAGAAGAACTTACATACCAGCACCAACATAACTATCTGCCCATAAGGGCACATTTCAATAATCTGCTTTTCAGTGGTTACAGAGAATAGTCTTCTTAAATGACACTTCTTTGACACCATTTTAATAAACAAAAAGGGGTGACAGAAGTCAAATCATCTTCGGTAACAATCCAGTCATAGCAGAGGGAGGTTGTCATATACTACTACATAGGCTGTCGTTTGACACTACTAAAAGAAAATAATTTCTAACTCTATTGTCAGGTAACCTTCTTTGGAGCATAGTGAATTTAATGCCTAACACCCACATGAGACACAGGAATAGTTGGATTAACAAGACTAGTGTCATGCTGTCAGCTGCTGTTTATTTAAATAAAATGTCACAATCTAGAAATAAATTAGAAAGTTTAAAAACAGTGAATTGTGAAATACAGCTAAATCTCATTTGCACTGCATTGCTTTCTAGAAGTCTGTACATTTCCTTGAATCTTTAGCTTGTCATCTATGTGGCATATGAGATATTCTTCCCTATTTCTGTGCATTTGTCCTTCAAAATAGATAGATGCCTTTTAAGAACTAAGTATCATGTTCTTTGGGGGGGAAAAAAAAAAGCTACACAGGTTAAACCTTGCTTCTGATATCTTGCTATGTTTATTTTACCTTGTAGAGTGTTGTGTAAATTCTTTTGCCTACTCTTTTATTTCACTAAGTCAAGAAAATTACATGTTAAGCTTTGTTTGGTTTTGTATTGTTTTGGGTTTTACTTCTTTGCGTGAATTGTAATGAAAATTTGAACTCCACTTCTCCAGCACCCCATCCCTATTTAAATATTGCAAATGCAGCTACAATTTATTTGACTTTCCATCAAGTTCTGGTTTGCTTGCTCGACTTTCCCCATAGAGAAGTGGATATGAACTAAATATATTTATATATGCATATTATATATAAAAAAATAGATTTATATTTATTTATAACTGAGATGCTGGGAAAGGGAAATGGTTTTATTGTTTCAAGTGTTTCTTCCAAATTATAGCTGAGCCCACCTACAATATAAATTGGAATTAAGGTTGGTTTGTAATTTACCTGTTAACACACATGAAGTAATGAACTCCACCACACAGAGTAGAAATAGCAGGAGCTTAAAGATACTCAGATTTTTTTCTGGATGTTGTCCCAAGATAGCTACCTTTAATTTAAACCTCATGCTTTAAAAAATATGTAGGTCCATATATAGAGAGATGTATCACAGAATACAATCACAAGTTTATCTTAAATGAATAGTAAAAGTCATCATGAACACATAGGCAGAGATTTGGGGAATAAAGATAAGCTGACAGAGAGAAACTGCACCCCATTCTTGCACACCAAAGTACACAAGATAAAACCACAAATATACTTACTTGCCCAGGCTTCCCATTCTCACATAAGAAGGCTTCATGCTCCGATGCAAACTCTGGAGCGTTGTCATTTACATCAAGAACTTTGATAACAACAGGCACCCGGGAAACTTGACTGTGATTCCCTAAGAAAAGAAATCAAAGCAGATAAGGTGAACATATTTAACGTGAGACTGATGCACAAATGCTTACATAGTGACCATATTCTTCCTTCCTCTCTTCTCTCCTTGCTTAACTGGGTTGTCTTATCTGTAATGAATCGCAGAGTTGGAGCATGAGATAAAGAAGGATGGCCAGTATTTTATGGCTGAAATGAATAAATAGATCCCTATTGCAAACAGCACTTGTTGGGGATTAGTTCAATGAAGACCTTTCTTGAACTAAATTGGTGAGATTTTTCTTTGATGAAGTTTGTATTGTTTTATTGATAAAGTCCATTATACATGGAAAAGGGAAAGCTGTAAACAACACAGATTTATTTCTTTGTTTATCTTTGGCAGAGCACAGAACATTTTACTCTATTAGTTGCTCTGACTGCGCATCTATTACTTCTTCATTGCAAATACGATTAATGTGGAGACACACATTGTGAGAAAGATGGATGGTAGATTGACATAGGCAAAACTAGATAGTTCTTAGGACTATTAAAGCACTTTGATTCATCTGCCATCGACAAAAATATGACCTGTGAACTTCTTTCTTCACCAAAATCAAGCCTCATTATTTAGAATAAAGAGCTATTTTGCATAAAAGTGTTTATCACTGTAAAAAGCACAATCAACTTGTTAAGCTGTAGGGAAAGAACGGCTAAGCCAACACTACATTTTCTACTTTGAAGAGTTCTAGTGTCTTTCCTTCAGTTCAGTATATAGCTAATGTGTTTTAAGAGGCTATAATTATTTTCCCCAAAAAGATAAAACCAGGAATTTAGTTTAAACTGAGGTGACCAGGTGATCTGGAGAGTGACCAAAGCTATTCTATAATACATTCATAACTCCACAAGTAACTCAACTGTAGTTTCAAAATCTCTTAGTGAGTATTATTCTACAACCATAGCATTTTATCCTGTTTATATCATCAACAAGTTGAAGAACTGCACACTGTGTGAATTAAATCCGTGTCTGACTTGCAACTGAACTAAGTGCTTTTGCTTAATTTATTACTGCAGGCAAGAAAGGTGCTACCAGAAGTCAGGGTGTCAACTTACTCACAGTTGTGATGGCTTAGCAGCTGTCCACATGGGTTCTGTTCTCTGGCAGCACAGAACTGGTTAGGGGAAGGCAGGATAGAAGTTCCTATTGCCTGGTATTCAATGTACCTCTTGTAACAAATGTCTACAAAGTAGAAGTAGATGAAGCTCCACCATTGGCAGGTAGCAATTGGTGGCAGCACTACAAGTGGTAGAGATGATTAAAGGAAGATTGTACTCCATGTACAATGTACATTGTGTACTCTGTAATTTTCTGTGGTTTCCATCAAATTTAATTGTGTTGTGTTCTGATCAAACCCTACCCTAACTCTTCTATTTTATTTTTTCACAGGGCAAATATAATTTTTAAGGCTCCACCTATAACTCTAAATGTGTAAATTGCCATTGCTCTACTAACTTACTTTAAAACAGCATAAAAATAGCTATTTCATGACACAAACCCAGACTATTACCTTCTGTATTAGTGCTGTAAAAAAAAGGCTTTAAGTTTGCTGGATAGCCTGAAATAATACAATTCTACCTATACAGGATATGGAAGATTATGAGACACCAGATTGTAAATGCTCCCCATTTGAAGGAGTGAAAAGTTTTAGTCCAGAAAGAAATATGTTAAAGAAGAAAAAGAAATCCTCACCAAATCCTGTAAGAAGACTGTCATTTTGCATCATATGATCTTGCTTATTAATGAGTTGGACACACATGCCATGAAATAATAATGTTTGAAATCAAATAAAAGTTAATATGCAAACCATGAATCCCAAACATTTTAAACACTTTTTTTTTCTCTTAACTTGATAGAAATACAATGAATCTTGAGCTTATCAGAATTCTCAGCACTAGTGTCATATTTAAACACTAAAGATTTACTTTTATCTAAATTAATGAAATGATGGCAGTTCAAATTTTAAAGACATTACAGAGAAATGTAATTAATTAGATAAGCTTCTAAAGAAATTATTCATGTCCCTTGTGACTGCCCCCAAAATGTTTGTCTTTCATCAGAAATACAAACATTAAATTTAAAGATATTATAATTAGAAACTTGATGAGAATTCATTAAAAAAATTAATTTACTAAACACAAGAGAGACCCAACTGGTTTGGAAATCTCCAAACAAGGGGATACCCAGAGCCTATTAGGGTTCTTGTGGCTATAGTGGAATTTATTGTTGAGGAAAAGAGAGAAGATGGAGAGGGAATTTTATCTGTGGCTTCCACTGCCCACCACACTGCAGGCACTGCGTTCTTTTGTCATTGCAAACTTTCAATGAAATTTCACTTGATGCTAAGTGTTTCCCTTGAAAATAATGAAAAACCCCCACCCTAAGCACACCTATTCAAGCAAGTTGATGACTTCTCAGTAAGCAAACCCAGAGTTCACTTGTGGGTGAAAACACTGTGAAGATAAAATAGTTTCATCTGCCCATTTTCACCCTTCTAATGTCTTTGAAGTTCTCAGTGGTAAAACACTTTCCAATTCAAATCTCTTTGCCCAACATCCTTGAAATAAAAGTAGAAAGTGATTGAAGTGGATCCACTCTGATCCACAGAGTTCACAAACTGTTACACTCACATGGGCAAGTGCCCTTTGTACAGCTGGCCTTCAGCCTGGTTGGTATTCAGTGGTCTCAGGACTTTTCCTCATTTGTATGAATGGAGAGTAAGTTCATTCTAAACCAGTGACAAATCCAAGTTTTAATTACTGGGTGGTCTGGGATTTTTAGTGTTGGATGATGTGGGATTTTTTTGTTGGGTGTTTTTGTTTGTTTTGTTGTTTTTTGTTTGTTTGTTTGTTTTTCACCAATGAATCACCTAATCACTAGAATTAAGGGAGTTTTGTGTCAGGCAGGTAGTAAGACTGATAGCTTCAGCTCCAAGTTTATGCAAAATTGTAAGTGTGAATTTTCCGTCTGAGGAACTAAATGAATCTGTCAAAACTTCATCTTCTGTATTTATTGTGATGCACAGCTGAAAAAGACCTAATCTGAGTCTTGTAATACAAGTATTTCATTAGGACTGCTACTTGAGAAGCAATGGCTTTGTTTGAAAAGGTAGCACACTGAGGTGCAGGATGAAAAATTCTTGAGAACTCTTCCACTAGCCTAGCTAACCAAACTCTTTTCAGAGTATGGCTGCAAAGAGGGACTTAGCTTTTATTTTCAAATACATTCAGTTGGTCATCTGTGGACACCACTGCCACAGCACAGCATGGAGCTATAAGAAACAGATGCAAATTGTGTTCATAATTTCCTAGAAGTACAGCTCTTTCATGTGTCTGCTCAAATCTCAGTTCCAAGATCCAGCAGTCTGCTGTAGATGAGCACAGCACACCCAACAAGAAAGGGACAGCGGGACAGATCTAGGGAAAGGATAACTCAAATGTAAAAATAACCAGTGGAACTTATAACTGATCTTAAATAAATATATTTCCTAAAATGATAGAAAGTCCAACTGAGTTCAGCAATAAATATTGAAAAGCTTACAAAAATTATAAGGACCTAAAAAGCTCTTGTGCTTCCCCCCACCCACCCCATTTCCAGACTTTATTGGAATATTAAATGCCTGAAATAGTTTGCTAGTACTTATCTTGGAGTAAACATACCCACTGAAATTTAGGATTACAAAAGGCTGCAGAGTTTGATACAAAAAATTAAGATATAGATGACAGAATCAAAGGAAAATAAAATAAAATTTAAAAAATCCTACTATCAAGATATTCCAAACTTGAACTTTGGGAGGCTACAGACCCCTTCTAGCCCTTTTTGTAATCAACACATTTCTTCCTTCTTCCTGGAGAAAACCTACAGATCTGAGATGTGTGTGTGTCAGTGGGAATTTGTAATGCAAGGACTAAGCTTTGGTAACTTTGTTACTGTGTAATTCTAGGAATAACTAGGGCTAATAAATCTTTTTTTCTTTGTCTTGTGCCATACCTAGCAGAAGGAAATGCAGCTCTGCAGCTCCTGTAAACATTGAACAATGTCTGTCCTTGAGAGATACACACACAAGTGGTCTTAGAGAGCAATGGTCCTTAAGAGAGAAAATTATTTGCTGCACAAAATGAAGTTCATAATTTGTTTAACTCAAATAAATCCAATTTAATCCAGTTTAACTTTATTTGATTTAAGCCATCCAAAATCACTTCAAGGTTCTCATTAAAAAGTTATAATCTGCCTTGCATTTTAGCTAAAACAAAGTACCTGAGTAGAAAGTAGGCTTCTAGAAAAGAACATATTGTTGTTGCTGTTGTTGTTATTATTATCATCACTGCTATTGCTGTTATTACCACATGGCTTGGAAATGTCTCTAGCATGATTCCCTGATTGAGTGAAATTTCTACTGAAACAATATTTTCAAAGCACAAGTAGGGGAAATGCTAATTCTAACAGAGAATTCAAAACAATATTTGAATCACTGACTTCATAAAACCAACAGCACTTGTCTGACATCCCTTATATTTCAAACTTATTAAACTGTATTTTAGCAGACCCATTCCCCTTGGCTTTATCAAGGTTTTATCTGATGACTTTACCCAGATAATCTACATGCAGGACAAGTTTATTTCTCCTGTTAGGGTTTATGTTATTGTTTTATTTCTTTCTACATAATTCCACAGTTTATAACACTATTTTTTCCCCATATAAACCAGACAAACCTAAAATTAAGAATCCTGAGGAACAGAGATGCTGTTGTGGAACTGGAATTGTATTTATGTTGAGGTTTAGCTATACAAATCACATTCTGCGGCAAACACTGCGTTCATTTGTCAAAGTGTTGTGTAATGATCTGATTCAAGAGAGATGAGTGCCTGAAACTGACTCTGAAATTGTCAAAGACAACAGTCATAGACAATATTACTCTAAAGAAGAACAGAACATAAGCTACTGCTGAATTAGGATAAAATTCAAGGAAACAAACAAAGAAGAACAAACAGGATTGGTCACCATGAAATTTAGATCCCCCCTGAAATTGTTGTAGTTTTAAAGGATGAGAAAACACTAAGAGTTGTGAAATATCTGTAAAATAATATAAACATATCAGTGCATAGCAGAAAGGCATCTGTACAAATTGCTAAGACAAGAAACAAACACTGCTTCCAAATTAATGTTCATTTCTATTTATTTCAGCACACTGGAACATATTAGAGGAGTACAGATTGAGGCGAGTCTCTGTGTGTACATGCGTGTGGGAGGGAGGCAGAGAGAAAAAAGATGTGAACCATATTTCTTGGGTTTGTTCCTTAAGTCATTATTTGGGAGAAAAATAATAATGGAGTTGGAAAAGTTTTGTCTTCTTCCAGTGGATGACTCAGTTTATTTTCTTATGGTCTCCAGAAGAAAGATGAGCAAAGCTATGTTACATTATTTTATTTATTCCCTCCTTGATAGACCTTCCCAAGATTAACCAAGGACTTGCTCAACTTCTTCCACCTCCTTCCATTTTTGTCCACTTTTCTACCTCTCTTTGCCATGAAAAAGATAGACTCTTGCACAATGCATGCTTCCACAGGCATGGACAAATGCAGAAGAACCATACATACCCGCTAACCAGGTGGAGTGTGAGGAGGGTATTTCGACTGCGTATCCTGGAAAGGAGGACAAGGAGGAGGGGACACTGAGAACAGTCTGAATTTGCAAGTCCTTGACTTCAAAGCTCAATTTGTAGTTAAGAGGTTTCCAAAGTTCAGCAACTCCATCTGTAAATAGGTGACTAAATAGGCCACATACCTACCTTTAATCAAGAAATAAGGTCTATAGCTGGGGACTAAAGGACAGATTATACCTCCAGGTTGCTGATAACGCCAAAAGAAACAAGACAGTAAAATTTCTGTGACAGACACACAAGCCAGTGACAGAAAACATTAATTAAATAAAACCACATTCTTCAGGCCATGCTCAGAGAATTTCCACTTGCTTCCATTGTCTGTGGGGTTTTGTTTGTTTCTGCATTAGTGCATGGAAGACATAAAATTGTTTCATATAGCCCCAGATTACTAAGAATTTTTGAATCAATTACTTAAAATATGCAGAATGATTCAGCTGGAATCACAGAATTATTTCAGTTGGAAAAGACTCTCAAGATCATAGAGTTCAACCAAATCATTGGCAATCAATGACTTTTCCCCTAGCCCTGCACTGTGCTGGTCTGCACTTTTCCCTTTCACTTCAAAGCCTGGTTCAGCCTCTGCAGAAGCCAGTCAGTTATCTTCCTTTCTGGAAGTTTAATCTAGTCCTTGTCCGTAATATTACCTATTTCCCACACTGAATTTAGTTTAAGATTGTAAATGTAAACATAATTTAAATTAAAACAGGGACCTGAACGGGATGCTTTCTAACTTCAAGGAATTAACACTGATTTACAAAACCTGATAATCATAATATATGTTTTTAAAAGTTAGTACATTCTTTGCATACAGACACAATACACAATGATGGAGTCAGTTAGCCCTCATTTTGCTTATCTGAGGGCAGGCTATAATTTGACATTCAAATGCAACCTCTTTGTTATTTTTCATGCTATTAAGGCGTGCAGTCATTCAGCAGCCTAAGAAAGAGTTACTCTGTAATTACCTCTGATCCTCTGGCAATTGAAAGATGTATTGGCAACACTGGAAATATTTGAGGTTGGGGTTTTTTTGCAGATTTACCATAGTTTGTTTGGTGCATACACATGATACTGTCTTCTCTGAATGCACAGATAGATCAAAAAGGCTTGGAAAGGCAGAAGTAGATTGGAAAAGCAAAACATCCCCTCAGATGTAGTTTACAGCTGTGCAGAGGATTTCCTCGCCCATAGCCCTGGTTATAAGGGAAAATCAAAAGGCACTGTTCTGTTTAAATTTAGCCACGCACAATAAGAGAGGAAAAGTTATCTGCTGCTGCAGTGTGATTGAGAACCAGGGGCCATGGCAAGCAAGCTGCAATTTTGTCCTTGAGGGAGCAGAGGATGCTGAAACTAATTCATATCCACCTTAGAGCTGGAGAGGAATAGCAAGCATAGGCAGCACCCACCCCTTGTGCCACCCTCCCAAAAACCAAACAACCCAGAAACTCAAGGGTTTCTAGTTATTATAAATCACTTGGAATGGCAGTCTCCCTTTAATCACAATGTTTGTGTTTTGAAAAACCCACCTTAGTGTCACCACTTCCTATTCATTTTCTTGGACTTCAAAAAGCAAATGCTGGAAGATACAGTAGATACCCAATGTAGTAGGTAACAGGAATGCTCATTACATGTAACCTACATACTGCATAAGAGAGTGATCAGACTGCATGGGAGATGCACTAGCAGAGAGAAGGGGGAATATTAAACCAGGGGGAACAAAGGGATGGGATGAGGCTTGAAAAGAGTTAGAAGGGGCATCCTAATCAGAAGCTGTAGCATCTTTTCAATATTTGAGTAGCAATTACGGGTACTTGTCTCTAGTCAGAAGCTCTGGATTCAAACAGCATGTCCTTAGAGACTATTCTTCTGCATATCTAATTTTGACCAGAGTGAGCTTTATATTCATAGTGACACATAATCAAGATATATGTGACACATCAATATGAGTAAACAAATACATAATTCAAAATAAATTATTAGTGTAGCTGCTTGAGCGGGTTGGATTGGAAGCTGCTTGCAGTCATGTCAGGCTCATGACAATGAAAACAATTCTGTTTTATTCACAGATCCTAAGTAAATCCTTAAGGGGAAGGGGAAAAAAAAATATAGAAAAGAAAAAGAACATTGCCAACATCTTCCACCCACACATCTATCCAGAGACCAAACTGAAACAAATGCTGGTGGAAAACAATCTGTATTTTTGATGGAGAGCAATGTGATTGAGCCTTACTTGTCTCTAACGAGGATGCAAGTCAGGCTGTAGTTTGTAGTTATGTCACTTGCAGTAAATAACTGTGTCAGGTATTTCAGTGGTGAACTGCTAGGAGTGCAAAATCTACAAATATGCTTTAAGTTTTAGCAACTGCTAGTGAACTGTTAGCAACTGTTAGTCAACTTAGAAACAATAAGGGTAAACTAGAAATGTTTGGAGTTCCACAGTTAAAGATTTTGCCCAAATCAATGCAAATTAAAAAAAAGAAATACAAACAATGTTTTGGAAATAAATATATATCTAGCTTCAAAAATGGCAAACCAGCACTTCCAGCCTCTAGAAGCATCTGCTACTAGAAAGCAATATTCCACAAGCCCATCATTACAGCAAAAGTCAGTCTGCTGAAAAAAAGTTTTTTCCACTTCCTTGTGGCAGCTACCAATAGGAAGGAGAAAAAGAAAGCAGGGAACCACAGAAAACTATAGGGAACCACAACTCTTTTGTTATAGACACTAGCAATAATAACACTGTGAAGAAGTGCTACTACATCTTTACTTCTTGTGGATCACAGCACCACAAACCTGATTAGGATTTCAGATATTCTAAGGTAGAGAAATGCATTAATCTGTGTGAAGAACTAACAGGTTTTCACTTATAAATCTAACAATGGGGGGTGGGGACATCCAGAAAATATTATGGTGCCATTAAATGACTGAAAAGAATTTGCCTTAAGAATAAACCATTGAACAGGCAGGAAGAAAACTGATTCAAAAAGATCAACAGTTTTAAGGCAGAACAAACGTACCAGGGAATGATTTGCTGCTGTGTTGCTCAGTTCCAGCTTAAACAAGGGAGTTGTGCCAGCATAAACCAGTCAGGGATCTGGCCTGCATAAACCAGTCAGGGATCTGGCCCACACTTTCGAGCAATTATATTGTTAATATGCTAATACATCATGCATATTAAACTGTTATAAAATATTAACTTAGATATGCAAGGTCTTATTGTCAATTATAATTAGCTATGAAATTTTATAATGACTAGCAGCAATAATAATAACAATAAGCAGACTGATTGGGGATGACATGTCTGGAATATTTTGACTTTTTGTTTATTTATTTATTTAATTTGAAATGATTTAGTGATTGAAGTAAAATTATAGCTCAGATGAAATCCCTCTCTTCCTCAGTGACAAACAAAACAACAAAATGCTTTAATAACAAATTTTGTTAAACAGGAATTTATTCTAGAAGTATTTGGTTGTTGTTGTTATTATTAGAGCTCACATTTTTTACTGGGAATGATCCTCTTAAAAATGCAATTTAATCACAGAATGGTAGGGGCTGGAAAGGACCTCTAGACATCATCCAGTCCAACCCCACTGCCAGAGCAGGATAACCTAGGGCATGCCACACAGCAACACATCTAGGTGGGTTTTGAAAGTCTCCAAAGAAGGAGACTCCACAACGTTTCTGGGCAACCTGTTCCAGGGCTCCAGCACTCTCAGCATAGAGAAGTGACTCCTTGTATTGTGGTGGAACCTCTTGTGTTCCAGCTTGTACTCACTATTCCTTGTCCTATCACTGGGCAGCACCAAAATGAGCCTGGCACCCTCACCTTGACACCCACCCCTCACATATATATAGACATTGATAAGATCCCCTCTCTGCCTTCTCTTCTCCAGACTAAACAGCCCCAGTCTCAATCTTTCATCACAGCAAAGATGTTCAAGTCCCCCAGTCATCCTCATAGATCTCCATTGGACTCTCTCCAGCAGATCCCTGACTCTCTTGAACTGAGGAGCCCAAAACTGGACAGAGTATTCAAGGTGTAGTCTCAGCAGGGCACAGTAGAGGGGGAGGAGAACCTCCCCCTCCTGCTGGACATGCTTTTCTTTATGCACCCCAGGATGCTATTGGCTCTATTGGCCACAAGGACACATTGCTGTCCCATGGAGAACTTGCTGTCCACATCTTTCTCTATGGAGCTGCTTTCCAGCAAGATGATCCCTAGGCTGTACTGGTGCCTGGGTTATTCCACAGACAAAATATTTCTGGATATGCTGGATTTGAATCAGCTTCTAGGAGTCTTGCATCAACCCATTCATACTTGCATAGATCCAGCAATACGCAAAAAAATCTCCCTGTAGCTTTAAAAAGTCCTCGCTGTTTTTCAGACAGAAGATGCTGTCATCCTTTGCTATCCAGCAACTTTACTAGAAGCTCAAAGCATGCTGCTCTCAGCAATATTTATTCCAGAAAGAAATGTGCTTAGAGAAGATGGACTGAAATGATATTCAGCTACAAGCCTCTACTCTGATCTACTCTCATGCTTCAGCCTTGCAGAAAAAACAGTGGAGATTTTAGATAGCCACATTCTACTTAGAAGCAGAGGAGTTCTGTTTATCAAACTAAATGAAAGTAATTCCTTCAGAAATTCCTATTTCCTTCAGAAATTCCAGCTCAACTCTTCAAAGTGCAGATGGCCAACTGTTAGCTGCTCAGTTTAACAAATCACTCATTTTGCTAATATAAGATGTACACCATCAGTTTAACCATGCCTCCAGACTTCTCCAAGTAATTAACAAATATATTTCACACAAATTAGTCAAGTATGTTTCCACTAATGACACTTCTATTTCCTATTTCCCTTCTAAACCAGCACCCAGTCCAAACCCCCTGCCAGAGCAGGATCACCTGGGGCAGGACACACAGGAGTGCATCCAGACAGGACTTAAAAGTCTCCAGAGGAGAGTCCACAACCTCTGTGGGCAGTTTATTCCAGTGCTTTGGCACCATTACAGTAAAAAAGTTTCTCCTCGTGTTGAGGTGGAACTTCCTGTGTTCCAGTTTGTATCTATTGCCCCTTGTCCCATCATAGGACACCACTGGAAAGAGACTGGCACCTTCTTCTTGACACCCAGCCTTCAGATATTTATAAACATTAGTAAGATCCCCTCTCAGTCTTCTCCAGACTAAACAGCCCCAGGTCTCTCAGCCTTCCCTCATCAGATAGATGTTCCAGTCCCTTCAGCACCCTCATAGCCATTATGAGACACTTTCTAGTATATCCCTGTCCTTCTTGAACTGGGAAGCCCAGAACTGGACACAACATTCTAGGTGTGGTCTCACCAGGGCAGAGCAGAGGGGAAGGAGAATCTCATGAATTGTAATGCTTGCTTCTGAACTACTGAGACAGTTTTATGAAGGGATTGTTCCCTAAGTAAACTCCATTCCCATTCATGTGTCCTCATAATATGGCCAATTGAATGCTGTTATCTGTGTGGGTCACCTGTCCTGCTACTTTTGAGCTGTGAAAAATACTACTAAGTTTGTGATGTGCCTGAATGCTCTCTGATAACTGAGAACTGCAAATTAGCTTTATGTGATCTACCAGACCTCCACTGGTCAATAGCCAGTGATCTGCACCCCATTAGAATCTATGGGCAAATGAATAATAGCTACCTTACAAAATTCTGTGTTTCTGTGCAAAAAGTGATGGATTATCCAGTTTGAGTTCCACTAAGCCAGAGGAAAAAAAGGGTCAAACAAAAAAAGGTTAATATTCCTGAGCTCCTCCTGCTTAAACCTCCATAACGGCTTATTTCCTTCTCTTTCTAAAACTTGCTGAAATTTACTCAGCCCTAAATTAGCGGTAATTATGTAATGCACTAAAGTAACTTCCTAAAATGTTAGAATTATTGCTAATAATGCCTATAGTAATTTTTACCATAAAGGCTAAATAAAATTAAATAAATGAAAGCCTAAGCAAAGGTATTCATGGCATTAAAAAGCAGAGTATAGCTGAAGGCTTATTCTGAAGAGTAATTACGTCTCTCTTCCTTTTTAATTAGTGCCCTTGTATTTTTTAAAGGAATATACAATATAGATAACTTTAGTGGAGCATGTGCCGGGTGATGATTCAATTATTGTATTTATATTCTTGGTAAACCATAAAGAGCCTTTCTGGCTTTATGCCCTTTCCCATTAGGTGATAAAATTGCCTCATACTTCTTCATTTCCAAAGAATGCAGTCGGTATGGGTAATTACCTTTGTCAGGCAGAGCACACAGCTTTGTCCTTGAGACTCCTGCGCTCTATGTCTTGAAAATATTTATTGTGGTCCAATCATCATTTACATTTCAGGATCTTAACTATACTTTCATCTCTTTCTTGAGCTAATAATCCATGAGAATTTCTACTGATTGTGGCAGCTCTGGTACTTTGCCAAGTACCACGAGATAGTGCAGTTTTCAATATGCAGGGAGATAGGGAGGAGTACCAACAGAACCTTCACCTTGGACTTCCGGAGGGCAAACTTCAGCCTCTTTAAGAAACTTATTTGTAAAGTTCCCTGGGTACCAACCCTCATGAACCGAGGGGTCCAGGAGGGTTGGACCTACTTCAAACAGGAGCTCTTGAAGGCACAGGAACTGGCGGTCCCCATGTGCCGAAAGATGAGCCGGCGGGGAAGGCGACCGGCCTGGATGGACAAGCAGCTCCTGAAGGATTTAAGGGAAAAAAAGAGGCTGTATCACCTTTGGAAGGAGGGGAAGGCTTCTCGAGGTATGTTTAAGGAAGTGGTTAGATTATGTAGGAATAAAATTAGAGAGGCAAAGGCCCAGTTGGAACTGAAGCTGGCCACCTCTGTGAAAGATAATAAAAAGCAATTTTACAAATATATCAATGCTAAAAAGAAGGGCAAGAAGAACCTCCACTCCTTACTGGACCTGGAGGGGAACATGGTGACCAAAGACGAGGAAAAGGCTGAGGTCCTGAACGCCTTCTTTGCCTCAATGTTTAACAGCAAGGTAGGAGTCCAGGATGAGTGGCCTCCTGAGCTGGGTAATAGGGTCGGGGAGCAGTGTAATGCCCCAGAAATCCATGAGGAATTAGTCCGGGACCTGCTGAGCCACTTGGACACCCATAAGTCCATGGGACCGGATGGGATCCATCCTAGGGTGCTGAGAGAGCTGGCAGATGAGCTGGCCAAGCCGCTCTCCATCATTTTCCTCCAGTCCTGGCTCACTGGGGAGGTCCCAGGTGACTGGAAACTGGCCAATGTGGTCCCCATCCACAAGAAGGGACAGATGGAGGAACCTGGAAACTACAGACCAGTCAGCCTGACCTCAGTGCCAGGGAAAGTGATGGAGCAGGTTATCCTGGCGGCAATAACTGCGCACCTGAAGGATGGCCAAGGGCTCAGGTCCAGCCAACATGGATTTAGGAAGGGCAGGTCCTGCCTCTCCAACCTCATCTCCTTCTATGATCAGGTGACCCGTCTGGTGGATGTGGGGAGGCCTGTGGATGTAGTCTATCTGGACTTCAGCAAGGCCTTTGACACCGTCCCCCACAGTAAACTGCTGGCTAAGCTGTCAGCTCGTGGTTTGGACCACAACACTCTGTGCTGGGTTAGGAACTGGCTGGAGGGCCGAGCCCAGAGAGTGGTGGTGAATGGTGCCACATCCGGCTGGCGGCCAGTCACCAGTGGCGTCCCCCAGGGATCAGTGCTGGGCCCCATCCTCTTTAACATCTTCATTGATGATCTGGATGAGGGGGTTGAGTCAGTCATCAGCAAGTTTGCAGATGACACCAAGTTGGGAACAGATGTTAGTCAGTTAGAGGGTAGAAAGGCTCTGCAGAGGGACCTTGACCGACTGGACAGATGGGCAGAGTCCAATGGGATGGCATTTAATAAGTCTAAGTGCCGGGTGCTGCACTTTGGCCACGGCAACCCCATGCAGAGCTACAGGCTGGGGTCAGAGTGGCTGGAGAGCTGCCAAACGGAGAGGGACCTGGGGGTGCTGATTGACACCCGCCTAAACATGAGCCAGCAGTGTGCCCAGGTGGCCAAGAAGGCCAATGGCATCCTGGCCTGTATTAGGAATAGTGTGGCCAGCAGGAGCAGGGAGGTCATTGTGCCCCTGTACTCTGCATTGGTTAGGCCACACCTTGAGTACTGTGTCCAGTTCTGGGCCCCTCAGTTTAGGAAGGACATCGAGACACTTGAACGTGTCCAGAGAAGGGCAACAAGGCTGGTGAGAGGCCTTGAGCACAAGCCCTATGAGGAGAGGCTGAGGGAGCTGGGATTGTTTAGCCTGGAGAAGAGAAGGATCAGAGGCGACCTCATTGCCCTCTACAACTACCTGAAGGGTGGTTGTAGCCAGGTGGGGGTTGGTCTCTTCTCCCAGGCAACCAGCACCAGAACAAGGGGACACAGTCTCAAGTTGTGTCAGGGGAGGTTTAGACTCGAGGTGAGGAAAAAGTTCTTCACTGAGCGAGTCATTCGTCATTGGAATGGGCTGCCCAGGGAGGTGGTGGAGTCGCCGTCCCTGGAGGTGTTCAAGGGGAGATTGGACGTGGCGCTTGGTGCTATGATCTAGTTGTGAGGTCTGTTGGAACAGGTTGGACTTGATGATCCTTGGGGTCTCTTCCAACCTTAGTTACTGTGATACTGTGATACTGTGATACTGTGATACCTGCGGTGGGGGGCGTAGCTGGCCACCGGCACACTTATTGTTTGGCAAGTGATGCTCAACACCAAGAATAATTTGATAAAGGAGTCAATCAAAACAAAAACAATATTTCCATGACTGCAGTCCCTGGAGAACAAGGAAAATGGAAATTCCATTAAACCCCTTCATTCAGAGATTTAAAACTTGGCTAAAAGCATTGCTGTGGGCTAAGAGAAATACCCTGTCCCAGGCGGTCCTGCACTGGCTTTGGAGTTCTGATTTGTTGCATGTCCGTGCATGTGATGCAAGGAGTGTGAGAAGAGGAAGAAGGTTTAGAAGAGCCTTCTTG
Source organism: Dryobates pubescens (assembly GCF_014839835.1). Classification (NCBI taxonomy): domain Eukaryota; kingdom Metazoa; phylum Chordata; class Aves; order Piciformes; family Picidae; genus Dryobates; species Dryobates pubescens. Next base: position 7,773,267 of record NC_071630.1, read on the forward strand.
TGACCCAACACTGCAAATGGATGCACACTTCATCACTATTTCCCAGTATATTTGAAAAGGCTTGAGTCTATACCAATTATAAAGAAACCTGTCTGTGCTTGAATATGCTCACAGTAGTACTCACAAACTGTAACTGAGATCTGACCTGAACATGGTGTGAGGAATCCAGGGCTGCACATGGTTGTAAGAAGGCTAGGAAGAAAATATAAATCTTGAGTAGCCCACTTAGTGTTCTCTCAGGTGAAGGAAAGCTTGGGCACTTAAATGGATCATCATGTAGAGTCTTTAGAGTTTGAGTCATGGTTGGTCATATTTGTTGGTGTGTTTTTCACAAATTTCACTTCAGCAATGTCTGAAGTATAGGGCTTTGCCTTACTATTCATGAGACACCCAGTCAGGATACTGGGAAATACCTGCAGGGTGGCTGTTAGAGCCATTAGAAGAAAACAGAAATCCATGGAGCTGAAGGCACAAAGAAGATGGAGTTTCATTATTACATGCTTTATACATGTCTGACAATGTGATAAGGGGAACGATCAGTCATTCTGAACTCCATTCAGAATTTGGGCAAACTGCAGCAAAAAATGTTCTAATAAATAAATCACAGTTATTGGATTCTCTTTTAGTGGGTGAGTAGCATTGACAACACATAACTTGGTAAATACTGCAAAACCTGTAGGAGAAACTGAGGGAGTACTGAGGAGGTTAGTGCAGCCTGAACTCTGCTCTGCTTCATTGCCCAGCTAAATTGCTAACCAGTTAGTGCAAGCAACACGAGCATGCCAATGAGAACAGTAGTTATAGCCACAAATGTAACTTGGACAAACTAAAGAAGTATTTGTGTGTTCGGATGAAAGGGGTCACATATGACTGGTAGGATCCTGACTTTACTAGATTTTACTGAATGGCAGAAAATTCCATTTCTCAAGAGTACCAAAGATCTAAAGATGTGATGAGCCTTTGTACATACCAAAAAAAAAAAAAACCCAAACCACAAACCAAAAAACCACTTAAAAAAATGCAACAAAAGGAATGTCTGTAAATTAATCATTCATTCTTACTGCACTGCGATCCAGGCTCTTAGAGAACACTTGCATAAGCCCCCAGATTCCTTCCCTGTTTAGGGCATAGCTCCAGAGGACTCATAATCAGCCTCAACTTAGAAAGCAAGGCTATACCCATAGCCCAGTCTCTCAAGCATCTAGCTACAATACACCTCCACATCTTGGCATAAAGTTTTAAGCTATGTCTCAACTACACAACAAAACAATGAGAAATTTCATTAGTCCAGTATTTGAAGTCCAGAGTCAGGGAGAGAAAGCAAAGTTCATCTTTTACATCCACAGACCAAAAGGCACATTCTCAGGGTCAGTGAGCTGAGAGGGGATTTTATCAATGTCTACAAGTACCTGAAGGGTGGATGTGAGGAGGATGGAGTCAGTCTCTTTTCAGTGAAACCCAGTGATAGGGTGAGGGGCAATGGATATAAACTCAACCACGGGAAATTCCATCTCAACATGAGAAAAAAGAAATTTTACTGTGAGGTTGATGGACCCCTGGAACAGGCTGCCCAGAGAGGTTGTGAAGTCTCCTTCTCCAGAGATCTTCAAAACCCATCCAGACAGCTTCCTGTGTGACCTGCCCTAAGTGGTCCTGCTATGCAGGGGGTTTGGATTCGATCTCTGGAAGTCCCTTCCAGCTCCTAGCATTCTATGATTCTGTGGTCATTGCCCCAGAGGAATAGAGGTGAGCCTTGAACTGAGCCTGGAAAGCAGCTGGCCTAGGAAGAGAAAGTGCTCCTGTACCAATAATGCTCCCAGTAAACCACTGACATCACTGTCAGTGACAGCATCCTAATGACACACTTTGTATTTTCATTTGCTGTTGCTTCCAACAGGTTTCTGCACTTTATAATAGAGATTTTGCTTATTACTGCCTGGAGAAAAAAAAGAAAATGTCCATTTTATCCTGCTTGACAGTTCTAGGGACAAATTTAGTGTCTACATGAGGAGTTTAAAAATAATTTCTCTTAAATAAGCAAAGATAGTAGTCTATGAAATTAAGCTCTTGTTTTATGTAAATGCCAAATAATTATATTAGCAATATGAAAATAAGACATCAGCAGGAAAGCAAATGCTTAGAACAAGATTCTCATTATTATTTTCATAGCCAGTCTGATAAGAGGCAATTTTGCAACAGTGATGGATGCTGAGGCTCCCGTGAAGCCTAATGACAAGGCTGATTTCTTACAAAATTCTTGAGCTTAATTATGTTTCAAAAATCTGAAGATGCAACAGTCAGACTTGATTCTGATGTTGCTTAGTGCAGTGTACCTCTGTTGACTCTGCTCTGACTCAGAGGTATGAAGGAGATAACAAAATTAATTGAAAATTTTTCCTTAGAGTTTTGTTCTTTTTTTCTGACTTCTTTGAGGAAGTAAAATGTAAAACTACTTCACTTTACATCTTATGATTCCAGTCACTGAAAACTTGGATCACACACTAATAATTCTGCTTTTCATGCCATCGGCATATCTCATGATCTGGCAAACCTGGATGGAAATTTTATCTACTTCTCCTTTAAGAACATGAAAATTATTCATGGGTATCAGTCTGGGCAAAATATGTTCTATGAAACCAGAGCTTACATTCTTTGCTTGTGTAGTTTGATGCCCTGTGTTAACTTGGCTTTCCTGCAAGCGGGAAGTATTCTTGCTGATTTATCAAAGTAGTGCTGGCCTGCAAGATTTAACAGTAATTAACAGGGCACTGTTGGCACTACTGGCAATGAAATACACAATTTTTTAAGGTGAGTCATAGGAACACAATTTATGGGGTCTGCAAGCTGAGAGCTTAGTTTATACTCAGAATTGTCTTTCTCATCGATGTTTCTGCCATTTCAGTTGCCTGCCTGTAGCAGTGTGGGCTGGGTCCCCTCTGCTACATGGGGTGCTTCCTGGGTCCAGAGGTCCAGCCCAGTGGGTGGACACAGGAAACTAGGTATTTCCTACCATAATTCTCTGCACCACTATAAGATCCAGCACGGGGTCTGGCACTTCCTCTTTCTTCTCTTGCCGTCACCCAGTAACTGGGGGAGATGTCTCCCGGCCATGGGCCTGGCTAGGCCCAAGGCTACGGGAAGATGGGCAGTCTCAGATCTGGCCAGCTGAGACTAGCCTAGCAGTAGGGGGGGAATAAGGAGCCCTGGGGGTCTAGGGTGTACCCTCAGGTGGGGATGGGATCTTTCTGGGTCTGCTTTGGGATTTCTTTTGTCACTGTGCTCTCTGTAAACATTCACCACCTTCCACTTAAACTTTCCATCACTTTTGCAATCCGTTTTGTCTGAGTCGTTATTTCTGCCTGTGGTGGGGAGGGGGTCTGCCTCAACCCATCACACTGCCACATATTTGTAATGTGTTTGGTTTTGAAAACAAGTACCATGGAAAACTACTGGACAACAAAAATGGGCCAAATAAGCATATTTTCTCCAAGTATTCCTTCTGCACATAGAATCATAGAATGGTAGGGGTTGGAAGGGACCTCCAGAGATCACCAACTCCAATCTCCAGCTACTGCGTAGGTTCAGTATTATGAAACTGAACATTACAAGTTCTGCATCATGGAGTCACAGAATTGTAGAATTGTTTGGGTTGGAGAAGACCTGTAACATCACTGAGCCAAGTCATCAACAGAACACCACCATGGCCATTAAACCATTTCCCCAAGTGCAATGTCTATATGTTTCTTGAACACCTCAAGGGAGGGTGACTCCACCGCCTCCCTGAGCAGCCTCTTCTCCTTCAGAACAGAAATTGTGCCTAATATCCAACCTAAACCTCCCCTGGCACAATTTCAGGTCATTTCCTCTCATTTTCTCACCTGATACTAGGGAGAAGAGACCACTTCACTGTAACCTCTTTTCATGCAACACTCCCATGTTCTTAACCATTTATAGTACTGAAACATAACATCACTCAGCATTAAGATGATCTGAATTGGGTCTACAATTTACTTCTAAAATAGCAAAGATTTTGTTTTATCTTTTAATGTAACTGACTGAATATACAGCTTTGATTAGGGTTGTTTTTGAAACACATTTTGTATCATTTACCCTTTACATCCTCTACTAGTGTATTCATTTATTTATCAACCTATCAACCTATACTTTATCATCTACCATTTATCATCTGTCATGAATCTATCATCACTCTATCTATCATCTATTTATCATCTATCTTCTATGTTCTATTCCCTCTCTCTCAAAAAATCTACACTACAGTATTCACCACAGAAAACACAGTTTGAAAACTAGAAGAAATGGAACTTCAGCAGAAAACAGGTTTGCTTTCAAAAGTTCTGTCATTTAAAACTCCAATGTGGTTTAGTTTTTCCTTAATGACATCCAGTTTCCACTTAGGGAATCAAGAGCACAAAAAGCCAGTAGGCACAAATACTTACTGGTTTCAGTAGCTACAATGGTTATGTTGTGCCACATATTTGTTTCTCTGTCCAGTGGTGTTGCCAAAGTTATTTTCCCATCTTCTGCATTAATGTTGAACTGCCTCTCAAGGTCCGTATGCCGATCAATGGAGAACCTACAAAAGAGACATCCCTGTAATCTACTTAATGAAGCTGCTGTAATCCATACAATCACAAGACAATTTAGGGACCCCTCTGAGAGCTGCAGTTCTATAGCCAAATGGATTGAGAAGCTCAATAGGATAATAATCTGTAACAAAAAAAAATGACAACCTGAGACCACAAAAACTTAGTAATTATTGCCCACGGAGCAATTAGCTGTGTACCCAGTGTGAAGGTCATAAAATGCCCCCAGGTTCACTGGGTAGCATCTTTGAAAAACGGTGCTGATCAAGAGTTAATTGCACAATCCATCACATTTACTAGACAGTTTCTATGGTATTTCTCAGTGACTGATGAGAATTCCAACAGGACTGTACTAAGCACACAAAAAATGGTGGGCTTCACAGTTATTTTACAAAGCAGGGAATAATATTATTGTACTGATAAATTTCAGATTAATGAAGCATGAACTATTCACCACACGTTTTTATTTTTTTGGTTATGGTTCATAGAATCATAGAAATGTTCTGGTTGGAAAAGACCTCCAAGACCATTGAGTCTAAATGTCAACCCAACACCACCATGGCCATTAAACCATGTCCCAAAGTGTCTCCTCGCTGGACACACCTCGAGCAGATGCATGGGCACAGCATGATTAGCGAATCACCATCTTCCTGAAGAACACTTTGAACACTGAAGGACTGATTGTTTCATGGACTGACAGCACTGATTTTTAACAAAACAAGTTTCATCTGACAGGCAGTCAGTGTGCAAATGTGAATATCCAGGTAAATTATGAGGCTTAAACAGAACCAGCCTGACAACAAGAGAGGGCTGCAGTAGACTGCTCCAATGGTGCATTAAGCAGGATGATCTAACACTCAGAACAGGATGTCCAGGGAAGCTTTTATGTTTCCCCATTTTCAGTTATTTTATTTATGCATTATTTGGAAAATGAAACTAAATTACAAAATTAAGCCTTCCTTTTTTTTTTTTTTTTTTTTTTTTCCTTTGGACAGGAAAGCTATGAAATGAGAAAGTTTTTCACTAAGCTATTGACATGGTTCAACCAAAATTGACTTCAAGGGGTTTCACTGAATCTTAGTTGTGGATTGATATAAAAACCTTTTAAGCCTTTGTGTCTATTACAGAACCTAGCAGCATCCACAGACAATTTTTATATCTGTTCTGCATTCTATCTAGGCATAGTAGGGTGAGTGAGGATACAGCATCAGGTTGCACTACACAGTAGTCAGAGAAGTGACTCAGCCTGTCAGTTTCTCATTACATTCCTGGTTTTTACCAATATGCCGTTAAATTCACTGCTAAAAGAACAAGAACATTTTTTTGCTACACTGACAATGGCACAGTTATCTGAAAATCAGCCATTCCACTCTGGTTTATGGTTCATCACAAGCAAAAGAAAGTTCTGATTCAGAAGTTCCTTTATATGCTACAATAAACATGGTCTGATGAACTCAAACTCATTCCAGAAGAACACAATCGATTTTGATAGACATTGCATTAAGATCTGATTTCAAAGCTTAGGATTATGGCATTCATCTTTATAATTTTTTTCTTTTCCTATTTCAGTGTCAGATACAATTTACTTCCAAAAAATTAAGTTCTAAACTATGAAACCTTACCAAAAATCTTAAAAGTTTAAATGTTTAAAGCCTGTGTTACTGCCAATCAAGACCAGCATGATCGTAGAATCTAAGACGTTTGAGCCCAACCATCAACTTAACACCACCATCGTCATTAAACCATGTCCCAGAGTGCCATGTCCACACATTCCTTGAATACCTTGAGGGACAGTAACTCCATCACCTCCCTGGGCTGCCTGTTCCAATGCCTGACCACTCTTGCAGCAAAGAAATTTTTCCTGGCACAATTTTAGGCCATTTCCTCTCATTCTACCACCTGATACTAGGGAGAATAGACTGACCCTTACTCTGGGCAGCCTGTTCCTATGCCTGACCACCTGCAAGGCACCTAACTAAAGGACTTACAAAGTTAAAAACCCTTAACTAGAAAATTATTAAGACATTTAAGTTTTCTGGTTTAAAATTCTGAGAAGAACTAATTTTACTCCCTTAAAAAATTAGTAGTGTGGTTAATAAGAGTGCCTGAAAAAAAAATCAAGTAGAATTCCAAATACATGTGCCTAAAGCTAGGCACATCCATCTATATTTGGACATTTAAGTAAACTGATTTTCTACAGTGCTCCACAGACTCAGTTCTCGGTGGTTTAATGGGAATTGTGCTCTCCTCAGCTTTTCTGAAATTCAGGTCACTTGCGTGGAAGAATAAAGCTGTAGGTGCCTAACTTCAGGCAATCATTTTGGATAATGTATCTTAACCTTATTTTGATGTCTCCCTAGTTCCAATTAAAGTATTAGAAGTCAAATTCTGGTGCTAGTGAAGTTAGTCAAAAAAATTTTCTGGACTTTCATCAGTTTAAGATTTCACGCAAGAAAATACAAGGGAGACCTTAGTCAAGGTAACTTTTCAAAGATGACATCACATTAAAACTAGCTTTACATTCCTGATGCAGAAAGAACTCTTTGGAGATCGTCCATTGAGGAATTTTTTACAGTCCACAAACAAAATAAAACATAAAATGCTTAAATGCCATTTAATGTTTAGCTGAGGAGGGCTTGACACAACTTCCATTGAGATCAGATCATTTTTTTCTCTAAGGATCAGTCCTTTTTCCAAACTTTCAGTCTTCCACAGTACAATGTCTGAAGTGATAAAACTGGGAGCGTAACATCTGTGAGTTTATTGGATTGCATTTCATCTTATCCCAACAGTATTGATACACAATGTAGACCCAGCATTCCAAACTAAATATTTTTAACATATTACATGGCTTTGCAAGGCTACAGAGAGTTAAAGTCATCTCCTGATTTTAAGTTGATAAATACTTGGTACAAAGAGGGGGGAAAAAAATCCAAACAACCAACCTGCAGTGTTATAAACCTGGGAAAAAACCCTAATAGTACACTTGCAGTTTCCCTTTGATGATAATGGTATTGTAACTCTTTTTAATATGAAAGCATTGTCAGATCCATAAGCTATACATAAAACATACATTTCTCTAATAATGAGAGAAGAATATCTTGGGAAATAATATCTTTTGAAATTGCCATAAACCCAGCACAGGTTATTGAGGAGTTTGGGTTAGTTTACGGGTTTTCTCTGGCAATTATAGGAACAACCCCAGAGCGGTTCAACAGAGGACTTAAAATGATTCTCAGCCCTGCTCCTAGAGTTTTGCTCTTGCTGTTATGACTTAATTTGATCTATTTCTTTATTTGAATTAATGTAAATAAGAGAAGAAATCTCCCCCCCTTTCACCTGTTAAGATTTCAATCACAGTACTGATACCTCATCAGTGGTATAGCACCAGTGTTTATTAGTGCGAGGCAGATTGGACATGCTACTTAGTGACAGATAAACAGCCAAACCATTAGGGAGGCAGAAAATATCCTATCTAGGATTTGAAGGCCTGCTGTGAATTAAGAAAATGATCAACTGCTGCCAAAGATGAAATCTCTGTCGATATGAATGGGGAAAAGCTGCCACAGTGAAGCTTATCTCTCCACAGAGAAAGGCATTGAAGGGCAGTGATTTATAGGAGGGCCGATGCAGTGTAGGAAGAAAGATTATTGCTCATGCTTCTTTCTGTGCACTTGGATCATGCTTTATCCAAGATAATTTACTGCAGATAAATAGACTGTTGGTTATAAAGTAACAACAGAAACATGAAATAAGTACTACTGGAATCAATAGATTTGTATGCTAATAGATAATGATCTTTCAAGCCCAATTATACCTTAAGCAAGAACATGCCACCCTTACTAAATGAACTGCAGTAAAACTTTACAGCTGGCTTGGCTGAGCTCACTGGGTGGATGTGGTAAAATGTGAGCCACTGATGCATGCTTTTGAAGTGACTAAGGTAGAATAAGCCAAGCTCCTCACCATATTTACAATTATCAGCCAAACATGTAAACTTTCTTCAGCACCAGTGAGGCAGGCCCTAAAGCACCACGCACTGCAGAGCAGAAAATAATGATAAAAGAGCAATGTTGTTGATAATTTTAAAAATACTGGGTTATGAAATATGTGATACAGTTAGACTGGCCTAACTGATAGGAGGAGAAAGCTCATATTCATTGGAGAAGCAGATAATGAAAGCAATTCAGCTGAATATCACATTACCATTTGGCCATAAGAAGATGCCTTTGCAATTACTACTTAGCCATAAGAAGATGCCCACAATTAGGACTCGAAACAATGAGAAAAGTCCCTTCCAACACAGGTATGTTTTAGTCCCATCTGTCTAAAGGTGTCCAAATTACTGTGGCTGATGTGGAGATTTCAGATTAACATCCACTGCCAAACCTCTGCATTTGACACAAGACAGGGCTAAACAACACACTTCAGGTGTTTCCGTAAGGTGGGCACATTCAGAACCAGCTTTGTAGCCAATCTATACACCTGCTTGTAAATCTATGATAGACATCATACAGTTTATATCAAGTGATGGAAAGATCAAAAAGTGTTTGGCCTCTTCTAAGCAGCTATAAAACCCACATATAAAACAGGACAACACTTGCTGTATTGGCTAAAAGTGAGGTTAATGTTCAAATTTCATTTTATTTTATTTTTTTTAAAGAAATCATCAGGGCTGTTTTCTATAACACTTTTTTTCCCTAACTGCTTTAATATTTACTCTGATAGCTGAGTCAAGAGACTCTTTCCATGTTCAGAGAGAGCCCAGTTCTATTTTATTTACGGTACTCTGAGTTAACTGAATCCTGGTGTACATAGGACTAAAGGGCAGGTAATGTGGTGTTGGTAGCACATACCAACAGCGGTTCATAATTTTGTATTGCTGGGGTTTTTATAGCAAATGCTATCAAAAGTTCCATTTAACCAAAATATCTGTTGATTAGATACCATTAGATATCATAGTATCATATACTATTGGTTAGGTATCTACTGAAAAACATAATTTCCTTGAAATGCAGTTGGTTGTGGTCTTCTAAAATCCAGTTTTAAAGAGGGGGTGGGGGGAGAAACCCAACAAACCCATAAAAAAAATGGCCAGGCAGGATTAAACCAGTCCATCTTTAACTTTATTACCTTTGAAAGAGTGTCATAAAACATATCAATGAAATTTACATCCTTTATGTGGTACAGTAACGGAATAAGCACTTGACATGCACAATCAAAATGACATATTCTAATCCAACAAAACAAAATGCTTCCACATGCTATTGCTAGACTCTCTCCTGTTCCAATTTTGTTCCAAACCAGAAGGACAGAATTGCATTTCTGCTCCCAACTTGTCTTTGATGAGTGTTTTTGCTCCTGTGACAGGAGAGTTACTAGTCTGAAATCTCTTTTATATATATTAAAATATTTTTTCATGCAAACCTAAAAAAGAAAAAAGAAAAAAAAAAAAGAGGGAATTTGCACTTCCCAGAGCTATCCCAAATAAACTGAGCAAACAAGAAAAGACAAACCAGTTGTGTAGAAAATGGAGCTCTGTGCATTCCTGAAACAGCTATCAAGTCAATAACACAGAAAAATTAAATCTCATAAGCTACTGCACATATTATTTTAAAAGAAGGTATAAATCACACTAATTAATTACCTTTTCATTTAAATGTAATGAATTTTGGTCAGTTCCCTTTCATGTATATCAATTGTTTCTATAAAACATTCCCATTCAGTTTGCACATATAGAATATTTTTGCTTTTTACAGTTTGAAAAGATCTTGATCTGCAAAATGATGAAAAAAAATGGAAATTAAGCAAATATTTTACTCAGTTCAATTATTTGGGCTTGGATAGAATAAAGTGTCTCAAATTTTGGCTGGTAGCTGGCCTAAATTATTAGGAGTGTGGGGCAGGACTAGAAAAGCGATCCAGGAAAACAACAAAACTGGCGAAAGAGCCAAGGCAAAAATGAAGCCGAGTTGAAGCAGGCTTAGATGAGGAAGAAAGGGGACACAATCAAGAGGCACAGAAGCACAGGATTAAGCCAAGAACAAAGCAGAAGAGGATAGAGAGAAGGAACTAAGGTTAAACTGAAAAGGAAATTACTATGGAGCAAGAATAAAGGGCAGAAAGGCAGCTTGCTGCCACCGTGGCTGATTTCAAACCCCTTCCATAGAGTCTTTGCAGCAGCAGTGCAAGCCCTTTGCACAGATTCCTGTGGACAGCAGTAATAAAATTAGGGATGGAGCCATGGCTTAAATGCTGTTAGAGCAAATTCTGTGCATTCTGTTATTACTTGGTTGTTGTTTATGTAACATTTTTCTAGCCTGGGTAACTCTACTTATTGCCTATTTCTATGATCAGATTGCCATCTTTTGTCAACTTCTCTGGTAGAGAAATAAATTCAGTGCCTATTAGCACTGTTGTGTGCTGCTGTAGAAAATGTATTAAGCAATTAATTTGTATAGAACTCTGTGTTTAGCTAATTTTGAAAGGATGATTTAGAAATAAGAGACTTCAATGTAGTCGCTAACATCTTCACACACAAGGTCTAAGACCTCCAAATCACACTGGAAATCCTGAATTTCTAATTGTGAAAGCATGAAAATATGATAATACCCCCATAATAATAACAAAAGCATGCAACTTACAGGCTTAGGGCAGAGTGGCTGGAGAGCTGCTCAGCAGAGAAGGATCTGGCCAGCTGAACATGATCCCACAGTGTGCTCAGGTAGCCAAGAAGGCCAATGGCATCCTGGCTTCATCAGGAAGTGTGGCCAGCAGGTCTAGGGATATGATTGTCCCCCTCTACTTGGCATAGGTGAGGCCACATCTTGAATACTGTAGTGAGGCCTTCACTACAAAAAGGTGATGGAGTGTGTCCAGAGAGAAGCAGCTAAGCTGGTGAAGGGCCTTGAACACAAGTCTTATGGGAAACAGCTGGGGGAACTGGGGTTATTTAGTCTGAAGAACGGGAGGCTGAGGGGATATTTCATATCCCTCTACACCTACCTGGAAAGGAGGCTGAAGTGAGATGGGGTTTGGTCTTTTCTCACAGGACACAAGTGACAGGACAAGAGGAAATGGCCTCAAATTGTGCCAAGGGAGGTTCAGGTTGGATTTTAGGAAAAAATTCTTCACATATAGGGTTCTCAAGCATTGGAACAGGCTGCCCAGGGAGGCGGTGGAGTCACTATCCCTAGAGGTATTTAAAAGCAGCAGGGGGGGCTGTGCTAAGGAGCATGGTTTAGTGGTAGTAGCTTAGCAGTAGTGGTGGGCTTGGGAGCTCTAGGTGAGTGGCTGGAGTTGATGATCTCAAAGGTCACTTCCAATCTCAATGATCCTATTATCTGCAATGTGTAGGCCTCCTAAACAAAGGTTTAAAGTGTGGCTCTAGGAAAAACCTAATGTAAATGATGATGGTGATTACAAAACGGTCTTAAATGATAGATTATAACAATTAGCATCATCCTCATAACGCCGAGGACTGCTTGTATAGCTTAAATTTCCTGAGGCAGTAATGCGCAGTGATGATTATTATTAAATAGACTCCCCAAATATACCTTCACTATGAATTACATGAGTTGGTGTATGTTTTTTTCACATGCTTTTATCAAGCAGGCAGTGTATAGCAAAAGATGTTTTGGGAATACTTGCATGTATAGCCAGCAGGTCAAGAGAGGTGATTCTGCCCCTTTACTCTGCACCTGTGAGACCCCACCTCGAATCCAGTTCTGGTGTCCCCAGCATAAGAATCACACACAGCTGTTGGAGAGAGTCCAGAGGAGGCCACAAAGATGATCCAAGGGCTGGAGCACCTCTGCTATGAGGATAGGTTGAAGGAGCTGGAGTTGTTTAGTCTAAAGACAATATTCTGGGGGCAGCTCAGAGATGCCTTCCAATACCTGAAGGGATCCTACAGGAAAGCTGGAGAGGGATTTTTCATAAGAGTGTCTAGCAGTAGGACAAGGGGGAATGGTTTGAGGCTGAGGTAGAGTAGGACTAGACTGGAATTTAGGGGGAAGTTCTTCAGTATGAGGGTGATGGGACTCTGGCATGGGCGGTCCAGGGAGATTGTGGATGCCTCCTCCCTGGAGGTGTTCAAGGACAGGTTGGATGAGGCCTTGAGAAGCTGAGTCTAGCTGAGAGGCATCCCTGCCATGAAGGCTGGAGTAGATGGTCCCTTCCAGCCTAAGCCATTCTATGATTCTATGATACCATACTAACCATTACAAAGGGGGAGGGGAAGATGTGCGCCCATCAAAATCAGACGGAAAGCACTGACCTGATGAAACCAGAATAAAAGATTCCATTCAAGTTAGATCAGAAAGGGAAAATATTGCCAGCTGAACTGGCAAAAGGCACACAGGCATAATCATCCCTGACTTTCTGTCTTTAAACCAAGAATGAGTCTAGCTAAAGGAACACAAAATTTGTTTTGACAGCCTTACAACCACATGGAACAAACTCAGCATTGTTAGTGCAGGCACTAGTAGATTATTTAAAATAACTGCAAAGCAAAAAACTGCAAGCCCATCTGACCTCAAACACTCTAGTTCTTATTTTCATTGCATTCCTACTGTTTCATAAGACTACTCATGTGGCAAGAAGCATTTTGGTGATTTTGAAGATGATCTGAACCGATGAATCTAACATCACCAAAAAAGTCTTATACAAGTGTCCTCCTAGAAACAAAATGGGATGGGAACACAGTGTCATACAAGGTATGGGGGAACTACAGTTCATGGTTTTTCAAAGAGAACTTTAAAGCAGCACTACCTTATAGGACTGGAAGACACATCAGGGTCATGGGCAGTCACCTGACCAATCACAGAGTTAATAGCAGCATTTTCATGCACTTCCAGTAGGTAAGTAGGTGATGAAAAGACTGGTGGCTCATCAGCATCCTCTACTACAATTTTAACCGTTGCTGTATCCTTGAATGGTCCTCCACTGATGAAGCGAGGATCAATATGAATGTTGGCTGCTTCTACCTTGAGAGTATAGGATTTTTTGGTCTCAAAGTCCAGTGGCTGTTAAGAATGACAAAGATAAATGTATTTTACTAATGGCCACAGAGAAAGAACAAGTGAGTCTAATACTGATGGATGAAAGTTGTGTGCATTTAAGCACATTCAGAGAGTTTTAATGGAATCACTTCCCACTCCCATGAATTCAACCTGCAAATTATCTAAGCATATATTGACATCTGTTTATCAGCCAGCATCAGAGACAACAAAACTCTTCATTTTCTTGCTTTTCAGAAGATTTTTTACCAAAATATTTTCTCTCATAATTTACTGTTACAATTACATATCAGATAAATATTACACATTTGTTGGTGGTGCCATGACTTGCATACTAATCATGCACTTACTCAGTGCTTTGTAAATCAGAGATTAGAAAAATACATGATGCTAGCTCCACAAAGAAGAAATATTTTATTACCTCCAGAGCAGCGTGAGAAATGCAAAGAAGTAGCAATTATTATCTGTTGGACATGAGAGGCGTTATGTGGAAAAATGTAGAGCTAATCATGTAAGAAAGTACTTCAACATTATTGCACTTCAGGTAACTCTGCATTTCTGTTTATAGGGATAAAGGAGGTAGACACCTCACAGGAATATTCTTAAAACTGTAACAATTTCTATTTCTGTATCTTTTTTTCTCTTTCTCTCAGCAAGAAACACAAAACTGATTTCTTTTTTCTCTCCATATACCTGCCATGTCACAATTGTTTTCACTATTTTACAGTTCCCTATTAAAACATAGAAGATGAAAAGACAGTGCATTTAAAAGAAGGAAATAGCAAATAACGCCCAAATCTGTGGCACTATTGAATATTAGAATTTTTCATTATAGGATATTGGAGTTTGTGTCTTGAAGCACACCAGTATATTCACTATATAATTCTATTGTGTCTCACAATGATTCCAATTTCAAAGATGCAAATTGCCAAGCATTGGAAAGATATTAAGATTTGCATGACAATGTCCCAGGGATAAAAAGAAAAGGACATAGAAACTCAGAATCTGCAATGCAAATACCAGCAAGAGCACAAACAGGAAGTCTGCAAAAGCTTTCACTATGTGTACTTCCAAATTTTGTTGATTTTGTTTTCCCCAGGTATGAATCAAGCTCTAATGGGATTTACTCTTTCTCACAAATCCTAGTAAACACAAGCAAACCTTGCTTCCTCAGCAGCTCTTAAATTAGTAACCTTTTTGTAATTGTGAACGGTGATTTATAAATCAGCATATTCACAATTTGCCAATCATACCTCCTGGATCATTATTTCAATTGCTTTTCATATGCTTTACAGAAATGACAGCACCCCAATACATTCAGTCATGCTTCAGCAGAATATCATATTGAAAATTTACTCTACATTGTCTAAGCCCCATGAATTTATGCTGGAGAAAATCTGTTGGTGAACGGTACCCTCCATACATCATTCCACTGTAGTAGAACCAAAATGATTATTGCTGTCAAAATGAATATATGAAACAACATTCTGTTAGAGACTCAGTTCTGAAATAAAGCCAAGGGAACCAGGGCAAAAGGCTAATTGCCTTAGTTTACAAAAGAGGCCACAGCATGCAATAAATAACGGTGAGGAAGATCAGGGATGTATATCACAACTTTTCCTTTAGGAAAACAGATCAAAATTGGGATAAATATACATCATTTCATTATACATCTACAGGGCTGACCTCCTACTGAGAAATAGAGAATAGAAACTTGTGATAGCTATTCTGCCTGACCTCTTTAATTACAGGTTCAATTAAATATTAATTACCTGTACACATTGGATTTTTCTTTTCTTTCTCCCTCCCCAACCCCCCATGTCATGTTTTGGGTTTTCTTTGTTTTGCCTTAAGTAGTTGCTTTACTTTGAAATAAAGATACATTTAGAGTGCTCTACGCTACATATTTAAAACCCTCTATGCCTGTGTTACATTCATGTCCTTTTATGGAACATAACATGAGAATCAGCTCTCCTCTTTCCCAGAAAACAACAAAATTTAAGTCTGCAATTAATGTTTCACTGACTTTACTGGGCAAGTTTGGTTCCAGACTGCTTCCTCTCCCAATAGTTCTGTGTATTATTGGCTGGCCCTCCTCTTGTGTACCTGCAAATACCTCATACTGCATACATCAAGGGCTGTAACAAAGCTGTAGTCCTCCTTAAAGTCAGAATTTGGAACTCCTCATGTGAAACAGCAATGATCTCCTCGATAAGATTCAATGAAATCACTTCATTGAGCAGAGTTCAACATGAGAAAAGGTAGAAAATCAAGCCTCTCACACAACAGGCTATTGAAATAATATGCTATATTTTGGTTGTGGGTTTTTTTTCTTCCTCTGAACAGCATTTGACCAGCTATGCAACAAATCAGAAAAAACATGTATTTGATAAATACTCACCCAAGATTTTCTGGAAGTTTACCCCACCAACAAAGCAGATTGTAAGCTACTCTTCTCTGGAACCAAGGAAGCAAAACTTGTATGATTTGGCTACGTGGAAGCCCAGACAAGATCAACACATTCCCAGCACTGAAAAGCCACCCATAGATGTCCCCAGTTTAGAGGGACATGGCTAATCCAGGAGATAAAAGAACCCTGGGAAACCCAGCATCTTCTCACAGCGTGAAGTCTGGCTGGGTAGCTGCATGCACAATAAACATAATTTTAAACAGAGATATGATTTACCTTTCTCACTCTAATAATGCCATCCTGAGTTTGGGCATCTGTGGTAATTTCAAATAAATCCATTCCATCTCCTTCAATAATATCATAGGATGATTTAGCATTCTCTCCAGTATCCAGGTCATTTGCTTTCACCCTTCCTATTGGTTCACCAAGAGCAACATCTTCCATTACTGAGAAGTGATACAGACCTTACAAAGAAGAGGAAAAGACTAAGCATTACGTCTGATTCCAGTATCTCGTGTGCTCTTCATTTATTCATACTTCCCCAATGCAAACTCCTGAGATGTGCACCTGATACAAACCACATTCATACGTTATTTACTGACAGCAGCAAAACATATTCTTTCAATAGGAATATTCAGTTTCCTGTATCTTCATGTTCCTTGCAGGGATGCTTAGTATTGGCAAACATCAATATTAAGCTACTTTGAACACCGAAAGTATGCAATGTTCTCCACTGCAGACACTCTTGAACTCACCATTTTAGTTATAGAGGTGGAGTTAGGATTCAGCTTTGGCTTTGATTCTGTAAAAAACTGGTCTAATACTTTGAAGATACCTTATACACTTTCAGATCTTCACTACTTTTTTGAGCCTTTTGGTTTGGTTTTGTTTATTTAAGCACTCCCACCTCACTTCTGTGGTAGGAAACGTTCAAGAGAGAATCCCCAAATTTATGTATTAAAAGAAGTAATAACATTTTGTAGTAATTACTACTGCATTGGCTTTTTATTGTATGGTTAAAAAGGAATCCACTAGAAAGTTCTATTCAAATAGCCAGCACTTTTATTTTTCTCAAACATGTGTTTCAAACTTGACTTAGAGAAGGGTCAAAAACATATTTAGAACTTCTTATGTATTACTTTATTAAGAGAAAACTCAGGATATTAATTCTACTATTGTATCTCCCAGTTCTCAGCAATACTCTGCAAAAGAGAAGACACACATGCATGATTTACATTGAAACCCCTTCATGGAGTACCTCTTGGCAATTTACACTTATTGAAGGCACAGTTAGTGCATGATCTAATCAACTGCAGTGCTACTTGGTGGTTAAAACACTCAAAAGGAATTCAAAGTGAGCAGATGAGACCATAAAAGTAGTCTTTGACAAAGGGTGCTGGACTTCCTCTTTTCTGTCCTCACAGCTGTACTGCAGTTGTTGCTTTAGCTGTTTGTAGGCTGATTCCAGCAGCAACAAGCTAAAGCTGGGAAGAAACAGTGAGGAATTCACAAAATATAAACAGTAGCTAAGGTCTGTCCCAAAGGGAAATATATTATTTATTTTTTTTCTTCAATGTTTCTAGGCTAAATTATTGCAGATAATTTGGAGATCATCAAGATTCCTCAAGAATATTCATAATGGCTCACAAACAATGAGCAGCCAAAGCAATCAAGTGTCTCAGAAGACTAAATTATAGCTTCATAATTTATACCGTTGTCCACGCTCTGTGGTTTGAATCTCCAGACACAGCTGATTGCGTTTTTCAGTTGATATTTTTCTTTCAGATTTATTAAGATGTTTTACAAAACATGGTAAAATAAATTATTAGGATTCAGCTGACTCTTTAACACAAATTGCTCTTAAGAATGATGAATTGTCCTGCTTGGATGTCATAGTGTAGAACTGACAAAAAAAAAAAAAAAAAAGAAATAAATCTGTGTTATGCATCTCTGAAACCCCTTGGTTTTTATAGCAGTGCTCTTCTCAGTGAAATCCTGTGGTAAGCTGCCAGGTTAAAAACTTCTGTGACTTATAAAATACCTCTAAAATTATTTCAAAGAGATCATGGAAGTAGTGAAAGTTCATCTTTTTCATTTCTAAAACCCAGGAGGCTAACACTCTTTCAAATCAAACCATAAATATACATTTCTGTCCTGCCTGGAAACAATAAACTGATAAACCACACTGCTTTTGGAGTTCATTACAATTTATTGTGAAAGCAGCATGTATTACATCTTATGAATTTCTATTTCATTCTGGTTAGGCTCTATTGTAACTTTGATCCTTTCTTATTTTCCTTCCCAGGCAAATGCAAACCGTGCTTCAGCAGTGTAAAAAAATGTTAGCCCTGCTCAGCTCTTGTATAAGGCCAGAGTCATGACTAATCTGCAATGCTAGGCAGCATGCTATGAATGCTTAAAAAGGCAGAATTTGTAATAACATCTAGTTCCAGTATTTACTATGGCTCATCCTCATTAAACACAATATATACATGATACAAAGCTATAGCAGATGCAGGGTTCTTTTCTCATGAAGCTGAAGAGTGGTCATTGTATATGACAGGATGGTTCTTCCTCCATGGCAGTTTGGATTCTGCACTGGAATGATCTAGCTGCAACAGCCTCAAAGACAGCAGCTCAGTCTGCCGAAGGAAAACTCATCTACATTTCCTACAGAGAAAATATATTTCAGGGATCTGTGATGCAGGATTCCTCATGCTACCCAGAGAGTGTGTCACTCTACCCAAACTACAGGAGAACAGGGATGAGTGAACTGCTCAGGGAAAGTGCAGTTTCATCTCTGTGTACAGTCACTCCTCTGCTTCCTGCTGAGACCTCCAGCAAATGTACCAATTAGCACCAGTTGGGTGGCTGATTTTCTGATAGGCTTTTTTCACACTGGCAGGCAAAAAGGCTTTTTGAGACCAAAAGTGCTGACACAAATATAAAAGCCAGGTAAGCTGGCAAAAGTAGATCTGTAGTCACTGAATTGGAGCTACAGTATATTGCAGGTATAAAAGAAATGTCTCCCTGCATTCTGGTGATAGGGTTCAGCCAGGAATGTAGATGTTTACATTATTGGGGAAATTGTCATCATAGGCAAGAAAACACTGCTACACAAGGGCAAGTAATGCAGTGTGGTGTGGAGCAAAAAATTGATGCATTTCGTATTTTATAATGAGAGAAATCCATTTATTGTGCACAGAGGGCCTTTCTGTTAAAAACCACTAAGATGAAGTATTAAAATACATATTTTGCAAAGAGCTTCTACCTCTTCTTCCCCTCCCTCTATCTGTATGTGCATTTTCTAGACTATAAGAGAGTATTTATCACATGCTGAGTGCCAGGACAAACCCATTTCTCTCTTTGTGTCTTCAGAGCAGGGCCAAAGTGGACTTCAAGTCATAAATGTGTAGAAAAGAATTAATTGTACATTAGGTGCCTAAGTATCTTGCTAGAAGAAGACACTTCTAATAAAGTTAAAATAATACAAAGTCTAGGTTTGAGCATTCTCCAAACAGACTCTTAACACCTTATAACTTCAGTTTTCCAGAACAAGCTGGGAAAAAAATATGTTTCTAATATTGCATTAGATTGCACCTGTTCCAAATAAAATCAATCCAGTCATTATGCTCTTCCCTATTGTGTTTTCATGTTGTCTTCATCTTTGGAACAGACTACAAAGCTTGCAGAAAATCTCAGCAGGATGCCAAATCATTTTAACCTAGCCAGCAAGATATCTATTGGAACCAAAGTAGTATATATGGATTTTGAATTAAAGATCAACAATTATCTAGACTCAGACTTACTTCCTTTGTTTTCTTCACTATTACCTAACTAGTCAAACCTTCATTTCTTTTATCGGTTATATGTGTGTTCTACTGGTGGTGTCACTTGTCTGCATGAGATGGAAGCACACATAACAGCAATTAACACTAGCTGAAAGCATATAAATGTATGAAAGAAAAGTCCCCATGCTCTTTTGTGTGGGTGTAAAGGAGGTAACAAGGAAGGCAGAGAGCTCTGTACATTGATATGGACATAATTCCCTCTCTTCTAAGCTCTCAAACAGCAGAGGACTATTAATCTTTCTTTAGCAGCAGCTGCCTGTTTTTAAATTACATTACAAACCTAGTCAATATGGTAATAAAACAGAATATTTGGTAAAAACAAACAAACCCCAAACAAACAATAAACCAAAACCAAACAAAACACCACTCTTATATAGGAGAACACATACACATCATGGCACTTACTCTGTGCAAACTTCGGAGGATTGTCATTGACATCAGTGAGTGTAATCGTCACTGTTGTAGTTCCAGAAAGTCCACCCATATGTCCTCCCATGTCCTTTGCTTGGATGACCACAAAGTATTCTTCTTTGGCTTCTCTGTCCATGTTGGGAAGGGCTGTTTTAATTATAGCTACAACAATCAGAGTGGAAAAAAGTCAGGTACAGACCCAAATCCACTTTTGCAGCTATTTTTAAGGATATATGTAAATATTGGAACTGCTAAAGGTCCAGTTAAGTTGTCTCTTAGTGCTAACTTTAAAGAAGAGTTTGAGACTTGCAGAAATGCATTATTAAAGGTCACCTACCTTGCTTTGATTAAAAATGCAATGAAATTGCTGGTCCAAAACCCAGCAATTAATCATATCTGTGATACATATTAATTTTTTTACCATTTTGTGACTTATGAACTTTTTTGGTTTCTTCCCTACCTCCCAGAGAAATCCAATGCTTCCCTACAGAACTCACAAACAGAAGACAACCGGATAGCAAACTTCATTAGCCCTACAAGGAGAGGCTAAGGGAGCTGAGGTTGCTTAGTGTGGAGAAGAGGAGGCTCAGGGCAGACCTTACTGCTGTCTGCAACTACCTGAAGGGAGGTTGTAGCCAGGTGGGGGTTGGTCTCTTCTCCCAGGCAACCAGCATCAGAACAAGAGGACACACTCTGAAGCTGTGCCAGGGGAGGTTTAGGCTGGATGTTAGGAAGAAGTTCTTCACAGAAAGAAAGATTGGCCATTGGAATGGGCTGCCCAGGGAGGTGGCGGGGTCACCATCACTGGAGGTGTTTAGGAACAGACTGGATGGGGTGCTTCGTGCCATGGTTTAGTTGATAGTGTCGGATGATAGGTTGGACTCAATGATCTCAAAGGTCTCTTCCATTCTATTCTATTCTATTCTGTCTGTAAACACTGGCCACTGCATCTGTCACATCAATTGTTTCAAATATCTGAACTCAAACCCCATTATTTAATCTGTACATGATGTTGCTCCCTTAAGTGCTTTATCCGTGTTCTAGGAGGATCACTTGTTGGACAACGATCTCAGGAAGCTGCTATCACCTGCTTCAGTAGGGTAGAAGTTTGTAAAGACAGAGAAGTAAAATGAACTGTAGTATATGCAAACATAAAATGTCAGTGGGCTAGCAGAAAGATATCTGGCAAAGGAGAGTCTAGTTAAATATGGGTGCAGATCCACTGCAAACTCCTACAGATTTCATGGACATCTAACAGAAGAAATGTTAAAACATATTTTTGTTTTCTTTACAAAACTTCTCCCTCTGTAATGTGGAATTCACAGCATTCCCTGTGGAAAGCGCAGTACTAAACACTTAATGGCAAGTTTAAATGGTGTTCATCCCATTCTAGTAACAGTCACCACAATAAAAAGAATTGACTAAGGAAGTTCTACTAAACCTAGGGAAAGCAACTGTAAACATTACATTGAAATATGTTTGTGGTTTTCTTTTTCCTCTTTTTTTTAGAAAACCATTTGTCTGTCAAAAAAGCACATAGTCCAAGTTACTGAATTATTTTAGTGGTTAAAAGAGTGTCAAGGGGAATTGAACTTGGTTGGACTTGGTGATCCTGAAGGTCTTTTCCAACCTGAATGTTTCTGTCATTCTGAATCCACCTCTGCAGTGGTTTCTCATAGTACCTGAACATTCTTCTGAGACCTAAAGAGTGTCTCTATCCATGGGCCTGTGTGAGCAGAGCTGAAGGACACAGTTTATGGGCAGACACTCACCATAATTCACCAAGTCTTTGGAAGTCATTAAAACACAAGAAGGTGAGAATTCTCTATTGTGCTGTGTCCTTGTTAAGATTTTCATGCTGAATAGAGTGGCCATGCCTACACTCTGGATCATCTATACCTGTTACTGGGCCTGATCATACGTTTCCTTAGCTCTTAGAATTAATTTAGTATTTTTACCAGTTCTTTTTTATTTATTATCAGGAGTTCTATAGATGTCAATACTTATTATCAGTCTCTTAGTTCTGATGTCTCTGCTGGGATTAGCATAGCTATGGAGACTTCAAATAAATCTTTTTCTTTCAGCTGGGATAGTTTTTCTATTAAATAATCTTCTTAGAAAAATACACTGGCTGAAATGCTAAGATTATGCAGGTATTTATGGTGAATAAAGAAATGTTCCTGGTCTTTATCATTAATAGACATGCATTTTAGTAAATTTTTAGAATCCATTTCACATTGTAATGCTAACAAGTTGATCAGACCTCCTTTTCTTGGTTGAGTACAGGACTAGGCTAAGAGCAAGGGGGTGTAAGGTATTTAGAATGAAGCAATATGCTTGCTACATACAAACCACCAAACAACACAATAGCACTCTTGTAACCTACACTTTGGCAAACAATTGCCAGAAAATATTTTGGGTTGCCTTACACATTTTATAAATATAATTTGGCATGATAATGAAACCTCTAGCTCATGTCTGCAACTGCTGAGCCAAGGAACTCAATAAGTAATCAGGGATTTTTCATTTGAGCATGGGGTAGGTGGAGTTGGGAGCAGAGTGCACTGCAGTTAGAGGTGAGTTGGGAGCAGAATATGGAAATAAGGCAGGAGGAGCAGTGACCTCCCCAACGAGAAGCCAGATGCCACTCAGATCCTGAGACATTGGCCAAGCTGAGCTACAGTATAGTGATCACCTAGTAAGTCCCCACCAATAAGGCAGGTCTGAGACCAGGACAGGAAACTCAGCAGAAGGCTCTGGATCTAAATCAGAACCATGGAAATACGAGGCTGGGTGTAGGTGCAGCACAGCTGAGGGCCAGCAGTGAAGACAACCTAAAAGCAGCTCCACAGGGAAAGGAGTGGCAGCCTCTGCATGGAGCCTCCTTCACAGCTGTCAGCAAAGGAGCTGATCTTGGAGGCAGCCAACTACATTCCTAAACTTTACCAGGGAAACTCCTTGAAGGAGATTGTACCCAGGACCCTGGCACATACCATGCACTCCAATGCTTGAAAAACCAATGAAGCAGCCTTGAATCACAATATTCATATTAATTTAACTACTTCATATTATCTATAGGAGGGGATAGAATTTATTCCAGTAAACATTAACAAATTTACCAGAAGCATATTGAAACCAGGGGAACAATAGCACCCTGGAGGTAATAATAAACATGCATCAGATGTGATGGGTGCAAACTACCTACAATAAAACAGCAGGGTCTTATCCTCCATAGCAGACTAGGTCAAGAGAGTAAATGATACTTATTTCTCAAAGTACTTGATAGTTGTGACAGGTTTAGACTGCTAGGCTTACTGTTTAGGAATCATAATGATGCATTCTGTAAATAATCCTATTGTTATAAATGAGAGGACTCATAAACAGGGATGCTAATCCAAGCTTAGACTGTGAATTTGGTCCACATTGATTTCTTTTATTTTGTTTCATTAATAGAGCTGATCCAAAGATCAGGGAAACCTTATTTCAATAGGTTTTGTATTAAGCCTACTACAACTTTTTCTCCATTAACAGTTTTAGGCAGATTTTCCCTCATTTGTTTGTTTTTTAAAACCTAATTTCCATAGCTGAGTCTAGCCTACAGATGACCTCTCTTAGATGCAACATTTTGTATCCTGCAGTTTCCACTGAGACTAGTTAATTATTTCAATAAATAATCACTTCAATAAAGTGATGACTTTTCTCAAACACATATTTTAATTTGTCTCTTAGCGTGTGGAACAGGCTAGCCCTTGTTTACAGCAGGAAAAATAAATACCTTAAAAAATGCCTAAATCAGATTTACAGTTTCTGACTTTTAAGACACAAAAATTAGAGGGGTTTTGTTATGTATAAATATACTAACACAACCTCTTATTTCAGTGGTTTTATACATATTTCTGCTTCCTCAGCCATTTGCCAGAAGCTAAGACACAAAGACAAAATCAAGTTTCAATCTCAAACACAATAAACAGCTGAAACGAAATTTACTGTTTTAATTACTCTGAGAGGATCTGAAGGTTTTTAAACATCAAATATACACAAATTACACAGCCTGAATGTTACCACCAATGTTTCTACATTCAGAAGCTTCTGAATGGAAGTTAGGAAAAAGGAGAAGCATCTCAAAAGAGATCTCTTAGGAGGCAAATTCATAAACAGAAAATGGCTCCATCCTCACTTAAGCAATATGACTGAGACACAGACAGACTAACAGAGCTATGAGTACAGAATTTCAGGAATATTTATTTTCTCTTTTGCTAAACTCACCAATTCTTAGGCTTAGCTCACAGGAAGTGCTGAAACTTCCAATCTAATTTTTTCCCCGAACAATTCAAGCTCACCAAATACACACAAAGTGCACAGAACATTAACTCATTGAGCATTCAACCTGCTCTCCTTCAATTCAAGCTAGAAACAAATTGAGAATAAAAACATAATCACTTCCAGCATGCTTTGATGGATGAAAACCATGTTTGCCAAACAGGAGAGTAGTTTAAAAGCAAGGCATGAGAATTACCCTAAACTAATGTAAGGCAGGCAGAGGCTTGTTGGAAGCTTGTATTCAGAACAGTTAGCAATGGCTTACTGTCAAAGTGGAGAGATGGATGAAGTGGTTCATAGGATTTGTTCTGCTTCTAGCATCATTCAATATCTCCTGAATGATGGAAAGCAGGAAGAACTTATCAAGCCTTTCAGACACAAAGTTGGGAGCCATTACAAATACTGGGGAAACAGGATTAAAGTTCAAAACTATTTGGACAAGTTGAGTAGTCTAAAAAGAAAATAAGCAGCATACAACTTAGTTTGGTAAGCAAAAAGTATTTTGTGTGCATGAAACAATTTCACAATTACAATAGAGCAGATGACTCTAAAGACAGTAAAGAATATGGAGTCAAGTCAACAGTGATTTGCTGATAAAAATGCTCAAATATTTCCTGGTATATTGGCAAGGATGTTATATGAAACAAGGGTGGAATAATCCTTCATGTAAGGGCCCAGTTTTGAAGGAAAAGGGGGAGGGGGATTGGGGTTATATAGTTAGGGAAGCATGAAGAAAGGCTTTACAGCCAAATATGTAAAAATTACTGGGAGCTAGTCTTCTCTTCCCCTGGGGATGAGAGAATAAATAACGGGCCTAAAATATAAACCACCAAATGGGTTTAAATTACAGCTAGAGAGATTGCAGTTAAACATTAGGAGAACACTTTCTGAAAGAGAAAGGTAAGTACAGAGAGAAAGCTGCCTGCAGAATTTGCAGCATTTCCATTGCTGAAATTTTTTAAGAACCTATCAGACAAGTGTCTTTTGAGAATAAGAAGGGATAAGCCTGATCTTTTTCTGGGGCAAAGGTGCTCACTGCATTCTCACTTGAGGTCCCATCCCTCCACATTGTCTAAGATAAGTCTTTATGTACTCTAAAATACTTCACAAACCTTAGTCCTGTGAAAACATTCAATGGACACGCAGTACAACCACTGAACAGACACCTGCATCATAATTTGGCTATGGATCCTCTGACTAAAGCTGGAAACATCAGGAAGTGGGTTGGAAGGTGAAACAAAATCAAGAACTAATCTATTCCTTCAAAGAACGAAACCACCTCCTGATACTGGAAGTACCTTTTTTTTGGGGGCTGAGTTGCTTTTCCTAAACAGCTATTGGTGTCACACTGCTCAATAGCAAATAAAACAGCTGCAGAATGGGATTTACTTTTACAGTGGTCCTAAATGCACACACTGAGCAATTTGCACAATCTGCCTCACAACTTGAATCGGTTAAAATGCACCCCTGGGGACTACTTTCAAAAACCTATTTGGAAGAATAGACGCTGTCTCATACCAAAAAAAAAAAGGGAAAAAAAAAAAAGAAGAAAGATCAGGGGGAAAAAAGCAGTGTGTTAGAGGCTATAGCTGATGAAGAGAAAGAAGAGAAGGAAAAGGAACAATAGAAATAAGGATCCATTTTTCACTTCTCACGTTGCTCTCCATTCTTTTAAGGCTCTCTTTATCACAACACTGTAAAAATACACACAATAATTGAAAAGATGGAACAAAACCAAGCATGCACTATGCAAAATTGGAATCTGGCCCTGAGAAACCTTTCTTAAGCATCTCATTCCTCTCACACGTTTTGATGAAGACTTCCTGCTATTTCAACTCTCAGACTTTGGAGCTTCCTTGTCTTCATTTTGGAAGAGCTAAGTAATCGCTTTGATCTTCCTTCCATGATAAAATCTTGGTGGAGATTCCTACTGAATTTAACAGTCATTTATGACCCAAACTCCTGAAAAATCAATCTTGTAATTTCTTCAGAGAGCTGTGAGATGCATTCTCTGTATTCCCATGAAGCCCACTGACTTCAGTGCTGTTTTAGCAGTCCATAAAACAGGTTCAATTGGAGATCTGTGGAAACCCTGTACAATAAGTCCTAAAGGAAATGAATAGACCACAAACTGGCTTTCCTGCAAATGAAAAACACTGAAGTAGTTTGATGTGATTCAGGAATATGAGCTTTAATTCAATTTACCCTTCATAAAAATCGTAATCTTTTAATACAAGTCGTGAAATATTCTATTTCTTATTTAGCTCTAACGCTTTAGGATTTTTTTATTTAGCAAGAGAAGAAAAATGTCTGTAGTTTCTAGCAAAGTTGGCTAAAACTATCCATTGCAGGAGTTGCCTGAATGACATTCAGATGCAGATGTATTTCAAATCAAAGATATTTATCAGAGTAAAAATAATCAGGTGAGGAAAAAAAAATAATCATGTGAGGAATTAAAGAAGTTATACCATTTTATGTGGAGTAATTCTGTGCTGGTTTTGTATTTTTAAGAGTGAAGCTAACTGTGCATACTTTAACTTTTATAAATGTTTATATTTTCAAATGGTGTGAGGAAGATGGACTAGATGAGCTTTGGAAGTCCCTTCCAACTCCTAACATGATCCTGTGATTCTGTGAAGATGGCACTGCCTGCCTCTGTTAAACTGCCAGATGAAGCTTGAATATTGTTTTATTAATTCTCTTGTTTCTTGTGTAATCTATTTTCTTTTTCATCTCATATTACTTGAATTTTTGTGCATTCATTCTGAAGTGGACTTTGCGAGCTTTCCATGTGCTTAAATTAACACTGCCTATCTTTCACTACATGGATTCTGCTTGAAGAATATAACCTAGGATACAACCACATTAACACCTCTTATAATTCTGCCTTATTCATTCAGATGAAATTGTATCTGGGTTTTACAGTATGGGTAAAAAGCTCTCACCTTTACTAACCAGCCTTTTCCTTGGGACCTAGTTTCACTGGCATAGTGAAAGGATCACCCTCTCACCAGCTGAGCATGAATGCAGTAAATAAACATCCTGCACTGCATTTATGACCTTGCTTCCTTAGGAGTTTATTTGCAATGATCCTCTAATACCTATAATTACACAAGACACTTTACAGAAAGTAGCCTTGGGTTCTTTTTCAGATGCTTTCCAACTCTAGCTGTGTAGTTCAAATTCTTCCAATTCAGCCTCCTGAAGCACAACATTATTTAGATACGTAGCCCCTGTTTTCCTACTCAGCATGAGGAAAATGGATAACTCCTAACTATCTCACTAGCTTTCTAAAATGATAGAGGTATGCTCTGAAATGCAAGAAATATGTTTTACTGCCATTATTAGATAAACTCTAGAAACAGAAATTGCTTTTTTTTCCCCAAATGCCAATCTGTCCTCATCTTAAGCCACTTATCCCTACCAACAACAGACCATCAGAACTGTTTTCAAATGTCTCTGTATTCCTTTATTAATCAGAAAAGACAGCTCTTGCTGCTACTGAAGGACCCAATCCTACGTACCTTAGCCATAACAGTTATACTTTGTACTTCTAAGTAAAAAGCCAGAACTGTAGGACTGACCCTCAGGTCTGCTGCACTAGCAGTTTGTCAGTACAACTCCCTCTCTTAATGGGCTGTCACCAAGACAACTCTCAGAATCACCAAAGCAGCTCTGTACAAACGCCTCAACGCAACTCCTAAGGTTACACAGCATACTTAGGACATAATGACAAGATAAGGCTTATACTGCTTTCAATGAAAATATACTCCATTGTCAGCACTGAGCCTAAGTGCATCAAATGCTGTCAAGACAGAAGCGACCAAGTACAAACTGCAGAAGTCCTTGGATATGCTGGAGCCAGTTGTCCTACCTTGGGAATGCTTCTTTCCATGCTGCATGGACCCACCTTCTGGAGCCTGCTGCACACAGCTGCCTTTTCCTACGGGAAGGAAGTTCCTACACCTCACTTGCTAAGACAGAACAACATCTACTCAGCCCATTTCATCACGTCTTTTAAAATTATTTCAGTTAAAATGTTAGTTAACTTTAATCTGTTATCTTTAATGTGTTTTAATTGGCAAGGCTCTCACAGAAGCCCTAGTTAAGAAAATGAGCTAGAAAGCAGCAGTTCATTCCAGGCTGACTGATGTTAAATAAGTTCTTCCTCTATACTGATTCCATGAGGGTTTAAATCTAAACTATTTAGAAACTGAACTATTTAGAAAGGCTCTGTTGGACATGAGTTAGTTCTGCTCCTAGCAGCTCATTACTTTCCCCTTACAGCTGCAGATTAATTCCTGTATCCAAACTGTTTTCCCATCCCTGTATTTTGAAAAAGCTACCTTGTCATTTTACCATGAGTCATTACAGATACAGTCCCTGTGC
Organism: Dryobates pubescens; assembly: GCF_014839835.1. Classification (NCBI taxonomy): domain Eukaryota; kingdom Metazoa; phylum Chordata; class Aves; order Piciformes; family Picidae; genus Dryobates; species Dryobates pubescens. The sequence continues at coordinate 7,802,272 of NC_071630.1, forward strand.
CTCTCTTTTATTAACACCTCTCAAATATTTGTGCAGTGATTTCATATCCTCCTTTAATCACCTCTTACCCAGTTTATACAAATTAGGTTTTATCAATCTTTCATTGTAAGTAATATTTTCCTCACCTTAGCTACCCTGCTTTGAACTTTCTTCAGCATTTAGGTAGTTTTTTTATGATGCCAGGTCTCATCAGGACTACACACAATATTCTGAGGGCAGCTTGGGCTGTCACTGATATATACCATGACTAATAAACTGAACATTAACAACCAGCTAGAAGAAATTGTCTGTAACATCACAAAACTGTAACTCAGAAGTTGTTGTCATTTATCCTCTTGCTATCTTGTTTTGTGGTTTTTTGTGGGTTTTTTTTTTTTTTTTCATCCTGCTGGACTCTGTTTCAAGGTTTAGACAGAGTAAGATAATACAGACTGCAAATTGAAATGAAAGATTCAAACCTTACTTCTGCTGTATGCCATTTCCATTCCTCCTAGGCCTACTCATTTATGTTCTGATTTCAGAACCACAGGGTTCAACACTGTGGTCCAGAGAGGGCCATATACTAAATCATTAAAAGCTCTGTTGATTAAAGCATGTGCACTTTCACCTGAAAGTTAAAGCTAGGTATAGAAAAAAATCAATCATTCACTCTCCAAAGAAGTATCCACATTCTATTAGGAGAGCCTTTCTTTTCCTAGGTCTCCTGACCCTTCTATTTGTATCAGCTTTACTAACTTGAATTTGGCTTTGTATCAAATGGCCATATCCAAGATGGTAGTGTTTAAAAATATGTGGGTTTTTTTCCATAGATATTAAGGGTTTGTGATTGAATAACATAGTTTGTTTTCAGTGCAGGTTGTTTGGCATAATTTTCCTTGTTCCTGTAGGTGCATTTCACATATGTGTAGGAGTGACATTATTTAAGTTCATGTGGAATGTAAATAAGTCAGGCACAGCTGCAAATGTATTTTCCTCTGCCACTCCTGTATTGTAAAACACAGTGTCATTTCATATTACATGCCATTATGATAATCTTATTTTAAAACTGACAGTCATGACTTAACATCCTTTAAAAAAGCACCCTTAAAAGTGAGCAAAGTACTTTACCTACTTTGAGCAGTCTTAAGGAATCCCCTTCCCCATCATTTTGACTGTCATTATTTGGACTATGAGAGAGCACACACAACTTATATTCCTTTATAAATAATGCACACTAGGCAGGAAACCTGAAATCAGTTACTCAGATGCAAAAATAATGTTTTATGGAATATATTTCAGTCCACCCTGAGTTTCATTACTAATCTGATGTCACCACATCGTAAGCTGAGCCTCGGAGTAAATCTGAATCTGTATCGTTTTAATGTATTATTTATAGTTACTCTCTAGCCAACAAACCAGTGGTCATATTAAAATTCACCTATGAAAGGCAAAAAAATATTCAGAGCAAGCCATCAAAAGAGCATTTACCCTAAGCCATATTCAGAGCACTGAGTGAAAAATAACTTCTAAATTACCTTTGTTCATGTGTCTGTAGCTCGTACAGAAGAACTTAAGAAGCTAGAACTGCAGAAGTGTATGCATTTTTCATATAAGGTAATGGAAAATTATTGTTTTATGGGTCACTTACCAGTACTTATTTCTGTGCACCCAGCATTATAAAATTGTTTCAGCAAGGAGGTTGAGAGTAATGTCAGAATTTCAACCAAGAGTGTGATTCAGGTAAGGACTGCACCTAGTTAATGCCAGGTTTGTAGGAACAAAAAAAGCAGAAGTTTAAGCACCTGCTTTCTTCATGTTTACCCTCAGGTGCAGCAACACCTTCCACAGTAAACATGAAGCCACATCCTATACCTTTGCTCCCACTTTTTGTTCAGAGTGCTACAGAAGAGAGAGAAACTGAGAGACATGATTGGAATTTTTGTCATGATCAGCTCTCAGCCTATCATTAAAACAAAGCAGCAAGGTCAGAAAGCCTTTGGTGTGAGCCAGCAAATGAAAAAAAATTATAGGCAGTAAAGACTAGCTATGGCAGTCCTAGAGCTGGCAGCTACACAGGTCTGAACCTAGTCTTAATTTCCAATAAATAAAGTTAATAGAAGGACAGTCATCTAGAAAAATAGTAAGTAGATCAGCTCTAAGTAGCTATATTTTGATAACATTTGGTACACTCTCGTGAATTACATAAAATATTTACATTTGGAAGTAGTTCACTTCAGCAGAGTTATTTCCTAAACCAATGATTCAATTTTGGGAAAGACACAGTACCTGGCTTGGTTTAGCTAAGGCACTGCTATAGCTGGCTGCTCTGCTATGTTTTGTATGCCATCACTATAGTATCCAAACGTCTTTTAGTTTGGAGGCTTACAGGAGTGAGGTGTTGGTTTTGGTTATTTACACCTGCCTGTGCAATGTACTGTCTCTGCCCAGATGATTTGCTCCCTAGGCTCATGCCTTGGTTCAAAACACTTACTGAATTGATGCTTTGTTGGATTCCTCTATCCCCTACATGGCTCTGTTCTGCATGGCTCCTTTACAGACAATATTAGGGGCAATGGTTTGAAACTGGAGAGGGTAGGTTTAGGTTGGACATTAGGAGGAAGTTCTTTGCATGACAGTGGTAACATACTGGAGCCGCTTGGCCAGGCATGTGGTTCAAGCCCTGTCCCTGTAGGCATCCAAGATCAGACTTGTGGCCCTGGGCAGCCTGATCAAGTTGGTGGTGTCCCCGATGATTGCAGGGATTGGACAAGATGACCTTTGAGGGTCCAGTCCAACCTGATGCATTCTATGAATCTTTCCACATGACAGCTTTCACTGAGGTAAGGTAATGCATTTCCCTGGCTTAGTTACTGAGAGGAAACATTCACTGTGACAACTCACATTGCTAAGGCTGGATAAAGATGTACTCAAATGTACTTTTTATTTGCTTTGGACATTTTGTTAAAATGCACCTTCCACTCTATCTGTCCGTGGCACCAGCTCTACCGTCCAAATTAAATAGCTGCTTAACTAGTGCGCATGTGTTATGCACCACTACCTCTGAAAGCTGAAATACAGAGTGCCACAAGCTACTGCAAAATTGTAGCTATCTTAGTGTAATATTATTGGCATTTTGAGACTGCATGCAAAAGCTCTCTCTGGTATATAATAAACATTATCATACTCTTGCTCCAAAATTCTGCTGTTACCAAGAAAATCTGCTTCATAGCTCCACGTTTGCAGAAATCAACAATTCTCTTCAGAGGAAACACAACTATAAGGCTGATGGGTATCAGAGCAATCTTTTTCACCCTGTTTAATGTGCAGTTGCATTTTCTACATGACTACCTGTGTCTGCTTTCCTCAATGACTTGACTTTTATCTATATTTATTGTTTTCTTATCCTAAACAAATGCATGCTGGAGGGCCCTATACCTTCTAACATTTCATAGATTCATAGAGTGGTTTGGGTTGGAAAAAACCTTAAAGATCACCTAGTTCCAATTGCCCTGTCATGGGCAGGGGATGCCTTCCATGAGCCCAGGTTGCTAAAGGCTACATCCAGCCTGACCTTGAACGCCACCAGGGACAGGATATTCACAATCTCCTTGAGCAACCAGTTCCCCCCTCACTGTAAAGAATTTCTTCCTAATATCCAGTCTACATCTGCCCTCCTCAAGTATGACTGAGTTCTCTGACTGAATTAAGACAAATCTCAGACACAGGAGCAAATTCTTCACATTTTAAAGCATTATAAGAAATAGATAGGTCCATCTAACATCACAAAACCAGCTGCATACTCTCTGGATTTAACAGACTACTGGTGGGTAGCTGTAAGAGTATGGTAGTTACGCTGTAGATGAAGGCCATGAAGGGATGGCAAAGAAAGAGATGACACCCTCCATACATAAACTCAATCAGTTGTAATAGTTTAGAAAAGAACATAATTGATGTCTTACTTAGATCTAGAAAAGTGGTGTATATGAAGCCACTTACTCATTCCAGAGTAGCTCCACAATGTGAAGCCACAGTTGAAATCTTTATGATTACATTCCCTGTAGAAACTAACGTGACATTTTCATGGTAATAGAATTGCTACTCAAAGAAATATTTGTAACTGGAAAAGAAGGTAGGAGGAGGGATGTAATGCTACTGAAAAATCATGATTTTCAGGTTTCACCAAAAAGCTTTGGAGCTTTTTCAGGCTTTCATCATAATGAAAATCGCCTTGCTAGGTGAAGAATAGTTACTTCATTGCATTAAGCATAAGGTTTTACTGCATCACAAATAATAAACCTGAGCAAAATTAAACATTTTTATACATTTAGAATGTTTCTTACAGGCTATTTTTGTGTGGAAGAAATGAAAAATGTGTGCAGGTAAGGAATATACTTGTTGGCTCCTCTGTGAGAGATGATGTGTTCCCATGCTACAGCACCAACATTCCCTAGTAGAAACTGAGAAAGTTCCTGCAGCTAATCCCCCTCTAATTAGCTCAAGTTGTTACTGAAGGCAACAATATTTAATAGTAACAAAAACAATAAAAATCAAGTCACATATTTTGATACATATTTTTGATGGCCAGAGGTCTGTTCTGGCTCATATTTCCACATGACCTGTGAGAAATCAGGAGCATGAACTAAGGAGCCTCACTAATCACAGTCTCTTGACATAGTTACTTTTTAAACAAGCCACTGTTCTCCTGTTGTGCTGTGCTTTGTAAAAGTCTGCTTTACATGCAGCATAAAATAAAATAATGAATGGTGTTCCAGAGATTGTTTGCACATTTAGGATAGTTGCCCATCAACCAGAAGGAAATACTTTAATGGATTAATCCATTAATCTATTAATATTTATCATCTGATACTATTTGCCCTACAAGTTGGGGCATTTCTATGAAAGGGAAATAATTTCTCTTATGCAATCTCACCAGAAAGAGTTAAAGAACTTCTGGACTTTAAAGAATCCAAGAGTACACTTTTTTATGTTGGTGAGAAAACTTAGCAGACTTGATCTATGCAAAGCATCCTTTTATAATTTTTCCTACCATTTATTTAATAATTTCATTAATTTACACGAGGACAGGGGTTTTTACTCCTGCTTTACTCCCTTCTTTATGGGGCTATGTACACTTTAAAATGAGCTACAGTTTTCTTCTCCTTAGAGGACAGCTGCTTGACTCACAGAGATTAAAAACAGTTTCCAGTAACATGTGAAGGAATATAAGAAATAATATCAGATCACTTTAAAAAGCACTTCTCAAAACAAATTTGCTGTAAGTACAACATATGTACAGAAAACAAGAGGGAATGGATTTATTGACACTTCTTTCACATGACTTTCAAGACTTTAAAGCCAGACAGAAATAAACTCATCCTAAATGGATGCTAATAAAACTTTATACCAAGCACAGCTTCAGGTTCTTTCTTTCCTCTGACCCACCCAGTGAAGAAAGTAAACTAAATTTTAAGGGAAACACACAATATATTAATTAACATTCCCAAGCTAAACTGTACTTGCTTTAACTGGAAATACTCTAGTCTCATATTGAAAATTATGTTATGTTCATTAAATTCCTCAGGCCAAGTCTTTCAACCCCTAATCGGTTCTAAGTCACACAGTTTTGCTTCAGTAGCATCTGCAGTAATAACATCACCATTCCTTACATTATCATTAATACAGGACTTCACTCTGTTTTTTCACATGGCCAACCTCTGACAGAATAAAAGTGAGACCTGGGTTAGAACTTGGTAATACAGACATCCATCTACCTCAAACCTCTTGTTTAAAGTGTAAATATAGCCGAGGGATTCATAGTCAGAGTCACCTACCTGTATGTGGCTCAATAGAGAAGTAAGGCTGTCCTTCCAGAATGCTATAAACCAGTTTGGCACTGTTTCCATAAACTGGATCGTCTGCATCTGTAGCTGTTACTTTAGTTACAAAGGTGCCTAAATAAAAAGAAGACACAAAACTCCTGTTTACACTCTTCATAGATATTTACATAACAATTCAGAAAATAATTGGAAGCAAAATTTAATTTCTTTGTGAGTTGTATGACAATAATAAAAAGAAGAAAAAGAACCTCAGCAATGACTTAAAACATTACTTGTGGAACACAAACACAACATTTTCCTTACAGATGATATATGCCAGCAGAGTGAATTTCTGGGTAAAAGAATAACCTTTCTAGTAGCTGTATTATTTAAGGTTTCTTTGTAGAATGCATTTAAAGCTACCTGCTAGATCTGTGTAGACTTCAAGCGTTTGTAAAGGAATCATATCAAAAGGATATGAAATACAAGGTCAATAATACAATATAATATGTTGCATTTTAAGATTTGCAAAATCACATTTGAAGGAACCTTGCCCACTCACAGAAACCACCTAGAAAAGCAATACTAAAAAGTATTATTTTTTCCCTCTTGGCTTCCAGCCATAATAATGGTCTGATATGGCCACAGTGACAACTAGGACAACATCTATTGTCTCTGAAATGAGTCTTTGCCACTGAGGGGGCCGTTGTCTAGCCAGAGCTACAAATTCCATTCTCTGACCAAAAAATAGAAGAAGGAAAAAAAAAAAGGGAAATTCCTCTTTTACTTCTTAGGCAACATAACACTTCCCATTTCTGAAAGCAGCAAAATCCAATTAAGTTTAGTTAGTTATATTAAGCCTGTTGCAGAGACTTTTTTCTTTCTGGATGACTTAAAAATATAATGATGCCATTAATTAGGCTAACAATAACAACAATATCTGCAAAGGAAGAGAAAGCAAAAGTAGGAGAACAGGTTAAAGGCTGAATTATGTTTCCCATATTCAGAAAGAAGAAGAATTACAGAGGAAAATATCCCCCTTTCCAGCTATGGCAATAAAAGCAGCTTGCCCTTCAACCTCAAGTGAAGTTGAATCCAAATAACATGTCACATCAGGACAGGAACAGCAAACTCAAGGAGAAGGAGATCCCTTTGGCACATCCTTGCATTGCGCTCTCGTCTTTCTCTGCATGGCACATTACTGCGGTGGCATTGGACAGTTTTGTGAGCTACAGTACCTGCAAATAATTTTGAGGCATGTTTGCATATTTAGAGATAATTTTCATATCACCCAATAGCTTCCATTTTGTGCTTTCCCACATGGCCACTTCAAATACCAGGACAAGATGTGGGGCTAGCAGGATGTGGGATAGACACAAGAGATGGATAGCACCTTGCTTATAGACTGGATGTTCTGCAGCTCCTGAAGATGCAGCAGGTTTGCTGCATGGGAATAATGAGATAATTCCCAGGGAAAGGAATATAGGTTGCATAAAAAACATCTCACTAGAAGAAAAACAAATAATCATATGGCTTATACTTGTCATTTGGCTACTGGCATGAATTTAGCCTTTCTTACAAGGAGAGAACATCAATGAAGGGAAGCAGATCAGCAGACTGTCATGCAAGCTCTAGCACGGCCCCATCTGGCAGCAAAGCAATCCACCAGCTTCCCTCATGCTGTTCAGTAGGGACCAGAAAACTCCACATGGCTTGTAGCTGATCCACTAGGTGGATGAGGAATGCAAAGACTATTATGTTGCAACTACCTTTGATAGACACTTGCTGAACCTGTTCTTATAGACATGCAAACTGGTTATGTTTTGAAGCTTAGCTCTTTTTTGATGTTGAAAGGTGATCTTATACCTTAACTTTAATATAATAATCTTAGATCTGCCACTGGGCATCAGAGATGGACTTTATCCTCAACTTTATGGCTGGTTTGGAAGGAATTACCATTGGAAATCTGTTGTCTGACCAATTACAAATGTTACTGCATACTCAGATGCTAACAGACAGTCCTTGCTAGCTTTGAGTGAAAATAGTTAAGGGGACAGATGATATAAACATGGTCCCCAGCCTTGCAGCAAGTACAGCAGTTTTAGTCTGTAGATGACATCCTCAGTGTCCTGCTTCTGACACAGGAGAATAAAAACAGTAACAGGGAAGAAACCACAGGGCACACTCAGAGGCCAGGGCGTAGACTACAGAAAATAAATTACACAGGCACCAGTACCAAGGAAGTATGCAGGAAGCTTGAGTTTGAATGTAGCAGGAAGAGATGAACAAAAGGACTTTTCATGGCTTGCATAGAATAGTTACACAGCATGAAAAGATGCAGCTGCTAGAATTGTCTCACATATTTTAGTTTTGTTGACCCACCTTCTGTAAGTCATACACCAGTTGATAAAGTTCTTGATTCTGGTGTTCCTGCAGAAAGCCATCTCTTAGTCAATCTGTATTTCCCCTCTTGCAGAATTCAGGCTACAGCCACACCGTCCCTGAAGGACATTCTCTGCACTTCAAAGTTGCTGTCCCATGTGTGATACCAAATCAAAGAATTATAGAATTGTTTTCGTTGGAAAAGACCTCTAAGATCAAGTACAACTGTCACCATAAGGCCATTAAACCATGTCCCAAAGGGCCATGTCCACACATTTGAATACCTCCAGGGACAGTGACCCCACCACCTCCCTGGGCAGCCTGTTCCAGTGCATGACCATGCTTTCAGTAAAGATTTTTTTCCAAATATGAGTGTAGAGGTCAGTGCTTTCTTCAACGCATTCAAACTGAAATCCCAGGTGATGTTCAAGGCTTCTGTGTCTACCATCATAACACTTCTGTTTTGTAATCTTCCATGACAGAAGAGTTTTGTGCAGAAGATTACAAAATGTGACATGGCTGGAATAAGATAAGGCTCATCACAGTGAAAATTGTTGTAAGAGTATTTTATCTGGGCTGTTCCACTTTGTTTCCATGATATACTTCATACACAAAGGAAAATAAAGAAGTGAAACTGTTGACTTCTTTGAGATTGTGTTTGATTTGCCTAGCTGGCTCTCATTTCAAAGGACTTCAGCATAATTACATTGCTTGTTTAGAAAGATTTGATATATAATGTCTATCCTTTTCTTATTTCACTTGAGAATTCCTGAAGACTTTTATAGATATTTATTCCAAGATTTCAAAACTAAAATGGCTATGCTGATTCTTTGATAAATGCATCCTTTGTCCCAAGTATTCATTAAACTTTAAAGCTGAATAAGCCTTAATAAAAAGAGGCAATTGGTGTCTAACATTGCTTCCAGTCATGATGCTTAGCTCTCAAGATTTTTCCCTTGTGATATAAAATAATCACTTACTAAGCCTCCAAGTTTATCTGAAATTTATACCTACATTCAAAAAACATATCTCAGAATCACAGAATGTTAGAGGTTGGAAGAGATTTTGAGAGGTCATCCAATCCAACCCCCCTGCCAGAGCAGGATCACCTAGAGCAGGTCACACAGAAATGCATCCAAATGGGTTTGGAATGTCTCCAGAGGAGACCCTACAATCTCGCTGGGCAGCCTGTTCCAGGGCTCTGTCACCCTCACAGTGAAAAAGTTTTTCCTTATCTTCATGTGGAACCTCCTCTGCTCCAGCTTGCACCCATTGCCCCTTGTCCTATCACTGGACATCACTGAGAAGTGCCTGGCTCTGCCCTCCTTACACTGTCCTTCACATCTTTATAAACATGAATGAGGTCACCCCTCAGCCTCCTCCAAGCTCGAGAGACCCATCTCCCTTAGCCTTTCCTCACAGGGAAGATATTCCACTCCCTCACATACTGTTTAATAATCAGTATTCCCATTCACTGCTGATATACAGAAAAGTTGGGTAGGGGGTATGCTTCTTTTTCTTTCCCTTAAAGTCACTAGAAGTGCGAGTATAATGAAAGGAATAGAAAAATACTTTCCTTGCTCATAGAAATCAATTTTATAAAATCACAGAACAGCATAGATTGGAAGGGACCTTAGAGATCATCTACCCCAGCCACCCCACCATGGGCCAGGAAACCTCTCAACTACACTCTGCTGCTCAAGGCCTCGTCCAACCTGGCCTTGAACACCCCCAGGGAAGAGGCATCCACAACCTCCCTGTGCAACCTGTTCCAGAGTCTCACCAATTTTTCACACTGCCAGTCTCTGCCAGTCAGCACTTCATTTCCAACCACCACACAGAGCTCTGAGACGCTCTGACAAATTCAGTCATTTGCTCCCAACAATCTTAAATTGTTTAAATTTTAAAATTTAAATGGTTTAAAATTAAACAAATTGTTTCTGAAAGATGTAAGCGATCAGGAAACAGAAATTAAGGAAATTACTTCCACTATTAAAATGAGTTAAGCTTTTACATAGTTTAAATGCTATCACCTTTAATTTGAACTACTTTTTTTTTTAGGCCTTGATTCAAATCTGCAAGTGGGAAACTTGCCACATGAGTATGTTCCCACTAGCAGTAAGAAGTATATAAAGGAGCAAACTCTGTCTCCTTTGTAGCTGCTGACAGTGTTGGTAGATCTGGTTCCACTGCAAGATGCGAAGGGTCCTGAGGAAGTAGCAATCTATGCTAAGGGTCCAGAAGAAGCAGCAATCTATCCCACTCCCCAAAGTGACAAAACCCTAGGTATGAAGAAAAGATCTGGAGAATTGAGAAATTCTTGAGGGAGAAAAGTAATGTAATGTAGAGAAAAATTCCTATGGTTTGCACTGGTCATTTCTTTTGTCTACAGGCACAACATTAGTCATTCTTACAGGGAGAGAATACCAATGAAGCGGAGCAGATCAGCAGACTGTCATGCAAGCTCTAGCATGGCCCCATCTGGCAGCGAAGTGATCCACCAGCTTCTCTCCTGTTCCTCAGAAAACAAGGAACTCAAACCAATGCTGTTCTTTAGGCGGTCTCCAGAACACAGCAGAACTTTCTGTGCTTTGGATCATCAAGTAGGATTTTACTCTAGTACAGGCACTACAGCTATAAACTACTCATAGATAAATATTTTTAACATGCATAATGTGCTTAAAGTTTTAAAGATTGAAAAAAAAATGCATTGGAAAAGCAGTAAGAATGCAGGGAAGACTATTTATTAAGTAAATGCTCTTTGAAAAACAACATTCTGGGTTCTACCCGGCATATAAACAGCCAAAGGTTTCTGTTTGTGCTTCATTTTGACTGCATTTGGCTTGTGTTTGTTTCTTTGTCAATGCTACAACAAACTCATTTAGCCAGAGACCATAAATTTGAATTGGTGCCATTTGTTACAAGAAAGCCACTATTATAGTCCGAGTCACTGTTGTCCTAATTGCAATAATACAGCGGTTTTATATAACATGGCCCAACAACATAATCACTGCTTCTTTTTGCTTTATGTACCTAATATTGCCTTCTGCAAACCAAATCCATTTTTTCAATAGATGAGGCAAACTCTTATGATTTTCAGTTAAAAAAAAAAAAACTTTCTACATTTTCTTTGTTGTTTTCTTTTTCCTTCTTCTTCTTTTTTTTCCTGAGGTACACTTTTGCAATGCTAATGACCCTATGATTAAATATGGACTGCAAAGAGGTTCAACAGATTTTAATTAATGAACACTTCTAATGTGATTTAGCCATTAACCATTGCTGATTGTTTTACTCTCTTAATGTCAGGTTTCGTAGCTCCTCTTTGCAACAGGCTAGCAATCAGAGATGCAATCAACAACAAAAGTATTTTTATATGGCTAGGTAAGAAAGCCTGTGTTTGCTAGCAAACTAAGATTAAAAGGCATCATAAAAATAAGATGTGTGTGTTCAGTTAGTGCTCTTCTGTTGTTTTGGCTGCGTTTTTATGTGCAAGTCAGGGTACAGATTCTGCACATTAGTCAGAAAGAAAAATGTGCACACCACCACAAGGAGCAGGAAAGCAAATTCCTTTGTGTGGCAGTGAAATGTGTGTACTGGAAAAAAAAAAAAATCATCCAACTTGTGTGTTGTAAAGGAGGTAATGCATAGCTGGTGCCAGAAATCTACATGAATCCATATTCAGTGAAGCAACCATTTTGTTGAAAGATTGTAATGGTTGGGAAAAATAAAAGAAGTGACCATCATGCAACCCAGTGGGACCAGGTTGTCTCATTTTCCCAAGGACTTCTGGATTGTCAGTTTGGGTTTTTTTCTGATACCCTTTCAGGTCTCCCTCACCCTTTCTCTCCTACTCTCCCCAAATCCTGAAATCACCATTTCATTCAGTAGATCTGCTTACCGACCTGACAGGGCATTAAGAGTATATTTACATGAAAAAAGACCTATCATTGTTTACCAACTGTTTTGTTTCTCTAAGAGGATCACTGTGCTTCAATATCTCTAGCTAGATTTTGAGTTTGGCTGACAGCAACCCTGCAGTCCAGAGTGGTCAAAGCAAAGCATTGTTTGTATTCAGCAGGTCAGATAAGCATTCTTTCCAAAATGAAGCTTTTTCTTCACTGTCCTTCTTTGCTATAATCTCACAGGTAGCAAGACACTTGTTGTCATGGTAACAATTTTTTATTGAATAAAACGGCAATAATCTCATAAAAAGCTGTATAACTTCTTGACATGTAAATTATTACTGCCTCAAAGCTGAAAAAAAACCCTTATTCTTATTTGTTTTTAATTGTTGCTGATGTTTTAAAATACAAAAGCATCATTTTAAGCCTTTATTATCCTGTATTATTCCATGGGACCATTTCTAAACACATAATCCATGAACTCGAGATTTTGCTAACCAAATAAAGGAAAAGTCTGTGGAACAGAAATCTGTCTGAAGCACTTCAGAACTTGTTAACATATGCAAAATAGGCACTGAAAATATTATCATCGGTATTTTAAACTGCAGAGCTTGGTCTCCATGCAGATATTCACACACACATGTGTGAGCATGTTTAATGAGGATTTTAGGGGCACGTTATTTCACTCCTACCTTTTACAACAGTACTTGAATGGATTTTTATTATTATTAATAGACACTTTACTGCCAAAGATCTAAAAGCCTAATGTGTGTATCAAGTCTCACAATGCAAGAAAGTTCTCACCCCAAAGACTCCAAGAGCCAAGAACTAAGAATGACAAATGCAGAGACAGCAGGAGATGAGAAGAGGACATAAATCATCCTGGGCAGCACTGCTGTCAGCACATAGTGGTGCTGCTGCCTGACCTAGCTGCTGTCAGGTCAACACACCTACCCCACAGTGCCTGCAGTGTGTAGGCATCATACAAGAGTTTTAAGGTCTGATTTAAGAACAGATGACAGAGGTCTTGTGTGGATCTTTCAGATCTCCCTACACTTCAGGAAAAGCATACCAAAAATATAAAAGCATTTGCTAAGTGCCCAGTGGACCCCTTTCAGAGCTGTAAAATTAATGGGGGTGGCAAGTGGCATCCTAAGCAGTGGTAAGGGGTAGAGAATGGTCCACTAAAGGACAAATGGGCAACTTACACTTGGCATGCTAGAGGGACAACAAGACCAGCACGTATTCTACTGTATCTCTAGAACAATCCTGGACACAGCCACTCCTGAAGGGAGAAATGGGAAAGAAAATTTGTGTACTGTACAGATGAAATACTGATATGTGGGTGATGAGAACCATATAAGTTCATAGATACAAGACTTCACTTAATCTTCTGCAAAGAGAAAAACAACAACAAAAGCTTCCTTACAATGAGAAATTGTACAAGGAGGAATAGCTCCCCAAGGGAAATAACAGAATTCTTCTCACTGAAGAGTTCACTCTATTGCACAGGCTGCTAGATAATGTATTCTAAGGGAAAACCCTAGAAAGACAGGAAGATTAACTAATGGGGTAATTTGTTTTTCCCAGCTGTAATTTATTTGACTCTAAGTAGTGAAATACTGTGATGCTGTCACGATCTTGTTTATGGTGATTAAGGTAAGGAAGAATGAAATGAGGGTTATTCATAAAACTCAGTTTTAGGCTCAACTGGCTAAATTAGGTATTAGCCAGTACCTGGTTGCACTAGCTTTCTGCTCTAAGGGAGAAAGATATAATTGTCCTCTCATGGGGTCCTTTCTTGATTGACCAGAGAGGAATCCACATTAAATTAGGCAGCTAATGTGAACGCCTTAATTTCTATCATACAACTACTCTTGTATGTAGATGGCACTCAAAATAGGCCATACCAATCTATAATATTAGCCTTCCAGGAACTTCAAGCATGGAAGCTGCCACATCAACATATAGGGCAAAGACAAAACCTGTGAGACTTCTGTTTTCATTTACATTTGGTCCCATATATATCTGAACACCTATGTGCACTTAAATACTCATATAGACAATTTTATACACTGCATAGAATCACAGAATGCCAGGTTGGAAGGGACCCCAAGGATCATCTGCTCCAAACTTTCTGGGTGATAGGTGTGGTGGAAATGAGCTGGCCCAGCACCCTGTCAAGCAGAGTCTTAAAACTGCCCAGTGTAGGAGACTCCACTGCTTCCTCTGGGAGATGATTCCAACGTCTGACTGTTCTCATGGGAAAACATTTTCTTCTGGAGTCCAGTGAAAGTCTCCCCAGCAGTAACTTGTACCCTTTGCCCCTTGTCTTTACCATGGGACTATTCTCCTGGTAGCCACCTTTTATTTATGTACTGGTATGTGGACTTACTCAAATAAACTGTAACTGATACCTTTCCTATTCAGTTTGTAAAAACTAATCTAAAATATTAGAGTAACAAAGCATTTCTTGCTTGTTTTGCTAGTTTGCTTTATGCAGTCATATGTAACAACATTGAAAGCACAGATAAAGACATTTCAGAACTCAGTACTTTAGAGATTTAGGAGAAATGACAGAAGTTGCTCCCAAAAATGGATAGTCTAAACCAAACATTTTAACACCTGAAAACTGTGTCTTAGGAAAAAAACCCTGAAAGAATGAAAGAGGAGCAGCTTGGTCAACAGTAGGAAATAAGTACTACAAGAAATTATGAAGTACTATGCAGTTAAATGCAGGAAACTTCCCCCCAGGAAAACAAAATCTTTTCCTATATCTCTGATAGACTAAGTCAGGTTTAGAAGAAGAGAAATCTGAGTTGTTTCTTCTAAATGTTACATATTTCTTAATGCAGTTTTTAGAGCAGTGAGTTAAAAAATGTTACTAACATGCAGTATGTGCATGAGTCAAAACTCTCTGAACAACTGAATACACTATCACATGTAAGACACTGGGTTTAGATTGCTCATGTGACATTTTAAGGACTTTTTATTATGTGAGGGAAATGGTAAAAGATGTATTGTATGCAAATGTGTAACTGCAGAAATACGCAAGGTGCTTGCTATGCATAGGAGAAAAATGCTTTCTGTACAGCCCACAGACAATGGAGAAAGCTGGCAGCCTTCAGCATTTTACAGCTGTATAATGAGGACTGTAGGAAGCATGGCCATGAAATCTAATAAACTGCATATCTGACAATTTATTGTGCATAAACTAATTGTTTTAGAACTCTGCTGCCGTTTTAACGTGATCATTTGGAAATACAACTGTTTTATATAGGAAATATATATTCAGATGCAGTGACTGAGATAACTGGCAATTATCCTTGCTGATGCTACATGCTGCTTGGATTTAGCTTGTGTGAATCTAATAAGAAAGGACACTGCCTTTCCAGTTTTAAGGTTGGCAGTTCTTTCTTGCTGCAACTTATAAGATGGTGCCATTAGAGAGCCTGCAGGTATTCCTTTATAAAGTCTCCTGGGTGGCTGTTTGTTAGGATTAGAATACAGCCTGTAACATCACAGGCAACAATAGAAGAGTAAAATATATTTTATGTTTGGCTTAAAGAATTATGTTTCCTTTTCATGTCACTTTTTTTTCTTTTTCTTTTTTTAATTCTCCCTTTAGATATCACCCTGACTATAGAATATTAATTGAGATTTGTGAGAGAAGGGAGAAATAGCTATTCTTTTGTTCAGGACATTTCAAAGACTGTTTGTCTCTAATCAATTGACTATTTCATCAGCATTCCTCCTGCGAGGTCCCCAGGCAAAAGACAGTAAAATTGGATGATCACTGTACACTACATTTCCAAGCAGGGAAAGTACCATAAGGTTTGTCGATGCTGATGGAAGTTGCAGGTTATGCTCAGGTGTATTGTATTCAAATACAAAGAAATAATAAAGCAGCCCTGGCTGTTTACTGCAGAAATTCATTCATTTCTAACTTTCTCCTGTAAACCCAGAAAACAGCTGGTATAATCTTGCAGCTTTGAAGCTCTGCCTGCTTTGTTTGGTACACTGAAGTCTATAATGCCAGCAACTGTAATCCAGGTTGCAAAAGCAGACTCTGAAGTATTGCCCCCTCAGGCCACCGTGGAGCAAGCATATGGCAGCAGAGACCATTTGGGCCCCAGGGAAAGGGGAGAGTTGAATCAGCTGCCCAGCAGTACTCCACTGGCTGATTCATGAGAAAGCTGTATTGACATCAGCTCCACAGGCAATCCCTTTCCTGTATTCGTGGAGGAACATTAGCTGCTGCAGGTCCAGCAACTAAACAAAGACAGAGGTAACAGTTTGGGACGTGACTAGCAACAGATTGGAATTGGATCTGAGTCTCATTTTCCCAAATGCCAAGTGTGTCCATCAAAGACACACAGACCTCTGAATTAACAGAGTTTGAGAAGTATTGCTCCCCAGTGTTCTAAAGCCAAATCTTTTGTGTTAGCAGAGTGATAAAAGTGATATTAATAAAAGTTTCTGTGAAAATATTACCACATTAAACTTCATTTCTGACCTAGAACTTTTCTTTTTTCACTTTATGGTTAGAACTTGCCTACATTCCCCACAACTGGAAAAAGAGGAAACATGTTTCAACCCACTTCTGTAGCATTTAATCAAGCCTCAGCCTGGCAGAACTCTCTACTGGTCTGACTTCCTCTCATCTGTCTGCTTTCCACTTTGGCATCATCAACTAGCCAGCAAATGGGCTCATGCCACAAGCATAGCTATTTGGAAAAATGAATTGTCATGCTTTCAAAGCTAACAAGACACAAAACCTACCAATGTTATAAACATTCCTTTTTACTTCACATTTTAAAAAACTGGGGAAGCAGTGAAAAAAATCTGTGCTAGGAGTAGATTTCAACTTGTAACCAAAAGAGAATGTACCAAACCCCGTGCACACTCACTCAATAAATTGCTCACGTAAAATACTCTTCAGTACCACAGATACTGAATTTGATTATGCACAAGATGAACAAGGAACAAGACAACGGGAAGATATACATTTCCTAACAGCTGTTACCTTGCTGCCATATTTTACAACATCTGTTGGGTTTTTTTCCTTGGCTTTTGCACTCCCTCTGCACTTACCCTTTGGGCTAATTTGTAGTTGACCCCAGTAATATAGTCCTTTTACTCTACAATTTCGTGACAAACTATCATTGATTTAGCAGTCATGCTCAGTGGCTTAAAAATCAATGAATATATAGGAAAAAAAGCCAGTAAGACAGTGTGGTTGATCTTGATAACATTTGAGGTGAGGTTTTCAGCATAACTTCCTAATTTATCCAGTTATTTTATCACTATGCCTATCAGATATTGCCTCTTGATTGCATATTTAGCAGATTTTGTCCCTTTACAAAGAATTTATAACTGGGAGAGAACTAATAGCTTTGGGAGAACTGGAAAGAAGAGCTACACTGCACAGTGTGCTTCTACTAGACATGGCTAAGCTAAATAACTCTGGCTAAGCTAAATGATTCTGTTCTCCTTTTGAAACAAACAAGATTAAAAACAAATAAACAAACACAAACCCAAACAAAAACCCAACACCAACACCACCCCCACCCAACAAAACAAAAACAACCTAAAAACAAAACACAAGGGGGAAGAAAAAAGATTGAATGATTCCTTTGTTTACAGTGGCTTAATCAAGGGTAAACTTTGATCCAAAGGAAAACATTGCTGAGTAGATGTGCCTGTGCCAAAACTGGAAAATGATATTCTGACTCAACTGAAATCCTAAACCCTTTCCAGAAAAGACCTTTTAACCCCTCAGTAAACATTTTTTGTGGAAGCATTTAAGGAGAAAAATATTATTCTCAGCTTTGTCACACTGTTAGTATTTTCAAGTGTGAAAGGCAAAAACACTACTAGAGCAACAGCAGACTGGATTACACTGTGTTTTAAGATGGGCGTTTTATGACTGTCAGGGGAATTCTTAATATTTAGAGACTATTAAAGTTTGTCTGTTTACCTTAATTCAGGCTAACTATGAGAGAATTCTCTTCCCTTATGGCTTTTGTTCTTTTTCCATCTGTGTCCTTTTTTATTTCACCAACACGTTTGTCACTCCACTTCTGTCGTCTCCTGTCTTTCAACATGACACAAGCTGTCTAAACACTCTCGGCTTCACTAAGAACAAAATCAAGAAATTTCACTCCTCATTCCTCTCCTGAAAAAGCGATCCTGAAACTATCCTGTTGGGAGACAATATCTGGTTTTCCTCCCATTATCATCTTAGCAGCTTACTTTCAGGGAATTCATGATTCTGTGCATAGCTGAGAAACAGAAACAGGAGATACTGGAGGAGGGCGTGATGTATTGTTTTGCCTTTCCCTTTCCTTTTCCGTTTCCTTTTCCTTTCTCTTCTCCTCCTTCTTTCTCCTTCTCCTTCTCTCTCCTTCTCCCTCCTTCTCTCTCCTCCTTCCTTCTTTCTCCTTCTCCTCCTTCTCTCTCCTTCTCCTTCCCTTCCCCTTCCCCTTCCCCTATTCCTTTTCTTGTATGTATTTTTTTCCTTCCCCCCCCGCCTTCCTCTTTCCTTTCAATAAGCTACAGAATGAGTTCAAATTACCTCTGTGGATGCTCTAAGATTGCTTATTCATTTACATACCATGCTACCTTCATTGCAGCCATACATGCTGACCTCATAGGCAAATAGGAAGGAAAAAAAAAAGAGTCATGTCATGGGGTTCTTCCTCCCAGAAGCTTAACTGAGTCTCGTTTTTATAGGTTTTAACTGGGCTTCATTCCCAGTGTGTCCCTTTACATCTAAATGTGATTAAACAAGATTTACAGGCAAATTGAATTATTTCCTATTTGTGCAACGCAATACTCTTACAAAGAAGTGATTCCACAGATTTCACTTTTTGATCTTTAATTCCTTAAGAAAATTAATATCAGAATTAAAAGATTAAAGTGCTCAGTTTCAGCAAAGAACATGTTCTCCATATACACTATTAGCTTTCACAAGCAAATTCATCATTTTGGACTTGGGGAACAGGGCTTGCTATGGCAGATTACATAGGAATTATGTGGACAGAAAAAAAAAAAAAAGATGAAAGAAGGGAAAATTTAATTTAGTTCTCAAAACTTCTGGAATGTGCTCCTCTCTTTCCTCAAAGAGAGAAATAAATTATTTCAGAATAACTCTGCACACTGACGATACACAGCACTCAGTAGGTGTGTGGGTGTGCGTTCTGTGAAGACAGCTGAAAAGTGAGCATCATTCCTACCGGAGATAACAGAGTGTAAAACTAATCGTATTCCTACTGGAGATAACGCTAATCATCTCTGCAGAAAGCAGTGGGAGGAAAGCCATGCAAATTCTTCCCTTTGTTTTAGCAGGGAAGCAGGATTTTCCAGATATCACCGATACGTAACATCACAATCAAACAGGCTGGCTCGTGGCCGTATCCGTGTGATCATCTCCCATTCTGGCGTGCACACACATCAGACTCACAGCCTGCATGCACACTGCAGTTTGCACATCCTCCTGGTGCAGCGTGCTCCAGATAGTAATGCAAAAATACCACTGATGTTCGTATAATACATCTCTTCCAACTAGCAACACAAAACTCATGCAGAGAGTGGGTCCAGAGGAGGACTACAAAGATGATCAGAGTACTGGAGCACCTCTCCTATGAAGACAGGATGAAAGAATTGGGACTGTCCAGCATGGAGAAGAGAAGGCTCCAGGGAGACCTTATAACTACATTTCAGTATCTTGAGGGGACCTACAAGACTGTGTAGAAGGGCTTGTAGCAATAGGATGAGGGGCAATGGTTCATAACTGGAACAAGACAGATCTAGGTTGGACATAAGGAGGAAGTTCTTCACTATGAGAGTGGTAAAATATTGGAACAGGTTGCCCAGGGATGTGGTTGAGGCCCCATCCTTGGAGACATTCAATGTCAAATTTGATGTGGCCCTGGGCAGCGTGATTTGGTTGAAGATGTCCCTGCTCAGTGCAGGGGATTGGACAAGATGACCTTTGAGGGTCTCTTCCAACCCATTGCAATATGTGAAGCTGTGAAAACCAGTATGTGATGTACCTATTAGAACAACTGCACTGTGCTAGAACCTCGACATTACCTTACAGAATAATCAGAGGTTAATCTTTGTTTCATGCATCGATTTTCACAGAGGTCCAAAAATAAAATGCCTTGTACTGCATCCCCATTACATAAATGCTATATATAGAGCACATGAGTTCCTCTTCTGTTTCAGAGCAGTCAGAATTGGTATCAGCATTTTGAGGAAAGAAGAGGTTTAAGCAGAACTTTGTTTTATCCCGAATAAGAACAGTGCCAGGTAATGATTGTGTTGTAGAAATGTCAAGGCTGAAATTAACAGTGGGTGGAGATCTCTTTAACAGGAATTAAGTAAGTGGATAATGGAAGTGAAATACTCTTAGTGTGGAAAAAAAAAAAAGAAGAAGAAAAGAAAATCCTTGTACTCTGAAAGGAGACAGGTTATTATAAACATTATAGAGGAGTTAAAGTAATTTGAAAAGGACTAACAAAACTTAAAGCAAGTGAAAATAATTTATAGAGCATCATTTTGTACAGCTTTAGATATTGCTACCTGTGGGATAAAGAGGGAGGCAAGAGGAAATAGTAACAGCAACACTAGTGAAAGAGTAACATTCTCATCTTCAACTTTCCAGCCTTTACTGCATACCCTGCACAGACACAGTCATTCATGACCCATGCAACGCAATGGCAAACCTACTCTGAGGTTTGAAGTGGCAGCTGAGAAAGATTTGCTTTTCATCAAAAGAGCAGAAGCATCTGTATGTGCTTCTTCAAAGCTTGAAAACATGCACCTCTAGTAAGGGCACATAAACAACACACAAGGTCCAGAGAAAATTTTATCTGTTAATTCACCTCTCACAATTTTCTTTACATTTTCCCCTCTTCTCTTCCACCCTAACACTTTTCTCAATTGTTTCACTTTAATGTTTGACCTTTTACTCTCATTGCACTTTTACAGTATTTTAATCTTGATGTTAATCAACTCACTAGATTTGTATTTATCTGATCTTCTGACTAGTTTCTTGTCAAAGTTTTGAGGTTTTACCTTCCTCTTCCTTACAGTGAATACTCCTTGGATTGGGATATCTTTACTAAGGATTATAGATGTTGCTCATATGCACAGATATAAATTAGTTTTACAGAAGCCTTTGTGATCAGAAACAGTCTTTTCTTGTCTGCATATATCTTAATTTTCTTCCTTCCTAGAACACCAAACAAATTCCATTCAGGTAAGGATCAAGTGCCTTCAGTGTGGTGGGGTTTTTGGGTGTTTTCTTTTTTGTTGGGGTCAGGGGGGGAGGGGGTAGAGGTGGTTTGGATTTCTTTCTTTCTTTGTTTAAGCAACTTTAATTAATCCATTTTCTTGCCTAGAGCTTGGCAAAAATATCTCCTAAAAGCAGGTCCATATTATGTTTGTGCTGCTGCATAATTAAAAGTAACTTAACAAACGGAACTTCTGTTTTGGTAGAAGAACTGACATGCAGGCTTGCAAATTCACATATCAGTTTCAACACAAGTAATTCCATGCAACCAAGACAGCAAAATCTGTTGGAGAAGTGTTGATAAAACAAATGAAGCCTGGGGTATCACCATCTAGTCAGCACACCATGCTTACAACATTTGAAAATGACCTGGTAGAGCGCATTGTACTGAATATGAGAGGATTCTTGTGGCTGCTCAAATTCCTCCTCTTTCTAACTATGACACAGTGGTGTGTTTGAAACGTTTTGATAGGGTGCTGCTTTAGTTTACAAATTGCTATGACAC
Source organism: Dryobates pubescens (assembly GCF_014839835.1). Taxonomy (NCBI): domain Eukaryota; kingdom Metazoa; phylum Chordata; class Aves; order Piciformes; family Picidae; genus Dryobates; species Dryobates pubescens. Next base: position 7,824,157 of record NC_071630.1, read on the forward strand.
TCCTTCAGTTATCTCACTTGGACAGGTGTAGACAAATTGCTGAAAAACACATCCTCAACCTAGTACTAGACAATATTAGAATTTACTCTGCATTTCAAGGGCAGATTTTTATGTCCTTGCTTATATGTAATTGCTATATTACCCTAAAACTGACTCCTTGCATTTGATAGGTTTACTTCCCTTTTGCTTTAGTGACAGCTAAATATCACCTGCACTTGATATGTATGTGCCAGTAGTGACTGAGGACATGAATACATAAATACGTACCTCTGTAACTACATACTTCTACATTTGGAAGTACAGAACAAAGGACAAACTATGCACAGAAAAAGCCCCAACTAATAGACTAATCCATGAGGAAATCAATTCACATTAATCTCACTAAATAAATAAATATAAGCAAAATGTGTTAAGAAGATTATTTCTCCCCTTTCATACTGTTAATTTTGCCTTTTCACCATCTTTTTCCACAGTTTTCTCTGTTTCCCACTCACAAATCCTGTGTCTAATTGGTTAAGTCCACTCTAGAGCCCAACTATCAATTCCCAGGCACATCATCTTTCATTTCAATGTTCTTTTCTGATTAGACTTTTACTTAGAGGAAAACAAATAAGTATGTATCAACACACTGCAAGTGCTACATCTGTGTATGAAAATACACAAACAGATAATTAAACATCAACAAACTATCAATAGGATTAGAGTGTCATGTTGGAACAAATCTTGATAAATCCTTCTCAATAATGATACTCTTAACTACAGCGTCATAAGGGGAATATAAATTCAGCCCACTAAAGTGTTGTTGGACAAAGAAAGACACATTAATACATCTGCTAGTCATTTTCTTACTACTATGGGACTCTACTATTGTGCTGCAGATGAAAGCTTTGGCCAAGGAGAGATTTGAAAACATGCAAATGAATGTTAACAACATAATAAATATCTTATTCATCAACCACTCAGTGGCACACTGGCATCATTTGAGCTGTGAGCAGCAAAGTTCATCAATGGTTAGACATACATACCTACAACGGACATTTCTGGAACTGTGGCATGATATGGCCCATCCACAAACTCTGGGGGATTGTCATTGATGTCTTGAACCTTAATAATGAATTCTGAAGGAGGCTCCAGAGGTTGATTCGTGTCTCTGTCGACCGCTTGAGCCGTTAGAGTGTATTCAGCTTTTTCCTCACGGTCAAGCCTTTTCATGGCATGAATGTCTCCAGTCTTGTCATTAATCACAAAGATTGTTCCAGCTCCATCTCCTGACAGGATATACTTGATTTTGCTGCTGCCAGGATCCAGGTCTGTGTGTAACTAACAGGTAAAAAACAAAAAACAACAAAACATTTGAAGATGAAAGCTACACTCAGAGTACTTTTTGCATTGGTCTAACCACACATTTGTCAAGCTGTTCTTTTGTACTTTAATCTGAGCACCAGTGATCCAGATCTCAGCTTGAATACACAAGGAGAGTAGGGATTTGTATGCATACTAATCAAAAGTGAGTGTAATCATAGGCATAATTAGACTTTCTATTTAAAAAGCAGCTGTTATATATATATTTTAAATCCCTGTTCTGAAATGTAAATGTCTTCAGAACTATTAGCAGTCAAAACGAACAAGCACAAAACGTCCTTAACCTATTAGATCAAAGGGCAAATAAGGGATTAACAATAATACATATTTTAATCTAGTTTCTTAGTTTTAGTAATTACTTTTAGACTATTTTGTGGTGATTGAAAATGGCTGAACACTGGCATTTATATAAATGTTGTAAGGGACAGCAGTCACAATAATCTGTAAAGGTATCAGCTCTCAGCAGGAAGTCCCAATATCCTTATTCTAAAAGTATTTCTCTTGAAAGAAAGCTTTCTTAAAACAAGTTTCCAGAAACAGCAGAACTCTTGCACATATCTTCCCATTTTCTTCAATGTTCCATTGGAAAATAAGAATATTTAAGTTCAAATTGGCTTTTCAGAAAACAAAATAGGATTATAAAAATCTCAAACAACATGAGAAAACCAGATTTTCTCCTTGGTTGTTTTGGTTTTGCTCTGTTATCTGAACACAGGAGACAAAAGACTTCCACTGAATGTTTGTAGGCTCAGAACCAAGAACTAAATATATTACCTCCAGTAATTTTTCATTTGTGAGGGTGAGAATGGCAACTGGTGAACCATATTAGTGCCAACACATTCAAATCTGTAGGATAATAACTTCAGTATACAGTAATAGTACTTGAAAGGTATTTACTCTTCAATCAACACACTCAATGTGAACAGTAAGAAGTGAATAACAACTCATTAAAAAAATGTAACTTCTAGTTATTGGTATTTATCTCTGCCTTACAAAAAATAGTCTGAAGGAAATATATACAACCTTTTTAGGATAGCTGCATCACAACTCACAACTAGTGCGAGACTTCTATTTGCTTATTTTTCTGCATACAGCTCAAGGGAAATTGTTGCTGGTTGTGCATTTTGCCCTTCAACTGATAGCAGTGGTTGCTGGGGTTGGGCAGCATTGTCATTTGATATAAGAATCTGTATTAGGATATTAAAATAAGCATGGGGGAAGAAATAAAAGCCTTATGACACTAGCTACAGCCCAGCCGCAAGTAGATTTTTATGTCATACCACAAGTAGGCTCTGCAGATCCTTCAGCAGATAATTGGTCACATACAGTTATAGCTGCAAATTAGCTGTTCAGGAATAAGAGCTTAGAAGACTTGTTAACAGTACCTTCAGAAAAGGAATCTTGAATTGTTGCAATGAGCACAGCAGACAACAGCAGTCAGGTCTGATTTTCCAGTTGATCTGGCTTATTATACATACAAAATCCTGGGCCACCAGTGTATTCTCTGCTCTGCAATAATAGCAGAACTCCCACTGACTACGAGAGGTCTAACCTCCTTCTCAGTGTTTTGCTGGGAAACACATTATTACCACACCATCTATTGTTATACCATTGCTTTAACAACTTTTTAAAAGCACTTTAACTCTCTGTGAATATGAATGACTCAATGAAGCTCACTCTTCCTACCCAACCCACACAAACATACACATGGGTATCGAGTGATAGTAGAGCCCTTTTTCCAAAAACTCAAACTGTTTTTCTTTCTGCAGCTGCCAACAGCTTTCACTTAAGAATAATCAGCACAGCTGATGCTATTCTAGGTTAACAGCACTCCCCCATTCGTTAGTTTTGCAGTTTTGTCTGCTCACTAAGAGATTCGTACAATGGTTTGGTTTGGAAGGGACCTTAAAGATCTACCAAATTCCCACACCTCTGGCATTGTCAGTGACACCCTCCACTAGACCAGGTTGTTCAAGACCTCTTGTCCTAAGGATTATTGTCTTTAGGAGCAGGATTATATTCTATCTAGATGTTCACAACATCAAAAAGTATTTTCAGAGTCCCAGAGCCTGTCAGGATGAATCCAGAATCCGTTGGTGTTTTTAACCGATCACAGGAAGAAGTTCTTCAGTACAATGGTGGTGAGACTCTGGAGCAGGTTGCCCAGGCAGGCTGTGGATGCCTCCTCTCTGGAAGTGTTCAAGGTTGGATGAGGCCTTGAGCAACTGAGCCTGAGTCGAGTTGAGAGACATCCCTGCCCACAGCAGGGAGGTTGGAGTAGATGATCCCTGAGGTCCCTTCCAACCTAAGCCATTCTATGATTTATACTTTAATCATCTGTTTGTTTCCTGAATAAAATCTCTATGTTATTAACTTTACATATTAAGGTATTGGCAGAACATTCATAGATGAATAACAGGGAATGTCACATCACAAGATTTTCTGCATGCACACAACAAGCAATTGGAACTCTCAGTTCACCCAGCTACACAGAGCCTTACAGTGAAAAATTATAACCAGAATTTCTAAGAAGGCACTGTCTGGATAAACCAGATACCCCACACAGAAACCTGAGAATGCTTTGAAATTCTGCAACTTTCTATTTGCTAACAACTAGGGGAGGCTCTCAAAATACTACCTGGTGTAAATCAAACCCATATTATCCAACAGAAGTTACTGTTCATAAATCAGTTCTGGTATAAATTTATGTAGAGCTCTAAAACTTTTGCTAGTAAAATACCAAGAGAAAGAAAACGAAACAGTCTGTGATTACTATTAATTGTTTCTTCTAACACATTCAAGCCTTATGTATCAAAAGATATTGCTATCTGAAACACTATAAAATAGAATAGAATAGAATTAACCAGGTTGGAAGAGACCTTTGAGATAATCAAGTCCAACCTATCATACAACACTATCTAATCAACTAAACCATGGCACCAAGCACCCCATCCAGTCTCTTCCTAAACACCTGGTGTTTAGGTGACTCTGCCACCTCCCTGGGCAGCACATTCCAATGGCCAATTACTCTTTCTATGAAGAACTTCTTCCTAACATCCAGGCTAAACCTCCCCTGGCACAGCTTGAGACTGTATCCTCTTGTTCTGACGTTGGTTGCCTAGGAGAAGACACCAACCCCCACCTGGCTACAACCTCCCTTCAGGTAGTTGTAGAGAGCAAGAAGGTCTCCCCTGAGCCTCCTCATTTCCAGGCTAAGCAACCCCAGCTCTCTCAGCCTCTCCTCATAGGGCTTGTGCTTGAGACCTCTCCCCAGCTTTGTTGTTCTCTGGACACGTTCCAGCAAGTCAACATCCTTCCTAAACTGAGGGGCCCAGAACTGGACACAGTACTCAAGGTGTGGCCTAAGCAGTGCTGAGTACAGGGGCGGAATGACCTCCCTGCTCGTGCTGGCCACACTGTTCCTGATACAGGCCAGGATGTCATTGACCTTCTTGGCTGCCTGGACACACTGCTGCCTCATGTTCAGCCTACTACCAACCAGTACCCCTAGGTCCCTTTCTGCCTGGCCGCTCTCCAGCCACTGTGACCCCAGCCTGTAGCACTGCATGGGGTTGTTGTGGCCAGTATGTAGAACCCGGCACTTAGTTGTGTTAAATCTCGTGCCGTTGGACTCTGCCCATCTGTCCAGTCTGTCAAGGTCCCTCTTCAGAGCTCTCCTACTGACTAACAGATCAACACCTGCCCCCAGCTTGGTGTCATCTGCAAACTTACTGATGAATGACAAAACATTAAACTAAATCCAGAAAAGATAGAAGCATTTTATAATCGTAAAGTTAAAGCTGAGTCTGATCATCAGATCAGGTTTTAACCCTAAGTAGCAACAATGATATTATTTTTTAGTTACTTAATTAAAAAAACAATTAAAACAAAAAAACAAGCCATAAATGTGGCATTCCCTGAAATCACATGTAGCTTTTACAATGAGCATCCAGGCTCACAGACTATAACATCTTTTATAGGTTTGGCATTTCCTACACTCTAGTAGCAAAATGTAAGAATAAATGACCTATGGAAGAGCCATATCCCCAAAATAATTTCACTGTTTGGAGTTAGGATTAAAACATCATCTATTTACAAAGTTAACTCACAGACCTGCAGTGAAATTCTAAGCCACAAAGCATGGTATGTTTTGGTTTTTTTACCAAGCAGTATTTCCTCTCTTCTACCAGATGTGGATGATAATCTTCAGCAATCGTCAAGCTTCAGCAAGCTGTGTTCATGTGAAGGTTAAAGATCATTAAACACATAATTATATAGGGTCTAGGTGAATGATAGAGAGGCATAATGAATATGATAAATGAATATTGGTTTCTGCTGAAAAAGCCTCACCAATGTTCTAAATGTGAAACTGCTTTCTGTACCCATAGCTTTATTTGCTGTGCCTGTGCTTACGAGGTGACCTCTTATTTTTCAGAGCAATATTGATAAATGGAATGAGAGTTTCTATTTCTACTTCTTATGTCCCACTATGAGACAGCATCCCAAAACAAACAGAAAAGTCTATTCACTGGAAAACTTTACCATGTTCAGAGTGAGCCAAACTACCTTCCTTTCTGTGAGATTCAGTTAATTAGACCTCAGAGGAAGTAAAATCTCCTTCCTCCATCATTGCCCTGGCTGTGGGACTATGAATTCAAACACCTCTTCTGAAGCAGCAGATGCAACCCCATCACACAATTTGTGCTTGGATTTATGGCAAGAGGATAGATTTTGGATCCTCTCCTAGTTTTAATGGTGATGCAGATGCCCTGTATTAATACTCTGCTAATGGCTCCCATGTAGCCTCAGCACAGGTCCATTCCTATAAAATGAGCTTTATTCAACACAAAGCCTCTGAACACTGCAGTGATCATTATTAATTCCTTTGCTGTTTTATGTTCTAATGCAGATGACAGCCAGTGGAGCCAATATTAATGGTAACAAGACCCAGTGTACTTCCACAAAACTAACCTTATTTTCACTAATAATGAATGCATATCTAAAAGTGTTGCCAACATGCATCCAAATATATAAGATGTATTTATAGTCTCCCACGTACATCTATTACAAACATGCATAATTACAATCAATGCAAGAGAAGTTGCAGAGATTAAACTTCTTCAAAGAACCTCTATGTTACACACAAAATCACAGAATGGTAGGGGTTGGAAAGGACCTCTGGAGATCATTGAGTCCTACTCTCCTGCCAAAGCTGGTTCACCTTGAGAAGGTCACACAGGAACACATCTAGGAGGGCTTGGAATGTCTCCAGAGATGGAGGCTTCACCACCTCTCTGGGCAGCCTGTTCCAATGCTCCAGTACCCTTACATTAAAGAAACCCCTCCACTTGTTTAGATGGAACTTCTTATGGTTAAGTTTGTGCCTGTTACCCCTTGTCTTGCCACTGGGCACCACTGAAAACAGACTGATCCATCTTCCTGACACCCACCCTTTGAATATTGATTAGCATTGATGAAATCCTCCCTCAGTTTGCTCTTTTCCAGACTAAAAAGCCCCAGTTTGCTCAGTCTTCTCCCATAAGAGAGACATTCTAGTCCCCTCATCATCTTTGTAGCCCTTTTCTGTGCCCTCTCCAACAAGTTGCTGTCCTTCTTGAACCGGGCAGCCCAGAACTGACCAGATGCGGCCTCCCTAGGGCAGAGTAGAGGGGGAAGAGGACCTTTCTTGACCTTCTGGCCACACCCTTTTTGGTGCACACAAGGGGACATGGTGGCCACAAGGGGACATTGCTGGCTCATGGTCATCCTCTTGTCCACCAGGACCTCCATGTCCTTTTCTCCAGAGCTACTCTCCAGCAGCTCAGCCCCTGACCTGTACTGATGATCCACAGGGTTGTTCAGCAGATGTTGTTAATGCTCTGCAGTAAGAAAACAAACACCTGAGCATGTTACTGATATGAAATTCTCCTGTTCCACAGATATTTTTTCATCATCTTTTTAACCACATTTTCTTAACAAAACTACATTCATAGCTGGTTTAAAACTACCTCTGCAGCCGAGGATTTAATGTGTGGATAATGACTGTAGAATCTCCAAGGTAGGTTTGTGAAGTTCTTTCTTTTATTTTTTTTTTTCCAACTCTGAGTATGCAGAGAGATTTCTGAGTCTTTTCTGCAGATGGAAATTGTCTCACCTGCTCTCAGTCAGCTACCTGGCAAATCAATGGTAGTCAAAACAACAGCTTGCTCAGCACAATGAATTTCATGTTCAAGCCATGTGCCCACCATCAGGAAAGTATGCAATGCACTTAGGGCTGGTCCATTCCCAGAGACAGCAGAAAGCTCTAAATGACCTTTGCAGTAGGACTGGGCACTTCCAGTCCTCTCCAGGTGTGTTGTTGATGCGCAACTTGGTACAGACTAAGCCCATAACGAGATGCATCATCAAAGGGAGGATTTGTAGCCCCAGTTTCCCCATATTAGTAAAAATAGCATGAATATATCAATAATTCACAAGACGGAGGAAATCTACATATTAGGAAAATGCTCCTGGACATTTTTAATTAAGAAAAGAGAATGCAGCATTATGTAGTCAAGTTTTCATTTGAGTTTGTTAGAAAGTAATTAATTCATCCTCATGTAATTACAAGGGAATTACCCCTTACTTGTTTCAAGGGAAAAGGCATAATCTGCCCTTAAAACTTCATTTTAAAATTGACATCATCATTCTCCTTCTCTGGAATCTTTTAAAAGGCATTAACTAGTGCACCCCTGGTTTTCACTTGATGTTACACAGATACACAACACACCAACACTATCCTAATGCTGCAGGTTCCTCATTTATGACGCAGACCCCATCTTAACAATTTACTGACAGGATTTTCAGCTTCTCTTACTCTTCCCAAGCGCTAGGTTCTAGCTCATTATGTGCAATGCAGAAGGCTTTAAGAGACTTTTACAATCATTTATACATGTCAATGCATTCAAAATCTGTAATGCACCTTACACATGATGTGTTTCTTTCTGTATGAATCTTGGCAGATTTTTTTCCCCCCTCTACAAATATGAGCATCATTAGTTGTTAAAGAAAGGTCTGATGCGTATCGTTGTGCTCTGACACGATGGACAATGAGCAAGTTTACTGATGACCCATATCTTAAAATAATCATTCATAATTAAACTATTATAGGCACATTCTATTCATTTGCACACAATGCAGGATTAATAAACTGAATGTAATTTCAGTTTAATAGAATCTCTCATTTTCTCCAAGGACAGGCTGATCCTGTCTCTAGCAACGGGAATTTTAGCTGTACAGTGGGGAAGAGGAAAAGCAACTATTCTGCATTGTTCTTTAGCTAATGGCAAATTGGAGCATGGGCTTGATGTGCCTGACATAACGTCAGTACTTGGAACACTTTTAGAAAGGAAGCAGACATGTCCGTGGATGACAAAGGTTTCATTTAAGATAGGAGAATCATGTAACCTGAAGCCTCTGGAGTAACTGTCAAACGACATTACTGCTCACACTTCTCAGCTGCAGTTTCATAACCAGATTCAAGGAGAATTAAAGCAATAATATCCCTAACACTTGCATTTAAGAGTGTAATCTCTGCTGTTGTCTGCCTCAGTTTCCTACCATGTCATTTGAGTACCTTTGATTCCAGATGGTTTCTTTTATGTTTCTCTTTATTCTTTGCTACTGCTTTTTTATTCTATTTGATTTGCTAATTTTGTCTCTGTTTATATTCATACTGCAACTGTGCACAAACTGCTTTTCATTGCTTACCTTTTGGTATCATCTTATGATACACTAGAGTGAACTGCTGTTTGAAAAGTGGAGACAAGATTGGGATCTAACTGTTTGTTCTAATTCACTGGTGATAACCAACTGATGAACTAAAAGCCTCCAGGAATGTGGCTGAAGCTTGGTCTAAGTCCTTCCTGCCTAGAGCACTACTGGGTCCTTTCTGTATTTGTCACATATCTTCTACCTCAGCAGGCTGAACTAATAATATTTTAATATCTACTTTCACTCAACATCTAGGGAGAGAGAAGATAGCTATACTTGTTTAAACAGATGGAAGACAAAAACCTATCGTCAGGCTCAAAAAATATCCAGACTGTAGGACTACCCAAGCCATTCCTAAACAGCTCTACACATTTATCTCCAGTTAATCATAGTATTAATTTTTAATTAGAATTGTTATGAATTGCCTGTGTTGTTTCAGAGAACTTGTTCCCTCTGCCAGAAGAACTCCCTAGGAGGGAGGAAGCCATGCTCTCAGATGCAAAGTCTTCCCCAAATCCACAATCGCATGCTCATCTTAGCGGTTACGGTGGCAACAAAGACATGGTGATTCGTGTCTGCTCTTTGCTATCTTTGTTTCAAGGCATGGTCTCAGGTTGATTTTTCTGTATGCATTCCTTATATACCTTGCTTCTTCTGAATCCTTATGTTAAGCCAGATGATAGCTAAAGCTTTCTGTTTTCCTAGTTCTGGCCTTGGCCTTTTCCATTTGGGAATACCATCTGTCTTCCCGTCTGTCCTGAGAACACCACCACCACATATGACCTGTCCCACCGCAGCTTGGACTGCTGCCTTTAGTCACTGCTTTCTGCAGCTATTTAGCACCCAAGTGTCCTGTGTCAAGTGGCCTCAGATGGCTGGCACCTTTTTGTAGTTGGCTTTCTGCCTAGCTTGGAGTTCATGTAACTATTTCTGAACCCAGACTTCTGTTCCCTTCTCGTGTTCTAGCAGACACCGCTCCTGCAAAAAGGTCTTGATTTTTTTAATCCAACTGTTTCTGATAGTTGGAAACATGCAATGAAATTGTGTCATATTGCCAAAGAGGAATCCTATCCCCTCTCATTTGCTTCTCTATTATTTCATCTCTAGTGTACTGTGGTTCACCGCAGGAGATCTGAAAGCTGTGTACAGAGAGCCTCAAAAATTGGATGTAGTTTTAGTCTTGTAAAACATATTCCCTCTTCTGCGTCTTTATGGGGGAAAGAAAGGATCTGTCTGTCATCTCCTACTGTTTGGGGTCAAGAACCTACATTAACAATTCCAGTGCTTCAGGCATTACAATTAACAGTGGCTCCTGCACTTGTCAATCTTTTTCCAACTCAGTGAAAGCACAGTAAAGCCATTTACTACTTCCTCCATCTTGTCAGTCTTGGACACAAACTATGCTGTAGTTTCTACTGCCTGTAAGAGTGTGTGAAGTCTCCAAAAATGAATTCAGAAGACTGTTCCCTTTTGGCTGTCAGTTTCTACTGTCAGCAGTCTCTCTTGCTGCTCCCTCCTCAACATAGACAAAAGATGGGGAAGACTGTAATAACCCACAAGCCATGGGAATTTCCCATTCAATGTGCTAGCCAGAAGCTCAGCAGTTCCTATATACTAAATCCTCCTCTTTGTTCCTTTAATCATCATCATCTTATTCACACTGCTCTGAGCTTTTCTTCCATGTTGTTTGAGCTGTATTTTTTTCCTTTCCTCTTTAAGAGCTTATTAGAACTTGCTAGGCTTCATTCTCAGGCACCGGGTGCATTGCACTTCAGTGCTAAGACCTCTTTGTGTTTTTCCAAATGATTTTCTCAAGTGAATGTCAGAGCAATATCACATAATACATGCTCTTACGATTGTGGAAGAAGAATAAAAAAGTTAATCACTGCATATCCACAGCAGTAATTTGAAGGCTGCTTACAAAGTCTGTCAAACTAGACAAGCTATAACCTAGATCAGCGAAGGCAGAAAGAAGTACAATAGGCCAGGATGGTCAAAAAGTGACAGGATATTTCTATTTATTTAAGTTGTCATGATTTTACAGTGCTTTGAGGCTCTACTTTCACCCTGGCTTTGCTCATAGTGATTAGGAGGATCCCAGGGATAATATATTTAACCTATCTTCTTTCTTAATAAAGGAAATTCAAACCCATGCAGAATGCATTCTGTTATTTAATGCATCCTGTTATTTAATCACACTTAATAAAATGAACCTGAAAGCATTAAAATACCTTTTCCGAAGGTAATTTTTCAACCTTCAGATGACTGCTTAGCATACTTCAGTGTCTGAACATAAGGAAGTAAGTACTGTCTAAAACCACAAAATGTGTAAAGCTGGCAGTGCAAATAGAAAGCTCTTCTCTAGCAATTGGCTGTCAAACACATCCACAGTGCAGAAATATAAACATCAGCTCTGCAGCCAGCTTTGAGCTAAAATTGAAAACTGTTGAGAAGGTAACTGAGTGAAATAAAGAGAACTGAAAAATTAAATTGTTAGTACCTACACGTTGATTATCATAGAAACTATCTGCTTCCCTGTGATAATATCACTTACTGGAATGTACTTAGACTAACTGTGCGCATGGGTATAGTATAAATTCTTTCTTTCTATAAATATTTCCCAGTTACTGGGAATGTGAATGGCTTCTCAATGGCTTGAGAAGTGGGCCGGTGCCAATTGCATCAGGTTCAACAAGCCAAAGGGCAAGGTCCTGCATCTGGGGCTGGCCAATCCAAGGTACAAATCCAGGCTGGGTGCAGAGTGGGTTGAGAGTAGCTCTGAAGAAAGAGACTTGGATGCATTGATTCATGAGAAGCTCACCACAAGCTATCAGTGTACTCATGCAGCCCAGAAGGCAGCCATGTGCTGAGCTGTATCAAGAGGAGTGTGGCCAGAAGAACAAGAGAAGGGATTCTGCCCTTTTACTCTGCTCTGGTGAGACCCCACCTTGAATATCACCTCCAGTTCTGGTGTCCCCCATCGTAAGAATCACACAGAGATATTTGAGAGTCCAGAGTAAGGTCACAAAGGTGATCCAATGGCTCGAGCATCTGTGTTATCAGGACAGGTTGAGGGAGCTGGGGTTGTTCAGCCTAGAGAAGACTCTAGGGGGACCTTAAAGCTGCCTTCCAATATCTCAAGGGATCCTACAGGAAGGCTGTAGAGGGACTTTTCTTAGGGTCTAGCAATAGACTGAGGGAGAGCAGGTTTAGACTGGATCTTAGGAAGAAGTTCTTCAGTATGAGAATAGTGAGACTGTGGAAAGGGTTTCCCAAGGAGGTTGTGGATGCCTGCTCCCTGAGTGTGTTCAAGGCCAGGTTAGATGAGGTCTCGAGCAGCTGAGTCTAGTTGAGAGGTGTCCCTGCCCATAGTGGAGTGGTTGAAGTAGATAATATCTGAGGTGCCTCCCAAACTAAGCTGTTCTATGATTCTAAGAAACACATCTAGGAAATGCTACAAAGCAAATTCCCTTTGAGATGTCAAACCAAAGTAACTTCTTCAGAGTTACTATGTTTGCAGCTAGATAGCAAAATCAGTGTCATACATGAGAATAAATAGAGATAGCATGAGGATAATTTGATTATTTTCCCCATTTTATTGCAGTTAGATGTTTATTAGGCATAATTCATGCAGAATTGTCAGTTATTGAGCAGAAGGTGGCTGAAACTGGTTATTATAATTTCATGCAGTTTCACAGGAGATTATTTGCCACATGACTTGTGTGGTTTCAAAGCTTCCTAATGTAATTTCCCATGCATTTCCACAAAGTCAGGCCTTCCTGTGAATTTCTTACAAACTGACTTGCAAAGGTTATGTCTCTCATAATGTGATCAATTTGCAATACCATTAAATTTGAAAGATTTTTCAAAGCACTAGAGATAGATTGTAGCCTCTGCCTTGGTTAATGATTTTCTGGAAGAACTGGCAGAGGAGAGGAGAACACAAACCATTAGACTTAGACAATGTTAAACAGAAGAAACAAACTGTGCCCACTTCAGCCACCTCTGATATTTGGTAATGTATTACCCCTGATCCTCTAGCAACTTGTATGGAGTCCTGCAGTCACCTTCTCAGTACACACAGAGACGAAAGTCTCAGTGACAATTATCACTTTCTTTGGCACTTCAAATAACCTGACCTGTTTCTAGGGAGGGAAAAATAGCAGCGCTATGATTCTAACTGTGGAGTATTTATGTCATTTGCTATAAACACCTATCCTACCTGTGACTCAAAACATCCAAAATTCAGGGTCAATGTCACATCAGAAAAAGAATCTGGCTCAGCATGAATACAGACAAATTGTATACAAATCAGTACCACAAAAGCTGTAAGTGTCTAACATATGCCAATCCCAAACCAGCCAGAATACATACAGACTCAGCAATGATTTAGTCTAGACCTTTATCCAAGTTGTCTGAGCTCATGGTGAAGACTACTGTGGGAAGCTGCGGGAGACATCTGTACTAATTTAATGATGCTTGAATCACTGTCAGTTTTCTCTACCCACACAAGCTCATATCACTCTGTGAGCACAGAACAGCCAAAACCCCATATGGGATTCATACAATATTCTCCCCATTCAGCTGTTCTTTGTATTTCTTTACCAGGGTATTCTTCTTGGAAAGAACAGGTAACTAGCTATCCTGCTCTGTTATCTTTTGAGGTTCTGAGGAGCAGAGAAGATGCAAAATACACACGAGGCTGAAGTTAAGAGGCAATGAAACATTATGGTTTCTCAGGACCTCTTTTCCTATGATAGATGTAGTCATAAAAACACTAAGGCTGGAAAAGACCTTTAAGATTATTGAGTCAAAGCATAACCCAACAACTGTGACCACTAAAGCATGTCCTGAAGTGCCACACCTACAGCTTCTTGAACACCTCCAGGGATGGCAACTCCATCACCTCCCTGGGCAGCCTGTTCCAATGCCTCACCACTCTCTGAATCAAGATTTTTCCTAATGTCCAATCTAAACCTCCCCGGGCAAAATTTAAGCCCATTTCCTCTCACCCTACCACTGGTTATTTGGGCAGAGACCAACACCAGCCTCACTACAGCCTCCTTTCAGGTAGCTGTAGGGAGCAATAAGGTCTCCCTTTAGCCTTATCTTCTCCAGACTGAACAATCCCAGCTCACGCAGCTGCTCCTCATATGACATGCCCTCCCAATGTCTCACCAGCCTTGTTGCATTCCCTCCCTTCCAAAGAAATGATTATTAGGTTGCTCACTAGAGAACATAGCAGGCACAATAGGAACAGCAAAAGAGGGAAGTAGCTGCATAAGGGAGATATTGGAAGGTCTCCAAAGTTTTTGCTACTGTTTCTCTAAGACATTGAGTTCAGGTACCTATGATATGGCTCAGGAAAAAAAAAAAAGAGAGAGAGAAAGAGACACAATAGGGAGAACTGAAGCTTTAAAAGGATCCAAATGGTCCCCTAGAAACAAGGAGGACAGAAATTCCCAATATCTTATGTACATTCCTGCTATTTATCTGAAAGAACTCTACTGAGAGAACCAAATGACAGCTGGTTAGCTAGGCAGCTGACAACTGCAGAGTCAGTACTCATCTATAAATAATGATTATTAATTACTTGTATTACAATAACACATAGAGGTCCTTGTTGACACAAGAGCTCTGTTATACTGTGTGCTTCAACCTTCACTGAGCTTACTTCACTGTTCTTTGCTGATGGTGAAATATCAAATGGCTTTTTTTATCCCTTCCCTTTTTGTCTTTAAAAGAAACAACGAAGAATTAATCCAGAATGCATAATTTTAGAAACTAGCTTCTTACACATTGTCTGATTTCTACAGTTACTACCTATGGATTCAGTACGGCTCAAACTCATGGAAAAAGTGGAGCTGAAATCCTGCATAAATTTCTAGTCTTAAAATTCTTTTGGTTTTATTATTGTGAATGTTTTTAAGATCTGATTTAAGATCCAGGAACTTGGTAGGAGTTTCTGTCTCAAATTTCCAAGGGCACTTGGCAAAACTCTTTACTTGAAACATATATAGAGTTAGAAAGAAAGATAAAGAACCAAAGACACTGTCCCTCCCAAAGAAAACAATAAATAAAATCACAACTGACATCTAGTTATTAATTTATAGTCCTTAATTTCTAGTCCAATAAAATTCAGAATTTACCACTAGCCTAAAAGCTTATGTTTTATACTTTTCTGGTACCTAATAGATCAGGTAAGTGACTTTCATACAAACTAGATCAATAATGAGATTAACAATTATCTGACTGGGAGATAATAAAGTGTTGAAAACAGCAAGACCCTGAAATAAAGTAAAATATTTGAGATTATTTAGCAAGTCAGTAAAGCTGCCTTTTCACATTTACTCAGGATATAGGAGATAGAATATTTTGTTTGCCTATGGAGATGGGATCATTGGGTATGTAAATGGACGTCGATGGCAAAGTTAACTGAACAGATAATCTGCCGTATGCCTTTGCTCAACGAAAATATTAGCACTATAAATGCACTGTTGCTCAGTTCTGCTATGGATATTCTCACACAAAACCTGATACAGTTAAGAAATATATCTTGGGTTAACAAATGTTAACTCTTTTGACACAAATTGGGATTATGGCCAGTCAAAAATCACGATTAAACCAAACCTTTTTTTCCCACCCATACTGAAAACTCAAGTCATATTAAATATCTCATCACTGAGCACAATTGGTTTCGGAGTCTGTCCATGTTTAATCAGCTGGACCACAGTTCTCTGTCTCAGCTATGCCAACTCCACTAATAGGTAGCTTTTCCCAGAAAATTCAGAAGCCCACAGGACAAGAATGCTTGGAGCCATAATTTTCTCCAGTCTGGTGCATGACTGCTTCTGATTATACAGCATCAGTGTTAGCAAGAAGGCTAAACAGGGAAACCCCATGGGTCCTCCAGTCTCCTTTCCTTTTGCTGTATGTGCTATGACACAGTACAGCATGCTGGTGGAACAGCATTTATTTTCAAGAAAAAAATATTACCCTGACTATAAGCCTGCCCTTCTAAACAGCACAAATTCCAACAATCCCAGCCTGGCAAAGAGAAAACACACAGAGGTTTGGGGGACAGCAATGCTTCGTGTTTCCTGTCACAGAATAGAAATTCATGAGAAATGCAGAGCTCCTGAGAGAGCTAGAGGTTCTGCTTTTGTTACATATATTTTCAATATGCAGGCTTAATAACAAGTTCTAAGTCTGTGACAGAATCTAGAAAGACTGAAAAATTCTTATGTTTATCAGCTGTTGTAAATATGTCATAAACAGACTAGTCACAGTCATGGAGATTGTAGTATGCCTAAGTATTGCTAAGAATCGACATTTAAAGATTCACAGATTCATAGAATGGTTTGGGTTGAAAGGGACCTTGAAGATCACCTAGTCCCAGCCCCCATGCCATGGGCAGGGACACTTTCCACTAGCCCAGGCTGCTCAAGGATTCATCCAACCTGGCCTTAAACACCTTCAGGCAGGTGGCATCCACAACTTCTCTGGGCAGCCTCACCACACTCACTGTGAAGAATTGTTTCCTAATATCCAGTCTAAATCTCCCCTTCTCAAGCTTCAAGCTATCACTACAAGCCCTTGTAAAAAGTCCCTTCCCAGATTCCTTGTAAGTCTCCTTCAGGTACTGGATGGCTGCTACTAGGTCTCCCTGGAGCCTTCCCTTCTCGAGGCTGAACAGCCCAAATTCTCTCAGCCTGTCCCTATAGGGAAGGTGCCCCAGTTCCACTTCTTTATTTGTAAATACCATGGCTATCTAACAGCTGGTTGGTAGCTTTAAACCTTTTTATACTGTTTGCAAGTACAGTGAGTCTCTAAGCCAGTCCAGTTCTAACAGTTAAGATGAATGCCACATTAATCTCAACCATTGTCTAGACCTGAACAGGTATATTTGTAAGACAGAATGGAAGATGGTAATGAACTTGTATCATACACAGTGTACTTACTATTTAGACCTTAAAAAATAACTTCCATATAAGAGTTTAACAGTCAAAAGTCTGACATCTGCCCTTCACCAATAAAAAAGAATGAGGCTATGCAGATTGGGTGATGGATAATAGAGAAAATGTGAAAAGACTGTACAAAGCCTCCATCTAAAGCACTCTGAATTGTCACAAGGGAAAAAAAATCCTCATAATACATCTTTTTTCTATCTGCTGAGACACAATTCCAAAGGGATAGTGGTAGTGAAAGTCAAAAACCACACATCAGCCAGCTTGGTGAATGAAAACAAGCAACAAACAGAAATATCTAGAGTAAACAAATGAGAAAGCAGGAAACAAAAAAACAAACAAACAAAAGGAAGTAAATGCTGAGCATATGGCTCCTAAAAATCCACATAGAAAAAGGTAACAGGAATGTCAGGCAATTTAAATTTTGCCACAAAAAAAAAAATTAAGCTGAGAATATTTAACTTCCAGATGCCATTTTATTGGTTAAAAGATGGTTGGGTTGGGTTTGTTGTTTTTCTTATAAAAGACAAACAAACCACAGCCATATAGATACCTAAAGCAAAGAGGAGAAGGCTCCCAACAATCTTATGTATGCCTGAGAAAATATTCACTTTAAGGGTTGCCTGGAGAGTTTTCTATTTGATAAATATTTTTTCTTTCCTTTTCCAGGTCTCATCTACAAGAGATTTGACAGTCATTGAATTTTTAAGCCTGTGTGAAAAAACATTGGAGAAGCAGTTCCTCACCATCAAGGGCATGGGGGAGTTGCTTGATGGGAAGAAACTCTTCCAAAAAAAAAAAAAATCACAATAGCAACCAGTTAAAAATCAAGAAGAATATGAGGAATTACATTCCTGAAAGGTGGGCCACAACTTCCTTGCAAAGATAACACAGATTTCAACAGCTTCTTTGACTGCAGACAATAGTGAAATGAATGGATAGAGAGTATGAGACCAACAGAAATCCTCTGAGTTTGGGGCTGTTTCCTTCCCAGAAGTAGTACCTGATTCAGACCTCGTTATATTCAATAGTGAGTGTATTTCTTCACTAAGAATTCTCCCAAACATTATTTATTCTGCCTGGAATCTTACTGCCGAGCTCATTTCTTCTCACTCCCTGTGGCTAAAGCTCTCTTCTCATCTGATTCTCTTCTAGAAGTGACACTTTATATTGATAGCCCAAGCAAAGAGAGTCATCATCAAACTGGCCGTGTCATCCAGCCCCGGGGTGCAATGCTG
Source organism: Dryobates pubescens (assembly GCF_014839835.1). Classification (NCBI taxonomy): domain Eukaryota; kingdom Metazoa; phylum Chordata; class Aves; order Piciformes; family Picidae; genus Dryobates; species Dryobates pubescens. The sequence goes on from NC_071630.1 coordinate 7,842,476, forward strand.
AGAGTGATCACATATCCTGAACACCAGCAATTGACTCAGAGCTCTGCACAAACCAGAGATAACCTTTTATTTGTCTTCCTGCAATCACAGTAACGTTATCATCATCTAAATATTAAGACACAGGCCTCCTGCACGTTGCTCCAGAATCTGAACATGCCATTATGAGCATCACCACACCTTTGCAAAGCAAAAGCAGCCTTTTTTTTTTCCTCTCCTATTTTGCTGATGGGGAAATTGAGTCACAGAAATAAAGCAGTGCAGCATTCAGAACAAAGTGAGTAGTTGAAAGTCCTAAGGACAGCTGCTCGAGACCACAAAGAAGGCACACCCCAAACCTAAGCCTTACCCTTGTTGCTGTATTTTTTTCACCAGCATTTTTTTAGACAAAAATAGTGATTCTGTGATCCTCACTTCAACCATTCATCTGCATACTAATGAAAAGGTGATTTAGGAAACAAATACAGGCTTGGGAAGAGTCCAATGCAGTATTTTTCCTGAGCATTTTCTGACCAGAATGCTTCAATGTTATTTTACATTCCAAAGGTCTTTATGCCTGCATATGCATTGATTTCATTCTCTTGAAGTATTTAACATTTTAATCTGGTCAAAAGGAAACATTTTATTTACATTTTGAATTAATTCAGTTTGCCAGCATAGCAGGAATTTCTTTTTCATGCAATAAAAATGTTGTGCCCAACCCAAAATGTTTCTTCATATTCCAGCAATTTGTATTTTGAGTGAGACAGAAGTATCTTTTCTTTCCAACTTTTCACAACTGTGCATGAACTGAAATTCTGTTACTCATCTCAGAAGCACTCAAGTTCTAGGAGAATTAAATTCTGATTTGCTTTAAAAGCAAACCATTCGTGCTGCCTACACAAATCCTCCAATTAGATCTTTACTTCCAAAAAAAAAAAAACAAACACCCAAACCCAAACTATTTCATTTCCTTTGTTTATCATATTTTAATTATATTCTTAATTAGCAGCAGCTTTATATTAATGCTTTAGTGTTTTTATATTATGACTCATTCTGTAGATATTAGCACAGCTTTCAGCCATGCCTTTCCTTCTGCAGCATCACACATATAATTAAAACATATTTGCTGTGATTGTATTTCAGCATATAGAGATCAACATATATTTTGCTCTTAGGTATAGAATCCCTATTGTTCATGTAATTACTATGAAGAAATAATGCAAATAAGCCTGCTGGAGACAATTCTTGGACCTTCTTTTTAGCTTTATCATGTTATAAACAAGAATTGGCATTCCACTCAGGGGTGGACAGCAAATTTGGTGAATCTTTTAAAAAACTTCAAATGAACAGAAACTGAGTGACCGCTGGAATCATTCCTCTAGGACATATCAATCTCTCTAAAATCAGGCCTTAGATCGTGCTCTAGAATTATGCAGAACAAGATATTCCTGATTAGTACATCTTAGCAAACAAAATGAAGTATTGTGCTTCTGTGAGAGAGGATATCACATCCAGGACCTGGCAGCTGCCTGCATAATTTAAATAAGTAATCACAGTAGGAGAAGTTAAGACAGGAGTAAGATTCACATTTATAGTACCTGCTGAGAGCACTTCTTAACTTCTGTATGATTTAGAAAGACCTTCAAATTATTTAAACTTCTTTTTTTTTGTAGTTCATAGTACAAGTCATTGAACTATCTCACAGGATGACAAACATCCACATGCTATGTTCTCCTAAATTAGTTTCCTCTCGCTCCCAGTGACAGAACTCCCTTCCAGTTACTGCAAAATCAACCATCAACAAAGAGAAATCTCACTTGTGAAGACAACCATTTTCCCCCAGTAAACAATCTCTATTAGTCACATACACACGTTGTCAGAGTCCAAAAGAACAGGGAGACACAGGGTACCTCTGAACTGGATGGCACAATCGACTCCTGCCACTAGCACGACTGCAAGTACTCAGTGAGAGGATCACCCCACAGTGTCAGCCTCAGATGTTCAAACTAATCTCTCCATTTTTGCTTTCTCCTTTCTTCCCCTCATTTTTGTTTCCTAGTGTGCCTTTTCTTTACATTATTTAGACTCCTGTGCATAAAGGAATATCCTGCTGCTTTATCTAATACCCATGTACAATTTTTGTTGAGCACTCTGCTGACTAGGATGTGCAAACCATGTGCAGCAAAGGAAAAGATAACAGGGGCCATTCTAGATGAATGATACCTTAGCCAGGGTCACCACTGGTGCCATCTGATTCATCTGTAAGGCAGTACAGGCAGTTCCCTGGGCTTAGTCTCTTTCCTCTGCTCTCATCAGGCAGAATCCACAAGCACAAGGGATCCAACTGCTTATTTTTAATAGGGATCAGAAAATTAGATTTTCAACAAATACTCTCATCTTATCTAAGGTATCATTAGGAGGAAACTCAAGTTTTCATAAATAGCAAATGCCACATAGGAGCCTGATAAACTTAACCTAAGGCAAAAGGTTAATGGATAAGCATGTCTGAAAGCTGATGGACTGAGTTTTGGGAAAGGAAAAGATATGGTTAGACCTGATATCTTCTCAGTGTTTCAACACTCTTCCTAAAAATTTCTTCCTGTTTATCTTTCACAGATCCTAACTTGGAGAAAGGATTTTAGAATACAAGTTTTGATGTGCAAACCCAGCAGTTCCCACCCACAGCCTTTTATTTGTTATTGTTTTGCATGTATTTTACTAGCAAATTTCTATGGCTGAATTTGCTTTGAGTTTTGGAATTCTCTACTAATTTCTGAGGGTCTTTTTGAAATGCATTTGTGATACACTCCGTATCTTTGCCCATTCAAAAGAATTCTCCTCTGAATATGCCATGATGCCAAGCTGAAGTAAAAACTATCAATGGTTGAGATACAAACAAAACCAACCTCAAGGTCAAAAAAAGCCATCTTTATCTATGCTGCACTAGTAGGCTCCCCTATCATTTCCAGTGCAGAAATGTGCTTCAGTATCTCATCATGCTACGGAGCAGCAATTTTTTGTTTATCCCTATGCTGAAGAGAAATCCAATTTTGTAATTATTTCAATGTTCTAAGAAGCTCCCCAAATGCCTCTATTGACAGAGTTGCTCTCCAGTGCTAAATTTTGATTTATAGTTTAGTCATTTCTTTATTTTAAGCAAGGGAACGAGTGAAGAACTCAAATTATATTTGTTCATATGGAAAGAAAAAAAGCATTTTGGAAAAAAACAAACCACTAAAATGAAACTTCAAGAGCTTTGATATGATTCAGGGTGGGGTTTTTTTTTGGGGGGTGGTGTGGTTTTTGGTTGGTTGGTTTGTTTGTTTTGGGTTTTTTTTGGTGGCTCCTTGTATTATAAAAACAGAAACGATTTTTTCTTGCTGCATATCTAAATTCCTTCAAGTTCTGTAGTACATGGGTTTGAATTAAGTTAGTGTTATTTTTGAAAGGCTAAGAAGTGTATCCATAGTTTAGCTCTGTTCAACCAGTGTCTGTTCTTTGAACTGGCAGAAGCCTTTAAGTGCAAAAGCTTAGATAAGCTGATAAAGGTGAAAACAGCCACATCTGCAGTTACTTAGATCCAATTCAATTCAGCCCTATCATACCACAAATCTCTGATATTCTTGCACATTTTAAAAGAGTAGTACTGGCAGGTAATAAATAATAAGCTTGCATGGATAATGAGATCGAAGCCAAAAAGAGAAGGAAAAAACCCCATGATCTTATTTCTTGGTTCCTGCTCCCCCAGAATATCAGTTGCTACTACCACAATAGAGTAATTATTGTGAATTAAATATTTCAAAACCATTTTATTGAGTTACTTATTAGAAAATTTCTCCCACTAGCCCAGGTTGCTGAGGGGCATCCAACCTGGCCTTAAACACCTCCAGGCAAGTGGCATCAACAACCTCCCTGAGCAATCTCCCTGGTCCAGTGTCTCACCACCCTCACCGTAAAGAATTTATTCCTAATATCACAGAATCACCAAGGTTGGAAGAGACCTCAAAGATCATCAAGTCCAACCTGCCACCACAGACCTCATGACTAAACCATGGCATCAAGTGCCACATCCAATCCCCTCTTGAACACCTGCAGGGACGGTGACTCCACCACCTCCCTGGGCAGCCCATTCCAATGGCAAACGAGACTCTCAGTCCGGTCTAAATCTGTTCTCTCCAAGCTTCAATCCATTTCCTCTCATCCTATTACCACAAGTCCTTATAAAAAGTCCCTTCCCAGCTTTTTTGTAGGCCCCCTCCGGGTACTGGAAGGCTGCAGTAAGGTATAGCTGGAGCCTTCTCCAGGCTGAACAGCCCCAATCCTCACAGCCTGTACTCATAGATTGACCAGAAGAGCAACGTATTTTATACGTTACCTGGGTTTTATATTTACATTTGGCAAAGCTCCTGCAAATAATGGAAGAAGAGCAACAGTGGCATTATGCAGCATTCAGTCCTCCCTGTATCAGGAATTGAGGCAAAATATGGAATGTAGGCTACCACAAATTCTAGTTTGTGTTCCAGGAAACAACCAGGTTGCTGGGTCCCATTCTGTTCCCTCCCCACCAACGTGAAGGTCATTGGAATTAAATGCACCAGTCAGACATTGCCTCTTTTAGCAAGCTAAAAAGCTCTCTGTGCACAATACAGAAGATAAGGGAAATAGGAAATGTTAACAACTCTGCCACCTGAGGATTCCCAAATACCAAGGCAATCAGAACAGAAATGAATCCACACCACCACACAAGCCCATGGTGGCCAAATCAGTTGAGTAAATGTCTTTTAGCAATCTGTCTGGCATAACACAGTCCAGCTGCGTTTCACCCTCCTTGTGGACAAAAATGAACATCAACTCCAGATGCAACTGGCCCTGCCATGCCCTTACCAAAGTCTATGCAACTCTGCAGTGCCAACAAGTTTTGTGACAGCTTTTAATTAAAACAAATTAAGAATGAGATGAAAACGTAAATTACAAAAAAATATTACACCAAAGCCTAAAAAACCCCAAACCACTGAGATAAATCCACACTGGTTAAACCTTTTCTTTTTGTTCTGTGTGGCCAGCAACAGCACACAGGCCATTTAGTATTTCAAACTGATTTTGCAAATAGATTTGCTGTTAATGTAAAATTGTTAAGCAAATAATTTCAGGAGAAAAACCATTCTGGGACACAGTCACGGGAAGAGGTCACATATGCAAAACTAAGCCTTGCCCAATTGATTTCTAATTATAAAATCAGAGGCTCTACAGTTTGTGGTTAATAGTCCTTCTCTTTAGCCTGAAAAAATAAACTTACAGCATGCACTCACTCACAAACACACATACACATAAAATGCTTCTCACTGGTTTTAGTCAGCAAGTATGTGTCCTGGCACGGTTCAGCTGAGAATGAATCAGACAATGTCTCACTGAAGGCCATCTATGGAATTAAGTCTACAATGCCTCACTGATGGCCAGCTGTGATATAGCAAATTGTTCCTTATAATAAAGCTACAATAATGTCTGCTTGGGGGAAAAAAAAAAAAAAAAGGCAAAAAAAAAAGCCATGGGCAGATTTTATAAGAGCTGAATAAATTTAAATGTCAATATTGTATAATTGCATAATGTTATGTTTTCCTTTGCGAAAAAAAAGATAGTGGCTAGGAATTTCATGTATTTAGTTCATTCTTTCTTCATCACCAAGTGTAGACTGCTAGGACATGGAGTTTTTCTTGTTTCATTTTTGTATGGAATTGGGCAATTCTCAGGATGAAAGAAAGTCACAGTTCTGCAGTGCTCAACATAAGGATCCTTTCTGGGTGCATTCTGCACCTTCATCATAGACTAAACTGCCATGAAGGTGAGTATACTGTATCCATAATAGAACAAATTAAGAAAATATTTAATTAATATATGATGTGCAAGATTTGATTCACAGGTCTCTCTGCTCTACACAATAGTTGTATTCAGTGTCTATTTCATTGTAGAAATTGTTGATTTCTTCTAAGCTCAACATTTTATAATGATCACATGTTAGCACACTCATAAACACTGTAGAAATTGTTGATTTCTTCTGAGGTCATAATTTTATAACGATCAGATACTAACACACTCATAAACACTGTGACTCTTTTTCCTGAGGAATCTAAATTCTGCGCTGTGTGATTATTGAAATAATAAATTACTACTCCTCATGACAAGAGTTGTGATCTATATCACTTGTCATCTCCATCACTGATATTTACAAATGAATGCATCTAATGATTTGTCTGCTAGAAAATTCACCCTGTAATATTTGCTAAAACTTAGTCATCTTCATTATTTTTCTCTCTAAAGCTGTAAACAAACAAACAAACACAAAATCACAAGAAAAATGACTTTAAAAAAATAATAATATTGCATAATGCGATCTTAAAAAATTATTACTAAGTTCTGGGCTTGATTTTCTGCTGCATTATTCCACTTGCATGTCTATGAGACTCAGCAGAGCAAAGATGACATTTCTTGAAGAGACCGGTCTTGCTTGCTCTGCTTCAGTCCCCTTATCACCAATTCAAAGTTATACAAAGTAATCTGGAAAACGGTGCCATGAATTCAGTTGCATAAATCTGAGTAACAGGTTTTTAATCATGTATTGCTGGTAGACCAGCTTGCAAGCCAGCAGTCAAATTTTGTGGTGGCATCACCCACAGATGTTTCACAGAAAGTGAGACACTGGGAGTTGTCAACCCACTGTGAATCAATTTATTCATTCTCACCAACTCTCCAGTCAATTTCATCCTTCAAGGTGCAAATTAGAAATACAGATGTATTCTCTGAAAAGCTTTCCAGATTCAGCTTTTTAAAAGCAAGCTTAGAGCCTGTTGGCTCTCATCCAGCATAGTATCAGTTTAACGCTAGAGGAATACTTCCGTAGGGTGCCACATCCCCAGCTTTGAAGTGAACTTTATAAACGTGTATTTATATCAGTTGTTATGTCTCTGCAGACCTGAAGTCCTAGGACATCACAACCATCAGCCAAGACCTGGAAAAATGCCTTTCAACTCTCTGCCTCTCCTACCATGAGTGGAAAGTGAAAAGCTATAGGCCTACCCCATTGCCTTAAACTATGCTTGACATTGTTAGTACTGAGGACTAGAATTTGGAGGACAGGAACTACCCAGGGCTACTGCAAGAATAAGAAGGAATTTCAGTACTTTTTAGCTAGAGAGAACAGTGAGATATCTTGCAGACATTCCATCTGCAATGACCTGGAGTAGAAGGTAAAAGGAAACTGGAAGCTGAGTCAATAAAGTATACAATAAAATCCTTACAGCATTGTGATGTGATGCAATGAGCAGCAATGAAGGATGAACAATAATATGTTACATCTGTTCCCTGCACTCTAAGCACTAAGTGAAGCTGCTCATATGATGTGTTTGTATTTGCTGGGAGAACTTGCAGACTCAACAGATAAACAAATAAAAGCCTGTCAGATTTTCCACTGTCCTAATATTTAAAGATATTTTTATAATATTGCCGAGCTGTATTAATAATGGGACCACATTAGTAAGATTAACAGAAAGCAGAGCAAATTCACTTGCCTACTTATGCCTTACTTTAGCCTAGCTATAAGCACAATGAAGAACAGAAAACTAACCTTAGTAGGCTGCTCTGCTGTGCTACCTGTTGCAATATTGTCCTCTCTTGATAATATATTTCAGGGGATGAAGGCAGAAGACTATGTAGGCAAGAAGTAACAATGAAAATGTTTCATTCATAATATACTTGCTGCACTTTTCTCATTCAGCTAATAGTGCTTAGAGCAAAATACTTCATTCTAGCTCAGAGATATTGCTAAAAATTTTATTAATGTGCATTGTTCTTTCTTTTTAAACCTTCTGAAATTGAATCTAAAAACTATTCTGAAATAAGATTATAGCTGAGAAAGTAGGATTAGAACATCCTGGTAGAAACCAGTCACAATGGCAATGCCATCTTCTCATTTTCATGTTCACTCTCTTTTAATACACAGATAATAATGATCTATAGCTACATAAACATAAATACCAGAGAATCTATTTTAATTGGGACACATGGAGAACAATAAAAGAAGTATCCAAGTGTAGAGATAAAGGGGAACTTCTAAGAAGTAAGAAGTAGTGAGGAAGGCGTTCAGTCTCTTTGTGAGGTGATAGGAAGAGAGGAAATGGCCTGAAATTGTGCCAGGAAGGGGTTAAATTGGAGATTAGGAAAAATTTCTTTCCTGAAAGAGTGGTCAGGCACTGGAACAGGCTGCCCAGGAAGGCGGTGGAGTCACCATCCCTGGAGGTGTTCAAGAAACGTGTAGATATGGCACTTCAGGACATAGTGTAATGGCCATGGTGGCCTTACATCACTGGTAGGAATTATTGATCTTAGAGGTTTTCCATGATTCTATACAAAATGTACACTTTCATTATTACCAGAGAAATTTTGACTTGCTCTCGCAACTAACTGGGATGGTAACTCAATCAGGTTGAGCACCAGCCAAATCCAACCAAAGAAGCAAAAAGGATGGATACATTTCTCATTTCGTCCATGGCACAAGAATGAATGCTCTACTCTGAGCAAAACTTTTTCAAGCATGCAAAGAATGCATGCTACAAAGGCTTTAGGGTGCTTCAGGAGTGCCTATTTCCTTCTGAGCTACAGAAAAGATTGTAATGGACTCTCTGACTCTAGGGAAACTTTTCAAGCAGAAACAGAATTTCACTAATATTTTGCAGATAGTATGAAATTGGTGCTATAAACCTAACTGCAGATGCACAGATTATGTTTAAGCCATATTTTTAGAACAAAGAGAGGAAGAAGAAGTCAAAAAATCAGTTTTGAAGGGGTAAGCTTTTATCCAAATTAATAGGGCAGTGCATGCAGCTGGTTGACTTACGGCTAATGTGGTACTTTTCAGAGCTTTTAGCACACTTTGCTGATTGTTAGCTCAAGGCATATGGTTTGAATGAGCTGGGCAGTGCACAGTACAGCTGGCAGAGTAGATATCAAAATCTGGCAATAAGCCTCAGAGCTATGTGTGACTAGGTATCAAATTTGCCTGAATTTTATGTTATGATTTCTACCATATCAGTGCAAACTTAAGTTACTTCAGATTCTGCTACAGTTGATGCCGCTGCTTCCAGTCCTGCAGCAATTAGATGTAGCTGACTCATGTTGTTGAGGAACGGTCTTAACAGGGTAAAAGCTTTTTTCTAGGGCAAAATAATTATGAAAAGCTTTTATTAAACAAACACAGTATTTTCCAAATGGGCAAGTATCATTTTCTCTAGTGCACAGATTGGTAAAATGTGACAGGTGCTGTTCCAAATACACATTCATTTCAATCAAGCAAAGAATGGGAAGGTTTTGGCAGCTTGTGGTGCTTTTCACTGTTACCTCCCATAACCTAAGTCAATGGTTTCAGCCTCAGCTCTGATATTCAGGAAGGCCTAACATAACTCTCCAGCCATATCTGAATACAATTTTTGTATTAATTTAATAAATGAAGCATCATTTTTAGACTCTCAGCATAATAAGCTCTCATTTGCACTGAGTAGATTCATAAATTCATGCTGGTAAAAACTGTTTTCATCAGAAATGGGCCAGCCTCCCATGGTGTCCATTCATATTCCAGTACTGAACTGTGGGAGGGTGTTTGCCAGTCACAAGTGTTCAGTTATTATTACAGAGTTTCCTTTATTGCTGCTTGAAAAGCATACACAGATACTGAGAGTGCCTCTCTCATCTCAGGATACACACAACTGTGTATTTCTGAGTATATATTCACAGTTTTTCAGTCAAGTGAAAGTCGTTACCTCAATATAACAATTTAAGATGAATACTAAGAGAAATAGAGAAGCTGCAAGTTGCCTGCCACAGACCTGCATGGCTGTGTAAAAGTACTTTGTGATAAAATGTGTGTTGTAATGCAAATGCTTCACTGAACTCAATGAGCATTTCAAGAACAATGGACCTTTTCAGAAGCAAAATAAATAAAGCAGCACAGAGCCTCTGTTCATCTCAACTTCAAGTTTAGAAAGAACCTAATTTTCAGAAATTTCTGTTCCCAACAGTAGAAGTCTCATAACTTTGTGACTAATATCTTAAATAACAATGAATAGCTGCAAAACTTTGTGAAAACATACTTGAGTAAAAATAAAAATTAATTCCTTTGAATTTTTTTTTTTTTTGGTTGGTTATGCCTACAATCCTGTCTTCCCACTCCCTAATTGCTAGTGGTAATAGCAGTGAGCATGGAGTCTGCATAGATATATTATAATTGGACAAATTAAAATTTTGAGCATGAGGTGGGAAAGATGTGCTATACCTCAGGCAATCCCAAGCACAAATACAGGCTGGGCTGGAGCACCTGCCCTATGGGGACAGTTGAGGCTGTTCAGCCTGGAGAAGAGAATGATCTGCAGACACATCAGAGCAGCATTCCAGTACCTGCAGGAGGCCTACAAGAAATCCAGGAAGGGACTTTTTACAAGGGCTTGTAGTGATAGGACAAGAGGGAATAGCTTTAAGGTTCAGGAGGGTAGATTTATACTGGCTATTACAAAGAAATTCTTCACAGTGAGCATGGTGAGACACTGGAACTAGTTGCCCAGTGTGACCGTTTTAGGCTGTGCCTAAAAGAAAAGGACAGTGCTGGAACTCTCTGGCTGTTATTTTGAAAACATTCAGATATTCTAAACAAATTTCATTGGTAGATTGGTAGAATGCAACTTTAAGTTTTAGTTCAGTTGGAATCTTTCTCAGTTCCACTCTGTTCTGCCTTTCCAGCCTGTCTGCTTCTGAGCAACTAGCCGGAGTTTGACCTTGAATACAAGATAACTAATCCTTGCACGTGCTTGGAGCCTAACAGAATTTATTCCTTAATAATTACCTTTCTCTCTCTCTAACCCTTTTTGGGGAAAAAAGGGAGGTGGGAGAAGAGAGAGGGTACAGGGGGGGAACCCTCCTCTGTCTGGAGGAGGGAGTGTTGCTCCTGTATTATTTTCTTTGCTGTATATTTCTGTATATATTGTAAATACTATATATATTGTGTATATACAACCTGCATTCCATATTGCTTGTGAATACAGCTCTATCCTTTGCTTCTCTGACTGGGTCAGCCATGGTTTCTTTCTTTGTGGGGGAGGGAGAGCTGGGCCTTCTCTCACCACCACACCCCGGGATGACCCCTCCATGGAGGTGTTCAAGGACCAGGTTGAATGAGGCCTTGAGAAACCTGCTCCAGTGAAAGGTGTGCTGCCCATAGCAGGGGAGTTGGAACTAGATAATCTTTTAAGTGCTTTCTAACCTAAACCAATCTTGGACAAAGTTGAAGTAAATGAAAAATTTATTTTTTGCTTACATCTTTCAAACTTCAGTTTCTTCATCAACATAAAGGAACAGAGAGAGCAAGAAAAATAAGTATGATGAACAAAAGTTGGATATTCCTATAGCAGAAGTACTGCCATTAAGTTCTTGAACTTTTGAAGGCGATTCTGAGAATAATGGGGGAAAATGTGCAAAGCAAACTGTTTTACAGGACAAAAAGATACAAACAAAAAAAAAGTCAAATATATTGAACTTTGTGGAAGTTCATTTCAGGAATGAAGCACAATACATCTGGAAATGCTGCATGGTGCCATTTCTAGATCAGCAGATAACACTGGTTCATGGAGAAGCTCTTTAGAAGGATGGCATTGCACATGTTCTGACACATGTGAGGATGTCACACCTCTGACTTTCCTGCCAAAAGCGACTCAAACACTCAATAATATTAAAAGTAGCTATATGCAAAATATACTGAAGTAGAGATCAAATAATGTTGACAGTAAATAAGGCATGCTAGAGGTCATCTCACCTACAAAGATAAGAGTGTGATTGAGGACTACAAAATTTTCTTTCCTAAGCAACTCTTAGGTCAATGGACTACCAAGTCCATTTGAGGTCAATTATCTAGCATTAACACGGACATCAGCAGATGGCTTCTTAGATTCACAAAGAGACTTAGAACCAAAGCAGCAGCTTTAGGCAACTCTATCTAAAGTCTCTCTCTAGCCCTGAAACAACTCAATGTCTTTTTCCAGGTTTGTGCAAAAGCTGACAGCCGTCACTTTGCATATATTTCAGCCTTCCACGTCACTTGGATGTAAAAATAGACACACCCTCTCACAGAGGGCCTGATTTATAAAAGCACACAGCTAACTTTCAGAGAACACAGGAAATATACTGACAATTTCCTCATCCCACATTTTGCTCATATAATTAGGCAGGTATTTGAAAATCCTCTCACCCAGGATCAGAACATGAACAACCCCAGCTCCCTCAGCCTCTCCTCATGGGGCTGTGCTCAAGACCTCTCCCCAGCCTCGTTGCCCTTCTCTGGACACGTTCAAGTGTCCCAATATCCTTCTTAAATTGAGGAGCCCAGAACTAGACACAGTACTCAAGGTGTGGCCTAACCAGTCCTGAGTACAGGGACAGAATAACTTCCCTGCTCCTGCTGGCCACACCATTTCATCCCTCTTTAATTCCATTCCTCTAGGTCATACCATATCTCTTTATCCTTACTCTTCATTTTGCTTACTGATGTTTTTTGGTTTTTGTTAAAAGGGAAGAACTTTAAGAACAGACCCACTTAAGATTCTCAGGACACTTTTAATGAAGGCCATCTCTCTTCTGAAGGAGAAATAGCAGCCTGGGCTATTAGCCTAATGCAGGAAAGGATCTATGCTGACTTGGTGTTGGAGGTACTTTCTGCCTGGGCTGAAATACCAAGCAGAGAGCAGTGGTGTGAATTTGTTCTGTCAGCAGATACATTCAACAGACAATCAAAACTACTAGCTAAGGTACCTTGTCTCCACTGCTAATTTAACTCAGGTTAAAAGCCTAACTTTTGTATGGAGCGATTTGACTCTTTCTCTTTATATTTTTTTTAACCATACTTGTGCCAGATTTAAAAAGCCATATCCCATTTTTAACAAATTTTCATGGTAGAATCATAGGAGTGTTTTGGTTGGAAAAGAGCTCTCAGATCACTGATTCCAACCATCAGCCTAAGACCACCATGGCCATTAAATCATGTCCCAAAGTACCATGTCCACACTTTTCTTGAACACCTCCAGGATGGTAACTCCACCACCTCCCCAGGCAGCCTGTTCCAATGCCTGACCACTCTTTTAGTAAAGAAATATTTCCTAATATCAAACCTCAACCTCACCTATAACAATTGCAGGCCATGGCAAATTAAGACAATATTTAACAACCCACCGGGCAAATCATCTTAGAACTTAAGCATTACAATAGGAAGAACTCAGTGGATATTTTCATGATAATGCAAAGTGGAATCACCTTAGCCCAAGAATGCCAAATAAAACAAATAAATGCAGACTTGCTTTACATATGATAGACATGGAATAATCTACCAACTGAAAATGGAATTTAAAATATCTAAAATTTGGTCTTGGAGAATAAGCATATTCACACCACAAAACTCTTTATTACCAACACATGTCAACTCGTGTCAAGTCAAACCTGTAAACTACAACATGGGGAAAAAATGCAGCCCCTCTACTGAGACATCTAATATCTCCTTTGAAATAAGCATTGGGAAAATGGCATCTATCTTGCTGAGTTACACAGTGCTAGGATCCTGGCAAATTGTTTACAGCTGGAGAGTCATATCAGCTTTCAGAATCATCTTTCTCTGGGTTCTGTATTCATGAGAGCCCTTGATACCAAAATGAGTGAAAATAGAAATGAAAATGTTCAATTCCACAACAAAAACAGAGACTGAAAACTTTCATTGTAGGTCCAACACATAGCAGCCCTGAAAGCATCTGGGCTGAAGCCTGTCTTTAGCTCTATATCTGTGATTCTGTATGTTTTTCCTTGTCTCCCACTGATTTATATCAGAAGGTTTGGAATAAATGAACTGTTCGACAGTGTATTGCAACCACGCTTATTTGGGTTTCTGTTGCTTTGTTGTGTGGGTTTGGGGTTTTTCCTTATACATTTATTTTGATCAACCTAGGAAGATAGAAGCTGCATCAAGATGTGGGTTAGAATCTTAAGTAGGAAAAAGAAGAATTATTTGGAATGCTGGTATTTAAACAATGTATTAGATGTATCTATACGTACCCACACATTTAGACTAATAGATATATTCCCCTGAAGTTCTGTATTAATCAAATGGAATACCCTGTAGTAGACTAGAGCACTAATAGAATAGCACTTCTGTTCACGCTGCTTTGTACAAGCTTATTTGAGTTCTAATTGAGTGGTGAAATTCTCTCTTTTAATGCCTAGGTCTATTTGAAGGTTAGCTTTTGGTCCCTTGGAGATAAAGGAAAATGTGCCAACATTTGAGAGATTTGATTACCTGTATAAAATTATGCTGGCTCATTTTTACTAGGCAAGATACTCTTGGGTAAAGTTATATTAAAGAGGGAATAGAAATAGTGTACACCCAAAGAAAATATTTTCCAATTATGCTTCACAAGATGCAGAAAATATTACTTGTTATAGAGGATTATGAATGAGATAATTACTGAGAGCCTAATGTACCTAAAGCTATAATAAGGAAGAGAGAAAAACATTAATAAGTGGTTATTGACTGTTCTTCCTGCTCTTTGTAATAAAAAGCCAGAACAGTACCAAGGACAAAGCTTTCCACGGTGATATGTTACGTACAAGAATACTTTTCCTACTTTATATGGCCCATCATTAATTGCTGTAAATGAAATCATATCAGCTTTTATATAACACCCAAACCAGCTTATGCCTCTCAAAGCAAGCTTAACAATAATTTTTTTTTCATATTAAGTGTCAAATGAAAATTTAAAAGATATTTAGAAATACCTAGAATAAATGTGTCCTCTTTCAAAGGCCTTCATTTCACACATTTCTGATGAGGAAGCTAAAGGACACAAAGGAATGCAGACTGCTAGGTTGGTGAGGTACAGAATGACAACTAAAGTATGTCTCATTATCACGTTTTGATTCTCCCACAAAATAAATAACTCAATTGTTTCTGAGGAGGCCTAGCAAGGAACATTTCAGTTTCCACATGCAGTATTTCAATGCAGGTGTGATCAATAGTGAAGATCACCCAAAAAAGACTTTTCAAGTAGCTGTAGCTCTTTTCCTACTGCAGGGCAGCACTCAGCTCCCCATAAAAAAAATATTACCTTTTGTGCATTTTAATATGTTTGGGTTTGGTTTTGTTTTTTTTCTCCATTTAGGCTCAAAATACTGCAGCAGTGAGTGTGAAGGTACAGTCACTACAGGAAAGGTTACCAGTATTTCTAAAAGAATGGCAAAGGACATGAACATTGCAAGGGTCACTGCATATGAGAGGAAGCTGTATGAGTGCTGGAGCTTTCTTATGTCCTACAATTAATTCCAGACAATGCAACAGTTTCACTAATGAAACACATGCCCTGCTCATTAACATTGCTCCTCTTCTTAATGTGAATCCTTTTAATATTACTAATAAGACTCTGGGGGGACCTTTACAGCTGTCTTCCAATACCTGAAGGGAGCCTACAAGAAAGCTGGAGATGGACTTTTCGTAAGGGCTTCTAGCAAAAGGACAAGGGGGAATGGTTTTAAGCTGAGGGAGAGTAGGTTTAGACTGGATCTTAGGAAGAAGTTTTTCAGTATGAGGGTGCTGACCAGGGAAGTTGTGGAGTTCTCTTCCATGGGGGTGAGGCCTTGAGCTGGCAAGTCTAGTTGAGAGGTGTCCCTGTCCATACTGGGGGAACTTGGAGTAGATGATTTCCAGGTCCCTTCCAACCTAAGCCATTCTACAGTTCTCTTCGATATGTGTACCAATGTGTGCAAATGCACAACACACAGCCCCGGATTTCATCTCAATGTAGTCACTGCTCTTTTTTTCATTACCCTGCCTCCACTAGACCCTGCATAAACTACATAAAGCTTTACATTAAATACATGAAGATAGACTTAATGTCCAGCATCTGTACTAACCAAACTTGGAACAAATTTGACTTTTTGGATTTGAAGCCATTCAAAGTATCTGGAAGGCTGGAACACTCAAAATTATTTTTTATGAACCCAAAGTAGTAGTGCAAAGCATCCAACATCATCAAGCAGAAATTCAGGCTCTGTAACAAAATGTATCATGGGGCATAATAAGGGCAAGAGACTTATCAATTAAGTGGCTGAGAAAAGAATAAATTAATGATTAACCACTACTGGATTGTTGGTCTCTCTGAGAATTCTCAAACAAGTGATCCTGAGAGAATTCTTTTGATAGTGGCTCATGGGCACAATGAAACACACAAGTGCCTGAAGACTGTATCATGGTTATTCAAGCAGGAAGGTCAACAAGAAGTGTCTCATGAGGTCAGTTACTTTGTCCTACACCAGGAGACGCCCTTGTACTGTGGAGGTTCTCAGAGCTAAATACGCAGTGGGCTATCAGATGAGTCAGTATTAGTATTTTTTTTCAGGCTGACAATCTCCCTTCCTGAACTTTCCTCTCACAAAGGCTCTACCACTGGAAAACAAGCTTTAAGACAAAATGGAGCCCCAGCTGCCTGGTTTTAAGTGGGGAAAACATCTCTTATGCAATTTGCAGAATTTACAAATGCACTCCTGATTCTCCATGGGAGATGTCAGTTGGAATAAATACCGACAGTTGAACTATGGCACTTTCTTCACCTTAAAAGTATGAAATACATTCCACAACAGATTCAAAACACTGTAGTGAACCTGTTTTCTCAGAGTGGACCTCCCTCCTGACTAATAGGAAAACAATTTGCTTTACTAATCAGACTTTGTCTTGTAGAGAATTGTCTATTACAGTATTTGTGCAGAGCACAGTTACTGGCTTAAAATTCCAAATATTTATTTGTATATACATACTCTCAGTTCCTACCGCTCCTTTTCTTATCAGTAATTGCAGTAACTAGCAGGTGGTCTGCTCAAGTGATAGAGTTTAGATCAATTACAAAGTGATTAATTAACGGGATGATCAGTGTATTTGCCTTCTACATAGCAAGAGAAGTCTAACAATGTTTGTCATTTCCTTTCTTTATTTTTTGAGGTCTGATAACTCCACTGTGTCAAGCCTTATGTTCAATATATTTAAGTGTAGATATATTTGTTAGCATTTTAAATTTAAATTCCTAATTAATTGCATAGAACACATCTCTTACAGAATGTCACATGCACTTAAAAGTAGTCATAGAATCACAGAATGTCATAGAATAGGTTGTCATAGAATCACAGAAATGTTTTGGTTGGAAAAGAGCTTTCATATCACTGATTCCAGCCACCAACCTAAGACCACCATGGCCACTAAACCATGTCACCAGGTGCCATGTATATCCACACATTTGTTGGACACCTCCAGGGATGTTGACTCCACCACCTCCTTGGGCAGCCTGTTCCAATGCCTGAGCCTTCTCACTGCAAAGAATTTTTTCCTGAAGTCTAAACATCTCCTGGCACAATTTCAGGCCATTTCCTCTCATTCTATCACCTGATACTAGGGAGAAGAGAATGACCCCCACCTCAGTCTGACCTCCTTTCAGGTAGTTGTAGACAGCAATGTGGTCTTCCCTCAATATCCTCTTTTCCAGACTAAACAACTCTGCTCCTCAGAAGACTTGTTTTCTAGATCCTTCATCAGCTTTGCTGTTCTTTGTTTCTTAGGCTTCCCAACAGTATTCAGTTTTTACACCTTACAAAACCATTACAGGCTAGCAGGAGACAGCACTGACTATGGACATTAACAGAGAATCACGAAGCTTGTTCCCTGGCAATGCCAGGGATGTGAAACAATAGCGGACATGGAAAATTACTTCTCTGCCTACACTACCCTTCTGCATTTGTATTTTCTTCCTCAACTACAGTCTGCATATCCTATTTAGACAATGACAGCTTTGAAGCAGGAATTGTCTCCTGCACAAGAAAATGGATCAAAACTTTAGCTGAGGGTTCTTAATACAAATGGCAGCACTAACAGCTTTCACGCTTATTCTTGCTTGCTGAAGCATTCATCATTTGCTGTGCTTCAGTTTATAAAAAGACATGTATGCTTTAAAAATATGTAAAGTGTTAGAAAGATCCACACAAGAAACAAGTCCATGCTGAGATTCCCTTTAAAAAACTCTTCCATGGCTTAAATTTCAGTTCAATCTGTAAATCTTCTTGTGCCAAGTGAAATCCTGCTATATGCATTAAATGACTTAAGAAACTTGTGCTTATTCACATGAAAACCATGAAAAGTAGAAGTCCTTGCATATTTAGATCAGCACCTGCTCTCAGTTAATCAAATATTCTAACAGGTAGGTGGGATATACACCAAAATCATCAAGACCCATTCATTAGCAGAAATAAACACATTGGAAATAGTGTGCTGGCATTAAGTCTTGTTTCAGGTGATTTTGCATGAAGGAAGAAACAAACATTTTGCCTCTGGACATTGTATTTTCTTGTCTGTATAACAAGGCAACAATAGGAAATGCAAAGTATGCCAATACTCTACACTGAATGACTGCATAATAATTAGAGACCAGGTTGCCTGCAAAACAGAGAGTTTTAAAAAATAGAAAAGGAGTGAAAAGGGACTAGCAAGCACATCAGTCATTGTATTTAGGAAACCTACTCTGGAAAAAAAAAGACCATGGTGGATTTTCATTAAGCTTTTTGAATTGGCAATATCACGTTCTGAGCCATTTGCATCCTGCTTTAATATACAGGATCATCTTGAAAAAAAAAAGTATTGTGTTTTGTTAATGTGGGTTTTTTTCCCAGTCAATTTAATATCCTGATTTTGTAGGTTGGGTGTATAACATGTCACAGCTCTTAATGATGCTTGTAGCTTGCTGACCTTAGAAAATAATGCAACAGAAGAGCTATGGTTTAGTTTAATTCTTCTGTCCTCTGTATTTCACGACTGGATACCCACCACCAGTTCTGCATATACTAAAATTCAGCTTTTCTCACTCGGTAACAATACTCCTACTGTATGTAAGCAGTTCTCTCAGCAAGGGAAAAAAAAAAAAAAACAGATAATACAGCTTCTGGATTTAAACCAGCAGATTACTGGGGCTCTGCTAAGAAATATCTTTTGCTGGTTCTACCTACAACTGGGCTTCTTGCCTCCAGTGATCCTCTCTGAGTCAGTCTTTTATTTCACTTCATTCCCCTTCATTGAGGAGATCTAACAGCAAAGTGAAGCATATCAAGTTGAAACACAAACCCTCAGCTTTGCTTCTATTCACCAGGGGCTGGGTGCGTAACAGCTACTGAGCTCAGACCCTGAAACAAGAAAAAGGATTTCTTATGGCGCTTCTAATGATTCCTCCAGTTAATTCAGGAATGGCACTGATAGTCTCCAGGGAAAGCTACACTTACTTTTTCTTAGCTGCTGGCATGCCTGCTGTAAAATAAAAGCTCTGAAAGAAATTAAGGAAGGGGAATCTTTACAGTAAGAATAAGTCCTCAGGAAAAAGGAAAGTTATATATTATTCTATATCACTACAGGTGTTCCTCAGGGAGCACTAAAAGGCTCCTCAGATGCATAAATATTTGCTTAAATATCTTCAGGAAAATTATCTACATTTATTTCAATGCCACACTTTGCTTTCAAGTAATGGTTATGTTTAAACACTGCCTAAAATACTTACTGCAATAAATTATTCCTGTAAAGAACTTGACAGATTCACATCCAGATTGAATTAAAACCAGATTTAATTTGTCCAAAAAAAACCCAAACTGAAGACCTTCAGCTGTGAAGTCCGTGGTCTGTTGTACAACCTTCTTCTAATTTCTTTCACTTCACTAAATTAGGAAAAAAACTACTTTTAAAACAGAACTTTCAAGAAACAAAATTTATGCAAACACTTTCCCATTATCTTCACATGCAAACTTATTCTTCTTGTGGTTACTGCGAACGTGTCTTTATGACATCTTAAAAATATAGAGCTGACCACCGGCTCAAAAGCCAGCCTTTCTCAGGTGTAATTCTGTTTATGAAGTATTAGCCACTTCAGCTCCAGAGCTCTTACTGGAAGCCTGCAGACACTAAATGAATTAATCCCAACACATTTCTCATTTAAATGCAAAATTATTTTTAAGGTTTTCATTACATGAATCCTTGGCAAATTGAGGAACATCACATCAGAACCTGATCAGAATGGTCAAAAGGCAACAGGTTGGGCCACTTTTTTTGAGTCACCATTATCTACTGACTTCTCAGTGGCCTATGGAAAAAACGTTTGTCAAGTTCACAAAGGACAAACTTTTAGGCAAGGAACACCATCACAATTGGCACTAATTGCTAGTTAAACTGACAACTGGAACTGAAGCATCCTGACAGCACCAGAGGTGGGCCCTACAGGTAGAAATTGAAAATCATTTACTAGAGCAATGTTGGAAATACTGAGCGATCATAGGGCATCTGCAGAATATCGTCTGGAACGCTCTACTTCATTTTTCATACTGTCACTTCAGGATTTTGTATGCATACTTGGAAAACATTTCAATTAATTGTGAGAAAGAGCGAGTGTTTAGATCAATATATTGAAAAAAAGTACACAAGCATCCAATTCTTCACACACACACAAAAAAAGGGCAATTAAAAAAATCTCTCTGTTAGCTACTGTTTTTCAGAAGATGAGAAATCTTTGTGGCTTTAGAAAAATGACAAGGAGATTTAAGTAAAAAAATGTTAAAGTGGCATCAAGGGATCCAAATGCCTAAGCACACAGAATATAATCATGTCTACAACACATACCATTGTTGGTTTTTTTAAGAAAAAATTAACTCCCAGAAACAATGAAACAAAACAGAAAAAGCCAACCAACCAAAAACCCCCAAAACAAAACAAAAACACCAAACCAAAATTCTCCAAACAAAACAAACAAAATTTAAAAACCAGAGAAACAAAAAAACCCAACAAAACCCAAACAAAAAGAAAGCCCAACCCTATTCCAACTTTTGGAAGTTATTTAGAATTAGAATTAACCAGGTTGGAAAAGACCTTCAAGATCATCAAGTCCAATCTATCACCCAACACCACTTTATCAACTAAACCATGGCACCAAGTGCCTCATCCAGTCTCTTCTTAAACACCTCCAAGGACGGTGACTCCACCACCTCCCTGGGCAGCACATTCCAATAGCCAGTCACTCTTTCTGTAAAGAATTTCTTCCTAACATCCAGCCTAAACTTCCCCTGGTGCAGCTTGAGACTGTGTCCTCTTGTTCTGTTGGTGGTTGCCTGGGAGAACAGATTGACCCCCACCTGGCTACAACTTCCCTTCAGGTAGTTGTAGAGAGCAATAAGGTCCCCTCTGACCCTCCTACAGGTTAAGCAACCTCAGCTCCCTCAGCCTCTCCTCATATGGCTTGTGCTCCAAACCCCTCATCAGCTTTGTTGCCCTTGTCTGGATATATTCCAGCATTATTGTACACTTAGTGTCTGTGCAGTCTAAACCCTAGGGTGCAAATCACACCACTGAGCTGTTCCAACTTCCATACAGAAAATATCCAGCTCAGGTGGTGTGTGGTATTTTGCAGGTTGACCCTTTGTTATGCAAAATTTATAATTACCTTGACATTATAATACATTCCTTTAAGTGCTTTGCATGATGGTAAATGCCACATTCTTACTTTAATAGTATGGCAGAAATAAAGGAAGCATCTCAGGAAATGCCTTATTGAAGTTATTACCAGTCCGGTTGTATTAGCTGACATCCAAGTGTTTCACATAGTGACTCTACTTAAATTGTGTTTGTATCATGCTCACAGACTGGAGGTGAGTGAGCATAAAAGCGCTTAGCCTCACACAGTGATAGCTCCAGAAATGAGCTTTTAGAATCTGAAGGTATGTCTTGTCAGTCAACTCTAAGAGAAATCTGTAGAAAGATGTTTACACTGTATTAGTAGACACTGTTGACTCACTTCAGTCAAACTATCTTGGTGTAATGCATATATTCCAAGAAGAAATTTCTTGGAACTTAACACTTAAAGAGAAACAAATTAAATTTGTGCAGACTCAGGAATATTTGTTTCAAACCCACTGCTTTTATCAGGCTTCTATAAAATATTCTATACAATATTTATTGTTTTTGCAGTAACATTTAATTAAGAGTTTTTCTCAGAACTACTTATACTCCTGCTTATTAAGCTGATTTGGACCCTGTAAATGGGAGCATTCTGTAAAGGATAGAGTCATCTCTTCTCCTTCAGAAGGACAGAGTCATCTCTTCTTCAAAAGCACACAAAAGGCAGAGGGAATTAGTATTTTCCATAAAGAATACAGTAACAGAATAGATGATACATTTCAGCTTCTGGGAGTTTATTAAACATAAGTAGGAAAATTAGTGTATAATTATGACTGCAAAACAGCAACAAAAAATCTAGGACTCAGAAAGCAATGTTGACTTTGCAACATTTCAGATATTGAATATTTTATGGCATGCATTTAAATCATAGACAGCAAAACATACAAGTGTTTATTAGGAGGAAAAAGGAATCTATGTAGTATGGGATTCTGATTTCTGCTGCTCTGTAAAACATCTAAAAATGCATGAATGTGGGACCACGTCATAGCCTGTGAAACCTTTGCTGAGACTATACTACACCCATCCCTGGGGACATTCAAGGTGAGGTTCGACAGGGCAACCTGATCTAGTTGAGGATGCCCCTGCTTATTGCAGAGAGGGTTGGACTAGGTGACCTTTGGAGGTCCCTTCCAACCCAGACCACTCTATGATTCTATGATATATCACAACTGTTTCCTCCATTAAGAGAAACATCATGTAATTCATTCGTAACAAGAGTCTGCTTTGCAACACCTGAGTACCCCAGTATTTTCAGGTAGCCATTGTAATCATAAACTCAATGCAGGAATAAAAAGGAAAACATATGGAAAGAGCTTGTTTAATTAAAATCTTGTTTACGTTGCATATATGTATCCCTATTCAACAAAGCTATTCATAATTTTAAACAAATAAGACTTTACCATTTCCTTGTTAAGAGATAAAATGTATGTTGGCAATGAAATCAAAGATTGCATAAAGCATGTATAATGTAGAACATACAGCTTGAAGCTATTTATAAGTGCTCTCTGCATTTCCAGGTTCGCTTTTTACAGTAGCGCAGCCTGAAGCACTTAACTGTGAAAACATAATGCCTCTTTACTGCTCCTCCTACAGGAAAATTATTTCTCCTCTAAAGGCCTGTACCTAAGCCCCATACATCAAGGGAAAAATCTCCATTGCTCCAAAATGCAAAAGCTGCCTAGCTCCCTCATCCTAGAAGCCATACAAAAACCCCCTGCATTTAACACAGTCATAAGACACGAATCGTGGAAGTCAGAAGCAAAGAAGCAAAACTCCACGGTCACAGATTAAAAAGGTCTACCTGAGACTCCACTACACTATAGAGTTGGCCTGGCCACATTCTTTCTGTATCTCATTAATGTTCTGGTTTGTTTCCACCTCTGTCCAGGTGTTTCAGAGCAACTCTTTGAGTTAGCACAGCTCTTCTACCCACCACATGCCACAGATGTGGCGTAGCAGCTGGTGCAGGTGATGCAAGCGCTAGTCTGCCCTGGCCCACTCATTTTACAAATCTCTCATCACAAAGGCTGTGTGCAAAAATATGCAATATATACTGTGAGACTGGAAATAGGTTAATTTCAAAAAAGGCTTGAGAAGGCTCTGGGAGAAACCAGCGAGTACAGCCAGAGGAGTGCTATCACAGAAACAGCACACATCTGACTGACCATAAATGGTGATTTGTGTCTGGACACAACTGCTGATTTGTTTAGGAGTAAGTCAGGGAATATAAAATCAAACTAACCCCAGACCAAACCAGAAAACCCCTTCATTCCCTCTTCTGTTCTCTCTGTGCATTTTACTCACAAACTGTTAACACATTAACTATCCCAGGTTTCTTGATTAAAAATATCTAGTAAACCAGGGATATCCCATTTAAAACAAGTCCAATAACACACATTCCACAAAGCAGAAGCTACAGTGGTATACCCCAAGCCTAGTTTCCTAATGCTTTTTAACTCTATTATCTATGTCATTGAGAATTCGGTGGCTGTCTCCTGTGGCATTTGCTATACCACAGATTTCACAGCACATCTGCCATGGTGCTGTAAATGCATGCAGAGGAGACTCCGAAAATGCAGCACTGTACATCAAGTAAAAGTTCTATCTAACTAATCAAGTCCCCAGGGACAGCATGCAGTGTCACAAGACATATCACTCTACACTTGAATGAGGTTGTCAGCCACTGGGAGGCCTGCAAACTGCTGACAGCAATATGCAGGATATGGAGCCTTCTGCAGCAGAATCAGTAGCTGTGCAAAGCATGTAGCTGCATCTTGGATGAAGCAAAAAGCCCTTAAACAATGAAGTATGAAACAGTATTTGTAACTATTGCTATGAACAGAACTCATTTGAAGTATGGCACACGAATGTGAAACAGGTTACTTTGTAGGTTTCTCAAAATGCATGGATATATTCATACATCAAATCATAGAACTGTTTTGCTTGGAAAAGACCTCTAAGATCATCAAGTCCAACTGTCAACCTAAGACCATCACGGCCATTAAACCATGTCCCAAACTGTCCACACATTTCATGAACACCTCCAGAGATGGTGATTCCATCACCTCTGGGGGAGACTGTTGCAATGTCTGATCGCTCTTTCAGTAAAGATTTTTTTTCCTAATATCCAATCCAGTTAGTTGCTTCCTTTTGAAGCAGCTAACAGTCAGCTCGGTTTGTTTCAAGACTATACTAACGCTTGAAACGTAAAAACTATCTACAAACTACATCTGTGTCCAGAAAATGCAGCAATAGGTGGCATACATGGTTGGCATTATTCTCTCCACAGTATCAAGCCTCTCAACATTAATTCACTCTATCACGTTTTCCAAAGTACCCTTCATTCAAAGTCCTTCAAATAAAAGAACATCAAGGTAAGTCACAGGGCAGAAAAATAGTTGATAAAGCAAGTCACGGAACGAAGGAGATACTCTTAAGTGAGCAAATCCTTTGGCAAAGGGCAAAACTACAAGGTTGGAAGAAGAGTTTAAATAGGAAAAAGAGATGAAGAGGAGCTAGGAAAGTGCAAGCCTACTACGAGTTGTGAAAAAGAGGTTATTTTTAAATTGCGATGGATAAGAAACCAAAAAGGGTGACAGAGGAGAAACCATAGCCCAGCTAAAGAGAGAAGTGGAGCATTTCACTTGTGACATTCTCTACACCTTTAGCTTTTGGGAAGAAGAATTGCCATGAACTATAACTGAGAGAATTGCCATTTTACAAACAGGAAGGATTAAGAACAACTCTGAAAAATGCAGAGTGCCTCTGTTCCCACTGGCTACAGCAGGCTGTGAAAGCACCTATAGTGCTCATAAACTTTAGGAAAGACAAACAGGTTAGAAATAGGGATGATTTTTCTGCAGAGGTAAAAAATACAGACAAGAATTACAAGAATATTTTAAACCATTTTCATGAATAAAACAAGGACTTCTCCCTATGGGAGCCAATTTCACTTTTTGCTCATTTCCATCTATATCATGCAGTGTTTTAATTATGCAGTAGTCTCAACAAATAGATTGTCACAGCATTTTAGAGTAGCTAATTCTTTGAAAATGCCAGCTGAAGATGGGATAATGTCTTTATTGGTTTGGCTTAGTTTAACCCACCCACTTCTAATCACTAATGACTCCAACAATTCAGGAGATTATATCTGCCAAACCCCCCTAATACTGTAGAAGTATTAAGACTTGGAAATCAAGGTGCTACGAAGTACCAACTTGGGATTCTCCCCAGCTACTCAAAAGCAACTCAAAACCATTTGAAAAGCTTGACCAAAACAGTCCAAAAAGAATGGGTTGGATAACATATTTGAAGACCTGAAATAAGAATATTACTGTCTCTCTGAAAATGAGTTATGCTACTAACAGAAAACCAGATGAGAAAAGGTATATACTAGCTGATACAAATGTAAACACAGTGCTCAGAAATCACTGGATATAAAGCTTGCTACACCTTCTGAACCTAAGTTTTCACAGGAAAGTGGCTACACTAGGGAAAATTTAAGAATGCACTTATCTGTGTTCTCTTCAAGAATAGAACTAGCTATGGGCAGTTCCTATACTATATCCTCTTCATTTACCCTGAGAATTTCCCAAATGATTATGAAATTAACTGATATCCATAATTTATGTTCTCTAGGTTTTATTTTTCCCTCAATTTCAGTTGCCAGGTGATCTGACAATCATGTACCTGGTTATTCAAAAGGAACTGAACTTTAGTGGATTTTACAACTGCTGACTATAGGACAAATATGCATTTAGGATCAGCTAATTATTCTCTAAGAATACTTCAAAAGGTAATTCATTCCTGATGAATGCAGATGGCCCATGATCTCTATTTAGAGAATGTACAAGGCTGGGGGTAATGCACCGAGCAACAGAATGATCTAATGCATGGCAACAGTCAAAGGCTTAAAGCAAAAGGCAAGCTGGCACACATGGAAACAGGAGAATTTTCCTTGTTTTATCTCCCTGAGTTTGGAAGAAAATGATAAAATCTGTGGCAATGATGTTATTTCATGTATGTGCTTATCAGGACACACACACATATCCCCCATCCCCAAAGCACTACCTTGTAATTTGCTGTATATACCACACTTCCATTTTTGTTTTGTTTTTGTGAGCATTTTAATTTGTTTTTAAGATTCTGTGATTTCTCTTCTGCCCAAAAATCTGCAGCTAGCTTTTAAGGCATATCCTGAAACTGTTGCAGATTCTCAGGGCATAAATAACTTCTGTCTAATCAGGCTAGAGACAGAAAATTACCTATAGGTGTAATAACCTTTTTGAATGCATGAATGAATAGGAACATACCTTGAATGAATAGGAACATAGTACAAAAGGCTACCTGGGCAAAAAACTTCAGCTGACAGAGGTGAAGAGTGGTGATCAGAAACACCAAAGAAAGCATGTCTACATGCTTGTATATTTTTTGTCAAATGGAATGTGTATAATTTTGTTGTAAATATCAACCTAGCTAGCCAGGAAACCATACCCTTACACTGAGGTACATGTAAAGCTTTTAAATCAGGTACATATAAAAGTGTATTAGAG
The DNA here is from genome assembly GCF_014839835.1 of Dryobates pubescens. Classification (NCBI taxonomy): domain Eukaryota; kingdom Metazoa; phylum Chordata; class Aves; order Piciformes; family Picidae; genus Dryobates; species Dryobates pubescens. Next base: position 7,869,596 of record NC_071630.1, read on the forward strand.
TAGAATTTCAGAGTAAGAGAGCACATCAGATATGAATTTCTTAGAAGAATCCAACTGAATGAAGACCTTCACATGCTATCTATTGACATATGCAGAGGAAAAAAAAAAAAAAAACAACAACAAATAAATCTTGCCTTACCCGGCCAACAAGTATTGGTTCAGGTCCAGAAAATTCTTCCAATACAAACATTTGATTCCAAACCCAGCCTCTCTTAGAACGGTTCAAAACTCTTTGCTCTTCAGTTAGCCTTTTTAGTCCTGAACTGGATCCACTTGGTAGCACTTGAGATTGATTCATTGGAGCCATATAAATGGAAGGAAGGACAGTAATCCATAATATTACTAATGGAGTCCATGTATCCATAAGCATGTCCGTTAGTCTTTCTGGCATTGTACCACAAGCTATGCAAATCACCACAAAAATGAAATTATTATTTTGCTTTCCTCCAGACTGTAGCAATCCAATGCATCATGTAGCACAGAACATTTACTTACAGCTCCTCCATGTGTTTACACCACAGTCAAGGTAAAAACAGCTTAGCCTATAAAAACATGATCCATTGAGTTTTCCAGTCATTAAAGATTCCTGGATGGGAAGAAGAAAATAAATACATAAATAAATGGTAAAATCAGTGACTAAAGGGCTTAGAAAGCATTCTGAGAGATCTTATTTGCTTTTACATAAACAAGCCACATTAGGTTTTAAAGTTGTAGTACATCATATTAGTGAATACAAAATGGGTTAAATTAATGAATTAAGTATTCTGTGGATTCCTTCATTGTCTGAAATAGTGAAAGAGGACCCAGATAAAAGATTACACACAGTGAGGAAAAGACTTTCCTTGCAGTCTATCTTAGGGTCTGAAGAAACTTCTCGCTGTCTTGCTAGTCTGTACCTTTTACGTAGTCAACTATAAACACTTAGCATGTCAAATAATAAAAGTCAAACGAGACGATGTTGTTGCATACATTCTTGCTCTCCTCCACAAGAAATCAAAAATAAATTACTTCTCATAAGCATCCGAGGCTCCAACAATACATTCTCATTTTAGTCATTATCTAGCTGCAGCAGCCCTGCTAAGTTCACTGTGAAATCCACGATACCCAAACCAGGTCTTAAGTAAGCTCATTTATGCACATCTACACTACACCACTCTCAGTGTCTCTCTCTCACTTCCAGAGAAAAGACAGAGTCAGATTTTATTTCAAAGACATTTTCCTTGATGGACACTTGGGAGCATTTTGTCTTTCTTTCCCTATCCAGCCTTTCAAGTATTAGAAGGCCACATCAGGTTTCATCTCAGCCTAAATATTCCTTGAAAAGGACAAGCAAGTTAACATAGTAGGGCTTGCTAATGTCACACTGATTGGCAAACCCTGAAATGTATCCATGGAAGGCTTAGAAAGATAGATGGGACAAGGCTCAGGGAGCAGGGCTGCATTACAACTGCTTTAATGAGGCTGGAGTTATGTAAAAAGATTCCCAATATATTTTCTTGGGCTCATAACCAAACAATCTCATGAGAAATCACTATGTATAAGGTAGGTACAAATGTCTACTTCTAAGTTTACACAAGAATGATCAGAGGACTGGCAGCCCTGCCATATGAAGAAACACTGAGAGAACTGCGTTTGTTCTGCCCTGAAAGGAGAAGGCTTGAGGGAGACCTTATTACCATGTACCAGTACATAAAGGGTGGCTACCAGGAGGATGTAGACTCCCTTTTTACAAGGAGTCCCACGGGAAAGACTAGGGAAAAGTTACTCCTGGGCAGACTCCCATTCAGCTCTAAAGGAAAATTTTTCCCCCATGAGAACAGTCAGCCACTGGAATCATGTCCCAAGGGAAGCAGTGGATTCCTCTACAGTGGACAGTTTTAAGACAGTTGGACAGGGTACTGGACCATGTCATTTCAACTCCATTATCACCTAGATAGGTTGGACCAGATGATCCTTGGGGTCCCTTCCAACCTGGCATTCTGTGAGTGTGTGACTCTGTGTCTTAATCTGGCTTTTTCCACTTTAAAATGAGTTCCTGGTGCTGCATGTCTGAACTCTTGGGGCTTCAGGGTTTTATTTTCAGAGGGGTGCCTGGGATTGTTGGGGCATTTTTAGGTTCATGTACATTCATAGAAGAAAACATCTGAAAACATGAATAAGACCAGTAAAAACCAGTTGTTATTTTAAAAGCAAACAATGTAAAAAAGCAATTTTTTTTCCTTTTTTTAAACTCCAGTAATTGCCAAAGCAACTGTGAAATCTGTTGCTTGAAAATCTTAAACTGTGAGAAACTTGTCTTGTTAAAAGGGGAGCCGAGCTGTTATCAACCTAAAACTCAATATCTCAAGTAGCATGCAAGAATGGTAAGCTAATAGTGCAGTGCTTTGACAATGCATCAAGAATGAGGTGAAGATCCATTACAGAAGGAACTGGGTGGCTGAGAAACATTGTTTAAGCCTCATTGCCGACTGAGATAGAAAGAAAGATATCAGAGAATACACTAAGATCTTGCAAAAAAACTTTGGGGAAAACATGTGGGAAGCAAGAAGCCTTCAATCTCTTGGTGTTCTCGCAGCCCCAGAAAAGGGAAAAGAAAGAGGAGCAAACAGACTGCCAGGTCACCCTCTGAAAACCCTCTTCAGTCCAGGGAATTAAAGGGAGGTTACTGCTGCTGCTTTCTAGCCCATGTTAAAAAGATGGTGGTAGAAGGTATCAAAAGAGAGAAACAGACAGACTTTCAATGAAAGCAGTTAAGTGTGTCTGAGATCCTTGTGGGGGTGTGTGACAGAGATTTCTGATTTCTTCAGTTGAAACACAGGAGAAATAGAACCATTGTAAAACAGAGTAATAGACATCATCTTCAAACAATAGCCAGGATTAAACTGAAAAGTAGGGGCATAACCTGAAAACCTGACTTGAGAGTCTTTTTCTCTAGCTGAGTTTATTTTTTATATATGTACAAAATTATTTCTGACCCAGACAGAGGCCCACCAGAAGCAGAATAGTATGTTGCACCTTTTTCCAAGAAAGCCTTAAAAAAAAGGTCCAGGTGGACCATCACAGAATTTCTCACTCCTCCAGTACATATTGGTATAGTCCTTCTCACTCAGAGGACTAAATAGTAGTAAAATAAAGCACTTCTTTTCATATTCAAGCATGTTTTTCAAAACAATTCTTAATTAATCTACAGAGACTGCCTTCTAAAAGAGATTAAATAAGTGAGATAAAATGCTATGATGCTCATAGAAACCTTTTTGTTTGAAGAAAGAACAGGATATTTGTTTTTCAGACTGCCACTCTGAATCCTTGGCAAGCATTAAGTTCATTTCAGTACATCCTTCCTCAGGTCCTCCCCCAGACTTACTGCCTGTTACTCTTCATTTACTCCAATCAAGTTTAGGTCCTATCTACTAGCATTAGCGCATAACATTCACTGTGACTGGACCATCCTCCTTATTCAGCTCCTTATTCAGCAATACCTTAAGGCAAAGAAGAGTCAAAAGCACACCAAAAATATTAGTAACACAAGCACCCTGTCATTAAACCTAACTCATTTAAATAAGTACAGTTAGACAAGTTCAACCAGCACAAAACTGTGAGATCCACCAAGTACTGGCACAAAAGTCAGGCAAGTATTAGGCAGGACAGGCTGAAGAAAAAAATCTGCTGGAGCTTTTGCATCTATCAGTGCACTGCAGAGAAATATCATCAGGGTGTAGAGGAGAGCTGGATAAACTTCTCTACAGTTCAACTTTGAGCTTTATTTGAGAAACAGACTCTCATTTGGGATTCACTGCTCTATCAGTGAATCGTGGCATTTACTTTCTGCAACGCGTGGAGATTGTGCTGTCCCCAAAATTCATCAAAAATTTGGAAATTAAATTTCTTCTCCGTTCCTGGGAGCCAAACACCACATATGTAGTTGGGAGCAGATGGGAGGCACTATTAAATATTTGGCCCTGCAATTTTAGTCTAGAATAATACAGAGGGAGAGGGAGAGGGAGAGGGAGAGGGAGAGGGAGAGGGAGAGGGAGAGGGAGAGGGAGAGGGAGAGGGAGAGGGAGAGGGAGAGGGAGAGGGAGAGGGAGAGGGAGAGGGAGAGGGAGAGGGAGAGGGAGAGGGAGAGGGAGAGGGAGAGGGAGAGGGAGAGGGAGAGGGAGAGGGAGAGGGAGAGGGAGAGAAGGAAAAAAAGAAAAAGCCTGTTAGTTAAATCATAATCCTCTAGATTAGCTATATAGAAGGAGCTGATATGGCTGCTGAATCAAGCTGTTATGACCACATTAAAAAGCCAAATGTAAGGGGAGATCTGGCAGTGAGTGAAGACAGCAAGAGAGGGAGAGCAGCATTTTCTTTCCTTATATTACACCAGGGTCTAAAGAAGTGGTGAGTATGGAATGGCAGCAAAAATTATTACAGTGAAGCTAGAACTGCCTTTTGCTAAGCAACCAAAAAGGACAAGCACATGTGCCTTGAAGAGTATATTTCTACCCTCATAAAGATTTTGTTAAAGTTGATAAAGGCATATTTTTTTCTTTGAGGTTCCACATATTCAAATGGCCTTGGGGCCTTTTCTTCAACACAACTTCACTGTTCTTCGAAGCAGTTTCCTTGGATCGAGTACGATACAAACAACTACAGAAAACTCTAATCCAGCAAAAGCTGTTTACAAAACAGCTTTGGTTCCTCATTCACCCCTGAGAGGGGAAAGTGATAGCTGAAATACAAATAATTTCCTTAATGTAACAGACAAAAGACAATGTGACACTCTGTCAGGATACCAGGAGTTCAGATAACTGTCTTATGTGTCAGAAACATAGAACTGTATTCATAAATTTGGTTCTCCATGCACGAGCTGCAGAGAACTACAGCTAAAGATGAGAGGTTTGTTCTCCACTTACTGTATGTGCTGACATAGTTTTAGAAAAATATTATTCTGTTAATCACAGAATGGCTTAGGTTGGAAGGGACCTTCAGAGATCATCTACTCCAATCCCCCTGCCATGGGCAGGGAGGCCTCTCAACTATACTCAGCTGCAGAAGGCTTCATTCAACCTGGCCTTGAACACCCCCAGGGAGCAGGGGTTTCCTCCTTGGAAACCCTTTCCAGTCTCACCACCTTCACACCGAAGAACTTCTTCTTAAGATCCAGTCTAAACATACTCTACCTCACCTTCAAACCATTCTCCTTTGTCCTATTGCTACACACCTTTATGAAAAGTCTCTCTCCAGCCTTCCTGTAGGATCCCTTCAGGCCACCCTACCCCCAGAGCATTCCGTTCTTTAAGCCGAAGCACACCAGCTCCCTCAGCCTATCCTTACAGGAAAGGTGCTCAAGCCCTTGGATCATCTTTGTGGCCTCCAATACCTCTGTGTCCTCTTATGCTGGGGATGCAAGTACTGGATGCAATATTCTATCCGAGGTGGGGTCTCATCAGAGCAGATTAAAGGGACAGGATCACCTCTTGACCTGCTGGCCACACTCCTCTCGATGCAGCCTGGGATACAATTTGCTTACTGGGCTTCATGAGTGCACAGCCAGCTCATGCTGAGCTTCTCATGAATCAATACACCCAAGTCTGTTTTTTTCAGAGCATCTTGGAGCACTGCTTGTCCAGCTTTAAGCCAGAGAGTGCATAGGTTTCATAAAGTACAACACAGAAAGTGAATGCAACAAAGCAGAATTTGATTACCTAACACTAGAACATAACTAAGCATAGCAATTTCAGAAATTAACGTAATATACACTGCAACCTCTTTTGGAACTAAAATCTCTGGAGGCTACTTCTGTGAGTTAACTCTCTGCCTAAAGTTAGATGACAGCAAACAGCTATAGTTGGCACACTAACTGATGGCACTAGGGGAAAGGTTTATGGTGGCTAGCATCTCTGGCATAAGCAATTGCACTGCAATTATTTTAGAATCATAGCGCAGCTTTAAAAGGTGAACATTGGAATACAGCAGATTTGTTAAAAAGATTAATAAAGTTAATAAAAGTAGATTAAAATGTAAAGATCTTATTGAAAAAGAAGTAAAGTAAGATCATAAAAAGCTTGAAAAAGAATCAATTTATTTTTAGGTTTCAAACCAGAGAATATCTGCTCGGTCAAGTACACCACTTTATTACAAGGCTAGTGCATTGATTTACATCATCATCCTAGTTTAAAAGATTGCAGAGCCTCTTGTGTTTCTTCACGTAAGACATATGGAGAATTGCCTTAAGCATTGCAACAAAGCTTTTTCCTTTATTTCTTCCTGCATTTACCTTCTCATTCTTAGTGATGATATGCTCTTTGACCGCACTGTTTCATCAGGGTGGATTTTATCAATTCCTAAACAACTGTTATTACTATTAAAAAGAAAATGAAGTACTGATTTATTAAAATAAGTTACACTAGAGATGTCAGACAGAATTTGGTGAACTTGGCCTAAAGCAGGTAGTTTGGATGGGGTTTGGTTTTTTCTTGGTAGAATTTTCAGAATCTTTTATATTTTGTACATTAAAGGACCCCTTCAGCATGCAAACTGCCACAACATGAGGAGGTAAACGATACACAAAGGCAATGGAGTTGTAGCAAAAATGTTTTAGATGTCTTCATGCATAATCTCCCCTTAGATGTTAATTTAACATAAGCAAGTCTACATTACAATATGAGCAGCCTCGAATAATTGATTAATTTACTGATCACCTGGAATTCCAGCAGGCAGATCTGTGCAACCAGCATATTTCCTTTGGAGTCTCAAACTTCCATCTGACCCACCTGGGCTTTTGTGTCCAGGAGGATGAGTTTAATTTAATTTCTGCAAGAAATAAGGAACCTTATTCCTGCAAAATAGAGCCATAGGCAGTAATTTTAACATAGGCTGGGAGTATAAAATAGGAAGGTTAATCAAGTGTCCTTGACAAAAATTTACCTTTTGTGACTTCTTTTATCTGAAATTCATTAACCAACACTAAAGTTTCTCTTTACACTATCACAGGTTTCTCGCAGCTCAGGATCTGGCATTGGATTTCCCCCGTCAAGAGATCTGCAAACTCGGGATCCATTTTGACAGCCTATACACAGCTATAGGTATTATGTTTAAGTTTTAGTGTTTCCTTTGTTAACATCCAGGCAGATTCCTTCTTACTGTTCAAATTACTACTTTTTTTCTTTATTACTATTATGTTCTTCCTCACTTCGGGCCATTTCTCTCCTTCCTGGGTTTTTGTGTCCGCAGTAGTTAAAGTACCTTTTGGGGATTTTTTTTTTGCTTGGTTTTGGTTTTGTTCTGGTTTGTTGGGGGATTTTTTTTTTTTTTGCTTCACACTGGTCTTCCTGTTCCTTAAGCTCTTTAGGTTTACTTTTACTACTGCAAGTATTGGCTCCACTGCCACTTATGCTTCCTAGTCCCATTTCTCAAGGATTCAGACAGGGTGCTTTTCCATCAATAGCAGCAACATGATGCAAAGCCTTCCCACCGTGGGAAGCACAATTATCTTTCCTTCATTGATCCTCTTCTGGCAGCACAATAGAGCTTTAAGTTTTCAGCAGTAAAACCATGAGTCCTTAGCATTCCTTAGCCTCACTTGCAGGAATAATTCATAAGGGAAGTGTGGTAAGGGTTTTAATTTGCCATTAAAGCAGAAGAAACCCAAAGTCCATCAGAAGAGAACTATCAAAACACCATAACCAACAATCATGCCATCCCTGCCCGTATAACTTTGCTACAACCTCATTGTTTCAGCACATACCCATTATATTGTACCTGAACTGGATTTTAAATTACCTTGGTTAAGGCAGCATCCTCGTGTTTCTGCTGCAAAGGAATGAGTACTGCTTCCCATAAATTATAACAATTATTCTTCAGTGGATTACTCATTTGCGTAAAGATTACTCACATACCTCAAAAAAATTAAAATTACTGTAAGAGAAGAGGGACTGAGGCTGTAACCAGACACGCTACCATGGCAGTAGCTCGGATCATGCTTACAGTGCCCACTGCTAAGTGCCACTTGCATGACCTGGCTAGACTGCACTGCCTCTTATCTGCCAGCAGAACTGTGTGTGGAGTCACTCCCTAACCCAGATCTGTCAAAATGATCTTGTTAACTTAAACGCTTTTAATAGTAAGGTGTTTTTTAAACCAAATCATTTTGACAGAGCTGGGTTAGGCCACTGCTCATGCTATTCTTCCACCAAGAGCAATTTGAATTTAAAAGGTTCTTGAGCTGCCCCCGCAACATGCCAGCTGCATGCTTCCAAGAATTCTCCTCCATTCCCATTCCTCTCTTCACTGCAGTTCACTGTCCTAGCAGTGGTGGTATTTGCAAGGCAACACCACAAACCACATCAGTGAAATGTAGTTTTAAACAAATGGCACCAAAACTGTTTCAAGAAGTCTTTCCCTTCAAGTTTATAACCCAGAGAATTGCACTGACTCAGTTTACAGCACGGCTGCACAAAGCAGTTGCATCAGCACAACTAAAGAGACCATAAACTACAGGACAGCCGCACAAAGTTTTGGAAATAGCCGTGCTGCCAAACAGCAGATGAAGTTTCACTATCTGCTTTAGAGAGCAGTCAGGCAAACAGTTGAATCAACAAAATTGAGTGGAGGATAACTTCTGGAAAAGAGAACAAGCAATTAGGGACAGTGAAACTACTTAAATAAAACTCTGATGGACTCCTAGTAGATAAAGATGGCAATCTGATGCAGCTCTGTTGATGGATGCTGGCAGATTTTAGGGATGGAAACCTCTCCTGCCATCTCTGCTGCAGCCAGGCAGCAGATAGATGTGCTGATCCTGGATGTGCTGTTCCAAGAACAGGCTCCATCAGGAGGGGAACTCTGGTGATCCTGACCTGAGTTGTGCTAGCAGCAGCAGCAAGTAGCACACACTTCAAGTATACGTTGTGCAGAGACGTGGAGAGGAACCTGCCAATACAAGTGCAAATCAATTGTCCAGGTTCATTTTGATGTATCGTGTGTGACAATTTGCTTATGGTTGCTTGGAGAACCAAGGAGAGTTATGCAAAGAATTACTAATTTCAGCAACAATGGTAACAGACACCACCTCTCTCTTTCTCTGGGTCTTAGATATTCTGTCCAACACACACATATACACACAGAGTAATTTACTGTGCAAAGATATGCCACTGTATTTTTTAAACTTAGTCATGCATTGCTAGTTCTCATAGTTGAAGACATCTGAACAGATCTTTAGGTTATTAAGTGAGTTCTTAAGGTTGTGTCAAATGCAAAGGGACTGTTTTAAGCACATAGTTGATCAATCTTTGCATCAGACCTACAGCTGATGGAACCTATACCCTTGCACTGAGGAAATGTAGACATACACATGCAGCTACAGAAACACATCACTTTCCCCAATATTTAGACATTTCATATTTATTGGGAGATTTATTCATCTAGCTATAAGATGATTAGTATTACTATTAACAAAACAGGTTACTCCAGTTTTAGGGGTCTGTTTCAGAGGCAGAGGGAAGGAAGACTTAGAAATGTGTTTCTAAGATAAATTCCTTTTCTTTACTTTCCTTAGGCTTTTGCTTTCACTAGGAAATGCCATGATTGGTGTTCTGAAGTAGAGATGAGCCTGCTACAGGACATAGATCATTACACTACTTGACTAATGCTTTGGGATAAAGAGAATGATGTATTTCAATGCGATATACTTATCTTTAATTAAAGCCATATATTGTAACAAAAAGTCCATTATTCTGTGATTGCCTAGCATGATACTTTATAATAGCTACAAAGTCTCTTTTATGTAAGTGACTACCTAAACCTTTTTGATACTTTTTGAAAAATGTTTACTTTTAGGATGTTTTTCTTTTTTTGGAGGAGAGGGGGAGCAGGGGGAAGTGGGGGTTTAAAGAACCCAAAAGAGTATCCTGGCCCCGAGGTGTTGGAATCTGTTGGAATCAACAGAATTTCTTATTTTGCTACTCTTCAATAGTAAAATCAATGTGGGCCAACTTTAAAGCTGCCACAGTTCTGATAAGTTGTACATAAAGCTGTCAGTCTTTCAGAAGTGTTCACTACTTTACTGAACCAGAGTGGATTTAAAAAACAACAACCACCAACCAAACAAAAACCAACCCAACAACAAAACACCCAATAAACACTTTCAAGTGTTTTGTTACCTCTTCCAGACTATTTTTTTTTTCTTCTATTCTGTTATTACTTATATTGTGCAGTACTCGGGAACTCCAGCCATGAATCCACTGCACTACACATTGTACAGTTACAGGACGAAGAGGGAGGATGTGCTTCAGAGTTTCCAATTGAAGTAATATGACTTGTTTGATCACACTTCCTCTCCAACATAACAAGCATCTGTAACATTTTAGGGCTGGTGGTTTCATTTGTGTTGCATTTTGTTCATTTTTCTTTTTATTTTCCTTCCTTTTTTTTCTTTTTTTGGTGACAGGTGGTACCAAAAGAATAGACATTAAAATAAAAATACAGCTATTTTAGCTCTTGTGTAGAATAAAAGGTATTTGCAAGCTTCCCCTTCAACTTCTTATACTTAGAAAAAAAAATAAATAAGACTTGTTTGGGTCAGGGGAGTCAGATACTGTAGTGATGTGTGTCAGAACATCACCTCCAAATATTGTGCTGAGGAGCTCATGATGCAGGCTCAGAACAGAGAGGGAAGAAAGCAACAAAACTCCTTGGATGACCAAGGTGGTTCAGAAACTTAAACGTGACAAAAACAGATGTATCTTCATTGTTTTCATTCTATAGTAAGATGAAGAAATGAACAAAAGTAATTTTTATTCTTTACAGTCCACTGATTAAAGTGATTTTCCTTAGACTAAAATAGAACTGTATTACATATAGATTTAATAGCTTCAGCTCATGCCAGCCTCATCTCTCAAACCGATGCTCATTTTTATGAGGGTGTATTGCATAATTTCAAGACCTATCTCACTTTTAAAGAGAAGGGAAAAAAAGGCAAGTTGTGCACCAACATGAAGAGAGCTCATAAAAAGGCAAACAGATTGGCCTGTGACTGAGAATTAGGTGTTAACCATGCTCTGCCTAGGGCATCATTTATCATGAGAGTTTCAGCAGATGGGATGTGCTTACCCTGTACTTGCTGAAAAATGTTTAAATATTAATGGAGGACATAAATGTCTTGCTTTCTGGGCTACTTTTTCAGTCCTTTTGTATGATATATGACACAGCTTTAATTTTTGTTGGCTTTCTTTAAAAGAATATTAGGTGTTCTCCATGTAATTCAACAAAAGATAATAATTAAACTAAAACACACAAGTTTTTCTGACTTGTGATGAGACTAAGAATATAAAATTACGACTGGTCATTGTGATTTAGTGAGAGCTATACAAACTTTCTAGTCACATGCATAAATGTGTGTGTACATAAAAAAAACCCAAACAACCCACAAAAAAAGCCCACCAAAAGCCCAAACCACCTAACTTTAAAAAGGAAAAAATATGAATAGAACTGGACTTTTCCAACTACATTCAGTACTGCTGCAGTAAATATATTCAGATCTTTTCTACTGCAACAAATTAAATTAGAAGTGAAGGTCCTTAATTTCACATCATTGCATTTCCTGGCAGTTTTACCGTCAACAAGTTGTTGGGAGAGAATTAGGGTCCTCCAACATTAAATCTTTTGCTGTTGCCAGGTTGAGATTTTTGGTTTGGCCACTTTGTTGTGTTTGTTGGGGTTTTCTTCCTTTCTTTCTTCCATTTATTTGTTTGATTTACCCTAACTTTTGGAAATGCACACAAAAAAAAATAAAGCTCACAGACTAGTATACGGAACTCGGGCTGAACTTCAGTAACATCAAGACTTAAAAGTGCTGAGGATGTGTTACATTGGACACAATCATGGCTGTTACATTTCATCCATAAAGGAGGTTCAAATCCAAAGTATTGTGAAACCCGTGTAAGGAATTGCACTGCCTGTGAATGCATGCAGTCCATTTGCATTAGCACTTAGGGGCTCCGATGTAATGAGTTTATATATGTATTAAAATACACATATATATAGAATTATGAGAATTGGTCACTGCAAAGGATTTAAATGGTTATCTGACTTCCTCAAATTAAGGTGAGCATTGCTTCCCAGGAGTAAGTTGCTTCGACTGAACGTTCACCAAATCAGGAAGTTGAAACTAGGATCTAATGACTGCCAAGACTGACTGATTTCATACTGCTTCGAACTCCCACATCCAGCTACAAAGACTGGAGCAAGAAACTCTGAGCAGTACCTTTCTGAGCTTGCCTATGACTTAGGCACCACGAGGTACATAGACACTTCTCATAAAGGGTTTCACTTACCCAGATCTAGGATTGGTTGACATCACTCACTTCAAATCCAAGCCAAGGTGCTGATCATTCTGAATTTCAAATGAATTTCACAAGCCAAATAGAATCATAGAATTGCCAGGGTTGGAAGGGACCTCAAGGATCATCTAGTTCCAACCCCACTGCCATGGGCAGGGACACCTCACACTAGATCAGGTCGCTCAAAGCCCTAATGCTTAACACCTTGGAAAACCAATTCTATGAGTTCCATAATTGCAACTCCTGGATAAAATCTACTCCCCGGTAGAAATTACTCTCTTGCCTAGAGTCAGATGCTTTAAACTCTATCTGCTGGTAACTGAGCTGGTACAGAAATCATCTTTTCAGCTTGCACCTACCACTGCAGAATCAATCAGTACCTAATATTTTGGGGAGCAAAATTTTATTAATACAGATGAAATGTCACTGCGTTGCCATTATTTACTTGCTTGACAAAATGAGAAACTTGCTGAACAAATTCTAGAACAAAGAAGTCTATAAAAGGGAAGGGAGATAATAATGATGATAATAATAATAATAATGATAATAACTCTCTGCATTTGAAATCTCATTTTGAACTTTGTTTTGTTCTATGTCTATCTACTGCTCAAACAGTGATCTACAGAAAGCTACAAAGTGAGCCACCTTTTCTATGGCAACAACACTAAGAATAATGTTGAGTTTCCATCAGCTAATTTAATTCTATTAATGCAATCTTATGGTAGCGATGACGCTTAAAATGTTCCAAGCTCAAAATGCTTTAGCATTTCTCTCCCACTGAAAGAATTCAGTTTGCATTATTTTAAACTCATAGTTGAAAGACTCCTATGATGTAACTACAATCTATACTGTACACATCCAACTGTCAGGTTTAATAGTATATCTAAAGAGGTCAGGCTCTAATAATATCAAACTAGAAAAAGAACAGAAAAGGAATACTGTCAAGATATGCAATATCTTGTGGTTATTGGATGGGTATAAAAATACCTGTTTATACCACATAGCAGGAGCAGTTGCTTTCTGTTACAGAGTATGAATAGTCATCTCTTAGAGATATGCAGCACCAGGGGATTCAAGCACACATTCCCATTTCCTTCTTGTTCATAAACTGAGAGGTCAGGATTTTTCCCCATTGGAAGTCTCTTCAGTTTTGGAAATGAAATTGTCTTTATGTAGCAAGGGTCAAGTGGATGGGTTCCAGGCCCCTAATTTCACTAAGTGGCTGAAAAAGTCCCAGTCAGTAGGGTGCTTAGGTCTTCTTAATGAAGACGTTAAAAGATTAAATCTGCAAGCGTGCAAGAAGGAAGAAATAGAAAAAAAATCCAAGAAGTACTTCAAAGAGTAATAGACCTATATCCATATCCAAGGCTGGCTGTGTGCTCTTAACCTGTAACAGTTCTATACCCTGAAGAAGGGAGTACAAATATACTATTTCTGGATAAGATGACGCACTATATGTCAACAGTGATACAAATAATGCATCTGGGATCAATTAATTTCTTTGGTAAAGGTGCAGTATTATTGGAAAAATTCTGAAGATTACAAATGACAAAGAAAGTGAATTCTAATCCAATTGTGAGACTGCTTCCCCCTTTACTGGTCTGGTTCAGACTTCAGTAGCAGAAGCTGGTAGGAACACCTGAAGTATATTGAAAAAGCACTAAGCGACTTTGCCTAAGGAAGATTCTACCTCCTCTTGGAGATGAATTTATTTTTTTTTTCACTAAGGGAAAGTTGTAAAAGGAGTAAATGTCCTGTATGGGGATATCTCTTATTAAAAACAGTTACATTTGTTAAGCAGGCACACATACTTCTTATTGACTTTTAAATACTGAAAAAAATGTCCAAAGTTCACTTCTTGGCTAGCAGCCTGATCAGTTAACAAATTGCACACCTGCATGACTTAAGAGATGACTTTCATGAAATAATTCAATCTCTGAGGAGACTGAAGGCCTTCAGCTTACAATTAGGCATTGAAATTGAAGTTCTTTATCGCCAGGATGCAAGTTTTGGAAAAAAAGGAGGAGAGAGAATAAATAGCAAGCCTGAGAGGAAGCTAGCAGAAAGATGTGCTCATTCTGCATGCAGTAAGGCAGAACAGTAAGGCTGAACAGATGAAAACCTTGGACTAGAACACCACTTAATAATCACTTCCCTTACTGGGTTTTTTCTGTGGCAAACATTCGTACATTCAGGTTGGGAAGTGACACTAGAGAGCTCTTGGGTTTGGATGTTATCACATTTTATGAGTATGAAATTTCATAATTTCACAAGTATTCAAGATATTAACTTCTAGCTGCCTTCTCAGGTTTTTTAATACAGGTAAAACATACACTAGATAAATACATTCAGAAGAATAAAAATCTGTTATTTATCTCCATTTACTGAGCAGCCTATTGCAAAGTGTCTTCGTGGTCATAACATTCTGGCATTGAACAGAGAGAAGGAGTATCATTCATATAACAACACTGCATATTTCTCTTTATCCTTACTACAGAGAAACTCTTGAAGAATTTCCAGAAGAGGATGAGTGAAGTTAAGAGGATTCTTTATCTATAGCTTTGGTAGTTACCAGCTCTATTCTTTAACTGACTCTGAAGTGAACAGCTGGAAGCTTCCCTTCTATTAAGAACTAACGTGGCAGATTTGAAACAATAAACAGTTAAAGTTATTTGATCTCTTACAATCAGCACCCCTCAGAAAACATCTGGCTGTGAAACCCAGAGACACAAATAGCAAGCCCTTTATGCGCTCAAGTTCACAGTTGGGAAGTGCCAGCCTTTGTGGGAGTTGTACCAGTATTTATTCCTACTTTCAGAGGAAAGACAGACAGACTCCTTTGCATGGAACAGAGTGTGTGTTTGTGCCTGTCTACAAGAGAGGAAGAGGGAGGGAGAAGTGAGGGTATAGAGTTTGATACCTGTTGGCAACACAAGCAGGTTTGTGTAACACCGTTATGTGCCAGGTTGGATTGATTCCACTCTATTTAGTCTGGTACTAAACACAAACTGTTTGAATTGAGACAGATTCAAGACATGACTGCACAGCAATGAACCACAAAGGAATTCCTGCCTGTGCTAAGTGGTGTCACCTTCATGGCGGTAGGCAGCGTCTAAATAAGGATTTGAATTAATCTCTTCTATAATATCCACATACAAACTGCCATGGGCTTCCTGTGCAGAAGCTTTGCAGTGCCTCCCAGGCTGCCCAGCCAAGCACCATATACAGGTCTGATATCGTCTAGTCAGGATGCTGCCTGACAGCTTGGGGCTCCCGATTGGGATGCTGCTACCTAGCAGATATTGCAGCCAAGCAGAATATAAGGATGTGTTACTCCCCTGCCTTCCTCAAAGAGAAGATAAAACATTCTGTGAAACGGCCCGCTTCAGGGGTCGGCAGACTCCTGCATTTCTTCTCTAGGAACCTTGGCAGTGATGCAACTAATGAGTGGTTGGAGCTAAGGGGCTTTCTCCCTTTCCGAAGTTTCAGCTGGGTGCATTATCTGTTTAGTTAACCAGGAAAAGGAAAGGAAAACAACTTGTGGGACAGTATTGGCTCCTGGCTAGTTACAGCTATTCATTCCCATCTCAGCCTTTAAGAAAAAGAACAGTATTTCTGGGATGCTTTCCTTTCTGAATGTGGGAAAGGAAGCTATAATACCATTCTTTTCTATTTATTTACCTAGGGGGTGCGAAGCTTTTGGGGGAAGGAAGGTGATAATAGATCAGGGGGATTTTCCCCCGCTCGTGGTTTTTCCAGCCTCCTCCTCCTCCTCCCTCATTTACATATCTGGCTGTTGGGTGATTTTTATTCTCAGCACGAAAACTGCAATCTATTTCAATGCATGAATGCAATCCTGCATCTATTCAACACAGTGAAATAGCCCAGAGATTTATTGTACTAAATAAGAAAACAAGGAGAAGAAACAGAAGAAACGGGTTCTCCAGCCCTGGAAGCTACCGTCTGTGATCCAAAGTCCTCCTGATCCTTTAAAAGGGGGTGGGGGGGTAGGAAAGGATGGGGAAACAACCCACTCAAAAAAAAACCCAAAAAACCAAACAAACAAACCACCAAAAAAAAACAGGAGGAGAAATAGCCACACCACCACCACTCCTCCTCCCAAGGGAATAATAATTTTTTTTAAAATAAAAATTAAAAATCTTAACTAGCATCCCATGGCATTTTCATCATCAGGAATTTCCAAACATCCGACTTAATGAGGCACTACAGCTCAGCCCAATTCCGTACCTATTAAGGGGGAAAGCACTCGCACGGTGCACCTTGCGAGAACACAGCCACTAAGTCAGAAAGACATCTACAGAGAGGCAGCTCTCTGCCAGGGAGACATAAATAATATTAATAAAATGAATACTCACTCTTTCAAGAACCAAGGAAACCGCTCGCTGACAGCCACTTCTGCACGGATTGAGAGGGTGAGGTAACAAACATTAGCCAGTCCCTGTGAACAGGCAGGATTTTCCCGATTTTCTTTTCATGCTTTTTGAGGCTGCTGATGCTGGAGGAGATGCTGGTTACTTAGCTTCTCGGGTTTCTGTGCCTGCATGCTAAAGTGCAGTTATTAATTTCTCCCTTTGCACAAGCCAGAGGCAGCAGCACGTCTCCAGGAAAGCATGGATATTCCAAATAAATCCACTAATTCCGGGTCTGAGCGCTCCAACGTGCCTGCCTGCCAAATGTAACTGTGAAGTGATGTGGAAAAGTGAGCTGGGAGCCTCCCCTGACAGCTCTTATTGGGCTGATCTCGGAGGCAGGTCTAGCGCTTGGAAATTCATGTAAGCAGTTTTGGGTGGTGGTTTTTCCTCCTCCCTCTCCTTCGCACCCCCCTACCCCGCCTATCGCCCGGTAAGCACACAACTTTTCCACGATCCGCCGAGCCACCCGTTCCCCGGAGCCGCGGCAGCCGCCCGCACCGCCAACTCCGAGCCCGGGCATTTCCCTCTGGCCGGGCGGGCAGGCCGCGGGGGCGGGCGCCGTGGTGGCCCCCGCCGAGGGAGGGGGGAGGCTGGGCTCTTAGGCGGGGGGCCACCGGGAAGCTGCCCCCCGGGGTGGGAGAGCGGAACGGCGGGGCTCGGACGTGCCCGGAGCAGCACGGCGGGGCTCGGACGTGCCCGGAGCGCCGGCAGACGCGCGGCGGGCGGGGGGGAAGAGCGGCGGTGAAGCGCCGCGGGGGCAGAGGGTGAGAGGCGGCAGGCTGGAAGCAGCCCCTTGTCCTCCGAGGCTATGACCGCCGCCAAGGGGAGGCCGGGGCCGCCGGGAGACGGGCAGTGGCGGGGCTGCGGGCGTAGCGGGTCGGGATGCTGCGCGGGGAGGAGGCAGGACCCTGGGGAGGGCTGCCGGGGTGCAGAGCGGGCGGGAGGGGCAGGAGGCAGTTGTACATCTCCGTGACAGCCGCCGCGGACAAGACAGTCGGACGCGCCAGGGACAGAGGGCATACTTCAAAAACCCTTTGCCAAACTAACCCCAAAGAACTGCAGGCATTTATTTTTTCTCCTGTGTTAAAGCCGAGGGTGGCAGTCAGATTATAAGCAGGAGCCTGAACCCGCCTAAACGCAGAACAGAGCCAAGACCTCAACACAGCAAGCAATGGCTGAAGGGCAACCGCGGTACAGTAAGTTGTTGACCACTGCCCGGTTTCCAAATCCTCTTTGTGACTGACATCGTGCTGGTGCCCTGCACAGCCCCAGCTTGAAAAGCGCTGGAAAGAGGCTGAGCGACCCTAAGCACTGGCTGTCCTCAACTGCCTTTGACTTGAAGGTTGCTCATCCCTTCTGAGGGCTCACCACGGGTCCAGGCAGGGCGGGCAGCAGAGTGCCCTTGCAGAGGACTGAGGAACACCGCAGCCAGCACCACATGAGAGGTCAAAGCGACCCCTTTGCCCGCCCCCTTCTTTAACAATTAAGTTTATGAGTTTTCTTCCATACTGTGCTGCATATATACTGTATGAGCAGATTAGCTGTATTATATTTAATAATTGCATACATCATAGCTCTAAGTGTTACCACCACGTATATTTTTTTACTAAAAAAAAGGGGTCAGTATTGTGCTAGGAGCACAAAGTATAGACATGATGAAGTACAGATGACAACTCCTAAAATGGAGGACTGATTCAACACTTAAGTAGTGCTGTTGGGGAAGCTTAAGTGCACTCAGTTCCATTCCTTTACTCCAACTTTCTTTCACCAGCATTATGTTGTGTTTAAGATGAGCATCTCATGTCGTTTGGTATTATTAAAGCTAGTTTGTTTCTTAATTTCATTTGTAAATGGCTGCTCATCTTAAACTCATCTCTATAATCTATAAACATTCTAACCTTCAGCAAGAAATGACTACATTGCTGAACATCTACCTGTGATTACAGAAAGTGGCCTCCGTTATTCCTCTCTATAGTAAGGATATCATATAATTTAATTTCCTGATTGTTAATTTTTGTGCATGCACGCGTAAGGCACTGGATGAAAGAAACATGCATTTAGAGCTTCACTAACTAAATGCAAGTTATTGCAGAAAACTGCTGCATTTCTTCTTGCACAAATATTCATTCTGAAAAGTCTGTAACTCATCAGAATGTAGCAAACTCTACCCAGAATTTGACATTTTCCAAGGGCAATGAAGAAACATCTAACTATTTCTTTGCTTCCCTCAGCCCAACTGGTAACTTTCCAAGCTGTGAGCCTGGGATGATTCCTTGGAGAAGGATGGATATAAAACACACAATACTTACACTTGAAGCAGGCTGAGAGCCTTGAGGGAAATACAAAACACTTTGCAGTGCAACAGATAACATCAGAAATGTGGCTTCCCTTTACCTGGGATTCCACTGAGGCAAAGGGCATTTTTCTTCTCCATCCTTCCACCAACTGAAAAACACAATGAGAATACAGATGCTGTCACAAGGAAACACGAGGAAGTTTAACCTGCAATTAATGACAGTTAGAAAACTCTTTTTATGAAGGTATCAATAAGACTAATTGCATACCTTTCATTCATTTTTATCAACAAATACTTGATGGAAGTACACAAGGGTTATATCCCTTACATCTGTGCTTTAAACAAGTAGCACAGAGGGTATGGGAGGAAAGCTAATGGTAGAGGTTGTACCCTCAAGCAGAGCTTAAAAGTATAGGTTTTGTTTTGATTTCAACCTTTGACTTTTGCCCTTTGTTCTATGTGACCTTTCATAGATTCTTAGATTACTGGGGCAAATGCTGTGCTCTTTTATCCCCAGGTTGTGGTAGGAGAGGATACTAAGTGTCTTGTTAAAATGGATTATGGATTCCCCTACTGGGAAACCTTTCAGATGACAGGAAGAAGTGTATAGATTAATATTCAATTTAAAAATAATCCTGGGATAGCAAATATTTACAACTTTCTGCATCTTATCCAAGTTAAATGATTTAATTATATTTATCATAGTGATATATATACACACACACACTCTGTCACCACTGATGAGTATGCTGGCTAAAATTGGTTTCCTCTTAAATACATATTACGAGGAAGATACCTCCTCTATCTCCTAAATTTAGGTTTTTTTTAAACAACAAGCATCTCTGATTCCAACTGAAAGGAGATTAAACTTGTAGTAGCTGTAGTGAAGAAAAAAATAAAATAGAATGATATGCAAAATGTGACTGAATGCATCCTGGATTAAACTGGAATTCAAATTTCAGTACTGAAAAAAATACATGCAGAAGCTTCACGAGTTTGGGTGGGGTTTTTTTTTGTTGGGCTCATTGGGCTTTTGGTGTCTTTTTGTTGTGATTTTTTGGTTTCTGTTTTTTTGGTTGTTTGGTTTTGTTTGTTGTTTGTTTGTTTGTTTTTTTTTTTAGTTGATTTGGTTATTTTGACTGGCTGTAGCTGGTAAAGGGGAAAAGATTAACATCTGCTTGGAAGAGAACCTGGAGATTTTCTTCCATTTTACTTTGCTTTTAGAAGTAAGAAGGATAAAAACCCAAATGTGATGTGTAATTCATTTACAGACAGGAAATAGCTGTCTATCATCTAAAACTGTATGGCATAATGGAATTCAAGCCTCTTTTCACCCTTTTGTATTTATGAAAACAGTTGTTGGCTATTACATAATTCTTTGTTCCTCAGCATTGCTAAGCAGTGCAATAAACTGTTTTCATAAGACAGAGAATTTAGACCTTACTGCTTAAAAATACTCAATAGAAGAGACTCAAAATGAGCTCTTAAGGGGCAGCTCAATCACAGCACAGCCTTAAATGGGCCGCTGCTGATGTAAATGTTTAGCGTCATCTCATTTAAATAACAATGCAAAAGTCAGGAACATGAAAGGGGTGGGGAGGAAAGTCAGGGAAGGCATGCCTGGGAAAGAAACTACTATGTTAATTCTTCACATTCAGGTTTTATTCCATCAAATCATCTAGTAATGAGATATTTCCCTCAATGTTGCAGTAGACGATTTAAGTTTTTTTATATACAATAAGGCCTGATCCGAAATTACCCTGAGGTTAATGAGTCCAGTGTGAATTACTTGATCAAGATAAATGACTACTGCAATCTACTTGTGCTTACAGGGATTACCACTAGCATGTCACTTCAAAGGAATATTAATAATCTACAATTAATAACTGATCTGAAAGTTGCTAAAGCAAGCTTGCAGAACAGTGGTGTAAGCTACCATTGTCCTATTCAAGCTTTAAATTAGATGCTTTCTCCAACAGTATCCAAACACTCCACCAAGTTTCTACCTTTTGCTCAAGTTATGTGAGTGATTATTCCAAAATTTAATTTGCTTTGAAAGGCTTGAATTCATATTCCATAAACTAAGAAGACATAAGAAACCTTATCTTAAGTCCAAAATGTTTCTGAATAACATGCACTTTTATCAGTTCCCTGTGCCAGTAGAGAGACATAATTACCTTTAGAACACAAGTTCTTATCACTGTCTTGCAACCTTTAAAACTTGCTTGTATTCAGTTATCACAGGCCGGTTATCATGAGAAATAATGATCCTCTGTGTTTGGGAAGTCACTGAAGCCATCGGTAACCTGAAAAATTTCCAATGTATGATGTTTACAACTGATACTGTAGATTAAAACAAAGGGAATGATACAAATGGCCCATGAATGATGACAAAGGTGGTTTGAGGTAGGGTTTATTTATTTATGTATTATACTGACAGACATCCCAGGTTTCATTTTAACAGAGGAAGCTAGAAAGACTAAGAAATTTAAGTGAGAAATTTGCAAAGGAATGCCAGATCTTTATGGAGATCAAAACTGGTTAGAATTCAGTGTGAAACACTAGAACAGAAAGCTTGAAAAAAACCACTGGAGAAAGAACAAACCAGTAAAACAAAAGCATCCAAAAGTGACAAACGTTCTCAAATACCTAAACCCACTTGTTTTCCAGCCTGGTCTTCCATGAAAGACATCTAATCAAAGTCCCTTCCCCTTGTTACTCTATCCATGAGAAGAAATAAATGCTCTGATTTTTCCTAAGTTACTTTTGCCTCAATGGGACAAGCACATTCCGAGAACCATGGAAATTCAATTTCCAGCCCAAGGGCTGTCAAACACAAACAAGGATTTAACCCCACAGCAGCAATGAGCTTTTGGGCCCTTAACAGATCCTTTTCCCATCCCCAAATTACTCCATTTAGTACAATAAAATGTAACTCGTTCTGAGCCCTCTTCATGTTACAGAGTTAAAACCCCCCAACTACACATTTGTGTACCATATGCACCAATGATATTACAGAGAGCATAAAAATCACAACACGTTATCAGGTTTTAGTATTCCTTGGATACTGTTTGCAATTCTGATTAGTTGCTGTCAAGCTGACTATTAGAAAAACAAGTATTTCTTTTGTACATCAAACACTAAGAGGGGGAAGGAAAAAAAAGCAAAGCAAATTACATCAAGCAAAGCAATCAACCAATTTTTGTTTTCTACATTAATGGTTCTGGATCCAATTTGGAAGATTAAGCTTTTGCTTTTAGTTTTCAATATGCCTTGTGAATATAGGTAACTGTTTCAGAAGCTGTGCAAATATTGTTTGCTCTACCTCAAGTGCCCTCTAGTGTGCAGTAATTAAGCAGGTTAAAATACTATTTTTTTTCCCCTTTTTCCTAACAGCCACTCTTCTAAATCCCAAAGTAACATGTAACACTGCATTTCTTCTCAGAGAAAGGAAAGATTCAATGTTCACTACATTAATTGTGTAGATATAAAGGAATCATCTCCTCTATGTAAAATCAAATCACCCCCTTTCCTGTCAAGTTTTTATTCTCAGAGGTATTAGTTAAATAAAGCCCCATAATTCTTCTGGATGTTGTGCAAATGTTGAGATACAAACAGTTTCAGTGTTACCAGGAGCAAAACAATAGTATTTTTCTATATGCAAACAGAAATTAACATACTCATCAGCAAGACATAACCCTAGAAGAAGGTTTAGCAACAACACCACCCCCCTCACCCCCCCCCCCCCATCTTAATTATGCTTCTGTGGGTTGGTTTGAAATACATTTCTAAGTGCTGGACACTACTGACAACCCTAGCTCTGACAGTTAAATGAGCTCTTGTAGGCAAACAAATACTCTCTACAAATACACCCTTAACTTGTGGACTATGGAAGTACTCTCATGTAGACATTTAGATCCCATTCTTTATCAGCAAGTGATTGAATAGGACTGTAATGAAAGTTGAGAAAATAAGTAATTCTACATAAATATAAATTTAAAAAAACCCAATGCATTCCTGAGGCACACATGTAACAAGTTCTGTGTGTTCTCATCTGACCTTTTGTTAAGCTGAGGTGCTTGGTTAAAATTCTGACCTTACTTGGCTGGACAAGTTGTGCCATGGCTGTCAGAGAGAGGAAGTCTTGTATGACTCTGCTTTTTGGCTGCAGCAGGCAATGCATGCAGCCAAGCAGCTCTAGCCCTTTAACTGCCACATCAGCAGGACAGAAGGTGGCTGTCTGTCAACAAATACAGAAAAAAAGGAGGACAGAAGAAGAGAGGATGTTGGGAGATAATAGCCTGGATAAGTAAAATTGCCAGGTGCAGCTCTGAGAACAAAGAATTAAAAGTATCTTTAAGATGTATCTGCAAGCAATAGTTGTTTAATTTATTTAATTATATTTCTAAGGTGCTTCTCAAGCTTGAGCTACCCACCTCAATTTCTGCACTGCACAAATAAGGGGAGAATGATTGGAAGACTTTTCCCCATTCCTCATTTCACTGTGGTCTGACTTAAGAGCCAAGTATCTATTTTCAAGCAAGATTTACCATAAAATTCCAGGATAATAGCAGGCCTAATCATACTCTACCTAAAACAGATTTTTAATGGACTTCTAGCTGAGAGCTGAGGTAAGAGGGATGGCTGGATCCCAGGGGAGGTGAAATGCTTGCTTGTACTGGGGAAATTTTTCAAGGTGAAGGAACTGAATCTTTTACGAGTTGTAAAATCAGTAGGACTGCTTCTGAGTGGAAAGAGTCATCATCATTATCTGAGCTAAGGCTGTGGTTTTAGGGTTGTGGTTTCCAAGTGAGGTGCTCAGAGAAGGCAACAGGATTGTTTCCTGTCCGCTAGCTCAGACTCTTCCCTGCATGGCATGTTGGTTCTTTCAAATATTTTTTTTTTTTGTAACTGAACTGCTTCTCATGCATTCCACACGGAACATACTTTTCTAACACAGTTCTGACACATGCATGAAGCTAACAATGGAAAGCTAAAGAGCACAGTATACCGATACACACTTTTCTGAAACTTAACAGCATCTTTTCATCTGTCTTAATAGCCATACTGCAGCCAGGCGACACAATGGCAGCAATGCAACAACTGATTTATTCCAGAAAAGACACGTTCATACAAGGAAATCTTTTAAGTTTAGATCAGCTCTTTATGAAGCTGCCTTCCTTAACTAGAGTAGAAATAGCATTATCTTAGGTGCGCTTGGAGGTAACAATAGCAGGTACGCAAACTAACGGTAGCTGTGGTAACTGATAGAAGGGCAAGGAAAAGTAGCACAGGCCTCGGGTTTCAGCATTTGCCACCTGAAGAAGCTCCCAGAAAGGCAGTTTCTCATACACCACAGCACAAATCTAGTAGCAACACAAGCTGAAATTTGGCTGCTAGTTGAAACTGCATTTGTTTTTCCATTCTGAATGCAGTGGCAGATTAGGAGTGTGTCTCCAGAGATTTCTGGTTTGTTTCTTAATTTACTTAAGAAGGTAAGTCAACATATTGGTCCTAAAGCAACTGCTGACATGGTAGTTTGGTAGACACCACCACCACCAATAAAGACAACACCACCAGTAATAATGTAATGCTCTGGTAAAATAAAGCATCCATTTCCACTAAAAAAAAAATACTACTGGTGTGTCTGGAACAAACATTGGTAGTTAAAGAGAATATAAATAATTGAAGTTCCCAGGACTTAATGCTAAAGAACTTTCTCAGTAAGTAGCTAAAACAGTAGAATACATAGAGGAAGAATTATTGTGCTGGAAAGAATGACTTCTAATGCCAGTTATTTAGTGAATCAAGACTTAGTTGAGAATGCCCCTGCTTACTGCAGAGGAGGTTGGACTAGATGACCTTCAGAGGTCCCTTCCAACCCAGATCATTCTGATTCTATGAAATATATGTCATATAGTAATTTAAGAACTTTGACAGGTGATACTTATTACCAGCAGTAGTAATATCAAATGAAAAAATTATCTGAGATGCTGGAAATCCCTTCCCCCACAGGAAACAACCTGAAAATGGTGCAGCTGACAGTTCTGTTGGTTGTTGATCCTCAGCTTCTTGTCAAGTACAAGAGACAGAAGTACAGGGACAGCAGTAAAATGAATAGTTCTCCATGAATTACTTCAGTCAAACAAGCCAACTGTGGCATAACTGAAGGAATAATGGGGCCTGATTCACTGCTTGGCTAATGTCACAATTCCGGTTTAACACTGGAGTAATGCTGTGGCAAAAGTTGACCCATATTTTTATTTAAATTAAAATCTCTAATATTCATCAAATATTTATAAGAATATATAACAAATAATTGTGGCAAACATTGCATAATAAAGATGAAAGGGAAATTAACCTTGTGAATTTTTAAGCTGAAGAATAAAGACCATTACATTAATAAGACTTAATTATAGCATTAAATATTTAAAATTATGTCCTCTAATAAATGTTTTTATTTAACATATTTCTTTTTTATCTATTACTTTAGTAAAATGCCTTTAAGATATGAACAAAACCGCAGCAGAGCTCTTTTTTTAGATAGTCATGCAATTACAGAAAACGCGAGAAGGGAGCCATATGTTACCTCTTCAACTCAAGGTCAGCTTTCAGGACAGAACAATCTGTGCTGCCACAAACCTCAACTCCTTCCCTGGATGGGCTGCTGAGGGGCTGCATCTTTGCTAAGCATTTTTCATCAGTTACTCTTTTCTTTTTGTAAGGCTGCCTTTGCTCTGTCTGTGCTAATGAACTAAGTGAAGCTAGCACAAATAAAGCTTAATTCTATCCATGTTTCCAGCATTCCCTTTAGCATCTAACCCTGTTTAAAAGGGCATAGAGGGCAGTTCAAAGAACAGCTTCTAGCCTACACTGCTGAGTCCTCCTTTGCTACACTGCATCCATTGGTCTTCTGCCTCCAGTTCTGGTGTCCCCGTCATAAGATGGACACAGAGCTGTCAGAGCAAGTCTAGCCAAGGGCCACAAAGATTATCCAAAGGCTGGAACACCTCTGCTTTGAGGACAGACTGAGGGAACTGGAGTTGTTCAGCCTGGAGAAGACTCTGGGAAAACCTTCCAATACCTGAAGGGATCCCACAGGAAGGCTGAAGAGGGACTTTTTGTAAGAGTATCCAGCAACAGGCAAAATGGAATGGTTTTAAGCTGAGGTTTAGACTGGATTTAGGAAGAATTTCTTCAGTATGAAGGTGCTAAGACTCCGGAATGGAATGCCCAAGGATTCTGTGGATGCCTCCTCCCTGGGGTGTTCAAGGCCAGGCTGGATGAGGCCTTGAGCAGCTGAGTCTAGTTGAGAGGCATTGCTGCCTATGGCAGGGAGGTTGGAGTAGATGATCTCTGAGGTCCTTTCCAACTTAAACCATTCTATGATTCTATGATTACTGACAGAACACATGTGTAGAAGCAGCATTTGGAAACTAATAAGGAAATCTTCAGCAAGTTAGCACCCTGCAAATGAGAAAGGGTCAGTTTGCTTGCAAAGGATTGGAAGGTACAAGCTTTGCAATGAATGCAACCCACCCCAGCATCCCTTTGTTAATGTCACAGGTTCTTTTCATTCCATTATTTTATCTCAGCATATTTTCTCTAGACTTCTACTGTTGTTTTGCAAAGAGAACATTGCAGCAAAAAGTGGAATTCCAACAAAAGCCAGGCTGGAGTTCATTCCACAACAATGTTATATTCCTACCAAAAAGGTATTTTGTCCTCTAGCACCCCTCCACTCCAAATTTTTAACATTTCCCTGTAATTATGGTGCTTCAAAGTAACATTTATGTCTTTTAAGCATCATCCAGTTGTTCACTCTGCCTTGGTGGTACATATGAACCACACACTCAGGTAGTCAGCATGGCTCAGCTCTCAACTGAAAAGCTGTGCATTGCATACACTTGAAGACACACTGATTAAATTCAAATGGCAAACACTAACCAATCAAATCTAACTCATCAGCATTTCAGGTTTAACAGGCTTCAATTTAATGATGCATTAGTGGAAATTCTCTTCATTTAGAAGCACACAAATACGAAGCCCTGTTTAGCTATTGTGCTTTTTCCAGTTAAGCCATTCTTTCTGTTTACCACAGTAATAGTTATTCTGCTTTAATCCTTTCAAATTCTTGTTTATTTTTGCAGTATTTGTTTGACTTGTCTTCTGTAGATTGTGTGTTTTATTGCTACGATTGTCTTCCCACTATCCCCCACCACTTCCCACTCATCTATCCGTCATCACCCATACTGTAATTACTGAAATGTTATTTGCTGGTAGACAGATGCATAGGGCTGCTGGCAAGAGTACTACCATTATGCAGTGCAAATATTGTGCAGAATATTAAAGAATGATATGAATCAAGTCTTAGTGAAAAAGCATTCTTAAGAGTTATCAAAAAGATTGAACTAAGTCTGGTTCGTCTGTTTACACATTGGACACCTCATCTAAAGCAAAGTAACATTTATTTACATTTGGCAGCTAAGGGTGCACTGGAGATATCATCTTCTAATTAACACTCATGATGCTGCAAATATAAAGAGGAATAACCCCATATTCCATTATGTGTGGCTGCCAGTCACAGCATTACAGCATTTTCTGTTCAGTGCACAAGTAAAACAATGCCACAAAGCAAGCAAGCACTGAGCTTTCACTTCAGTACCTGTCTAATAAACAATCTTCTGGAAATAAGGGATGACATTACGTGGAATAGTTACCATAAAAAACAACAACAACAAACCACCAGCAAAACAAAAAAGGCAAGTTTCCCAGCAGTGTCAAAAGGCTCAAAAGGCAGCAGAAATAACATGTGAGCTTCCACTTCGCCTTAAAGTTTCCACAAACAAGGCATCTGTTTCAAACTGCCAAGGTTCAGAGAAGTGAGAAATGACACTAAGCTTACAAATAAAAAGCTTAATCCTTAGAACAAATAAGGAATAAAATATGTACTCTGGGTCCAAATGTATCACTGCTGAAAGACAAGGTAAAGTAGTCATCCTAGGTACAGGCATGGACCAGAACACCTAAGTGAATGTTGAAAATTCTCTGGCAACTGCTTATCAGCTGTGCCACCACTAAAACTTCACCTGGGTGCATGTTTCAGTAACACAGTAGCATGTATGGTCTAGAAGGGCCCAGTGCCATATCTTCCTTCTGTTTTTGGTTAGGTAAGCAAATAAAATGGGAAGATACTGCAGCAGGGATAGGAACACTGGGACCAGCAAGCTCAAGATGCTTTCCCATGGTAATTTCGCCTTTGCTTTTCCCTTCAGTTTCTGTGGATGATTCTCAGCAGCACACCCCAAGTGCTAGCCTCATGTCTGATACACCTGTGTGCACACAGAGGGGTCAACCTGCACATGAACTTACACAGACTGCTAATACCATAGAGATTTACAAATGTTCACTTACATTGTAAGCTGTCTTCTGGAAAGCCAGTGGCTGCTGCCTTTAAGAGTAAGGCAGGATACATCATCTGCTTTATAGCTCAGCCCCAGACATGTTTGGACAGGTGTATGGTCTTCACACAAAGCTCTCTGTTAAAGTGCTTTCAGACAGACTCTTAGTCTCCACGCCACAGTTCACTGCACACCCTTGCCCTGAGTTGTCTCATATATAATTTAAATGTTTAATGCAAAGTAAAGCTAATGTTAACAATACATATTTTTTTTAAGACTGGCAGTGTAAATGCTTTATTTCCTGAAGGAATAACTAGAGTGATCCACAAGCAAATACAAACTTAAGTACCACCACCTCCACAAATATAAATGGTGCTCATCCTTGAGAAACCCAAGTGCATGCATCCCTTTCTCCTTCTTCACTAGGCAAAGTGCGATTTACTGTGTGGTTTTGCTTCAGATGAGGTATTAAAAGCTGCAGTGCACTTTCTTCTGTATTGGTATTAATGATACCTTTGAAACTGTGATGTCTTTGATATGTGCTGTGTGCTGTTGACTGATGGCTCTTTCTAGCCCTTAAAGGTACTTTGTTTTGGCAGGTTTGTGTGGGCTGAGAGCGGAAGCTGTAAGAATATTTTGAAGCTGAGGATTTTAAATTAATATTACGTTTCATATCATTAAAATTGAGATAGCAATAACCTCTAAAGTCATCCTAAACTTTCTTTGTCTGTGCAGGAAATTATTAGATATTATCCTATCTTGGTTCTTGATAGTCTGTATTGTTATTCAGAGTCAGTGGATGAGAATCCCAGCAAGCAAGAGCAGGGACAGCAGAATCATTCTCATTGTGCACATCCTCTTGCATACTTGCTGCATGGGCTCCCAAATTCTTTTCTCAAAGCTCAGAAGCAGAAATTGTGATATTTGTATGATTAACACCTTTGTTATCAGGAAGCAGTATCTTTCACATACAACAAATGGAGATGATACAAACATTAACACTGAAGAAAGGATTTAGGAAAGGGGAATTATTTCTGGCAGGGATAAAGATCAAGATGTGCCCAGGCAGCTAAGAGGGCCAATGGCATCCTGGCCTGCATCAGGAACAGTGTGGCCAGCAGGAGCAGGGAGGTGATTCTCCCCCTGTACGCTGCACTGGTTAGGCCACACCTTGAGTACTGTGTCCAGTTCTGGGCCCCTCAGTTTAGGAAGGAGGTTGACTTGCTGGAGCGTGTCCAGAGAAGAGCAACAAAGTTGGTGAGGGGTTTGGAACACAAGCCCTATGAGGAGAGACTGAGGGAGCTGGGGTTGCTTAGCCTGGAGAAGAGGAGGCTCAGGGGTGACCTTATTGCTCTCTACAACTACCTGAAGGGAAGTTGTAGACAGGCTGGGGCTGGTCTCTTCTCCCAGGGAACCAGCACCAGAACAAGAGGACACAGTCTCAAGCTGCACCAGGGGAGGTTTAGGCTGGATGTTAGGAAGAAGTTCTACACAGAGAGAGTGATTGCCCATTGGAATGGTCTGCCCAGGGAGGTGGTGGAGTCACCATCATTGGAGGTGTTCAGGAGAAGACTTGATAGGGTGCTTGGTGCCATGGTTTAGTTGATTAGGTGGGTTGAATTAGTTGATAGGTTGGACATGATGATCTTGAAAGTCTCTTCCAACCTGGTCTATTCTATTCTATTCTATTCAGATAAATTTGTGGCACCTTTTTGGGTTTTTTAGCCTGTGTTATAACCTGCTGTCTATAGTAAACATACATTAAATAAGCAACTTGCAAACTGATGCCATATCTTGTTGTCTCTTCCTTTTACCGTAATAGCAATACTTAAAATAATTTTGCTTAAGAGAAGACTCATGTTCTGCTATAAAACTTTAATTATGCCATCTGAAGTGTGAGCAGTGGTTAAGAGCACAAAAGGCTGGAGACAGAAGGAAAATAAACTTTGCTGGGGTAGGAAATCAGATGGTTGTTAGGAACTGAAAGCTATGAACAACTCAGCTGGTTAGTGATCAATGCAATTTCTAGTAGAGAGCTGTTTACTCCGCAGAACCGCTTTTGCACTAACATTGAGCATCAGTCATCTTGGCATTGTCAGAAAGGAAAATAACTGGGCTGCTGGCTGAACTTCTCAGTCCCAGAAGCAGCCTCTTTGGGTGAGGTTTGAGAACCATCAGCAGGGTAACATGGGAAGCAATCAGTGCTGCTGCCCACGCTGAACCTGTTCTATGAATAGACAACTTGGTTTTCCAGGCTTGTCAATCTGGCACTACAATAAATAAATAGAAAGGAAAATTAAAAGGTTATGATGTTATCTTCTCCAGAAATAAGATTTCAGTCACCCCAGCAAAGTGCTGTGCTTGGATATTTTCACTCGGGTTCTGCAGCCTCTTGACATCTCCCTACTGTCACCAGTACGGAGCTTCCTTTTGGTACTGCTAAAGGTCACAGAGCACCAGGGAGGAGGAAGGATACCTCCACTTAAATGAGCATAAGAAAATGTTTTCAGGATTAATGTGAAGTAGAAAAAAAATGGAACAGTATTTTTAGGTTCCTCTTGGGTGTTGTTGACAAGACTAAAACAAGTGCCTTCCATAACTCAGCATCCTCCCAAGTATATCAAAGGCCAAAGGTTAGTTCCTAAAAAAAAAGATGTGGCTGACTGATCCAGTCATTCAGGTAGCCTAGTTTCTGACATTTCTGAGCTAACATGGAAAACAAAGAATCACAGATTGCAGGAGCAGAAAAAGACTAGAAGAAAACAATCTAAAGAAAAAAAAATCTAAAGACAACAACCTAAAAGTCTCAAATATCATTGAGAATTAAGAGAAATGAATGAATACCACTATCCCCTTTACTTGGAGAGACAGAGTTCAAAGGCATCAATATAAATGGGAATAAAATCCTCTGGTATGAAAGCAAAATAAGAGCCTAATTCAGTTCTCAGGGTAAAGCAGAGGAGAATAATGTTAAGTCTGACTCTGTAAGGTACTGAGTGCCACATGGTAGGCTACAAGCATAGAGTGCTCAGCACTTCTGAGGGTCAAGCCTTTGGCACTCTGGCATTTGAGATTCAGTCTCTCTATAGATTAGGATTGATCTCCCCTGCCTCTGGATAAAAAAAAATAAACAAACTGTAACCTTGAAATTGTCATCCAAACCTGGAGTCCAGCCAAAATAGCAGAGGCAGAATCCCCTTGAGAAGCAGAACAGCAACCCCAGAGGTCACTATTGATGCATCAAATGGAAATAGTGGATTTTGATAGAGCAAGGACTTACATAATTTCATTTTTATTCAAAAACTAAAAGCGTAATCATATTTTTTTCTCCCCTGAAGTGCAGAATTGCATCCATCTCCATTTAAACACAGATACTCAGAGGGTATCTTAATATCCTTTTGGAACTGAAAATGCACAAAGGAGTGTTTGAAAGCAGTGCAGCTACAGAAGACAACGTTCTTACTCCATGGCAATAGTATAGTGGTTTGCTACCCTCTGTTGGTTTTGGAAGCAGGAGTTGCCAGCAGCTTCAAAGCACATTCAGGCTGGAACGGCACCAGTGAGCCCTTCAAAAGGAGGGATAGAACAAATGGTCAAACTTTTATGATCCACTGCCAAACAAGTAAGTTCAGATTCTAAAGAGGTTTTTTGCTTAGGGTGAGGCAGCATTCTGAGTTCAAGTGAATAAAGAACTCAAGCATGCTGAAGGTTCTATTTCCTCAAGAGCATAACAATCATCTTCAGATACAATGAGCATGAGAAAATCAAACGACAACAGAATGATGTCTCAAACATTTATGCTTAAATATAGCTCATGGCAATGTGCTTATCCCATGCTTTTAATGGGGGAAGCCCCAGCAGACACCAAGCACATGTACACTGTGCAGGAAGATCATCCACAAGAAGGTCGAGAAGGATGAACCTGCAAACTCCAGGCCTGTCAGCCTGACCTCAGTGCCAGGGAAAATTATGGAGCAGATCATCTTGGGGGCAATCACGGTGCACCTGCATGACAGCCAAGGGCTCAGGCCCAGCCAGCATAGATTTAGGAAGGGCAGGTCCTGCCTCACCAACCTGATCTCCTATGATCAGGTGGATGTGGGGCAGGCTGTGGATGTAGTCTACCTGGAGTTCAGCAAGGCCTTTGACACTGTCCTCCACAGCAAACTCCTGGCCAAGCTCTCAGCTCATGGCTTGGACAGCAGCACTCTGTGCTGGGTTAGGAACTGGATGGAGGGTTGTGCCCAGAGAGTGGTGGTGAATGGTGCCACATCCAGCTGGCAGCCAGTCACTAGTGGTGTCCCCCAGGGATCAGTGCTGGGCCTCATCCTGTTCAGTATCTTTATTGATGATCTGGATGAGGGGATTGAGTCCACCATTAGTAAGTTTGCAGATGACATCAAGTTGGGAGCAGGTGTTGATCTGTTAAGAGGGCAGAAGGGCTCTGCAGAGGGACCTTGACAGGCTGGACAGACGGGCAGAGTGCAACATGATGGCATTTAACAAGTCCAAGTGCCGGGTGCTGCACTTTGGTCACAACAACCCCATGCAGAGCTACAGGCTGGGGTAGGAGTGGCTGGAGAGCAGCCAGGCAGAAAGGGACCTGGGGGTACTGATTGACAGCAGCTGAACATGAGCCAGCAGTATGCCCAGATGGCCAAGAAGGCCAATGGCCTAGTGTGGCCAGAAGGAGCAGGGAAGTCATTGTGCCCCTGTACTCTGCACTGGTTAGGCCACACCTTGACTCCTGTGTCCAGTTCTGGGCCCCTCAATTTAAGAAGGACATTGAGACTCTTGAACATGTCCAGAGAAGGGCAGCGAGGCTGGGGAGAGGTCTTGAGCACAAGCCCTATGAGGAGAGGCTGAGGGACCTGGGCGTGTTTAGCCTGGAGAAGAGGAGGCTCAGAGGAGACCTTATTGCTCTCTATAACTACCTGAAGGGAGGTTGTAGCTAGGTGGGGGTTGGTCTCTTCTCCCAGGCAACCAGCAGCAGAACAAGAGGACACAGTCTCAAGTTGTGCCAGCATAGGTTTAGGCTTGAGGTGAGGAGAAAGCTCTTCACAGAAAGAGTGATTGGCCATTGGAGTGTGCTGCACAGGGATGTGGGGGAGTCACTGTCCCTGGAGGTGTTCAAAAAAGGATTGAATGTGACACTTGAAACTGTGGTTTAGTTACACATGAAGTGTTGGGTGGTAAGTTGGACTTGATGATCTCTGAGATCTTTTCCAACCTTGCTGATTCTATAATTCTATGATTCTAAGAGGCACCCTCAGTTCCCAGTGCCTACCCAGATCTAAATTTCTAGACATTTAAACTGCAATTCTGCAGAATATCATCCTAACAATACAAATACCAGGAAAATTAAGAGTAAATCATGCAATAGTGTACATCATATATAAAAACAGTTGGCAAGAAAGTAAATTCCCTCAAAGAATTCTGTCCTCAAGGGAGAAGTACAATATAAATAGGAATAAAGAGAGAGAAGTGAGTGCTTAGAAGGAATTTGATTGCTCTATCAGTGACTACATTGGTTACACAGAACATCTACCATGAATACATTTTATTATCTAATATTTATCACTTTTGACGGTCACAGGTGTTCCTACTTCAGAAAGATTTTAGCAAATGCCCCTAACTGTGTGACATCTGGATACTGTCATCACACTAACAAGAGGTAACTTTTGCCACTAGGCTCTGCTCTGGCAGATGTGTTTTTACTGCCGCTGTTAATTTCCTTTCCTGTTAAAATGCAAAACATTAGCTTTTGCTTGCAAATAGACATAACCTATTCTCTTCTACACCAGGAAGTCAGTCAAGATCCTTACTTAGTGTTAGTTCAGCCCTCAAAAATATTAAATAGAAAAATGTTTTACTTGCCAAGATACTGGGACTGTTTCTCAAGTAATATAAAGGAAAGACTCCAGAACTGTTATGATGAAGACTTTTTTTGTTAAGCATCCTTACCATATTTTCCATGTTAAGAGCATTTAATAATAATAAATAATCCCCCAAACCACACAACAAAAGCAAACAACACAAACACAGGAAGGAAACTGAAAGTTTTCTCTTAACAAGCAGAGAACAAACTCCTTCGAGGTAAGGCAGAGTCAAGCTTAAAATATGTTGCAAGAAATATTTTTCACCAAAAAAAACCTAAAAAAAAACCAACACAAAATTAAAAAATTCTTTGGAAACCAAATGTTTTTGGAGCCCTATATACAGCTGAATAAAATTAACATATTTTTAAGTCCTGAAGAATAGATTTTTTCATTCAGCTGCTCAGGCACTCTGAAGGGCCTGCAGGGGCATGCCCTGGGGACCTCTCCTCTTCCTTTGGCCAGGAAAGACTTTTTTGCCAGTTGGCTTTTCGTGATGTCTAATTGGTCCTGTGCCAGTGACTTCATGATTTCATCTCCACAATAATCTATCACTGAACAAGATCCCTGACCTCAGACCCAAGTCTCCTCATGGCTATCTGTCTGCAAAACACAGCAGATCAAAGGGAGCTTTACTCAGCCAACAGCCAGGAAATGGGATGCTTCCTGTGGCTCAGTGAGTCCTGTCCAACACTGCATGGTTTTGTAAGATTGCTTCATTGCTGGAAAGCTCTCTCCTGATGAAATCAGCTTTGTTGGGATGGCATCTAAAACATTTGACGTTGTATTCAATGCAAATTGAATATTTGATGCAAATATTCAGTGTTTTAATATTGAACTTTAAAATTACCCCTTGCAAAACCAAAATTACACAAACAGAACCTAAAAAGCTATACCAAAAATGTGCTCAGCCAAACAATTATCTGTACCAGATGACTGCCACATTTGCAACATGGACTGTGTTTTTCTATTAACTGGCAGAAAAAAAGACAATGGAATCAACAAGTCTGTCATTTATGCACAACCCACATGAGAGATCTCAACAATCTAGAGAGAATAAAGGGCAAGAGTATCATGAAGGCAGAAGAAAATTAGATGATAATGTTTCACTAAGTAATGTACTGCAGTTTGTGTCTTATTAAGGATGGACATAAATTGCATCTAGATGGTTTTGAAAGTGTGAACATCAAAAATTCAACAAAATGCCACAGGTCTAGGAAAAACCCAGTTTTTATGTAGTGTATTATATCAATCCATGTCAGATTAGACAACCTATACTGACAGGGATGTAAATTCCATTCCCTGATCTGAGAGGTTCTTTGCATATTAAATTATATAAAGCGTTCCACACTTACACCCAGTTCTGCAGGAAATTAAAACCTACGATAATCAGTTGTCTAACAGCATCAATGTTATAAATTAAAGGCTTTGAATAATGGCCAGAATGCATCTCAGCCATATTTCAAACTTTCAGAAAAATAATCCATTTTTGGCAGACCATCTGAGAAGTTCACAACTTTTGATCAAGGCTTATATTACGTGTCATCAGCATTCTTTTGTTCATCTCCTACCTATCAATTTTGTTCATCACAATATAAGGCTGTTTAAGATGTGGAAGAAGCTTGGCACGTTATGTGGGTCATTTATGGAAATCAAGAATGTGATTTAACATTAATATACATAAAAATGACTGGAAATTATGCACCACAAATCCAGATCAGTTTGTGGCTTTTCAAACTCCATTGTATAAACACAAAGCATTTTCTCAGCGAGGAACAGAAAAATTCAGGTGGAAAAAATATAATTACAAAATGGAAATCTAGCTTAGTTGAAGCTATGTAGTATATTACTGTTATTCTCATCACAGCAGGATATTGGTAAATAAGACTTCCATCTATGAATGTTAATTTTTAAAAGTAAAAACTAGCACTTCTCTTTGAAATGCATACTAAATGCTCTGTGTTTCTGGCTTCTGCTAGAATTGACTATAGAAATATAACACCGCCACATATGGAGTGATCCCTGCTTTTGTAAAGGGAGAAGCAAAGAGCAGTCACTACGTTAAAATAACTACATTAAAATATATGCAAACACTACAGGAAGTTGTTACCATTGTTTGGAAACAGCTAGGAATAAAAAATAACAATAATAAAAAAAGAGATTTGGAAAGCAATGCCAGTCACTGCAGTCAGGGCTATCACTGCCTCACTATCAGAAGGTGGATCTCTGCAGGGACACTGAGCAACATTGTGCCATGGGAGAACTGAAATCCTTCTTTGTTGTTTGGAGTCTGGGAGAAAGGATCACCCACTGAGCATTCACTACAGTAAGGGCAGCATTTTATCTGCGTTAGAACAAATCCATACGTGGAGGCAGGCGAAGGGGGGTGTTTGCTTTTTATAGCACATGCATATCTTCTGCATTCAAATGCAGATGTATCCATGTCATCTGTAGCTGCATAGCTCAGATGTAGCTCTACCCTAACCTGTAGTGGGGTATTTGCTATTACCAGCACTGGTTTCCCCATTTTGTGATCCAGTTGGCTCTAGACTGAGCCAGAACAGAAGTAGACATATACAAGGAAAGCATCATCAGTGCACAGGCTTGACTGCATAATGCAATGGTGCAAACTAGCCCAGATACTCCTACTAATTAGGCTTTAATGCCCTGCTGTCTTCTGCCATCACTGATTTATGAGAACTACTTTTGTAGAACATTTTTCAGAGATTTTATTCCACAACTAAAATGCAAAGACTTATGTGCAACAATCATAGATTGTTTTGATTGGAAAAGAATTTTGGGATCATCAAGTCCAACCATTCTCTAACTCTACCAAGTCTGGTGCTAAACCATATTATAACACCTCCAGGATTCAGCCATCACACTGGGGAGCCCTGGCCAGTGCCTAAGAACCTTTTCAGTGAAGGAATTTCTTCTAACATCCAACATAAACCTCCTCTGGTGAAACATGAAGTCATTTCTTCTTGTTCCATCACTTGTTACTAGGGAGAAAAGACCAACCCCACCACCTCACTCCAGTGTCCTTTCAAGTGGTTGTAGAGAGCAATGAGCTTTCCCTCAGCCTCCTCTTCTCCAGACTAAAAAATAACATTTCCCTCAGCTGCTCCTCATAAGAACCATTGTCCAGACCTTTGAACCATCACAAAATGAACACAAATCTTAGGCTCTTTCCATGCCAAAATTAGATGAGAATTCTGCATTATGAAGATGTTCTGAAGCTAACAGATTTGAACTTGGACACAAGAAAGCACTGCATATATCATAGTGGGAATAGTAGCCTTGTA
Source organism: Dryobates pubescens (assembly GCF_014839835.1). Classification (NCBI taxonomy): domain Eukaryota; kingdom Metazoa; phylum Chordata; class Aves; order Piciformes; family Picidae; genus Dryobates; species Dryobates pubescens. The sequence continues at coordinate 7,907,230 of NC_071630.1, forward strand.
TTCATTTTGTTGTCTCATTTTATCTTCTCAAAAACACAGGCAAGTTGTCCCTTTCATTTTCTTCCCATTTCTGCTCTTGTATTTAGCTCTCTGCAACATTAAAAAGCCTGCAATAGGAGCAGGGGGGATGACACAAACCACAAAACCATCCATTAACTCAGTACACTTAGGAAGCTCCTTCCAGGCTTCCACATGGCATCAATCTCCAGCTATTTATTCCTTGTGGGTAACCCTGCACTAGCTTTGCACTTCTGCTTTGCTTTTGCATCATCATCACAAAGGCAACCTCCAAAAAACAAAAATAATTCTTTAAAGGGACCATCAAACAGGTCAAAGCTCTTCCCTGTGTGAAACATACCCAGGAGGCTGCAGACCACATTCTAGTGCAGGACAGCTGTAGCAGGGCCAACAGGAAAACCAAACAAGTCACTTGCCTTAGTACTGAAGCACAGTTGGACAGTTAAATTGGACAGTTACTTGATTGCTTGCCAAATAGCAAAGCACAACAGAACATAAATTCCCTAGCGTCTATCTAGTGGATTTTAGGTTGCAGATATAGCTCATCTCTCTAGAGATCTATTGCTCAAATGCTGGACCAGCAATATGTAACTGGTCTTTGACAGACCCTCATGTCATCTTCACTGCTTGGCCCCAACCTGCTCTCTCCTCAGCATGAGCAACATGCAGTGCTATATTCCTGAGCCTCTACTCAGCACTTGTCAGACCGCACCTGGAGCACTGAATTCAGTTTTGCTCCCTTCTATGCAAAAAAATTTGCTGACAGGCTACAAAGTGTCCAGAGAAGGGCCATAAGAATGATCAGAGGACTGGAAGTCCTGCCATGTGAAGAAAGGTTGAGAGAACTGGGTTTGTTCAGCCTTGAGAAAAGAAGGCTTGGGGGAGACCTTATTGTCACCTACCAGTATATAAAGGGTGGCTACCAAGAGGATGGAGTGTCCCTTTTTACAGGGAGTCACATGGGAAAGACAAGGGGTGATGGGGACAAGTTACTGCTGGGGAGATTCCCATTGGGCTTCAGAAGTAAATGTTTCCCCATGACAACAGTCAGACATTGTAATCATCTCACAGGGGAAACAATGGATTCCCCTCCGCTCATCAGTTTTAAGACTTGAACTTGACAGGGTGCTGGACCAGCTCATTTCAACTACACTTTTACCTAGAAAGGTTGGACCAGATGATTCCTGGGGTCTCTTCCAACTTGGCATTCTGTGGTTCTATGAACTGACTGCAACACATGCTGTCAGATTGGGGGCTGATAACCAGTACTATGTTGGAGAATGATTAGCTGAGGTGTTGCCCTTGGATTAGAGCTAAATTGTGCTACAACCCAACCTACTGGCACTTATACCCTGGGTGCTTAAATAAGATGCTTCTGACTCCCCAGGTTTGCAGTAGAAGGTTGGCTCAGACATTACTGTTATCCAAAAATCTCACTGCAGCAAAGCCTCGGGCTGTAATGAGATTGCTAGGGAATTGCAAACAGTCTTTTGCAATAGTGCTCTTTCCTAAGTGCTGCCAAAGCAACTCCAGGCTTTGTTAGAGGCTCACAAACACACTTGTGACTAGAGGTGATGGGCAGAATTTTAGCAGCAGTTGCAGGCAGTACCAATCTTGTGACTTCTGGGGTGTTGCTGTGATGAATTTAAGGCAAACCAGTGCTGAAGCAGGATGACAAACAGATTTTGGAATGAAACTGTGCTGCCTCCCCATCACCAGTTATTCTGGCTGTGCAGGAAATTGGGATTGTCCTGCCCCCTCGTGGGTTAGAACCTGACAATAAACTGTTCCAGCCTGCAAGTTGGGGATGTGTACTGGGAACCCAACTTTGCCAGCCAGCAGTCCTGGCTTTATGACCAGGCAGAATGGGTTTCCTCTGACTGAAGGACTCAGAACAGCTCAGGCAGCAGGGCATCTTCTTCTCCCTGCTACTCCCTCAGCTGCTTTGGGAAAAATCACAGAATGCCAAGTTGGAAGGGACCCCAGGGATCATCTGGTCCAACCTTTCTAGGTAAAAATGTAGTTGAAATGAGCTGGCCCAGCACCCTGTCAAGTTCAAGTCTTAAAACTGAGGAGCGGAGGGGAATCCATTGCTTCCCCTGGGAGATGATTATAATGTCTAACTGTTTCCCCATGAGAACATTTACTTCTGAAGCCCAATGGGAATCTCCCCAGCAGTAACTTGTCCCCATCACCGCTTGTCTTTCCCATGTGACTCCTTGTGAAAAGGGACACTCCATCCTCTTGGTATCCACCCTTTATCTACTGGTTGGTGGCAATAAGGTCTCCCCCAAGTCTTCTCAAGGCTGAACAAACCCACTTCTCTCAACCTTTCTTCATATAGCAGGGCTTCTTGAGCACCTTACTTGCCTTGGAATCAGAGCCTGCCTATGAACACAAGGCTAAATTCAGATAGAGCTGTAAAAACTCTGTAATGCTGCTAATGTCCAAATCAATAATTTTGCCACGACCATCTCTGGGAATGAAGTCAGCACACTGAAATAACTTCTATAGAAAATGTATTTCCACCTGATGTAGTGATTCAGATCTGCTAATCCATGCACAGAGCGTGGGCCCTACACCCTCCTTTTACACATAACACCTCAACTTCACAGACCAGTTCTGAGTACAAACATATTGCTTCACATACAAGAACAAAGGAGGAAAAAAAACACGACAAAACTTTTTCAAGGGACAGTGTAATGAGATTCTCACAACCTATTTTCTGCTCCTTACTTTCCCTAATTTAATTATATTTTCCTATATCTCAACACATACCAACTTTAGCTCTGACTCTCTAAGGCTTACAAGGCTAAATTTATAACTGATGTGTACAATAATATGGTCTCCTGGGGTGTATTCAGAACAGTGTGGCTAACCGGCCAGTGGAGGTTGTACTCCTCCTCTACTCTGCCCTAACGAGACCACATCTGGAATATTGTCTCCAGTTCTGGGCTCCTGAGGTCAAGAGTATTCAAAAAAAAATCTGTAGTTTTAATAACACACTAAATTACATTAACCCAAATCTTTCCTCAGAGGAGATTTTCTTACATTCCTGGGTGTGTGGGGCTAGAGAGGAAAAAAAAGACAAACCATTATGAATGCTCACCATCTCTTCCAGATGTGACATACTAACGTTTATGGATTCACAAACATGAGACATGACCATTTCTTTGCAAAACCTATGCAGTTCCATTCTGAATTCATTACTGCTCTTAAAACTTCCAGTTTGGGCTACATAATATGTAAAATCCACCTCCTTCAACAAGTGCCACAGAAAGGTGGAGGAGGAACATAAATAATAGAACTATAGCTGTGTTTTTCATCTTGTTTTGTAACAGCCAAATGCATTAGGAAGAAATAATCCTGAAGTCTGCAATCCTGCCTGTCTTTTATCTAGTTTTGTTTAGGTTTTGTTGAAATCAACACCTTCTATCTGGGTAAGAATTTCCGTTTCATTTGTTTGCTCATTAGGAACAAGAAAGTGCATAATCCAGGAAGGTTTGATGAACAGATGAAGCTGTCAAGAGCAATACGAATTCGAACAGAGTAGTTTCTCAAATGTGATAATTACTATTTATTTTATAGGCTTACACATGACATCCCATTATTAAAGTAACTCCCACTTCAGCTTTTATTATTAACCACACTTTTCAATCTCTTATCGACCCCCAGCAAAACCGTTGTTGCTGTGCAGCAAAAATACAAAAAGCTAACACTCGACGTTTACTTTACCAGGAATTATGCTCAAAGCTATTTCCACATTTTAAAAGGTGCCTCATTTGAAAATACTGATGGCATCCATTAGAGCCTGAAATTGCCCTTTAGAATAGACTGGATAAATCAAAGTATAGGGAAAACCAGTAGGACTTTCAAACGCATTTGGAGCTAGTCCAGCTGAGTTCCCATACAGATCAATGGGGGTTTTAACACTGCTTTCAAGGACAATAGCAATCAGAAAGGAAGAGCCAGGTAGCTACTTTATGTAGAACTCTGTGCCATTACATTGGATAATTATGGGGGCTCCACAGAACTCCAAAAATCTGTACCTGGCACAGCTGGGTGAGCCTGCAGTTCCATTCAGAAACGCAGCATATAATCTCTTTGTCAATGCTTCAGACAAGCAGGTTGCAGTTTGCCATAGGCCCTTTCCTCCTCTATTTTGGCTGCAGATCCTCTTCCCAGCCATTGATCGTTACTGCCTCCTTTATTATTTATTATTCCACGAGAATGAAGTGATGACCTGTCATAACTCTAAGCCAGTGTTCTCCTGAATGGAGTTGACTAAGGCATGTGGAGACAATACAAATATACCACCACCTACAAGCTGGAAACACACAGACATCAGACTATTTCAAACCACCAGGAGTAAATTTCACCCCTTCCTATGCCTGCGTGAAAGGATGTTTCACATGGAACTGTAGCAGGAGAGTGGGGGTGGGAAATTGAACCCAAAAGATGAAGTTGGCAAATTCATAACAAATTAAAACCCCAGCAACCACGAAGCTGAAAAAATCCCTTGCAGGAAAGAAGGACGAAATGGAAATTTCATGGACTAAGTGAGAAAGGAAGATGAATCATAAAAAGACTAGCAGTAGTTAATAAGGGGAGCAAAGCAGAAGAGGACATCCAGGATTGTGTCCAGTGGAAAGAGAGCAAGGGAAGAGTTCAAAAAGAGCAGAAAAGTCAAAGAAACTAGTCAAGAGACCACACTTGAGCTTTGTTAAAAGGGAAGGAGATGAGATCAGAGAGTCTTACAGACTCTGAGATCTCACTTGACCTGTGAAATAAGTGTTCTTCCTCGGTGGTTTTATATGTATTTTTGTTACATGGTTGGTTGATTTTTGATCATATATGCCTTCAGAAATGCAGTGCCATGGCAAAGCACACTAGAAAATATCACAACACAGTAAGTTGGGCAGAAGGCATAGGATTTTAGGAGATTTTCACTGAACAACTTCAGAAAACAGCACAACTCACTGAAAACACTGTGAAAACCTGTTGGATATTCTAATAACAAAGCACACATACAGCACACAAATGACCCAAAGATTTAGACAGGCTGCTTTCTCCTGACAAATACTTAGCTTTTTCATTAGTAGGACAATATGAGTCTTGAGGATCCTCCTGCTCTCCTCCCCATACACGTCAGACAGCGTGCACAAAACACAGTCACACACTCTTGCTGTTCTCCTTCATGCTTAGTATGGGTGACTCTACCACCATTTCTGCATGTTCAGGTTTTCCCATAATGGTCAATCTCCTGAACAAAAGAAGTAGGAGTGAATATAAAAGTCCCACACAAAGTTTTGGTGGCTGTTTGGTTTTTCAAATGAAATATCCTGCACATTTTGCTACAAAAACATGGACACTAACATCTTCAGTTACTGCCAGGAGCAGGGGAGATGACCAGTATCCAAGCACTGACGTTTATATTAATTCTTTGTTCTTTTCCTTCTTTATATGGGTTTCTCTGCTCCACTTGTTTTGATATGCTTTTAGTCCAGTCAGTTCCACTGCTCTTTTTTGCAGTAATTGAAAGCCACACTAGAATTTTTAACAATGTTAATATTTTTGTGAAATAACCTTTTTTTTTTTCCCCTCTCTAAATGGCTATAATTATATTCAATGCACTCTTTATTTCAGCCTATCAGCCAGATGGCCCTGCTGAAGAAATGGATAAGCTAATATAACATACAAAGATGAAAATTACCAGAAGATCTGATCTTGTTTAAGTGACTGAAGACTTCTCCCACCCAGCCCAGAGATAAAAATGCAGTATCCTCAAAAGTAGCACCCATATTCTGTGATACAGAAGAAAGCAGAGATTTGTAAACCCTTAAGAAACACCTTTGAAGTTTAGGTTTTTATATTCCTTTGATCAGAGATTAGTTGCTAAAATGCAGGAAAAGGATTGCTTGCTGATACACAATGAACTTTAAGAACATGGAAAGAAGCCCATAAAATATCAGATTTATTTGCCATCACATCTGAAATAGAACTCAATTTTCAGCATGAATAAGTAGAACTCTAATCTATAATTTCCCCTAAAACATTTCTTAAATGATCTTTTTTATTTATCTGAAGGGAATATGATAAACAGGTCTCAAATGAGCATTGGCATGTTCTAATATGAATTTCATTATGCCATTGAATTCTAATGTTTCAGGAGAGGTGTCACACAGAAGTTAATTAATATTCACCAAAAATGCCCACTGTAACAAAATTCAGAGCACAATATAACACCTATATCCTGCTGCAGTTCTTAGATTGCATTGTCAGACACATTAGAGCCAGAAAAATAACTCAGAAATGGCAAGAAGGTATCACTTTGAGTCTTAACTCTCTATTGCTTACTTGATTTAAAAAGTAAGGTGTGTTTTTTTCGTTTGAGTTTTTTTAAGCAAGATAGCCTAACATAAAATCACCATAGTGGGAGGCAGCCATTATGGGACACAGAAAAGGGGTATATTTTCCTAAGATTCAGGTTAAAAGGAATAACGAATTGAGACTTGATAAGTTTTTTTCCTATGCTGTAGTAAAATTACCTGCGCTTCCAGAAGTCATTATTCAACACTCATATTATCTAGCTCATATTTAAACACATGACATATCAAGGAACTGCAAACTCCACTGTTTGAAGGCTGGGTTGTATTAATTTTTCCAATTTATTTCTACCCTATTCTACATCCCAAAAAGCTATTGTAGGTAATTATCTAGAGCTACATCTACGTGAAAAAAGAGAAAGAACTGAAAATACACACAGTTGAGGTGGGGGGAGGAAAGAATGTTTTTTCTTTCCTCAGAACATTTGCCTTGGCAATTTTTGTTACGTCATTTTTCTCCCAGCAAGAAGGGAATTAGTTCTATCCCTTTTTTTACTTCACAACTATGTTATGTAGCTTACTTTATTACAGTCAGTAAAACACTTTAATTTCCTGGATGAAAGCAGCTAAAAAAAGTGCAAAACCAAAGTAATCTGTTTTTAAAATAATTTTAACCTTGGTTATACTTCAAAAATCTCAAAGCTCTTACAACAATCTTGTGGAATATGAAAGATTAAGAACTGGGATTTACATATGCTACCTAAAGGGAAATTTGGGGTTTTGTGTGAATTAGTGCTGAGGGTGTCAAAAAACAGCCACAGATTTTATTCAGTTAGGTAATCCCCTAAATAAAGAATCCTTAACCACATGAATGATGTCAAGGACAGACCTTTAGGACTCTCATCCCAGTGACCTCTATCCAAGGTCTCCTGTGACACAGTATACCCAATTCCAATTTTCTCCTTATTCTTTTACTGGCATAAAAATATGCCAAACTAGTTGGAGGAAGACTGGAAAGAAAAAGAATCTGGCAATTCTAAAATCCAGCTGTTCTCCAGCCTCTATCCTCCATTCACACATGAAGAGATGGAAGCTGGTTTATAAGCCTTTATCTCTCCAGATCCAGCTCTGTCATGGGGAATGACAGTAATCGAAATCGAGGCTGCTGCTTTTTCTCCCTCTTGTCTTTATAGGTTCACTGTGAACTACTTGCACACAAAAGTAGCTTCGGCTCTTCCCAGTACATATGGATAACAGTTACAGATGATTATGCAATTTGACAAGTCTACTAGCAAAATTACTGAGAAGCAAGCAGACTCCGAAACCAAAATCACTTTTCACTTCAAGCAATATGTTTCATTCTCCAAGAAAACAAAATAGAGGAAGCAGGCAGTGATGGGTAGCCATGGAGTAGCACAGAAGCACCATGAGAGTCCAAAACATACTCAGAGAAATGTCAAGAGAAGATTAATAAATAAAATTGATCTTTGATATGATTCTGTAAAGCAGGCTAGCTGCAATGTTTACATTTCACTAATTATGTTATTTTGTCAAGTGGATGTCATCCAGTTGGAACTGAGCAATGTTGCCCCCCCACATCATCATCTTGCTAGCTTGATATCCAACTCTGCAGAGCATGACAAGGCAACATTTTTATGAACAAGCCTAGTGTCTGTGATCTGCCTTCTTATGAAATTAGTTTCTTCCCAAATGCCTGTTATTCCAGTTGTTAAATTACTTTAAGTCATGCTCCAAGGCATGTATAGTATACTACAATCAAATAGGAACAACACTTTGCATATCATTAAATGCCAAATTCTTTCTGCCACTCTGGAAGCAGAACTGCAGCCAGAAATGTGTGTTTTCTGTGCTTCTTTGCAATTCCAATTGCCAAGTGAACACAGGCTGGGGAAGCAGTTCTGCCAAGTGTCAGAGCTGCGTTAATATTGTTATTATTCTCTGGGAGTGAAGTATATAATGCTATTTTCTCCAAAGGCATTATTGATACCAAGGATTAGCATTACAATTTGTATAATTATTGCAGTGCCCATAGGACTTCATGTCATCAAATATTTATACAACTCAGAATAGTTGAGTGCAAATGATTTTTTATGCCTTGCTGGACCTTTGGAGAACAAGAAAGGAAAAAAAAGGTAGCTAATTCAAAGGAAAACCATAATATGGCATTGCCACAGGATGCTTTGGTCTCAGGATTTTACAACAAAGTTATACACAGGGTTAAAAATTAAAGCAAACAAACCCCCCCAAAACCCTCAACTAGTAGTATCAATTAATTGCACATTTTCTCAGGATACCTGCTCAACAAACAGCTGCAGTGCAAGTACAAAGAAAGTGTTCAAATGTACTCACAGGGGCAGTGAATCCAGCATCTGGGCCCCATGCAGGTAACTGGATCAATGGCCAATTCAGTAATGAATTTATGTACAAAGAAGGAGTCACAGAAGCTATTTAATGTCTATTTCTTAGTGCTCTGAGGATTAGCCTTGATTAATTTATTTGCTATTCTGTATGTTTGCTAGTTTTGAAAAAAAACCAACAGCTGTACAGAGCCTTAATAGAAGGCAGCAGGTTTCAAATTACAATATATTTACTACAGCTTAGTGGGTGTCAAACTATGACAAAGTAACAGTCTTGGTTAATTAACTAAATTATCATTAATATAAGCTGCCTTGAGATCTAATGACATTTGATGGAATACACTAAATGACATGGTGTTCATCTAATAATGCCCTTCAAAACTAGTCATTTTATTCTATTTGACTTCTCAGCCTGCAGGTGAAAAGCAGGATGCCTACAATGCTGCCTCTGAGTAGTTGGTATTACTATTTTTTAACAATAAGTATTTCTAAAAATCAAGTTGCTGTTGAATTGCTAAGTATTTAACACTTCCAAAGTCCTTATATATGCAAGTGTAATTCTTCTGTCCTGGAAGAGGTCAGTGAAGGACAAAAAGTCACTGACCTTTCCCTTACTGCATTCCTGCCTTTCTTTGGATATTTTGTCTTCTCCTCAGCACAAGAGGGTAAGTTGCTCTACAAGAAGCAGAGCAGAGCCAAAGCTGACACCACACTGTTGCCCTCCTTCATGGCTTAACTTGACTCATAAAGGAAAATGCCCCCCACCATACATTTGAAGCTATAAATGAATCTTCAGCTACATAAGTTTGATGTAATAAAAAAAACTTCTTCTGCTACACAACTGGTACTTATACAGCTGTGGCAGTTTAGGCTGAGTGCCTCCTGCTGCTGCTGCCACACAAGATACACCTCCGGTGCCCCGGGTGTCCAGTCCAGTGGGTGGACACAGGAAGCTACGTATTTCATACCCATAATGTCCTGCTCCCTATACATCTATAAGCAAGGTCGCACACTTCCTCTTTCTTTTCCCCCTGCTCCCATGAGAGATGCTTCCCTATCTGGTAATAATGGAGGAGTGGTTCAAGACCTCTTAGACCTGGCTAGGCCTAATGCCAGGAGGAGAAGGGGGAAGGGCAATCTCAGATCTGGCCAGCTGAGATTAGCCTCACAGTGGAGGGGGGGGAAGAAAGAGTCCTGGAGGTTTTGGGTATATCTTCAGGTAGAGAGAAGGGGAGTGCTGGGATGCTTTTGGATATGCTGTGAGGGACTCTGTATGCCTTGGGTTTCTTTTGTCGCTGTGCTGGTAGCTCTCTGTAAAGCATTCACTACTTTTCCATTTAAACTTCCCATCACTTCTGCAATCCATCTGTGTGAGTCTCATTTTTCTGCCCCGGTGAGAGGCAAGAGACAATCTGCCTGGCCTCAAACTGGGACAACAGCCAAACCCAGTGGGAATACTAGAAGCAAAATGACTACCACAGATCACAGATGGCTATCAGAAACAGCCAAAAACTTAAGAATGATGGAAATGGCAGGAGCCCTTTCAGGTATTTTATGCGGATATTAATCTGTTACCTTAAGTTGGGCTATGGCTAAAACCAATAAAATAATAAATGCAGCCACACAGTGCTGAGTATCAACAAGTTGGGCTTCACGACAAGAGCAAGTAAGACATTCAGAAACCACTAAATTATTTTCACTGTACCATGCATGTTATTTAACAAATACACATCACAAACTGGGAGCAGTGTGGAATAGTTAAGCATTGATAGAATAAACCTCTCTACTTCTATTTCAGTCTTGAAAAGAATTGCACTTGAGATTGTTTAAATAGAAAACACTGAAAAGATCACGAGCAGGACCTGATAAGTAGTGATCCATTAGAGATAAAGTCATTAGCAAGTTAGCAAGATATCAGACAACTACCCCTGAATTGGAGGAGAAACAGTATAATCATGGTTAGGAATGTTAGCAACACCTTGCAGTGAGATTGTCAAAACCTGTAATTTACTTCTTCACTGGCTTGTATTTGGCCTCCTATCACAGTAAGCACAGGCAGCATTGCTTCTGCAAATATCTACAGTGCTCTGAAAACCTCTCTTTTCATTTTGCATCTAGAAAATGGTTCACACATTTAAAATACCAATATAGAATCTGCTGCCTTGTATTTTCACCTTTTCCCCCTCAAAGTACAGCCTAATCATAACAAAACTTCTGGAACTGGAAGAACTGCAATGGAAGCAGTATTACAATTGTGAAAAAGAAGTTAGAAAAGCCGTGAGGGAGGAGGCAGCGCATGATCTGTCCTTTGCCAAATAGGTTCCTTTTTAAAACAGATCAGGACTTTGATGAGTATGCCTTGGGAAATAATGGGACGTAAAAGTCACTTTGGAAGTGGCATAATTAATACATTTTCCAGCTCCAGCGAGGTCAGATGAAGTCATTTGCAGCAGAGAACTTGGCCCACAATTTCACCATATTGGAATATTTTCTGTGTCAAAAAATAAAAAATCAGGCAATTGCTTTAATTTTAGGTAAACATCTGAACTAACTACCTCAAGGCATCTTATAGACACCCTTCAACTAAATTACATTAATAAAAGCAACTACTGTATAAGGAGAGGATCACTAGTTTCTAGCTCAGTTCTCTTTTTAGCTTGTTTTAGCCAAAGTTGTATCACTGTAATTGCAAATGACTTTACTATCATTAACACTACTAAACTTCATGGAGAAAGCAGTCTGCAGGGACATTAAAATAAAATCAACTTCGCAAAATTAAAAGACTCAACAACTCTTCTTTAAGGCGCTGTGATACTAATTAACAACAATTGCTTTCTGGTTGTGTAAATCAGGGAAGATGCTAAGTCGTGGCTTACAGCAGACAAATCAGTCAGCTATGGGTTTGGGGTGAAAAGGCAAAAAAAAAGCCAGCTAAACAAAAACAACACTCATCAAGATCTAGTGAATGATGAAGTTCAACGAGAAGGTATCAGAATGCGCACCCTTCTTTAGTCAAAACCTGTCACATGAAAGCAATTAGTTATCTTTCTAGCTTTGGATGAAGTCTTTCCTCACTGATCACACTTCTGGCTACTTCTTATATGTGTGTTAAGAGCTCTGCCCTTTCTGTAACTGATAGAATAGAATAGAATAGAATAAACCAGGTTGGAAGAGACCTTCAAGATCACCGCGTCCAACCCATCAACCAATCAAACACCACCCAAACAACTAACCCACGGCATGTGCTGCATGTAGAAAAATGCAGGCTGCGAACAATCCTCAGACTCCTGAAAACAGTACATGCTGCAGTTTCACCGTCGTAACAATCCCAGTTGTTCTCTTGGGAATAAAGAAATAAGTTTTCTATTTTTGTATGAGAAAATGGATTGCTATTATTTGAAAGTTCTTTTTGATTAAGCTTGGAATCATGCTTTAAACTTATGTTTTTTCCTGATTGCAAATCGAACTTTTATAGAATAAACATAGAATACACCAGGTTGGAAGAGACCTTCCAGATCATTGCATCCAACCCATCAACCAATCCAACCCACCTAATCAACTAAGCCATGGCACCAAGCACCCTATCAAGTCTCCTCCTGAACACCTCCAATGACGGTGACTCCACCACCTCCCCGGGCAGCCCATTCCAATGGGCAATCACTCTCTCTGTATAGAACTTCTTCCTAACATCCAACCTAAACCTCTCCCGGTGCAGCTTGAAACTGTGTCCTCTTGTTCTGGTACTGGCTGCCTGGGAGAAGAGACCAACATCTGCCTGTCTACAACCTCCCTTCAGGTAGTTGTAGAGAGCAATAAGGTCACCCCTAAGTCCTCCTGTAGAAACAGTCTCAACATCCCGGCTCCCCTGAATTCCTTCTTATATCTGCTGCCTATTATAATAATACCTATGCAAAAAGGCAAGGGACATATCTAGAAACACACAGTAGCAAACAACTGGCCTATCCGGGACAGTGATCCGTGGAAAAAGAATCCATAATTCAGACAGCAAAGGAGGTTCTCACATCAGATGAGTAAGAACTATAGAATGAGGCTTAGAATTTATGTTAGCTAAACCAATTTTATGATGAATTATGATTATTATAATGACCAAATAGTTATTTAAATTACTTCATTGCACACAGAAACAAATACGGGACTTCTCTAAAGGTATAGAGTTCTGTTTATTTGTAGGGTGCACATTAATGATGGAAGAGTTTTAACACTGAAGCACTGATTCTGTGGGTATACCATCATTGTAAGATTCTTTACTTTCAAGCTAATCCACTGTGATGTTAGCAGGTGAAATGTCTTTGGGTTTAGCTCTTAATGTAGATAAAAAGCAATTAAGACATGGAACACACCAAGACAGCAATATTTAATAAGTACTTATAGCTGCATAGCTGCATTATGGAGATTCTTGAAATTTAGGACAAAAAGAAGACAAAAAGAGTTAGGGAAAAATATTCATGCAATATTTCACTGTCAAAGAAAGTATATTTGACCATTTTCAGTCCTTAATTACAGCACTTGATATTACCAATAGTATATTATTAAAACAACCAACCAAGCAAGCAAACAAAAAAACCCCTACAGCCCAAACCACCACAACCAAAAGCCAGACAAACAAAACACCACAACTGTTTCTTGGAATAATTGCAAAGCAATATAAATGCTTAAACTAGAGCTTTCTTCTACTTCAGAAAATAAAAGAGTTCAGGAGAAAGATGTACAAGCCAGACCTCAGACACAAAAGACTGGATTTTTCCAATTCATAACTGTAGCAAAGCTTGAAGGAGTTGTAAGAGTAGGAAAACAACAGCCAACCCCAGGCTGCTCAGACACCAAAGTGATTGCAACTTACTTTTCTTATGCCTTGAGCCTGTTCTGCATAACCCCTAGCTTCACTTTTCTGTACCAAGCAATGTCATTTCTTGAGACTCTACTGGTTCCTAATGATGTGGAATGTAATGTGTCACCACTGAAAGTGGTTAAGAAATATGCAAAAGAGCAAATGCTAAACTTTGAGGAAAATCCTGTCTTAGCATACTGTTAGACTAATCATCTGAAAATGTTTATTTGCTATGAAGTCACAGTTATTAAACAAATTGGTCCATTCTGCAGTGCCACATGAAGTTACAAGATTTCTTTAAAGTTGCATTGGAAAAGATGCATTCAGCTAATGAAATTAATGAGCTTTAATACTCCCTTGAAGCACAGGTTTTCACCACAAATTTGCTTCATTATCACAGTTCTGTAAGCTTTGTAATGCATAACGGTCACTGATCCTACCCAGAACACAGTGAAACGTGGCAAAAGTTTAATTGTACATGTACCTACATTTTAAAGCAAATAAGGCAGCCTCCAAGGCTATTAATATAACAGGCATCTTTTGTAATTAAAGGCATAATGTCCAAAGATTAGCAGGAAAGTATTTTAATTAAAGTTAGTAAATTACTGTTGAAGTGATCACTACATGAAGACTCAACAAAAATTAGATGCTTAATTTTGCAACAGGAGAGGAACAATAGGAAGTTTTCCAAAACATGTCACAAACACAACCCCCACTTCACATGCTGGGCCACCTGATTTGGTACAAGTTTTCCTCAATTGCTTAACATATGCTCTACTGTAAAGATAAGAATCAACTCTGGTGCTCTGTAATGTGGACTTCAATTTTCTCCCTGCTGTTCTCAAGCCAGAAACCTTGAAAAAAATCTCAAACCTCAAACACTGACATGAACTAGTAATTTTTAAAATAATAGTATTTAAACACAGTATTAACACTGGAAAACACTTTCTATGGACATTATTTACTGAATGGGTAAAGAGGCACAGAAAGACTCAATAACTTCTCTTGAATGCATTGGCAGTACAAACAAATCCATTTCAGGAAGTCTGTCTGAAAGTGTATTTCAATAGCTCAATTTAGTAAAGGTTTACAAGGTCTTTGGGTGGTCTAAAGTGACTCTAGCAAGTAAAGGTAACTAATTATAAAAAGACTTTTTCATTTAGACAGAGAAAGGATTAAGCTCATCTATTTTATTTGTTTTTATATTGAACTGAGTAAGAACATACACTTTTTTTCTGCCTTGTCAATTTTATGTGACATCAGGCTGCACTTCTACCGTGTGCTGTGTCCCTATCATACCTGTTCTATACTCTGCAGGCCATTCGCTGAAAATGGTTACTCAAAACCAAAGTTTGAGAATACAGTTTCATGGATATAGGTTTTAGATCACTATGGTGACACTCTTGAATGAATACTAACAGTGTCTATGCCCTGAAATTAAATTTGTAGGTGGTACCCCTCAGGAAGTAGCAAATGCCCACAGTTTTGTGCTGTTAATCAGGGTAAACGACAAGAAGTGTTTAAAGCAGTAATCACACACACACAGAGTTTTGGTAGAGGAGATGTGGAACCTAGAGATGATGATGTTTTTCTTAGCTGACTAGACACCCTCAAGGTAAAGAGGCAAATTTAAAAGCAGACAAAGAAGTTGCACAGAAGACACCTGGTGCCATGGCTCAGCTGGGGTGAAAAGAGGGGAAATAGCCCAAGTCAGGTGTCTCCTGTCAAAGAAATGCTGCTGCTGAGAGCAGGAGCCCAAGAAATTCCCTCTCCAGCCCTGAATTTTATAAGCTTTACTCTACCTAAGTTCCACACTGTCCTACTCATATGTCAGTTGTCTTCTCTCCCCCACAGGGAAAGGTAGCCTGGTATTACAAGTGTTAATGTCAAGTGATACACAGCCTGTCGCAAATAACTGCACTAGTTCCATGCTGGTACAAGAAACAACATCCTTTGTACATTACTTTAAAAACCAGCACAGGTTATTTGCAGGAAATATTTTATATTCTATTCCTGCAATAGTATTCAGCACCCAGTGCCATATACACACTGTACACTTACCCTGTTTGGTCTGGAACTAGTGGATCTGTTATGAGCACTTGGATTCTACCCAGAGTAGACAAGGGACAGATTACTTTTGTTAATATTTTGGTGTGTACTGCACTGAATTACACAAGAGAGCCCAAACCAGAGCAATTTTTGATCTGCTAGAAAAGCCACCTGTGATGGCTTTCATGACATGTGCTTCACAGTTCTCAGGTGTCTTCCCTTTATAGTTTCATTAAGAAGTATCCCTTAGCAGACTAAATTAATTTGAACAATTGCTACATGGCTTGTACGTGGCACACATCTTCTGAACTCCAGTAATAACAAGTTTTATTGCTTGTACTGTTAATTCACCGTGAGTCAGCAGGCAAAGTTCAGTTCTGTTAACTCAGCAGGAAAACCATTCTGTGTCTGTTCTGCTGGTCAGGCAAATGGCATTTTGTGTATCAGCTCATAATTGCTGTAATGTGGATAGCAATATGAAATGTGCATTTGAAAGATTAATTGATGCACTACTTATCACTTTATCTTACCAAATTAAAACCAGTGCTCCTGCAACGATGGGCTGTCAGAGCTGGTTGACAAACACAATTAATTTCAAGGCACCAGTTCACTGCATGACTTGCACCTCCACAGCACAAATACCTCCTATTGAGTCAAAAGCTGAGATATACCATGGAGATGAGCATGTATCTAAATGCAGTGTCTGGAGTGTTATTGATTTCTGTACCCAGTCAGAGTGCCTTCAACTGCAGTTTTCTTACTGGTTTTGACCAGCTCCATTGACTGCATTTACAAGACCGTGTTTGCATTTCAAAAGTGCTTCATGAGGATACAAGGAGGAATCCATCAGGAAACAACACACATTAAAACTGCTGCAATCAAGGAAACATTATTAAGAGCACTGGCAGAAAAGTAATTGCCTTTCTTGTTTGTTTGCTTCAGCCTCAGAAAAAAAAAAAAAACAACCAAAAAAACCAACCAAAAAAACCCCCCAACACAAACAACTTGAGCCTGTCCCTCTCCACCTATAGCTGCTTGGAAAATTCCTACAAACCTTTTTAATCACTTTGATAGTGAGATTTCTGTTCATACTTTGGTTATACCATTCCCAACTAATCACCCAGTAACTTAGGAATTCCTACTATTTTGAACTAACCACATGTGCTATATTGCCTGCTTTTTCAATTGCAGGATACTAATTAGCACTTAATATTTGCTTCATACATCCTATTACAACAAAATGAATTAGAATTTGTATTAAGTTGAACTGAAAAAATAGAATATTGTCTGTTCAGTCACTGAGTATATTCCTTGCATGTGTATTGTGTTGGCTTTCTTAGGATTCTGCTGTGTTTTCCTCATGCTGGGATAATGAGTCTCCTAAACTGCTGTCTGCAATACATTTCTTGTGAAATGGTTCAGTTTCCTTTTTCCACTCCTTCATTTTCTGCTTTGAATAGAGAACCCTATAGTGAGCTAGAGATTGCAAAGAAAAACAATTCAGAGAAGATAAATCGCTCAAGAGTTTAGAAGAGGATAAAACCAACAGTTCAGGGATTATGAATGCACCAACTGGTCATTTCCATTGTATTTACACCAAGTCTTATTCCAAAATGCATTTGATAAGGTTGTCAATAATCATAGAATGGTTTGGGTTGGAAGGGGCTTTCATATATGGTGTGTTTTTTTGCTTCTCTCCATGTTATCTGACAGCTACATCCTATCGATACCTTTTGTCACCAGCATCCCACCCATTCTACAACAATGACCAAAGTCACCAGTATCTAAACCCTATTTTCCCTCTCTCTCTCTCTCTTTTTTTTTTTTTTTTTTTTTTTTGGTTTTTTTCAGGAGAAAACCACTTCACCTCTCAGGTACTTTTATTCTCTTCCTTCAAAGCAGGACCATTTTCTTGAAATGTTGGCAGTTAACTCCTCCTCAAAATCACAAAGTGAGTGAATGTGGGTTTTATTTCAGCAAATGGTTGTTTTTCTTTTTCACCCTGTAAGAGTCATCTCAAGGAGTACAAGGTCTGGTGCACAGCTCCTTTGGAAACCTTCTAAAGACTTCTTCTCCACACTTAGATGATAAAAAGATCAACAAGATAGTGGGAAAAGAGATTAACTGGGTAGAACTCTCTGTGCTGCTAAATGTGAAGACTTGATGTCTATTTAAAAGCCTGATATCAAATGAAATAATGTTCTGAAAAACAAGCCCCAAGAATTTTGCTTTGTTGGGTTAAGCAAATGCCACAAGGCCTATGGATTTGCAATAAACTGTTTAATTTAGTCCTTATTTCTTTCAAAGTTCTATTCAAGTCAGCTTTATAACACGACACGGGCCTTAACTGCAAGAGGATACACGGGTCACAACCCAGTGTCTCAAGCCAGCCCTGGGCAGCAGGAGAGGTCATGCTAAGATTCAAAAATTCCCTTGGAGCAAAAAGTTGTTTCCATTAAAATCTACACAAGTTGTCTGTTATCATTGGTATTATTAACTGAAGATATATATGTCAGGTCTTCTTTTAATTACAGGCATCTAACTTACACAAAAAGAAGTCATATCTTCCAAGTAATTGCAGGCAGTTCTAAAGTATGTTATTGTATTATTCAATTTAAAAGTCTGCTAGTAGAAAGATCAGAAATTAAACACAGAATCATTCAGCATTCAAAGAAATAAGAGGCATAGACAGAAGTGAAATAAGCAAAATTATTCAGATTTAAAATACAGGTATTGTGCAGAAAACTATTGTGTGCAGCAGCGTTCTCTACATCAGATGTAGCTACCAAACTCCTCAGCTCTCATTAAGATGAGCAAAAGTGTAAACCCAGTTTATCCTTATTCGGCAAAGAAGGTGTTTGGGATTTTTTCCTAAGTGAAATATTCTCCTTGCCTAAGGAGGAAAATTAAACAGCATCATAAAATCAGAGCATAGTGCATTAAGCAACATCATCTGTTGTCTGTGTCCTCTTTTCAAGCTAAGAGCTCAGAACCCCTGATGTTGTCCAATTATAGCAAGACAATTCTTGAAGAAAGAGACTGCTGCTGTAAAGTTCTCACTGTTAAGATACCAACAATCCAAGTCTGAATATTTTAATCTGTATCTTTGTTCAGCCATCAGGAGACAAATTTGGCCGCGTAGTGACCACAGAGGACTTACGTCACCCTGAACTCATGTCTCTTCGTTTACCTTACTCTAAGCTGCCCCATGCTGTCCCATCATAAACCAGTTCAGCTTTTATTCTTCTCTAAGCCAGTAAGGCTCATCCTGAAGTAATGACATACCTCAATGGATGGAAAATAACACAGATTAAAAAGGATCATGATAATAAAACAGCATTTTGAGGTTGAGCTGGATATAGATTTTAAGGTAGCAGCTCCATATTTAGAGCAGGATCTCCAGGAAGCTTTTTCAAAGCTAGTTCTGAGAGCCTTTACTATATGATCACGAAGAAGAAATCTAATTAAGTAAATTAGGTACATGTGAACTGTACATCTATTTTTATTCCTTAACCAACTATTTGAGGTCCAAAATACTGAAATGCATTATTTTTCTATTAACAGTTTTGCATACAGAACAGAACCAGAAGTACCAAAACATTAAGAGAGTATTTCCTGCAATTAGATTTTGCTTCTGTATCATGTTTTCAGAGCAACCTCTTTTGAAATCTGCCCTGATGCAGTTGTGCTCCAGTATGATCACAAGCTGGCTACTACTTTAGAGTCTAAGCCATAGTCCAGCTACAAATGTGAACTGCTGAAGATCTGCCTTAAGGTTCTGCAAATGACACATAAGCCTCAGCTTGGCATTTTTTCTAAACGACTGTCACGGTTTGCTTGTCAGAATATTGCAATTATAGCCTTTTTCTTAGATTCACTTTCTTGTTAATGTAGCTAGAACTCCTGTAAAGTAGAACACTAGAATATTTTCTTCCCCTACATGCCAACAGCACACACATGAATTCTATTTTTTTTGCGCTGATTTCTTCCTTCACATCATCTTTGCACAGTGCAATTTTAAACTATGAACTGCATCCATAGCAAGGTTAAAAATAAGTTTTATTAGTAACCTTAGCAAATACTCTGCAAATAGAAGGGCCGTTAAATTTTACAAGGCAGTAACACCCTCGAAAGTGCTGGAAACATCTATCTACCCTCACAATGACTAGCTGTCTTTGGCTGCACCTCAGTGAGGAAACACACAATGTGTCTTAGCTGGACTGCCTAAAAGACAAAGAGTGTGCTGGTTTCAAACTCTTATTGCACAAGTGCTTTTATTCCAGCTAATTCAGAGTGTCATCAGGGTGGATTAAAGAGAGAAGGAAAGAGAAAGAGCAAGGGAGAGAAGGTAAATTAATTCCTCCATACCAAAAAGCCAAGTTTCAGTCAGCTTTTCCCTGGATGTTTGTATCTGCAAGCCTACTGAGGATTCCAGCAGAAGAAAGTCTATTAATTTTCCATGTACTTGTTGACGAAAAAGCTATCAGGATTATGGGTTGAATATTTCTAGAGTAGGGAAAGTAAGGGATGCAATTAATCTCTGTGAACTAAAATATACCTCTTTTCATTAATCTTTTATTGTAAATGAGCAAAGTAATTGAACCAGTACCACACTGTCAGAATAAATGCAATGCCAGTGGGATATGCATGAGAGAGCACATACTGATTGAGTATTAAATATCTAACGGCAATAATTTATGGTTCATTACCTCTTTTTGGAGTTCCTTAGTTGCAGAGTGCTCGAATTTTAAGTAGACAGACTTTCAGCAGAAACTGCTTTCAAATGCTGAACATAGCAAATGCACAAAACCCTCAGCAATCTACTTAATTTGAAGAGTTTTGTACTTAGTGGAGCTGACCTCTGCACCTCCAGGAACACACAAGCTATTTGCAACTTGGATTAACGCAATTAAAGATGCAGCAATGAATACTTCAGTGATAACATGCAAAATGGAAATTAGAGATTATGAACTGACATTGGAGATAAGCAAACCTCATGAAAAAATGGTCAAACACCTTGTTAAATGTTTTCATATAACAAGATTTCAAACCTGCTGAATTCTAGACATGGGAGCAAAGTGTGGACACTTAAATGACCATGCTACACACGGTATAATTTAGTTATCAAATAGAGTAATTACCCCAACTGTTCAAGGGGAAAAAGTCAGGCATCCTCTTGTATAATTTTTGTATAACTAATGTTATCTTGTTTATATGACTTGAGTGTTTCTGACAGCATCAGTTTTAGAGCAAATTGTGGCAGTGGGAAGAGCTAGTCAGAATTTGGCCTCTTGCCTCCCTACCCCTTTCTCATACTCTTGGCAGAATCACTTGCAGGGGAGAGATGTCACTTCTGCTAAACTGACACACCACGACCTTCTTTACCAACAGGCCTCCTGACAGATTCAAACTGTCCTGCTTTGACGGAACCTTTCAAGGATCAAAGAAAAGATCAAACTGAAAGCGGAAATAAATTTCTTGATGTTTTTATGCCCTCTCCATACTGAGCTCACACAAGTGTAACTGACTAAATCTGAGGCAAACCAGACTGGAGGCAGTCTTAAAAGAGAGAGATTTTTAAACAGATGGAAAAAACGCCCAATCCAAAACAACCAAACAGATAGATTTGAATCCTCTCTCTGAATTTTAGTTTCTGTTGCCTACTGGAATCGGTCTTGGAATGCATGAAGGGCTTTGTGGACTCCTGAACCTGGATCTGTTGATGGGTGAATTCTGCTCATCTGTTGAAAATGAAACTGTCCTATTCAGACACTACTCACTTGGCAACAGACTGCTCTATGTTTACTGTTTATTGATTTTTCTTTACTGGGACTATAGAGAAGAAGCATTTCAGTTTCAAAGTCGTCCCAAAGGACACCGGCAGGTTACAATCACTTATACTGTAAAAAAGCTTCATGTTAATTGACTCTATATTTACATATTATGAATGCATATTTTAATCTGTTTTACATGAATAAGTCCTCCACAATGAAGATTTCATTTCCTTTTTTAAAACAACATAACTACTTGCCTTATTTGAAGAGACAAATCTCTTCTAAATTGTTTTGACCTTTCCTAGTGTCCTTTCTTAAAGTGGAAGTTGTATCTGCCTTCTCAGTTCAGGAATTTCTTATCTAAAAGGCAAAGGGATGAACTCAACTTCAAACTGAAACCCTTCCATTGTGCTCTTTCTAGTTTGGCAAGTCACCCTATCTGCCCGTGTTTGAAACAGCCAAAATCTTGACTAGCTCAACTAAATTATTTTTAGTCACAACAGACAAAAGGCTGAGAATAGACCAACTTCAGCAATGCACTGGAAAAGGTCTCTGGTCAAAACCAGAAAGACACAAAGATATCCTAGACCAATAAAATAGGAAGGTCAGGACATTAATCTTGAATAGAGCAGAACTGACTGAACATGGTACTCCCACATCTCAACAGAGGCACCCTTGGCCTCTGAGTGTCCTGCTATTACAGTTTAATAGTTTGTCCTCTATTGCTGTTTAGTAGTTTGTCCCCAACCTTGGTAAAGTTTTGGTCTCTGTATAAATCTTTTTGTTTGAAACTTTTAAAGACAATCTGCATTAAGATGAGATGCCTTCTTAACCCTCTCTAATTTCATCATCATCAGATCAGGTCTCTGCCAAGACAAAACTGTGACTTCAGTAAAAAAATACCCACTTATTCTGTACAGCCTCTGGCCTCAATGTTTCAATTTTGGGCACAGAAAGTTTTTAGCAGTAGCCATCTCCATCCCCATCTCCCAAATATTTATCTATGCTCTGCTGTTTTCCAAGACCACAGTAAATATTAAAAGCCAGCTGTGCTAGGTTCTGTAAACAGAGCAAGATGAAGCTTTCCTCAAAGTACCTGACTGCGTGGTATCCATGTATTTTCATAAAGTATGAGCTCACACAGAACACTGCTACTAGCCAAGATAAATGCCTCCATCTTAAGGCTTCAGGTGAAACCTTAATAAGGAAGCATCTCCTAGATTTCTCTTTGTCATGCACCACATTTAAAGCATTGCAATAAAACAATTAAGCATATTCACAGATGTGAACGCTGCAGCCCTGAGTGTTATTATTCCATTTCTTCATTCTCAAATCACTCTAATATTCCCCTCGTAAATATGTGCACTCTAGGGGCTTATCTGTTGCTGTTCTGTATCTTTACAGCACCTTTTTGCAATGTTCTTTTGTGCTCTGAATTACACCCTGCGGAAATTGCTTCCTGCCACTGAGACAGACTAATTCATTTCATGACTACAAATCTATATTAATGTCTTTTCTATAGTATTTAACGATGCAAGTCCTTCCACTTGTGACTCCTATCAAGGCCCAGATTTCTGGAGACAGTAGTAGATGTAAAGCTCCTAGCATTTTAATTTTTTTCCCCTGCAATTAAAAACTACCTGATGTTGTGATCAATGCGGTGAAAATTTATGTGCCCTAAATTAAAAAGTGAAATATAGGTAAACGAAGAAACAAAGTAGGCAAGCAAATAAAATGGAACACTTACTAAGCCATCCTAACAGCATAGCAGAATTAGAATATAGTAGCAGAGTGCATATGGAATTTAATTTTGAATGATATTGAAAGGTCAGCACAGTATTGCCCAGCTCACATTTTTGTGAAGATAACATGTGTGAACTAGTTATTTCCTCCTTTTAACACATAATGACCTTGTCCATTGATTTAATAAGAAAATTATACATGCTGCATTCAAATTTAGCAAACTCTTCAGAATTAAAGATATACCAAAGGAAGAAAAATAAATTTAAAAAAAGAAAAAAAAAAGAAAAAAAAAAGCAGCAATGATACTGAGACCTCACACTTGCAACCCAACCATCTGGCAAAAGAAAGCCCAGAGATACCAACCCAGTGACCTGTGGAGCCTGCGTTCCGACACATACCGGAGCAGAGAGTGGAAAAAGCTGTGAAGTAGCTCCTTCTACCCCAGGTGCACTGACCTTATTAACGTGATATAATGTGAACAATGCCTATGGTTAAGGTGCCAAGTCACATATGTGCTGCTAGTAACAAGGAATGGAAGGGGGTGGGGAAAAAAAACCCTAGATGGCACTATTTAAAACAGTGAACTGTAATTATAACTTGAGATGTCGTCTAAAATCTCATGCTCAAGCTGCTTAACCTGTGTTAGGGCTACATGTCCAAATTCCAAAGGTTCCAGAAGTATCCCATCTCACAAAGGAATATTCCTGCATTGATTCAAAATGTTATATAATTTTCCAACAAAATTTAGCATTTAAATCAGTCTCCTCAATTCCTATAAACTGCCACCACTAAAATAAATAAATAAATAAATACATGCATACATAAATGTCTTTTAATGCTTAAAATGGGAGGAGTGAATAAGGACTCCCTCTCTACTCTGCCCTGGTGAGGCCACAGCTGGAGTACTGTGTCCTGTTCTGTGCTCTCCAGGTCAAAAAAGACAGGGACTTGCTGGAAAGGGTACAGCAAAAGGCTACAAAGATGATTAGAGAACTATAACGTCCTCCCTTATGAGGAAAGACTGGGAGAACTGGGACTTTTAATTCTGGAAAAGAGCAGGCTGAGTGGGGATCTCATCAGAGCGTATAAATACCTAAAAGGTGGGTGTTGGAAGGATGGCACCAGTCTGTTTACAGTGCTGTCCAGAGACTGGACAAGGGGTAACTGGCATAAGCTTGAACATAAAAAGTTGTATCTAAACACAAGGAGGAACTTCTTTAATTTAAGGGTGATGGAGCACTGGACCAGGCTGCGCGGAAAGGTGGTGGAGGTGTGGAGATATTCCAAACCCTCCTGGATATGGTCTTCTGTGACCTTCTCTAGGTGAACCTGACTTGGCAGGGAGGTTGGATTCAATGATCTCCAGAGGTCCTTTCAACTCCTTCTGTTCTGTGATTCTCCTTCTAAGACTGTTATAGCTACTGTATAAATGACTATTTATTTATTTCTTCTGTGTACCTTTAAGTCATTGGAAAATTGCCAGCATTGGAAAGCTTTGAATCTGTATGATTTGCATCCCTAGGCCCTGTAAGACAGAGACACATAATACAACCAGGTAACATTTTGCACTTCCTTTCCACTGCTTCCTAACTGCAGCTGAAGAAATCAGATTTAAAATACAGAAGTTTAAATAGACTGATAAGGACATGAGCATTAATTTTCTTGCTGATGAGACAAATCAGCAGTTAGGACATGTAAGAGAACCACTCCCAGACTGAAAAAGGCAGAAGATGAGTGACAGTACCTTCACTAAAGGTTATGTTTCCAAAGTTTGGACCTTTGTTTTTGGATCAGATATGATCAGGCTTCCTCATCTATGAGCCTTGTACCAAATTACAAGCCCTATGAGGGAGCTGAGGCTGCTCAGCCTGGAGAAGAGGAGGCTCAGGGGAGACTTTATTGCTCTCTACAACTACCTGAAGGGAGGTTGTAGACAGGTGGGAGCTGGTCTCTTTTCCCAGGCAACCAGCACCAGAACAAGAGGACACAGTCTCAAGCTGCACCAAGGGAGGTTTATGCTGGATGTTAGGAAGAAATTCTTCACAGAAGGAGAGATTGGCCATTGGACTGGGCTGCCCAGGGAGGTGGTGGAGTCACCATCACTGGAAGTGTTTAAAAAGAGACTGGATGAGGCACTTGGTGCCATAGTTTAGTTGATTAGATTGGGTGATAGGTTGGACTCGATGATCTCAAAGGTCTTTCCCAACCTGGTTAATTCTGTATTCTCTAACTTCCTCAAATGGCAAAGACATGTCTTTGGATGAAAAGACATCCACACTCAAGTGACAGAGGGCATGCCCCTCCTGGCTGACACCACCATGCCAAGGGGGAGCAGGGCTGAGCAGGGCAAGGAGCTGTGTCAGAGACAGGTGATACTCATGCCGGAGCACTGCTTTGAGACAGCACTGGCCTTGTTCGCGACCATGCACTGCTTGGCAGGCACAGGCTGACCTCTCTGATCAAGCAACAGATACTTAGAGAAGCAGCATAGAAATGGCATTTTCAATCCATTCCCCACCCCAGCTTATTTCTTTGATTATGTGCAGGCTTTTAATTTCACAAGCACATTGAGCAGAGAGACAGATGAGATCAGAAAGGGACTTCTGAAGATGAGCAGTTCCTTAGGGGACCCCCTAAGGCAATCCATTAGAGGCACTAATAGCAGATATTGTTTTGAACAATGAACTTAAAGAATTGTTAAATGAATAACAGATTATATTAAATAACCAAATTACATCTGAAGCCTGGATCTTGAAATTTATTTTGCTTTGGAAATAAACTGAAGACTAGTGAATTTATGCTGGTTCACACAATATTCCCCTCTGCTTACTTCAGAGCAACTGACAAGAATACAAAGATAGCTGTGAGTAGGAGATTAACAAAAACAAAGCTATTCACCATGGTTTTGTGGGTCCACAGATGAGTTTCTCGCTTATGATCTATCTTCCAAACAACCACAGTGTGGCAGTGTGGCATTCCAACCACAAGTGTGTATTTATTTATCTAGAGCCAGAGGATGGCTAATGGAAAAAAGAAAACACAACACTAAAACACCACCAGAAAATTGCATATGGTGGATGACAGCTCCCCTAAAACAACTCTTTCATTCCACAGCTCTGTTTCCATCAGTCTGTATATCACTTGCAATCATAGTCATGGCCAGGCTCCCATTCTAGAGTCTCCTGGGGTCCCATTTTGCAAGAATGGTTGTGAAAGCAAAAGTGCAAAACTGAGTGCCTGGGTAACTGACAGGAGCTGCTGAGGTCTGCATTTTGAGAATGTGGAAAGGGTGGAAAGGGATTAAAGAGGACTTCAGTTCTGAAAAAATCCACCCTAACATTAATATTTTACACTCAGACTTCTGACAAACTAATGTTGTCTATCAGAAACAACCAAACCAAACCAACCAACAACAAAAAACCAAAACAAACCCACAGCAAAAAAACCCCAACCAAACAAAAAACAATCAAAAACAAACCCACAAACCAAACCCAAACAAACCACAACCACACCCCACACACACAAAAATCAAGTAAAATATCAAGGAACACCACCTCAACACCCACATATGATGCAAAAAAGTCCTGGCTTGCTCCAATGAATAATTCTATACCATTGTAAAAGATTTCACAAGAGGCCCTTTAATTCTGCAGTTAATTTGTACACTAGGGTGAGAGAATGAAACAATCACTTGACAATCACATAGTTTAAAAAAAAAATAAAATAGAGTAAAATAAGAACCAGCCAGCAAGACTGCAAGACATTGTTTAGTTCTAGAAAGTGTTACACACTTTGTGTTAGTGACTGCTGTGCAACCAAACCTTCCAAAGTTGATTTTGGTTGTTCATTTTTTGGTGTGCTTTTAGTTTGGTTTGGGCAATGCTGGTTTTTAATCCAGCTCAAGATGAAGAAAAAATACTGTAAGATCATGAAAGGCTGCAGCAGTTCGGTCCTTAGCTGTAAAGGTGGCAAGAAATGTCATTAAGCTGTCTTGGGGCCTGTCACCAGCATTACTTCATGCACCTCATGGCTTTCAGTTGAAATACTGATCAAGTTTGGCCCTACTGAATTTTTACAATTAAAATGTCAAGGTGACATGCTATGGTATAACATTAAGCATAGATTTCATTTGTCCTTCATTAATAATCAACCTTACAGTCAAATATCTATTAACATGAACTGCATAATAAAATCAACAACAATTTGAAACGAATCCCCACACGAACAAAACATTTCAAATGCTTAATATTTCACACTCCTCTTTCACCAGATACAGTTCAGTAGCACTCTAGCTCTTTGAAATCTTCATAATGCTTTTTATCTTTGGAAATGAAACATTTTCCTTAGATATTCATATCACCCTTATTACTTTACAGCAATGCCAAGTCAATTCCCTTTCTGCATTACATCTGTCCTCTCATATCTCCTTTACCATTTAGCAAATAAAAGCTTTCCTCTCCTTCTTCACTGGGTATTTACTCACAAAACCCTGACATTGTTCTAGACAAAATTAGCAGAATCAGATACTAAGGCAGCCCTCCTCTACTTCATAAGATGGCTTGCACAATAAGTAAAAAATCAGATATAAAAAATGCATAAAACAAGAAAACTTAACAATTGGCTTGCTGGATATAGCTTGACTCAATAACGTAGGCCCTTTATCACCCACTGATATGTTGAATTGTTATGAAAATAATCCTTCAACAATGTAAATTTCTGTCTTTTCCACTGTCCTTTATATAAAGCTTTTTTTTTTCCCTGAGCAAGAAGAATTCATTCTGGTGTGACATCTAACCTGGTACCGCTCTGTTCAGAAACTTTCATGTTAAGCTCCAACGAACAAAACTCTCAGCCATTATCATCCTTAATATAGAAAATTTTAGCAATTGTGACTGGAACCTCTCAAAAATTTCAGATTTAACTTTTCATGGATGTGAAGAATATGATTGCTTATATTCTGCAGAGCAGAGGTGACACTGTCATGCTCAAAATCTCTGCTTTTTGATGTTAACTAACTTTCTACAAAATCCTGTGAATGCAAGATAAGGAGGCTTTTACCTGAGAGCAGCTGAGCCTGATAAGTGAGGTGTTTGATTAAGCTCAACTAAGATTAGGAGAAAGTTATTGATGCCTTATCTCAGAAGGACTATACAGTTAGACAGCTATCTCAGTAAGAAGCTGTCCTTATTTTCAGCTCCTCGACAAAGCCAGAATCTAACCATTTTTAATCCAAATCACTTAGAGAATTCAGACAATACTGTTCATTTATTATAGTTCAAGTTGCAACATTTCTGTGGCAGATTACAGACACTAGATCCAGACCAGCACACATAGAATTCTCAAGCATTAAATGCTTTAGACAAAGATTTCCTAACACCTCTCCATCAAGAAATGAAAGCACATGGTTTTTAAAGTGCTGCTTCCATTACACGGTGCTCCTCTGAACACAACACAGAGGAATTTCCCAGTACTTTATGAAGCCTATTCCTTTAGACTACATCCTAGGAATCACAGTGCCATATCCAAGCATTTGCATGGAGATCATTAATATTTGAAGTGGGACATAGAACTTAAGCAGTTGAAAAATGAGCTAATGTGCAGTAGAAGTAGCTATGCATCCCCACTGCTGGGGAGTTTATTTGGGTTCTGGGTGTTTATCTGAAGCTTGAAAGTCTCCTGTTGCCTGGACAGCACAAGAAGTACATGAAAAAGAGAGCCCATTTTGGACCATTTTGTGAAAATACTGACATTGCTGGGAACTGAAATAGAGTGAAAGACCTTTAACCACAATGTTGTAGGATCAAAATGCTTCCCCTCATCCCTGCAGCCCACGGCATCATAAAAGTGAATCTGAGGAGCGGTCTGCCCATCACTGTGCTCAACATTCATTCCTTGTCACATCTCTGCCCCTCCAGTTTCTTGTTCAGGGTATGTGCTTATTCCATATATCATACCAAGGTACTTGTTCTGAAAATATTGCTCACCTAACAAGACTTTAGAATGTGTTTGAGTGGCCCCCATTTGATTTATTGTTGTTGGACTGATATGAGACCACTATTGCACTTCTACTGAACTTGACCTTCTCTTTCTTCTTCTGTAAATTGCCTGACACATTGCTGCATGTATACAGACTGAGTCAGGAGATTGTTATTATCAGAATGCATGAAACTGGAGATATAATTTGCACTTGTTCACCACACCATTTCATTTCCATACTGTTTTTTTTTTTTTCTTCTCAATTTAATTGAGTTACTACCCTGCAAATTAGAGTTACATAGCATTCCTGCTTTGTTGTTCTTGCTTAAAGCAATCATCTGTGAGGTATGCTACTGAAATAGCTACATTCTTGCTGTAAGGGATATTTAACTTTTCTTGCCCATGTCAACTGCATTAGTTAATTTAACAAAGGTTTAGCATTAGTTCTGAACTATTTTCCAGACCATTCTTATTTCCAACATAGAAAAGTGAATGTTGAAAAGGCAAAGGCTCTAATGTCATAGCTATCTGTTCTGAATAGGCTGTAGAGATCATCATGACCAGCACAAAATGCAGCACAAAGC
Organism: Dryobates pubescens; assembly: GCF_014839835.1. Taxonomy (NCBI): domain Eukaryota; kingdom Metazoa; phylum Chordata; class Aves; order Piciformes; family Picidae; genus Dryobates; species Dryobates pubescens. The sequence continues at coordinate 7,936,927 of NC_071630.1, forward strand.
TAGGTAGACCCGTATTTCTTTAGCACACATACATCCATTCCTCAAGTATAGAAAGAAAGCTTTGATTCGCTACTCCTAAAAGTTCTGTTTCCTCTAAACACTACTGGCTTGAAGCCCTGTCTGGAGTATCCTGCTGTTGATCATCAAATACAGCAGATTCCTACATCAGCAGCGTAGGAAGTAAGATTATTCCTCTGAGAGTTACTGCATTCAAGAGGCGAGCGAGATCATCACAAAAGAGAGAGTTACATTTCAAATTAAATAAAATAATGTGCCAGAGGCTTCGGCACCTACTAATGCTCTTTTATTTTCCAAACTTGTCTCCTACTGGATCAGGCAGAACAATGTTTTACTTCCATGAATTTTTAATTTGATTTTATCACAACTGTGGTGAATTCTTTCTGTCTCTTTCCCATGCAGGATTAAAAAGAGTTTGCTGAATTGGTACAGCTATACTGACTAAAGGAGGCTCAAATCTCCAGATAAAAGCATCTATTTTACCTGTCAGTAAATAAATATGCTTTGCTTTGAGCTCATATTTTGTTTTGCAAGTCAGGAAATCCTCTTGCTTGCAAATTTTATTCACTTGTTCCATTCATTTCATAAGAGGTTGTAGAGCTTGCACTACAGCAACATTATACCTTGAAGTAAGAAGAAAAAAAAAATATATATCTATTGGGAAAAAAATAAAGCCCCCACAAACATTTAAAGCACTTAACCATTATTAAAGATCTGCACTATACCCAGGTCATCATCTTCATGTGTGGTATTAGAGCTGTGCATCTAGGTGTTCTCCATGAAATGGCCATTCAGAACAGTGCATCATTCACTCTTCTGCACTGAGCAGACTGTTCCCTGATACAACTTCTTTATATAAAGCACCCATTCTTTGGCAGAATCATTGTGGTGACAGTTTCCACTGGGAGAACTACCAGAGGCTTTGAGCTTCATCCACACAGTGCAGGGTAGTGCTAAATTACTGTAAAAAAATGCAACACATTTCTGCACTATTTATCTGATTAACACATTTTAGGCTTAATTTCTCCACTCATTTTTTTCTCATTCTGGAGAGAAAGAAGTTAATCCATTTTGCATGCAAGCAGTAACCACTTTGGTTATTAGGAAGAAACTTTTTTCAGATTGTCAACATGCATCTAAGAGAGCTTTGAGATAGAATGGAAGACAAATTGACCAAACATTGATTTATAACAACAGTCAGCCAAAGAAGGCAGGAATGTGAAAACAGTGCAAGCAGAGTGTGAAACAAAAACCTGAACTGTCAGGGAACTGGAAGAACAACCAGATGCTTTCTGCAGTGACATAAATTGAAGTAGAAGCCACTAGGAGAGATATAAGCAATCCTGCCACAACAACACGTAAATAATCTGACTTACTCTAAAAGAGTTGTTTTGTGGAGCTGAAACCAGCTGCTGGTTGCATAAATCACATCCACTCTCAGACACTAACAGACTAGAACATGCATTCTTCAGAGGACGGACACTGTGTGGCACAGTTGGAGTATTGTCTCCTAGAAATGCATTCTAGAACAAAGAAATGATCATTTTCAGGGTCTGAAACAGTGCTCATGCAGTAGAGATTGCACTGTTTTTTTCTTGCAGTTTCTCTCCAAGTACCAGATGAGCATCACTGTTAGTGCTTTCTTTCTGCTTTAGAAGATATAGAAATGGGTTATGTAACAACTAGAGTTGGTACATTCAAACAAGTGAGCAGCCTGAAAACTACAGAATCATAGCATCAATAAGGTTGGAAAAAACCTCAGAGATCATCAAGTCCAACCTATCACTCAACACCTCATGATTAACTAAACCATGGCTTCAACTGCCACATCCAATCCTTTTCTGAACACTTCCAGGGACGGTGACTCTACCACCCCGCTGGGCAGCACATTCCAATGGCCAATTATTCTTTCTGGGAAGAATTTTCTCCTCACCTGTAGCCTAAACTTGCCCTGGCACATCTTGAGACTGTGTCCTCTTGTTCTAGTGCTGGTTGCCTGGGAGAAGAGACCAACCCCCACCTGGCTACAACCTCCCTACCGGTAGTTGTAGAGAGCAAGAAGATCTCCCCTGAGCTTCCTCTTCTCCAGGCTAAACACCCCCAGCTCCCTCAGCCTCTCCACATAGGGCTTGTGCTCAAGACTTCTCCCCAGCCTCGCTGCCCTTCTCTGGACACATTCAAGTATCTCAATATCCTTGTTAAATTGATTGGCTTTCTTGGCCACCTGTACACATTGCTGGCTCATGTTCAGCTGCTGTCAACCAATACCTCCAGTTCTCTTTCTGACTGGCTGCTCTCCAGCTACTCCAACCCCAGCCTGTAGTGCTGCATAGGGTTGTTGTGATCAAAGTGCAGCACCCGGCACTTAGACTTGTTAAATGCCATCCTGTTGGACTCTGCCTGTCTGTCCAGCCTGTCAAGGTCCCTCTGCAGAGCCCTTCTACCCTCTAGCAGATCAACACTTGTTCCCAACTTGGTGTCATCTGCAAACTTACTAATGGTGGACTCAACCCCCTCATCCAGATCATCAATAAAGATATTGGATAGGACTGGGACAGCACTCTTTAGTGTGCATACCACAGCATTACGAGGCATGAATTTCTACTGAATTCTACTGGGATCTCATTGTTCCTGTAAGTCAACAGATAATCATTGATTAATAATCAGTTAAAACAACCATAGTCTTCTGTGTGAAAGCCCAGAATTGATATATTCCATGCACATACCACATTGCCATTTAATCTTTCTAATTGAAGTTTATATGCAAGCACTGTACAAAGTTTACTCTGAAATAATGAACTCAAGAGCCAAGCTTAAGTATGTGAGCTCTGATTTTGAAAAGAATATCTCCAAAAGCCAAGCTCCACATGAAACACTTCCAAAATTGCCTTGCACAAACTAAATCTGCTTAGACTTGACTACATTTGTTTGTGTTGTCTTCTTGTTGTTGTTTTGGTTGGGATTTTTTCTTTTTATTTTAAGAAATTTTTCTTGGCTATTACACAACTTTTAACTTCCCCAATGCACCTAAAAATACCATCTCTAAGCTCTTTATAAAATGACAGCATATGTTGATTAACTGAATTAGTTCTACCTGTGTGTTTCCACAGCAAGACAAAGAAACTCGCTCATTTTCCTCAAACAATTCAAACTTGGGGAAAGACATTGAGCTCTTCAGGGAAACATCTTTTCTCAAAGCAGATGCCAATTGAGTCAAGAAGAAAAAGGAGTGGCATAATACTTGGATATAGCTCAGTTTCTTCTCCACCTGTTTACCTTGTGCTGGTTTTAATGCAAAAAAATAAATGATACTTTCTCTCTGTGCCTTTTTCTCATATCAAAATAGAAAGATATACAAAGCATTATTAGGGGAAGAAGGAAACAAAAAAGAGAGAACACACTGCAATCTGAGTGTATTTTAGCACTGTGGAACCTTTCTCACCTTGCCAAAAAATCTGCACTCCATAGAGACGTGAAGCAAGATAAGGGAGAAGAAAGGGTAGTGTATTGAGGTGTGAGATAAAGGTCAGTAAATCACACGAGTATTCTGATGTCAAGACAGAGTGACAGGGGAAATTACTCTGAGTCCCATATAGTATCCACAGAAAGTTGTTTAGAGATTCAAGACCTCTACAAACTAGTCTGCTGAAAGAGAGTGGAAAGCAAAACTGTGAACTCGATCACTCCTAACTAGAGGATAATAAAAATATATTCCAAACCCCAACCTATAGCTTGAAAATATTCACAAACAGAAAAAAAAAAAAAGAAAGAAAGAAAGAAAGAAAGAAAGAAAGAGAAAGAAAAAAGAAAGAGAGAAAAAAGAAAGAGAGAAAAAAGAAAGAGAGAAAAAAGAAAGAGAGAAAAAAGAAAGAGAGAAAAAAGAAAGAGAGAAAAAAGAAAGAGAGAAAAAAGAAAGAGAGAAAAAAGAAAGAGAGAAAAAAGAAAGAGAAAAAAGAAAGAGAGAAAAAAGAAAGAGAGAAAAAAGAAAGAGAGAAAAAAGAAAGAGAGAAAAAAGAAAGAGAGAAAAAAGAAAGAGAGAAAAAAGAAAGAGAGAAAAAAGAAAGAGAGAAAAAAGAGAGAAAAAATAAAGAGAGAAAAAAGAAAGAGAGAAAAAAGAAAGAGAGAAAAAAGAAAGAGAGAAAAAAGAGAGAAAAAAGAGAGAAAAAAGAGAGAAAAAAGAAAGAGAGAAAAAAGAAAGAGAGAAAAAAGAAAGAGAGAAAAAAGAAAGAGAGAAAAAAGAAAGAGAGAAAAAAGAAAGAGAGAAAAAAGAAAGAGAGAAAAAAGAAAGAGAGAAAAAAGAAAGAGAGAAAAAAGAAAGAGAGAAAAAAGAAAGAGAGAAAAAAGAAAGAGAGAAAAAAGAAAGAGAGAAAAAAGAAAGAGAGAAAAAAGAAAGAGAGAAAAAAGAAAGAGAGAAAAAAGAAAGAGAGAAAAAAGAAAGAGAGAAAAAAGAAAGAGAGAAAAAAGAAAGAGAGAAAAAAGAAAGAGAGAAAAAAGAAAGAGAGAAAAAAGAAAGAGAGAAAAAAGAAAGAGAGAAAAAAGAAAGAAAGAAGAAAGAAAGAAAGAAGAAAGAAAAAAGAAAGAAAGAAAAAAGAAAAAAGAAAGAATAAAGAAAGAGAAAAAAGAAAGAAAAAAGAAAGAAAGAAAAAAAAGAAAGGAAAAAAGAAAAAAAGGAAAAAAAAAAGAAAGAAAGAAAAAAAGAAAGGAAAAAAAAAAAGCAAAGTATTTTGTCCACTTTCTAAAAGCACCTCTTTAATATGCATTTAGTGGATATATTGATATATTTAGTAGGACATTTTCTACTGAGTGGAAACTTTTCAGAACAAGCACATCAGAAACCAAAGGCTCTCTCTGTCCTACCACCCCAAACTAAAAATATTCCAAGCTACTTTTGAGGCAGTTTTCTGCTGTTCCTTATATTCCTTGTTGTCATCTTGACTGCAACAATTTAGTCATCAGGCTTATTTTGACAAGCAGATCCATTTACAACTTTGACAATAGTTTGTACTGGTTTGTTCTCTTCCCCTTTCTCAAATATGTTGAAGGTTTTGTCTTTAAAAAAAGCTTTATGACAGCATAAAATGGATAGGAAGGAAGGCTTGTACAACACTCTTCAACCTGAAATTCAGCAGCAAAAAAAGTCAAATATAAAAATCAGCGGAAATTCAGGCTCTTTGTCACTTCCTCTGCACCACCATTTTGCCTTTCATGTTTTGTCTGAGTCTGCTGGGAACCAGGGAATGCAAGATTAAACCAGCTAGGCTTAGCATATGTTTCAAGACAAGACTAGATAAACAAAAATTGTCTTGCTTGATAAATCATCGTTTTAGTGTCCACCCATGCATCCAATCTGAATCATGACTTGACAGATCAGCTGGGAAACATTGCAACATTATTACATTTTCTAGGAACAGCTGAGCATCTGAGGCTTCAAGAGACAACAGAACATATAAAGGCTTGAAAGACATTTCAATATTGTGGCAAACATTCCTTTTTTCTTCCAAGAGGAGCAGGAGTAATTTGAAACAAGGCAAAAGAATACATTGTCAACTTCTGTTACTTCTAGAAGCAGAAGATGCATCTTGTTTTGTAGTATTTATCTAAGAAAAGCAGAACTCCCAGTAGATATTTGCGGTGTTAGCTGTACAAGAAAATGTCAAGATTTAGGAATAGTGGCACTGTGAAAAAAAAGACACACAGTATAAAGGCGTGTTTTGGATGAGGGTGAAATCATAGAAGAGACATTGGTTGAGAAGGGAAATGTATTTCCCAAGAAAGCATAGGAGCTCTTCATGTATTAGTAACAAACGCACAGCTCTACACAGAAGAAAAGGGTCAGCAAAGCTTTCTGCTTGGTTCACCATTTCTTTTCTTCCTGCTTTTTTGATCACTGCATCATACAAGCTGTTACTCAGAAGGTTATGATAAGAAATACTTATTCTTCACTGTGTATTTTTGTTTGGCTATCAAGGAAATCACTTAAAAAATGCAAAGATCAGTGGATCAGGCAATTAAAGATCATACTGCGCTGGAAAGCGGCGTATGGATGAGCTCTTTCACCTTAGCTATGATTGCTGTCTGTGTATATGCTCTTAGTCTATATCAAGTACACAGTCAATCAGCTCAGTTTAGTCTGAAGTAAGTGACTTCATCTACATCAAGGCTTTCCTGTGTTTGATACTGGCAGGCAAGTATCAAGCATGGCAGGGACAATTATCTTAGGTCAACATGAGAGCTGTGTGTAGCAGCTGCAACTCTCATTTCACAGAAAGACAACAGAATCTAGAAGCCAAAGGTCTTTTGGAAAGAAAAGTAGCAGAAAACAGACTTTCCTGAATAGTTTTGTTCACATTTTTAAGTAGCTTTAAAGGATACATATAACTGATAATGGAAAACTAAAAACTATCTGCCAATTTACTGACAAAACAATCACTTAGAATAGAATAGAATAGAATTAACCAGGTTGGAAGAGACCTTCGAGATCATCGTGTCCAACCTATCATCCAACACTACCCAATCAACTAAACCATACAACCAAGCATCCTGTCAAGCCTCGCCCTGAACACCCCCAGCGACGGTGACTCCACCACCTCCTCAGGCAGCCCATTCCAGTGGGCAATCACTCTCTCTGTGTAAAACTTCCACCTAACCTCCAGCCTAAACCTCCCCTGACGCAGCCTGAGACTGTGTCCTCTTGTTCTGGTACTGGTTGCCTGGGAGAAGAGACCAACCTCCACCTCACTACAACCCCCCTTCCATCCCCTTCCATCCCCTCTTTGCCTCTGAATCAAAATAATTTAAATATCACTGGGGGGAAAAAAAAAAAAGGTATATGTATAAAAGGATATCTTAGGCTTTCACATTAATACTGACAGTTACTACCAGTCCATACTTCAGCACAACCTTCAGAGAACTCCTGGCTCTGCTCCATATTCTCTGTAACAAATGGCAAGAACCTGCTGCATTTCAGGCTTATTAAACATACTTTTGTAGTTGTGGGTTTTTTTCTTGCTGTTTTGTCATTGGGGTATTTTTGTGTGTTTTCGTGGTTTTTTTTTTTTCTGTTTGTTGTAATAACTTGTTGAAAATTAGCACTAAATGACTCTGGGCAACCTGATCTAGTTGAAGATGTCCCTGCTTTATGCAGAGAGGTTTGGACTAGATGATCTTTGCAGGTCCCTTCCAACCCTGAAAAGTTATCTGGAAATCTTGCACAAGCTTTTATTAGACTTCTATTACAAAAAAAAAGATGAAATTTGGGTCTGCAATATTTTTGCTACTGTTGCTTTCTCATTTACCCATATGTTCAATATTCCCTGTTTTTCTTTGGCACTTATTAATTACCACCACCACCACTCCGCTTAAACAACAAACATTTCCATGGTTCTTAGAAATTGCAAATTGGCAAGGTTTTTGGGCTTGGGGTTTTTTTTAATCTCTTGATTATGACTAGAAACAGGCTCAAAACCACACAGCTGAATCTTACCTACAAAATCTGAAGAGAGATTTCAAATTATCTAAATTTCAGTGTTGCATCCATTTGTTCAAAAGCAGGAATGCAGTACGTTTTCATGGGCAAATGTTTTCTATAGCTTCCCCCCACACCAAATAATTCATTGTTTTAGATAAATTTTGAAAAAGGCCTCTAGATGAGTGCTAACAATGGGAGAATAATTTTGATCTCAATTACTCAAATACTAAAAATAAACATTGTGCCTGATGTCAATTATATAAGATCACAAATAGACACACATTCAGAACTTTCTAAGTGCAGCTAATCAAGGAAATTGGAAAGGTAGGATGCTTTCTCAGCTAGTGAAATCAACCTCCATAAAATACTGGTGGAAGGATAAGGTCTCATAATACAACACTTGGCACCATATTCTGACTTCTCACAGATTAAAAGTCCCAGAAATTAAGAGCAAAGCAGGCTGTGGGGCTTTACAAATTTTGTTTGATAAAAAAAAAGGCCCTTTGGTTGAAAGTTGCAGATATTTTTGTTTCATTATATAAAATTTTTCAGTGATCTAAGGGGAAAAAAAAGTTTCCTCTGAGAACTTTTTTTTTTCCCCATCTTGATATATGATGCTTTCAGTCTTTCTCTGCCTTAGAGCATTCCCTCCTGTTGGTCTTTAAACAGAAAAACAGCCTGCCTTAGAACCAAGCATCCTAGTTTAAATTAGATCATCATTAGCAGAATCACCTTGGGAAAGATGCATTAAATCAGGATAAAAAAGAAAACCACTATTTCCCTTTGCATGCATACCACTGATTTGTGAACCCATAAAGCTGCTGAATATCCAGGCAGATACAATCACTTCTGAAGATTTTTGCCTAGATCATGTGCCTAAAAGCACCATGAATCTATTCCATGGACAACTGTCTATAAAAATAACTAATAATAAGAAGACTAGGACAGTCAACATAGTTAATCAGTCACCTGTCAGCAAAATTAAGAATAAATTTGCATATGCAGTAGAAGATATCATCATAGCTTCTCTGCCATTCTGTAAACAAGTCTTCTTAGCTCTGCTTTTTCTCTCATTTCAGAACCAGGCTGCTGAGCAAACACCTTACATTTAGAAACCTAAACTCTGGAAAAGTTATTTCAAGCAAAATTCTATTTAACAATGTAAAGTTACAAATTGTTTTTTAAGTACCATACGTCTCTACAAACTGCAGTCATCACAACTGCTCATCCTGCTTGATGCCCTGGAAAGGGCATCCTATACCTCTGCATCATTAAGTCCTTCACCAGTGCAGTCATGGCTAACACACTTGTATTCCCTCTTGGTTTCTTCTTCCCTCAACTTGTAATTGCTGCACAGTCACACATTTTCAGAAACAGCTGCTCAGGGTACCCCAGCTGATGGCATATGGGGTCTGCAGTTTACAAAGCATATATTTGGATATCTTCAGTGTAAGGAATTAAGATTTAGCAGCAAGAATGTTGCTTTAGCAGCAAGCCAATATAGTATTATGAAGAGGATAGAACTAGATAGGATAGCACTAATATGAAGAGGATAGCACTAGATAAAAAATGAGATCAGTGTAATTTAAGAAAGGAAATGGTGATGCTCAGTTCTTTCAGATCTTTTTTCGGGCATTTACTTTTTAGGAGAGAGTTAAAGATCTGGTACAAGTGTAGTCTTAGCACTGGAAGCGATAGAGTCAAGATTTACTGCCACCTTTAACTAGCTATCAGGTTGCTAATAGAGTGCAGTTTATAGATTGCCCTCTAGAAGCAACCTTCATATGGTTGGGAAAGGAAGAGAAACTCCTAACTGAACACTGTTACTTCCAATTCAACACCAATTGCCACAAAACAACTGGAGTTCTCCTTTCCCCAAGCTGAGCTTAGATGGTGACATGGTGATGGCAAACACTTTTCTGAACTATAACCTGCACAGACAAGTACTAAACCCATCTTAAACTTGGGAGAGAGTTTTGGTTCTCTTGATGTACACATAGCAGATACAGCATACTTTTCCTTTGTCATTCATTTGGTTTTTATTTACTGCTTCAAATAAATCCTTTGAGATCCTAAACCAACTGGTTCATTGCAAAACCCTACCTGTTTCAGAACTCTAAACTTAGGATTGGAAGGAATTTATTTTTTTTTTAATTAAAACAAAACAAAAAACCAAAACCAAACATAACAAGAGAAAGGAAAGAGGCTCTTAAGGTTTATTTTTTCTTATATCAGCGCTTAGTTAATTCTGACAGAGAATAAAATTTGACTCAGGGGTTAAACCTTTTATCAATAATAACAGTAATGCAAACCTCAACAGTCTCAACTCTAGTTTCAGATAGAGGAAAATTAACAAATCAAGGAACTTCATTAGAGTCAAGTGGACAAAAATAAAAATAGAAGCCCATTCCAAGTCCTTCCTAATCAGTTTCTGTTATGAAGATTAGCATACTGGAGTAACAGATCAATCACCTCTTATTTACAAGACTTTCTAAGAAAGATCAATCTTATTCTTACATTCTTATTTAATACCAGTAAATAAGATAATAAGAAAACAACTATTACATTAAGATCAAGATGTTATCAGAAGACATTGAGCATTTAGGTCTGGATTTTTTAGAGCTCAGCTATTTAGCCGCCTTTTCCATTAAATCCTCCTGTAGAGCCCAAAGTTGGATTCTGATGAATCAGAATGCTTCAATTTAAGGAAATTTACTGTTGCCAAAACATATTCTGGATATGCATATAGGAAGAAAAGTTGCTTTAATGAACACTCTTGTTGGTGACTTTTTCTAAGTGAAAAACCATTTCTAAATCAATAGGTATCAGCAATAGATTTTAAATTCAATAAGCTAATTCTAATGAAGATTAATTTACTTTTCACTTTTATTGGCTTTTTGGATGCAAGTCTAGCTTCCAGTAGAAGCCAATTGCCAAGACTGTCACAAATTAGACAACTGAGAAGTAAGCAGCAAGTTTGTTAATTACTAGGATTAATTTAATGAACCTACTCTCATTAAGCTTTATGAGCCATGCTGTCTATAGGAATATGTGAAAGTCCACAACAGTTACACAATGATGTCATGAGGCAATTAAGGATGCTGATGAGAAATTTTGTAGAGGGGTGGAGTAGCAAGGCAAATGTGTAATAATGCTGTTTGCCACAAACCAAAATGAAAAACAGCTAACTGAAAGAATCAGTGATCATTTTATATCCAACATTGGACATTTTCTGTGGAAAGCAGACAAGCACATGCTTTGATCCCAGTGCCACTTGGCAGCCCATGCTACTCTTTGGGTAAGAAGGTGCATTAAGGGTGTTTTCCCACAGCCTTAATCTGCTTACTACTGACACGCAGCTACTGCTCTTACCTTGGGATCCTAAAGTCAGTCAACATTCATGTAAAAACATTACTAAAGGAATGTCATTTCATCAAACACTACAATACAGCATTGCTTTCAAGCCCTTCTTAATTTAAAAATACATAAGCTTACAAAAACCTGAAGTACCACTTACAAAATAAACCCTACTTCTCCCAGTTCATCAAATTTACAGCAGAAAAGATCATCACCAACATCACTACAATTGCACAAGGACAAAAGACTAGATGTTTCCCTCTTTAAGTCACCTCCACAAATCTCCAAGCTGTAGACAAGTAGATTTGATGCATCAGAAGACCTTTCAGCTTCTCGAAAATATTCCAGCTCCCCCCCAATATTTTCAGCACCATCCTACCCTCTCTGGAGAAAACACCTTGAGCACATAATTGATCAAAAATCAAATAAACATTATTTTGAACATACCTGTGCTGTGGAGACAGTAGGGAGGCCATTCAACATATTCCTATGCTATGACTGCAACTGAAGACCACTAGCCTGCTGCTTCACATAGCATAATAACAAAGCCTTTGAAACCCCTCCAAGCCCAGCTTTAGAGGCTGGAGTGCAACTCCATTAGCCTCCTGCAGCTATGAACCTGACTCCAGCTGAAACACAGACAAGGAATCCATGTTTTGGTAGCAGGGAGCTGCAGGGCTGCCTCTGCAAAGAGAGGTCAGGACTGCCCTGAGCTGGACATTGCCAACTCCTGCTGGTTCCTTAATGGACCTGTCCCAGCTGAGCCAATTAGCAAAACCAGTGGTATTTGAGAAAGCTGCAATAGTATCCAGGCTGTGAGGAAAGAGTTTTCTAGAGCTCACTGGCCTGGGGATAATTATGGTGTGACAGTTCCCTGTGGAAAGATTTGCTGGAGTATGATGAAGGCTTTAGAGGCTCCTGGGCCAGAACAAGTGGAGGTTTCTTGAGAAAACTGTAGCCCCTGGAGAGCCCATGCTGGAACAAGTTTATCCTGGAGGGCTGTGGTACATAGAAGGACTTGGAGCAAGGGAGAAGTGTGAGGAGGAAGGAATGGCTGAGAGGCGTGATGCGCTCTAGCTCCAGTTACCATCCCCCTGTAGTACTTGGTGGGGATCTGAGGAGTGGGAGGGAAGGACTAAAAGTGAGCCTAGGAAAAGGAGGAGAGAGGAGGTGCTCTTGGTTTTGCCTCCAATTTTCACTATCCACATCTTGTTTAATTAGTGATAAATAAAATGAATTGCCCCTGAGTGTGTTTTGCTGTGAAGGCAATTAATTGTAGACATCTTTAGCTTGACCTGCAAGCTTTTTGTTCTTACATTTTCCACTGTCTTTTTGAGGAGGAGAGTCAGCAGCCTGTCAAAGACAACCCACCACAAAATATAGCAAAGTACGTAGCAAGACTCAAGTCCAATGTCCTTGCTTGAACACTATGTGAGGAGTCTATACATAATGGCTTATAGATGCAGCTAACAGGTGATGCTCACCATAACTTTAAGGAAAAAAAAATAGGCAATTATTCTAATAAAGTGACTAAAATCAGCATTGCCCCAAAACTATGCATTCCATTTCCTTGAAAAGCTGTTTATAATTAATTATAAAGCTTTCAGAATCCTTGTTTTTTCTTTCAGTGAGAGTTTTTACATGAAAGCAAAAAGGTACTTTTCCCTCTAAATAATTAAGGCTTGATATTAATGTTTGCTATTCCCATAAGTACAACATAACAGATATTCTATCATATACTGCTTTCTGAGAGTTATGGTATGAGTGCATTGATACTGATTAAGCTGAACACAGGAGGAAGAAGTGTGTTTTCTAGTATGAGTACAAGAAAATGAGTGGGTGGTGGAGAATGCATCTTTAAAGTGGCTACCTTAGGGAAGAAACAGAAATACAGCAGCATTTTCCCGTTTGTCTAACATATGGTATAGATAAATGTCTGATACTATCAGTGAAACTGCACTAATTCCCTACAGAAGAGTGCTGTCTAGCTTTGATCAGTACACAAATAATCAGATATTAAATACTGACAAGGAAAAAAAAAATGGACAAGTGTTACTTCTGATGTTATTTAAATACATAACTTCACAAAGTTAAATAATTTCACATAAAAAGTGTTTTCTCATTTTACAGATAACTAATAATTAGCTACTTGAACACATTTGAAGAGCATGGTATCTTCTCTCTTCCCATTAATTATTCTATTGCTGTGCTGGATTCCAGTAGGGCTTTTAAAGTTGGGGTTTTTTAAAATGCAAATCTAATTTGTTTGCTGTTTTGAGCTTCTGCTGGGTGTGTGGGTGGAATTGAGGTGGACATATTCCAAAAAGCACTATTTTTTACTCTTTTTTTTGTTGTTGTTGTTGTTGGTTTTTAATCTGAAAGTAACTATGGAGAAACAAACCAACCCAACCCCCCAAAACATAAAAGTGTACCCCAGATTGCTTACACGGTTAGCTTTGATTTTGCTGTGACTCAAAGAGTACACTTATTTTAAAGGTTTGCTGTCATAATTACTATGATAATCATATTTTCTCTGGTAGAGATACAAAAATAGCTGGGTACATCACTTGGGGATAACAGTAACAGCATATATTACAAAAAGTAGGTAACATTAATGGAGTCTGTTCCAACTAAAACTCTTCATGCTGTGTATTTTCCCATGGCCAGCTCAGCTTGAGAACTGTGGGCTGGCTCAAAGCCTTTTTGTATGCTTCTTCCATAACTGGCTCAGAGGACTGGAAGGAAGTTAAATTTGCATTGGTATTTGTTACATGTTTGAAAAAATGGCTGGGTCTCTGATATTAAAGCCAAAGATGGTTTCCAGTGTTGTGTCTTTGATATTAGTGTGTTATACTATTCATTACTGAGGCAAAGCATGCAAATGAAAATAAAACACAGGTTGGGACGTATACATGCTCAGGTGCAATCCTGTCGCTTCTCAAAGCTGCTGAGAGTTCTGACTGGGTAAGTGAAACCATGAGCTCTGTGATTTTTCACTGCATGTGCACCTGTTAATAGGTGTCTGGATGTAAAATGAAGAAATTCTTTGGACTGTTTGCTTCTCTCTGCACCTGCGAAGAGGTATTAGGGTATTTGTATATTCAAAACCAATATGAACAAGCTAAAAAGAGATATGGGGTGAACACCCTGACAGTCACAGTTTAAAGCAGTCCTTGGCACAGTGGAAACATGAGTGTGACCACCACATCTCTACTGGTGCTGGAATGCCAATGCTGGAGGAGACTATGAATTTTGTATTCATAACATCTTGCAAGAAACAAATAATGGCAGAAAACTGTCATCCCTAATTGGAGATTAAATGGGAACTGACATTTTTTTTCCCAGTCTGTAGTGAAAGAAGAAGACTGGAAAACAAAAAGCTATCAGTAGATGTTTGTATCCTTTTTCTTCTATACATACAAAAAATAATGTTTAAAAATCATTGCAGACACTAGAACTTCTCCACTACTAGTTACAGGTAACCTCAGAGTCTGTCCATTCATCTGTGATGTTTTCCTTGCTTTGCATGAAAATCCCCTGCCTTTAATTAAAAAAAAAATAAAATTAAAAATCTCCCATTATTTGACAAGTCCTGCCCATCTTGCTAATTGTCTCAGCAAAAGGTTAGCATGGTGATTTATTTCTACTCTTTTACCGCTGCTCTGAAACTCAGGTGCAGTGCAAGCACTTGGCGAGAAATATTTGTGTGAAATAAAATATTTGATGAAAAATATTCTGAAGGTGATTTGTGTGTGCACTTTATATACAGTCTGCACTTTTGAAATTGTCAGGATTAGAACAAAGGACCTCATTGCTAAAGGCTTGATGGGTTTCTGCACAGCTGCAGGCTGCACTTCCTATCTCACTAGCAGATGTCACCCTACCTTGTAGAATTTTCCGCATCATGATTAATGCAATGATTTTTGTGTGCATCTGTGAGGTAAAAAAAATCCTGGCTTTTGTTGTTGCTCAAAATAATTACAACATAAAATGAAAGGGTAAGAGATATTGCTTGTTTGTTTGCATATGTTGAGTAGTACTCTTCTTCACAAAAAGCACTTTAAATCCCATATAAAAGTGTCTTATCAAACAGAAGTTATTTTCAGGACAGCTTATATAATTATGATTCTTAAAGTTCTAAGACTCGCATCCTCACCTGGAATCATAAGTATTTCAAATCAAAGAATTACAATTTGTAAGTACCTCCAACTCTTTCTTGATAATTAAAGCATTTTAAAATACATACATATATATTTGATGGATGTTGAGCACAGCTTCCACTGAACTTGTGAACAAAACCTTCACAGTACTCCATTTTGGTCTTTAAGATCTTTGCCTAGAAATATGAAAAAAGTGCTGACTATGGGGGGAAAAAGTAGTTAGGATCAGAGAAGACAGCACTGTAGAAATATTAGTAACAAGATTTAGATAAGAGGCTTCAGTAATATGACTGGTGACAAAGCTGACAAGCCCTAGATTTTCAAAGCATTTTAAAGCAGGTTCTGTGGAAGTGGGTGAAATGGCTCTTAATTTGCTTGTGTACTGACATGTAGCTTGCACATGTTAATTATTTACTTACAGAGCTTTAGTAACACAAACATTTAAACCAGAAGAATAGCTACAGGCAAAAGTTGCCTACTCAACCGCCATGTTAACTGTCTGTTTGCTAATGAAGGTATGAAGAAAAATATGCAGAACTTCAAGATTGGCTGTCAGAGAAACTGAATTAATGTTTAAATAGGTCGTTTTCCATTCATCTTGTTCTTTCAGGATGGACTCTTAGCAATACAAATTGGCTTTTGTGATATATAATGCTGCCTTAGATTTTAGAACATCCTGAAGTCATTAGGACAAGTAAATGAAATGGATAGAGAGACAATATTCTCTTAAGAAAGAAAGATAATCTTATTTTGTAGGGGAAAACTATCTTTTATCTACCATCTTATAGTACTTTACATAGACATAAACATAAAAAAAGAGACCGTAGTATAATTACTGGGAAAAGCACATGGCAGCTACAGAAAATAAAGTTCACAAAGTATCTATTTACCTAAAAAAAGCAGTTTAGAGTGTTTCTGCTCAGAAAAGTTCTGGCAACTCAGAAGACTGTTACTCTAAGAAGATCAACCATAAGGCTGGATTATTTAATTATTGAAATAATGCTAATTGTCTCAGTAGTAGTAATAATAATGACATGGCCTAGCTATGAAACTTTTCTGCTAAATGGTTCAACAATGGGGGGGGGAAAATTGTGCTGTATCACCTTTCTGTGGCACAGGGGACAGTGCTGTTACAAACTCAATTTCTGTTCTTATCTCTGACTTGTCTGTCAGTAGAGGACACAGTCTCAAGCTACGCCAGGGGAGGTTTAGGCTGCATGTTAGGAAGAAGTTTTTCATAGAAAAAGTGATTGACCATTGGAATGTGCTGCCCAGAGAGGTGGTGGAGTCACCATCACTGGAGGTGTTTAGGGAGAGACTGGATGGGGTGCTTGGTGCCATGGTTTAGTTGATTAGATCATGTTGGATAATAGGTTGGACTCAATGATCTCAAAGGTCTCTTCCAACCTGGTTTATTCTATTCTATTCAATTCTATTCTATTCTATCCTATTCTATTCTATTCTATTCTATGAATAAAAACTTCCAATAAGATACAGGAAAAATAAACTGCATCAGACAGTGGACTACCCAAGTAAAGATAGTAAAATTTAATCTGAGAACTACAAAAGATAATTCAATATCAACCTTCCATGGTACTCTTTATGCTTGGATTTGCTGTGACTACTTCGGTAAATTGGTACTTGAGCCACATTTATACTTTTTGTTTTGTGCAATGATTAGTGACTCAAAATCATAAAATATATTTAAGAATAAAGAAGGTTGGTGCTACTATATTTTGGACTCAGTTTGAGAGTAATTTTTTTTTTTCTAACATTGGTTTATTTTTTATCTATTTCATTACTTTTTGCTCCCTCCACCCACTAACAAGGTACTACTTCTCACACAAGTGTAATGGTACATATTTCTATAAAAGAAATGTTAATAAACTAATTACAGATTCACAACAGGAAAAAAAAAGTCTATAATCAGATGAGATCTATTTTTCTTTTCTGAAATTGTTTTGTTATTTATATTGTAGTGCAACGAACATGATTCAGAGAATGGCTTTTCTAGCGTGCAGAATATAGGATCATTGACTTCGAATCACACCACTGAAATCTTTCCCCATCTTAGACAGATATAATAGTTCAAACCAAAAAGCAATCTTCTGGTTAAGAGCTAAATTAGCCATTTTGGCAGAGAATAGAAATGCCTATTAAATTCACTAGAAGGTTTGTTAGTTTATATTTCGAGAGTTTTGCAGACTTTGATATTTAGGTGATTTTTTTGTGCTGTCAGCTGAACTTTTCCAGGCTTCGCTCAACTAAACCATCAACATTTTCAATGTTAATTCATTAATAAGTAGCATGCCTGTGACATAACCTCCTTTCTAGTGTGTGGTTGCTACTGTCCTGCCCCTTGTATTGACCATCCTGCCTTGGATTTGTTTCCTCAGCAGATTTCTTTGCCTCAGTCTGCATTTCTTCTTCCAAATTATTTATAATGGAAATCAGCCAATACATCTGAAAACAGGTTAGGAACCTTATCTTTTGTGTACCTGCATTTAGACCTTTCATTCCCAAAGTCTTGTCATTCATATTTGCCCTCTGTCACTGACATCCAATCAAGTTTGTGCATCTCTGAGCTGCTGGTAATTTGTAACTTAGTGATCTTGCTGATTAGTCATCTGTATTTTTAGACTGATTTAGATAGATTAGGCTTTTGATTATTTTCACTATTATATATATATAATGTTTTATTAAATGCCCTAGAGAATTGCAGGTAGGGGTTTCCCACTCAGTGCTTTTCAAAGAACAATTTATAAAACATGTTGCAGTGATTTCTCTTTGATAAATGCATTCAGAGGGTCCATAATCAAATAATAACCCGCCACAGCTTCTCTTTCTGCAATATTTGAGATACCTTTTGACTTTTTGTTGTATCCAAACATTTACTCTCTGATACTTATACACAAAAAAAAAAAAAAAAGAAAGAAAGAAAGAAAAAGATTTTCAAAAATATACAATGATCTTTATTTTCCCTTGCATTTTCTTCAGTGAAATTTTCTATCTCCTCTTGTATCTCGACCTAGGAACAAATTCTGCATCATGAATTTCCTAGCAGTGCATGCTTCCACTGATTCTTGAAAAGGCAAAGTGATTGAGCTGGGAGACCTGGATTGAAAGGGCGAGGGAATTCTGACACTTCACTTTTCTTATGGTAGGATATGCATTTACTTTTGGTAATGAAAAGCCTGCACCTTGTTCTTAGACACTACTACTAGAAGTGCCATCTACTTACAGGTCCCCTAATATCTATGAAAGCAACATGGCCTTTTGTTACAGTCATTGCTAGTTACTTGAAGCTTTGCTGCTGTCAGCCTTCCCCAGGCTTCTTGAGGGTGACTTTGTAACGTGTGATCATTTCAAATGATTGCATTTTCAGCTCTTTGCTGCTTGTTCATCATTCTCATCCAAAACGCCTGACCTCATAGAGGAAGATCTCCTGACACCTACTGAACTACAAGGATAGAGTAGCATTCCAATGGCAGTTTTGCTTAGGGCACTACTGACTTCGTGCCATCAACTATAAATAACAATTCTGCATTTATGGTGAACAATTTATGACAGGTAACACACAGCAGCCATGTTCATCTGCCAACCCAATACTCAAAGCAATCTCGATTCAGTGGCCCATCAAAACATGGACTGTAAAACTGATAATCTTGTGTAACATTGACTGACCAGATTGAACCTGTTTTTTATTACCTCTTTGGATGATTTAAATGTGCTCTGCTCACAATGTAAGCTTGAAAAATGTAAAGATAAAATTCAACAGATATTAAGCTAAAGTTTTGGAACAAGAATCCAGCTATGTATTAGATGTCAATACTTATCTATGTTCACTTACCTTGAAGTTGAGGCTGGACTAGGTAATGAAACTAAATCGTCCTATAATTCTACTAGAAAGTCAAAACCTTGACTCTGAAGATGGTGGAAAGAAATGTCACTAAAAAAAGGAACCTTGCAGACAACCAGAAGACTGCTGACTGCATCATTCCCTTTTCTCTTATTATTGAAATATACTAATACCAGCAATATTAACTCATCCCAAGTGAAGAGGCAGAAAAGCACATAGAAAAGACCCCAGCCAACAGCAAAACAAACCCACCACCACCAAAACCACCCAAATAGAAATACAGGCAAAAATGAAGATGCTCTGTGGCAGTTTGAATTTCAAACAATCTTTCTATTCAAACTGCTTTCTTGTTAATTTTGCAATCTAAAAACATCTTCCTTCTTTTTTTTTTTTTTTTTCTTGGAAGGCAGCCATCTACAAGAACTCTTCTGAACTGTGAAGTAGAAAAGCAAGCTCTTTTGCTTGTGTACATAGCAGCCTCATCAATGGGTGTATGCGCAGGTGCAGGTGCTAGTCTGCAATACAGCTCACACAGCTGGAAGCACTGAATATTAATCTCATCTTTACTGTATGTGTGTAATAACCTTCTACTTAGTCAATTGATGAATCCTATCCTGAAAACTGTGAGGACAAGCAGTATCACATGAAATGAGAGAGAATACACATCTGTAAACATCACAATTTGCCCAGTACTTGTTAAGCTAAAGTCATATTTGAAGTGTCCAGAATGAAGTTCACTGAGGTCAGAGAGCGCAATCATAACACCAGTAACACATGGTAATTAAACAAAGGTCACTCGGCAGCAAGCTTAAAATCAAACATCAAACTTACAGTTCTCCTCCCTGAAGAGCATACCATCCAGGAAAAAGAAAGAAGAAAGTTGGAAACTGGAATTCACAGAATCATAGAATATATCCAGTTGGAAGAGACCTCAACGCTCATCCAGTCCAACCTTAGAGCCAGCACTGAAGGGTCAATGCTAAATCATGTCTCTAAGCACCAGGTTCACACATTGCTTAAACTCCTTCAGGCATGGTGACTCCACTACTGCCGTGGGAAGACTATCCCAGTGTTTGATAACCCTTTTCAGTGAAGAAATATTTCCTAATATCCAGGGTCAACACAGTCAACCAATGAAAGACCCCTTAAAAACCCAGGAAACTTCTGCCTTCACTCAGCACAAGCCATACATATACTCTATCACTTCTGCTTTTTTCTCCAATTTTTCTGCCAAATTTAATTTATTACTTCCCCTCCCCCCCTTGATATTCAAAGACAGAAATAGTTTTCTATTAAAAATCTGATTATTAGCAGTACAACTCTCTGATCAGTACTATTTTCTGTCACAGTGCTAAACCTTAGTTTGATCATCACTGCTTCTGTTACATTACTAAACCAACTGATGTCAGCCATTCAGTTTAGGCATCAGGTAACTAACAAAGGATAAATCAGAAAAGTAATTACTGTTTGCTATCTATTCTGTCTGATTCCCTGGATAAATATCTGTACTCAGTTGTGAAGTTATCTTTTTGTTTTCCAAAATGGTCCTGTATTTCCAAAATTGTTGATTGTGTCCTTAAAAAAGTAACCTCACAGCACCTTAAAGATTCTTATTAGAAGGCTATATGACACTGTGAGGAAAAATGTTTCTTCCTTTCTTCAGCTGACCATTTTTGCAGTTGAATAGTATCACTGCAAAAGCCATTCTAGTTTGCTAGACTATGAACATCAGGGAAAGTTTAATCCTTTAGCAGACAGATACCTCACTCTTCTCAATGGTTCCTCTGTCCTTTTGTCCTTTATAAAGTAACTGAGAATGTATATATAACCATGATTTTTCTCATGCCCAGTCTTTCCAGTACATTTATTTTTACTGAGCTAGCACCAATGTCCATTTCTATCACAATTTCAGCCACTATTACCTGTCTTTATTCAAGTTCCAGATATTCAAATCCACAATACTGAGTTTCAACTGTCCTATACAGTGCTTGTCCTCCTGGACTCCTCTACATACAATTATGTGCCTTTTCCTTTCCCTGGGTAGAATGACAATGCTTAATTCATGTCCACTAATTCAGCTCCAAAACAATAAACTTGAGTTAAATGACTTTCTTTAATATTGAATTTCTTAAGCCAAATTCTCCTGAGAAACAGCTCTTTCTGCTTTTGGAGTCTATTTCTGTTCCATCCGAGGAAGAAAGGATAAGCCTATTCTTAAACCAGATAAGTTCTGACATATTTTACCCATCACTGATCAAGCACTTCATCTAATTAGCTCTCTAATGAACTACTCAATTGCAGAGCTACAGGCAATGCTGTATCTCTTTTTCTAAACTCTTCAATAGGAAACCTTCTTAAAAAATAGCACACGAGTGTGGTGGGTTGAAGTTTCCCCCCAGCATTAACTTTGCCAGACCAACTCAGTTAGAAGCAAATGAAAGCTGTATTTACAAGCAAAAACTACACTCTACAATGGAATGCAATGAATATGTACAAAATACACTGGATTTACAATATTATACAGATATTTACAATTAGCAAACAACATGAAACCCCCCTGGTCAGAGACTCATCCCCCCTACCCTCCTGTCCCAAGAGAGGAAAGGAGTGGTGAGAAAGCAGTGGGTTAGACTTAACTAAAAACTCAGCCAAGGCCAGCTGACAAGCAGATTAATCTCTCCTGAGCAAAGCAGACAACAGAGATCAGAAAAGAAGAGAGAGAACCGGGCTTGGTGCAACTTGTCTCGTTCTAGATATTTCTCCAAGGAATTTGTTTAGAATAATCTTTTGTTTCCCTTTTTACACCCAATACTGATTTATTTATATTTTTCTACTTTTCTGCTGAAAAGCTGTAACTAAATTTTAAAGGCATAGCCTAACCCCCCCCCTCCCCCCACGAGTAACAAAATTCCTCTTTTAAAGAAATCTTTTATTCGCTCTCTGTAGGGATGGGGGCCTACCAGTGTGGATTGTTCCAGGTTTAGTGGACCCTCTCTCCTCGTACAAAACCCCTGTATGTGTAATAACCCTTCTCAAGTATGCGGCTGTATGCCTCCACACTCTCTGTCTACCAGAAAGAGGCAGATATAGAAGTTATAAATTGGATTAAACTAGGTAAGAAAACCCGCAGTATTCTTTGCTTGCTGTTGAACTAGGGCAATGAAATGTTATGTGTGATCATTCAAACCTGGCATTTTATGTGCTTTGTGTATAGCCCTGCGAAGGACTTGATTCCTCAGCATCTTCAGTAATCGCTTCTTTTTTGTTGTGTCTTTATACCAATCCATTAGGCCAGCAACAATAAAGGCTGGAGATAAAATGTCTAAACTCCACACTTCAATAGAAGCCCATTACACTGTGACACATCGGGAGACTTTGCCATTTCATGCAAATCATGCCTTGCAAAATACAGCTGCCTTGCGCAATCATCAGCTCACACAATGAGTTCTGATGGCTTGTTAACTGACCTGCGAGGAGCCAGCTAAGCTGTCCTCTGCATATCTGACTTGATGTGTCTGCCAAACTACATTATCCATCTGGCTGTGCAGACTTCTCTGTGTATGCTGCTTGACACACAAAGGCAATAGGTCTTCTGCAGAAGGGCTGCAGCCAAACAACTTTCCTAATAAGAAACAATACAACTGTGAACATCACCAGGCGCTCTGAAAGTTGAAGAACACTCAGAATTTCCGAGGAGCAGGTCATTATTTGAAATTCTAAGCATGAATTTCAGAGATTGACTTCTGTCTCCTTTATAAAAACCTTATTTTTTTTATGGTGCTAATAGAAAATACCTGGCCAGAGCATCAGAATGTAGGAATATTATTTAGGTGTTTAATGCCATGGAACAGTGAAAAAAGCCAAAGACAGCTATAAAGCACACAACATGCTTAACAAGAAGCCACAGGCAAGCTTTGAGTGCAAATCCCCTAATCCTATTGATTCTTTTGGAAAAAAAAAGGGGGAGGAAGCTCTTCTGTGACTCAGAAGGGTGGCAATACACAGTAAGTGCACACAGTAAGTGCAGGCAATGCATGCTTCAGGAAACTTAATCATGTAACCTTCTTCATTACTTGAAAAATCACTTCTGTCAATACTCAAACCACATCCTCACTGACTGCTGCTGTTTAAGATGCTGCCAATCTTCCCATGTGATTTTGTGAACCAAATAAATTCCAAGTCATTTAAAGGTGTTATTGTATATCTGCTGATGACATTACTCCATTCAGGAGTTGCAGGAATAAGGAAAAAAATACATTCTATGATTCTATTTCAAGCCTTTTGTTCTGGCAGCTTCTCAGTCTTCCAACACAAAACCACAAGGTTTCAACCTAGAATTGGAGAATAAGTAACTATTTAAACTTATTGTCATAGATCTCAATCTGCTAACAGCATTAAACCAGGAATATTTTTCTATTATAAACCAAAGAAAATGGTTCTTTCTCTCCCCCCCACCTCCCTGCCTTGTCTTTATAGATGCAATTATCTGAGAAAGCTGCCCTTTCATTCACTCAGATTATCTGACACACCAGAACAACCTGTTTGGTTAATTCTTCTGTAGATTTTGCCACTTGGGTTTATAGATATTTCCCAGAAGAATGTAATTTCTCCTCCCTAAAGCAATTGTTATTACTCATGTTAGAGATTACTATTGCTTTACTTTGTTTGATACATCACTCAAACCACAAAGTCACAAGAAAATTTAAGGCTGATTCTGATTTGATTAAAAGTATGCTCAAAAAATTCTCCTTTTGTAGGAAAAAAGTTTTATCAAAAGCTTCTTTTTCCACCTGTGCTGTGCTGGTTTCATTTTTCACAACTTGAACAATACAAAATGCTTATCAAAATAAAAGCTAAAAATTACAGTGCTCATGGCAATTTCAACTTTTATTCTGGTTCAGATTCCTAAATGTGTGCTTCAGAAAAGAAGGGGAAAAAAAAATCGTTTATGGAGGAAATTTAGAGAAGAGATTATAAATACATTCTGGCCTTTAAATAACAAGCAACAATTATCTTGTGTTGTCATAACAGCAAGGAAGCAATGAAATCTGATCTTGATCATCATAAAATATCCTTAGCTCCCTAGCTCTTAGGAAAAATAACCTGTTCTTGTATTTTACATTCTTAATTCTTTGTGTCAGAGTCAAGATGGATATAAAAAATAAAATGAAATAAAATAATAATGAAGAAAAAGGGGGAAAAAACCAACAACAACCCCCCCATAATAACTCTGCCCCTTCATGTCTCTCTTACACCAATGAGCACATACAAAAAGGAAGTTTAAAAAAAAAAGGTAGTAATGATGAGGTAGT
Source organism: Dryobates pubescens (assembly GCF_014839835.1). Taxonomy (NCBI): domain Eukaryota; kingdom Metazoa; phylum Chordata; class Aves; order Piciformes; family Picidae; genus Dryobates; species Dryobates pubescens. The sequence continues at coordinate 7,961,101 of NC_071630.1, forward strand.
TGTTCTGACAAGCATGCTGTGAGTAAATATTTGAATATCCAGCAAATAAATTGGGCAATTAATTATTTCCATTTACTGTCCTGAAAAGAACTGAGAATCATAAAAAATAATGAGAGGAGAAAAATTGAGATGATGATTCATCTGTTTCTTGTCTCAAGGCACAATTAACAAGTGGCAAGCAACAATACCAAAAAGTGTATAAAATGACACAACCAAAATTATTGTTCATCTTGTTGCTGCATGTTCTTTTTTATTTTGCATGAATTTTAACTATAATTTTTATATAACATACAAACCCTCTCTGCCTGAGACAGTGAGAGATACAATTTCAGTTGTAGGAATGGCAAAGAAACTGCAGGCTGCAAAAGGAAGGTGTTGCATACACTGCTTGTACACAATGTGAAATGGAGAGACCCAGAATCAAATCTCTCAGGTGAAGGATGATGTCACCAGAGATTGGTGGGAAACCAGGCCACAGAATCAGCACTGAAATGTTTTTGAAAACTCTTATTTTTGAGTCCTTTCTACTCAAACTGGAGCAACCATACTAAGGTGAATGAAATAAAATGGGAAAACAGCAGTTCACCAGAAAATGCCTGGAATTTTAGCTTCTTTTATTTGTCCCTCTATTTCATTTTCAAAAGATCACTCCCTTACTTAGTCTTTCTAAACTAAGCTTCACCCCAAGTGGAATTTCCAGAGGAGTTATAAAGCCCTGAAAAATGGGGTTTATAACAGAAATGTTGACAGCTGGCTCTTAACAGTAGCAGTGTTATCCACTACTGCTATAATATAGTAGTCTCTAACTACTCCAATTCTGATGAAAAGTTACTGTGATGTGACTCCCTATCTATACTAGGTCACATCATTTTTCTTCTTTATGGGCCTCATTATGGTAAGGAAAATGCATATCCCCCTAGAGAAAGCTGGTGAAAGAGGATCTAAGTACATATAAGCTATGGCTCTTTTACATCAGCACCTGAATATAAGGCTGGAAGATCCAATGTGCTTACTGTAATGAGAAACATTATCAACGCTCCTCAGAAAACGCAGACTTGGATGTGGTAAAGAATTCTAAGTTGATCTGTAGTGCCTTTTATCTTGAAGGATTCCTAGGTGTTTTAATGATTAATGTTCCTGGACAACATCCAGTTGCCTGTAGGCTGGACAAAGCATCCTTTTCCACCCAGGAGGGAAACAGAATACAAGTTCTCAGTTGAACAGAGCTATACAAGAAATACATTCCTGACGTTAACTGCCAAGTGGGAGGCACAACAGCTTTCCCTAAAACAGTCTCCAGATACTTTCTATAGGTACAGGAAATTATACTTTATAGTGAGACAGCTCCATATATGTTTTTATTAGAAAACACAATTCCTGGTGTTTGTTCTGTTACTCTGCTTATGGAGCAGCACCAGAATTGCATAATGCATCTGTTCTAACTGTGTAGCTGACTTCCTGGTTTAATGCTACTAAGGGGAAACAAGCAAACTGAAAGGATGCAGACATTATTCTACCAAATTTAAATCTAAAAGAAATAAAATTTACATGAACATTTCCAATATGTTTAAGTACTTTTTCTTCACACTTGTATTTTTCAAGGATCAAATTAGAGATATATTTTTTTTATTTGGTGAATGTTTGTGTTTGTGAATACTACGTGTTTATATGTGTGTTAGAGGCAGAGAGAATTTATGCACATAAACTGTCATTTCAAGGTCAGATTGTGAAATGCAATTGCTATTAATGACAGTAAACAACAGAGATGGATAAATATGGGTAGCTTTTAACAGATGAGCAGCTTAGACCATTGTTCAATATTTTTTAGAACAGACAAAAGTTTTTGATGTGCAGCAGGAAACAGCAGCAAAGACAGAGCAAAGTCAAAGCTATAATCAGAATGTGCTGCGATTAAAAAGGAGCAAATCAGATTGATATAGGAGATTATGACCATCTGTATATTTCTGCCTCTTACCCTTGCTTAAGGCCCCAAAGATCTCATCAACATATTTGCCTAGGTATATAGACCATTTCAGCCTCGTGGGGTAGCTTCCCTTCAGCAAAGCATGCAACTCCAAAAAATAATTATTCAATATTAATAGCTAGTCAAGTAAGGGAATACTGGAAGTAGAAGGAAGGTGCTTTGTGTTTCTACAGTACATCACCTTGCAAATTCCACTTTTGCATGAGCTGAAACTTTTTAAAGCATGATTTATTTGACAGGGTATCTGTATCTCACTGGTCTGGCCTGGTGAAATCCATGGCTATACCTTTTGTATTTGGGCAAGACTCAAATGTTTGTATCAAACACAGAACATGAGAACACAAGAATGCCACAACAACCCCATGCAGTCCTACAGGCTGGGGTCAGAATGGCTGGAGAGCAGCCAGGCAGAAAGGGACCTGGGGGTACTGGTTGACAGTAGGCTGAACATAAGCCAGCAGTGTGCCCAGGTGGCCAAGAAGGCCAATGGCATCCTGGCCTATATCAGGAACAGTGTGGCCAGCAGGAGCAGGGAGGTGATTCTCCCCCTCTATGCTGCACTGGTTAGGGCCACACCTTGAGTACTGTGTCCAGTTATGGGGCCCTCAGTTTAGGAAAGATGTTGAGTTGCTGGACCATGTCCAGAGAAGGGCAACAAAGCTGGGGAGGGGTTTGGAGCACAAGCCCTATGAGGAGAGGCTGAGGGATCTGGGGTTGCTTAGCCCAGAGAAGAGGAAGCTCATGGGAGACCTTCTTGCTCTCTACAACTACCTTAAGGGAGGTTGTAGATGTGTGGGGGCTGGTCTCTTCTCCCAGGCAGCCAGTACCAGAACAAGAGGACACAGTCTCAAGCTGTACCAGGGGAGGTTTAGGCTGGATGTTAGGAAGAAGTTCTTCACAGAAAGAGTGATTGGCCCTTAGAATGTGCTGCCCAGGGAGGTGGTGAAGGCACCATCACTGGAGGTGTTTAGGAGGAGACTTGATGGGGTGCTTGGTGCCATGGTTTAGTTGGTTAGATATGTTGAATGATGGGTTGGACATGGTGATTTCAAAGGTCTCTTCCAACCTGATCTGGTCTATTCTATTCTATTCTATTCTAAACTGCCCATGGCAGAGCGGCTGGAACTAGATGATCCTTGAGGTCCCTTCCAATCCTAACAATTCTATGATTCTATGAACTACCTGTACAATTCAAACAGAGTGAAATGTAAGTATAATGTTAGTGGCATTTCTACACAAAATGACTTAGTTATCTGTTCTGGCCAAGAATAATTTTTTTTTTCCCCCACAGCAAAGCAAACACAACTGCTAATTTCATTTTGTTGTGCTCTGAAAATGGAGCCAAAAGTGACCTTTCTCTGTCTTTCCATCAAGCATGACAGTACTGTTTCCAAAATACATACTACATAGTGAGAGAGAATGAATTAAATGCATAACTTATTTAACTCCTAGAGAAGATGGTAACAAATCAATTTTCTTACAGACTGCTTTAGACACAGAAGCCACAACATTCTATCCTCCCAGCGTTTCCTGCATTTCCAATTAAATGCAGCAACTTTTTCACCCTCTCCCAACATATGAGCAAATCTTTTAATCTTTTCTTAAATTGCACACCCATGTGACACAGTCAGTAAGGTCACTTGCATAATTAGGATGACTCATCTAATGAAGTTTGGCAGATCAACATTTTGAGTGGAAGATTAAATTTTTTTTATTTTTTTTTTGCCAGAGAAGGAGAATGCAGATATAGAACTTGATCTTTGATGGCTGAAATACTTGAGAACTTCCAGACCTTATGGACAGGATCAAACCATGCACACTTGGATTGCATTTACATTTGGCAGGGGGAGCATCAATGGCCAGCTAAAAGTATTAAGGGTATATAAGACCACATAATGTCAGCAGGGCATATCAGTGGTGCAGTCAAACAGATTATCTAAGTAGGATGCATTATGCAGCAGAATCAGGAGGCTTGTAGTGGGAACCATGCTGCAATAAAACACATCTAATGAGCTAGAATTATTTACGCATGCCCAGTGAAGTGAGATCTCGCAGAGATCAAAAAATCATGAACTGTTTGTTGTGATTCCTAGCAACAGAATTGCTTCCCATAGCTTTTCTATAGCCAGAGTAAAAAACTCAGGTACTTAAGTCCCTAAAAACTTGGAATATTATTTTTTTTTCTTTTAAATAAAATTGTGCAAAAATATTTTTACATCTTGGGTACTTTATATTTATTAATAAATATTTTATGAAGTTCCAGCACAGATGCTATTTAAGCATGTGATAAGCCTGAATTAATTACTCTGCAGCACATATCACAAATAAAACAGATTACTTGAGGAAAAAAACCCTGAAAACAATAAATGCCAGGCTTGCCTAAGACACAAAATGAGGATCTTGAGATGAGGCACTGAAATGACATTAACCTTGATAAAGGTTACTGCCTAAAAGTGATTGTCAACACAGGATCTTACAATGCATTACTCTTATTCCTGTTCTTATATTTCATCTTAATCTGAATGAAATTTTAATGCACTTTTAAAAACCATGGCAATAATTACATGGAAAAAGAAAGTGTCAGAATCAAATAGAAATTCTTTACATGGTAATTTTCCCTTCACATTACTCTCCTTTCTAGAGTGGCTTTATTCCATTAAAGCAGGGCTTGTCCATAGCTGTCAGGCTATGTACAACAATTTCAGGAAGAGTTTTGTGGGTCACTCAGCTTTGACCATCTTGGATCTTGTTGTTTTGCGTGAGAGCTGGGTATCTGACAGGCTGACATGATTACTGCTGTGTTTTCTTCTGCCTTTTTAAAGCTTATCTGCAAGATACACTGGCTCTGAGACCCTGCCCTGCTAACATCAGCCTGACAAAATCCATCCTGTTAGTGACTGATTACCCTCCCTGCCAGGCTGCAATGATCAATGAGTGGATGGACTTGTCAGGCAGTTCTTTAGAGATCTCTACGGCAGAGTCTGCAGCAGGGTAACAGCAGAAAGACAAACAGTCTAGGGACTTGTTCCTTCTCTTCTAACATGTGTGTGTGGCCTTTTAGTCCTCCAGAGCCAGTGGGTCTTCAGCCTGGTCTGAGAACTGGCTTTAGAACTTTGAGTTGCAGAGTTTATGCAGTAACTTTGTAGATACACACAAAACAAACATAAATGCACTACAAATCTGGGTAGCAACTGAGAAGTACAACCCCACATGTTCATCACTTTGTGTATCTGCAGTGTACTTTAGGTCCAGTCATGATTATGCTTTTGCAAACCATGTTCCAGGACTCTTAATTTACCACAGGCCATGGTAACAGTCATGGACAGGACAAACCTGATTCCTTGCAGTGGTACCCCTAGATCCCATTAGGTGCAACCACTAATGAATGTTTACTCCTTGGGACCAAATGAAAAAATCTCTGAAACAAGCCTGCTTGAAATGCCCATAATGTGTGTCAAATTCTTAGCACCAAACATTTGGCTTCATGGACACGGTTATGTTGCCTCACACTACTTGTTAATATAGCCATAGATAATGAGTCAATACTGCTATAAGGTGAAAAGGGAAAGAAAAGCTGAAAGCAGGAGTAAGAAGGTAGAAAAAGTAAAAATGGTTCTAATAAAAAATGAACAGCAAAGCTACATCATAGAAATCTCCAGGCAGTGGACACTGAGGGGAAAAACAAGCAATATATTATGGAGGATTATTTTCATGTAACAGCCAAGGACTTGAACACTTCTGTTGATGTTTGTGGATAATACCTTACATGAGTAGGATCATCTATGAGGTTTAAATCGTATTAACTTCAGTAAACATGCAAAGCACTGATTGTGTCTGAGCAAGCATGCAGTTGCCACTCATACACACAAAACAAGTTTCCTGGCAGCTAAAAAATCCGCAAAGTTATATTGCAAACCTAGAACTGCAGGTATTTTGTTGTTATTTAGTCATTTGTTTTGGTGGCACCTGGGGACAATAAACAAATGCAGGCCTTGAAATGTAGATAGAGAAGAGACAAGGCTACTTAAGAAACACAAGGTAATCCCCATTCCACAGGGTATTTGAGGCACAAAGAAATCTATTGACACACCTGAGTGTGCACAGCCAGATGGAAATAGTGAACGATTGCAGAGAGTTCTGAGTCAACTCACAGCAAAGCACAAATCTGAACTCACACAGGGGCTCTGCCACTGATGTGACATAGACGTGTCCTAAATGTCAAACAACAAAGCATCTGCCAGTTCATCTCTCACCCAGTGCATTGTCCTTCTCAGGGATAAATCACAGCTGTGGTTTAACTGTGACCAAATTTTGATGTTAAAATTGTCCAAAAATATAAAATTAGATCTTGAATACAAAATCATTGGTAACCAGATGGTGAAAATGGACAGAGCTCCATACAACTCACTGAAAGGAGGCTGTAGTGAGGTGGGGACTCTGTTCTCCCTAGTATCACGTGATAGAACAAGAGAAAATGGCCAGAGGAAGTATAGGTTGGAGATTAGGAAAAATTATTTAATGAAAGAGTGGTCAGGCATTGGAACAGGCTGCCCAGAGAGGTAGAAAGGTCACCATTCTTGAAGATGTTCAAGAAATGTCTGGATATAACACTTCTGAACATAGTTCAATGGCCCTAGTGGTATTGGGTTGATGGTTTGACTCCATCTTAGAGGTCTTTTCCAACTGGACCAATTCTATGATTCTGATATAATCCAGTTTTGTATTTATATTGTAAACCTCACTGTCCACTTCAAGACTGTACCAAGAATCACAGTATCGCAGTATAACTAAGGTTGGAAGAGACCCCAAGGATCATCAAGTCCAACCTGTCTCGACAGACCTCACGACTAGACCATGGCACCAAGTGCCATGTCCAATCTCCCCTTGAACACCTCCAGGGACGGCGACTCTACCACCTCCCTGGGCAGCACATTCCAATGACGAATGACTCGCTCAGTGAAGAACTTTTTCCTCACTTTGAGTCTAAACCTCCCCTGGCACAGCTTGAGACTGTGTCCCCTTGTTCTGAATAACTCTTGCACAGCTCATCTCTCTTGTACTAGCAGATGGTAAAGCAGAAGTTCCAACTGAAGATGCTGATGCCAAAGAGGTGGTACAGAAGTCAAATAAGAACAAAAGGGAAGTGCTGCAGTAAAGAATTGTTCTGTTTCCATGTTCAGAGTTGTCATCTAGATACGCTTAAAATACTTCACTGTAAATGTTTGCAGAACTATAGTCCCACAAAAGCTATAGGCTTGGTGATAAAAAGGAAGACACGCAAGAACAGGACTAAGGACATGTTAATTGTAGTACTAGAGAACAAATCAAGCAGTGAAAAAAAAAAATGGATTTAACTTTGTGATGAATAGTGAAGCCTTAAACAGTGGCAGGATTGCAAAAATAGTACAGTAAATTGGGCATATTATTACAAAACATTAAGGCTTTCTCTGTAAGGATAACTGATGGTATGTGATTTTCTTTTATGAACAAAATGTAAAAGCCACATACAACAGACACACACAAGCATTTTGAAAACAGGTAGAAAAGGAAAAAAGGATATAAGCTTGTGTCTGCAAATAGTCCTAGAAACATCTTTAAATATTTATAATGCATGGGTATCCTATCTGTTTCTTGCAATATTTTGCTGGAAAAGGCTTGCACCTTTGCTAAAGACTTTCACAAAAACTTCAGCATCATTTAAATCCTTCTTTAACACTGAAAATGAGACTTAAGTAGAATGGTCACTTTTCTGGTCCTCCACACAGAAAATAATTTAATTTCTCTCTCTCTCTCTCTTTTTTTTTTTCTTCCTTAAAAGAAAAAAAGGGAATCAGTACTGAACTTGGACAAACAAAGTCTAAACAAATACTGTAATCAACAAATGTGGTCTTGTTTTTCTCTGAAGTCTTTGAATAGATCATAGATTCACTCTTTAAAGCATCCTGATGATGTATTTTAACATGAGCATTTGGTTTGCAGCTTGCTAGCCTTGTTTTGGTCTTAAAAATTTGAGATTTATAGCTGAGATGTGACTGTCCATTATCTCTGGCCTACAGGAGAACACAGAGGCTCAGACAGAAAATTGAGCTGTATGCAATAATATTAAAGAGTAGATAAAATTAAAAAATAAGACTCTCTCGTTTTTCTTTTCTGTTGCTATTCTGTGGGTACAGCCTGAGAAAGACACAGCTGAAATGCCAACAGCAAAACTGCAGGGTGAGGTAGAAAAGTCTGAAGAAAGCTTCAATGAAGCAGCCCTCCAGTGCAATATATTTTGTGTCACCTTAAGGGAAGACGGATCTCATCAGAAAGACAAGATATTAGAGGATTTGTCAGACCTTTCATGCAGGCATGGAGTCCTCTCTACATCCAACTTTCAGTAGCATCTTACAGTAAGTTATGAAACCTCACCTGACACCTATCAAACAGAAGCCCCGGAAAGGAAGAAGAAATGTCTTTCCTTGTTTCTTTTCTTCTGGAATAATTCTGGGCCCCTTATGACAACATGGTGAGCAGGAACAGCACATTAAGTCATTTATGTGTAGATTATCCAAACTTTGCTACTTGAAATTGAGGGCACCTGTCCCACAGACCCATTTGTCTTCCACAAGCACTCTGTTTCCCAGGCTTCTTAAATGTTACCATTGAGGATGGAGGTTGATACAGCCAAACTGTGGATGTTTATAAGAACATCTATGGGCCTCTGCTGCTTGAACCATGTCACAGAGTACAGTCCAACTACTGGCAAAGAAGGATCTTCCAAAACATGTTGGTAGTCAACATAACCAGTACTATGACAATATGGATAGCTCACCCATGGAAACTGGAGACACCTAGTGCACAGCAGAATGAATCCTACAGGATTATGGGGTTCATTTTGAGGAGCACTGGGTAAAATTGTATGTCCTGTCAATGTCTGCAGCACAACTAGAATGAATTACATTTGGAATACAATTATAATATCATTGCAGATTAATGAAACAAATGATCCAGAAACTCACAGCCTACCTAAATAAAAGTAGCTGCAACGGGCGTGTCAATGCCAGACTGCTTTTGCTGCAGATTTATGGGACTCTGGCAAGCCCATTGACTCCTGGATTAGGATGGGAGCCTGAAAACAAGAATTCAATATCTCTTGGCCCTGTGAGTGGAGACTCTAAGGTGAAACAACAGGATGGTGCAGATCAATGTCTGGGTATTTTATTTTCTGTGGTTTGAAATGAAAGAGCAGTTCCATAGCTAAATGCACTCATTCTGTCAAGACTACTCCAGGTTCACTTTTTTCTTCATGACTGTAAAAAGATCCAATTTCCACCATGAAGTCTGGAAACTTATATCAGCTATCAGGGTTGAATTAGACCTGATAGAAGGCTGGCGATCTTAAAGAATACAGGATAACTTGTAAGAAGATTTTAGCTTTTCACTGGGCTTGCTAATTTCTGTACAGCTATTGTATTCCATTCTATCTTCCTTTAATAAATAATGCTAATGAAAGACCTTTCTTGCAAATGCATGTGTACACATTTATTTCTCGCCTCATTGTTGCATTTATTTTTAGCTTCCTGATGAATTTAGCCTTTCTTTTATAAAATGTGCAGGGAAATAAAGGACAGGAAAATCTACAATACCCTGTACAGAGGCAAGGCAAAGAGTAAATACATTCATTGCTTTCCTCAAAAGAAATGTATTGTACAGCTCCAGAAGAATGCAATATTGCGATGAAAATGAGGCTGCAATGGAAATGGAATGAGAAATAAGTATTTGCTTCTGGGTGAACACAACAAACCTATCAGCTACATAGTTAAAAAGCAGCAGCCCCATCACACCAATTCCTGATGACTAAATAAACTACAGGTAAAAGGACAGGGAATAAGACAGAAGGAAAGAAGGGAAATGAAACTGCCAAGTGAAAGAGAAGTGTTTCTGCAAAGGTCAGTAAGGGGTAAGATTAGTTTGGAGTAAGCCAATACTACAGTGTAATTTGCAATATTTTCAAACCCTTCAGAATAAGCATTCCTTGCTATTTTTAATACAGGCTTTGAGCCATGACTATCTAAATAGACAGAGTAGGCATTAAAAGTTCATAGGGCTTGATATTGCCTGTAAAGAGGGAGCCCCTACAGAATTTTATTTTATTACTAACCTTTATTAGCCTTGTAGCCAGTGCTGATTAAAGTGTTGTGGCATATCTGTCAGCATGCATGAATGCATGGAGGTTATTAGCAACTGCATTTAGAAGTCTAAGAGCCAAGAGGTAGAGTCACAAGCCTGGAATACTAATTCCTACTTTATTCAGTGTAAACAGTCCAAGGGATGGATAGTATTTACTTGTCTCCTTTTACTGGCCTTTTTATGCTTTTGCTCTTCTTTCTCAGCATAACTAAGATAAAAGAAAATAATACAAAATATGAGGTGTCTACAAGTATGAGTCAAATTGATTACAGTGAGACTATCCAGATTTGGCTGGTCAAAAATGACCACTTCTATCTCCTATAGGCTAATTACTTCATTAGAGTATCTCTGCTCAAGATGCTCACTGGAAGATTTGGACTAAATATTAATGGAAAATATATATTCAGCATAGGTAGTCTGTTAGTGCTAAGCATCTAGACACATTCCAGACCTTTTTTTCCACTACTTTTTCCATGTTTTTATTTGGTCAATGTTCAAATGAACCTTCCCCACCCACTATGAATCCAAATGAAACACGAATAGCAAAGTTAACAATCTGAAGTGAAACTTCTTTTGGTTATGGCTAAATGTTTATTAACAATATCTTTCAATATTTGTGGTGCTCCATTCAATGAACTTCAGTTCAGAAAATCCTGAGACAAGATAGGCAAAACTCATACTCTAGCATCAGTCTATTGATGCTGTAGGAATGCTGTCTGAGTAAAGTGCAAGTAAGAGAATCACTTTGCTGATGTACATCACAGTGAAAATACTTGGCAACATTTACCTTTCCTCCCTATGACAGGAAACCTCTTCTGTCTGGCACAGAACTAAAACCAGAAAATCATAAACCACTGCTGAGCATTAATTTTAATGAACAAAGAGGTGGCTTTTACCCAAGACAAGCCAGTTACTTAAATGTGAATCACAATAGTAACTAGAGATCATCAACAATGCTTTTGTCTTTTTTTTTTTTTTCTTTTTTTTGCTAGAAAACATTTTACAAGGCTGAACATAAGAGTCTGGTAGAACACTCCCAAAATCTTAAGCAACCTCACATCCTTATTCAAAATAACAGAGAAACAGCAAGCATAGGTACAATAACAATAATCTATGGGGACGGTAAATATATACCATGTAATCTTAATTAATGGAATCAAACAATGAAGCCAATATGCTGAGTTGACTAAGGTATAGACTGAAATTTTAATAACTATAATAGCAAAATCTCTCAAGGTAATTAAAAAAAGTGAGTGTTGACTATCAAAGTGCTTGTGTAGAATAGAAAAGAATTAACCAGGTTGGAAAAGACTTTGAGATCATCAAGTTCAACCTATCATCCAACACCATCTAATCAACTAAACCATGGCACCAAGTGCCTCATCCATTCTCTTCCTAAACACCTCCAGGGATGGTGACTCCACCACCTCCCTGGGCAGCTCATTCCAATGGCCAATTACTCTTTCTGGGAAGAACTTCTTCCTAACATCCAGCCTAAACCTCCCCTGGTGCAGCTTGAGACTGTGTCCTCTTGTTCTGGTGCTGGTTGCCTGGGAGAAGAGACCGACCCCCAGCTGGCTACAACCTCCCTTCAGGTAGTTGTAGACAGCAATAAGCTGAGCCTCCTCTTCTCCAGGCTAAGCAACCCCAGCTCTCTCAGCCTCTCCTCACAGGGCTTGTGCTCCAAACCCCTCCCCAGCTGCCCTTCTCTGGACATGTTCCAGCAACTCAACATCTTTCCTAAACTGAGGGCCCCAGAACTGGACACAGTACTCAAGGTGTGGCCTAACCAGTGCCGAGTACAGGGGCGAATGACCTCCCTGCTCCTGCTGGCCACACCGTTCCTGATACAGGTCAGGATGCCATTGGCCTTCCTGCTATTCTTGTTTCTGAAAATACTGTGTAATTTAAAGCCATCTGAGAATCTTCACCACTTTAAAATCACGTTCTGTGAAAAATCTAAATAAATGAAATAAAGTATTTTTAACAAGTTTTGTTGATTGAACATGCTCTGCTTACCTTTTAATGATTGTAATATCTCTGTCCACAATACTTGCGGTTCTAATGCAAAGTTGTATTTTACTGTGTTTCTGCAACTGAAGATATGTTTGTTATGCGTACTCTAAAAGCCCCTAAAGACACTAGTTAAGGTGAAATGTTCCTGTGTCAGGGGCACTGTACTGTAAGCACATGGGATCTGATCAATGAATGGCATCATGTCAGTGATATCTGGGATTCAGCTGTTAAAGGTGGCGGCAGGCCTGAACAGGCCATCCAAAGAGTACTCACCACAGTATCTCCAGGTATCAAATCTCACTTCCTAAACCTAAAGCATCAAAGGAATTAATATAATGAATCACTATTATTTCTCTACTGAAGCAAAAGGTGGCTGAATTAAATTTCCCTAGTGTTTCCCAATCCTCTGTAGCATCTGTATTATGCTCTCTAATATGGATTACTGTGATTTTTCTGCTCTCTCTAAAAAGAGTCATTTATATTACAGTATGTCATCTGTTCCGTCCCTTTGTGCTGGACTGTTTAGACACCCCCGGTAGCTCTTCATGAAACTTAATGTAAAGCATGTGTTTACAGTTACTGTGATTCACGTCTTCAGTGTAGGAGGCCCTGAATATCTAAGTAAATTCAATCTCTGATAATGTAGTGATGTTGTCTTATCACAAAGTGTGAAGATTTTGTTTCATGCTTTTGCATATTTACCTGCTGTGGTTTGTAATTCATCATGTATTACTTTTATTCTTCTATTTTACTGCTTTCGGACAGACTTCCTTGTGGCTTTGCCACCTGTGCTGACCTGATAATAATCTGACAGCATATACCATACATTTTGGTTTAAGGTTAACTTTTCCCAAGATAGACCTTTTCTGTTCAGTTTCTCAGTGTGGCTGTGATAAATATTCTGGATTCAAATAGTTTCAGAACTGTTTGTCAAAAATTGAAATAAGACAATCCATCTGAAGATGAAAACCAAACAAGAAGATTAAGTAGGCATTCGTTCAGCATTTACACTGTTCTTACAGCACTATAGTTAGCCCTAGTGATATTTGTGTGGAGAACGTAAATTTACATATCTAAAGACAAATGAAAATTGGATCATGTATTAGAAATGGCTTAAAAATAGAAATATAATTATACTAGCACATCCTTGAAGATGATTGCTGGTATTCACTTTAAAAACACATGGCATGACAACATAATGTGCACTTTATTTGGCTGTTGTGAGAACAGCTGTCGTTTAGCAGTCCTAATAAGAACGTATATGAGACAGGTTTTGTTGGGTGGTTTTCTCAAAGTTGCTCAAGTGTATATAATATTATTTAAAAAAAAAAAAGTTTCTGGCATTTGACTTGATTCAAATAAGGAAAGATCCTCCTCAACCTCAAGCAGACACTAAAATCAGATTTCATTGCTACTGTGGCATCAAATCTAAGATGTACTGATGTAGTTCTTGAGTTGGACTTTTAGCATCAGCTTCCCTACTCTTGCCCTCTGCATTTGTCAAATACGCTGGTATCTACAGCTGCATGGTGACAAGGAACTTTAAACTAAGTTTGCAATGATGTGTTTGTTAACATCAGAGTTAATCTGTCCTACTGCTCTCTTCAGCATGGGTAAGAATTCTTGATATTCTTTCCTGGACAAGATGATTCTAAACAGATTTGTTTCCTGTTCAATTGCTGTGTTTGGGTACTTGATGCCACATCTACTTTCAGTGAAAGGTTGTAACTCTGGAACATCAGTTGGTAAAGAATTCTTTTTTTTTTTTCAACTGGAAAAGAAAGAAAAATATACTAAACAGACAGTTTGAACCTTTTTCTTGGAAGCCAAATAACTGTTTTATCCACAGAAACCAACAAGCCACAAATTAAAAACTCCTAGCACTGCTGCAGAGGTGTTTTACTTAGTAAGATCGTTCCAATTCAGTGTCTTAAGGTATTGTCAGGAGACAGAAGCTAAACAGGACATTCTGGACAAGGGAACTGTTTGAAAAATGTACCAGAAATAACACTTCCTGTGCTATAAGGTTTTTTTTTGGCATATTTTAGATAGACGTATCCATATGAATATTTATATACAGCATATTACAACCCTGCGTCAAAACCCTTCCGACAGCTGAGAAACTGATGGTAGATTTCCACGAGTGCAGTTGCCCTTCTCCTCAAGTGCTTCCTGTCTTTAAACAGAGAAGTTTTCCTCTGAAGACAAGTAGGAACTGGTCTTGATATAAGTCAGCATTTGAACATTGCACAGGATGCATTTTAAGATTGAGAGATCCCAAAAGCTTCACATAAGCCATAGGAAAAGGGACATTTTCCAACCATGGAGCTCAGATCCCATGTCTAGAGATTTAACTTAAGGAAAATATACCTTTTGGGCTCCCTTGTCATTTCTGCCAAGACTCATTTGTTCCTCAGGTCTTCAAGTCTATGTCCTACCAGCTCATCTATATGGGTAAGCAGATTTTTGTCTCCAAAGGTAAATATTCAGAAACTGGGATTTAGAAGCAGATTTTATATGCTCTGTAACTGCTAAACATGTACATCTAATGACTCCTCGTAACTCCAAATACCACTGAGGACTCCATATGCCTCTGCAGTCAGTAAATAGCTGAAAAACCCATCCGTGCAAAGTGTTTCAGCACTGTCAAGTGGCTGGGCTGCATTTGATTACAGCCTAGCATTGTTCACAGGCTTGTCATTATTACTCCCACTGCTCAAGAAGCAAATGCCTGTGCTGAATCCTATAGTGGTTGGCAAGGTTGTATGTGAGAGCGTTTCTGTTTTAAAAGTATAGAAAACTTTAACCTTAACTTTTCATTAATAGCTTTTCATTAATAGAATGACATTAAAAGCTAAGTCTAGTTCCAACACTTTTGAACTCTTTGACTGTCTTTGTAACCTTAACTTTCATCTAACATAGTGGGCAGCTGTGAACTGAACAAAGTTTGGGGCAAGGGGGAGAGAGCAGGAATAAAAAAAAAAATTATTTACCTGAGAAGTTAAGCCTTTGAAAGGCAAAACTGCAGGAAGGTTAAGCTGGTCTGCCCCTTATACATTCTTTTCATGAAATACAGATTTTTGAGATCACAAAGGATTAAGTCTAGAACTGGAAGAGGACTACAGAAATATTAATTCCCAGATCTCTTGTGCCAACAATTAATTATGTTCCAGAAAATCCTACTTTGAGAACAAATAGATTAATATATATAATGGCATGCCCCTGTTCTAAAAAAACTTTAATATGGAAAGTGCTATGCTAAGCCACAGGCTACTTAAAAATAGGCATTATAATTGAAAGGTTTCACTTTAATCCACATGTTGCAGGGGTTCACAGTAAACAGCTGGTGATTTTAGATGCCATAAACACACTTGCCCTATTTTCAAAAGCAGTGTGTGGTTGAACCACTGTGTGCAGCACGTAAAGAAATATCATAGCACACCTTCCACTGAAAGGTAACACTGATGTGCTTTTAAACAACCCTCACATTTATCCCTACAGCCTTATACTGATAACTTAGAAAGCAATGCTTTGCACTTGAGAGGATGAAAAAGACAGTTTGCAGCAGACTAATTGTATATTTCCCACCTTCTAGATGATTTAGAATATTTACTTTATGATTTTTTTTAAGTGTGGCTGAAAATGCAAGGTGAGAAATTGCCCTACAATTTGTCTAGAAGAAAAGGATGAGAGCAGAAAGGATTCAGTGTGGTTGTTGCTGCAGTGCAGATACTTATGCAAGGCTTTAGAGAGTTTTAGGGAACAGCAGTCTTTAAAGAATTTTGTGATGGATTTGGTACATAAATATGCCTACGTCCTGAAACAATAAATAAGAAAATACAGTCACAAATTAGAAGGTAATAACATACCCATGGATAATAGAAGTCCAGGAGCTGATTCTAATATTGATCAGTTATTTCTGAATAATTTGTTGTTCCATCAATAGTTATAAAAGAGGGGGGAATTGATCAAATGCTGCACAATATGAGGATGTCTTGGGAAATATATAAATACAGATCCATTTTTAATTTTAGAGATACTGTAATCTATTTTTATGACACTATACAATATGTTGATGGTAGGCTGCAAGAAAAAAAAATGCTATTAGGATTACTTGTTCATAGACTTTTCCTCAGTTAAATGAATTGATTTTCCTACTTATTTGATTTGTGACTTCAGAGCTCTCCGTGGTCTGTTCAAGAATGTAATCTCCAAATTTCACAGAAAATTTGGCACTTGGAATGACAGTGAAAGTAACAAAAAGGAACAAAACTTTTCCCAGCATAGTTTTGATAGATAACATAATTACTTTGCCTTTTAGCACTCTTACTCATCTAAAGGCATTCTTTGTTTCAGTGTTCTCTTAAAAGAATCTTTAAATTCAGCAGGACTGAGATTCCAATCCAAGTAATCTTCAGGCTTACCAATGTACTGAGTGATTAAGAGCAGCATATCTGAGAGCTATAGGAACAGGCATGAAAGTAGAATAGAATAGAATAGAATAGACCAGACCAGAATAGAATAGAATAGAATAGACCAGGTTGGAAGAGACCTTCAAGATCATCATGTCCAACCTATCATCCAACACCAGCTAATCAACTAAATCATGCAACCAAGCACCCTATCAAGTCTCCTCCTGAACACCTCTAGTGATGGCGACTCCACCACCTCCTCAGGCAGCCCATTCCAATGGCCAATCACTCTCTCTGTGTAAAACTTCCTCCTAACCTCCAGCCTAAACCTCCTCTGGTGCAGCCTGAGACTGTGTCCTCTTGTTCTGGTGCTGGCTGCCTGGGAGAAGAGACCAACATCCACCTGTCTACAACCTCCCTTCAGGTAGTTGTAGAGAGCAATAAGGTCACCCCTGAGTCTCCTCTTCTCCAGGCTAAGCAACCCCAGCTTCCTCAGCCTCTCCTCATAGGGCTTGTGTTCCAAGCCCCTCACCAACTTTGTTGCCCTTCTCTGGACATGCTCCAGCAAGTCAACATCCTTCCTAAACTGAGGAGCCCAGAACTGGACACAGTACTCGAGGTGCATCCTAACCAGTGCAGTGTACAGGGCAGAATGACCTCCCTGCTCCTGTATTATTATCTCCCTGACTTATTATCACTGATGCTTTGCCATAATATCCAAATTCATAGGAGTTTAATTTCCAAAGAGCATGTGAGCTCTTTGACATGCTTATCCCTGAAGAACAACCTCTGGGCAACAGTGAAACACCATAGCCCAGCAGTACATTAACTCTTATAGTGTGTGTATGTGCTTGTGACTGCTTGTTTATGTTGAGAGGGGATGTGGGGAAGAAGAGTTAAAAAATAGGAGGCCCTCACTATCTAGGGTCCAGGTAGTTAAGCCTCTGTAATGAGCCATCTCTAACAGAACTGCAGAAAAGAAATGAGAAATTTGGGGAAAAATAATAATTAAAAAATCAAATCACAGAGGCACTACCAAGTAGAAGTGAAACCAAAGTTTCTCTTCACAAGCTACTTTCAGAAAGTGATTCTGTTAGGTTTGAAACAGTTTTTATGTCCTTTTATATGGTACTGAAACGGATGTATTTCTTCAAGAAACCTAAGAGTCTCTCCCTCAAACCAGAACCTTATGCTCTGAATGCCAATGGTACTCTTATTTATGCAATATACACCACAATTTATCTGCAGATTCCAAACAAAAATGAATCAACTCCAGGGGCACCCTTCTTCAATAATCTTCTTGCATTTTAAACACCCAGTAGTTATACAGCATGCAAGCCACATGCTGTAGAATAAATAAGGCTTTGATCTGAAAATAGTCTCTTACAAATTAGGAGCAAAGGAGGCTGCCTCACGAAGGAGGAAAAAAGCTAAGGCCATTACGTTACTTTATGTTTTCATCATTTCTAACATCTCGGTTGCTTTTACAGAAAGACTCTCTATGTCCCCAGCTCTTATTAATGGATGTGTCATAGTTCCTGCAAGCTGCATTGTCAGCTGTGACTAATTTTTCTCTTGTTGGAAATACATAGTTCAATACATCAGAATATAAATGCAAATGATTGTATTGATTTAAGAATTGCATTTAAATATAAACCTGAGTCTGTCTGTTAACCCAAACTTATCCACGTTGGGTATAAAACCATTCTGGTAGGTGAATGGGCTGAAGCAAATGTAGGAATGAATTTCTTATAATGGCTACCAACATCTCTGGCTTGCACTTGGGTCATACAGCATTGTAATTTAAATTTAGGATGTCCTAACAAACCGTAGATAACTCTTAACTGCAAGTATTTTCTATCCAGTCAGATTGACACAGAACAAGACTGCTGTTAGCTAAAGATGACCCTGCTAAAATGCCACGCAGATGTAAGTAGAATACAAAATGTAGATTTCCATTTGTTCTAAAGCTTACTCATCAGGCAAAAAAAAAAAATCAGTTTGGACCCTTCTCTAGCTATTTTTCACATTCAACTAGTGGCCTTCAACACAGTAATAAACACACATTAATACAATGGTCAAGGAACAGGCATTGTGACTCCAGCAACCTCTGCTAGGTCATGTTTGTAGTTCATTGCTCTAGGACTTCTGTAATTCATTAAGTAATGCTCAGAGAGATCCAGTGAGTTTTCACGTAGCTAATACAACTGAACATTAAAGCAAGATATGATCTCATTCAGCTGATAGAAACCCTTATGCATGTTAACTTACTGATATCAAAAATACATCCTAACATTCTGCCTGCTATATTTCCGTGAATATAAATTGACTTACCTCCACACTAAGAGACAAATTTATAAACTGGCATCACATGTAATGACAGAAATTACTTTGGGAAACAGTTTGTTAGAGAAACAGTATCACTAGCTGTATAGATGCTACATTTCTCTGCAAAAAAGATTAATGGGAGGAGGAGAAACGTGCTACAGACCCTTGGAGAGGAAAATGTTCATGAGGTAATGCAAAAAGCTCTTCTGAGATACCTTTGCATATACATCATCAAGAAGGAATTTAATTTAGACGTTCAATATAAGTGTCAAGCTCTGAGAAGCTCTTTGGATCACAACAGCAGCAATTAACAAATATACTGTTGGCAGTCGAATTCATCCCACAGGGCACGAGTTCAGAACAAGCACAAATCTCTCAGCTGGTTTACATTTCATTTTTAGTGACCTAATTTCCACCACCCCCCACCCCCCTCCCAAACTGCTTTAATCTGTAACTGAGTTTTTCTCTTTAACCTAAGAAAGCCTCTGTACCAAGTTTGGAATGTCTGGGTCTGCAAAATCTGTAAATGACAACATTTCTGTTTGTCTGACTCTGCGGTTTTTGACAGGTCTCAACAGGTATCTTCTCTTGGGTCACATTAAGAACAGCAGTACCATGTTGAGCTTAACTAGTCTGTAAGTGCGTCAGTCTACATTAACTCCTGGGACTTTTTATTGTCTAACCACAGCAATGAAGCTATAAAGTGTTGCTGATAAATCCAGTGCAGCAAATACACAACATCTTTAAAGAGAACTGGTGTAGTTCCAGTTTAGGTGCCTGGGATCAGTTGTCACAAATGGCCAGTTTTCTGTCACAATTATTGATTCTATATTGTTTGATATGCAGAATCATGGAATGGCTGAGAGATCACCTACTCCAATCTCCCTGCCATGGGCTGGGATGCCTCTCAACTAGACTCAGATGCTCAAGGCCTCATTCAGTCTGTGCTTGAACATCCTTAGGGAAAAGGTATCCAAAACCTCCCAGAGCAGCCTGTTCCAGAATCTCACCATGCTTATACTGAAGAACTACCTCCTAAGGTCCAGTCCAGCCCTGATCTCCCTCAGCTTCGAACCATTCCCCCTTGTCCTGTTCCTAGATGCTCTGATGAAAAGTCCCTGTCCAGCCTTGTAGGATCCCTTCAGGTACTGGAAGGCAGCTCTATGGTTCCCCAGGAGTCTCCTCTTTAGGCTGAACAAACCCAGCTCCCTCAGCCTATCCTCAAAACAGAGATATTCCAGCCCTTGGATCATCTTTAATCAAAGACACCAGTCTTATTTAATTAATTAATTAATTGCAGTTATTCCATCGTTTGTCCCAAGATGCTATAAATAGAGATTTTTTTTAAAAAAAAATCTTTTCCTGAAGTTCATTTTAAAAAAGGCTTTTTATTAAAACAAACAAAAAACCCCACCAGTATTAAGAAAATTCAAGCTATCATTTTAAAAAGTTTTGCAGTGGAGCACTTCTGAGTAAATTAAAATATAAAGAGCAAAGAAAACTAACAAAACCTTAAGTTTCAAAGGTTTCTCTCAGCTCCTTCTTCACCTTAGAGTAAAATAAAGAAAATGAGACAATGATAAATTGTTACAGTCATTTTCCAGCTGGAAAAAAACCCCAAAAAACCAAAAACAAACCAGGATCAAAACTCCTAAAAATTTTAATTTACTTTTCCTCATACTTTCAGTTATTAAAAAATAATTTTGCACCCTGGTAAAGAGCAACTCCTAAGAGCTGTGAATTATTGCTTTGAACAATAGACTATTGTCTATTCATTTTTTCCCCTGAGTTTTGGTTTAGTTCTATATAACATTTGCAGGAATCTTTTGCCTTTTAAGGAAGACTATATCATGATTCGAGCTTTGGCTGTATCAGTATTGATACATGAAAGTTATGTCTCAACCTCTCCACAGACAATGCCCTGACTGCCTGTTTTGCTGATCTATGCCAAACATGATGATGGCTAGCCAAAATGAATTAAAACAAAACAAAACAGAGGAGAAAACTGCAGGCTGTCCTCATCAAGGACATGAGTAAATCGCAGTTAAGGAAAAACTTAACAGATGTAATTGACTGTTTCAATATTCTTGTGTTTGATGTCAATTTCAATGTTGTGCTTAAGCTTGACCTTATTGCTGTCTACAACTACCTGAAGGGTGGTTGTAATCAGGAGGGGGTTGGTCCCTTCTTCCAGGCAACCAGCACCGGAACAAAAGGACACAGTCTCAAACTGCACCAGGGGAGGTTTAGACTCGAGGTGAGGAGAAAGTTCTTCACTGAGAGAGTCGTTAGCCATTGGAATGGGCTGCCAGGGAGGTGGTGGAGTCACTGTCCCTGGAGGTGTTCAAGAGGGGATTGGACGTGGCACTTTGTGCCATTCTTTAGTAGTCATGAGGTCTTGGGTGACAGGTTGGACTTGATGAACTTTGAGGTCTTTTCCAACCTTATTGATTCTATGATTCTGTGTGTAAGTAAAGTAAGGAAACTGATTTAGCTTTCAGAAAGATCAGTCAAGCCAAAAAAATATAGAATGAACATTTCAGGAAGCTTTATGCAAGAGGCAGGGATGTCCCATTGGAAAAACCCAGATTCAATTTGTCAGTTTTGCATAGCTGGGCTGTTATAATCAACACAAAGTTTAGAAAGGAGATACTGTGTCCTATTGTCCCTGATGTCAAATGTGAAAAATCTTATAAAACAATTTTAAACTACCAAACCTAACAGGTTTTAATAAAAAATTTGACAATTGGGCAATTTTGGTTTTGCAAAGCCAATCAACTGCTCTAGGTGAGCAGTTGGACATGATGATCTCAAAGGTCTCTTCCAACCTCAACAGTTCTGTGATTTCTATGAGTCCATGATTCCATTCAGTGGAAAAACAAACAGTGTTAAAACTAAAAGCTGCTGCTACATTGGAATATTCTCTGAAATTCTCTGCTGATACAGGAGAAGAGCTTATTTTGACTCAAAGGATATCACAGTGAAACATTTTGCAAGAAGAAACTCATTAATGGTACTAACATAAATTTGTTCATTTCTAAGGTTTTGAAGCTTTATGTCTAAAGAAAAAACTTGTGCTGCAACCTGGCATTACAATTCCTTTGGCAACTTTCTTGCAACCCTGTGTGACATGGCAAGCGAAGAAGGGAAAAGAAAAGCTGCTTGCATACAGTTCAGTCAATTATGCCTCCTCTTAAGAGTATAAATAATGAAATTGCTGGGAAAAGTGTTGTATTCTACTAAAGCTTCACTACTAGGCTCAGATCCTCTGTTAATTACCAGAATCACACACATGAAGTGTGTGTGTTTATTTCTCCCACGAATCTGAGGGGGGGGGAGGGAACCTGAGGAAATAATAACATGTCCTGGAGTTGTCAATGGGACTTCTGTCCAGCAGTGGAAGAATAACTCCCTGCAAGGCTTCATCTTTTTGACAAACACATGACTCTTGCTCTTTTTGTCAGAACTGATGTTTACTCTGTCAGACTTCTTTTAACATTTCAGTGATAAATTGAAGGCCCTAATTATTGCTTTCCATTCTGTTCCTAAGATCAGGACTTTATGTACACCACTTCAAAAGACAATGCTGAACTCTGTTGGGTATCCATATGTATTTGTTGCACCCTTCTACTGTGGCAGTAATTGTACCTGCTGTTTCTTTGTGCCTGTGACCTTTCAGTTATCCAAAATTAGTCTAGATAAGGCTGTGCCTCTGGCACAAACAGTACTTTGGCTAACCCTTTCAAAAAGGGCAGTGCCAAGGTAGGACACAGCCATGACAGAGTTGAAAGAAGCCACAAACAGAACAGGCTTTTTAAGTTTGGTGAGAGTTGGGTAAAACTTATCTTGATCTGAGCAGATTGTAGGAGAAACAGATTTGCTGAGTTGTGATTTAGGAATTGAGGAGTTGTGAGAAATTCTTTAATGACAGAAAGAAAAATAATATGCAAAATTATGACCATTTTATATATTATTGTCTTTAATCTACAGTATCTCACATAACCAGCAATTAATTACCTTAATAAGTAATTTATCACCTGTTTTTCACATTAATGTCAGGGCTCTTACTGTTTCAGTTCTCTTCATTAGAAGGGATCTGTGCTTACCACTAGGAGTTTTCCTATTTAATTTGTTTTCTTCTCAGGAGTTTACCACCATTAGTTGTCTTATTTAAATTGTGCTCTTCTCAGGAGTTTTAGGAGAGCATGTGATACACCCCAACAGTTCAGGTTTTATTTAAACTATTTGTATTGTCTAGTTTGCCTCCACAATCTAGAAGAAAAACAGAGAAATATCATCTTTTTCTTTCCCAAACCAAATATTCTCTAAGTGCTCCTTTTTTTGCATTTGTTTGAAATACCAGAGGACAAATTAATCTAGGAAGACTTGTAGATGAAATACTGTGGCGGTGCTCTTGATACCTGGTTGGGCTGCCAGAGGTCATAGCAAAGAGGTCTGCAACTCAGTAATGTCCGAGTGTGGGTCTTCGAACATCTCAGAACCTCAGGTACATACCCATGGCTTTACTTTTCCTTAAACTAGAACTGATGAAGTCTAATGCTTCCAAATTTATTTCACCAATTCAGATTTAAACTGATATGTAGGAATTGTCCTATGCTGGTTCAAACTGCAGTTGTGGAAGTCACATGTTTAGGAGATAAACTACAGAAAACAACAGAAAATTTGTGTTGATGAATACTTCAAGCACATGAAAAGTAATTGACAGGGATTAAAAGGATGTTCAATAGATGAATTATTTTAAAAATAAAGGGAAATTAAAAAAAAAAAAAAAGAATAAAAAGGATTTGGGGCATCTGATACTAAGCTTATACCGTAAAGAGAACAGCTAAGGTCTGTATTAATGCAAGAGACAACTCACAGACCATTTCCTGTAACTGTAATAAGTATGTTCATTGAAAAACTTGTACTCTATTTGAAATACTGCCATAAGCTACCCCTCCCATCAGCATTCTTTAAGCTAAACAAGCACAGCTCCCTTCTCCTACCCTTACATATCACGTGCTTCAGCCCTCTGAACATCTTAGTGGCCATCCACTGGACTTGGTCTTACTTATAGGGGCCCAAATGCAGATGTAGTGTTCAGGATAGTTTCCCCAAAACTGCTGAGAAGAGGGGAAGAACATTTTCTTCAGAACTCCTGTCTATGAACTTGTCAGTAAGAGGGTAGCCTTCACTGTTGCAACAAACCACTGCTGACTTATGTTCAGCTGCTTGTCCATCCGCTGCTCCCTGCCCTCCTCTATTCATTGCTACTCATCTCATCAGGCAGCAGCTGCACAGTTCCATGGGCTTGTTCTGTCTCATCAGCAAGGCTCTGCATTCCTCTTTAGATTATCTTTCCAGAAACTTCCATGAGACCACTAAGACTGTATTTCCCCACACCCCTATTCTTGCATGGCACAATGGTTGCAGTTTTCCAGTATTAGGCATCTAATCCAAATACCAAAACCTTTCAAATATTATAGCTAAGGAAAAGAAAAAACAAATCACACAATTCTTCAAATTCTTCCCTTAGAAAGACAGAGTTTTGGTAATGCTAATGGTGATCTGAAAGAATAATCTTTCACTGTCTCTTTTGTTCAGCACACAGAATCACAGAACTGTTAGGGTTGGAAGTGACCTCAAAGATCATCTACTTCCAACCTCCCTGCCATGGGCAGACAATCCATATCTGTAGCTCAATGAAACTTTTGGACAAATTCTATCCAGCTCATGCAGAACCCATAAATTTACAGGTGCTCAAGTGCACAAACTAGCTTTGGAACACAGGTTCCAGCTCCACCATCTAACGGTGAATGTGTGATTAGCTGCAACTGCTGTGCAGATCAATTAGTATATACCAAGGTGGTGATGGCTTGTTGTGCAGGGAAATTTTGTGCCTCAAGTAACTGGGATCAAAATCTGAAATCTTTTGTTCTGGATAGGAATACAAAAGCAGAACTGCCAGCTAGTAGGCTGAGTGCTCTTCAGTGAATAATTCATTTAACGATGACAGCACTGTTGCAACTCATTTTCAGTACATTATCCTGGGATTGAATCCTTGTGCAGGTTCTTCTGAATTATTTTTTTTTCCTTCTTCTTCTCACAGCAAGTCTCTGTAAAGTAGGCTTTTGAGTTGCAGAGATAAGAATTTCCAAACTTGGATTAAAGAAATAGATCAAAAACAAAAGTGGGGGAAGAGAGGAAGGCAAAGGTCACATAAAAACCAACCAACTAAAACATTGTCTTCAGCTTTTGTTTTGAATACTTTCAAGCCTTCCAGTTCCCTTGTCTTTCTCCCCTTTGAACCACAGACTCTCCCATGACATATACTTATATTTTGAAATTCTGTTAAGAGGAAAGGTATGGATTTCTACAGCAAAAATCTTATTTGCAGAAGTCTTTAGTACCAGTTCTGAAATACTAGTTAGATAAAGCTGAATGAAATCTACTGGGGCAGAAAACTGGTCTAAGAGTAGTTTGAAATGGTAAGTGTTGAAGATGATGAAGCATAATAACCTATTTATCTTCCTTTTTATGAAGACTTTTGTAGGAATGACTGCAAAACTGAAAAATATGATGATTTTGTTATACTTGTATACAGCAGAAGTACATGGCAACACTTTTACCCTGAAAAGTTGTTGAAGTGTGAATGCATATGTCCTCCTAGGTACACACACACAAGTATTGATTGAAAACATTCTCAAGTGAATGCTTGAGGCTGTTCAAATGGTAACCTGGGTTTCTTCCAGTCTTAAAGAATTAAAATACACACAGATTTTTAGGGATGCAGTAGATGTATGCACTCAAAACAATGCCCATGCATTCCAGTAGCAAACAGAAAGATAGGATGTGGGCTGTATTTTTAGAATAAGGAACCTGATGGGCCAGCAAGAGCAGGGAAGTCATTCTGCCCTGTATTCAGCACTGGTTGGGCCACACCTTGAGTACTGTGTCCAGTTCTGGGGCCCTCAGTTTAGGAAAGATATTGAGGCACTTGAACGTGTTCAGAGAAGGGCAACGAGGCTGGTGGGAGAGTGTGAGCACAAGTCCTATGAAGAGAGGCTGAGGGAGCTGGGGGTGTTTAGCCTGGAGAAGAGGAGGCTCAGGGGAGACCTTCTTGCTCTCTACAACTACCTGAAGGAAGGTTGTAGCCAGGTGTGAGCTGGTCTCTTCTCCCAGGCAACCAGTACCAGAACAAGAGGACACAGTCTCAAGCTCTGCCAGGGGAGGTTTAGGCTGGATGTTAGGTAGAAGTCCTTCACAGAAAGAGTGATTGGCCATTGGAATGTGCTGCCCAGGGAGGTGGTGGAGTCACTGTCCCTGCAGATGTCCAAAAAAGGATTGGATGTGACACTTGAAGCCATGGCTTGGTTAGTCATGAGATGTTGGGTGATAGGGTGGACTTGATCTCTGAGGTCTTTTCCAACCTTATTGATTCTATGAAATTACATCTTTTGCTATATCTCTTCTGAAATATGCAATCTGATACAAGTTGTCTGTGAGAAGAACCCCTATTGCAACTCTAAATGTGGTGGCTGTTTTTCAAAAGCACCTCAGAACACATCATGTGCAAACCATGGCATTAAACAGATTAGGAAACCAAATGTCATACTGTAACATGACTGGATTTTATGCAGTTAATTTACAAGAAAGGCAGAAGAGCTCTGCAGGAAGCACTTTCTCCAAATATGCCCCCTGCAGCTAAAATACCTCATATACCTTATTGTTCTTACAGGAATTAAAAAGAGGAAGGAAAAAACCAAGCCTCAAGTGATAAATTTAAAGCTTGTATGGATTTTTAAGCTGGCTGAATAAATTCCACGTGAGACTGCATATTGCAAGCGAATTTTCAAAAGTCACAGCAGTCTTAGTTATAAAGTGCTTTTGTAATCTACCATACACCTGTCTGCACTGCAGCTGTGCTGAAATATTTGTGATGTTATGGATGCTTCAAGTACCTGCAACATTTTTGATCGGATTCCTCTGCGGCTCGGCATTGCTGTCTGTGCCCTTGAGAAGCAGCAGGCTGCTGTACTGTCCACTATAGCCACAAAGATGCACTTTTGCTTTGTTTGCTGTGAAACATGTTGAAATTTCAAATGTGCTTTGCTGCTGGATCTGGAGGAGTTAAATAGGATTCTGGATACTCTTGAAGAGATTTAAGTAAAAGGCCATCAGTCTTCTTAATTAAGGCTTCTCCTATAAGCACTGCCTGAAATCACCTTAGTTGCCTTTTCAAGCTCTCACCTGATTCTAATTAAGCTTCTTGGAACATTAACCTGGCTTTTTCCTCATGATTCATCTCATTAGGAAAAAAAAAGGCAAATGACTCACTTTTACATGCTACTTTATAAAGTGGCCTTCTAGTGGAGTTTGTGAAATCCTTGAAAACTCTCTTTAACAGAAGCAGGATTATATCACTGGAAATTAAGTGCTCAACATAATTAAGCAATTCCTTGATGAAAAAGAATACTTCCCTACAGATATTCATTGTATACAAACAGTGCCCACTCCATTTTACCTTTGGACAATGGAGACCACTCTTTCAATAGCCTTATTGAGCAGCTATTAGAAAGTCTACTGTAGTTCTAACTTAGGTACTTGAGACTTTCTGCAGAAGACCTATGTTCCCAATATAAAATAAAGTGTTTAGACCACACAGTAATCCAGCAGAGAATATGTGCTGCCCAGGTAGGCTAATATACAGCATGCCTTTGCATTTTGAGGAGCATGTGGAAAAGCCTTGTAAAAACTCAAAGGGAGCACCAAAGTATCATGGAAATGAGATATGCTCAGTTTTCCCTACTTCCTCGCATGACTGTGCAAACACCGAGAACAAGTTAAACTCTATATATTCATATGCTGGTTTTAGAGTATTTGGATGTACACTGCTCTTGTAGTTTGAACATCTTCCTTACCTCCTTATGCTGTTACAGTAACTATTGTTCTACTAAATTTTATTGTGGGTATGAATGCTGGGGCTGAATATTTATAAGCTACCCACTGTGTGCAAGCCATGAGTAGTTTGGAATTCTCACTCTATGTTCCTCTGTTAATACCTCTCACTTAAATACATACCAGTTTAACTACCCAGTCTACCTGTGCAAAGATTACCACCCTCAGCTGTAGTCACCATTGTCGTGCTCTAGGAAAACTAAAGTTTTCCTCCAGATTTACCAAACTTCTGTAATTCTTCTGAAAAATCTCAGCTTGAAAGAGCCATCAATACCTGCATCCCCTGCATGTCTAAGGATAAAAATCAGAGCAATCACAAAATAAATTCCAAAAGTAGTTCTGGTTTGTATTGACACTTTCATATATCTGACTGAAATATTCTAATGAACTTTACAGTGATTCAAGCTCTTCTCGCATATTTATGGGATGTCTCTGCTGAAAAGAGGCACTTCCGTACTTTACTGTTTCTGAAAGGGCAACAGCAATGTAATTCAGAGATGCCAGATGAGTGAGTTAGGATTTAGTTCATAATGAAATATGAAATAGAACTTCCAACTGATAGCATGAGACCTCTTCACTTCGATATCATTTTCAGTGTGGAAATAATTAGTAAAACCCCCAAATCCTAGATGATTTGCTACCCAGACACATTTAAACCTGCTCCATCAGAGCTCTTGATTGCAATTTCAAGAACTTGTGTGCACATACACTTGCAAGATGAAATTATTTTGCATGGTTATAATAGAACAGTTTTGGAGGGGAAAGTTCTAAAATAAACAAAAGTTCTTTGTATCTCTGAGTTGAGAGTGGGGAAAGGAAAAAGTGCTTTCACAACTCATTAAGCACATCAATCCAACCAGAGGATAGTTGCAAAGGAATAAATACTTGAGTTGTTCCCCAAACCAACCTGAGGTTTCATATTTTTTATTTAATTTTGTCAAGTTATGACTGACAGCAAAGAAATGCAAAGTAAGGATTTAAGATATGGTATTTAGTGCAGTTAATAAAACTCTTGTGTATAATTCTTCCACTACTTCCAAATAAGCCCTCCCCAGGGAGGCTATGAGACAGACTTAAAAGTTAAGCCATGACCTTTTGTATTTCATGGTATTCACTATTACCTTTGTGTTCATAAATAGGGAACTCACAATTCCAGAGAGGGAAACTTCAGTTGCAAATGCAGTTAAAAAAATGAGTTGTTATTTTGTGTTTTCTTCAGCTAGTTTATACCAGCAGATAAGCTGCTTATGAAAGACCCATGCATACATGCCAATACATAAATATTAATAGATATTTCAGATGGAATGTAATTATCAAAATATATCTGTATATATGTGTGTGTGTGTGTGTGTGTGTATGTAGATAAAATTCCTAGGACAAAAGTCTGGCAACAAAAAGTACAATGACCCTGTGCTAGAAGCAGCTGCTTATTCATTTGTTCTATGGAAATGATGTATTTAATACGGTTATCTCTGCAAACCATAGCATTATAGCACTTGTGGGATAGAGGATTTTCCTACAGTGATATGTGGAATTGTTGAAACATTTTCAAGGCAAGATTTGATGTTCTTCTCTCAGGCTTACAGCTGATGTAGTCTATTCTGCCACAAAGCAGTATGAGAAGGCAATCTCTTCCAATTAGGACCAGGCAGGATGCCAGTAGTGAAAGGGAAAAAAAAATGTTATGAAGATTTTGCTGGTCTGAAAAATCTTATCACTGCTCATCATGTTGAGGGGTTTTCACAGTATGCTGTGTATTTTAAAAGCTCCAACTATGAAAGTTGGGGGAGTGGGGGAATCCTTGAAGGGCCTGAATGAAATTAGAGAATCAGTTCCTCACAAATCGATGCTTGCAAACTGCAGAATTTATGCTCCGTTATTTCCTACCCTAGATGACTGATTTGGAGCACCTCATTGTTTAGTATACCTTTCTATAATATGCACATTAATTAAACCAGGGTTCAGCTGTTAATTTGATTAAAGCAGATATGCAGAACTGAAGGAGAAATCTGATTAAGTCACTAAGGTTTGAGTCTGAATGATTATCAGCCAAAATTGCCATATTGCAGCTAGTATTTCGGAATCTCTAATTTAAGGGAATCCCTGCAGCTGTATCTGAAACTTTATAACATTTTCTTCCGGTTTAACATATCCACTAGTTAATGCTTGTAAAAACAGATAGGAAGAGCATTGCATAAATACCAAGCACTGTTATTATTTGAATTTAAGTGGGTTTCAGGAACGTTAATGATTATCATAATGGATACCAAGGAATATCAGCATAATAGCTTTTGTTCTAGGAAGCTGTCCTTGTATCTACTAAAGTAAAGCACTTTGGGCAATACTGGTGAGAATATGTTCACATTAAATACTTTGGTAGAGATGATTTTAAAGTTTATCTTACAGAAATCAATGGATTATTTTACTGACTTCAATAGAAACTAAATCATCCTTCATGTGGCAGAAATTTCCAAATCTCTCCTTAGTACAAATAAAATGTAGGCAAAAATCAATACAAGTAATCTGATTCCAGTCACTTCTGTCTGTCTGATATTCCCACTCTATTTCTTTCCTTCACTTCTATCATAGGAAGATTCATTGCTGGTTTTGAACTGCTGTCAGCAGCGCAAACAACCTTCCTTTCCAACAATGCACCTCTGTAATATTTCAATGATAAAGTATTAAACTAATATAAGCCATTGTGTGGTCATAGTAACTGCTTGCTTCTTGGCAGTTTTAAAAACAGATCAGATGGCTTCTTTTTATTTATTTTAATTAACAAGTCCTTAATTTGCTAAGCTTTGATGTGTCTTTTCTTTCCCTTTACTTTGTCCTTTGCACTCAGCTTGGTCTGTTGTGTGAATCGCTCTTCACCTGCAGTCTTCCCATTCAGTGCACCTTTATAGTCGCTGCAAGTCATTCAAAAGAACCTGTCTCAAGTTTTGCTTTCAGAAGCAAGCTAAGCCTGCAGAGCTGTTGTGTATCTAATGCACTGTCCTACTTTGGTAACCAGGGCTCCCAAGTGTTTCTTTATATCCTCAGTAGCAAGCCTGTGGTGCTAAGAATTGATCTAACCTGTGCAATTGTCTATAAGACAGTGATTCTTCTCATGATGCTTCATAGCCTTTTATGATAAAAGAAATATCAAGTGTTCAGTAAAGTCTAGGGTCGAAGCCTAGAATTTCAATGATTTAACCCTAAAGCCTAAAAAAATTAGGTGAGGAGAAAATGAAGAGAGATGCCTGAAGGGTTGCAGAAGCTATGGATGTTTTTGTTTCAAAATTGTATTTTGCTGTAATCTGGATGATACCATACTCAGGAACCACCTGCCAAGCTGAGTCTTAAAACTGACCAAATCCACATTGATTCCCCTAGCTTCCACTGGGAGAGGATTGCTCTCACAGGGAAAAATTTTCTTCTAGAGTCCAATGGGAGTGTCCCCAAGAGTACCTTGTCCCCATCACCCCTTGTCTTTTCCATAGCACTCCTTGTAAAAAGGGAGTCTCCATCCACTTGTTGTCCACCCTTTATGTACCAGTCCATGGTAATAAGATTCTACCCTAAGCCTTCTCTTCTCGAGGTTGAATCATAGAGGCTGTAGAGGAGATAATTTTACCTGTACATCTCTTAAAATTATACACAGTAAATATTGAAAAAAAACCACCCCAAAATATCTGGAAGATAAACTGTATCTGTCACCAGAAAAATATTGCCTGCATTAAGTTCATCTAACCTTACTTTTAAAATATGAAGATTAATGAATACTGAACAGAAGCAGCAAATTAAAAGGGACAAAATGATCTGTTAGGTGATATTAGCTGAAGACTAACCAAAAAAAATAAAAATAAAAAAAATCATGCTATCATTGTGGTTAAATCCTTTTTTTTTTTTTTTTAAAGGTTTATTATTTTGTTGCTGATCATGGCTTAAAGAGGACTTTTCCCCAGCTATGTGTAATGGCCAGAAATGAAGGAGATGCTCTTTAGGTATGTTGCTTGATAAGATGTCACCAAGGAGACCTAATTGTGGCCTTCCAGTAGCTTAAAGGGGCCTGGGGAAAGCTGGGGAGGGACTTTTGAGGGTGTCAGGTAGTGACAGAACTAGGGGGAATGGAGCAAAACAAGAAGTAAGAAGTATCAGATTGGATCTTAGGAAGAAGTTCTTCCCCATGAGGGTGGTGAGACACTGGCACAGGTTGCCCAGGGAGGTGGTGGAGATCCTATCCCTGGAGGTTTTTAAGGCCAAGCAGGATGTGGCTGTGAGCAGCCTGTTGTAGTGTGAGGTGTCCCTGCCCATGGCAGGGGGATTGGAACTGGATAATCCTTGAGGTCCCTTCCAACCCTAACAAATCTATGATTCTGTATTTATGGCACAGCCGTAAGGAATACGAGGGAAATACACATTGAAAATATCCAAGGCAAGTTACAGTTCTAAATATCTCTGAGAATGTAAAGTCTTCAAAACCTTTTTGCAATTAAGCAAATGTATTTCTTGCTCTTGCTACATTTTGGTCCTTGTAGAAAAATTCTTCTCAAGAACTCTGAATAAACCGGGCACAATTTCATCTTTATGTGTGTATGCACAGATACCAACCCACAAGTTTCCATACCTCCTTATTTTTTCCCTGTAACCCACTGAAAAAGGTCATTATTCTTTCAGTTTAAATACAAACTGTCTTTTGAAAATCACTTTTTAAGGGTGAATTCAAACATGATCAAACTAATGGTATGTGACACTGAAAATCAGATCCTGACTGTAGGAATTTTTCCTTTTTCTGCAGTAAAATGATGAAAAAGTTCACTGGATAGCGAGCAATATGCAAGTAAATACAGTATTATTCTATGTACCCTGGTAATCTTTCACATAATCTTTCATCTCCATGTCACATCAGAGCTCAAAGTAAAAAATATTAGAAGGGCTGTTCAGAGGGCAGTGAAGACAAAGAAGCTGTGATGATTACAATAGGACTCATCACCATTTTGAAAGGAAACCTGTCTTTGGCAATTGTCATAGCAGTGTTATAGTACTGATTTCTGAAGCAGGAAAAATACTGAAGAATGTTCTTATGATTAGAACAGTCAATGTTCATATAATTATTACAACAATATTTTGACAGAGAAAGAGGGGGAAAAAAAAAGATCCTTTCACACACAAGACAGATTTAAAAATTTTAAAACAGGTGTATCTATAACATATATTAAAAATAGCAACTCATTTCAATACTGTATTTATTAACTTCAACACCTGCCTGGCACAACCTAGGCACAGATGCACTTAGCTTGCAGTTATGTCCCCAAGTAAAAATGGATCTTCTCCATTGAGTCACATATTCCCAGTTCTGACAATTTGCTCCTCCTCCACTAGAGCAGGTTCAGACAAGGGAAATGCTTTTCAATATTGATAGGGACAGCAGCCTGGCAATGCTATTTCCACCTGCATGTGATAAATTGCTTATTTTCCACACTGAGCTCTTTCTTTTAAGAAAAATGCAGCAAAGATGAAAAGCTGGTAGGTAGCTATATACCACAATTTTGTGTCTGGGTCTATTATTAAGGATTAAAGACATTATACTGTGCCATCAAAAACCCCCACAAATTTATATAAATGTATATAGGATTTAATGGGGGAAAAAAATAAAAGCCCTTTAAGAACTGTGCTCTACCATGGAAAACACCTGGAGAGCTAGTTAGAATGAAATGGAATGGACCAGACCAGGTTGGAAAAGACTTTGGAGACCATCAAGTGGAACCTATTATCCAGCACCATCTAATCAACTAAACCATGGCACCAAGTGCCTCATCCATTCTCTTCCTAAACACCTCCAGGGATGGTGACTCCACCACCTCCCTGGGCAGCTCATTCCAATGGCCAATTACTCTTTCTGGGAAGAACTTCTTCCTAACATCCAGCCTAAACCTCCCCTGGTGCAGCTTGAGACTGTGTCCTCTTGTTCTGGTGCTGGTTGCCTGGGAGAAGAGACCGACCCCCAGCTGGCTACAACCTCCCTTCAGGTAGTTGTAGACAGCAATAAGATCTCCCCTGAGCCTCCTCTTCTCCAGGCTAAGCAACCCCAGCTCCCTCCGCCTCACCGAGCTTGTGCTCCAAACCCCTCCCCATCTTTGTTTCAGTCTTGCTAGTTTGTTATCCTAAACATCACAGTCCTTTTCGTGGAGGTGATGACTTGTTAGATAACCACAAGCAGAGGATCCTATCTGACAACGCAGACTTCTCTCTATAGAAATCACACACTTGGTGTTTCTGATGACTTTGAAGGCTCAAGAAGAATACTTTTTTGCATGGCTCTAACATTTTGAGTCAACTTATGTAAGAAACAGAGTAAGAGAGGGTCTGAAGTGTTTTAAGTAAGGGATTGTCAGTCTCGCATTCCAGTAGACAGCGTCTAAGTCCGAAATTTACAAGGTGCATGATGGCAAAGAGCTGTGGTACAAATTAGGAGAAGAGATTAGGAAATTCTGATTAGCCTAAACCAATTTTCACGACCATTGGTCAGGGCAATAGACAGTTCACCTCAACAGGACAAAACACACTGAGGCATCTGCTATTCTCAAGGAAATCTGAAACCCAACATTTAATGTAATAACGAGGATGGCCTGCCTGGGGGTGTAGTTACAATGACTCAGATTTGGAGTTTTATGAATTTTGTTAAGTGCTTCTTACTCTTATTCTTCAGCAACAGGTTTTCTAGCTCCTTTCTCTCTCCCCTAGTTGATGTACATTGTTCATTCATATCTACACATGGAGTTGTACTCGCTCTTTGCTTTTTTCTTTGCTGTAAGTAGGAGTCTGAACACAAACAGCCCTAGTTAGTATTCCGGAACATGTCTGACACACTTGCTTACAAAGTTGTGTTACTCAGACTAACCTTATCTAACAGAGCTCTGGCAGTTAGAGATGGGGATGAGGAACTGGCAAGTGTGACTTCTTATTGTGACATGTAGCATAGGCTTGGGCTTGTACCTCTCTGCGCATCACTTATAATTGCCAATGAATTCCAAGTCACAGAGCTATTGGCAGCACTAGATACATACTGCTTTTGCTTTAAAATAACATGGGGTTTATTAACACAAAAATGTTTGGGTTTTCTTTTCAATACAAGTGTACAACACATTTAAGTAGTTTCAGATTGATTTTTTTTTTTAATTTAAAATAAGGAGAGGTTTTATTTTCTCTTTTATCAGCTTGTATCACTTACAGTTTAGAGTTGAAGAAGCACAGGGTGAAATTCTGTCATCAAATTATCCTTTTACACCTGCAAAACATCTAAGGCTGTTCTCTATAAGAATCACAACATACTTTGTTTTCTCTTCTCTCACATTTCAGAAAGCACAAATAATCCTGGTTTCTTTAACCAGTGGGACAACAGGTGATGTTTAGACCTTTCCTTGAATGAAGATAATGTGTCTATGGTCCTTTTCAAAACAATAAATGGCCACAATTAAAATATACCTCCAAAATAAAGTATTATTTTTTCTGTAGATGAGCTACAGAAGGCAATCATATGGGGGAGGAAGATGGGAAAACAGCAAGTTCATTACCCATCTACTTCAAAATTGCACAACATCCAGCTATTAGCCATCTGGTCTTCAGAAAACAATTATATTTACAGTGGGAATTATTGAGATCATAAAGCATATTTTAGCAGTCAGATATATTTGTCCTGGTTACTCTCTAATAATTTCATTACTTACAGTAAATCTCCCTAAATGTATTTGGAAATGATACTCTATGGCTGATATTGTGGTAAATTGTCATTGATGCCATACTGAGTTTATAGAGATGCTGGTAAAAAGGCAAAGCCATCCTCAATTATTCAGAAAGGTCATTTCAGAATATTTTGTGTGGGTTTCTGTAAAATTGATATAGATACAAAAGTATAGTGAGCAAATTTCTTATTTCTGCCTCCTTATAATAATAAGCAAATGTAGAGCTACTTTTGACTCAGAACTTCTATTAATATGCAGGAAATGATATATGATTACATACAATAATCTTTGAAAACAGGCTAATTTAGTTCTGAAGTGTCATTCTGAAGTATCAAATGGTTACTCTTGCTCTGCTAAACAATTTCCAGCATTGTTTTTGTTAGCAGTAGCAACACAATGATCACTGATAGAGCTCTAACACCAGAAGCTTGTTTTATCATGTTGTTGACTAATCCTGCTCAGAGTTCGCTTGAAGGAGGGAGAAATAGGATGAAGAATTGGTTTGTTTGATCCTTATAGAATAGAATAAACCAGGTTGGAAGAGACCTTCAAGATCATCGTGTCCAACCTTTCATCCAACACCACCTAATCAACTAACCCATGCAACCAAGCACCCTATCAAGTCTCCTCCTGAACACCTCCAGTGATGGTGACTCCACCAGCTCCTTGGGCAGCCCGTTCCAGTGGGCAATCACTCTCTCTGTGTAACACTTCCTCCTAACCTCCAGCCTAAACCTCCCCTGACGCAGCCTGAGACTGTGTCTTCTTGTTCTGGTACTGTTTGCCTGGGAGAAGAGACCAACCTCTGCCTGTCTACAGCCTCCCTTAAGGTAGTTGTAGAGAGCAATAAGGTCACCCCTGAGTTTCCTCTTCTCCAGGCTAAGCAACCCCAGCTCCCTCAGTCTCTCCTCATAGGGCTTGTGTTCCAAGCCCCTCACCATCTTTGTTGCCATAGAACTCATAGTGGCTGGGTCCCCAATGGAAGCAGATCTATACAGAACCTTGTTGTGAAGCAAAAAGAGAGTCAATTAAGGAACAGCATTCTAAAAGAAATCTCTTGTTTCCAGGCTTGTGTCCTAGTTATTGTTTCCACCATAAGCAGGTGTTCCAGGTGGATAAAAATTTCAAAATAAAATTCTGGAAAGAGTTGCTTAGTCTAACTCTGCCCAAGGCCTCCCTGCTCAGATAAATTCACTTAGCTAGGAACTGGAGCCCTTGGCTTTCATGTGACTACTTACAGGATTAAAGTGTGCTGGGTGAGGACTGAATTATCCACCTCTTTGTTGTCAGTTTCTCCTGAGCAGCATATCTGAAAGCAATGAAATCACCACTCGAAGCTACAAAGAACACAATCAGTGGCAGCTCATTTATGTAGCTAAAATAGAAGGATGAAAGCTTACTGACAGAAATGAGAACTGCACTATGGACCTTTTTTTTTTTTTTTTTTTTTTTTTTTTTTTTCTCCTTTTTTTTTTTTTTTTTTTCCCTTCTGAACTTTTTGGGTGGACTAGCTTTGGATACTCAGGATTTGTTTCACAGAACAACCTGTGTACATCTCCACATACTTGCACATGGATCTTATGACAAATTGGAAGCTGCAATTCACTCCTGTCCTGGAGAGAAAAATATTTTGCCCTGAGTAAGCTTAAAAGTGCAAAACTAAAGGTACATTCCAAAGTGTCTAATAATGCATTTGATAACTTCAGCATGAAAATCAGGTATCATTTGGGAGCATAATACATTCAACAGCTACTACGTAGCCCTTGAAAAGTGAACATCGGAATACTTTGATTGCAGGTTAAAACCAGAGTAACAGCTCACAGGAAGAAAAATCTTCCATGAAAATTTGCTATTTCCACTTTAGCTGCATTCATCAGACCCCATCAAACACCAAAGCTATTTTCTGCCACTTCAAAAGTAAGCATTATGATTTTTTAATACTTTTTTTTTTTAAACCTAGAAATGCAGTTACCTGTCAAATTGACCCTGTGATAGGGATGTAGAAGGTAAAAGAGAGTAGAAGAGACAAGAATTGCACACCTGTGCTCTAAGCACAAAATACTTTCGAGACAATATGTTCTACTCTTTTGTTAAGATGTTCCTCATTCTGCAATGTGGATTCTGTAAAGCTGATTGTAAAATTGCAATTTGAAAATGCTATAAACACTCCAAATTTGCTTGGTCTCATACCTCGATAAAAAGACTTTCCAGAGAAAAGTCTTGAAGAAAGAAATAATTTCTCGCAGTCCTGAAGCCTTTGGAGAGCGGAGAGGTGATGAGGAAACAGTGTCAACTTACCCATTTTAATTAGCCCTGGGCATGCAGATCAAATATTGATTTAAACTTGGAAGAAATTAGACCTTTTTGGTACCAAGTTGATTAAAATATTGTTACTAATTCAGAGATCAAGGTTGATAAGAAAAAAACCCCAAACACCTAAACAACTTTATTTACATTCCTTTTTAATAGCAAATAATACATTGCAACATTTACCTTGCTTCTGCACTAGAACTGAAACTGAAACGCAGCCCTCTTCCGTCATATGCAAGAGCATCCAGCTTAGAAGTGGTTAAGTCTTTTTGGTTTAGCTCAACATTAAATAGTATGCACCTGGCGCCGTACGTCATAGGAACTGCAATCTGGGTGCTTTGCACTTGCCTTTTGTCTCTATTATTGCCCAGCTGAGATTACTTTTCAAGGGATAAAACAGTTTTCCTAGTAAGAACACTACACTATTTGTGATGGCATTTTCATCGTGACAGGAAGCAAACAGGGTCAGATACTTCCTAAGAAATAGGGAAGGATCCGGGAGCTGAGGATGGCTCTGGTACACATAGTGCCCTCAAAACCAAGGCACAGATCTTCAGGGTCTAAACACAATGGGCAGAGTCTGGTTCTGGTGATAAGGTCTATTATGCATCCTAAATAAGACAAGTGGTGAACCAGATGCAGGGTCCAAAGAGAAAGTCCAGTCAGAAGCAAGGGGAATTTACGTCTGAGACAACAGACAGCAGAGTTGTGCCACAGGTCCAAAGTCTATCCATAAGAGATGGTCAAAACAGCTCCAGATGCAAGCTGCAAGTTACATGGGAGGAATGAGACCAGGAGGTGACATAATTACAAGGCTTACGAGAGCCACAAAGGTGGCAGGACCAGAGACAGTACTGGAAAAAGGACACCTGTGACATAGCTCAAGTGAAGTCTAAAGGTTAAGGGCTAAGCTTAAATGGAGCCCCAGATGATGGACAAGGTCTGGCTAGGAGTCCCAAATGAGGCTAGTTAGGGCCACTGTTTATGCTTTTAGGGTCCTGATGCATAAAATCCACTTTCAAAAAGACAGAGCTGGGCTAAAACTGAACCGTGTTCTCTCTGATATAGGTATGGTTGCTGAAAGTGTTTGCAGGCAAGTGTGTAAATCACATTTTGGAAGGAGGCTTGAAATATGCATTTGATTAGAGATACTTATGTGAATTTATGTGGATTAATAAACTTTCATTCCAAAAGCACTTAGAAGAATCAGATACATGTTTATTCATTGTAACTAGCACTCTAACTTAGACAATTTTCCCATTTTTAGAGCATGTTTCTTTAATGTCTTCTATGATTGCAATTAGATCAGTACCTAGAGGAAATGTATGCACTTAGAAATTGATTGAACCCACTATTATTAGTGCTTTTGGGATTCTGTACTACATTGCAAAGATTTAGATGCAACACAAAATGTTATTATAATTGAGCATTAATGTATTATCTCACTTGGACTAACAAGAAATAACCATGTAAAACGAGGAACTGCATTCACAAATATTTTATGTGTCTTCACATTTCAACAAATCACACAAAAAAATTAATATATATATAGCAGTTTATATGATTAGAAAACATATTTTCTAGAAATCATGTATGCTTGAGAGAGTCACTAGGTATTTTGAGCAGTATAGTTCAGAAAAAGTATGTTGACCTTTATAAATGTTCATTAAAATGTGCTGTTACAGTGTTCTAATGCTTGAAGACACTGTTTCACTTATCTGAATGGTTTCAGCCTGGAGCAGAGAAGGCTCTAGGGAGAGCTTATAGTGGCCTTTCAGTACCTGGAGGGTACAAGAAAGCTGAGGAGGGACTTTTTATAAGGTCTTGTAGTAATAGGACAAGGGGGAATGGCTTTAAGCTGGAATAGGGGGAATTCAGTCTGGATATTAGGAAGTACATTGAAGGCAGCGAGACATGGAACAGGTTGCCCAGGGAAGCTGTGGATGCTCTCTCCCTAGAGATAGGTTGGACAGGGCCTTGAGCAGCCTGGTCTAATGGAAGGTGTCCCTGCTCTTTGCAGAGGAGTTTGAACTGGATGACCTTTAAGTTCTTTACCAACCCAAACCATTCTATGAGTTTATGATTCTGCCTGGTATGAAAGCTGCTTTTACTCTACTGATGCTATTTCATACATCTGATAGTGGGAATCACTGAGTTGTACAGATTTCCACATAGTCTGACTAGGTCTTGTCCACTGAGTGACTCTTAACAGCCTAAGATTTTTGACTATTCAAAAGAAAGCAGGCCTGGTTAACTATTACAGAGGACCCCAAAATCACAAATAATTCATAGGCTCTTAAGCAAAAGATGGAATTTCAGTGAAAGCCTGGAGAAGAGGATGTAGCTGGAATACATTTGAGATTTTTCCCCTGCCTCTCTAAGGGTAGAAGATGATTTTTAAAAGATAATGCTGTACCACATGATAGAAGAGAGAAGCTGGAGTTAGGGGCCAGGTTCACACTTCTTTTTTCCAGGGCTCAGCACTTCCTAGTTCAGCAATGTGTCTCAGCTG
Organism: Dryobates pubescens; assembly: GCF_014839835.1. Classification (NCBI taxonomy): domain Eukaryota; kingdom Metazoa; phylum Chordata; class Aves; order Piciformes; family Picidae; genus Dryobates; species Dryobates pubescens. Next base: position 8,001,517 of record NC_071630.1, read on the forward strand.
ACTGCTAAATTGAGAGTCAGCTGAAAGATAATGCTGCTACACCACAGAAAGAAGTTAGACTTCTGCTAGTTTTAGTGGAGTTTTAGTTTAGCCCAGGGACTAAGTAGAAAGACAGGAAATAGAAGATGGAAAGATTAGTTGTATCCATACAATAAGTAACAGTCACTGCCACTGGTCTGTTTGCCTGATTACCAGCAAGATTTTTAGTGCTATTTGATGAATAATAGGAAGTTTTATATAAAGGATTTTTATTCTCAGACTGTTTCATGCTATGTGTAGGCTAACCCCTAGGTGGAGACCTTATCTCAAGGACACAGATGGGAATAGGCAGCATATTACAATGTTCATCTTACACAAAAGTCTCCCTTTCTGAACTAACACACGGTCCAAAGATAATTCTCAACTGAACAGTAATTCTTGGAAGTTTTTTCAAGCTTTACACAATCATCAGAAACTGTATACAACACTTCACAGCTTCTTAATTACGTTGTTGTTCAGCCTAACAGGGAATCTTGTGTTGTTAAATGAAGAGCATTAAGTGGTTTACATCCTCTCAGAGGCATTCTTCTACACAAAAATTCCTTTGATGTTCAGCTATTCTCCCAGCATTATTTTTATCCAGGGTCCACCTTCTATTCTACTATAAAAATAGAATCACTGTACTGAGGTCATTATTTGCTCAAGCTTTGTGCTTGTCAAAACCAAACTTCAGTTTGTCAATCTGCATGCTTAACATGATCAGATATGGTTCTGATGGAATAAGCAAAAGGAAGCTGGCAATAGCTGGCAAGTGGTTGAAGCACCATGACTGCTGTTTATGGGACAAATGTTCCATTTCACATTGGGTCTAGGTGCAGTGCTTGTCTACCCAATCCATGGACATGAAGTCTCAAATAGTTTGTCTAACTAGCTCATGTTGCATACCTAGGGAACAGCTCCAAGGCAAGTATTCTTTTGCAGCTTCTTCCTCCAGTTGCAGCTTTATCCAGCATACTGCTCTCTGGTGAGATTTAAGAGCTAGGTTACTGGCAAGCTTTTTTCTTCACCTCCAGCAGGAATTATTAACCTATGACAAAACTGTTATGTTTCAGTGTGGGTTTTTCTTTATATTTAATTTAGCTTTTCCCTCCATTCTGTTTTGGGTTAAAATGGAATTTTCTGCATCTTTGCCTTTCAGTATGGGTGCTAGGTTTAAACACAGCCTGTAATAAAATCATCATCAGTGGATGAAATAATAATAATCATTAGACTGACAAAATCTCTGGGAATGCAGCAAGGTTTGAAAGATATATAAAATTAGAAATAAGACATTGATTGTCATACTTGAAATACTTTAAAATACTTTGTCATACTTGAAACAAATTTAAAACCCCACAACTCTTCATATGATTTGAGATGTGTTCCCACATATTTATGACTTATATTTACTATAAAAATTTCAGCTAGTTCTAACTCAAATATTGACTGGAACCCCTTACTGCCTGCTGCACAAGCCAGCTTTATATGCTGAGCATGACATACAGAATAGGAAAAGACCTTTGAGATCATCAAGTCCAACCAGAACAAGAGGACACAGTCTCAAGCTGTGCCAAGGGAGGATCAGACTGGACGTTAGGAAAACATTCTTGCCCATTGGAATATGCTGCCCAGGGAGGTGGCGGAGTCACCATCATTGGAAGTGTTTAGGAGGAGACTTGAAAGGGTGCTTGGTTGCATGGTTTAGTTGATTAGGTGGTGTTGGATGATAGAGTGGACGTGATGATCATGAGGGTTTCTTCCAACCTGGTTTATTCTATTCTAATCAGCTAAACCATGACACTAAGTGCCTCATCCAGTCTATTTCTAAGCACTTCCAGGGATGGTGACTCCACCACCTCCCTGAGCAGCACTTTCTAATGGCCAGTTACTCTTTCTGTGAAGAGCTTCTTCCTAACATCTATCATAAACCTCCCCTGGTGCAGCTTGAGACTGTGTCCTCTTGTTTTGGGTGCTGGTTGCCTGTGAGAGGAGACCAGCCCCCACCTGGCTACAACCTCCCTTCAAGTAGCTGTAGAGAGCAAGGAAGTCTCCCCTGAGCCTCCTCCTCTCCAGGCTAAGCAACCCCAGCTCCCTCAGCCTCTCCTCTTAGGGCTTGTGCTCCAAACCCCTCACCAACTTTGTTGACTTGCTGGAATGTGTCCAGAGAAGGGCAACATCTTTCCTAAACTGAGGGCCCCAGAACTGGACACAGTACTCAAGGTGTGGTCTGACACAGGGTTAGAATGACTTCTCTGCCCCTTCTGGCCACACTGTTCCTGATACAGCCCAGGATGCCATTTGCCTTCTTGGCCTCCTGGGCACACTACTGGCTCACATCATACAGTCTGAAATACTCCTTTGGTCACTTGGGGTCATCTGTCCCAGCTGTGTCCCCTTCCAACTTGTTCACTGCCAGCTTACTTGCAGAAAGGAGCAGAAGATGCCTTAGCTTTGTGTCAGATCAGCAGCAATGAAAACATCCTGTGTTATGAATCCTGTTTTCAGCACAAATCTAAAATATAAACCTATATTAGCTACTGTAGAGAAAATTCACCCTATCCCAACCAAGACCAGAACACAGAGTATTTCCATCATTGCTTGGAATATCACTGGATATGTCCTTTCATGTAGTATATAGTACTTGCTTTTCACTGACCCTTTAAATCACCACACAGTTGGTTTTAACTGACGTATTTAGACACAACTGAGCAACTCTGGGTTTTGAAATGCAGCAGTTCTAAGGCAATTACTGCCAATAAATATAACTTAGTGTTCACAGATTTTTTTTTCCTAGGTATTTTGCTTAAGTGATAGACTAAATGTAAGTTGTCTATTATGATAATTATGTAAAGTGGTGATATATTTAAGCTTGAGGAAGATACTATATATATAACAATCATATATATACTTGAAGGTGAGAGAGTTGCACTTATTAAACTCAGTTTAACATAGTTCAGCTAAGTGAGAGCACAGGCGATGCTTTCTCCTCTGTTCTTAGTATTTCACCTGAAATTATTTTTGACCAAAATAATCCAAGTAGTAAAAATGGAATCAGCCTTTCCTGCCAAGGTGGAAGAATTCAGATAAAATCAGGGGACCAAAGCTGTGATTAAGCTCAGACTTCAGCTTAATGCTAACATGAGCTCTTCTTTTCCACAGACCTTCCTAAGCATGTGCAGAATAGCACCACTCAGTACTGTAATAGAGGAAACTGAGGATATGTGGCACCTAATGGACATCCAGAACCAGGCTCAGTCTGACCAGACAAGAAAAAACTGGGATATGGAACACTTTAAAATTGAACATTTTAGCACAGTTAGTAAAGTTCTTGAATCTGTTTTTAACTGGGCTTTTATCTTGGTTTTGTTTGGAGAACAACTTGGTTACTGTGTTGGGAGGTTGATAATTACAAGGATCCTTTACAGTAGTTTTCATCCCCAAACCATAATCAGTATCTGAATTACTTAGAGTGGATGGAACAGTTTTATTTAAAAGTCAAAACAAAGCAACTCTGGAGGGATAGATGTAATTGTTTGGTACATAGCTGCAAATGTTCTGCTGGTTTTATTTTTGTTCAGTATGAAAACTACAAATACCAAAGCACTAAATCCCCTTGCTATGATCAGATTCTTGCAACAGATAGTGCCTCAAGAAACCAGCTTACAAGCTTCCTAAGTCTGTATCTGCAAACTACAAACTAAATTCTGTGTGGAGTGAGTGGAAACTGACATTTGTTACTTGATTCTGGAACATGACTGAGCATGAAAAAATGGTTTATCTAAACAAACCCACCCAAACAAGCGTGAGTATCCTCCAGCAGAAATTTCACAGTTAATAAGAAAGCCACTGACCATTATTGTTGACTCCACTGAGTTTTGATTCAGACATCTAATAGTTTTGGGTTTTTCTCCATCAGTATCAACAGGAATAGAATTTGCCTCCTGGAACTTGCTTGTATGTCTGTCATTCTTCAATAAAGGGTTACAAATCCAGAGGGTGAGCTAATTTATCTGACTCAAAGGGGAAAAAAAAAGAGGAATAAAAAAGCAAAATGCTGTAATTTTGATGTTTATGTTTGTGTAACACATTCTGAACAGGCTCTCACAGTATGTGTCAGTTACCAAATGCAACCCTGGGAGGATAGATTGGTAAATGATTTCTACTCATTTGCGCTTGTTTCAAAGGTGACTCCATCACCACTATCTGAAAGACACTCTGCCCCTCAGTAACAAATGATTACAGCTAAATGAATCCCAGAGGTTTGTCACTAATGCAGAACAAAGGCATAAGAATGAGAGCTGTGGTTCAAGATCTATTTTTTATACCGGCATAATTTTTTGCTTCACTGATCTATCACTAAACAACAGCTGCTGGGGTAGAGACTTAAATGCACTATAGGAATGCTCCCAAATCCTTTAGTGACTGGTCACATGTGTTCGCCTCAGGCCTTCAAAAAAGTCAGAAGCTTGTGAAGAAGGATTGGCAGGTTAATGTCACCTTACTTTTGTAGTAGATTTGAAGGTGCTAAACACACTGGAATAACAGCCTGAAGTCTGAATTTCTAGAGGACTTCTGTTGTGCTCTAAGCATGCATGGCCAACCTCTGTTGGAAAGGTACATTTTGGGACAAAGAGAGAGGGGAGGGGAAAGTAAATAAAATCCAGACAATGAAAGTTTCCATGTATAGAAATTAAACCATTGATGTGTTTATAGGATGCTGTTTGTTATTTTTCTCCAACTATAAAGGATCTATATTCTAATTTCTGGGTGCTTGAAATAGTCTTATCGTTTTCTAATCAAAAAGTGTTATCAAAATGGCAGCATTTACATGAACACTTTATAGCATTCATGACTGGAGGAAAAACAGATTTTCTGTTAGATGCTATCTATGGTCTGTATGTATCAAGGCTGATTTAAAAGCAGCAATGAAAAGTATCTTGATTTTCATTGAAACTCAGCATCACCTTCCTGAAGAAAGTATTAAGATAGTTGTTACTCCCAAGTAAAGGCACTAAGTAACTTAAAGGAGATACAGGAAATTGCACTGGTTTTGGTTGTCATTTGTTTGTTTTTAAGTGATCATAATGACTTAATTAACTCACAGGCAATAATAAAGGACAAAAATATTGTTTTTACAGTAAGTATCCATGAAAAATGCTAAACTACTGATTATTTCTGGGTATCAGAAATACATCTATCAGAGTTTTTTGATCAGAAATCAATTTGATGTCTGTTATAAACACAGGGGTGGGGGGTGGGGAAAGATGAAAGTACATTTGGTTTGGCGATTTTCTTTCATAGCATTCCATGAAGAAATTCCCACACCTGTCAGACATAAGAACTGATCTGAAAAATCTGTCTGCAGCAGATAGAGAACCATAAAGTGCTGCTAACTCAAAAGATCTCCAGTAGAAGCAGCAGTGCAGATTTAACAAGAGATGCTTGTTTCAGTATGAAGAATTGCAGTGTAACAAACCAGGAGATTCAAATAACCAAGCAGGAGAACAATCAAATCTGACAGTACTGTACATGTGCTGACTTCTCCCCTTGGATAAATACAAATTGATTTGGACCCAGATGAAAATCTGGCTATCATGATTTAACCCCAACCAGCAACTAAGCGTTACACAGCCACTTCATCACTCCTCCCCATCCCAGTGGGGTGGGAGGACAAAGAAGAGGGGGAAAAAACAACTTGTGGGTCAAGATCAGAACAGTTTAACAAATACAATTGAAAAGTCCTTGATTTCCTAGCAACAGCTCAAACCCAAAGGTATATTATCAACAGTCTTCTCATATCTATTCCATGCAGAATCTGTTGTAACTACTAAGTAGGAAAATCAGCTCTATCCCAGCACTAATCAGGACATTAGGATAGCCAAATGGGTGATGGCAGAATGAGTTTGGCAGCCTGAGCACTTGAATTTCCACATGTTCTAACAAATCCAGCTTGTGTTTCTCTGAGTGACAACATGCACAGATGTGTAGCTCTAAAAATTAACAGTGTACGAAGAACTGTGAAGTTCAAGTTGAAAGCTCTGAATATTTTGATGTTACAGTTCACCTTGCCACATGAAGCATCCCCAAAGCCTTCAGCAGCATTTGACAGATTATAAAAAATTCATCTGGAGGGAAAAAAAAAAAACAAACAAACCAACAAACCTCACATTTTAATCTTGCTAATGCTCTGATGCAAGAAAGTTGGTTTGAGTTAAAAAGAGACATATCTGTGCAATGTATTATTTTTTTTAATAGAAAAAGCTATGAGAAAGAGATTGTGAGGATTCAATGTACAAATAGAATAGAATAGAATAAACCAGGTTGGAAGAGACCTTCAAGATCATTGTGTCCAACCTTTCATCCAACACCACCTAATCAACTAAACCATGCAACCAAGCACCCTATTGAGTCTCCTCCTGAACATCTCCAGTGATGGTGACTCCACCACCTCCCCAGGCAGCCCATTCCAATGGGCAATCACTCTCTCTGTATAGAACTTCTTCCTAACCTCCAGCCTAAACCTCCCTTGGTGCAGCCTGAGACTGTGTCCTCTTCTTCTGCTGCTGGTTGCCTGGGAGAAGAGACCAACCTCTGCCTGTCTACAACCTCCCTTCAGGTAGCTGTAGAGAGCAAGGTGGTCACCCCTGAGTCTCCTTTTCTGAATCTCCTTTTCTCCAGGCTAAATGATTTTTTCTCCTTTTCTCCAGGCTAATGATTTTTTCCTCTTGTACCTATGAAGTCCCAAGGCAGAGGCCGTCAAGGCTTGGTTTGTAACCGAACTTCCTTTCTCAAATGCAGCACTTACAAATGTTTGTTCGACTCAAACTCAATAAATGCATTATAATTGGTATTTACAAACTTGTTTATTCATATTCCTACAATCTCAACTTACCTAATTACCATATGAATGCTTTCAAGTCCCTATAGAACATCTGCAAGTAGCATAAAAAGCAGTAACTATGCCTCAGCAGTTATAAGCTGGAAAAGCTCCTATGACCAATCATTAAGCTGTCTCTTTAGGGAGTGGAAAGGAAGCAAAGCGATTAGAAGATTATAATAGTTTTAAAAGAACCTTTCCCCATGGCTAGGTTACTCCATCTTTCAGGGAGAACTGAATCTTTCTTTTTATGGCCTGATGTGATTGTCTAAGAAAGTCAAGACATCTTGTAGAACACTACCTATGTTTCCACTTCTTGTTCATAGATGTGCAGGCACCAAACAGAATGTGGAGGAACATGAGGAGGACTCTAGAATGAGTAGGAAAATTAAACCTTTCTTTCAACTTGAACAGCATTTCAGAGTTTTTCCATTTGAACTCTAGTAAGTTGCATATAAAATTGTAATAAGGAAGGCCAAAAAAGGTTTGAAGAACAACTTGCTTAAGGCATAAAAGCTAAAAATAAAAGCTTTTTCAAGCACATCAGAAGCAGAATGACTGCCAAAGCTGGTAGGGCTGACAGATGATCAAGAAGTGAAAAGAGAATTCAAAGAAGGTTAAGACCACAACAGAAAAGCTGAACGGATTCTTTCCATCAGTGCTGGCTGTGAAGGAGGCTTGGGAGATTCTTGACATCAGGTCCAGTTTTAAAAATGACTCATTCTGGATTTGAAGTGTTAATAAAAGAGGTTTTAGGGAAAATAATAATAATAAAAAACTACATCATCATCAAAAACTGACAGTACAAGAAACTACTCACCTTAAAGTTCTGATAGAATTAAACATGAAATTTCCGAACTCCTAGGATGATGTGTTATCTATCAGCTAAATCATCTTCAGCAACAGAACATGAGGTGGTAAGTGCAACATCCATTTTTAAAATGGGACCCAGGGACAATTTCATGAACACAGATGAGCAAGTCTGGCCTCTGTAGTAAGTTAATTTATAGGAACCTGAATAAAGAACAGAATTTCTAAGCAAGCAGAAAAATGCAACATACTGGCATGGCGTAAACCCATCTTCATGAATCCATTTGATTCTCTTAATGGACTAGAGGGACAGGCACAAAAGGGTGATCCAGAGGATTATTTTTGAAGGTTTCTTTTAACTCAAAAGGCTCAGCAGAGAGCAGGTGTGGCACAGAATAAAGGAGAAGTTTCTCTTAAGGAAGACTTACAGTTTAAAAGACTGGATATAATGGCTAAGAAGAAAGACTTGTTCTCATAAAAGAAGAATTACCAATGGGATTAAAGAAGGTTTTATGCTAAGACATATGCTATTCAACATATGTGGCTCAGCAGAAGAACAGGATGATGAGGTTAAAGAGGTTTGCTGCTGATAAAGAATTGTTCAGTTCATGAAATAACTGTTGTATGAAAAGCTGTTCAAGAACTTCGCATTACTATGGGTAATAAACAAAATTAAACAAGGATAAATGCAAAGAATCGCCACTGGAAAAAGAATAAACATCAGGATATATCTAAATGCTAACTCTTCCCATTCAGAAGACAGAATTTCATTTCACGTCAGATTGTTGTTTGAGTATGCTCAAAGCAGAACTGTTTAAAAAGGTAATCAGAGCATTCAAAATTATTGAAAAGAAGAAAAAAAATATTATTATGCCACTACATAAATTAGTTACACTCAAACAATTCTGATCACTTTGGCTTAAGATACAAAGTAGGACCAAACAAGAAAGGTAGAGAGAGGCTGACATTACTGATAAGAGCTATGAGACAGCTTCTATATCAGAAATTAAATAGAGAAGTGAGACTAAACCTCTTCAGATGGGGGGAAAAAAAAATCCCTTGAAGAGTCTGTGAGGTTTATCACAATGTGGATATATGGAAAAAAAACCCACAACTATTATAACACAAATGATTTAAGGAGAACTCACTGAAATCCCAAGGAAGAATAAAAAAAAGCACAGCAAAAATTAAACAAAAAAGGGAAAAATTACAAAAAAAAAAAAAAGTGCAGCATTTTTTTCAGTCAGAATTATTCATCATCAGTTATAGAATGACTTTAAAGTTACAACCAGTTCTAGGGGAACCCAAATATAAGATTTTTAAAATGCAGATCTATATCTAAAAAAAAATAAAATCATATTTCAGCTGCCTTATGCCCACAACCGCAAGCAGGACACTAAGTGAAACAGACTTTTGGTTTGACATGGTCTTATTTTCATACTTCCCCAAAAGCCAACAAATATTAACACTGCCTCTTCAGCTCACCCACATAAACAACTAATTTTAATTTGGATTAACAGTTTTGTGATTCTCTTAGAGGAGTCACAAACAAATACCAAAATGCTATAATTCCTACTCGGTTACTTCTTGTCCTGGTAGGAAAATGTTGCATTCTTCCTTTTCCTAGGTTGCAAGATTTCACAGAACGGCTTAAGTTGGAAGGGACCTCAGAGATCATCTACTCCAACCATGCTGCCAGGTGAACAGCATGCATGCTGCAGGGAAATTCAGTGGGGTTTTGCTGGTGGGGTCTTTTGGGCCAACACTCTATGTGTGCAAACATCGGCCTTTACTCCAGCAGCAGTTCCTAGAGAGTGTTTGTGTTTTGCAAAGCTATTTATTAATTTCTATATTGAAGGTTTTTTCCCCACTATGAAGTGCATTTATGCCTCATTATCTTTAATTGACATTTGTTTTTGCTAAAGTTCCCTTCCCTTTTGCTACACACAGGGAAATATTAAAGATTTTCCTTCAAATTACAGTTCTCCAGCTCTTTTGATTGCCCTCTGGGTTTCACTACAATCACTGGCAGCTGAGCATGAAATCATGCTGCTGAGTAAAACATGGTGGCTTCCTCATAAAAGAATTCTTGATTACATTTCTTTTACATATTTATTTATACATTAGACAGCAGATGAGGAACGGAATGCCAGTCAGGGAAGCTACATTCTGATTGGCAGGTGATATCTCCATACCACTGCGCAGCACCTGTGCCTACACAATGTTTACAACAAATCAAGCCTTGGATGAAAATTAATTACCCGACCTAACTGTTGGAAAGGCCAAGTGACACTGATTGGGAAATCAAAGCAAGAGCTGAAATGCTAGCAGCTCCCTTCTCTAAAAGGCACTCAGCTTTCTCCTTACCGCATTTTATTCGGTTTTAGGAGTTGGCTGCATTTCTCACTCAGCCTCATCTGTGAAGTGTGAGCTGCATGGAGCAAAAGCTGCACATCACAACTTTCTGGTACAGCTGTTTAATAGTCTTTGCTCACTGTTATCCAAATACCAGAGTTAAATAATTTTACACATTGATTTTTGGAAGCAAATCATATCAAATTATGCCAGCAACCCACTTCTATCTTCCTAAAACTTGATACAAATGGGGTCACTGCCACTGACAGGCATTTGAATATATGTTTGTTCTACTAGAAGCAACTCATTTAGTGATGGTTGTATCACTCACACAACACCAGCATTTCAGATCACATGGAAATACAGCATCATTTCCTGATTTTTCTCAACCCCTAAGGAGATGATGGAAACAAAAAGCACAGTTCAGAGAACATACACATAAAAAATACAGTTATGTGTAAATTCCTGAGACTTAGATGGATATACAGTAACAACAACAACAAAAAACCTCAGAAGATTGGTTTTGGGTGGGTTTTTGTTTGGTAGTTTTTCCCTTTTGGGCATCCCAGCTTGCAGCTTCACGTACATATTGTCTTCTAAAACTCCTTTTCATTTTCTTAGTAAGCACACAGTGCTGCAAGGGACTGCACAGGTACTAGATTCCACACACTGCAACTCCTTCCACATCTAAAACACCTCAGCACAGAAACATTTCCATCTATTGAATTTCTTTGCATGCTCAGACTGTGTAGATCTCGATCTTGTCTGGTAGCAATCTCCATTGTATCTTGTACACCCTTCACATTTTTAAATAAACCCCATCATGCCAAAAGTTTAATGAAGCACTGAGTTTTTTTTCAGACAAAGCACACCAGTAGGATAGTGTGTGGTATTTTTGAACACAATCTCAATGATCATTATAATTAGTCTTTCTGTTTGAACGTTGTGACAACCCATTTCACGCCGTTCAGTCAAAATTTGTATAGAAATTTCCGATCCTTGCAAAGCTTATCCTACAGAAAGGTTGGGAGGGGGCAGAGGAAGGTCTAAATTATCAGGAAAGAAGAGAATATAAAAATACCATAATACATGCAGTTCAAATAAAATCTTGACAGCTGCTATTCACAAATATTGCTGACATGGTTTATATTATATTGAAATTCAGAACTACTGCATTTTCATCAGTTTCTCATTTCACAGCTGGCATTTCATGCTGTCAGCATCCTGCGATTTACAAGGCTGCGTGTCGTGTGGAAACGTTGTTTTGAATGGACAATTGCGTAAGCGTGTTTACTAATTGACAAGCTGTGGCAACTTAAAATGTAAACATACTGTGTGTTCCAAAAAGACAGAGAGCTTTACATTGGGGGGGGTGGGGGGGGTGGGGTGTGGAATAAAAATAAAGCTGAACCTAATAGCTTCAGTTTCATTAAACTTTTATGAAAGTCACTAGGAAACAAACATTTCTATGCAAATTTTTAAAGAATGGCTTAATTTGTGAAGTCTCTCTTTGCAATGTCAAAAATGCGATGTAAAATGTGTAAAAAACACCCCAAACTGGTATTGATATTCATTACTAGAAGATATAGAAGCTGTTAAGCAGGGAGACCCTGGAGTCTTCACAAAGCACTGTTTTCTAATAATGTTTACGTAGGATTCATTGTGATATTTTCCAAAGCAATATAAAACAAGCCTAGAACAAAATGCAAATCTTCTATGCCAGCAGCATGGTTTTTCCTCTTTCTAAGATCTGCAGAAATGATGGAAAGGACAAATTTCCTGGGAATTAAGTCAATATTTTATACATTTCATCATGCTTCTCTATTGCAGTCTTCAGAAGGAATACAGGATACAACCTATATTTCCACAGTTTCTTGTGACCTGAGGCATACAAAATCATCTGTATGTGAGCTTAGGCAGGTCCACAGAATCTAGCAGAATTTCTTAGGTATGGCATTAGTCAGAGACAAATGCATTACTCTTTCGAAAGCTATCTCTCAAAAGCTCCCTCTCTCTTTTTTAACATAAGCCACTGTTAAGTAGCTCCAAGTCTGGAATAAACTTGCCTGATTCATATCTAAAAAAAATCATTGAACGTTTGGTTGGAAGGGACCTCAAAGATCATCTACTTCCAACCCTCCTGCCATGGGCAGGGACACCTCCTACTAGACCAGGTTGCTCAAGACCCCATCCAATCTGGCTTTGAACACACTCCCAGGGTTGAAGAATCCACAATATTTCTGTCCAAATTGTTCCAGTGTCTCAGCACTCATATGGCGAAGAATTTCTTCCTAATATACAATCTCAATCTACCTTCCTCCAGTTTGAAGCAGTTACCCCTTAGGCTATCATTACATGCCTTTGTAAAAAGTCCCTCTCCAGCCGTCCTGTAGGCTGCCTTCAAATGCTGGAAGTCTTCCCAGAGCCTTCTCTTCTGATGCTTTTAAAACAGTAACAAGACACATTTGAATTTTTTCCTAAAATTCAAGGTACTCCAGAACATTTCTTAATAGATCTAAGAGAATCAGGTGCAAGAGGTGTTTCCCTTTGCAAGGCTTCTACTAGATGTTTAAGAAAGAACTGGCCCTTGAATGCATAGAGGCAATGCTCTGATACTTTCATTGGCATAGTTCATTTCTCCACACATTTTGTATTACAGAAAACCATGAAGAGGGGCTCCAACAGCACCATCAGCAATTCAATATCCTCCTCCAGTGACCTCTTCCCATCTAGCTCTTCCCCAAACAATACATCTTATTCCCACATTCTTTTTGCTATCGCTACAGGAAGTTTTTTGCTGGCACAATACAAATTTACTGGCATTTTATGTTTGCATAGCAGGAAAAAAGATGCTTTTCATTTCAACATCACATCTTCAGATTTTCCTTTGGTTCTGCCAGGGAGAAAGTTTGCTTGGATACAGCTAAACTTCAAAAGCCTCATTGGGTCACATGAAAAGTAGACAGCTAGAAACCCTCTTGGTTAATCTTTCTGCAGGTCATATGAAAAGCAGACAGCTAGAAACCCTTTTTGGTTAATCTTTCCTCAAATGTATATCATAATCCTTTCAGCCTTCACCTTACCTAGATCATCTGAAGTATTTGAATAATGTTTTCAAAACTAGTTTCTCTTCAGATGGTGACAAAACCCAGCCATCAAAAAGAAAAAAAAAAAAAGTTATGTCAAACAGGACATGATCAAAACCAGGATCTGAGCACCAAGAAAGTCCAAAACATAACTAAAATGATTTTCTCATTTGAGGCATTAGATAAAGGCTGTATGCCAGCAGCTACTTGCCTACATAAAAATTTGTATGTGTCCTGTGGCCTCACAGCATCCATTCCAGAAGTATAAACTTAAGCATGGCACTTGTTAAATATTCCCTACCTGAGAGAAGTTGGCACTCGGCTATGACACTTCTCCAACTTCCAGCTGTAAGCAGAAGTCCCAGTACCCTCTTGCAGAAGCCTAAGCATTCCTTGCATAGACTCTCAGGTAATGTTTTTATATACCTCAGGTATAACTTAACTGAAATATCCTGCTGTTGGTCATAAATTAGACAAGAGTAAACAAATTCTCCTCAGACATGCTATACAAGAGGCTTTTTCATTTCCATGAATCACAAGTGTTAGGGGTTGGAAATGGCCTCAAAAGATCATCCAGTCCAACTCCCTTGCCAGAGCAGGATCACCTACAGCAGGTCACACAAGAACACATCCAGATGGCTTTTAAATATCTCTAGAGAAGGAGACTCCACAACCTCTCTGGGCAGCCTGTTCCAGTGCCCTGTCACCTTTACAGTGAAAAAGTTTCCCCACCTTGTTCCCATGGAACCTCCTCTGTTCCAGCTTGCACCCCTTGCCCCTTGTGCTATCACCAGACATCCCTGAGCAGAGCCTGGCTCTGTCTTCCCAACACTGCTCTGCACATCTTTACCAACATGAATGAGGGCACCCCTCAAGCTCTTCTTTTTCAAGCTAAAAAGAGCCACAGCTCATTCAGCCTGTCCTCATCAGGGAGACATTCCACTCCCTTCAACATCTTTATAGCTCTGTGCTGGACTCTTTCAAGTGGTTCCTTGAGGTCCTTCTTGAACTGAGGGGCCCAGAACAAGACACAGTATTCCAGATGTGGCCTCACCAGGGCAGAGGAGAGAGGAAGGAGAAGCTCTCTCAACCTACTAACCACATCCCTTTTAATACACTCTGGGGTGGCACTGGCCTTAGCCCCAAGGGCATATTGTATTTTTAAGACTTCTTTTTAAAAGTCATCTGAGTCCTAATAATAGTGAACTATGAATTAAACACCTAATACTTTCTTTAAACATAGGTGTTTAAGGGAGGCAGACGAATGACATTTTAACAAAACACAGCTGGTAGTCAACTTTATTTCAAGAATCTCTCAAGTTTTTTTCCAGGTTATTGTGCTTCCTTAAGTAATGTGAAATTACTGTCTGGGCTGGGATTTTCTCTCATTTACAATTATTATTGTTTTCATAATTTCCGTGGCAGATTGTGTGTTTACATATTTCTGCAAATTGGGCTTTCAAAGCAGGAAAGTAACATTTTACAATCAATAGTGCTACTTTGTTAAGAAATAGTGTAAGGTTTTCATCAGACTGGAGAAGGGTTCAGTTAAAGGAATGCTAACAAGTATTGATGTTTAGATTTTTTTTTATCAATGTTATTAAACTCTTCTCCACTGCACTGTCTATTTTTCCAGCTAAAAACAAAATAATTAAAAAAAAATAATTTCTTCAGTATCTCTTGGGCTGAGTTTTAAACAAGGTGAAGTACTTTGTAGATTAATTTGTTCTGAAGAAAGGAAAAAAAGAAGATAATACAATGTATGTGTTTCCATTTAATTATCCTTAACTGCGTTGATTTAGAATAGAATAGAATAGACCAGACCAGGTTGGAAGAGACCCTCAAGATCATCGTGTCCAACCTATCAACCAATCCAACCCACCTAAACAACTAAACCATGGCACCAAGCACCCCATCAAGTCTCCTCCTGGACACCTCAAATGATGGCGACTCCACCACCACCCCAGGCAGCCCATTCCAATGGGCAATCACTCTCTCTGTGTAGAACTTCTTCCTAACCTCCAGCCTAAACCTCCCCTGGCGTAGCTTGAGACTGTGTCCTCTTGTTCTGGTACTGGCTGCCTGGGAGAAGAGACCAACCTCCACCTGTCTACAACCTCCCTTCAGGTAGCTGTAGAGAGCAATAAGGTCACCCCCGAGTCTCCTCTTCTCCAGGCTAAGCAACCCCAGCTCCCTCAGCCTCTCGTCATAGGGCTTGTGTTCCAAACCCCTCACCAACTTTGTTGCCCTTCTCTGGACATGCTCCAGCAAGTCAACATCCTTCCTAAACTGAGGAGCCCAGAACTGGACACAGTACTTGAGATGTGGCCTAACCAGTGCAGCATACAGGGTCAGAATGACCTCCCTGCTCCTGCTGGCCACACTGTTCTTGATGCAGGCCAGGATGCCATTGGCCCTCTTGGCTGCCTGGGCACACTGCAGGCTCATGTTCAGCCTACCATGAACCAATACCCCCAGGTCCCTCTCTACCTGGCCCTCTCCAGCCACTCTGACCCCAGCCTGTAGCACTGCATGGGGTTGTTGTGGCCAGTGTGCAGAACCTGGCACTTGGATGTGTTAAATCTCATGCCGCTGGACTCTGCCCATCTGTCCAGCCTGTCGAGGTCCCTCTGCAAAGCCTCTCTACCCTCCAGTAGATCAACTCCTGCCCCCAGCTTGGTGTTGTCCACAAATTTACTGCTGATGGACTCAATGCCCTCATCCAGATCATCAATAAAGATGTTAAAGAGCATGGGGCCCAGCACTGATCCTTGGGGCTCACCACTAGTGACTGGCCGCCAGCTGGATGTGGCACCATTCACCACCACTCTCTGGCCTCGGCCCTCCAGCCAGTTCCTAACCCAATGCAGTGTGCTCCCATCCAAGCCATGGGCTGACAGCTTGGCCAGGAGTTTGCTGTGGGGGACAAGCTCAAGTTTTAAAAGTATGTTGTTAAAAAAGAAAGAAAACAAAAGTCTAACAGTCTAACTCTGCTGCAGTTGGAGATTTTAGCCTCTGGTGACATGGAAAGAGATTATTTTTCTTTTTTTTTTTTTATTTTAGTTTAACTTTCAAATGATGTGTATGTTATAGATGCAAGCCAACAATACTGCACCTTCTTGAAACTTCACAGAAATAATATTTCCACTCTCTCTGTATTTTTATCTACTATATTAAGTCCTCGAATACCACACTGGCAACCAAATTACATATTTGTACTAGGAAACTCTCACATATTCAAATATTTGAAGGAAGATAGGCTAAGGTTGAAAAAAAAAAAAAAAGATTAAACCCACTTGTGGAAGGGAGGAGTTTTCCTTCCATGTAAATACACAGACCAAACCAATTTACCAATTAGAGTTGAGTTTCACACATTCACATTTATGTGACACATGCAAAGAAGCATTTTACGGTGATCGCAGGAGATGTGTTTTGATTAGAAAACATTCTGACTAAAAAAAGGTCAGCACAACACTTTTTCTGTTCAACTAGCAGTTCAGTATTTTAGTTTCCTGCTTATTTAGAATTATTTTTTTTTTCTCCAAGTCCTTTTCAAGCACATTCTCACTTTTCTGGAAAAAAACGCAATAAAATCCAGCAGTCTATCAAGACCCTTTCAATCATTTTGCTTACTCTATTAACTATGATTAATTTTTTGTTGAAAGACGCTATAACAGGTCATAAGTTCATCGGAACCTTCACTAGAGTCAGCAGAATCAGTCTCACTGTCTTTAGCTCATTTTTCATTAGCTCTTCTCTGAGCAAAAGAGTGATCAGGCATTGGAATATGTTGCCCAGGGAGATGGTGGAGTCACTGTCCCTAGAGAAGTTCAAGCAATGTGTGGACATGGCAGTTGGGGACATGGTTTAACAGCCATGGTGGTGTTGGGTGTAAGGTTGAACTTGATGATCTTAAAGGTTTCTTCCAACCAAAACAAATCTATGATTCTGTGATCTGCTGAGAGTCCATTGACACCACCTGCAAGAATTGCTAAGGGAGCTGGGATTGTTTAGACTGGAGAAGAGGAGGCTCAGGGGAGACCTTATTGCTCTCTACAACTACCCAAAAGAAGGTTGTAACCCTGGGTGGTGGGGTTGGTCTCTTCTTCCAGGCAACCAACACCAGAACAAGAGCACACAGTCTCAAACTGCACCAGGGGAAGTGAGGAGAAAGTTCTTTACAGAGAGAGTTGTTGGCCATTGGAATGTGCTGCCCAGGGAGGTGGTGGAGTCACCATCCCTGGAGGTGTTCAAAAAGGGATTGGATGTGGCACTTAAAGCCATGGTTTAGTAGTCACAAGGTCTTGGGTGACAGGTTGGACTTGATGATCTTTGAGGTCTTTTCCAGCCTTATTGATTCTATGACTCTATGAATTCCATAGTTGTACCACAAGATCCTATGGCATACTACACAACAGGTGTTTTTCCTGCACTGTTCACAAGCAACCACCATGATTGATAGTTAGACAATGTAACAGCTCCACAAAACAGAAACAATCATTTTCTCTTTGTGTGTTCTGTAAAAAAATCAGAAATCTTTCCCTCAGCTTAGCTATACCTGTGCCAGAATATTTTTGCTTCTGAATGGAAAAAAAAAAAAGTAAGAATGGTGGAGAACATAATGCAAACAAGGCCACAGCTACAGATCAGGAAAGTAAATCTCCACATTTTCCCCCAGATTTACAGTCATGCACTTACAAAATTTAATCCAGACTGTCTGGGCACATATGTATTTCGGTTCAATACATAAATATTAGAGTAGAATGAATAAAGTATTTTCCATGAAGAGTCATTTGAATTTTAATAGAAATTTTACTTCAATCAGAAGTTTGTGGTTTGGCTTTTTTTCATTACTGAGTGGCTGAGCACTTCTAGGAGAAACAGTTGCAACAACAAAAATAAGTGAGAATGTAAGCTTGTTATTCAAGAAAACAAGTTTTCACGGTGTGTGTGTGTGTGTATATATATATGTCATTGAAAATTGTTACAGAGAATAATTCAATAAATTAATTTGAAACCATTGCTATGCTAGTTTTTCAGAAGAGGAAAAAACTAAACCAAACATCTTTTATCTTGCAAGTATTAAAGCAGAACCGTACTTCAGATGTTTTTTGTACTTTCTATTTTTTCCACTTCCTATTTTTTCCTATTTCTTTTTTCTTCTGCACCACCTGGCCTTTACCCCACTGAATTCAGAGGGTCTAATACTTTTTGTTTTGTGAGAGAAAGGCCTTACATCCCCTACGACTCCTCATTAAAGCATGAATTAGGACCTAGACTAGCCATAATCAAAGAGGATTTGAGGTTTTGGGTTTGTGTTTTTTATTTTTACAGAAAAGGATTCCTGAATGAATACAAAACAGCTCGGAGATTGTCAGAGCACACTCATGACAATTTTGCAAGCAGATAAAAACAGAGAAATTAAATGAATTATTTATTAGGACTCTAATACTGGAAGTCAGAAATCAAGAGTTCTACTCCAAGCTCTACCAGTGACCTTCTGCATGACCTTAGACAAACAGCTTTATCTGCTTTTGCCTGTTGCCACACTGATGTGTTGTTTTTTTCCCCCCTGTCCTGCCTAGCTGCCTTTGAAAATTTTCAGCCACAATATTGTTTTTCCCCTCCATGCTTATAAAACCACCAAATACACTCTTGCCCAGTCTTTAAGTGTTAAGGAAGTACTTGCAAATAGTAAATAAAAATACAAACGCTAAGTAAGATAAAAGACACAAAATTTGGTCACTTGAGAAGTGTTCTTTATAGTATTGTACTGTATAGTAAAGATACATGGATTTATCTCAAAGTTTCCATGCTGTGGTTTAAAAAAAATGAAAGACCAAGATGTTCTCTAAGAAACTACCATGGTGGCCTTAGGCTGGTAGTTGGACTCAATGATCTTAGTGGTCTTTTCCAACTGAAGCAATTCTATGATTGTATGATTCTATGAAAAGGTGTAAATTATTTCTGTGCTAGATTTATTTCAGTGCTTGATTCACACAGAGTCATTTTTCTCCAAGTACTTCCCCTTTCTACACAAAATCTCACACGTTTGTCTGAGATTTTTACAGCAGCTTCAGACAGACTCCCACAGCCTCTGAAGATTCTCCTGTCCATGGAATATCAGTTAAGCATGTATCCCAATGAGTGCTATGGGATAAATCTGACATTCTCTTCACTCATTGCACTAACTGTGCATGCATTAATAATCAGATAATACAGAGTGCTTTAAGCAGAAAATGAGAGAACAGCTTCAGGATTTAAAGCAAAGATTGGCTTAGAGAAAACCTCTGAAACAAGGAAATCCCAGTATGGGTTTACACACAGAATCATTTATACACTGAAGCTGATTTAGAACTGTGCAGCCAATCCTGTAAACAGGCACCAGAGTTCATCTCAGCATTGGAACAGGCTGCCCAGGGAAGTTCTGGAGTCACTGTCCCTCAAGATATTGAATAAATACATGGATATGGTGCTCTGGTTTAACAGCCATGATAATCTTAGGTTGATAGTTAGAGGTCTTAGAGGTCTTTTCCAACCAAAACAGTCCTATGATTTATTTATGTATTTTTTTAGCTAATACGTATCAATTGCCTAGGAAAAATGACCAGGTTTTGTACAGAACACCTCTTTTCTGTTCAAGACTGAGAAGGTGGTCTCTGTCTCTAGATGTTCTCTTGTTCTGGTGCTAGTTAGAGGGCACAGACTCAAGCTGCTCCAGAGGAGGTTTAGGCTGGATGTTAGGAAGAAGTTCTTCATAGAAAGAGCGATTGGCCATTGGAATGGACTGCCCAGGGAGGTGGTGGAGTCACCATCACTGGAGGTATTTAGGAAGAGACTGGATGAGGCACTTGGTGCCATGGTTTAGTTGATTAGATGGTGTTGGGTGATAGGTTGGACTCTATGATCTCGAAGGTTTCTTCCAACCTGTTTAATTCTATTCTAGTCTAGTCTAGTCTATTCTAAAAAACCATGGACCTTCAGGCTCCATGGCAGTGTCTCTATGAACCTACAACAAGGCTATACAGAAATTACAGAATGTTTTGGGTTGGAAGTAACCTCCAAAGGTCATTGAGTTCAGCCCCCCTGCAGCTAACAGGGACATCCTCCACTAGCTCAGTTTGCTTGAATCTCTTTTAATGTGTCAGGCAAAGGTTTTTCTAAATGGATGGAATCTTGTAACTTCTATAGCACAACTTTGCAAAAGTGTTTATTGCAGTGAAAGAAAGAATTTTCATTACATTTTCTGGAGAATTTTGTGTATTTCACAGTCTTATTTAATGCTAAAATGTAGACTGTTATTCACCCAATGCTAACAGATACACCACAGCCACTCCTCTGTTATTTTCCCACTGAGAAAGGTGAATTTAAACAAAAAGCAGACATAAAATAGAACATTACAAGTAAACATTCCTTTTTTTTTAAAGATGAAGCTGACATACACAGTATTTGTTATTTCTGCATTGTCTTCATGAGTCTCAGCTTGTCACATACATTTTAATACATGATTTATGGTTATAAATTCATTTTCCATTCTCATTTATAATATGGTGTCACATTTTATCACAAGTGCATTTAATCATCTCCTGTCTGCATATTAATGGTTACAAATATGATACCTGTGTAGACCTAGCAACCAGTGGCTGTAACTGTCTCAGATTGCCATGGTTGAATGCTTTGAAAAATACTGATAAATACAGAAGTTCAGACATTTTTATATGTCTGTCCCATTTAAATAGCCAAGATAAGATCCCAGTGCTTCACTAACAACTTAATTCTTTTCCCTCCCCTCTGGAAAAAAAAATATCTTTTGTATGCATTTATTGGTCCTCAGCACAGTGTCAGTGCATAAAATTAAACCTGCACAAACTTTTTAATAATTAGTAGATAAAAGGCAAAGAGTCTTGATTTTGAAGTAGAGGCAGGATTAGACAAAAGAAAGAGCAATATATCTCCAAATATGGGATAATTAAAAAAAAAAAATCCCACATAAAGTCAGGGCTTTTGTTTGTTTGTTGGTTGGTTTGAGGTTTTGTTTGGTTTTGTGTCATTCGTTTATTACTATTTTCGGCCAAATTCTATCTGGTAAGCACAAGCGCACACTTAATTTTAGGGCATTTGCAAGGTCCAACCAAAAATCTCCAGCTATTAACACTGAAGTACAGCATATCAGCATTAGAATTACCTTTTTTTTTTTTCCTGAGGAAAGCAATCTTGTTAGGAAGAAGTTTTTCACCATGAGACACTGGAACAGGTTTGCCAGGTTTGCCCAGGGAAGTGGTAGAAGCCTCAGCCCTGGAGGTTTTTAAGGCCAAGCTGGATGTGGCTCTGGGCAACCTGATGTAGTGTGAGGTGTCCCTGCCCATGGCAGGGGGGTTGGAACTGGCTGATCCTTGAGGTCCCTTCCAACCCCAACAATTCTATGATTCACTATTATTTGTTCCATGTCTTGAACTTGGAATTTTTACAACTACGTGTTCAGGAAATCTCAATGTAAATATTTCAGTTCCTGTATTCTGGAAGAAAATGGGTTGCAGTCACAGCAGGTTTAATAGGGAAAAGGAAAATGTTTTCTTGCAGAGCAGAGTATTTAACTAAAAATCCATACAAGTTTGCCTGCCTTACAGTACCTGCAACAAGCATCATTTCTGGTGTTTATGATACATTTCTGAGTAAATGTAAGCAATTTACAAAATAAATAAGTTTTGTATCACTAGATGAAGGTCTACTTAGCTCTGTTTAGGATAACTTATTTCAAACTGTCAGTGCCAGCTATCATATCTTCATAGCCAGAGAATTAGAGCCTACAAGAACTAGGCTTGTGAGTATTTTTATTTGAACTTTTAATTGAATGCTTGACACTTTTTGTGCATTCTGACCTGAGAGAAGTCATTTGCCAGACTCTCACAGACAAATGTGCACGGCTGACAAGCCAAAAAGAATCTCCTACTGTCAGTCATGTGGGATGCATGGAGCTTACTGCCGAACAACAGGAACATAAATGTTCCTCAGCACGAATAAGGAAGGATATAGTGCATATTGGTTTTAAGGCAAAGCTAAAAAATGAACTAGATATGTGACAGATTAAAACTGCTCAGTTATGATTTTTATCTTAATCTCCAAAATAGAAGCCTTTCAAGGTACCTTATAAATACAAATGCACGTTCTGAGAGCATGCAAAAAGACAGGTAAATGCCCATTAGCGATTATAAAAGTTCACAAGGTGCACAAAGTGCAGCTGTGAGTAAGCAAAATCTACCAGTAGGCATTACCAGTGGGTTTCAGAGGCAGGGAAATTGATAGACTCAAATGCCTAGGTTTGCATCTCACTTTCTAACTAAGATTAGATTGAGAACAGGTCTTTTTGTATTACAGAATTGCCAAGGTTGGAAGAGACCTCAAAGATCATCAAGTCCAGCCTGTCACCACAGACCCCATGACTAAACCATGGCACCAAGTGCCACGTCCAATCCCCTCTTGAACACCTCCAGGGATGGGGACTCCACCACCTCCCTGGGCAGCCCATTCCAATGGTGAATGACTCTCTCAGTGAAGAACTTTCTCCTCACCTCGAGCCTAAACTTCCCCTGGTGCAGCTTGAGACTGTGTCCTCTTGTTCTGGTGCTGGTTGCCTGGGAGAAGAGACCAACTCCTTCCTGAATACAATCACCCTTCAGGTAGTTGTAGACAGCAATAAGGTCTCCCCTGAACCTCCTCTTCTCCAGGCTAAACAATCCCAGCTCCCTCAGCCTCTCCTCATAGGGCTTGTGCTCAAGGCTTCTCACCAGCCTCATTGCCCTTCTCTCGACACATTCAAGCGTTTCAATGTCCTTCTTAAACTGAGGGCCACAGAACTGGACACAGGACTCAAGGTGTGGCCTGACCAGTGCAGAGTACAGGGGCAGAATGTCCTCCCTGCTCCTGCTGGCCACACTATTCTTGATGCAGGCCAGGATGCCATTGGCCTTCTTGACCACCTGGGCACACTGCAGGCTCATGTTTAGGCAGCTGTCAATCAGCACGCCTAGGTCCCTTTCTGTTTGGCAGCTCTCCAGACACTCCAGCCTCTATAAATTGGCCAGCTTGACCCAATTGCAACTTGAATACCATGAAATTACTCTAAGTCAGGCAAACTTCACCCTAAAAGATACTTTGTTTGTCAATGGTCATGTCCCAGTTTTAAAGCATCAAATGCTGGCAGTTTAAAAATAAAATATAATAAATAAAATAACACTGTCACTGTTTTTACCACAATAAAATAAAACATGCCATAACAATTTTCTCTTTGGGAATTATTTCACCATGTCCTCAGTTGTCTAACATGGAGAGAACCTGAGAGTTCAGGGAATTGCTCTCTAGCAAATTTTAATGCAAAAACATTGGCTAGTCATTTGTAGATTTGCAATGTTGTAAGCAACTAAAACTAGAACCTTCCATGAAAAAAAAAACCTGGCAAAGGTAACAAGCACAGCCCAGCTCTATCTTGAAGAATCATGTAACTTTAAATGCTGCACAATAATTAAAACCCCTCTGTGTGTGTGCAAGCTTTTTGCACTATTGGAAAGTGTGAGAGGTCATTCATCTCGCTCTGTTCTTGGAGAAAAATGGAGCCTTTTAATTAGGCACGATTCATAATGTGCTCCTCATACCTGATTGTCTTTATTTGTATTACATCTTTGGGATTCCTCAATGTCAGCGATGTAAGGATATTTGTATTCAGGATAAAGGGCATAAAGACTAATCTCAGTTTTTACCATATCTGAGTTTATTCGTGTTTGCATAATGAAGGAGACTGTGCATGATGAATCATGTATCACAGCTATTATCTACTCTAAATATAGAGGAAAGATAACTGACAGTTTTACCAAAGGGTTGTTTGATATTAGTTAACAAGTCCTGGCTTCTGAAGATCGTTCTACAGTACCATTTTAGAACTATATTCCAGTTTCGGGCCAATAGAAGGCCTACAACAACACCCTCCACCCCCACAGCACCCAGGTGACTTTTCTCCATGCTACTTTTGTATACTACATGACTGCAATGTAGAGTATCCTCAGAAAGCAGCTAGATGTCATCCTTGTGAAGAATACTTTTGTTTTACTAATTTTTCCTTAATCTTGAGAAGTGTCTTAGGAACACTTCACCATCTTTTCTTCTGCAAGAAATGCATCTGCAGTAAGTGTGATTTTAAAAGGGAAAAAGGCCTTGATTAAAATATATTTCCAGGTTTGACAACTCTGGGCCAGCATCCTTATTTGTTTTCACCTATTCCATATCTCCAGTCTCCCTCTTATTTCATTCTTAAGCCTAAGTGGACATCACTCTGATATTGCCACAGATCAAATCACTTTAAATGACTGCTCATTTGAGTTCAGAGTTTCCAAAATTCCAGCTCTGTGAAAAGGCAGCAACAATGAAAAGCTGTCTCAGGTTAGTGAGACTTTTTGGTACCCAGATGATGACTCACAGTCCTTCATCACAGTGCAGTCAGCCAAAAAACTCGTGAACAACACTCATTGCTTAAGATGAATCTAGTACCTTCACTTGCTTGAGATCTGTTTCCTCTTTCTTTTCAAGGACAGATTGTTATTTTATTTTAATTTTTCTCCTTTCTGCTCCTTTATTGCCTTCCTAAGGCTGATTACTATGACAGTGTGTACATTGCCAGAATGACCTCACTGAAAACACCTCTTGGTTCCACATTTCCAGCTGTCTGACCTCAGGAATACCCTTTCTGAATTATTCAATATGTCCTACTGCAAATAAAACATATTTCACTGAAGATGTAAAAGCCTGTTTGAGAACAATAAAAAACCAAACCCAAAGACAACCAAACCAAACATGCACACTATAGCATGCACACTATGAGATTGGAGAGGGGCAGGAGAACAGAAATGGTCCCAGGCTTTGCACACACATAAGAAGATTATGAACTGCAGCTACATCACTGAGGCTGCAGGGAACAGATCACTATGATCTCATTGCTCTTCACCTGTACTGTGGCGTAGCTGTGAGACAAGAAGGTGTCAGAGCACCTCTGACATGAGAATTAGGATTACATGTAGTAGAAGTTCTCAAATCAAGTGCTTTTGCACTGACTTTGGGTACATGTGATCTCCAATGGGGAAGAGGAGATCTCACACTATTTTTCCCCACAGAAAAGCAGACTGACACATTGCTGTCCCTAACATGACCACTGCAGTCTCAAATGCATGCGAGAAATAAGTTTTGTCACTGTAATTATCACGTGAAGAAATATTTTAGCACCAGCACAGGTCAGTGTGATTCCTGGAGACTCAGTTTACTGGTAAGAATGAAATTCAGCATGATCCCAGTTAAATTATTGCCAGTGAGAGTGAAAAAGCAAACAATGTAAGAGTGAAAATGAGATGGAGCCTGGACCTGGTGTGAATCCACATGTTTCTAAAATGAGTGAAAACAGAGGCAAAAGACAAGGGGGCTGCCTACATAACAGCTACATTTGATGACGTACCACACATCAGCCTGCTAGGTCAGATGAGTAAAGTTATGTGAGAAGACTACAGCAAGTTTTGGTTTTTGCTGGTATTGCCTCCTTCCCCAGTAAGAATGATGCAGTCTAATTAAATCATCTGGCTAACTCTCTTTAGCTGACTACTTTCTGGATATTTATCCATCCTATGCCTTTTAGCTAACACATCCTTACCAATGACTGCATAGCATGCTTAGACTACTGCTGAGATAAAAAGCCAGTTCCAGTTTCCCTAAAAATACATTTCCTTAAAGGCTAAAACCCCTGGTAATAAGGCAGGTATCTGTATTTGATTTAGCAACATAAGTAGTCTATTTCAGCAGCTTTTACTGGGTTTAAAATTAGCACAATTTAATCACTGAGTCGTTAATAAACATATTTTCTGACCATGTATAAATTTATTTTCCTGTGGTTCTCTCCTGTGGACTGAAGGTTTTTTTCTGGGTTTGTTAATTGGCAGTCAGGGACATTCCTGAACGTATCTATCAGCAGCAATTGAATCCTTTTGTATTGCAGGTCCAAGTATTTACAGAATGCAGAATTAACCAGCCTGGAAAAGACCTTCAAGACCATTGAGTCCAAGATATCACACAACACCATCTAATCAACTAAACCATGGCACTAAGTGCCTCATCCAGTCTCTTTTTAAACACTCCCAGTGATGGTGACTCCACCACCTCCCTGGGCAGCACATTCCAATAGCCAGTCTCTCTTTCTATGAAGAAGGTCTTCCTAACATCCAGCCTAAACCTCCCCTGGTACAGCTTGAGACTCTGTCCTCTTGTTCTGGTACTGGTTGCCTGGGAGAAGACACCAACCCCCACTTGGCTACAACCTCCCTTCAGGTAGCTGTAGACAGCAATAAGGTCTCTCCTGAGCCTTCTCTTCTCACAGCCAGAAGTATACAATAGTATTTCAATGTCCATTTCCAGATCTTCTATTGAGAAATGCTTCTGAGTAAGGAAGCACCGAAAAGAGTACTCTCAGGCTTAATTAATCTACTTAATGTTTGGTTTCCTGCCATCATTTTTCATATGAACACAGACTTGCACAGGAAATGCAGCTGATCATTGTAGGATGTATGTTCTATGCATTTTCCACCTCTGAAAAGAAAAAAAAGGGAAAAAAACAACACCCCACAAAACAAAACCAACCAGCCAACAACCAATTTAGGCTGGAGGTTAGGAAGAAGTTCTTCACAGAGACAGTGATTGCCCATTGGAATGTGCTGCCCAGGGAGGTGGTGGAGTCACTGTCATTGGAGGTGTTTAGGAGGAGGCTTGATATGGTGCTTGGTTGCATGCTTTAGTTGATTAGGTGGTGTTGGATAACAGGTTGGATGCGATGATCACAGTATCACAGTATAACTAAGGTTGGAAGAGACCCCAAGGATCATCAAGTCCAACCTGATCTTGAAGGTTTCTTCCAACCTGGTTTATTCTATTCTATTCTAAAACCAAACCAAACCAAATCCCCAAAACAACCACCCTGCTTCCCCCCACTCCCCTCCAAATAAAGAAAAATCCCCACAAAACCCAACTTCCAATACAACAAATTTTAAAAAGCCATGAATTTGGGGCAAGTTCTGCTTTATAAATCTCAGCCAGCATTTCTGTGTCAACTGCCTGAATATCACTGATGGGTAATATTTAGTTGTGAGCTTCTGCTTTAAAACTGCATACCTGGAAGGGACGTGGAAATTATTATTTTTGTTACAGCATGTCAATTTGTAAATAAACCAAGACGGTAAATATCAATTAATTCTGAGTGTTTCTCTTCAGCTGGAGATTCACTGACACATTTTGATGCATTTTAGCTTGCCTATTACCTGGAGGGCAAGGGGGAGAGAAAGGAAAAATTATATTAAACAAACAACCCTCACTGCTTTTTGTCTGGCTCATCATCCTTTTTATGAATGATCAATACTTCGAGGCACATAGATCTAAGACACTAACACTACTGAAGCAAAGCCTAGAGAGGCATGATTTTTTCCAGCAGTGTAATTAAATTCTACACACATACTCAACATAAATGAGTTCAGATAATCACATCTAGATCTGAGGCCTCATGATCAGCCCTCTTTGTTTGTAATAATCAGAGCTTGGTCTGTGTTTAAAGGGCAAAGGAGAAAGGACAGTGGCCTTCTACCCTGCTTCAAAAAGAACAGTCCAAGGAGATCTGAAATACAAATGCAGTGGATATCAGCATATTAAGTATAATACTGCGAGGAAGGTGTGATATAAAGTCATACATTTTTAAAAGCTGTTCTTTAATTATTACTGTAGGTTCAAAGCAATAGGATTCAAGGACAAAGCAGTGACTCTTCAGGCTGTGAAAGCCTGTAAATGGATCAGAGTACATACACTATTTGTTTCTCATACCTTCTGAATAATCAGTTAAGGGAAATTAAATTTCCAAAGTGGAATTTGGACTGAGAAGTGTGTTTAAGCACTAGAAATTTCTAGAAGTTCAGAACCAAACTAAGGCATAAAAGATTTAAATGGTCTTATTAATTCATATGGGGAAAACAAAACTAGTGAGGTTTTTTTGTTTTGGAAAATCATGAGCCTTTTCTTTTTAGTGTATAAATGAATACACTTTTCAAAGCTCTGAAAGAAAATCTGGCCTATTCTCTGCCCCATAGAAAGACCAACTTTATTCAAACTGTTTCTCAGGTGAATACTGTCAATTGATTTCTAGAAGTGATGAAAATCCCTAAAAGTTCAAGAAAATTTCTCAAATGAAACTACAGAACAAACCAGGTTGGAAAAGACCTCAGAGATCATCAAGTCCAACCTATCACCCAGTACCATCTAATCAACTAAACCATGGCACTACGTGCCTCATCCAGTCTTTTCTCAAACACCTCCAGTGATGGTGACTCCACCACCACCCTGGGCAGCCCATTCCAATAGCCAATCGCTTTTTCTACCCCTACCTAGAATGGCAACGACTGGAGCATGAGGAGAGGCTGAGAGCCCTGAGGCTTTTTAGTCTGGAGAAGACAAGACTGAGAGGGGATTTAATAAATCTTTGTAAATATCTGAGGGCTGGGTGTCAAGAGGGAGGGGACAGGCTCTGCTCAGTTGAAACCTGTGCAGGACAAGGGGCAATGGAGGTAAGCTGCAGCACAGGAGGTTCCACCTCAACATGAGGAGGAACTCCTTCACTGTGAGGGTTGCAGAGCACTGGAACAGGCTCCCCACAGAGGTTGTGGAGTCTCCTTCTCTGGAGACTTTCAAGACCCATCTGGATGTGTTGCTGCGTGACCTGTGCTGGCTTCTATGGTCCTGCTCTGGCAGTGGGGTTGGGCTTGATGATCTTTGGAGGTCCCTTCCAACCCCTAACATCCTGTGATCCTGTGAATTTCTTCCAAACATCCAGCCTAAACTTCCCCTGGAGCAGCTTGAGACCATGTCCTCTTGTTCTCTCACTTAAACTGACCTCAAATAATTTTTTCTTACTATCTAGCTTAACTTTACATCACCACTCTCAATGAATCTTTCCAGTTAAGTAGTGAGCCACAGAGAAATACTGCCTGGATGTGATTCTCTGAGGTAGATCAGTTTGTTCTAAAACATATTTTTAGCTTACTAATGAGAAGATCTTGCTATAAGGTAGTATTACATGCTTTATGAAAACTGAAGTTATATACAATATCTACTGCCTCACATATCAATACTTGATATAACAAAAGGAAATAGTGTTGTTTTGTCATGATTTTTTCCCCATGCTTTTGTACTATCAATCTTCTCAGTACTTTTTATGTATTTATAAACAGCTTCATTGCTTTGTTATTTATTCCAGTCTAATTCAAAACCCCAGCCTCTCATTTTCTCCTCTTTCTTGAGCCAGGCAATGTGCTTGCCATGTCGTCCTTGTTCGGACCTTTATCCATCTCCTGCTTCAAAGATAACCACTGATGACTCAAACAGCTTCAATCAATTCTCTCAAGTAATTTGGGTGAATTTCTTCCAGATCAGCTGATGTATAAGCATTTGATTGAGAAATAAGTCTCTGTTCTGATCTTTCCTTATATTATCACAAGTTTTTTTTTTCTTTCCTTTGCTGCTGCTGTTAGTTGCTTTAAAATTATCACAGCAGAGCTTTTTAGTTAAGACTGAGGCAGAAAAGATATTAACAACGCCCTGACCTTCCGAAAAAACATCAGCTATCATTTATTCCCCTTTTCTTCTGAGAAGCAGACCAGCTCTTTCTTTCATTTTTCTCTTAGCACTAATGTACTTACAGAACTTTTCCTTTTATTCTTTACGTGCCTTGCTGGCTCTCTCTGGTCTTTTGATGTTTCGTTTATATTTCAGTGCTATTTTTTCATATTTACACTCTTCATACTTTGACTCTTTTTCTATGGACTTCTTTTTCATGATCAGGTCATTTGAGGAACTCAGTATTTAGCCAGCTTGGTGCTTCGCTAATCTTCCTATGCCTCCTTAGTTTTAGTGTATCTTTTGCTTTTAGCCTGAATATTTCTTCCTTAAGTAACTATCAGCCCCTCTAGAATCCCTTTTCCCCTTAGACATCAGATTTTACTCAGTGATTTTCTGAGCTTACTAAAACTTCAGTTTTACTTTATTTATTCACTGTTCTTTTTCTTAAAAAAAAAAATAAAATCATATATTGCATGGTTTCATTCTCATTCAGGTCCAGTCTATAATGCCTACTAATTCCTTTGACCTGACCAACTGTGTCATTAAATAAAATACAAACAAATGTATCACAGAAATGTCTGATTTTCTTTTGTTAAACTTTTACATTTCTGCACAATTTGCAAGATGTATTTGGCTACTCATAGCAGGATAGCATTTCTAATCAATAATAGTCCCAGAGTGTCTCATTTAAGAGAATTACGATGGGGAATGGGCTTTATCTGTTAAAACACCTAAAAGCACAAGTTTTGAAGCTTTATGAAGCTGGGTTGAACTTATAAGATCAAAAGCATCAACTCTTCTAGTTGGAAATAGTTTATGGCAGATCCTGTCTTTCCCAACTGTTACCACTGTCATGTATGCACCTTGAGAGAATTAACACATTTCTGTGTGTAATTATTAGCTCTTTCTGCTTGTTGTATCAGGTTTTCTGAAGCATATGTTAATGCATTTACCATGTTTGACTGCGGGTAAAAGGCATTATTGTCAATCAAATAAGAGCTTGTGGGATCATCATCTAGAGAAACATCTGCCAACAACCTGAAATTTGGATGTAACTGTCCCTACTGCACAGCCTGGGAAGTTTATCCATTAGCCTTCAAATGCCATTTTATAGGTCTTGTAAAGAAAAAGTAACACAACAGGCTTCTTTATGCTTCTTATGTGTTCTATAATGCAAAACGAGCTTGTTGACTGAAATCTTTTACTTGTTTTGACTCTATTCGACTTCTAAATACCCTCCTGACTGGTTTTAAGTCTGAAGTTTTGTTATAATACTTTCACTTTGATATAATGAGAAAGATTAGTGAATATTTTAAGTGTTAGCCACATTTCTGCTTCTTTGGAGGATTATTTCTACAGAACACAATGCTCATGTTGCATTTCTCTCCTGCAATATCTAAAGCATAGACACTCCTTGTTTTTCATTACTAGAACAACATTGTCAATTACAGAATCACTGAGGTTGGAAGAGACCTCAAAGATCATCAAGTCCAACCTGCCACCACAGACCCCATGACTAAACCATGGCACCAAGTGTCACATCCAATCCCCTCTTGAACACCGCCAGCGATGGTGACTCCACCACCTCCCTGGGCAGCCCATTCCAATGGCAAACGACTCTCTCAGTGAAGAACTTTCTCCTCACCTCGAGCCTAAACAACAGACAGAACAACTGGATCTGTTGATTTTAAGCCATGAACCGTATCAAACAGGTGTTTTCCAACCAACAAGGTACAATTCAATTAAAATATGCAAATACCACAGCCTGTGCTTATGGTAAATGGTTATTTAAGACTATCACTTTAAGAGGAGAGCATTTAAGTGATGCTTGTGCAATATTAAGTTGTTCTTTAGTAAGCTGGCGGAACTCGTAACTAATGTATTTTTTAAAGAAGAATTTAAATGCAACACAAAACCTACATAGTACCTTCTTGATTCAATTGCAATTTTAGTATCATGCATGCCACTTAAAATTGGAATTTTTAATAGGAAAGTTGTGGCTGTAGTGCTGCCTTTCCTTCCGTGCTAACAAACACTAACATTAGAACTCAATTAGTAATGACACTAATATAAACTCATTTGCTCTTACTAGCATGCCCTTCTCAGCACACTAAATGACACTGCCACAAAGAAATGCTCTACATATTGATGAAGTTCATGGGGTGGAATTTCTCAGCGGGGCTAGGGGGGTGGGGGGGAATAGTGAAGGGTATTAACTGTATCTTTTAGTTACATAAAGAATATGGTAAAGAAGGTGGATATAAAGTATGGAAATGAGCAAATTGCAGTGGATTTGTTGTGATGCATATACTACTCATGCCATCATTTAATTTATTTCTTTTCTTCCATTACATGCAGCTTCAAATTTTTCTCCTCCTTTTTTAGAGCATTCAAGCATAGTTTGGATCAGGCCAATAATTAATAAGAAAACAATCTTCAGAAGAAAATCCTTGTTGCTTTAATACACTCTCATTTGGGAACCTCAATCAGTGAAATTTACATCCCAAATGCTATGTAATTACAGCACTTCCCTAAGAATAGACTGATAAGTATGTACAGTGTACTAAACAACTAATAATCCACTATGAGAATTTAATCATTCTTGCATTATCAATACTCAGATACCTCTGAGAAAGGGAAGAAACTTCCTTTTGTCAATATTATACTCTTTGTGGAAAAGAGTCAGAAATGTTGCTGATGACTCACCATAACACCCTGTCTCACCTTCCTCCTAAAGGATACCAGTACTATTCACCTTACTCCTCAAAGTCATACAAAACATTAGCCCAACATCTATAGAATGGCTTGGGTTGGAAGGGACCTTAGAGACCATCTACTCCAACCTGCCTGCCTTGGGCAGGGACACTTCTCAACCACAACTTGATTCAGGAATGTTTGCGATGTATCAGTGTTAACTGGATTGTTATGGAGAATTGGTTAATAGGGATACTTTGAACTAAAAGTGTTAATATAATTGCAGCTAGGTTCATAAGAACTATTAGACTGTTAACTCTCATACTATGAATCAATTCTCATATTTGAGCATTTTTAGCCTACACACTGTGTACTACCCAACCTTCAACCTTACATAGAACATCCTGGAGCTGTAGAATTCAGGTTACTCTGCAGGGTTCCAGTAGATGCACTGGGTCAGCTAGAGAGGAAGGGGGTTCAAGAAGCCATGACAGAAAGTGAGATTTGGGGTCACAGACTGGTTGTAAAGGACGAGGGCTTGCTATGCAGAACTAGAATGGGATTCTTAGATTTCCTATTGTGCTGTTGTTCAACAGATAATGCACACTGTTGCACTCAGAAAAAAAAGTTCATCTGATAGTGAGGTCAGGAATGCAGAGATCAAAAGTTTTAGAAGTTAGGAATTAAGACTCAAGGAGTCCAAAGGGCAGGAGTATAAAACTGTGCAGAGGGAGCAAAAGCAGGAAAAGCTTTTTCACTGTTTCTGAGAGCTAATGTTCCACATATGTACTACAGTTATGAAGTTAAAAAGGACATTAACAAATGTTTCATTTTACTTCTAAATATGGAAGTTATGTAGCAAAAGAAGCAATAAAAAAGTGGATATGTTATGTCTAAACCATCTAAATTTTGTTCCAGCAATTGGATCGTGTTCTTGCCTTGAAAAGCAGTTTCCTGTGTGAGATTCTCCAAGTCAGAATTCAGACTTTCCCAAGCTGCACTCAGTTTCTGTTTCACCCAATATAAAAATGACATTAGACTGAATCAGGTGTTGAATGAGATAAAATGAAACAGGCTTAAAATGCAAAGGCTATCAAAATGTCAAGTACTCCGAAAGAGAACAGGCTCCAGATATCTCAAGTGGAAAGACAAAATAAAGAATTTATGCATGGAAATTTAATTCCACCATTTTCTGAACTTATAAAACTTGGTTTTGCAAAGCTGATATTCTCTAAAAATAGTTTTAGTTATATAACACTGGAATGAAATAATGGACTCAAACTCTTCCTGGTCATGTCAGAAACCCAGAAACTCAAGCTTAGGGTGTTCAGGTTAAGTATTGGAGGGGTAAACCAACCAAACACATGCACGAAAATACCCCAACAAAAACCCAAATACCACAACCAAAATCCAAAGAAACAACCAAACAAATGAAACAACCACCTAAAGAAAAGCCATCCCCAAGTTAGCTAAGATGACAGTTCAGCTTTGGATTAAGTTGCCCTTTCAGGTAATGGAGTCACCACTCAGAAAAGTTTTCAAACCTTTACTGAACCAAGTTATTGACCTTATCTAGCAGTAGGCTGATATTCAAGTGGAAAGTTCATCTTGATGACCTATGGAGCTCCAATCCAGGCAACTCTGCTATATGACAAAGTTATTCCTTTCCTCACAAGAACCAAGACTTATTTATTTTTCTTTTTTCCCCTCACAGGTACTCTTTTTACAAGAACTTCTGTATCACTGTCAGAAGCCAATAATACTTCAATAATTTCAAATAGATCTATCTGAAGTCATGCACTTGAGAAGAGTTATTCTGAAGCAGATTTAATTAGAAATGGACAAGCACAAAAGCATCTTATACCTTACAGCCAAATACAAGAACCTAGTAGAAAAGTATTGGGGTGAGAGAAGGAAGAACACCCAAGGATCTGAGAATTCCACCCCAACAATCTTTTTATTTAGCAAGACTATAATAGCATGATTCTTCTTGGCTGAAGAACTAATCTCATACCTTTAGCCACAGACTTAGCTAAATCCAAATGTTTCATGAAGAAAAATTGAAATGACCTTTGTGGTTTCAGACTAGAAAGTGCCCTTTGTGAAATGCGTTGGTACCAACCACTTCTCTTCCGTTGTTGTTGCTAAGCTATATACTCACTGCACAAGTTTTCAAAGAAAATACAGCTGGATTAGAACTTCATTTTGAGGGTACAGTAGGCAACATAAGAAGAAAAATCTCTGTCAGGTATATTGAGGTGTCAATGGTAAACGTCTCAGTGCAATGGGGACACATCTAAATAGAGGAACATTATCTGCAGACAGCATGGATCTGTTAATGCATTTACCATGTTTAACTACAGGTAAAAGGCATTATTGTAAATGAAATAAGAGCTTATGGGACCATCATCTAGAGAAACATCTGCCAACAACCTGAAATTCAGATGGAACTGTCCCTACTCCACAGCCTGGGAAGTCTATACATTAGCCTTCAAATACCATTTTATAGGGTCTTGTAAAGAAAAGGTAACACGACAGGCTTCTTTATGCTTCTTATGTGTTCTATAACGCAGAATGAGTTGACTGCCTGAAATCCTTTACTTGCTTTAACTCTGACTTCTACTAAATGCCCACGACTGGTTTTAAGTCTGAAGTTTTGTTAGAATACTTTCACTTTGATATAATGAGAAAGATTAGCAAGCATTTTAAGTGTTAGCCACATTTCTCCTCCTCCGGAGGATTGTTTCTGCAGAACACAATGCTCCTGTTGCATTTCTTTCCTGCAATATGTAGTTGGTGAAATTAATAACTTCAAATATTTGCACTTGACCAACATTAGGACTCCTAAACTATCCTTCTACTTCTTCATCTACAGGAAACAAGGCAGGAATTTCCTCATGTTTTGCTTATTTCTAATTACATGGCTACTGAAATACATGAGTGTCTAAAAAGAACCTTCCCAGAGCATAGCTGACTGCTTCAGCCTGCACAGACATGAGAATTAATCTCTTTGTGACCTTTCAGCTCTGAGCCTTCCTTTCCTAAGTGTTGCTCTCTGGCTCAAAGCTGAGTCAGGGTAAGTCTAGCCTAAATATTAGGAAACATTTCTTTATCAGGGGGGTGGTTAAACACATAAAATGGCTTCCTAGGGAGGTAGTCTCTGCCCCAACCCTGGCAGTTCTTAAGAGGCACTTGGACAAGACCCTTACTAACACTCTTTAACTTGGGCAGCCTGAATTGGTCAAGCAGTTGGAATGGATGATAGCTGTAGGTCCCTCCCAACTGAAATAGTCTATTCTATTCTATTAGCAGTCACGTCTAATGGATGTTGGCATTAACAGTGAGTAGAGGATTTAGGAATAAGATAACCAAAATTTAAATCTCTAAGGCATTTGTGAATTGAAATTGAAGTATAATGCATTATAGTAAATTGACATTTAAAATCCCACTGACCATGCACAGATAAGCAAATCTATCTTAGCTTTAAAGTCTAATATAACTGTCAATCAAATCAGTTACTTCAGTCAGTGATGGGGGAAACAGATGTGCAGAGCATTATTGCCGAATACACATATAAAAATATATATAGAGAGACAGGTTTAAGTATTTGTATGCTTTCTTCCAGTTGTAATCTATTATTTCAAAAAGCAATTGTTTGTATGAAGCACTATTTTCCAACTACCCCATCTCTTCACTGCATTAGTAACAATGCATTAAAACCAAAACCAAACAAGTCAGCATTTGGCGGAAATTATATCAGTGCAAGAGATCAAGATTTAATGCTCTAACTTTGACTTTCAATTACAAATAATCATTACAGAGACTTTGGTGCCCTGTATACTATACACTTGAAAAACAACACCACTAGCATCTCATTTCATACAAAAACTTTGGATAAATGGGTGATTTGGGAAACAATTGCTTTCACAGAATGGTTTGGGTTGGAAAAGAACATGAAGATCTTTCACTTTCAACACCCTCATCATAGGCAGGTACAAATACCACTGAAACAAGTTGTTCAAGACACTGAAAGGTTTTGTAGGAAAGCAGGTATTAACCCTAGACCCATCCTTAGAATCCATTTTGGATGGGTGGTTTACCCAAAACTGCACTGCAATTCCAAAGGGTTATTTCCAATGGTAAACTATGGCACTATTTCTGTGGCACTGATCTTGGTCCATCTGCAGTAGAACAACTGCATTAGCTTAGACAAGTGAGAGTGCAATTCTTTGTGCTTATGATTCAGGACATAATTACACTCTGACAGAGAGTAATGAGGCTCTCTTGTTTAAAATGCTTTAAAAGAACTTAATCTCCCTGAGGACAAAAAGAATTACAGCACTGTTGATACACTACTCTGAATTTGTGGAATAATTGAGGCAATCAGATTGTACCTATCCAGTTATACCTCAACATTAAAGATTTGGACATTCAACTAATTTATTATTTTTAAGTATGAAGGATGTAGATGCATGCAAGTGATAATAACATTTCTATTTTGGAGGATTTCAACCATAGATGAATTCATGATAAGCAGTAGACAACCGCCTCAGTTTATCCCTCATGCTCCCAAAGCTGTAAAGTATAATTATGGATGTGCTCTGGAGAGGATGATGCTCATGTGCTTCTTATCATGCCCATATAATGCAGGCTTAGTTATATTTTTACCTGCCCCATAACCAACCAACCCCAAACAACCCAAAACTACATGTGGAAATTCAACTGGAAATAAGTGTCAAGTATATGTAAGCTCTGCTCCTAAAATCAGATTGTAGTGCATCAGCGCTTCATTATTTTATGGTCAATACAGAAGGATTTCTTCTCCTTCTAGACAATGACTTTGTCAGTCAAGAATTATGCAAGACTATCTACCAAGGCAAAACATTCAAATACCCAAGGGAGGCAGTGGATTTGCTTACACCTGACAGTTTTAAGGACCAGCTTGAGAGGATGCTGGAGCATCTCATTTATACTATATTCTTACCCTGAAAGGTTGGACTAGATGATCCTTGAGGTCCCTTCCAACCTGGTATTCTGTGAACCTATGGAACTTTCCAGAATGCACAAGGTAACCAAGAAGTAGTCCCTGTAAATTCTCTAACAACTCAAACTGATTCTTTAGTAACTAAACAATGAATTGTATCCTTCTGTAGGACATACATCTGTTTTCAAAACCAGGGTATTTTTTCATGCATCATTTAATATACACACATAACATTTCAACAATTTTTATGTTGTGAGCAAGGGAAGGGGCCACAGAAGCATCTTAGAGTACAAATGATAGTGATGGGAAGAAACAAATGAAGAGCTTGGAAATACAAGGCTAAAGCAAGAGGAAGGACTCCAACAATCCTCATTTGCATCAAGTTGTTGGTCAACTATCTACTAATAAAGTAAGAGTCATATATCCAGTGGAGTATCTGGAACTCAGGGCCACTACTGCATTCTGGCTGAAGCATATCCAGTAAGTCTTTCATTTCTTCACTCAAATACAAAGCACTTGGTGCTGTGAATAAATAGAATTAACCAGGTTGGAAAAGACCTTCAAGACCATCAAGTCCAACCTATCACCCACCACCATCTTATCAGCTAAACCATGGCACCAAGTGTCTCATCCAGTCTCATCCTAAACACTTCCAGTGAGGGTGACTCC
Organism: Dryobates pubescens; assembly: GCF_014839835.1. Taxonomy (NCBI): domain Eukaryota; kingdom Metazoa; phylum Chordata; class Aves; order Piciformes; family Picidae; genus Dryobates; species Dryobates pubescens. The sequence continues at coordinate 8,039,690 of NC_071630.1, forward strand.
ACCACTTCCCTGGGGAGGCATTTGCAGACAAATACTTTCATTTGCATTAGAATATCTGTATCCACAGATGAAAGCAGAATTAGTTCAAAGGGTCTTTTTTCTTGTTAAATTATTTTACACTAAGATCCCAACTATTAGCATGACTCATGTCGATCTTCCTTCTATTTGGAAGCCATTTCTCAAATCTGAGTAATTGCAAAATGGAAAATTTTGTGGATATGGTCCAAAAAGAAAAAAAAAAGGGACCATATTTTACTCTCAATCATAAAAGAAACAGGGTTAGGCTGTTTTCAGCTAAAAGAAGTTTCCAACTTCTTGGCCACTCTGAAAAAAAATGAAAGCAATTTTTTTCTTCCAAGTGTTTTCCCAGGCATACCATTGTGTGATATATGCTATTAGAAATATACATTTGTCAAGACAGACAAAACTGGATCACTTTAAACATTCCATAACTGTGATTTAGCACCTCAGGGGAAAAAAAAAAAAAAAAAAAAAGATAATCACTAGTTCCACTGACACTAATAACAATTGGAGCTGTATATAATTATATCAGTTTTAAAATGAAACAGCACTTCAAAGGGTATGAACTGACAGAAAAGGTAAAAACTTTGTAAATGATAAAATAGAGGATAACCTGACCTTTGTATGAAAGTTGGATTTCACTTTAGCCTAATTACATTGCAAATCATCTCCTCTTTATTCAGGGTAATTTACTTGAAAAAACATGAAAATAGGACGTTTCATCTGAGTGCATGTTGAAACTACATAAACAAAATTTACATCAAGAGCTATCTAAAAGGGCCCAGAACCAGGGCATTTAACTCTTCTACATTCATGATGCTGTTAGCCAACTCACAACAAACTGATCTTACATCATTTAAGCTAACCTGGACAACCTTGCTTAAGAGCCACCTGTTAGCTGCCTAATCATCACTTCATTCACGGTCTCTTATTGCATCTAAGCTGCTTTTTAAACTTCTGCTATTATTAATTCTATACATAAAAATGAGTTCTGGCAATTTCCTGATTTTCCTCTCACCTGCTAAGTAATAATCAGGTTGCACAAGGTTTGCTATTAAACAGAAGTCTCTCAGATGTTCAGACTTCAGAGCTGATTTTAGCACAGGGAGCAGATGTTAATGGGTTCTCATCAGCTTCTTCAGCTTGTTTTCCAAAGCTTCAGTGTTGCATATTCTGCTTCTTTAGCTTTCACTCTTCGTTTGAAAACTTTTAAAGTATTTTAGTGTCATGGGGAAATGCTATGGAGTTTAGCAGAGCTAAAGCCAAGAGGATTCTAGGTAGCTTTAATTATTAAAGAAGTTTTAGAAACAAAAATTAAAGAGGATATCTTGATTCCACTTGCAATTACTGGTATGTTAAAAAAGGACAAACCTCAAACATAAATCCAACCTTGTAAAATCCACAAATTCTACATTCTACTCTATACAGGGCGGCAGTTTCTGAAGGGGAAAGTGATGTTCTCGCCCTAGCTGTTGAACTGCTCAAAACACTAAGAATCCTTTCATGAACAAGAGTTTATTAGTAAATTGCAGTCATTTTATTTAAGGATGTCATCTTGAACCTCAGAACTCATAGGGACCTTCTAAGGTTTATTATTTTCCTCAAAGCAGTAGTGATTTGCTTCAATCTTTATTTCTTTTTCTTTTAATTCACACCATAACAGAAAATTGCCTTTGAATGGGCAGCGTGACAGTTAAATGCTTCTCAAAATTTAACACAGTTCAAATGTTAAAATAGTTTTCCACCTTTGTTTTTTCTTTTCTTCATACCATGAAGGCAACAACAGAGAGCACAAGGCTAACCACATGAAGCTCCTGCAGATCACTCATTCTAATTGCAAACAAACAAACAAAAAAAAACAACCCCAAAACAGTGCCTAACTCTGAATTCTGTGGCGACAAATGTGTAGCTCAAAAACAAACAATACCAAGCAAGAAAATGTTCTTTCAGTTGTCTTTTATCTTGCAGCTGTTGTTCTGCAAAACCAGACAGTTTTGAGAGAATTCTTTTGATTCTGATCACTGAAATTTGAATTTGAACTTTGATCACTTTGAAGGTGGTGTTGTCGTGGTGCATGTAGCACCTAATTGCAAATATCAGAATTACCTACTAGTGGAATTGATTCTTCGATTAAACCATTGAATGTCCACCTTAGAAAGTGGTTGTAAAAGGTAATCTGTCATCCACAACTCATAGACCCAGCATCCTTCAGGAGACACTTCAAATACAGTATTTAGATCACAGGATCACTAAGGTTGGAAGAGACCTTGAGGATCATCGAGTCCAACCTGTCACCACAGACCTCATGACTAGACCATGGCACCAAAGTGCCACGTCCAATCTTCTCTTGAACACCTCCAGGGATGGTGACTCCACCACCTCCCTGGGCAGCACATTCTAATGGCGAATGACTCTCTCTTCCTGGCTACAACCACCTTTCAGGTAGTTGTAGTCAGCAATATGGTCTCCCCTGAGCCTCCTCTTCTCCAGGCTAAACAATCCCAGCTCCCTCAGCCTCTCCTCAAAAGGCTTGTGTTCAAGGCCTCTCCCCAGCCTCGTTGCCCTTCTCTGGGGCAAGTGTCTCAATGTCCTTCTTAAACTGAAGGGCCCAGAACTGGACACAGGACTCAAGGTGTGACCTAACCAATGCAGAGTACAGGGGCACAATGACTTCCCTGCTCCTGCTGCCCACACTATTCCTAATGCAGATGTTCTTTTGCAGTAATACTGGTTGTGACTGAAACACTTCCTGACATACACAACAATTTTTAGTTTGGGTTTTTTGATTTTTTTGTGGGGTTTTTGTTTGTCTTGTTTGCTTACTTCTTGGTATTTTTGGTTGTTTGGATTTTTTTTTTTTGGGGGGGGGGAGGTATGGGGGTTTTTTAATTTATTGTTTCTTTTTTTGTTGATTGTTTTATTTGGTTTTTTTGTTGATGTGTTTTGGTTTTTTTAAAACATTGTTCTCTGTGAAAGTATTTTTTTTCCTTCCTCCCCCACCCCAACCAAGCCATTTCCAAGTTGTCAGAAGATGCTTAGTCTCAGGGGTTGCTTTGTCACAGAAGGTAAGATCAAACCAATGAAAAACATACAATGAGTTTGAACCAGAGGCCAACTCAGCCATGCAACAATAAGAGGAGCAGCAGTCTTCCCAAAGTACCTGACAGGCTTCATTTGTCTCAGAACAGACTCTGCCATGCCACATGGTCATGCTTTCCCATCACCCTTTTGGGTGATGTTGCAGCCACCCCTTTGTGTGCTGCCCAAGAAGCATGCAAACTGAGTGAGAACACCAAGAGATTTCCCAATGAATATGGCTTTTGGAAGAATCTGTAAGTCAAGGACCCCAAGCAGGCATCAATTCCTTTCCCTCTGCCAAGAGCTGTCACTTCCTTGGAAAGTTAAATTTGTCACAAGGAAAGAGAATTTCACCATAGTCTGTTTAAATAACTTTGGGAGTAGAATCTTTTCCCAGGTGCTTTTTCCACACAAAGCAAATGTATCAATCATTTTATTCTCCGAAATAACAATTTATTATCCATGCAGGAGGGCTTAGATTCAATCTGCACACTGTTCTGAGTGTCTTGTCAGATACTGAAATCTGTCATCAGTCTTTATCAAGGAAATCATTCTGTTCTTGTCATTGGTTTTTATTAATAAGACTATTTATTACTTCAATAATTAATTATGACAAGTAGTCTGCCATTTGGCTAATGAATAAATATTGATAAATTGCACAGCTAATATATTGTTGGTGTAAAACTAGCTTTGAAAATGTGAAGACCCGAGTGGTACTGAAAGAAACAATTCTCAATTAGATATCACAGCTAGAACTGAACATATTGTATTCAACTAAACCAGTCTTTCAGACTACACAGAACTTGTGGAGTGCTGGAGTTGCTCAGCTCTGGACATCTTAAAGCAGTATTTATTTACTTATTTTTTAAGCTAACAAATATATAAATCCTATATTGAAGACATTAAAAAAAAAAAGTCACAATTTATTGAAAAAGTTTCATGGTAAGTGCTTGAATGGCGTTGCATACCAAACTAATTGAAGCAGAAGACCTCATTCAACTCCCCATCCTCTCCTCTTCAAGTGTTTCTCTCAATTTTCTGTTGACTGGAAATCTTGAGCTACTCTGGGATGAGGTATGTAGAGCAGAGAAAGGCTGAATATATATGGAATAGATATAAAATACCATCAAAGTAACAATAGAAGATTAAGAAAGACTTCCAGGGCACTCTGATAAACAGAAAGTAAGACACTCACAAAACTTGGTTTATGTTTACATAAGTTTAGGCTTTTGTTTCTAAATATTTGTACTGAATGAAATTTGTTCTTGTGGAGAAAGTATCACTGAGTTTCCAATTTTGGAATGGAACTTTCCTCAGCTTTAACTTGTCAAAATTATGGACAGCAAAATAAAATGATGGTTCTTCTACTCCTGACACTTCAGGAAATATTGACTAAGATTTGATGGCAGCTCTCTCACAGATGCAATTGAATACCGTACAAAACCCCACTTCTAACATTAAATGGAAGATTAAAGGCAATGCCTAGCAATATGAACAACTGAAAGCAAAAGTTCCAATAAAAAGAATAGTTACTCCTCCAAGTAATAATGGTGAAGTTTAAGGGGAGATCAAATGAAAGAAACTTTAAAAGCTAAAATTGTGATTTTTTTTCCAAATATGTCCTGAATCAATAAACATTTGATGGCATACAAAAAAAGAGAACACAAACAAAGAAATCCCAGTGGCTATATTTTCAGACACCTCAACCTGAAAGTAAAGAGTAGCTGGGGGAAGGAAGAAAAGATTTTGCCTATCTGGAATATTTACACACAAATTCCTTGCATTTACCAGTTTCCTATTGCTATAAAGTAAACAAAAGTCCTAATCTGTTATTTTTTGAATAATTTGGTTTCATCCTCAAAATTCTTCCCTGTGACTTCTGTATGGGTTTTTTTCTTTCATTCTTTCTTCATCTGCTTCTTCTCTATACCATATAATAATATAAATCTGTTCAGTTTAACATGCACACTACTTTTGAGAGGCAGCTGGTATTACACCTTCTTAATCAAGAACAGAGAAAGGATGCTGGTTGAGAAGGTTCTCTTAACTGGATGTTTATTAAACATTTAAAAGGACACACTTCTGATAAAGTTTTACACTCTCAGAACTTAATACGTAACAGGAAATCTCAACATGCTTAGCAATTGTGTTTGACAAAGCATGTCAATCATACACAGCCATTTAAGTCACACTGATCTACAGATTTTGCATTAAATATTCCCAACCCACTTCAGTTCAACTGCTTGTGTACACAGTCTGTGGTGGTTTCCACTCCCGTTATGCACAACTGCACACACAGAGTTCATGTCTCCATTCAAACATATGGAAAAGCAGTGTGTGAACAGCATGGTTGGGTTCCCCCCACAGCCAGCATGCAGGTTACTGGGAGGCATATAGATTGTCTGGGGTTTGAATTTTACAGTTTACATGGCAGCATTTTCACAATTCTTTCATGGGTAAAAGTATCCTGGATATATTTTAGCCTGCTAAAAGTTCCGAAGCAATTAAACAGAGATGCAGTCAAAAAGTTAACGAATGAACAGATCAAATTCTCCACTGCGCCTAAAATTAATTCTATGGTACAAGGAAGCATTTAATTTTATGAAGATGAAAATGGGATACCTTGCAATAAAAGGAGCACTGCCATCAAAGTACTTAGATTTGCAGATTTAACGTGCTTCAAATGCTAGCAAATGTTCAATGCTGGAAAAAATATGCTGCTCATCCTACAGAACACTCAGTATATATTGTGCCTATCAAATATTATACACAACCAATAATGACTTCAATATGAGGACAGTTATAGAAGGTAAGATTAGTGCTGTTATCACCTTATCTTTATCTCAGTTTCATACAACATTAATAGCTTCTCTTACAGTATTTGTAGCTGAAGATCTCTTGTAACTCATTTGTTCTGGTTTCTGAAATCAGAACAAAGAATTCCCTGGAGGACCATGCAGGATGGAAGAGAACAACTGCACTATAAAGATTAAGACAAGTAATTGAGTAGGGATGGGGGCCACAATGGCCTACCTAACTTCAACTCTGCAAGAGTCCTGTTATTTCAGTCATGAATTGGATCACTTTGTAATAGAATCATAGAATCATTTTGCTTGGAAAAGACCTTTAAGACTGACTCCAACCATTCTCTAGCTACCAAGTCTGGTGCTAAACCATGTCCCTTAGCACTGCATCTCTGTTTCTTTTAAATACCTCCAGGGATGGCTATTCAACCACCTCCCTGGGGAGTCTATTAGAGTGTTTGATAAACCCTTCAGTGAAAAAAGTTTCTTCTAATATCCATCCTAAACCTGCCCTGATACAACTTCAGACCACTTGAAACCATTTCCTCTGTTATCTAATACATCGACATAGCCATCTATTACAATAAGAATAGATCTTTTAGATGGATGTATTCCTCACTGAATATTGGAAGAGAAGTGTTACAAATGGTAAAGCCACTTCTGATAGAACTTTTCATTCCATTCTAAACTATGCTCCCTTCACGATGACACAACAGGCAAATGTGAATTCAATGCTAACCTCCACAACAGATTATATAAGTAAAGGGTCATTCATTGTATTTTGAATCCTATTGCCAGTGTAATAGTTTTTAGGTCTGAATAATAAAACCAGTCTAATTTGGAATGCTAGGTGTAGATAAAAACTAAGCTATATGAAATACCAACAGCACAGAGAGGAATACACATTGCATATTTTCTTCTCTCTGCTGAGTGGCTCTGAACCTTTCAAAAAATATGGTATGGAAGGAGTAGAAAACTTGATATCTCAATGAACTAAATTAGGCAAAGTTTGTCTGCTGTAAGATGACTTGTCTCCACTGGCTTCATGTGAACCACAAGTGTTAATATCAGTTAGATCTAGGGAACTATCTTTTGTTAAATGAAAATCACCACATCAAGCACAGTGCTTCAACAAGTGGAAGGGGAATTAGGGATGCAGTATTTCACCATAAAGAATTATCAAGGTTTGCACAATGTACTGTTAACCTGCACTTTCCTCTGAGATCATACTTCTCTTTTGTCAATAAAGCACATTTTTTTTCCAGGAAATCTCTTACTTTAGTCTGTTAACAAAACAGTTTTATTAAAGTTCTTATTACATTCTGTCAATACAAACCATAGTGAGTCTTTTAATTTAATTTGCTAAAAAAGCTGCAGTTTAACAATGCCCATCTGTAATTCTGCTGATAAAATGCATTTAATTCAGTCTTTTTGTCAATAAATAATGTACTTGTTGGAGGGAATAATAGCCAAGAGACAGAGAATTTCATTTATTACTTCATTTTGTGAGCAAAATGTACTTTCTATCAGATTTTGGTAGAACAATAGGCATGGCCCCAGGTCCCAGAAATATGTTCGTTGCTGCACTTGGAAGAGAATCTGCTACTTCCAGTACCTGATAAAAGAAGCCTTGGATATTACAAATAGCCAGATAAGAATGAAAAAGAAAATTTAGGATTTCTTTTTTTTATTTTTTGGGGTGGGGGGGTGGGATGGATTTTTTGTTTTATTTAGGGACCTTGTTAGAGAGGGATGTGGCAGTGTTCAGTTAACAATCAGCCTTGATCTTAAAGGTCTCTTGCAACTGAAATGATTTTGTCATTCTATAATCCATGTGTAATAAGAAAAAAATATATATGTAATAAGAGCAAAAAAAGCTTGCATTTATTGAATGCAGAAAATGCCCAAATGTTCTGTTTCATGCCAATCACGAACGCAACTGTAGTGTCTACGCTTTTCAAGAGCAGACACATGAGTGGAGTTCCTTTCTTTTTAGCTGCAAATCCTCTAAAGGAAATTGCATAAACCCTGTGGATTCTTGCACCCATTGAGGTTATGAGCAGAGCAACACTCAACAGCATTATCTAGTAATGTTTCTCTACAAAACCCTAGATTTTCTCACCCATTGCAAAAACGTTTATTTCAATTATGCAGTTCAATTACTTCAGTGTTATTGTTTTACAAATATGAACACCAATGCTCTGACATGCATTGTCCTGTGCAGAGCTACAGGCTGGGATCAGAGTGGCTGGAGAGCTGCCAAACAGAAAGGGACATGGGCGTGCTGATTGACAGCCGCCTAAACATGAGCCAGCAGTGTGCCCAGGTGGCCAAGAAGGCCAGTGGCATCCTGTCCTGCATCAAGAATAGTGTGGCCAGCAGGAGCAGGGAGGACATTCTGCCCCTGTACTCTGCACTGGTTAGGCCACACCTTGAGTCCTGTGTCCAGTTCTGGGCCCCTCAGTTTAGGAAGGACATTGAGACACTTGAATGTGTCCAGAGAAGTGCGACAAGGCTGGGGAGAGGCCTTGAGCACAAGCCCTGAGGAGAGGCTGAGGGAGCTGGAATTGTTTAGCCTGGAAGAGGCTCAGGGGAGACCTCATTGCTGACTACAACTACCTGAAGGAAGATTGCAGCTAGGAGGTAGTTGGTCTCTTCTCCCAGACAACCAGCACCAGAACAAGAAGACACAGTCTCAAGCTGTGCCAGGAGAAGTTTAGGCTCAAGGTGAGGAGAAAGTTCTTCACCGAGAGAGTTGTTCGTCATTGGAATGGGCTGCCCGGTGAGGCGGTGGAGTCACCGACCCTGGAGGTGTTCAAGAGGGGATTGGATGTGGCACTTGGTGCTATGGTCTAGTCATGAAGTCTGTGGTGACAGATTGGACTTGATGGTCTTTGAGGTCTCTTCCAACTTTGGTGATACTGTGACCTGCAATAGATTTTATGGTCCTGCTCTGGCAGGGAGGTTGGACTCTATCTTTGGAGGTCCCTTCCAACCCCTAACATCCTGTGAGTCTGTGACATTTCTGTGATAATTACAAAATTTTATTAAGAGATCTTATGTAAGCTTAAGGTTTGAAGGCTACACTACCAAGTTTTGGGTTGAGAAAGACCAATCTGAAGCTCAGACAGCCCATGGTATACTTAAAAATTTACTTGAAGTGGTACACAGTGGAGAGGCCACAAAGACAGTGTGTTAACAGAATATAAACGTAGCAAGAGAAAATTGTGAGACCTTACCTAATTTAAGCTCTCATTTTAACTTCTGCTTCCCAGGCTTATTTTATCTTCTGGAAGTTATTGTGAAAAAAAATAAAATATATTTTTATTACTAGGCACTGCAGTTTTCCCACTGATGTGTTTGACAACACCCGCTGATATATTTCCCTACTGATAACAACAGGCACTGGATGAGAGACTCTTTGTAACATAAGACACAAGTTATTTCATTTTGTACATCAGAAGATCTGTTCCAGGAAAAAACCATGATGAAAACCAGCTACCATATGCCACAAATCTTGGCAATTACATGCAAGTGTCCAGAAGAGGTTTGTGATTATTTCTGACTTATGTGATTTTTTTGCTGCATTAATGCATAATTCTGTAGTTACAGAATATCATTAGCTACAATAAAACTGTAATAAAAATACTTGTGGCTCAACAGGTGACTGAATGTATTCCTAGTTTTCCATCAGAGTATGGCAAATGTTCTTGAGGCTATGACCTGTTGGAACACTACAGAATATTCTTTTCTTTCTTTTGTGCAAATGTCAGAGCTGTCAGACAGCTGAAACATGTTCACAGATAGAAAGAAACAAATAAATGACCTAAGCACCATTTCTAGGTCCTGAACCAAGGCTTTTTCAAGACAACTCTAACTTATTACAACATTTGTTGACTGACCCACCACGCTGGCCCAAACATTACTGTTAGCTAGGAAATTAAAGTTGACAGAATTTATTCTGTAAACTGATTAATTAAATGCCTTCCCTGGAAGAGCCATTAATATCAACCCAGCATGGCATGTATATTGACACAGGGAAAGAAATTGCTTTCAACAACAAAGCTTTGTTGACAAAACTGTGTAATGTTTGGACCATTAGTAGCAGTACCTGAATCCATCTTCTCTATCAATTCTACTTTTGCTGACAAAAGCCTTTAGCAGCAAGATGAAAAAGGGGGAGGGAAAATATAAATGACACACGTGTCAATTGTACATTTAATATGTCATTTTGAAGTCAAATTGGGAAAGGTGATCCTGCTTTGGTAGAGGAGGTTGGATTCAACATCTGGAGGCCCTTTCCAAATCCTAACATTTTGATACTGTGAAGTGCTTGCCAGCTTCCAGATTCAGACTACATGTAAGTGCCTAAAATTGAGCAGGTAATTAAGGTCACGTTTCAGAACTTTTGCCTTCATAAGCGCCTTGTCAATTGTTACAATTTGGTTCCCCTAGGCAATTGCTGATGTTAACAATTTGAAGATTTAAATCAGATAATTGCAGTGAGAAAAATCCCATCTCCCCTTCTTTGTTCTGGAAAAGTGGGATTAAAACCTTAACAGAGTGAGTCTTCTACTCTTCATTTCAGAAAAAGATCATTTGAACAATACAGTCTGGTGGGATTTGGATAGTTCTACATTTCCGTGTCTTTAACGAAAGTACAGATATTAACTTTAATTATGAGGATCACACATTTTGAGAAACAAGCTATTGTTCCACCTAAGTGGCTGAATATATAGCCCAAAGTTAAATGCGAGCTCTCCTTCCGTTTGAATCAGTTACTCTGTGCAAAAGTTGATAATTCAGAAGATACTCTGGAAAATTCTACTTTACAGATATATAACAATCTTCCAACAATGAAGCTAGAAGCAATGATCAGGGTATTTTTAATTTTTTTTATTTTTTTAAGCACAATGGTCCATTATTGAAAATGGACCACTCCCTTCCTTTGAGGGAGTTTGGCACACACAGGACAGCCTACCTCAAATCCATCAAAATTTGGTGAGAAAGATTAAAAAAAAGCCTGACCCTGTTCTGTTTCCTGCTGTTTTCTCCTAAATCAGAGGAGCTTAGTATTTTGATTACCACACTGTTCCATTATTATTTATATATGGTGTTTTAGTTTACTAAGCAACTAGTTAATTATGGTCATTTTCGGTAATTATCTGGGTAAAATACATTCCTGTATGTAACCAACACAAAATCCGTACTTAGTATCCTAATGAATGTCTAAATAGCAAAGCCTAATAAACTTCTCATAGTAAGATGTCTCACCTCCTGGACATACTTGGAAAAGAATGCTCTTGGAGTATTTGCCTAAAAGAGCTAAGGCTAGCCAAGAAGGTTAATGTGCTAACAATAGTGTCATGAATGCCAGTAAATTACACATTAATGTTAAATTAGAAGCAAGATGAAGTAAATCAAGTACAGCCTAATTGCTCAGAATTGTGTATAGGCCACACCTTCCTTTTGCCCTAGAAGGTGCTGGCTCATTATGATCCCTCTAAGAAAGAAACTCAGACTCTGCAAAGTATCAATCAGAAGGTCAATTATTTGAGCTAGCACTAGGAAGACAGTAGCACAGGTGAATTTACATCCCTTCAGACACTGGGAATCTCAAGCTGGATGGCGCTGAATGGGCCCCCAACCAGGCTCCAGCACGCCATGCAGGTCCTGTCTGGGTACAGCTTAAGCCATTTTGGTCTTTGTGGTTTTTACAGCATTTTCTTAGAAGACAACAAACAAAATCAACCTACATTTTTTCACTGGACAGCTTGTATTAGAGCTATGGAGAAACTGGGTTTTTAATACCTGACCTTGCTTCCACCTTTTGATTATTCCTTCTTTATGTTTGTGTTTTGACAGCAGCAACTTGTTCAGCCACGCAGGCCTCCACAGCATTCTTATCCAACTTGCATCTTGTTGGGATCAACTGCTCTTCAACTTTGTTTGGAAGAAAGCCAGAACTCCCAAAATAATAACCCTGAGGCCAAAAGACCTGCCAAACTCATTAATTATGCCTAACAACCCATCTACCAACACAGCAAATTTCATTTTCTTGTCAGAAGTAGCATGTTGCCTACATCCAAATTACACAGCAAATTGATTCCCTAAGCAGTGTACAACAGTGATACTGCTGAGTTTTACAGCAGTACGTGCTGCTCGTAAGCCTCTTGCCAGAACAAATGCCGCTAGAGAACGAAGAGTTCTGCTCGCTAGCACACACATCAGAAAAAGGGACTGAGATAAATCAACTTGTCTACATCATTTTTTGAAGATTAAGATACAGAATCTAAATTCAAAGCTAAATTTTTGCAGTCTTTCTGGGAAAAAAAAAAAAAAAAAAAAAGAAGAAAAAGACAGATTTCCTCTTATTTAGCAGAGCTGAAAGCTTTTCCAGTATTTGGAAGGACATTACTACTATAGAGAGAAATTTGTAACTGAAAAGCTTCCTCACAGTACAAGAAGTATTTATTTTTCCTCTTTCCCAGCAGAAGTGGTTCAACTACAAAATGTAGGTAAACAAGTTTCTGTTTGTACAGTAAACATTTTTTTCTCACAAGTGCCATCTGACATCATGAAGTAGTAACAGAGGATTTTTATTGTGTTTAAGTATCACTTGTATCTATTCCAATTTCCAAGGCGCCTTTAGGATGTTTGGATCAGTTTGATCCTGCAGTTTGAATACAATTCCCTGCTGAATTTCTACTGGAGATAAATCAGGATCTGTTCATGATCTGCAGGACACAGTCAGCCAATGAATTAATTTTCTTACATCTATTGGATTAACTGGCAGGATTAATTCTGGTTTCAATATTATCATCTCTATCATTATATTCCTACCTACAGCTTCAGAAAACTTAATAAAGCTATATTCTTCTACAAATGGAACAAGAAGACACAGTCTCAAGCTGTGCCAGGGGAGATTTAAGATGGATGGTAGGAAGAAGTTCTTCATAGAAAGAGTGATTGGCCATTGGAATGGGCTGCCCAGGGAGGTGGTGGAGTCACCATCACTGGAGGTGTTTAGGAAGAGACTGGATGGGGCACTTGGTGCCATGGTTTAGTTGATTAGATAGTACTGGATGACAGGTTGGACTTGATGATGTCAAAGGTCTTTTCCAGCCTGGTTAATTCTATTCTATTCGCAAACCATTTCCAATTTATTGAAAAGTTGATTGTTTAGTAGTTCTTTATCTTTTTTATCCTTCTTTGGAAGGAATGGAGGCATTAGCTGACTGTCTGCAGTGTCTTTAAATGCCCCAAAGAAATACAGAAACTCAGGATTTAGAACCTGATACACTGTGTTCTGATTTAAGTGTGATAATTCTGGAGGGGAAAAAGAAAAAAAAAGTAAGAAAGAAGAATTATTTAGAAGTATCTATTGCTTATCGATTTTTTTTCTAACTAGGATAATGTATTACAGTAGTCTCATTTAGCTTTCACAAGCAGGATGGTGAAGGATAGTTACAATCTATGATCCTGAAGGCTTTTCCCTCAGAAAAAAAAAAAAAAAGCCCAGATCACGTCAGATAGAATAAATATACTATGTTAACAACAACTAAGTGCTTTCCAGTCATACATAAAACAAATTAATTGCTTGGTTTTGATTGACTGTGTTACTGTATTTGCTCAAAAAAAAAAGGAGGAATGCTGAGCTTCTGCAATATTGCCACTTGAAAGCAGACCCATGGTAATGCGTGTTTTTGTATGAGAGTAATACATTAAATTAATAACCACATTACAATCACACAGATTTAAAATATTGCTTACCCATGGCACTAAGAGGATTCCTTTCATCTTGAAAGAATATTTAAAAATTAAAATATGATTTCACCAGCATTAATCTGTTTCTTGTGCAGGCCCATAAGGCACATTCTAAGTGCATTAATGCATCCCTGAGCTGGTGGTTTGTATGATAAGATGAGGTTATAATGAGCCACTTCCTAACAATACAATGTACTGGTGGGTTATTGCTCTGCAACTTTGCTTGGGAGCAATTTGGAACTCTCATAAAAGAAACAACTATCAGCAACATAAAACAAAGTAGAAAGTTTTATACTTATTAACCTTTACAGATTGTGATTTGTAATGTATTTATTGCACATATAGCCTTGGTTTCCTTAGCCAAAATTAGTCTAAGCCACATGCTCATTCATAAAACATCCCACTCCAGAAACTTCCCACAAGTGAAAAATCTTCCTGAGGAGAAAAATCTTGTACTTTATAATGCAACCCTGCTTTTGGGACCTCAGAAGTCTTTTCACCAATTAAGTGGTACAGATGAGACTTCACAAAGGCTTCATAAATGAAAATTGTCATTGGCCATTTAGAGCTGTGGTAAGGCTCCCCCACAGTTACAATGTTTCTGCATCCAGCACAGCTATTCACATCTCAGCATAAAAATTGAAGCATTTTAATAATCTAATGTAGTAGGAACTATTACAATGTCCCTGTGCCTACTTTCACAAGTACTACTGTCAAACGAGGGCCTCTAACCTGCAGGTCCTGTTGGAGCACACAACTACTGAGCTAAGCTACTAGACTGCTAACCATCATCCTTTCATTCAACCTTCCTACATATTATTTAGACAGAAGTAAAAAATACTTTTGATGCACAGCAGCAAAAAAATGCTTTACCAAAAGCTTCCAGTCAGGAAATATCCATTTCAGAGCTACTAACATTTGCTGGTTTTGTTGACCCAGAGACATGAGGTTTTGGTAATTCTAAACCAGAAACATTATAGTCAAGATAACAGTAACTCTACCATAACAGTTGCTTTTCAAGCCCACTTACTATGCCACTATACACTACTGTTATCTTCAGGTCTCATTCTCCAGGGCACATGAAACTTAACTGAATACATAATTGCTATTAATATGCTTTAATGCATCTAGTCCTAAAGAGGCTTACACAAATTATCATTGCCACCCCTGCCTGAAGTGACCTAGTTTGTAATTGCAAGGGAGACAGAGGTTTAGAGAAGCAATGCAAGACAGAATAGTTTCATCTCTAACACCATCTGCTATCACTACAAGAGTAATCCACTCTTGTGGAAGTCTTGTACACTCCAACAACTTCCTCATCTGCAGAAAATGTACTGTGTCCTCCGTTGCATGTGTCTTACTGTTTGTGTAGTACTAACAGGGGCTACAGCAGTGCAGGATTTGTGCAAAAGGTGATCAAGAGGGAAAGCAGAGAACTGTATGCAAATGTATGCAGAGAAATGTTTGTTCAGAGCTCACACTGTGACAGAAACTCTTCTTGCCAGAAACTTCCTTGACCTCCGTACAAAGTGACCAGTTTGTGCCTTTCATGAACAATAATGTGCAATGACTACAGCATTTGCTCTGGCTCATATCTGCCTCTTAGCCTCAGGGTGAAGGGAGATGCTTTATTTTTTCTTATGGTATAGAATGATCCCAGGACTATTTGTTTTTCAGTTTACATTTACTGTGCCTTGATGATACTTGTCCTACCTTTTGTAGCTCTCATGATACACAAAAGGTAGGTTGTTCAGGATAAGTCTTCTGGAAATAGCTCTCTACCAGATGCTTGTTGCTGTGGGTACCAGATTTCCCTTCCTTTCACAGATTTTGAATCCATCTTCAAATGAGTACTGAATTCTTATCACTGACACTGCTTCCAACTTCATATATTGAAATGTATGTTTTAATCCATAATGTCAGATCACAGATCATGGAGCAATAGGTAACAAAGACACTCCCCTCCTCAGATAGTCATTAACAACAGGTTACATTTACAACTTCTCTGAAGAGTCAGATTGCTTTGTCCAAGCTTACAGGAAACATCCCCTCCTTTCCCCCTTTTCCAATTCCTCCCCACCAGCCTCCACAAGAAGCAGCACTGGGAAGGAGAGAAAGAGGGATTGAGCACGTAGGGATCTCTTGGGTTCTGGTGAGACGTGCAGCCTCAAAAGAAACAACAGATGTCTTTCTCTCAGCTCAACGGGGAACCTTGGGGAGTTGTGCCGTTTTGAAGCAAAGCAAACCCAAGGCACAGCTGTGAGACAAGCCACCGTGGGCACATACAGATCTTTATTTTCTTCACATCACATACTTGTTTGCTTGTCCAGTAGATTCTCATCAAGGACTAGACCCAAATATAGCATAGTCTTCAGAGCAAATATCATATTAAAATATTTTAAATGTCAAACAAAATAATTAGAACATCATGTTGATTGCATTTTTATATATAACAGTTTCTTTTTCAAAGGTACCAAAAAAAAAAGTCATCTAAAAAAAAAAACAAACAACCAACCCCACACAGTAAGTCAAGACTTGTTGCACTAAAAGCTAAAACTAAGATTACAGCACCATCTACTGATTTAATTCTTCATTTTTTACTTTACCTACAATGTTCTCCTACTTGAAGCCAACAAGAATATTGCAGGTAGAAAACAAATTTATAGTAATATTGAATCTGCTGTCACAATCTGAGGGAAAACCTCCCACGTTTTTGTTTTGCAGTGCATGGTATTCACACAGCCCACCAGCTGTTCATTAAAATAAAACCAGAGGCTCAAAAGGTTCACAGCAACCCTAACCAATGTAGAAACAGCAGTTATTAAAGTATCAGCCTGAAAACAATTACAGACCAGACAGAGATTTGTAAAAGCAATACAGCAAGATCAAAATAACTTAAGAGGGGAAAAAAATAAAATCAAGGGGGGGGGGGGGGGGGGGGGGAGAATTAAAGGATCAAAACACTCTTAAGAAGAGAGACACCCAAAAGACTCATACAAGGTGGAAAAGCAGGAGATAAAAGTGCACCTGATTTTTTTTCCCTAGCTACTTTTGTATTCTTAACCATTCCATTTCCTGGACTTGTCCCTTCTGCTTCTATTAATGTAGTGGTTCTTAATTTCTTAAGCATTTGAACAGGAATTAAGCACTATGCTCTTGGCCTCCAAATTATCTCTTTTTTGGATATTCTATGGCTGGTCAGCATAAGGAGATAAAACTTTCAAGGGTGCATGCCAAAATTTACCTGTTGGAAATAGATGTGCAATAGTTAGAGTCCAGCATAGAGCCACAAAAATGATTAAGGGAGGGGGATGTCTTCCTTATGAAGAGAGACTGAGGAAGCTGGGGCTCTTCAGCTTGGAGAAGAGGAGACTAAGGGGTGACCTCATTCATGTTTATAAAGATGTAAATGGTAAGTGCCAAGAGGCTGGAGCCAGGCTCTGCTCAGTGGTGCTCAATGACAGGACAAGGGGCAATGGGTGGAAGCTGAGGCATAGGAAGTTTAGTGTAAACATGAGGAAAAACTTTTTCACTGCGAGGGTGACAGAACACTGGAACAGGCTGCCCAGGGGCTTTCTAGAGATATTCAAAACCTGCCTGGATGTGTTGCTGTGTGATCTGGTATCAGTGATCCTGGTCTGGCAGGGGGGTTGGAGGTCCCTTCCAACCCCTAACATTCTGTGATTCATGAAAACAATGCAGCCCAATGGAATGACCAGTCTCAGGATTTAGAGTATTCTCAAGAATCCTTTTTAAAGGAGAAATGTTGTGGATGTACAACAACATTCATAAAGGCTTCTGATGAAAGTACTAATGTCTTGTCAATTAAATGAACTGACAAGACTTGAGATCAGTGAGTGACAGACAACTCCACCACAAGCCAGACATATCCAGATCTTGACAAAAGCGACAAGGAAAGCAGCAGTACAGGTCATGCACAGAGCTAAAGGCAACTGCTAAGAAAGCTTTCCAAACAAAAGCTTCCAGGCAGTGTGTTAGACTGTAGAGGGAAGCTAGGAACTCAAAACTTCTCTGTGACAATTTGGAATCTAAATGAATGTTAAGAGCATACCAGACTGGTTCCCTTCCTCCATATACCCTCCTGGAGCTAAGACACAATATGAATGCAATTAACACTTCAACCAGATGTTCCAACCTGAGACAATCTGAAATGATTTCCTGTTTCTGAGCACTACTTTAATGGATCCTCAACATTGTAACTGCTTTTCTTAGGTGTTTCAAGTACACAGATTGGGATGAAAAAAAAGAGTGCCATAGGAGATGCATTCTTTAAATATCTCCTTCTGCTGAAGTGTGGTAAACTCATCTCCAAATGTTTCAGAGATAACAAATCTAGAAAATAACCACTTTGGAGATGTCAGTTGTTCTTCCCAGGAATCATCTCAGTTGCCACTGAGTAGAACTGATACAGCTTTCCTCAATTTCATCTCTGTTTTTTGTGTTGATAGCTAAAGTGTGGAAAGGTTCATATTCTGCCAAGTCCCATTTTTGCTATTCAGGTTCAGCTATACAGCCTCATGGCCAGAACCCTTGGATTGCCTGACACTGGCAGGTCTTTTCCTAGCATATGCCAATTAGGCAGCTGCGTACAAGTTCATAAGGTCCCTTGACAAAGGGGAGTCTGCAAACATCGGGCTGATACACATTGTCACTAACTCGAAACATCTGAAGCCCTCCCAATGCTGTGACAAGCATGTGATTAGGCTAGAGACTCTTTTGGAGGCTACAAACAGAACCCAAACCCCAGCTAGGGCTTGGGTGAGTGTTCGATCAAAGATGATAACTTCCATAGATAATTTTTAGCTCATCAGCACTTCATAACGGGGGTGGGGGGGGGAACCAAAACACCTCACATTTAATGAGAAACAACTCTTATGAGTGCTACCCACAGAATCATAAACAAACACACAAAGCGTTTGGACTAGATGATCTCAAAGACCTTTTTCAGCCTCAACCCCTCTGTGGTAAAAACATAACCCAACGCAAGGGCCCAAACATGTTGTGGAGAAGCCAGCCTAATTCCTTCTGCTTAATACTAGCATCCAGTGACAAATCACTGCCCTTATGGCACATCACTAAACTACTGACTTTAAAAGAATATTCCTTTTTTTTTTTTTTTCCCCCATCTGATTTATATTTAAAACCTGCAATTGAAAGGGGTTTAGCCCCGCCCTGTGAAGTCCATCCTTTTTTTTTTGCCTCAGTTTACTTTGTAAGGAGCTTCTGTGCCCTTATTTTAACCTACCCGTAAGTGTTACGAAAAGACAGGCTGAACATTTCAGTATTTAGATGTGTTTTTCTAAACCAATAAGCTATTTAATAAAACCCAAGTCAAAAAAAGTATGCCTACAGCATGGATGGCAGCAGCAGCCCATGACTTTAAAATATTCATACATTCATTTATTTCTCCAAATAAGCATTGCATGCACAATATCATCTTTAGTTCTAATTTCAAACTTTCATTCTGATGATTTATGAAGACTCACACAATGTCTTCTCTCTGAAAGCTGTTACATATATAGTTTCATTGTTTTGTTCCTTCTTTTTTTTTCCTCCTTTGATGACCCCCAATGATCCTGCACAGAACTCTTCTCATGTATATCGTGACAAGTGCAACAATGCAGCCTGCCAGTGTCACTGCAGTTAAGAAGCTGCAGCACCACACCAAGGGGATTTCATATGTGCTATTTCCAGTATTTTTTACTATGTGACTGAACTGTTATCCAGCTCTGAAATACTGGTAGTCTGGAGAGGTCGTGCCAGTGACAAAAGAATGAGCCACAGTTTTTTGCATGCTTTAGGACCATGCACGCAATCATTCTGTAGCAATGTTAGCAAGGACCCACACTTTCTATTTATTCATTTATTTTTTATTAGCATTTTGTATTCCACTCTTTTCGCTATCTGCAACAGCTGTAATTTGCTTCCTGTATCCCTCCCACTCAGGTACTCAGATCCTCCCTCAACATTTACAGCAGCTACAAAGAAACACATCCACTTCTGTCATTGACAGTAAAAATGCACTGCCTGGGCATTTACTGAGTTTAAGGGCTTACTGTGGTGTAGGAACTTGAGCCTCATTGTGCATATGCTGATATAGTTTCATTGTATTATCAATACCTCAGCAGCCTGACCTAGCTCCTTACCTGAATCTACAGTATTTGGCAGAGAACTGTTTCTCAGCATATCAGAATTTGTGTCTCATGTTCTGTAGGGAAATTGAATCCTGAGGTTTTGTAGCATTGTTTTCTGATGCTGGGCTTTTCACCCCAATGCAAACATTTCAGACTTCACGTGGATAACTAAAGGGAAAACCCTAGAGTTACACCATGCTGTGCTCCATGTTATTCAGCTCAGCCTAATAGTTGCACAGAGGTCATTTCCACAGTAAATATCTTGAATTTCTCAGTGGAACTCTCACAAAAAAATTAGAGGATGGCAATGTTTGTTTTAAGCACAACAAACTTGTTCTGGGGAAAAGTTCTTGACATTCAGAATGAGTTGTGGGACTTAGAGAGTGAACTTGGCAGAGTGATAAGCTGACTGGCAATAATAGATTAAAAAGTGTAGGAAAAAATATGATTTGAATCAGATTTGAAAAGTGAAGGCAGCCATGAAGTATGCATGTTAAATCAGAGAGGTAAGAGAAATTGCATGGCTCTTCCAAGGTGTTTCCAGCTTTTCTGTGCCCATTCTGAAAGACAGCTATAGGTGAGAGGAAAAAGTGACACACAGACGTGGCCAAAAGAAGGCTTCTATATATCAGAAGGTCTGTTAAACTCAGGTGAAAGTCTTAGTCTTTTCATGTCTCTCACAGCAAAACACAAGTTTCATTTTGGGTGGCTCTCATAACATCAGCATTGGAAGTGACACAGTTGAAGTGTCCTAAATGTTGTAAGGAAAAAAATCCTGAGGCAATATCCACATGCACATTCTGAAGACTCTGCTTAACTATTCCTCCTCTCAAGGTGTTTCCTGGTAAGAACGAAAGAAAATTAGGTTGTATACTGACAAGTAATTTGTCAGTATTTGCAAATATGTTAATACTGCACTAAAACAGACTGCTAAGCCTATTCAGTTCTCAGAATTTCTCAAAGTGTCGGCTTTTCTTCACACCAGTTGTTAGAGACAATGTTTTTGGCATGTTACTCAGATTCCCAGACAGCATAAAATGCCTCTCTTGTCTCAAGTCAGATGCTGAGTCACTATAAAATTATATTCTACCTCCAACAAAGTCAACTGCAACAGATAAAGGGGGGAAAAAAACCCAACCAAACAAAAAAAAAAAAAGATTATTTCCCCACTGCCAGCCAGAAAGGAAGCAATTTCAGAGTAAACAAGGAAGTTAAAAAAAAAAAAAATCCTATATACACTTTAATGAAGACAGCTTAACTTCTTTTCACTCTGTGAAATAAGTTAAACAAATTGCTCCATTCATTTACAATGATGAATGGCTGCTCATATGCAAGCTCTTTATTATATCTAGCAAGAAAGGAAATAGCTTTTACATGCTTCTGGAGTTGTTATTGTTTTTCCCTTCTCTTTTATTCTGAATGTTTAGTGTCCATATTTTCAGTGGGAAAATATGACAGCTATTGTGTGCCAAAAGAGTGGTAATTCATCTTCTATGACTGTCTTTATGTTGTCACGGCTTTTCTAAACTCTTTTTCACACAATTACCTAATCCACCAGTGTACAGTCACTTCTGAAATGAAACTTTTTCATTTAAGAACAGAGGTAAAAGGATTTTTACAGTTTTTAAAGATTCAAATATTGTAGAAAGGCTACAATAAAGTCAGGCTGAACAGATTCAGTTCTTACTTTCCTTATGGACCAGAAATGAGAAGCCTGGATGCAGGTGGGCATCCCTAATATGAAACACAAGCCTAAACCTCCAAACACTTAGCTTGACTTATGCTTAATAGTATTTTAAAGATTACATAAGCAAAGGCAAATTATTCCAAAGCTGCTGCAAAATTGGACACTGTTATTTATGGAGTATCTAACAGCCAGCAAAGTGGAAAGTTACCAGTTATTCCTTGCTAACTTTCCTATTCAGAAATGCCTGGTGATACTTGACACATTTACATGAGTGAGAGAAGACAGGGTTTTCCATCAGCATCCTAATCAAACAGGTTAAGGACTAGACTAACCAGGGTGCATGTGCAAATTTCAAAGCTTCAAATCTCTGACTAGATTTAAGCATAACTGAATTCCACATGTATCTACAACTTTTAAAGGAATAGTTTGTTTCACTTCATATGGTTTACACCTTTTTGGTACCCGCTCTTGGGATGAGAAGCAGCAAAAGAGCATATAGGTACCTTTTCAAATTCAAAGCCAAAAGAAAAAACACTTATGACTTCATGGTGCCATCTTAAGAATACCTCCCCAAAATCATAGAAAAAAATAATTAAAAAAAAATAAAAATCAAAGAATGGCTTAGATTGGAAAAAAACTCAGAGATGATCTGCTCCAACCTCCCCACTTTGAGCAGGGATGCCTCACAACCAGACTCAGCTGCTCAAGGTGTCGTCCAACCTGGCCTTGAACACACACACCACACCCCCCCAGGAAGAGGAATCTCTGCCCTCCCTGGGCAACCTATTCCAGAGGCTCACCACCCTCCTACTGAACAACTTCTTCTTAAGATCCAGTTCAAACCTACTCTTCCTCAGCTTCAAACCCTTCCCCCTTGTCCTATTGCTAGACATCCTTATGAAAAGGCCCTCTGCAGCCTTCCTGTAGGATCCCTTCAGGTAGTGGAAGGCAGCTCTAAGCTCCCCCAAGAGTCTTCTCTTCTCCAGGCTGAACAACCCCAGCTCCCTCAGCCTATCCTCATAGCAGAAGTGCTCCAGCCCTTGGATCATCTTTGTGGCCCACCTCTAGACTCACTCCAAGAGCCTGCATCCTTCTTATGCTGGGCATTATCTACTACAAATAAAACTCAGTGGATCACTCTTGCATGACAGACCAACTAATCCTGGTAGTATGTGGTGTGGTTCACTTAAAGTTTGCTTTCTTGCAAGGTACCTTAATATTGCCCAAATCATGCAAGTGAATTGGCTATCTTTTTGTAAATTAAAGCATGATTACAAAATGAGTTCCCACTTAAAATTTCTTTAATGGTTGCTACTGAATGGAGTTTTTTGCATCATGACCAGGTTGAAATCAGTATTTAAAATTAATTATGACAGCCATATAAATTAGACATAAGAGACTTCTAAAACTAATTAGAGTCTGAGAGTTTAAATTTGATGTCTGTCTTGGTGTAATATCTGCTTTATGGATTAAATTAATAAAATTAAGACAGCATCATTATAAATTTCCACTTCCATAGCTCCAAGTTTCACAATTACATGCCATATTTGAATGATAATTGAATGAAACAAAATTATTATGTTCATGTCTGCTTTCCTACAGAGTTTAAAACAGTCTTTTTTTGTTCCCATTCACAAAAGTCACAGCTGCTATGGTAATCCCAACCTGAAGGGCACTGTACATTAAAGAACTAATAATGTAAGAATGGAGTATACTGCATGTGTACCATGGTCTTCAGGGCCTGTACTGCACTGAATAGACAGCAAACTATTGTGCATAGCCCCTGCCTGTTCTTCAGTGACCATCAGTTTTAGCTGAAAGAATAATAATGATGAATGGAGTTGATCTTTCAACAAAATCCTGCTAAAGCCCTGAAGACCACAAAGTGGTTATCCTTTATGAACAGAATCTGCATAGAACACTGTGCTCTGAACCAAAGATTTGTTCTGTGTTGCACAAATGATAGAATCATAGAACTGATTTGGTTGGGAAAGACCTTTAGAATCATCAGACTCTACCAAGTCTGGTGCTCAGCCATGTTCTCCAGCACTGTATCTGTGTTTTCAACACTTCCAGAGATGGGGACTCAACCACCTCCCTCAGGAGCTTTTTCCAGTGTCTGAGACCCTTTTCAGTGAAGAAGTTTCTCCTCACATCCAATTTAAACTTCCCTTGGTGCAACTTGAGGCCGTATCCTATTGCCCCATAGCTTGTTACTTGGAAAATCAGGGTTCCCAGTACCTGAAGCATACAAGATGATCTATGCTATCCTCTTGTTCTTCACACTTTTAGCTTCAATAAAGAGCATTTTAAATAACGTGTTCCAGTTCAAGTGCCTCTTTAACTGAGATAAAAATGAACCAGCACATTCTGGTACTGAACAGCTACCAAGTTATATTTAGAAGATCAATATGCCTAATAGTGATTTTGAAAGAGGATTTATGCTCGAGACAGCTTGGATTAACAGGAAATATGTAAAAATTATAATTAAGCAAAAAGAAGCCTGTCAATTCCAGAGCATGTAGAATTAAGGGCAGTGAATATTCATTGGTTTGTATCCAACAGGAAAGTTCCCCTTTGCTCCACAGCCAATTGCGAGTTCTGTATGCAAACTGTTCATGCCAGAAGAGACAATTTAACAAGCTATGCATTCTCAATTTGATGGACTTGCAAGATGATACCAAACCCCTGACATATTAAACATCACAGTTTCTGAGATGGCATGTAAATTGAAATCATCTTCTACTATCAATGACACTGTTCAGCACATATCTATCACAGCACAGTGTTTTGAAACAAAACTTCAGGATATTCTCTGGGAAACGTGCTTGGAGCGAAGAAAACACTTTGAAATGTGGACATAACATCCAGTGACAAAGGATCACAATCCTGGCTGGAAGATTTGCTTTTGACATTTGTGTTTTTACAGGCAATTAAAATTTAATTTGGCCTGTGATGAAAAGCAAATCCTTTTATCCCATAGCTGCAGTCACAAGAGGAACATGTTGCATTAGAAAGCAGTAGTGTAGCTTAAGGTTTCATATTTGCCATTTGTGACACTGAAAAAAAATGGATAGGAAAATGTACACAGGACCCCCATCCTCCAGATTTTCTGCCTATTAACTAAATGTGATGCTACTAATATTCCAATATGCAAACTCTCTTTTCAGATTTTAAGTAGAATGTTTGACGTGAAGTAGACCTGCCCATCTGAAGTTCTTTGGGATAGCATCAAGCCAACCAAAAGCAAAATAATACTGCAAGAGTCATTGGATGAATGAGAAATGCAATGAAAAAGTAAACTCTATCCCAACCAAGTATCAGGGTATGGTTAATTACCTACTAGTCATACATTGGATCAAAACTGCAGGCCACCTTCCCAATTCATACTGCACATCTTATGAATTTCCAACTTTTAAAGGTCAGAAATTTTTCTAAGATGCCAAAAAACCCCATCTCTACCTTAGCTGTTTCACAGAGAAACAAAGCCAAACAGCAAAGTGCACATAAGGGCAAGTGTAGCTATTTACATATGGCCACTTATCCAACTTTGATTCAGTGACATGGGACATTGAAATGACACCTAAAACTGTACCCAAGTATCAAAAAGAACCATTTAGTGATGTGTTCAGGCTCATATTCAGAAAGATTCTACACCACAGCACCCACTGAATGAAGATCTGGGAAGTTATGGTTCATTACTCTTTGTCAACATTCTTGCACGTTAGTCAAGTAAGCAATTTAGAGACTGTGTGCAGTTTATGTCCAGTGCACTTGTCGTTAATTAGAAACATTAGTAAGTTAATCACTAGGAACTCATTTGGTACCAATGTGATAGTCAGCTGTTACTCCATATACACCCCATTATAAATTAGCATTAATTAATGCCCATTTATACTGTGTCATTGTTCTAAATCTCAAGAGTCACGTGCTCTGTGATAAAAGCATCCAAACCCAGAATCTCTTCATCATTTTGAAATATAACAATTTCTGGTATTTTGACTGCTATAGCAGTAAGAAATTATATAAAGTGATAATTGGCAAAGAATCTGTTGAGCTCTGACAATTATATAAGACATTAAGTCTACCGATGACTATTCTTTTACATGGATGACAGGAAAGAGTCATATATGTTCTTATCACTCTGCTGCAATAGGCAAAGCAGCTAAATTTTCAATAATAATCATAGAGTAACAGCCACATTCATGTAAAATAAAAGTATTTTTCCTCATGTAAAATGCTATTAGCCATATTTGAAGGCATTATGCTCAGATATCATTTTTTCCATTTCACTAAATGACAGCCATTAAATGCAATGGCAACTGCATGACAGGGATATTTTTATTACTTCAAAAGGAAGAAAAGGATTAAAATGAGTTTATTCAAAAGTGTGATTTGTCAATTTTTCCTTATCAAGGACTGTATGGGACAGCTTTAAACCTAAACACTGCGATCTGACCTCCCATTTGAATAAGTTAATGTGATCCAGTGTTCTTAGAAAAGTAGTGAAACCTATCTTTTATACGCAGAAGTCCCAAGAGGAATTTATGCTTTTATACGGTCAGCTGCAAGGTGCCATTTCCTTTTCATCATGCCTGCTTTTATCATATTGTAGCTCCTGACAGCTTAGAGGTTCTTTTTAGAATCTGGTGTATGAGCAACTATATAGAGACTTTTTTTTTTTTTTGTAGGAAGGATTCCTTTCCAGCCTCCTAGGTTTTACAGTCAAATAGAATTCTGCTGCCAGAAATCCCTCTCTTATATTCGAGAGGGACTAATCACCATATTTGATAGTGGAAGCGTCTTACCTTAGCAACACATGGAACTATAAATGACTACCCCACAGCATTAAAGAAGGGGTTTAGACACATCAGGTTCTTACATTCTGTATCCTAGGAACTGTAGCGAAAATAATTACTTCATGTATGTACAACGCACAGAGATAGGTAGCATCTAGCTGGACAAAATACTACTCATTAGGGATTTACTTGGAAGGATTATCCTCCTCCTAGCAGCTGTTTTTTTTCCACAGGAGATCCTATATAACACATTTTTTGTTTTATTGAAGTCTTTTCTGTAAACATTCTCCTGATTGTTTACCCTAATTTACATTTTAAAGCATCATGTATATAAAAGGTTGTGTTAATTTAAAGCCCATTACCTATAAAAAGGAAGTATATATTTATTTAACATCTTTTGTATGCTGCTGTTTTAAAGCTCTTGGATCTCTTGGCTACCTTGCTGTATAAGCTTATTTCAGGGTAAAAAAATTCTTAAGACTTCAAGAGAGGAATTAAAAGTTATGTATGCAGTGTTCTCAGCTAACCTGGACCAACTCTGTTGACTTCAACAAAACAAACCCCATCTCTATTAGCTGCAAATGTCATTCAGATGAAAGTGAGCTGAAACAGAGTTACATAAACTACAGATGGAATTTGGCCATAAAGGGCAATCAGAGAGAAACCTTGAAAATGTAGTCCCTCAAACAAAATTATTTACAGATTATGTACAAAACCTTTTTCATTTTTTACACAACAGTTTTACACTGCAAGATATAAAGTGTTCCATTTTTCAGGTTGATAGTGAAATAAGTTATTCCAATGACCTCAAAGAATGAAAGGTGTAGTGTGGAATAACAGCCAGAATACACAAGGTCCATATATTTACCTATTTCTTCTGCTGTTAATTTGCTATTACACAGTCCAATATTATTATGATATCAAAGACAGGAAGACTTTCCTTCAGTGTCTTCATTATTCAAGACCATATATGCATATTTTATGCTCAAATTCTACCTCAACATATAGAGTATTTTTAACTCTGGGACAGTCCCTTAGTAGCTGAAAACAGTCGCACCAAATCCAGTCCAGCAATTGTGCTTTAAACCAGGAATGTACAATTCTTACATTCTCCTATAAAAATAAAATTAAAAGGTAAAGAAGTGATGAGAACACAAGTGCCAGAGCGTTGTTCGTTGTTAGTACATATCATAATGGGTGCCTTTTCTGTTCAGAGTTTGCCTTGGTCCCATGTGGAAAGTGACATTTCAAATGCTAAATCACTTGAACTATGCCATTCAGAGGGAAGGCTCCTCAGCATTTCAGCTAATACACTACAATCAAGTTTCTGTGCCTCTCCCTGAGTTTACTATGAAAATCAGACATGAAGGGGTCACACAGTAAAGACTTCCTTTGTCTAGGGATCATCACAGAAAAGCTTTCAAGTACATTTTGCTTTACAATTTGCTTCAATTTCTGACAAACTGGAAGCACCTGTTTACAAAAAAAAAAAAATAAAAAAGAGCTGTTGACTTGAGTAAGCATTCCTGACTAGTTTATACTGGCTGATTTTCCCCATATTTTGTAATTTGGATTTGAATATGTATGCTCTGTAACCCTCATGTGCACAGCTTGGCAGCCAGTCTCAAGTTTAATGCATGCAGCAAGATAGAACCAATGTAATCTCACCGCTCAAGATAACAAACAAGGTGATCTGGGCACAGTAATTCTCTGCTAACCACATGTAAAACACAGATTAGTGGAAACACCCAATTAAATACCCTTCCTGAACGTTAAAAGAAATCATAAAAGCCCCTTAAGATATGCGTTCAGCTCATGAGAGTTGCAGAAACTAATCACTACAACAGTGAGAGGACATTTCAAAGACAAAGAAAGGAGACTTTAACAGTGTGCATTTCAAGCAAAAGTTCACTACCAATGAGAGCTGGTACCTGAAGCATGCCTTGACCTGTACTTCATGCTCTGCTTGACCAAGCACTTGTGGGTTTTTTTTGGATCAGCAAGAGAACTCTATTCCAGCTTCAATAATTCTGTGATTCTGTGACTGCCAGATCCCAAAGCTCCTATTGAATTTGTGGGCTTGCACCTACGTATGTACAGGGGCATGATAGACTTAGAATTCCCTTCCTAAATCAAGTTGGCAACAAAAAGCCAAGTAATATTTTACAGATTCCTAAGCCACAGAGCACCAGTGGGATATTAGAGATGTTTGTATCCTTAATATACCACTCTTGAAATTACAAATTACATTTTTCCCATACAAGAAGGTTGCAGCAGTTTGCATTCAAGTTTCCATCAATGATAATCAGATCAGTTACTGATCTTTTCTGTACAACAAGGTCTGTATGGGAGCTGTTACTGTTTGCTGTATGGACATAATACAGTGGCTTTGCATAGATTATGGCCTTAAGTGTCAAAAAGCTATGCCAATAATATGCAAATTAATTGAAGTAATTAATATGCCAAGTACTTAATTACTTATTTGTGGTACAGGAAATGCACAGAAGTTTTGCAAATACACTTCAATATTATTAAAGTTGAAAGTAAAAGCTGACAAGTGACATAACAGAATGATGTTGACAGTGTCTTTCACATCCATAAGAGAACTGGCAAAAACTTATCACATTCCCCTTCCCCCCCACCCCACCCCAAAGAGCATTTCCCCTCAAATACTATAACATATCTGTTTATTTCATGAAGATAACAGATCTATTTCTTTCTTCAGGACTATTTTACAAGTAACAAGTGGATTTTAATCAGAATTCCCTTACCAAAGATTCACTGATCAATATAAAGATATTCTAGCCAAAGCAAAACAACCTTATTGAACAGTATCTACATCAACTGCTTCACACTGGTACTTACTTGAAAGATTTCAAACTTCCAAAAAAAGTTAATTTTAATCAAAGAAAACAGCATCAAAACAGTCAGACCTGTCAGGTTTGATGGCTTTACAGTTTAAGTGAGCAAGATTAACTACTGACTCATTGAATAAATCATTTCTAATCAGACTTTGTGCATGTGTTTGGAGTTTGCAATTTAGAATGACAGCAATACAGCCTGTCCAGAACTAATTGCTATAAATATGCCAGATGTTGAAGAAGTCTGGACATATTCATTGTTTTGTTCTCCCTTACAAATACCATAAGGGTGCATAAAAGCACCATTTAATGGCACAATCTATAGTTACAGCATTGTAAGTCAAAAAATTTACAAATACAGAGCATTTACTAATATTGCAAAAGTTTATTTCTCTTCAGAATTTCTGTTAAAGCCTCAGCTAACAGAGGTAGGTTTGGTCATACATTTGAAGGCTTGCTCAAAGAGCTTTAGTCAACGGGAAGAAACCTGCATGCATATGTGCACATCTGCACACAGCCATGGGTGGCAGTACTAAGGTTATCCTGCCTGTACTTACTATTATATCTAAGAGCACATCCATTAAATAAAAAACTAAAAAGTAACACTCCCCAGTCCTTAAGATACCCCACTGTTCTGAGCAGATCCAAATAATAAAATCTGAGTAAACTCAATTGTTATCTGAATTCAAACACTGTGACCTCAAGTAATAGCTACAGACACAAAGGACTTGAGTGTTGAACTAAATTCTGTTTCCCTTCTGAGCTTTTTCACATAAAAAAAAAAAATCCAAGAACATGTGAAAAATTGGAATATATCAAATAAAGTAACTAAATCTTTCTGATGAAGTTGCAATTTTGTAAGGAGTACTGGCATGAATAAATTTCAGTAGATTAAAATAGGTTAATACAGAGACCATACTCTCTTGGCATGTCACTGTAAATTCTCAGATACCCAATCCATGCCAACTGGGTAGTGTTTTATGTGCCATTACATATTGTCATCTGAAGATAAAAAATGGCCAGTTGCACAGGTATAGGCTAAATCTCATTAAATAGCCAGTGGGAATTCTGCTTTAGATTATGAAGTAAACAACTCCTGAGCCAACAGAATCGGTTTTGATTCCCTTGTCTTCAGTTACCACATGATTAATTACCACCAACCTTACAAACATTTGTGCTCAAAGACTCCTTTGAAACTGTTAAGGGAGTAAAGATAAGGATCACAGCCAGAGACAATGAAATTACTATCTACTGGATGATGTTGTCTAAAGTCAAACAATACAACTGCTACAGACACCTGCGTGCCATGGCTTACTGCAAAAAAAAAGGCTTCTCTTGCTGTAATTATGAAATGCTTTCAAGCCACAGTCTAGTGCAACTGCTATGAAAATACTTTCAGAACACAAATATATACATTCAAAATATTTCCCAACAATTATTGTAGAATCTTTGCATTTGTTGTTTCTCAGGGTCCAAACCCAAGCAACTGGCAAGATGAAGTAGTTTAATACCTTCTGCTATTGTCAACTATATGCTAACATTAAACTCACAAGCATGACAGCTATTGTAGTAGATGAAGTGGAGAGAAAAAGATGGGGAAAGCTATACTTGAGGGCAAGGGAGAGTGAAGGTGGATAACTCAAGAGAAAAAAATATTCACATGCACATGTCATGAGAAGAACTTACTCTGCTAGGGATTCACACCATGGTGCTAAGGAAAACAAAATGGTTCTTGTGCCAAGAGACAAGACATACAGCATGACAAATCTGAAAATGCTATGAAGAACTCATGCTCAGTTTTCAATGTGGAAAACACCTGAATTTATTTTTTTTTTAAACAAAATGTTTACCCTGAAAGTGACTTCAACCAGGCATCAATTTACTGATTCAATGGTTGAGTATAAGATTCAATTTATTCACAGGATGTATATGCAAAAATATTTCAGAGAAACTACTTGTTTGAAACTTATTGCTAATTTTATTTTTCAGCTGAAGCATAACATTAATAAGACTGCAGTCAAAGGCTAAGAACATATGTTATTTGATGTCTTAGATGGATCATGCAATGCAATAGATGTTCTGAAGTCTCATTTTTAAGAGGATCATCAGTGTGAAAGCTCTTAATACACTTCTTTACTCTGTCAAGATCTCTAATACCTTCAACTAGACTGCCTGATATGCCTCAAGGTAGAGCTTCCTTGCTCTCACACAATCAAACACATGCAGCATCACAATGAGTGCATGAAAGACTGACATCCATAAGGTGCACCCTGCCAAACATTTCTCTGTAGTCTGACTGTTCCAGGACCCAAGCATAACAGTCACAGCTAATGATGTCAGCTGCCACAGCACAGTGCCTCAAGCATCCCTCCCCAAGGTCATTCAGCAGCATTTATTCACATTCATGTTTATTATTGACTTGAAGCCCAAATGCAATTATCCTTCCACTCTGTCCTGACTTCTGAGGATGCATAATGGAAATAAAAATCACAGAACACAGCAATCCTTATGCCCCCAAACACACCAATTCTGCTGCTCTCTCTCAAAAGTAAACATTTGTAATAGCAACTTACTTTTTGGTTTTAAAACACTCATGGGAAAGAACACTTAAAACTGCACCTCCCTTAAATGAGTAATACCGGACCCAAAGAATATAGGTTTACAGACAGCTAAAAAGCAGGTACAAAAGTGAGAAACTGTGGGAGTCCAGTACTTCTCAGTGATCCAAGGCTAACATGCATCAAGGCAAGGTGGAAGTAGAGTCAAAGTGAGCAGATGGTTGAGAACAGAAAATTATAATAATAGTGAACTGAAATAGTTCCAGGGAAGAATGAACAGTGGAACTTCACCAGGACAGAACACTTAAGACAAGTATGCTGTAGACCATTGTTTCATGACTTAAGAGCAAACCCCAAAGCATTCAAGGAAAGAAGGAATGTTCCATAAAGCAGAGTCCTACATGTTCTTACAAGTAGGCACAGAGGGGTATTTAACTTTATTGTTGGTATTTAGGTTATATTTCTGGGACATATTCATTTAAGGTCTTACTGTGAATAACAAACTTTCTGGTCACTTCTCTATCTGACAAGATTTGTTGCTTCAAAGATTTATGTTGGCTGCCTAGCAACATCCTCATAATATTAAAGTAAAATATACAAGATAGGGTCCATTCCTTTTGAAAACAACTGCAGTTCATTTCTTTGAGTCCTATTTCAGACAAGTCCTCCAGAGCAAAGTGTATCCCAAACAAATAACAGCCAACTGCTACTTTCCATCAGCACCAAACAAATGTTTAATAGCATGTGTACTTGGTGCCCCTGCAGCTTTCAGTAAAGAGTATAAGTGAAATATGTCACAACCAAACAAGAAGAAATGTTAAAATACTTCTCAGCCATGGAAAAAAGAGATAAAGCACAGATAAATTCCCACAACAGGGCTGTAAGCTGTTTTGTTCAAACCACAGGGAGGCGTCAAGATGAAGAGAGAAGTTTGTAACACTCTGGATGCAGAATCTCACTAATGGGTTTCTAGATGTCAGAACAGCACGCAAAAGAAACAGCACAAATCATTGTTTCAACTCCCACACATTCTCATGCTCAGTGAAAGAACAGGGAATTCTGCAGCCATGAAGTCACTGTGCACATTTAAGAAACAAATTGTGGCACCACCTGATGAATCCAAAGAATTGTGAAGTCAAAGGTCATGTTTGCCCTCCACTGATAGCACAGCAAGGTCATTATAGAACACAACATCAGAGCGTTTGCCATGCTGTAACTTGGACACTGTTTTCCTTGTTACAATCCTTTATAAGAATGTTCTGGTAAATTTTAGGCATTCACAGTCCTCAGTTTATGCTCACTTTCAATCTCTTTCTTCCTTTATGATGCTTTTTTGGAAGAAATGTTGGGTTTCCACTTTTGAGACTTGTGGAAGACCATTTTCAAGTGAATGTGAACTGAACAGAACTTTCAATATACGTATCCCACTCAGAATAAAAAATGAAATGCTTTTTTCTTCTGTTTCCAATATTGCTTTTGGACACAGCTGGTGCTTTCACCACTTGTCTAGGCCAATAAGGACAATAGTTAATGCTCCATTACAACAAACATACTGTGGTTCACCTTTATAGCATGTTAACATTTTGTAGTATAGTAGAAGTTGCAAATTCCTAAGAGATTTTTATTTTTCTCAGCATGCCAAATCATACATCTAAGGCTGCAGGGAACTCCTTTCCTTTTGAGGCTTATATTCAAACCTTACACTGAGTAGCCAAAAATAATACACTAAAAGTAATTCTCTTATTTCATCATGGTTATGGAATTCCACACAACCATTCTACACTGGTATTAACATGGCACTTCCATTGACATCATAACCACTCAGGCACACACACTGATGGTGTAATGAGTCCTCTGGGGCTGTTACCACATCAATGGAAGTTTGAGAGACACTTCATTGACACTGTAACAGCTCCAGTGCCTGGAACGTGATGGTAATGGCTCCTCCGGGGCCGTTACCATGTCAGTGGAAATATACATGAGATACTTCTGTTGATGTTATAAAAATGCTTACCCCAGCATCACAAGCAAGACCCCAAAAATATGGCAACAAAAGCCCCCAGAAATTATCAAGCTAAATAAAAGCATAAAGTTCTTAAGGAAAACATCAAACTGTTTAAGCTTCACTAAAGAGCACTCACACATGAAAATGCTAGCAAAAAAAACCCAACAAATAAACACTTACCTCCTCCTAGAGAAGGCACCAGCAAACAGAGATGCAAAAAAGCCCTGCTTCCCATTCTTAAAACACCAGCAAGGCTACTGGCCCTTTATCAAGTCTGCTTATCATGAATTTATTATCTGAGGCTGCAAACTAATTACCAATCCATGTGCAATTTGTTTAACAAATCCGATTAGGTTTCACTAGTTATATATGACTAAAAGCAGCTGAGAATTGTAGTACTATTAGAAACCATGAATGATTCCCCTCCCCCCCATCCTGCAACTGAGGAAGGAAAGGGGAAGGGGGGGGGGGGCAGAAATAAAAAGAAGAAAAAGAGAGAGAGAAGAAAGACGAGGGGGAAAAAAAATCTAATAGAATCTACTAGTACTAAAAGGATTAACAAGGCTTAGATTAGAAGCCTATCAAGTCCTCGCACTTATTGACATGCTTCATTTGTAATACAGGTGGGGTCAAGATGACTCAAGGAAAAAAGCTCAGGGAAGGAAAATCAGTTTGTAGTTTGTGAACACAGGGACTGTTTGAGATACTGAACATGCTTATTGATCTGAAACTCACTTGGTGCAAGAATCCATAGATTGTGTAAATATGATAGATAAAAGGAAAGAAGAATCCAAAGTTTCTGAAGAGGTGTGTGAAAAAGAATGTGAGGAAGAGACATTTCCCAAAAACTGTGGAGTCAATGGGGAAAGAGGAGGGCTGCAGCTGGCCAATTTCACCTGTCCTTAATGCACTGATATAGATAGAGGCCAAAACAGGGCACACCAGACATATATTATTAGTTACACTGCAACAATGGTTTTACTGCAACCTCTATTTCTGATGGAAGAGAGGTGCTAAGTGTTTACACTGATGACATCTGGTCTGAGCAAAAAGCTGCTCACAAATACATCCCCAGTTCAGTAAAACCATTAACAAACACTTGGGTTTTGTGAAGACTTTAAATACATGCTTAACTGTACCAGTCCTTAAATGTGACAGGAACCAACATGACTTTTGTATCAGCTTCATACAGGCAGCATTACTTGTTTTTCTTGCATATATACTAACCTATAGAATACTGAGCCTTGTGAATATTGAAATAAGAACTTTTGCAGGTAGCTTTCCTTCACTTGTTTACTAATGCTATCATGGCAGAACATTTTAATATGAAAAAGCTAACTTGAGCAGTTAGAACAAGAATTTGCTGAAAAACTTGTTTATTTCTCCCTAACATCCTCATCTTTGATACTTTGAGTTCTATCCTGTACTAGTTTCTCCTAGAATTGGAGTTTTATTTTAGGCTCAGCAGCACTGGTGTTCTGCTCATCCGGGGCAGCTCCTTTCTGCTCTTGCTGTAATTCCTTCATGACTGTGTCTATTAATGTATGTCTATATTTTCAGGCACAGAACAAGCTTGTACACAGTAGGTTAAACAAGAAAATGATGCAAGCATTAGCATGTTTATAACTGTCATTCCTTTGTTTACCATGCAGTGATGAAGACGTAATCTCCACAGCAAAATTCTGTGATTCTCTGCCAGCTGGCTGTCTGCCTTAACTTAAGGGAATAGTAATAAATGAAGCCCAAGCAAATGGTCACCATCTGGGTGAAGCTCAAGTGAGCTTGTTTGGACAAGGCTCCAGGGTCATGTAAGTGAAATGGACTTTAATGTTAAGATGCATCTGTGGATGTACAGTTGCTCCTTATATTAAATCTGTCTTGATTCACTGCAGGTGCAGAAATTTGGCAGTGTTTATAAACTAGGTATAATTTAGAGGGTTTTTAAAGATGCACATTGTTTATGTGTATAAACAGCCATCTGATGCCCATCTTTCAAAGCAGCCTTGAAAACAGGAAGAAAATAAATTAAATGGCTGCTCCATGCCCTTTTCCTTTTAAACAATGCCTTCTACTGGGCTTATTCATGCATGTTCTTTCTTTATTTTTATCACCACAAAATAATAGTGATGCTTTGCTATGATTAAGTACTTTCCTGTTGGTAAGGCTTTAAGATTTTTGAATGCAAACCAAAAATGTTGCACTTAGAATAAATACCAGGTGAGAAGCATGTGCATTTTAGCAGCTACAATGTAATGTGTCATTAAATGTCTTATATTTTGAACTCCCTGCTGTAGGTGAATCCAGATTCAGCTTTTTTCCACTTCTGATTGCTGTAATTTATTGGTTTTACATTACATTTTAAGCTTTCTCAAGCCATTTGAATTTTAGCAAGATACAGGATCTTATTCAGTGAAGAGTTGATTAGCTTTGAGAAGATTAATTAATTATTGTTCAAGCTAATTTCATGCCTGATTCTTGGCACTTTCAGTTGTTTTGTTTTACTTTACTCAAGTCATTGTTCCTTTGAACAGTACTGCTTAGTGTATCTGTGTATGACTTGTAACATTAGGAATCTTCCCTGACTCTAGCTGTAGTTCTGAGTAATTTTTTGTTGTTGCTGCTGATTTTTTCCACTTTTTTTCCCCCCATACAAAGGTATTACTCCTGGTATAGCTTTTCACTAATGTGAATATTCTTCTTTTGTAATTCTGTCTGTATATGTATATATGTTGCATATGGAACTGATGTATGTTTCAGGGGGGAAAACCACCAACCAACTGAAAAAAAAAAAAAACAACTAACCACAACAAAAGCCCAAACAACAAACCTAGAGCTGTGTAATGTTGCTGTTGAAAATGCATAAGCCTACAAGCAGAAAAGACACTGTAAGTCAATGTGGTTGACTATGGATGAATCTAATATTATTTGCCTTAAAAATATGAAAGAACATAAATTCCTAGTGCACAGCTTCATACTAAAATTGGAGAGATTCTGATAGTATAGTGGCAAACCCTGATTAGCATTGCCATTTCCAGTCCCTGCCACCCACATGCCAGGTGAATCTCTGTGTGCTTTCTCCTTATCTGTACAGGGACTTACACCTTCAATGGAATTTGGTTTTGCTTGCATATCCAGGAAGGAAAGAGGAAACTTTCTGGCAGGTACAATAATGTTTTCTAGCACTGTACAATCACTGAGTACTGCCTCAGCTGGACTTGCAATGCATTCACCCTTTAAGTTAACAGAACTAAGACATAAGCAAGGGCTCTTGTGGCTCATAAACAGAAACTCTTCCAGCTGAAGTAAAGGGATCATCCTTTTCATTGAGCCAGTGGGAGCTGTGCTAATCTTCTCAGTTGGGAGTCACTCTGCTTCTTGCAAAAGACTGATTTAAAATCATTCCTTTGAGGGCAGCTGGGGTGCAGAATTTGTTTGGGAATTAAGCAGATGCCCCTCAAAACTATGCACTTCCTTTTAACATCCAGTTACCATAACAACTGTACAGTACTTCTGCTCTCAAACAAGGCACTTTTTTTGTGTGTATTAGGAAGCTTGCACTCCAGGAGAGAAGCTGATTTACTCTCCCTGAGGAAATGTACCATATGACATGCAAAATGTCAGGGAGTGAAAAATACAAAGTGGAGCTATAAAACCATGTTGGAAATAGAATAGCTTATATGATTTCAGAGTTCTTACCTCTTTTTTTTTTTTTTCCTTTTTTTCCCCCTTCCTAATAAATGGGCAGATGAAGTCAAACTGTACCATTAACAGTATTGAGGCATCAGCAGCAGTACGGATTTTTATGGCAATGGCTCTGATAGGTGCTAAATTATGAAAGGCTTGAATGTCATACCCTGCTACCCTTGGGCACATGTAAATAGTCATCACTAAGAAACCTGCAGATGCCACATTTATGTCCTTTACTAAGATACTGGTGTATGGTGTTATTTGGCAAATGCAATATAATAATGATCAGTGTAGCTGGTACTGATCTAGGGAGTTCTATATGCAATCATTTAAGGATCAGACTCTTATTGCCCACTGGCATCTGAATAATAGTTGCAATTTTATCACCTCCTCATGCATTTCTGTGTTACAATTATCTTTTCCACTTTCATTATAGAAAGTCGGATCCACTAGTGTACATGTGATCAGTTTCTCTAGAGAGAGAGCTTTCTAGTGGCAATAATGGTTGTGCCATAATGTCCCCAAAACTGTTGTGTAGTGAACACACTTTATCATCATAATATAATTCCAAGTTGTCATATGCATGCTTGGCCAGATTTAAGGTCAGAGAATTGTTTAGCCTGGAGAAGAGGAGGCTCAGGGGAGACTTCATTGCTGTCTACAACTACCTGAAGGGTGGTTGTGTTCAGGAGGGGCTTGGTCTCTTCTCCCAGGCAGCCAGCACCAGAGCAAGAGGATACAGTCTCAAGCTGTGCCAGGGGAAGTTTAGGCTCAAGGTCAGGAGACAGTTCTTCACTGAGAGAGTCATTAGCCATTGGAATGGGCTGTCCAGGGAGGTAGTGGAGTCACCATCCCTGGAGGTGTTCAAGAGGGGATTGGATGTGGCACTTGGTGCCATGGTCTAGTCATGAGTTCTGTGGTGACAGGCTGGACTTGATGATCTTTGAGGTCTCTTCCAACCTTGGTGATTCTGTGAAAAAACAGCAAATCCAATGAACTATAGGGACATCAGAGAACCCTTTAAAGCTGCTGTGCAAGCAACTGTAATACTGAATCTGCATTTGAAACTCGCAGGTGGCTTTCTGAGAATGAAAACAACCATTGCATAAGAATTCCATGCATTAGTAAGAAAAATATAATAATAAATTCCCTAAATTCATATTAGATTGAATTATTCTACAGAACCTAATTTGCCCCCTAATCCTGATATGTGAGGTTTAATCAGGCTTTAGGTGTCTAGAAGCTAAATCATTACAATGTTCAAAATTTGTGGTACCTGGTTGCATAGTAAGATGCAAAACTCTGCCATGTCTGTGCTTTGGGCTTCCTTTCTCGTGTGTGTACAAATCTCAATTGGTATCCAGAGATCCTGATGCTTTTTGTGTAGTTTTAGTAGTTAAAGTACTCAGAGGGAGAGAGATGAGGGTTTAATTACCTGCTCTGTGGTTTCCTCTCCTTTAGATCTTGAGTTTCACAGTATAAAGGTTTGATTTTGAAGCCCAGATCTAGCTAGAGGTAAGGACTGACATAGCTGCAAGTTCAGGAACTTGATTATTAAAGTATTTGGCAGCTTTAAGCACTCCTTTTGTGACACTAATGTCTTCTTTCATGTCATTAACCATGACAGTAAACTGAGCTTTTCAGTTAACACTTGGGAGCCTGAGTTCTACATAACTCAGTTTCTAGACAGATCTAAGAGCTTCACTGGATCATGCTTGTTAGCCTCTATAAAGACCTTGGTTTAGAAGTTTCATCTGGTGAGAGTCAGTTTGATCTTGGGTAGAGACTTGCAAGGTTGTGACTATCTATGTTTTGTATATTGTATAAACATGAAGGAAAGCAGTTAACAACATGTTGTCCTGCAGGCAGAGCTATGCCTGGAACGCTTCCTCATGTGGGTTCTCCTGCCTGGAATCAGTGATTTCTACCTCCTATTTTTCTCATAATCACAGGAAAATAGAGGCCTTGCCTAAAGTCTGTTACTTCAAGAGCATGGCCTCCTATCATAATTTGCTGCTACAAATCATGGCAATAAGTGAGAGAATTGAACCTTAGCTGCTATCTTTAATGTAATAGTTGATTTGCTGTCTGAGAGTTGCACTGGGCATCTGTACCCTTTATCTTGATGCACGATTTGGCTTGCAATTAGTTTCCTAACCCAGATAAAATTAGCATTCAATTCTACAGTCAATAGTCAATGAGCAGATAGGATTTATGGAGAAAAAACCCCAAATCAAAACAACAGCATACAGAACCATTTTGAACAGCCATTTACTGATTTGAATTTAATCACACAGGAAGAGGTGGTGGTGGCCCAACATCTGCAGAAAAACGGCTTCAAAAAAAACCAAACAAACAACCCAAAGTAAAGAAAAATGAAAACATCAACCAGATCATTCTAAAAGTTTGTTAGAAATATTTGACACTGGTCTATGCCTTCCATGTGTCCACATCTTTTTGTTCTACATTTATTCCTGCATTTTTATGTCTGTACAGAAAAAAACAGAGCCTTTTTCTTTTTCGTTTCTGTTTAGGGGAGTATGCTAAATACATATTCTAATTGTTGGAGGGCACTTAAACCTACAAGAAATGAACTTAATTACCATTTAATTAACTCTAAACCAGATTGATCAACAAATGTATGATTAGGTAATTACTACCTTTTTTTACAAGTCCTGCTTCCAGTAATAGAATGCAGAAAGAAGAACACGAGTGTTAAGACTTGCTCTGCCATGTGGGAAATGCGTGGAACCACACTATTGACATTTCAAACTGCAGCAGCTACCACTGCAACAAGACACTTTGTAATGTGCAATTCAGTGCCATGTTAAGGTATTATGTACTTTATTTTAGCAACTTGAGTAATCACAAAGGCCTCTCATGCTGAATAAAATATAATTGACTTGCAATTTACCGGCGCTGCTTATGAAATAAGAAAACATTTGTTAAAACAGTTTCTGCTGCTCACCTACTTAAAGTTCTATTCTAATGACTTGAGTTACTTTCTCCACTGTTTACTTCAAAGTCTAATCACTCAGTGATATTCATAGAGCCAGATGTTGCAGCACCGTTTGAGAGAAATGCCAGCTGGCCAAGCTGTTCCTCTCTCTCTCTTTTCTAGGAGGGGGTCCCTCTTTCTCGAAACTTGCCCATTCCACATCTATTATTTCTCCTCAGTTTATTTTAGGTGATTGGAAAATAAGGGAATTTACCGTACTGTACAGCAGATTAGGATTTGAGGAAGAGGGTGGGGAAAATAATGACAGCTTTTCTAGATCCCAGAAGACAAAAAAGAGTACTAAACCTTGAGGAATAATACAATACGTGTGGGGTTTGGCTTCCTCAAGTATCTTAAATGCAAATGACATTTAAAAAATTATTTCATTTTTACATTGTGAAACAATTTGAAGGTTGGGTTGTTGGCAGTTGTTGTTTTTTTTTGTACTCAGAACAAAATGAATCATATATCAAATTGTGTCTGGAAAGAGACAGAACTATCTATTAAAAATCAAGACAGGTAGCATAAAAAAGTGGCTGATTGCTTTCTTAGCAACTGCATTGTTTTCCTTCTGGTTTCAGGAAATTGTCTTGAGATTGGATTTCCCCTTATTCCCCTATACAGCAGCATGCAATATCAAGTAATTTTTTTGTTGTTGTTAGTTTGCTTGAAATACATTTCCTTTTAGGTGCTATGAAGACTTATTACGTAACACAGAAACATTTCATCTTCAGAGGAAGAAAAGACTGCCTACTTACTGTGCTTAAACAAAACTTTTAGCGTTGAATGACTCCTGAAAACCATTGTATTTATCTTTCACTGAGTTGATGGGGTCATCTAATTCCTTCACACTAAAAACCAAAAATGTCATTGTGTTTTGACCCACAGCATATTTGCATGGAGTATTGTCAGCGTTCTGAGGTAACATGAAACATTTGCATTTACAGCTTTTTGCTGAG
The DNA here is from genome assembly GCF_014839835.1 of Dryobates pubescens. Classification (NCBI taxonomy): domain Eukaryota; kingdom Metazoa; phylum Chordata; class Aves; order Piciformes; family Picidae; genus Dryobates; species Dryobates pubescens. Next base: position 8,081,069 of record NC_071630.1, read on the forward strand.
GAAACATGAAACACTTGCATTTACAGCTTTCAAGATGAACAGCAAGAATGTCAGTTTCAGCTATGGCTTTTCAGGATTTTTTATATCTGTGCTGACACTGTCTTCAGTAGTTGTTGAAAGTGTGGAGCTTTCAGGAACTTCAGTTTTCAGTCAGTATGATTAATAAAGCTTAAAGGAACAGGACCACTCTCTACAATTACAAGAAAATTTAATTCATCTGAAAAAATGAGTAATGATTTATATTTTTGCAATAGAAATCTAATTCAGAACCTTTACTGAAAACATATTCTTGATCTGATAGCTGAGATAAAAGTTCATAGTAAAGAGCAGTATTTGAGCAACATCTCATAGACCTCATTATGACTAAGCTAAACAATGTTAAGAAACATTAGTCTCTCTTCACTTACTGTTCAGTTGCTCCTCTGAGTGAAGAAGAAGATAGAATAGAATTAACCAGGTTGGAAAAGACCTTCAAGATCATCAAGTCCAACCTATCACCCAACACCATCTTATCAACTAAACCATGGTACCAAGTGCCTCATCCAATCTCCTCTTAAACACCTCCAGTGGTGGTGACTCCACTACCTTCTCTTCATTCATAAGTATAAAAGGAAGGGTATAATCCTGGTCATGGTCTGGGATGTCAAAAATGTTTATAGTCTTAAACTGCAAAACTTTTAGTGCTGTCCTTGGCATTGGAAGTGAAAGATTTTAGGCTGTAACAGCTGTGACATTTATTATCTCACCAATATCACGAAGTAGGAAAGGGAATTAATGAAGAATATTGTCTAATTATAACATTTTGTTATCCTGTATAAGTCCTGGTTTTGATAATGAAGTAACATGGAACCTTACACCTACGTAAGGCCATTGAATACAAGGGATTATGTCTGTAATGTGGTATGCATCTTACTCTGAGGTACTGTAATGGCTTTCTTTTTTCTTCTGTTGAAGAACTGGATGAAGTAACTTCTATATTAGTAGTAAAAACCACATAGCCATAACATAAAAAAAAAAGAAAAATCTTAGTGCAAGTTGTTTAACAAAAGTTATTTATTGCAATTTCCAGTAGTTCTGCCTCCCTTATTCCAGTGTACCTAATTAGATACTTCATACCTTCACCTTTTTTTCAACCATTTTGTACATTATATAGTAATCACCTTTATAGAGTAGACAGGTTGTCTTCACTCAGAGAGTGTAAAGTTAAATGAGCTTTCAACTTTACAAGTTAAATGGAAAGGTTGCTTTCTAAGCTGTGTTTTTGAGTATCAATTTGCAGTTAACACTGCTGCATAATATTGGAAGATGTTGAGAGCTGTGTGTGCTGCTTTTAGCCCCGTTATAAAAAGCACTAATTGTAAATGTTGTGCAAATATGTTTGATTTCAAATGAAAAGGAAAACAGTGGGGAAAAAAACACAACCTGATTCAGTGATAGGTAATGATAGCATCCTTTGTGTGTTCCTCAAGGGAACTTGGTCCTTCAGTGCTTTTGCAGCTCGTGTAATCAATATCTTTGATATTGTTATATCACAAGACTCTTGCAAAGTGTTGCTCACTTTAGGCCATCACTGTGATCACTTAAAATGTTCCTGTTACATACAAAGAAACATTTTTCTTCCTTTTTATTTGTTGGTTTTTTTTTTTTTTTGTTTTGTTTTGGTTTTTTTTGATACTGAGCCCCCAGGGCCTACACTTCCTCTTATTACCACAAGTAAAAGTACTTGCTAAGCTTTCTGAAGCCACTCTGTTCAGATTGCCTCCAGCTGATGTGTAGAAGTTTATGTTGAATTACTTCAACCGTGCTTTGGGAATAATAGCGTGAGTTGTCAAAATTACTGAGATAAACAAAGATTGTGTTTATACCTGTATGCTCTTAAAAATAACACTGTTAGACAGCTAAGCTAGCGTAACCAGCTCGCAAGAATAACTTCTCACTTTTCTGTGTGCCTTTGTATGGCATTCAGTCTGAAACCAATTATGGTCTATGAGGAAAGATCAAATGGAGATAATTAATGAATTACGTATCAGTGGATTAATTCTGCAAAGTGAAGATTCTAGTTATTTTCTTGTTCTGTATTAAGCTGTTTATTGGTTTGGGTATTTGTTATGGATCAGTACAGCAACTTTGCTTTCTGACGCCAGCATGTGTACACTTCAAGGTTCAGCTACTTCCTATTTCCTACTAGACCTTTTTATTTTCCTAATTCATATACAGTGGAAACGAGTTATTAAACAAGAAAAGCTGTACTAAACCACGCTTGCTTTGAAGTGAAGTTATTGAGGCATGTTGAAGTAGGGGTGTGGGTAGTCCACACTGGCCTGTGGCAATAATAAGATATTACATTGTTTTTGGAAAGGGATGGAGATGTTAAGCAGAGATGACAAAAGATGAAGCAGGTCACATGTTTGGGTGTTTACCTGCTACTCTGGGCTGGTCGGTTTGGATTGGGACAGCATATTTGTTCCAAATATTGTTGCTTCTGCTGTCAAGAGGGACCTGATGCACTTTACTTCATGTCAGTTAGGGGAGATTTAGACTGGAAATTAAAAAGAAATTCTTGGCAGTGAGGATGGTGAGATGCTGGAACAGGTTGCCCAGGGAAGTTGTGGAGGTATCCTCCCTGGAGTTGTTCAATGCCAAGCTGGATGAGGCCTTGAGCAACCTGGGCTAGTGAAGCATCTCCCTGCTCATGGCAGGGGCATTGGAACTAGACAATCTTTAAGGTCAGTTCCAACACAAACTATTCTAGGAATCTATGAATATTTGGTTGGGACAAGCTGAATACTTGGATGTCCAACAGAAGTTTTGTGTTATTGGCTAAAATATACCTGGATAGTTGCTATAATTTTGCAGATGTCAAACTCTTTCTAATTGTAGCCTAAACAGTGTTAAAAATTCCAGCTTGGGTCAAACTCCTTTTTAAAATGTTCTAAGGACTAGAACATCTTGTGTGATGGCTGTAATTTGCTTTGATAAAGAGAAAAAATTTTAGCTCAGGTGAGAGTGGCTTACTATTTGAAAAGTACATAGAACACTGCTTAAAATGTCACTGAATGGCATAATTGGAACCCTCCTGAAGCCTTTAATATTAAGTGTGCAAACCTGAACTTTACATGGCATACAAAGATGGAATAAAAAAAAATCCTCAAACCATAAAAATTTAAACAAGTTGAAACTGTATAAAGCTATATTAAAGAAATTTGCACTAAAATATCCTTTTCTTTTTTTCTTTCTGCATAGCATCAGTGTATCCTAGACATATGTGAATGCTCTCCAAACAATGAGCAAATTGAAATAAAGCTACCAGTGAGAAAAAACATTTCACTTAAAAAATCTAAACTTGGAAGATCAGCATATTTTCTGAGCACTTGAAAAGAAGTGTTTAAGAAAAAGCTGGGTGAGGCACTTAGTGCTGTGGTCTAGCTGATTAGTTAGGGTTAGCTGATCAGCTGGACTTGATGCCCTTGGAGGTCTCTTCCAACCTGGTTGAATCTGTGAAGTTTGGATTAATGTTTTAAAATTAGACCAGACAGTTTCCTACAGAATTGTAGACAATAAGAGATAATTGAAGACACAGTGTGTCACCAAAGGCTTTCTCTGTCCCAACAAAAGAATGATAAAAATGTTTTGAATATGTTCAGGTGCACTGATGGTTCTAGGCTAGATCTCCAGAACCCTGACAGGCTGGACAGATGGACAGAGTCCAAAGGCATGAGATTTAACACATCCAAGTGCTGGGTGCTGCACTTTGGCTAGAACAAGCCCATGCAGTATTACAGGCAGGGGTCAGAGTGGCTGGAGAACAGCCAGGCAGAAAGGGACCTGGGGTTACTGGTTGACAGTAGGTTGAACATGAGCCAGCAGTGTGCCCAGGCAGCCAAGAAGGGCCAATAGCATCCTGGCCTGTATCAGGAGTAGTGTGCCCAGCAGGAGCAGGGAGGACATTCTGCCCCTGTACTCAGCACTGGTTAGGCCACCCCTTGAGTACTGTGTCCAGTTCTGGGTCCCTCAGTTTAGGAAAGATGTTGTGTTGTTGGAACATGTCCAGAGAAGGGCAACAGAGCTGGGGAGGGGTTTGGAGCACAATCCCTATGAGGAGAGGCTGAGGGAGCTGGGATTGTTTAGCCTGGAGAAGAGGAGGCTCAGGGGAGACCTTAGTGCTGTCTACAGCTACCTGAAGGGAGGTTGTAGCCAGGTGGGGGTTGGTGTCTTCTCCCAGGCAACCAGCACCAGAACAAGAGGACACAGTCTCCAGTTGCACCAGGGGAGGTTTAGGCTGGATGTTAGGAAGACCTTCTTCATAAAAAGAGAGACTGGTCATTGGAATGTGCTGCTCAGGGAGGTGGTGGAGTCACCATCACTGGAGGTGTTTAGGACAAGACTGGATGAGAAACTTGGTGCCATGATTTAGTTGATTAGACAGTGTTGGGTAATAGGTTGGACTCAACGGTCTTGAAGGTCTTTTCCAACTTCGTTTATTCTATTCTATTCTATAAAAAAGGAAACTTTTTAGTTAATTGAATATGACTATCCATCATACGACACGGGGAATAGCCATGAATACTGGCAAGATTTTCCTGCCTGAAGGCTTTCAGAGTAAAAGCATCTTTGTGATTCTGCTGTGATTATAGAACTCAGAGATGGAAAGGTAGTACAGAAGCAAGGAATTCAATGTGACACTCTGCAGACCATATGGAATGTTTAAGAGACTCTGGCCTTGTGTAGCAAAGGTGACTTTTCCTTGTTAATTTCTTCTTCCAGAAAAGATAAACCTTGATACCATTTTGGAGTTGTTCATTTGAGTAGAAGTTAAGGTGTGTATGCTGCAGGGAGGATTTCAAAGCAGCTTGGTTAGCTTATGGGTCTTTGCTAAGCCAAACCCAATACCTTAAAAAGGAGTGCATGAAAGTGTAATTCAATACCAAATGATTTAGGAAATGAAAGTCTCTCACTTAGCTCCTTAAAAGATTTGCCTTTTATGCTTATTAAATGACAGATGACAATTTGCAATAGAGGGAGAGAAGTGAAAACTATTAATTAGGACTGTTTTTAATATATACAAATGTAAGAGTATTAGTGTTATATTATGTGGTTATTTCACACTATGAGGGGAAATCTTTTCTTTGACAGATTTGTATTAGTATTGCTACACTGAGAACCTTCCAAGATTGAAACCAGATGGGATTAGATGAAAACTGGAAGATTATAATAATCTTCTTTATTAAAAACATACTGCTCATTCTCATCTTCTGTGACTTTGTGCTTTTATTTTTGCTCATTATTTTAAATCCCCCAAATTACCAGTCCTAAGATGTTAGTACATATTTGTTGATTAAACACTTTTTCTACTTTATTCTTTAAGTCTGATAACAAAATTAAAACTATCTGATTATTTTTTTTTAGCACCATAACCATTCATATCTTTTAAAATGTATATCATACAGGGAACTGCATGAAGTGCAACTGTCCAATTGTTTTGCATTCAATGAACCTGAAAGACAAAGGCAAAACAGGAACAGTGAATTATTTCAGTGAATTCAGGAGGCTTCCCAAACTACAGAATGGGAATAAAACCAGGGAAGAAGTATAGAAACTGTAGTTAGCTCCTAAGTAGTTCCTGACTCCTTCATCCACAGGGACAGATAAAAAGATAGCATAGGTACAGGATTAAAATATCCTATTTGAAATGGACAAAGACAGTATTGGATGAACTTCTGAGTGCATAAAATAATGTATAGAGAAACCAAGCTCTAGGATGCAATTTCTATCAATAAGACAAATGCTCATTACCTTTGAAAAGGAAATAAAAGACTGTTTAGGTAAATATTGCAGAATTCAGTATCTAGAGAATGTGCTCTCACCACTTTCTGAGGGATATATTAAAAAGATCTGCTTTGTTTCCTGCCTTCAGAAACAAAGATTTGCAAAGCACTGCGTGTCCTTCCAAATTTTGGATAATGCTGTGACAGATTTTTACTCTGGGACAAATTTATCCCTGAGAAATACTGATTATCTTTCCTGACATATATCAAAACACTGGTAACATTCTTGTTAGTTCTTGAAGTTTTCCTGTAGGGCTTGCCTTTACCCTTGTTTTAACACTAGTCTTAAAAATAGTTGGATATATTGTGGATTCAAGCTGTGATGATATTCCCCCTCCCAATTAAGTCTACAGGTCTCCTCCTGTTTTTCCACTTGATTTCTGTTCTGCAGAGAAGTTTCATAACTTTCAAGTTGAACCTTTATTTACAAGCATCCAAAGAAGAAAATCTTGGTGCAAGGAAATGAATTCTAAAAAATCCTATAAAAGGCATTGGCATAGGAGACCTTTTTTTAGGCATCAGAAAGTGATTAAGTTATTGTGCAATTATGTAATTTGAGCTCTGATTTATGTAAACAAGTTATAGAATCATAGAATCATAAAATCAATAAGATTGGAGAAGACCTCAAAGATCAAGTCCAACCTGTCACTTCTGCTGGCTTTTCTTTTAGCTATACTCATGCTTTTATTTCGTGGCTTGACTACTTACATTACTATATAATATCACTCTTCTTTTTCTTCTGGAAATCTATTTGTTTCACTCAGTTACCTTCAAACTTGCCCCTGAGTGTTTTAGCTGATAACCATTTTGCAGTATCAGTGTTTTCTCCCTCTCTGATCTCCTCAGCCTCTGTTATGCTTCTCTGTTCTTTGAGAGTTCTCAGGCATAACTAATTTTCCTCTTCCTGTGTGATTAAAACCAATAGCATAGATGCTCTCTGCACTTTCTACATCTTCCATGTTGCAGAACTCCTTCTGGGAGTCACTATGGACTAAATCTGTTATGTTGTCTTGGAAATTCTCACCTGTTGTCTTCTTGCCATCTTCCTCACACTCTTCATAATGGAAACCTCTTCCATAACTTCACATGTTTTTTTCACATAATGGCCTTTCTTTGGAAGTCTTGTACTAGTCATTGCCCCCCACAATACACAAAATAGCTTTTTGCTCTTTCTTGGCAAGTGTCTGTAAATGCTGAATTGTCTGAATCCAATGCTTATTTCCAGGCATACTTTTAATGTAGGGTTTTCCCTTTCATGTTATGTAGTTCTCTATATTCTCATTTTATACAGACTAAGGATGTTAGGATGAATGAAGCAAAGCTTTGGGAGGGCTGCTTGTAGTTTGTTCACATCAATTCAACATGCTTTCTAATTATTTGAGAATCAGTTCCTTATTTTTCGACTGATCAGGGTGGTTACTTAATATTTATTTCAATATGCTCTCAATCAGACCCATGCTGGAATCCTTCCAGACATGTTGGTTTATTTCAGCAAGACACTGGAAATTTTATTCTGCTACAGCTAACATGAGGGAGAAGGGAGGGGAAGGTTTTGGGTGTTGGGTGTTTTTTTTTTCACATATTATTCAGCAATGATTAATCTATTGTTGAATAATGATTTTAACTTCAATTTCTTGAATATATTTATTAATTTACCTCCTGCTAATATGCTGCTTTAGATGCCACTATTTTTTAATTCCTTTCTGTACTTAAGTATAATTTGCATAATGGCATTAAGAGGTCCACTCATGAGTGTTTGGTAGTGGTATGTTGGGCAGAGTGGATAGGTTGTAATTAGTGGCATCTGACCTTCAGCTTCATTAATATGCAAATAGAAATGCAGGGTACGAAAGCGTGGTGCTAATAAAACAACCAGTGCTTTGTGTATCAGATAGCACAGTCACAGTGGCTTGCTTTTTCTTTTAAATATATTTATTTCAGATAATATACCCTCATAAAGATGTGAACACATATAAATGCACATGTCGGCAAGCAAGGATATGTTTACACTCCCTACAGCTAGAAAGCAGAAACTAAATAAACACAGTGTGGATCCGGATCTGAAAGGTATTCAAAGGTAGGACAGTTGAAGATATTATACATTTTGATGTTTGTTTGATGCTGTGAATTTTTACCAGAGCTTCATATAAGAAAGATAGGTAGAATGTCAGCCTTTGGTTTCCCAATTGTCAGAAAAAGTTCTGAAATATGGCTTTTCTCACCTGTGCATTCCTCTGTGCACCATAGGTAGATAAGCCACATATCTAAAGGTGTGTCATGATCTAGCTGATTTGCTTTTAAATTATGTTGTGTGGATCTTCTCTAGTTCAAAAGAGAGTTAGTTTTGATCCTTAACATCTTTGGCTAGCATTATATATGTAAGGTGTGAGCAGGACCTCATCCTTAGCTAACACGTACAAACAGTGAGAACCACAATTTAAGACTTCAAGCAAAGTTTTTAAGCTCTTGGGACAATAGACTCCTAAAAGCTAAATTGACATTTTACTGTAGCCAGATTAATGGAGAGGTATTACTAAAATTATGACTTTTCTATCCAATACCACTAACTGGATTTTCTGAAAATGATCACATTTTAAATGGATTTTAAGTGCAGTCATGCTGACCCTACAGAAACCAGAACAATTCCAAGATTTCAGGTACTAAGCTCTGCTTATGGGATTTCAGCAGAAAATACTTCTCCTCCCAGGCATCTGAGTGGCCTTGGTATGCTGGGTATGGTTTAAAAGCCATAGTGGTGTTAGTTTGACAATTGGACTCATGGAGCTCATAGGTCTTTTCCAACCAAAACAATTCTTAATTCTGGGATTTATTTAAGAAACTAACACACTCCTGCACTTGATACATGTGGCAAATAACTTAAGTGATTTGAGATTTTAAATTTTGGAGGACTGCTTCCATATTTGTAATATGTGGAGTGGCATAAATGTGTAAGGAATATAAGCTTGTTGTGTTGGAATAATGAAGTTTTGCACCTTTCATAATAATCACAAAGAAACTGTTTTAAATAGAAAGAAATGGCCAGAGGTTCAAGGGCAGAGGTGCATACAGCATGTACTCATTGTCCACTTGTGTTTGGTTCTTTAGATCATCTTTTTGACAGGGGTTGGAAGAATTTAAATGCTTCAGCTAAGATAATGCGCTGAAGGTTTGTGGGTTTTTTATCAAAGCCATTTTCCCCCATTTTTTTAGCCTACTCATTTATTTTTCAGATGGCTTTTACTCCCTTATAGCTACTTTATGAGGTAGGACAGGATGTGAAGTTAGAACTTAACCACTAAAATGAAGTGGAACGCAAAGGTGACTCCCACAGACACCTTCCCTCTCACCAAACCCAGCCACTTCTAAAGCCCTGTGCATGTAAAGCAAGCTTATCTTCCAAGAAGCTGCAATTCAGAGTATATGATTAGAAACAGATTTTCATTCTTGTGTGACTAATTAGTCTATGTGAGAGGCAGATGGCAATGTGTGAATTTGTACAGCATTAAGGGATATAAGGATGTTCTTAATATGCAATTTAATTAGAGCTTAACACGTAATTTAATTACATCTACCATTATTTGTACTCAAATAAAAGGAAACTTCTAAATCTCTCTCATAATTCATTTGGTTGATACTCTACCACAGATTACTTCCCCTTTGCTACTCAGACTGCTATGAAATTGATTTGTTTGTTTGTTTGACGTCATCATTCCAATGATTGGATGTACCCCCTCCTTAATAAATGCTGCAGAGTTTTTAATAACCCCTCTGTTACTTCTACCTCTCCGGGACAAAACCCAGACCAACTTCAAAATGGGAAGGGGGTGGGGACAGAGAGAGGCATTGTCTTCCTTTCTTCTTCTTTTGCTTCATTGGGACTGCAAATCTAAACCATGTGCCATTCTCTTTCTAGTTATTTCCTTAAGTGTCCTTCAGTTCTAGGGTAACTTGAAAAACAAATCACTGTAACCTGGTTCTTTTTAATCAAGTAGTGGCTGAGTTAGGATTGGCTGAGCTTCTGTCAGTGGTTTTGAATGTTTTTCTGTATTTAATATGCGTGCATTCAAGTTAACATCAGTCACTAACGGGGATTATGCTAATAAATAACACTTTTAGGGTAATCAGATTAGTATGACAGGTTTTTAAATACACTAGTAAATCCTACAAAAGAGTAAGAGGATGGAGATCATGAAAAGGAAACAGAATGTCTGAGAAAGGAAAAGAAAAAAGCTAGTGGCATCCAATGCTGCCCAACTTGTGCTGGTAGAATTACTTGATGGTTTCTTGGGTTTTAGCAGAAAGGCAAACAGCATTTGTTTGGTAGCATTTTGGTTTATAGTACATGAACAATGTTTGGGAAGAGAAGTAGTATGAATGGGGAGTAAGTTGCAGATACATTCCTCTGTGTTGTAACAAAAAACATAGAATGAGTAAAGTTTCTTGACACTGTACAGTCTTAAGCATTTGAAGGGTTCATACCAACTGTGTTTATTCTGGAGGCAAAAAAAAAGCCCTCTCCTATTGTGGTGGTTTTAGGCTGGGGGGAAGCTTCAACCCACCACACTTATTTTCAGGAGTTAATATTTAACTACTAATGATACTAGTTTTAAGAGAAAATTTACTTAAATGAATGCAAAACAAAGCCTCCAATGTTCAGTGGCCTGTAGAAGTTATAGCTGCAATCGGTACTGATAGAAAAAGGTACTTTAAATAGTTTTGTTACACTATATGAATGATAGTTAAAAGGATGGGCCAGTGGTTTTTTCTACCCTGTATCATCCTCTACTGTACAGAAACTGCATTCTATATTTTCTGGAACTATACCTTACAAATTTATTAAACAGAATATATTTCCAGTTGTATGGCTGTTGCAGAGCACTGAAAGACACTGTCTGAGGATACAGAAGTAGACTGTCAGAAGCAGAAGTCAGTAAAACTTTAAGTGGAAAGAAAATATTCTCTTGGGAGTAGTCAGTGTCCAGCATGTATTTTAATACAGTACCTTGAATATCCTAAGGTCTTGCAGAAGTGAGGATTAAACATTGCCTTGCTGTGTTGTGCACCACTGTGGTAGTTTTCGGGTTTATGTCTGTTTTACTAAGTAAATAATTCAGTTCAATAATCACACCTGAATTCTGCATCAGTACAAAGCATGTGCATTAAACAAGACAATGCTTACTGTGTATGTGTCTACTCTGCTTCAAAATTTCATGTCTGTGGAATATCTCTTAGGAGCTTCTTTCAATGCTGGAGAAGTGTCAATGTTTTGGTTTTTGTTTTGAATTAGTCTGGGTTTGGAGGATGAAATGACACATTCACATCCATTCCAGGCTTATATATATCTCAATCATCTATAAAAATCACATTGCCAAAGCTCTCCCTTATTGGTGTGCACAGCAGAGCCACAATAAGTTCTCTTGGATCAATAAGCAACTTTTCACTTAAAACACTCCTCTCCCAAGTGGGTACAGTGAGACTGGTAAGTGACTGCCAGATTGCTGTTATTGCTGTGTAGTTGCATTCACTTCACCCTGACAGAAAGCAAAGCTTAGAAGGTAAGCAAGAAACTGAACAGCCAGGGGATGGTCATGTGTATGCTCTATAGAAACAGCATTGTTAGCATTTTGGGCTTCCTAAGTCAGTTCCTGCTGACCTTTTGTATGGTCAGAAAAGGTTTATATTTAATTGTTATTCCATCAAGTAGAATAACTGTTATTTGCTCTTCCAGAAGTCTAATAAATGATCAGGCTTTGCTTTCCTGGGAAGTGATAGGTAGACCATTAGTGGTTTGTACATGAGTTTTCCCTTCTTGCTCAGCTACTTCATATCAGTAAAGTAAATTCAGTTTAAATTTACTAGTTTAGTTTTCAATCAAACAGGTTCAAGGTGATAGCAGAAGAAAGGTGAGGCTTTAAAAAAGCTAAACGTCAAAGGAAAAATTCCCATATTCCTGCTAGCAGCAGAGATCTTTTCATCACAATGCTGAAGGCTATGTGACATCCAACTGCCTACCTCAATGAGGAGCAGGAAATCAACACACAACTTTTTTTTTACCTATTTCTTTGTTTCCTGACATCTCGCCCACTCCTTCCTTCAGATTTCTTTACCTTCTCCATGGAGTCAGTAATACAGAAGCGGTAAGATGGGATAATGATCTTTAGCAAGTGTTTGTGGTTAGAGGCTGTAACATTCTAGGGTATATCCATTAGAAATTCCTGGAGCAGTTGCATAGCTAAGACCTATAATTAAAACTCAAATACTCATGGAAGGGTCTGATGGCAGACACTAGGAATCAGCAAGATGGAGACAAAGTTACTTAACAGGTAAGATGTCAGTTTGGATTAGAGGATTTTGATATCACATGAGCACAGATACACTGCTAGACACAATTTATACCAGATTATTTAAAAACACTTTACAAAGTTATGGTATTTGATTAATGTCAAGATTTTGCTTTCACCTACAAAACAAATGAAACTGGATAATCTGTGGTGAATAGTTCTCCTGAAATCCACTTCTGGGTGAACTTTCATTTCCAAGCTCCTCTGGTTTTCACTTAGATGAAAGCCAATTACTTGGAAGTTATGCTGGGGAAATGGAATACCTGCAAGATCAGAGACTACATTTTCAATGCAATTACTTCATGCTCCATTGCATAAAGGATATACAGATTTTCTTAAGACTTTCTCCATCACACTTTTCCAACTATCCATTTCTACACTTACATAGTTCCAGCTTTGCCCTATATTTTCACATTCTGACATCAGCATGAAAATTTCTTTCTAGATAACCTTTGTATTTTAGATGTAGTTTTTAATGTGTGTGTGTGTGTATATATACATGAGTATATATATATAAAATTTAACCTTGCATATATCAAACCTAAATAATTACAAAATTAGTTGAAGAAAATGCTGGGAATCATCGTTAAAAATTAGAGTGTCTAATTATCCTGATTATTTAATCCTTTTGAACAATATGCTTCAGAAGAATCATCATCACACTGAATTCCCCAACATTATCTGTTATTTACAGAAGTGGCTATTCATGCCAATGTAACCTCTGGCATAATAAAAGGATTAGTAAATTCAAAGCATATGTGCCCTTTTGGTAGCAGATGGCAGGCTAGTGTCAGTTGAGATGCTCTCTGAGTTCTCTAGTGGCCTTTACAAAGTTCATAATTATTGAAAAGACTATTGTTGCATTTATTTTTTTCAGCAAAGCTCCATAACTATTATATATACAAAAATATAAACACATAAGTGGGAGCACAATAAATTATTTTAATGGTTTTTGGGTTTACCCGTAAGATGGATTCCTTTTTCTTTTCCAAATCAACAGTACATTTCAGTTGCCTTCTGTTTTGCCCAGGTTTCACTCAAGGGCTGTGCACTAATGAAAACACTGTGAAAATGCATGAATGTGTTTCTCACTTACTGGTGATGCTTCATATTTTGAAGAAGTAAGAGATGGCCACGCTTTTCTTGGGTTATTGTACTATGAATGTTGCTCCTTTGTATCTACAAGTATCTGTTCTGATCTGTTCTGGCATAAATCCAGATTCTCATTGGTTCTAATAGAATTTTATTGTACTATCCTAGGAGTTACTGCTGTCATCAGATCTCACAATGCCTTCATATAGTTCACAAATGGAATTGTTGGCCTAATGTGGCACATTGTAGAATGTGGTTTTATTGTTTAGAAAAAGCATTCTGGGTTTGTTTGGAAGAATTTGTACTAAAGAATCTGCTAAAATATAAAAACATCATTCAAAAAGATTCTGAATGAGTTTAGAAGTCTTATTTTTGAAGCATTTTTTCATGATTTTAAGAGGAAAGAAAGGATTCTTTTAGAACTGTTTATACAGTTCAGGGGATGGGAGCACTGCCTTGCGAGGAGAGGCTGAGGGAGCTGGGACTTTTTAGTCTGGAAAAGAGAAGACTTAGAGGGGATTTAATAAATGTTTATCAATATCTGAAGGCTGGGTGTCAGGAGGGAGGGGACAGGCTCTGCTCCCTGTGACAGGACAAGGAGCAATGGAGGTAAGCTGCAGCTCAGGAGGTTCCACCTCAACACAAGGGGGAACTTGTCTACTCTAAGGGTCCCCAGAGCCCTGGAACAGGCTCCCCAGAGAGGTTATGGAGTCTCCTTCTCTGGAGACTTTCAAAGCCCATCTGGATGTGTTCATCTGTGACCTGAGCCAGATTGCATGGTCCTGCTCTGGCATGAGGGTTGGACTTGATGATCTCTTTGGATCCCTTCTAACCCCTGACATCCTGTGATCCTGTGACATATTTTCTATGCCTATGGCACTGGCTGATTTCGTATTAGTAATGAAGAGCAAGATAACCACTAAAATAGTTTCATAGTCTTCTATATTGCTAGATTTTATGTAGCTTAAATCACTTCCAAACCATTCTATAATTCTATGCTATAATTAAAATTGTTTTTAAATTAATTATGCGCAAGGCAGTGAGTGAAGTAGTAACAAAATGAATGGATTTATTCTCCTTCCCTGAGAGTTTGGAAACTTCCTTTTGACTACCTATGCCTTTGGTTCATGTAATGCCGTTGCAGAAAGGAACCTTGAATAAGATTCCTATTACAGTCTAAGCATTGTGACAGGTCAGAAGTAGTAGATACCTAAATATGAAAGTACAACTTAGAGTTTGTTTTTCACTGTGTTTTCTCTACGAACAGCCCTATGAGGAGAGGCTGAGGGAGCTAGGATTGTTTAGCCTGGAGAAGAGGAGGCTCAGGGGTGACCTCATTGCCCTCTACAACTATCTGAAAGGTGGTTGTGGCCAGGAAGGAGCTGGTCTCTTCTCCTAGGCAACCAGCACCAGAACAAGGGGACACAGTCTCAAGCTGCACCAGGGGAGGTTTAGACTCGAGGTGAGGAGAAAGTTCTTCACTGAGAGAGTCGTTGGAATGTGCTGCCCAGGGAGGTGGTGGAGTCACCGTCCCTGGAGGTGTTCAAGAGGGGATTGGACGTGGCACTTGGTGCCATGGTCTAGTCATGAGGTCTGTGGAGAAAAGTTGGACTCAATGATCCTCGAGGTCTCTTCCAACCTTAGTTATACTGTGATACTGTAACAGGTTCCCTAGATGGTCTTTCTTGTTAGTGATAATGTTCTTCTACATCTGATTGCTATTCCAAGCATGTTTTCTTCCTCAGAGCATGCTAAGGATAAGCAAGACTGAGGCAGTCATCTGGTGCCTAGGGAGGCTGAGTATCTTTGGGAAAGAGTGGCAAAATAACAGAGCTACATCTCATGCTCTGGGAAGAAAGCTGTGGAGAAAAGCAGAAGCTGGGTTTGTGGCAGCTATTTAAATGAGCATATTCACAGACCTATACTGAATAGGAGTAAGCTTAACACCGGTAGCATTCTGGAAAGGTTATCTATTTTGTTAATGGGAGTTGTGACAGACTTTAGGTCTGTTCATTAGGAGTTTCCTGCCTTTAGTTGTTTGTTGGTTTTGTTGTGTGTTTTTTTGTTGTTTTTTTTTCCCTGTGGATGTGTCCATCGATTTCAGTAGGAACTTCAGCACATGCAGATCAATGATGGGGTATGTGCTGGTGATGTAGCTGCTAAAAACAACAGTAAGTAAAACACAGTGGGATGTGTACTCCCAGCACTTTTCCATATACATTTTCAAAAGGCAGAGGCTTTAGCAAACAGCATAAATAAATTTCTAAAAAAAAAAAAAATATATCCCCAATTCTTTGCTTAGGAAGCTATGACAAGCATTAAAGGAAAAAGAAGATTTGGCATTAATTAATTCTTTCCCCCCTCCCAGCTTGTGGCATTTCCAGTAGCTAAGCAATAAATTATTACTGGACCAAAAAAATGATCTTTCCAAGATAGTTCTGTATTACTTACAAAACTTTTTTTGATCTTGTAGTTTATTTTGGTAATAGATGTAAGAAGGAACAGGTTCTTTACCCTGAAGGTAGTGGAACACTGGAACAGGCTGCTCAGGGAGGTAGCTGAGGCCCCATTCCTGGAGATAATCAAGGTCAGGTTTGACAGGGCTCTGAGCTACCTGATCTAATGAAGGACATCCTCAAGGGGGTTGGGCTAGATGGCCTTTGGAAGTCCTTTCCAAACTAAACTGTTCTATGATTCTAAGATGTAAATCTACCATAAATCTCTGCTGGATATAACAATCTCTGTTCTGAAGCAATTGCTGTATGCGGTAGACTATCCTTACAGAACAGTTTCCCAAACTGATAGAATACAATGATTGGTGATATCTAGAGTTGAACCAATATAATAATTACACATCTATCTATACTCTTTAACAGTGTTCTTTTTGTACCTTCATTTCCTAAGCTCCTTAGATATCTGGGGAAACAAGATGTCTGGCCTCATAAAAACTTTTCTATCCCCATGTGCTTCAACTCAGTATAATAATATGGTTTACAAGTTAACCTAAAGACTACTTTTGGTATTGTAACTAATAATACATCATGACAGAGCTATGTAAGATGGATGTGTGACATTCTAAACATATAATCTTGCATCAGTATAATCTCTAAAGGAGATACTAACAGGTACTGTCATGGGAACTCTTGAGACCCAAATTCATCCTCTTTTAAGCTTTGTACCATTCAATGCTTTTGTGGTAATACACATTTAATTTTAAATTACTTTCCTCATTTGCTGTTTTTCTGCTGTCTTAGGTGCATAGGATCACCTGGTAAACCAAAATTCCCATTGAAATCATAGTGGCCATTCACAAAAAGCCAGTAGTTCCTCCCTACAAACAGGAACATGGGTATCCAGGACACATTCTTACTGAAAACAGCATCTCCTAAGCATGTTGTCTGAAGGTTGAGTCATTAACCGTGCCTGGCCTCAATGAGCAGATTGAGTAGATGCAGGTTTATTAAGATAATTCAGAAGGAGATTCAAGAAATACCTCAGTAGTGCATAGAATCATAGAATCAACAAGGTTGGAAAAGACCTCAAAGATCATCAAGTCCAACCTGTCACCCAGGACCTCACAACTACTAGACCATGGCACCAGTGACACATCCAATCCCCTCTTGAACACCTCCAGGGATGATGACTCCACCACTTCCCTGGGCAACCCATTCCAATGGCTAACAACTCTCTCTGTGAAAAACTTTCTCCTCACCTCGAGCTTCTGTACATACAGAGACTATTTGTGCCACAGCAACCTGAGGTTCAAGTTTCCTGCCTTTCTGGATGCATTAAAGCACCTTTACAGAAGGAGAGAGCAGGGAGGTGAATGATGAGTTAACCTTTTCCTTGCTGGGCAAATTTTGGATTCCATCTTTTGCGGGGATGCATCCTTGAAGCAACAGAAAATATACCAGGCACAGCTGATTCTAGTATCCTAAGAAGGCTTTTCATCTGCTTTTCCTGTGGTCATTAAGAGAATATCTTGTTTTTCTAAAAGAGGTTATAATAGAAGTCTCATGTGAACAATTGCTAAGTGACACTATTATTGACAAAAGTATTTCACCTTGACTGGCAACAGGGAATTGCTGTTGCCAGGAGGTTTTCAAATACACTTTGTAGAACTATCAAGCTATCTAACAGATAATTTTCTGGCCAAGAATACAGTGGGACTTTTTGTCATGTCTATGAGCTATGTGAGCAAAGATGCCTGAAAGAAAACTAGATCATCAAAAGGTGAATATTTGGGAAAGCAAATCCATTTGGTATTGCTCTTTGGGTCAAAGCCATTTGATGTAGGTGGATTCTTTGCATCAAATGTACTCTCTTTCTATTTCCTTGGGAAACACATCCAAGTGTGTGAATGCTCATATCTGAGGAATGAAAGATTTCTTATGTCAGTGGATTGCTTCCATTCTGATCTTACCCTCAAGCACTGTTTGTGTGGTAACTAAGCTCATACACTTCTCTTTGCTTCTACAGCTATAACAAATTAAAACATTCCTGTGTGTATTAATTGCAAGTTTGTGGTATTCTTGCAACTATTTGTTGTTATTGTCCTATTTTGCATATGGCACTGCCAGACTGCACAAAAACATTTGGAAACTGTTTTAATGGTAAATGGACTAATGAGTGTCATGTGAGTATAAAGAAGGTTAGGCTGCGTTGCCTGCCTCATCCAAGTCTGTCTTTTCCCACCTCTGAGAGATGAAAGCATTTGGAGAGAAGAGTAGAAATATTAAAACAATTAAAACTGAAAAGTTACTGTCATGAATAATCAGGACAAAGTTAATTGCTTCTTCTGGATCCTTGGCACATGGCATTCAGCATGCATGGCTGAAAAGGCCTGAGCTAGGCTGGGAATGGAATAACCACAAAGGTGTGTGCACCAATTAATTATTGTCTTATGTAAAGCTCATTTATAGATTTAATCAATGGTGATCAATTTCCCATCTCTTTCACTGGGGCAAGTATGTGAGACTAGTTCCTGTATATTTTTAAGCTTGTATTCACTAGATGTCAAAATCTATACCCTAAACTGCTCTTTTGTGACAGCAGCCATTTATATTCCTGTATATGACTTCACAAGGTATAGATAAGATCCCCTTTGTGCATTTTTTTAGTGTGTTCTGTTGAGAAAATATCATCCAAAAATTATCTACAAGTAGGTAAAGATGTGATATTAATAAGAAAGCAGATCAAAAAAACTCCTGATTTTTAATATGTATTTTCATAAGCCAAGAAGCTTCTAAATTAACATTATTATCATTTTTAAACTAGAACAGGTATCAAGGTTAAGAAGCTATCTTACTGAAAATAATTATATTTGTGATAGTTAGGAATAAGAAAAAGAGCAGTAATTGCATTTTCTAGTTCAGAGGAGAAATGTGACATGCCCACACTCAGAAAAAAGCATCCTTGAGGGCAGAAGGGAAGTTGAAGGAAAGCAAAATAGTTAAATAAATGAATAAAAATCCTTTGACCAGTTGAAGTAGAATAGAATAGAATGCAATCACAGAATCACCAAGGTTGGAAGAGACCTCAAAGATCATCAAGTCCAACCTGTCACCACAGACCTCATGACTAAACCATGGCACCAAGTGCCACGTCCAATCCCCTCTTGAACACCTCCAGGGATGGGGACTCCACCACCTCCCTGGGCAGCCCATTCCAATGGCGAATGACTCTCTCAGTGAAGAACTTTCTCCTCACCTCGAGTCTAAACTTCCCCTGGTGCAGCTTCAGACTGTGTCCTCTTGTTCTGGTGCTGGTTGCCTGAGAGAAGAGACCAACCCCCTCCCGGCTACAACTACCCTTCAGGTAGTTGTAGACAGCAATATGTCTCCCCTGAGCCTCCTCTTCTCCAGGCTAAACAATCCCAGCTCCTTCAGCCTCTCCTCATAGGGCTTGTGCTCAAGGCCTCTCACCAGCCTCGTTGCCCTTCTCCAGGTTGGAAAGGACCTCCGAGATCACAGAGTCCAACCTATAAGTATAATTAACAAATCTTCCAATGCATATTTTCTGAATAAAAAGTTAAAATACATTTAAAATTCCAACATAAGCCAAATATTTCACAATTAAAATTTTTGTGTATCAAGGACCAACATCTTCAATCCAGCACCAATCAGCTAAGGTCATTGGAATGAATGTCAGAGGCTGATTTATACCAACAAAGTACTATAATAACTCCATCAAAAGGGGTCTCTACAGTACCTGTCTGACCATATGAAGGTCAGTCAAATACTGAGTTCCAAGTGAAATGTAAATCTGATGTTATGTGATGCAGGGTATTTCTCACACTGAAGGCCATGAAAAATCTTGCAGTCTTCACTGGTCTAGTAAAGCTTGTTCTTTAAAGATGCTGCTAGGTTTTGTTGGGGAGCAATTCATCCAGTAGGTCATGTTTTTTTCATTGATGAAAATGACGGTATCATAAG
Source organism: Dryobates pubescens (assembly GCF_014839835.1). Lineage (NCBI taxonomy): Eukaryota > Metazoa > Chordata > Aves > Piciformes > Picidae > Dryobates > Dryobates pubescens. The sequence continues at coordinate 8,100,761 of NC_071630.1, forward strand.
AAAACTGAAGCTCTTAAAAATGTGAGACAGCTAAATAATTTCTAAATTGCCATCTCTGCAGCCTTTATTGAGCAACTTAATTCATAACAATACTTTTGTCTGAGATAGCACATTTGGCTTCAAAAAGATCTACTACTGGTGTCACAGGATGGAATCCTTAACTACTGCTTCTGTCTGCTCTCTGTTACTATTTAGGTGCTCTTAATTCATTGGCTTACTTCCATGATCTGACAGTGTAAGTTACATCTCTGTTGCTCTACTGTTAAGTGTATTCCCCATACTAGAAATTATTTATTATACCAGCACATGGTATATCATCTGTCATGTCTAAGTGGAGGAAAGATCTTCCTACAGTGTCTCTTCTGCTCTTTAATCTTTCTATGGAAAGCTCTAACTTTCCCTCCAGACTGTTAAAGAGAATGCTTGAAGCATCTCTCTAAAACTGATGACTTCTTCCCCTCACCACTGTAGAGAGTGAATAGGAGCACATTTGTTTGCTATGGGTTTGCAGCTCTGGAAGTTACTCACATAATAGTTTTTCAAGTGTTTTGAAGATTAGTTTTCCACAATGGAATTTTCTTCATGATGCCTATTAAAATGACCTTTAACTGTAGTTAACTGTTTGTGACCGTTGTGTCTGACAGCAGCGTGGTACTGAATATCAGCAGCAGATTCAACTCAACCCATGACAAGAAGTTATAGAGAATTTGGGGTTTGGTTGGCTTTTCCCAAATGTGCCTCATGACTGCCTGCAGATCTGCTTTGAAGTTGCTAATAGCATGGGAGTTGTTGTTTCTGTTTAACGAAACCTTAGTCAGGGTAACCTATTTGTAGTATTATGTCATTTAAGAGTGACAAATACAGACCGGAGCTTTGTATGGTCTTTGCTGGTATTTTGTTTGTGTAACTCTAATTCCCTACCACAGTTTTGAGGATGACGTTTTCTTTTATGTTTTCATTTAGATCACATCAGTTTATATCAAAACAAAATGTTTCAACTCTAGCCTGCCAAAATATTGCTCAGTATTCAGATTTAACTCTCAGCAGATACAATTGCTTTTTAAGAGAATTGTCTTATATTTATAATAACTTGTTATTTCCAATACAATACTGTCTAACTAGAGCTAGTAATCGAGGAGTAAGTAAGTACCCAAGTGACAGAGCCAAGCAGAGTATAAATCTTGAAACCATTCTTCTTCATTGGATTGTATATTTGAAAGAACTGCAAAGTAAGCACCAGTTAGGGTTTTGCCTGCAGTCTTCAGTCTTTAATTACACCCTGCTGGTGTAGATTAGTTAACTAATTTGTATTCTGATGTCTGAAGTAGACATACATTTCACCAGAATTTGATATTTCTGTGGTTTGGCATCTGGTTACTCTGTGAGAAAATAGAGCAACAAAAGTTAGAATGCCCCTAGGAGGATCAGCAACATCTGCTGAAGAGAGATAGATATGTAGCCCAGGTGAAAATTCACCAGGTGCCCTTTTATAAATAACAAGACACAATTCTAAGATTATTGTTTACACTGCTCTCATGTGTTGTTGTTTTTTTCCTTGGGAATATTTTTATGTTCTGCAAAGTAATGACATAGTACACAACAAAATTAAATAAAAGAAATAGAATGGCCCTTAAGGAAAAGCAATCACCAGAAGAATATATTTTGAGAAGGGCTGTACTGAGATTAACTTTTTAAACTCTACTACTTACAGAGTTTCACAGAAGACATCAACAGGCAATAAAACAGCTGCCTTCTGGAAGGCATAAACTGAGTTAACAGCTTAAATGCATGTAGTGTTTCTGCATCTCAATAAATGTCTAGAATGAATTACAGCACTACTATTGCAGATCTCTGGGATACCAAGGATTGTGGTCTTTGAGATGAAAACACTGGGAAAAGGAAAAAAAAAGATGCCTTAAACTTTTATATTATTGAGTTCTTCACTAGCCAGCATGAAGACCTACAAGATCTGGCCAGCCTGATCTAGTGTGAGGCGTCCCTGCCCATGGCAGGAGGGTTGGAACTAGATGATCCTTGTGGTCTCTTCCAACCCTGGCTGATTCTGTGATTCTAAGAGAGGTGGGGAGGAGCAGTAATTTGAAATTAGAGAAGAGGAGATTTAGACTTGATGTTAGGAACAAGTTCTGCACCATGAGGGTGGTGGAACACTGCAACAGGGTGCCCAGGGAGGTAGCTGAGGCCCCATCCCTGGAGATATCCAGGGTCAGGCTTGTCAAGGATCTGCACACCTGATCTAGGGAGGATGTCCCTGTTGACTGCAGGGAGATTGGACTGTGTGACCTTTGGAGGTCCCTTCCAACCCAAACCATTCTATGATTCTATGAATGATGAGAAGTATCATGTCGTAACTATACTAAGGATTAAAAAGTGAGCTGCTTGCCTTAAGTCTTCTAATAAGGCAGGAGGGTTTTAAGCAATTGACTTTCTGCTGTTCAAGTAGCAGCTAATGTAAATTTGCTGTATTTGGCAGTCTGTCCAGGTGAGATCACTGGTGATGGAATCTCTGATGCTATTTCTGTCGTGGGAGCAGCATCACTTGCATGAGGGATTCACTGCCACTTTGTATCGTTCAGCTACCGAAACCAAGCACATGCAGTGCAGCTGCTTGGGTTTGATACACAGTTTGACATTATTTTTTCCCCTTTTCACCCTCTATTAGTATGTATCAGCAAGTAAAACAATATGAAACACCACAAAAAGAGCAAATATTTTCAGTGGTTGTAGGAGGGTCTCTCATTTGATAGTGCTGTGCTTTTTAGATGCCTGTCACCCTGACAGCCCTCTTATTTTCTGTCTTGCAGTGAGACAGATAATATCACAGCCTGACATAAAGATAAGGGATTCAGGGTGACAAATGACCAAAAAAAAAGAGACTTAGATTATTGATGCATTTAGAAATAACCTTTTTTTTCCTGTTACTGTGAAGGTAAAATGGATTAGTTTCATAGGAAAGCAGGATTCTGGACTTAATAGCTTCCTTCTCCCTATACCTCTGTGCCTGGTTTCTCCCTGACTGCTGTAGCAGCCAGTGTTTTGGCAAAACATCAGAAATAAAAGTGTTGAAAAACTTATTCCATTAATGTTAACATGGAAAAGGGATGTTCTTTCAAGGAAACAACATTGTTTTATTTGCCCTTTTTTGTTATTATGCTGTGTTTTGGGTATTAACACATTCCTATTTACAATTCATAGTTCCTAATTATGTGTAACTACAAAAAGGAACATTTTGTGCAGGGCTTACCAAGTGGGACTGTTCAAGTGTTTTTTCATTATCTCAGTAGCTCGCAAAGCCAAGCCAAACTGAACTTTCACTGCTATTCCCAAATGCTTAGGGTGTTTGCATTATGTAAAGACTCAGGCACTTCAGGAAGCATGGATTCTAGCAGCTGCTGTGAGCTCTGAGATCTAAACTTCATACAAAAAGGTGATTTTATTTTATTTATTTATTTTTTTGGGTGCAGTATATCCAAAAGCAATCTAGCAGGAGCATACAAGTGTATATGAACTTCTCATTGTTTAATTCAGTGGGGCAGAGAATTAGGGCTGAGAGGGATCAGGCCTTTATATATCACAATAACTTACATTGCCAATCATCTTTGATTATCAGAAAGAAAGGAAGAAAGAAGTAGTTTTTAGACTCTGAAGTTGGCTGAGAAAAATAGAAAACATTTCAGGTTTCAAGTAGCTATAGAATTCATTTTGTGTTGCATGGCTTCTCCAGTCTGTCAAATCCCCTCAGATAGAAATCCAATGGGAAAAGTGTGATTTTACTTAAATCAAATCACCACCTTGATAGAGGTGTTCACCTTTTGCTATGATACTGTTCTCCACATTCAGTCCCAGCTGCTGTGTCAGTGAAGGTCACCAAGCATACAGAAAGATGAAAACAGGAACTTCTTGGTTTTAATTCAGAACTTCTACAGAAAGAACACTTGCTTACAAATAGATATTGCTGATGCAAATTGATTTTTATCCTTAGCTAATGCCCGAGAGGACAATTCTAGATTGCAATAAAAAATAAGAAGAAAAGGGTTTATTTTTAAATAACATTATATGCTGTGCTCTGCACTCCAGTATTATTTAAAAGTTATGCAGAGCCATTTTTCAATTTCAGATCTCACTTAGCTGATGTATTTAGCAGACTAGTAGGTAACCTAGTTTCAATCACAGAATCATAGAATGGGCTAGGTTGGAAGGGATCTCCAAAGGTCATCCAGTCCAATCCCCCTCTGCAGTCATCAGGGGCATCCTCAACTAGATCAGGTTCTTCTCAACAAGACTAATTGGCCATCGGAATGTGCTGCCCAGGGAGGTGGCGGAGTCACCATCCCTGGAGGTGTTCATAAAAGGATTGGATGTGGCCCTTGAAGCCATGATTTATTTGTCAGGAGGTGTTAGATATTAGACAATAGGTTGGACTTGATCTTGAGGTCTTTTCCAACCTGGTTGATTCTAGGATTCTAGGTTGCCCAGAGCCCTGTTGAGCCTCACCTTGAATAATTCCAGGGACGAGGCCTCAACTACCTCCCTCAGTTTTCCAGTGTCTTGAGACTAAAGATATGGTAAAGGCTTGGCAAGAGATAGATTCATTAATATGGATCCAAATACTTTTTTTGTGCTTTTAAACTCCATAATAAAAAATGGAATGAAGCAGATGCACCTAAAATCTTCATCAAAATAAATACCCATAGTATTAACATGATTTACTGTTTAAGACAGAGATCTTTACCACAGAAGCTTAGACTTGCTTTATGAATGCACTCAGCTTTACTTCAGCAGGGTAGTTTTCAGAAATAAAGCTTCTGCTGACCTACAGACTTTAACTTGCCAGTTGAGTCCATTATTATTAGCATTATAAATTGGCATTATGTAAAATACTTAAGTAAATGATGCACAGAGATGTCTGTTTTGAGTATCCCTAGCCTACTGTTACCAGCATTCATGCTGTTCTTTGTGGGATTTCTTATCCTGTGTTTCTGTCTAAAATATGATAGCCTCAGTCTGATGCTTAATAAGTTTAAACATTTGTTTATGAATGATTAATTATTGTCTCTCTTTAGGGATGCTAGGCCAATTATTTCTATATGCTAATATATTCTTCACAGATACTTCAAGTCTAAGCCATACCTATGGTAAAAGAGTATTACAGTAGTTAGAATCATAGAATCAATAAGGTTGGAAAAGACCTCAAAGATCATCAACTAAGTACTAAGTACTTAGTTGGAATGATGAGTTTCTCAAGGACTAAATAAACTGAGTCTACAGATTCTTCTCCATTATTTGTCTCCTTTTCAGTTGAAAGATCATTTCCAACTTACCAGAAATTCAATATACATTGCTTTGTGATGTACCTAAGTCTGAATGGATAATTGCTTCAACCTGCCTGTTGAAGAGTTGCAGGTGGATCCAGTTCTAAATGGCTGTTAAGGGGAGATGAGAAGTATGACTTTCATTTGCAAGGTACTCACGTATAGCTTGATCAAACCTGTTCTGCAGGATTGTGAGTCTTTGAAATGTCAGGTTCAAGAGCATTGTCAGCCTTTAGACAGCCTGCAAATGCTCCATGGAGTCTCTAAAACACATAGAACAGGTGATATAACATTTTCCAATTCAGTTCCCATAGCATGATTTCATTTTTAAAGCATCTTGACTTGTATTGAAACATCCGTTGTTTCAGTCGCTGTATAAATGTGCAGCTGCCATCTGCTCCCATCTCTGTACATTCATTTGCTTTATTCGTTGTGTGCCCTTAGGTAGCTTCCCCCCCACTTAGCTAGATTCATATCAACAGTTGTGATTGCAAGCATATTAATTTCTTTACTGCAGATCACCCATCTTTTTGGCTTGCAGCTAAACGACAGGAATTTGAAATCAATCAGGCTCCCTCTCAGAAGCTGTTCAGCGCTAGTTAGGTCATGAACCTTGTGCATAATGAGGCACTGAACAAGTTAAGTTTAAATGGATTTCTTTTTTTCATCGATAAATGCACAACAAGACCCAACCTGATACTATTTCCCTTCATGTTTTCTTTTTAAAACAAACACTTATTTCAATAACAATTTCTTATTGCTCACACAATTGATACTGCGCTAAGGGTCATTTCATTTTGCAGTTGTTTTATTTCACTGTTTGGATTAGGCCACAAGTTTGTTAGAATAAAGCCCTAAGCATACACATAACCAATATATACGTGCTAAACCAAATGTTGCCACCCAAGCAGTGAAATGGTAAAATGCATCAAAGGATCTACAGGTCTCCAGTTCTATTAGTGTAGGTTTATAATCACTGTATGGGCAGAAAGAACAAGACCTAGATGTAACCCTTTTGAAAGCATTTTCTTCTGGCTTTGAGATTTTCTTTTCACATTATATTGCAGTAACAACAATAAAACCTGCCTCACCTGACTTGGGGGCTGTCCTTGCTTTGAGCATGAGGTTGGACTGGATGACCACCAGCTGAAAAGATTCTGCAATTCAAACACATGAAGTAATCTGCTCTCCTGACATGCTGCAAACTATGAGGTAGTTTTCCAAATGCACTACTTTGAAGTATTTCTTCAAACCTATTCTCCTCACAAAACAACAGAGGTTAAAACCAATGTTCAGTGCAGATTTTTGAGTAGTAGTGGGAAGCATGTGGTGCTTTTAGTAACATACAATAATCTGAAAGAAACTGAAATGGGAAGTTTGTTAAACAACCTGGACATGCAGTCACTGGAGAAAAGGACACTCAGGGGAGACCTTATTACTCTCAACAACTACCTGAAAGGAAGTTGCAGACAGATGGGGTTTGGTCTCTTCTCCCAGGCAACCAGCAACAGAACAAGAGGACAGAGTCTCAAGCTGCACCAGGGGAAGCTTAGGCTCAAGGTGAGGAGAAAATTCTTGACAGAGAGAGTGATTGGCCATTGGAATGTGCTGCCCAGGGAGGTGGTGGAGTCACCATCCATGGAGGTATTCAAGAGGGGATTGGACATGGCACTTGAAGCCATGGCTTAGTTGTCATAAGGTGTTAGGTATTAGGTAAGAGGTTGGACTTGATGATCTCTGAGGTCTTTTCTTCCTGGTTGATTCTATGATTCTATGAAATTACTTCCTAGTCATTTTTTATATATATATATGTATAGTTATAGTTGTGGTTTTTATATATATATATAATTTTATATATTGTATATATTACAGCTAATGTATATATAAATATGCACACATGCATATATGCACATGCTGTATCTTCTCTCTGTTTTAAAATTATCTCTTTTTTTAATGTAAGTTTTGTTTGAAAGTATTCACAAACTGAAAGCACAAAATTAGCACAATAAGAATGTGGTTAACAGGAAATAACAATAAAAACAACCACACAAAACCATGTGGGCTGAAGCTTTGCACTTAGAGAAGTAAAATTGTTCCCAAGATTACTGAACTTAACTCTTTTGGGTTTTTTTTCATACCTGTCGACAGTTCCAACATTTTTGATTTGCTGCCAGCAGTGTTTTTGCCATTGCAGCATCTGGAAGCCTGGCTGCTAAATAATCAATATTTACTATTAAATATGGAGAAGCTTTTACTAAACTTTCCTTGGAGCCTTTCCCGATGTACCTTAGTATCCTCATTGTTATGAAAACCCTCTCTACTGCTTTTCAAAATTGTTAGCATATTTGCAGAGAGGAAAGGGACAGGAGAAGAGACAAATATCTTATCATTTGCCAGACAGAATAAATACTGCTTAGCAAGAGAAAAGATTGAATTAGCATAAGACATTATCATATAGCTCTGTTAATATTCTTGAACTTTCTTCTTGTTAAAAGACTAGTCATTCCAAGGGCTCATCCAATGGCAACTTAAATCCATGGCAGGGGGGGGAATCTGTTTTCATTGTTTTGAGGATCAGAGACTCATATTTTTTTTTATTCCAAGGTTTGTGAGTGCTTCTGAGCTTTTTTTTTTCTCTGTCCTTTGCTCTTTAAACCTTTCTGGATGCAATCTGCTGTTTCATAGCCTGACACCAAATGACTTGGTCGTTCCTTCAGATTTCACAACTGGAAAAGTGTGGATTTTCTGCTTACTCAAAGGAGACACAAAGAGTATCCTGTGAGTGCATGCTGCCTATCAGATCATTTTGTCTGTCCAGTTAAGTATTTCATTGCGTTTGGGCAAAATCTGGGCTTGGTTTTAATTGTAGGCTTTTTTAATAGACCTTGCTTTAGCCTGTGGAAAACCCTTTCGACTTTGATCCAAGTTTCTTTCCTTATCTGTTGTTTACGGCTCTGTAAATACAACTAATTTCCCATATATAGATAAAGATTTATTTAAGATTCAAAATTTGTAATGTATTTGGGTTAAGAGACTTGTTCTGTAGTTTATGTGATGTAGTGCTGAGGCTCTTAATAATCCCATTTATATCTCTAATTAAAGATAATACAGATATTTAAAGTACAGGTAGACATAGACTGCATATATGCAGTTCTTGAATGAGTTCTTTATTTAACCAACACCTTTCAGCTTGTTCTTGTGAAGCCAGTGTTCTCTCTATTTTTCCTACCTCACTCTGATAAAGCTATTCTGTGCTGTTATCTGACAGTATATGAGCAATAGCGCTCTAAGGAATTAACTGAAGATAGAGCTCACTGAAATGTGAGGAACTGCTATATTCATGCTGAAAGCTTCAGAAACACATCACTGGATGACTTTTCTAATGTTTTTTGAAGGAGAGGAAACAGCAAACTGATTCCTTGACCTTTCTCCAGAATTAACAAGATCTGGTAGGAAAAGACTTTAGACATTCAGCTCACTGAATCTAACCCATTAGTGCATATCCCCTTGGGAATCAGGTAGGCTGCCTGGTCTGCAAGCGAGCACCTTTGTAGGACTGTATTACAGGCAAGCCAAACAGAGATAACACAGCCAAGAGCCCAGCAATCTTGCTAAATGCCTGAGTGACAGACAAGGCTGACATCACCTCCTGACACATGCTTTGACTTCCCTTTGCAACAAGGGAATTTTTAAGGTGAGGAACGTGGCATTTGCTGTAATCACAGAGAGAGAAGGTCAGAAGTGTGTGATTGTGTATTTACTAAAAATCCAAAAAGCTTTAGTAACTTTACTGAGATATGAAACTTTAAGAGTTTTACCGACTCCAGTAATCAAGATACCCTGCAAGTCAGTCTTGCAGTGCTATCATGAAAGCTACCAGCTGAGGCTTAAATTTTGCCCGCATGTAGTGTATTTTGTAGTAGCTAGCAGAATTTGAAGAAGAAAATCCCTGATGATTTTCTCATAAAGAAATAAATTACTTAGCTCAGTTGAGGTGATGGAGTAGTTTGCAGTGCCCCTCCATACATATATGAAGACACTTGCATCTTTTTGAAAGGGAAGAATTCACATTGGTTTAGTTGGGTATTTGGCTTGTCTTTACTTGTAATCAGTGGTGATAATTTCCTTCAGAACTAAGCCTTTGACTAGAGGAGAATAGAATAGAATAGAATAGAATAGAATAGAATAGAATAGAATAGAATAGAATTAACCAGGTTGGAAAAGACCTTTGAGATCATTGAGTCCAACCTATCACCCAACACCATCTAATCAACTAAACCATGGCACCAAGCACCCCATCCAGTCTCTTCCTAAACACCTCCAGTGATGGTGACTCCAGCTCCCTCAGTCTCTCCTCATAGGGCTTGTGTTCCAAACCCCTCACCAGTTTTGTTGCTCTTCTCTGGACACTTTCCAGCAACTCAACATCTTTCCTAAACTGAGGGGCCCAGAACTGGATACAATACTCAAGGTGTGGCCTAACCAGTGCTGAGTACAGGGCACAATGACTTCCCTGCTCCTGCTGGCCACACTATTCCTGATACAGGTGAGGATGCCATTGGCCTTCTTGGCCACCTGGGCACACTGCTGGCTCATATTCAGCCTACTATTGACCATTACCCCCTTGTCCCTTTCTGCCTGGCCACTCTCCAACCACTCTGTCCCCAGCCTGTAAAGAAGGTAATTTAAGAGTCTAAAACCCCATCTTGAATTGTACACTTTTCTCGTGTACTCTTCATAGAAGGAAAGCATGATTATTGGAGAGTCATTCTGCAGTTATTTTCAAATTCTTCACTGTAGGAACATTTGCCTCCCTCTTTCCTTGCAGTCTTCTCTTTGAAACCCATTTTTACATCACAATCCCAATTGAATTTGCCGTGAATAGGAAAATTTCCTTTGGGAGCTGTTGCTAACTCAAGTGACTCAAAAGAGCTCATTCAAAACAATTGTATTGTTTATTCACCCAGAAGAACACAGGAAGGCCCATTCCTCTGAGAGCTGTGTTAACTTTCCCTGTTTTTTGAAAGTTTAGGAAACTCATGGTTGACCCAGATACCTTGAGTTCAGAGCTACAGCAATTCTCTGCCTACATAAACTTTGCTGGAAAGTGGCTATATCCCACTCTTCCCTTGCTGCTTTAGGATGTTTCTGTCTGAAAGACTGACATTCCTGTGAGCTGCACCAAAGTCAATTTCTGGCAACATTAAAAAAAAAAAAAAAAGGAAAAAAATAATGAAAAAAGTAGATTAATTTAACTTAAAATAAGTAAATAATGGTTGAAAAATAAGTAGTCAGTTTTAATGTCTTAGCAGCATATTTGTTAGTAACTTAAATATATGTAATTGGAAGTCTGAATGTATGCTGAAAGAAAAAAAATCTTAGATACAGTTTTTAACCTGCTGTGATTATTGAAATTATATTAGTGAAGAGATGCAGAGCAATATGCTAGGAAATTTTTCAGGTGTTTTAATTAGGAAGTGTTGAAGGAATTCTGGGCATTTTTATCACTCCTTTGAGTAATTCAAAGGCTTAGATAGAATCAAATACAAGTCTGGTCTTTTCCCAGTGCTCACTGAATTTAAAACTGATCTGCCAGGAAGTTCTCTGGGGAAAAGCAGCAACTGTTTTCTTATATATAATTGATTAAAACTTCTAAGTGGGCATCTAGATTTGCTGCTTGTTTTCTTGCCTTCCACTTCCATCCTCTTTTTGTTTGCTTTCAGAAAGCCAGGCAAGCATTGGAAGTGACTGAGAAGAGATTGAGCTGTGGGTAGGATTTTTACCACTGATTTCTAAAATAACTAAGATCAAGTCAATCTAAAAGCAGAGCAAAAACTTATGTCCCACACTCCAAGGTATTGTTAAGAGTAGCACCTCTAATTTGAAGTCAGGAAAGATTCATAGTGGGTATGGTATACTCACTTGTAGTAACCACCTCCTTACTGCTGCTGCTACAGACAGAGGGCCAGGATGCAGAGCTGCCCTTTGCATGTTTTTATGCTCAGCTATGGCACAACAGACAGACACAAGGAAATTGAATGTTCTGATTGTGAGCTGTCTAAAGATATCTAATGTCTGAAGCCTGATGGGTTGTTTTTTTGTTTGTTTTGTTTTGTTTGTTGGTTGGGGGGTTTGGTTGGTTGGTTTGGTTTGTTATTGTTTGGGGTTTTTGGTTGTGGTTTTCGGTTTTGGTTGTTGGTTGTTTTTTTGGGGAGGGTTGGTTTTGGTGGTTTTTTTTTCCTTGTTTGCTTTTTTTGGGATTGTTGTTGGGTTTGGTTTTGGGTTTGTTTTTTTTTTTTTTTCCTTAATATTGGTCAGGCATTGCAATAAGCTGTCCAATGAGGCGATGGAGTCACTGTCCCTGGAAGCGTTCAGGAAGTGTGTGGACATGGCACTTGGGGACATGATTTAATGGCCCTGGTGGTTGAGGGTTGGACCTGATGATCTCAGAAGTTTTTATCCAGCCAAAGAAATTCTATGATTATAAACACTGTTTGACTCCACCATTGCATTTAATCTTTTTATTTCATTTTATATCGAAGCCTTAAAGTATTAAAAACATCAAATTTCAAAATATGGCTGGCAGTGTCAAGTTTAAAGCCTTCCAAATTGTTGTTTCTTGTAGTGAGCTCTTTTAAAATATAAATTAAGTAAATATATTTTAAGTAAAGCAAGCACCTCAACCTGTTTATCTTCTTTTTTTTGTTTGTTTAAAATATTGTTTAAAAGGTAATGCTTTTAAAATTTGCTGTGACAAAAATTTCATTCTAGAAATTGTTGGGTTTGAGTTTGTGTCATTTTTTTCCTAGTAAACAGGAAGGGCTTCCCCTTTGCTCTGTCTTCCTCACCCAAGCCTAGTGCTAGATAGCTACAGACAAGGAAATCGGATTTCAACGATGTTGTATCTGGACTTATTTTCCTGAGAACAATATTTTCTGTATTAAGTGGTGAATCTGTTTAACTTAACTTGATAAAAGCTAGAACTGGTGACAAGATGATTTAATACAGCTCTTGCTAACAAGTTGCAGGCATTACTGGTGTGTCAAAACAACATTGCTGGAGGCATTCTGGCATCAGGCTGGACTGATAACTACAATACAGTGAAACAGCTTTTTGACAGCTATTTTATTCTTGAATGATACTGATTAAATGGAGACTGAGTTAGTGGCATGTACTTCCCCTCTAGGTATTTTCACTCACATGCGCTTTTATTTTTGCTTACAAATAGAAAGAGAAGTACTTTAAAATTAATAAAACTGAAAACCTAGAAGTCTGTCTTGAATAAATGTGAATTGGAACATTAGAATTTTTTTTCCTTCTCTACAGCTAGGCTGTTGCCTCTCTGTTTTGATCTGCAGCTCAGGTATGCTTTGCATTTATTACAGGAATATTTTTAGATATTTACCATGTATCCTTGACCACCTCTGTCAAGAGATATGTATGTGATCAAAAGCCTGGAACTGATAGGGAATAATTATTCTTGTCATTTCAATAAATGCAAAGTTGCATTTGCTGAATTAAAAGATGTAATTTCTAAGAAATCATGTGGGACTTCAATCTTATTCCCTTGAATTTAGAAACCTGTTGCACTTAACCACAAATTATAGAATCATAGAATTGTTAGGGCTGGAAGGAACCTCAAGGATCATCTAGTTCCAACCCCCCTGCCATGGGCAGGGACTCCTTACATTACATGAGGTTGCTCAGAGCCACATCCAGCCTGGCCTTAAAAACCTCCAGGAATGAAGCTTCCACCACCACCCCGGGCAGCCTGTTCCAGTGTCTCATCACCCTCATAGGGAAGAACTTCTTCTTAACATCCAATCTGAATCTACCCATTTCTATTTTAGCTCCATTCCCCCTAATCCTGTCACTCCCTGACACCCTAAAAAGTCCCTCCCCAGCTTTCCTGTAGCCTGCTTCAGATACCGGAAGGCCACAAGAAGGACTGAATAACCCCAGCTCCTTCAGTCTGTCCTCATAGGAGAGGTGCTCCAGCCCTCTGATGATCTTTATGGCTCTTCACCTTCCAGCACCTCCAGATCCTCCCTGTAATTAATAGGGGCTCCAGAACTGGACACAGTACTCCAGGTGGATTCTCACCAGTGCTTGAGTTCTGATCAGAAATAGAAGTGTCAACTGAATTTTAAGCTGTATTTTATCCTTTCTCAGTTCTATTCAGGATTCCTCCTACAAACAAAGACTTTGAAACCGGTCAAAACTTTGCCTTTACATCAAATGATCACAGAAAACACTTTCTGGAAAAACTGCTGTTTGCTTTGTGTGCTTCATATTAGGTTTTCAGATTCTAGCAGTGGTACACATCAAGTGTGTGATGTGTAACATTCAGAGTAAGGGCTATATTGAACTTTTCTCAAGGCTAAACAGCCCCAGGTCTCTAGAGCAGTCTTTCTTTATAGAATCATAGAATCAATAAGGTTGGAAAAGACCTCAAAGATCATCATGTCCAACTTGTCACCCAACACCTTAAGACCAAGTGCCACGTCCAATCCCCTCTTGAACACCTCCAGGGATGGTGACTCCACCACCTCCCTGGACAGCCCATTCCAATGGCTAACAACTCTCTCTGTGAAGAACTTTCTCCTCACCTTGAGCCTAAACTTCCCATGGCACAGCTTGAGAGTGTGTCCTCTTGTTCTGGTGCTAGTTGCCTGGGAGAAGAGACCAACTTGCACCTGGCTACAACCTCCCATCAGGTAGTTGTAGACAGCAATAAGGTCTCCCCTGAGCCTCCTCGTCTCCAGGCTAAACAATACCAGCTCCTTCAGCCTCTCCTTGTAGGGCTTGTGCTCGAGGCCTCTCCCTAGCCTCCTTACCCTTCTCTGGGTCATAGAAGAGACAGCAAGAGATGTTCAAGTCCTGCATAATCCTTGTAGCTCTCTGTTGGACTTTGTTTAAAAATTATATCCTCTGGAAACATTGTAGGTAAGCCATGATAATTATTGTGTTGGTGTGCCTCCTCTTCAAGTGGGCAAGGCTTTATGTTTTAAATTCTAGAGACATTAGTAATAGCAGATTATGTGGTTTCAGATGTCAGAGGATTTAGACAACTCTTGATAGTGTCAACAGGCCTAATCACTTCCCTCTCCCACTCTCATTACTAGTTTTATATATATGGAAAGTCCTATTTCAACATAGTACTAAACATCTTTATTCTGAAGTCTAATTACAGAAGCAGATGCAAAAGATGTGTCTATTTTATAGGGGGAAAATATATTTAAAAAAAAAAAAAGGAAGGGAAATTAAATGGGCTCCTTACTTGTACTCTTGACTTATCCATTCAAGCATTTTAACTGGCAGACTCCTTCTAATCCCCTGACAGCACCTGGAGGGGTGCTGGTAAAACACCGAAGGGATGGTGGGCAGATATGACATATGACACTAGGGCAAGATCTGAACTTAGACAAATGAAATCTGTCAGCCAGCTCCTCAAAGGCTGACACAGTTCTTATCACTGCTTGGTTGAGCTGGCTTGATACACAGACTTATTGTATTATTCAGTTGGTTTGATTTTCCTTTTTATGACAACCTTACCCTGGAGACCATCCATCTCCTTGCAGTGTTGGAGAATGGCTATAACTGAATGATATTTCAATATAATTTATAATTCTATATTGTAAACAGAAGTGCTGGTTGCTTCTAAGCACTGTGAAGAATTCTAATAGGTGCATTTGGATTCTTGCTTTCTCGGAAGGGTTAGGAATGCAGTGGAATTGGAAGGGTTTTTTTTCATAGCTTTGTTTAATAAGTCTTACAGCAGAAAAGCTATGAAGAACCCTGAAAAGGACAAGAAATTTTTCTGAGTGTGCCCAGGCAGTTAATGATGCATGTGAAGAACTACAGCTGCAACAAATTATTTGCCAGAATTTTAAATAGTAGTTATTATTACCAGCTTTCTGGATAATGTACTGGAATGAAGGGATTAGCTGTAACAGGTTGGGCTCAACCAAAATATCTGAATCTAAAGCAATTTAACTAAATTTGGATCCTAAAATCCACACTTTGAATAAAAGCTCTAACAGCAATGCAAGGTAAAATAGATATGTTACTGTGTATGTGGCAAGCTTAAGTTTGCATTTTGCCCTCTCCTTTGCATGAGGAAAAGGTTAGGGTGAGTATCACTCTTTAGAGAACAATCCCAACAGTACACTTACTCAATCTAGTGGATTTGAACAAATAGGCTTTGTCCTCTACATGGAACCAGCAGACCATGTCTTCATCGTATGTGTTTTTACTTTCAAATGCCAGCCTTCTGGACAGGAAAGTTAAGCCCAGAAAGCAGGGAAAGTGTTTTAAAATTTAGCTTTGTTTTCTTAATATCTTGCTCTGGTTTGGTTGATAACAAACTAACTTAATTTCCTCTAAGCTGAGCCTGGTTTGCCTGTGATGGTAATCACTGCATGATCTCTCCTTGTCCTCATCTCACCCATGAGGCTTTTGTTATATTTTCTCCCACTATGAAGTTGAGAAGGGGGAGTGATAGAGTGGATTTGGTGGGCACCTGGAATCCAGCCAGGGTCAACTCACCACAGTGTGAGGGCTGTTAGAGTGTTTATATCATTAGATATTAATCTGAATCAGGGGGGTTTTATCATTTTCTGGGCAGCAGGAAGTATTTCTGAATGGTTAAAAAAGAACAATGATATGGTCAGTAAATCCTAACCTGACCTAAATACCTCCTCCATCAGCACTTTGTATTCGTTTGTCTTATGTATTAAATGCAGTAATACAATTACAAGTAATAGTCTAAAGATGAAAGATTAAAAAGAACCAGATTGGTTTGGATTGAGATGAGGGAAAAGGGGGTTGTTTCATCTTTAATATGACAACATTAATGTCTTCATTTTCCATTACTTAGAACATTTCCATGGTGTTGCATTAGTTAAAAATGTCAGATTCATCATGGACAGTCAAGCCCCATTCCAGTGGTGAATGATACTCTACGAGGATATTACATTACTCTCTAAAAGGCTTTTTCCCCCATTTTCTATTTCAGAAATGCTCTAAACAAATGCTTTCATTTCTTACTGTCTTCTGGAAAAAATAGTTTCTCTGAAGTGTCCTCACTTCAATACTCACATGATAAATTCTATTAGTCTGCAAACCCTTGGAGCCCTAGGTCACTAAGCACGTGGTGGTGCAGATAAGTTTAACTGAGACCAGTTGCTCCACTTGACCTGAAGTGGCAGGTATCAAGAAAATACAGATACATATAGAGCTGCCATATAATAAATACTTTGTGTCATGGAGATCAGAGGAGATGATGATGACACAATCCACTTCTAATTGGAAGGAGCAAACAATATTATATTGTTATTTATTTATATTGCACCTTTCTACAACAGGATAAAATAAGCTGTGTGGAGGCCTCTCACCTCAAGTTTCTCTTCAACTTAGAGCTTACCATAGAAAGGTTGTGTCAGGGTAAGGATTAGGCTGCAAGTGTTGAAAGAAAGGGATGCTGCGAAGATTAACCCAGAATAATGCATCTGAATGAATGAGTTGATGTGAGGCATTGAGCAGTGGAAGTCAGTATCACTCATCTGTTGTGAAGTACTTCACTGCTTAAGAGGCTGCTTTAGAAATGACAGTGTCAAGTCTTATTAAACTGATCCATTTCCCATCTTTCTTCACCTCTACTCCCAAAGGGTATCCCTAGCAAAAGACAGTAGTGGACTGCCTATCCTAGGAATTCCTTGAAAAAGAAAATCACAATAGGGCTTTCAACAACAACAACAAAACAAACAAACAAAAAGGCAAAAAGAAACAAGACCCAAGGAGAAAATTGCAAAGCTAACTAGGAAAAGCAAATGTAGTATATTTACAAAGCAGGATGGTGTTCATCTTAAAGGAAATTCAGTGTGAAGGAATTGTTATGCTCATAAAGGAAAAAAAGAGAAGGGTTGCCTTCTATAAAAGAAGCACACAAGAGTGCTCACTTCCAGAGGCACTTCCTTAAGAACAACAGGGTGCTAGCATAACACTTGTCAGAGCTAACTTCCAATTTTTTTCATGTTCAGAATGATTCATCTCAGAGCAGGATGTAGATCAGCTGGAAAACACAGCTATCATTGATGTCCTAAAAGTAGCCTCCTCCAGTGACAGGACAAGGGACAATGGGTGGAAGTTGAGGCATAGGAAGATTTATGTAAATATGAGGAAAAAAAATTTCACTGTGAGGGTGACAGAGCACTGGAACAGGCTGCCCAGGAAGGTTGTGGAGTCTCCCTCTTTGGACATATTCAAGATTCGCCTGGATGTGTTCCAGTGTAATCTGGTGTAGGTGATCCTGCTCTGGCAGAGGGGTTTGGACTAGAAGATCTTTTGAGGTCCCTTCCAGCCCCTGAAATTGTGTGATTCTATGAAATTATGTCCAATTACTGTCTTGCAACTTTCACTTGTGTCAGTAAGCTACATCATAGTTTTGCTTTGGGTCAAACCAATCTGGGCCCCTCAGTTTAGGAAGGATGTTGACTTGCTGGAACGAGTTCAGAGAAGGGTGATGAAGTTGGTGAGGGGTTTGGAACACAAGCCCTATGTGGAGAGGCTGAGGGAGCTGGGGTTGCTTGGCCTGGAGAAGAGGAGACTCAGGGGTGACCTTATTGCTCTCTACAACTACCTGAAGGGAGGTTGTAGACAGGGGGAGGTTGGTCTCTTCTCCCAGGCAACCAGTGCCAGAACAAGAGGACACAGTCTCAGGCTGCACCAGGGGAGGTTTAAGCTGGATGTTAGGAAGAAGTTCTATACAGAGAGAGTGATTGCCCGTTGGATTGGGCTGCCCAGGTAGGTGGTGGAGTCACCATCATTGAAGGTGTTCAGGAGGAGACTTGATGGGGTGCTTGGTGCCATGGTTTAGTTGTTTAGGTGGGTTGGATTGGTTGATGGGTTGGGCGCGATGGTCTTGAAGGTCTCTTCCAACCTGGTCTGGTCTGGTCTGGTCTGGTCTATTCTATTCTATTCTATTCTATTCTATTCTATTCTATTCTATTCTAAATAATGATCCTTCCCATGAATCCAGTTGGTCCATCCAGATACCGTGACAAGAGCCAGATTTACTGTCTGTATGACATTGGAAGCCATGTCTATATAATATTGAAGCCATGGTTTAGTAGTCATGAGGTGTTGGGTGACAGGTTGGACTCAATGATCTTTGAGGTCTTTTCCAACCTTATTGATTCTATGATTAATCAGCAAACAGTTAAAAATAACTTTTAATTAGTGATTCAGTGGAGCTTTGCTTTGCCAGCGTGGGTTAAGTTTAACAATATTTCTGAAATATAGCATAAAAAAATTCTTTAATGAAACAGAGCAGCCTGCTTTTCAGTGGTTTATTTCTCTTTTTAATAGTACAGTTGCATGTGTAAAGTACAAAGAGAGGCAATGTACAAAGGCTGTAACTGAAATAGAAGTGTACAATATAGCTCAATAGTAATCCTATTAAGTAATTCTATTTGCTGATGCAATACAAGGCAAGGCAAGAACACGTAGGCTTTTTTTTTTTGTACACATGTCAAATGGCTCTATAATAATTCAAATGCTGACAGTTGGCATTGTTCTCTGACTGGCAAACAAAGCAGCTATTTCAGTGTTTGATCCATTTTTTATTGTGACTGTGTAAAATGACACACTGCATCAAACATTTACCAAAAAAATGCAGGGGAAAAGGGGATTATTTCATTTTATTTTGTTATTCTGTGTTCAAATGAACTAACAGCTGCTGGCACATTTACATTTGACAACAGCTAATTCCCAAACAACTTAAAAACTAAAAGGACTAGAATACCCTTTCTGGCCAGCATCTGGTATTTTTCTCTGCCCAGAGGTGAAAGAGGTCTGTATTTTCTAAGTCTGCTCCTAAATCTTAGTTTTATTAACACAAGCAGCCCAAAAAGCGATGGATCTCTATGTGAAGAACGTGTTTCAAGCTCTTTGCCATTGGGCTGCTCCCATATGTCACTGCACTCCTGTCTTACTTATTTCATGCTGCAATTAGAGGAGAAGAATTATTAAAGGTCCTAAATGTCTTGTTCCTCTGATTTTATGAGCAAAACACTGCTAAGAGAGATTCCTGGGGAAAGGGAATTAATTGAATGTTACAAGGTGGAATTTCAGCATCACTCACAGTAGGTTATGCTCTGATGCTAGCAGGTTTGGAGAAGTTAACTCACTGAGGCAAACAAACCAGACAGATCTCTTGATTACTGGGCATTTGGATGACAAAGCTTGGTTCTTAGAAACTGTTAGGTGAGCATGCATTTGTCTGAAGTGAGTGCAACTCTTCACAATCTTTTTACAAATCCTGTCTTAGCTTTATTCTGGATTTTGTCCCTGATGATAGGACTAGGATAGAAATGGGTAGATTCAGACGGGATGTTAGGAAGAAGTTCTTCCCCAGGAGGTGGGGTGAGACACTGTAACAGGTTGCCTAGGGAGATGGTGGAAGCCTCATCCCTGAAGCTTTTTAAGGCCAGGCTGGATGTGGCTCTGAGCCCCCTGATGTAGTGTGAGGTGTCCCTGCCTATAGCAGAGGGGTTGTAGCTAGATGATCCTTGAGGTCCCTTCCAACCCTGACAATTCTATGATTCTATAATTTTTTATTTCCTGAACCTAGCCAGTCACAGCAACATGCAGCCTTCACCAAAATCAGTTTCAGAGTTAAAATA
The DNA here is from genome assembly GCF_014839835.1 of Dryobates pubescens. Classification (NCBI taxonomy): domain Eukaryota; kingdom Metazoa; phylum Chordata; class Aves; order Piciformes; family Picidae; genus Dryobates; species Dryobates pubescens. Next base: position 8,120,775 of record NC_071630.1, read on the forward strand.
ATTATCTGTTAAAACAGAGACAGAACCTACAAAACTGGAATTTCCTTTCCTCTTAGTCTGCCTGAGACTAACTTTGGAGCCAACAATAGCATGGAACCAGTCTTTCTTCCACTGGTAAATTGAGAATTGAGCCTCTCTCTCTCTCCCTCTTTTTTTTTTTTTTTTTTTCCCTTTGATTTTCAAAGTGGTTGCTGAAACAAAAATGTCTCATTTCAGGTTGCAAATCAAAACAAATGAAACTTCTTAAGTTCTCAGACTGATGAGGAAAAAGTGGCAAGTTTTACTTTTAATTTCATCTCCATAATTTTTCTGTAGTTTTTATTGCCTGGTTCAGTAGCTGAATCAAAAAATAAATTATTCAAACAGCTCTAATAATACCCTCCTTCAGAACAAAGATTAAGCCATACTGTTCCCTGAAGAGGTACTTATAACTGTGCTGACCTGGAATGGTACTAAGCCTGTCAGCACATAAGCAAAAATGAGATGTGTATTATATGTTCTTAAAGGAAATGATATGTTAAAGGCCCCCAGTCCTGAGCTAATTTGTCTGGAGCTGAAGAAAACTTGCATAAAAATAAAAGTATTTGTCTGTCTTGCCTACCAGAACTTGACAAAGTGAAAGCCTATGTGTTTAGTCTTTTCCATAACATCCATGTATGACAAACACCTCTTCTAGGAGGGCTGACTCACTCCTGTGAGTAAGCAGAAGCTACTAGAGCCTGGAGTGGCATCCTAGTGGTATGTGTACAGAGTATAGCAAATCGATCCAATTTTAAGTCAGATTATGGAATCCTTTTTCTACACCATTCTATTGATATCATAGCTTGATCTCTGGAACTTATCTGAAACAGTTAAACCCTTGTATACATATTGAAGGCATATGTGAAGGGCTGTCCTTGAAATTAAGCATTGAGCACTTCACGAATATCTGAGAGACCACCGGGACTGTAGGCAGAAGATGGTCCATTCTAGGAAAAGGAAACAGAGGCAAGGATCTCTCTACAACTCCCTGAAGGGAGGCTGGAGCAGTGAGGGGGCAGCCTCTTCTCTTTGGCGGCAAGTGACAGGACAAGACAAAATTATTTCAGCTTGGAACCAGATGATCTTTAAGATCCCTTCCAACCCAAACTATTCTATGATTCTATGGGATTGGTTTGTTAATTTGAGAGAGAGGAGAACTATCATATGATAGCATTTATGTAGAGTCCTAATTTAAGAATTGGTCTTCCTAAAAATAGTCCAATATACCTATCTCCTCTTTTACATCCTGGGATTTGGAGTAATACACCTGCAATACATTGAGTAATGTGATAGGTATCAAAAGCCATATTCTTGAGGCTATGTAGGTTGGTTTTTCAAAGGCAACAAAGTATGATTGTTGTGTAGACATGCTCATTTCTGGATTAGTTTCCCTCAAAATGAACATTTCCTCTCTCAGTGTGCAAGCATTCAGTCTTTCCATTTTAATTTTCCCCTGCAGACCTTTATGTAATACAAGACCAAGAAACTTTTCACAGTTGAAAACATCCTAGAAAACTAACACCGCTACACTCAACACAGGGCACTGCTACAGGCAGTAACTGAGGATCCAAGAAAGAGTAGCAATCCTATAATGTACCTTGACCAAAATACCACGTATTCTGTAAACAGATTCTTGAAGAGCTTTACTTTTACCAGCCCTGAAGACTGATATGAGTTATCTTGGACATCCGCAGCTCCAAAAAGAGTTGGGCTGATAAGCAACCAACAGGCTTTCCTTTCTATCTACCCCATCAGAAAATTCTTCTGTCCTCTGAGACCACCAGTTAGTTCTGTCCTTTTTCTCTCTTCAGATTTTAAATTCTTGAGGCAGGGATCATTCCTTTCTCTAGTGCTCTATTCTTCCCTTGCCTTTCCTTCCCAAAACTGAGAGCACTGTCTGAACATGATAAAAAAAGAAAAAAAGTAAGAAGAAAGAATGCAGTAGCAAATATTCCCTTTTCAAATAGAATCATTACCATAGCACAGTTATCCTTCAGCTACTAGCAGCTGCAAATGGAACAGGGGATGTTAGTGTTCACTTCTACTGATCTCATTATACAAACCAGTAAGAGGAGCAAGGGAATACATTTGGAGAGCTTTCATGTGGTTAAAGCAACAGGGGAAATTCATTCTTTGATATCCCCTTGTTCAGTGTATCTGCCTCACTCTGTGTCTGCCCCTGAAAAGGCAAGGCTGTAAAAATATTAGAGGCTTGTTGAAAGGGATTGGAAAAAGGGGGGAAAAAAGGCCCTAATTAAAAGGACAAAAATATGCTTGGGAAGTGTTTCTCAGTGTTTTTAAGCTCAAAATGAGACCACCTATCCAAATCACCTCATTAAAAGTCAGATTCAATTTCCATGCAGAGAGCTCGATACTGGGTTTCTGTCTATGTAGATAAATACTTATTACTTTGATTTCCGTATTATCAAGGTGTCTACCAGCCACTGACTGATGGGTGTGTTTGTGACCTGGTGATCTTGGTAGGGAAAAGCCATCATCCCCAATTATTAAATTGATAATGAAAACTCAGAGGTCAAGAAACTTGTCCACATTTGCCTGGAGTGCAAGGCAGTCCCTGTCTCTGGAATTCCATGTCACCCATTAAAAAAACCTCCACATTCTTCAGCTTTCCCCTCCTCCCTCCTTAACTTTGATTTGAACACTGTAGTCTCTGTACCTTGCTGACTCATTCTTCTATTGGCAGGACCAGAGTGTTATGCAAGAGTTGTAGAGTGTTTAGGATAGAAATTAAGGGGGTTGTTTTGAGTGGGTCTGGTAGATAAGGCCACAGTGAGGCTTGAGAATAAAAGTACCAAATTCTCTACATAGAGTCCAGTTAGAGAGGTGTCACCGGCCCCAGTGGCTATGTATAATTCATGACCTTCAGTGTGTGACACTGTATATAGCAGTGCATATAGACCTAGCCCTTTGCATTTCAGGCTGCTGGGGAAATATATTTTCTTTTGGTTTTTTTTTGTTGTTTTCTTTCTCCATTAGAAACTGCAGTTTGTTAAATCCCTGCTCTCCAGAGAGTTCATCTGCATAGTCCTTACTTCTGCATTGCTTCCAACCTAGGGGCATACACTTAACTCTGACAGTAGAAAGGGACGTATGCATGGCCACTTTGATGGGAATTCCAAGTTATCATCATAAATAGCTATGTGGTTCCCTTAAGAATTTAATTAGTCATTTCATTTGAATTATTCACTTGGAAAAAGACAGTACACTGGGTAGCTTTTAATCTAATTAGGCTATTAGCTAGTAGTGGAAGATGAACATCCTCCAACAGAAGGTGACCTGTATATTTCAGTCAATAGGGGTACTGGTCTGAGGGTAATGCACTTAGTTTTGTAGTGCTCCCCATACTCATTGAAATGGAGTTGTCTTTAAAAAAAGAACCCTGTGGTTAAGTTGTGCTTTGTGGAATTACCCATGTGTTGGAAAATGGAATGAAAATTTTGTAGAGGGAGGAGCTGGCTTGTAAAGATGAGAATTAAAGTATGTAGAGAGAAGAAAAACCTCTGTATTGAATGTATATTAAAAATATTTATTTATGCACTGCCTGAAAGAGTGTCCTCTAAATAAAACATAGCTGTCAGCTATCACATGATAACAAGAAGTATGCATGCCTGAAATGTTTGTAATGAATGGAATAATGAGGCTGTGTTTTAATTTTACTGAATTATTTGGAATAGATGTAAAGATTTATTTTACAGAACAAAAGCATTTAGACAGGACTTTATATTACTGTTATGCGTCGGTGATAGTAACACTGGGACTTCAGTCTGCATTACTACAATGATTAATTAAAGGCCTTGTTCAGGATGACTGAACATCATTATTGTTTTTAAATAGGAAAGGCAGATAACCATTACTGATTACTCCTCAATTCCCAGTCTCACTTGTTAAAGACTAAAGAATACTAAAGTAGGTTGTATAGTTTTCATGAAGCTATAAATGGAGCCAAGAATAATATGATTAATATGCAACACATACAAAGGTAGAGTGAAAGCTGGATTAGTTTAAAAGGTAAAGCTGCAAAAATGCTGCACTGCTGCAAGTGCAAATAATGCTGCCGTTTTTGTAACTGAGAAGGTAAAAGGAATTTAGGCTGTAAATTTCATTTAAACAATTCTTTGTCATTGTCCCAAAATGTTTAGAATGCATTCCCAGATGCAGCAGCATTATTTAAAGCATGTGTATAAACAGAACCTACCATTGCTAAAGGAACTATGCAGAAGAAATCTGTAATCCTGAGTAATTTAAATGTATCAGTAAGAATATTGGCATAGAAAGCTGTCTACTAATTAACTGACCCTTAGAAATCACAGACGTTGCTCCTGGGGTGCTTCAGAAGGGCTGTGGCTAGTCAAGAGAGGTTCTTCTCCCCCTCTACTCTGTCCTGGTGAGGCCACATCTGGAATATTGTGTCCAGCTCTGGGCCCCTCAGTTCAAGAAATCCCTCAGGGAACTGCTTGAAAGAGTCCAGCACAGAGCCACAAAGATGCTGAAGGGAATGACACATCTCCTTGCTGAGGAAAGGCTGAGGGAGCTGGGGCTCTTTAGCTTGGAGAATGTGAAAACAGAGCTGAAATGGAAATTGATGCAGAGAGCTGGTTTAGGTGGAAGATCAAGGTCTGTCTTCTGTTTGTTTTTGTGTGTGCGTGTGTGTGTGATTTTGTGCCTCATTGCAGATCTGTAAGGTAAAAAATGCATTTTGACCCTTCCTCCAAGTTTCCTGAGAAGCCTGATTAATTTGATAGGTTTTGTGACTAGTTTGTGGGTTGTGTGAGAAGGACTGGGTATGATGGATGTCTGTGTATGATGGGACTCAGAAAGAAAAAAAAAAAAAAAAGAACCCTGATATTTAAATGCTTAAAAGTAATGTGTTGTTCTGGCATGTGTCCTAATATAGAAGATCTACATTTAGATTCCACAGCTGCTCTCTAGAGACTTCTTTGCAATGAACAGGTTGCTAATTCATTATTATGCATAAGTCTACAAGTCTTTCTGAAAAGTTATGGTGTATGTTTTGGCATTTTCCTAGAGAGGGAAAACAAAAAAAGAAATTGTCAGTTCCTGGGTTACTCAGTATCCTCTGAAATCACTGATAGCCATGTTTATTTTTCCAGGCATAGAATCAGGGTTGGGGTTGTGTTGGGTTTTGGGGGTTTTGTATTAGATCACTTGAGTTTGTTCTCTGTTATGATACACTTTTACTCTCCAAGGCAAATTTTCATTAACATCACAGCAGACATTTATAAGATGCTTGCAGACTACACATGCCCTACCTCATCCCCTGGCACACTGGTTTTGCACACCAGAAGCACATTGCTTTCAACAAACAAAGGAATTGAAGACTTAAACCCTAAAGGATTATGCCCAGTCTTCAAGTATGCCAAACTGTTTCTGTCAATGGCATACTCAGGTTGGCAAGAATGTTAGGCCTTTATCACTATCATAGATAGAAATGTCACGCCAGCTACTTGTATTTCTGAACACTGAAGTATCCTGTCACACAACGCACAGGATTCTGATAAACAACATAACTATCAAGGAGAATTCTGTGCCTTGGGAAAAAACCCAACAGGTTGTTCTTGCCAACTCTAAATCTCTTAAAGCAGTTATCTTCTGAATGGCTTAACATTGGGAAAAAAAAAAAAACCACAACAAACCTCTCTTATTTATTTTTTCCTATTTTCTTTTTATTCAGCATCATAGGTTTATGAAACAGATCATCATTGATACTACAGGAAATTACTCCTTTTACTTGAGATGAACAGCACACAAAAGTCGTGATTCAAGCAAGTCTGTCCTCTCGTGTGGGTAGACATTAGAATATTCCCTCTCACTACTAGTTTTGAAGACAAGATGAACCTTGTCTGCCATTCAAGGTGTTGTATCATTTATCTCCAGCAGCATTAAAAAGAGATTGCCCATTAGACTCTAGCATGCTGCTGCATTTTATATTTTATTATTGGAATATTAGGACATTTACATTTTCACTTTTTTTTCTGCTGTAAAACAAGATCTCATTCTGTTGGCACATGAATTAGTTACATAAAGGGAAAAAAGCAGTCAAATAAAATAAACAGTTGGAAAATGCAATTTCAAAGCCAGTTATCTCAGTGAAGGCAACTGACTGTCAATGATACCTTTTCTCTAATAACTCTTTGTATAACTTGTGTGTAACCTTTGTCTTACATATATATTTTATACATAGAATAGACTAGACTAGACTAGAATAGAATAGAATAGACCAGGTTGGAAGAGACCTTCGAGATCATCATACACACACATACATACATATACATATAAAACTTTGATGATAGTCCTTACTCCTCCTAGTTGTTCCTATTCTTAGATAAGGAAGGTTAGTATTTCATTATTGTCAGTTTCAAAGTTAAATACTGTATGAAAGAGAAATCCTCATATTTAAGTATATTTTTCACTACTTAGAATCATAGAATTATCAAGGTTGGAAGGGACATCAAAGATTATCTTGTTCCAACCCCTCTGCCATGGGCAGGGTCATCTCACACTACATCAGGTTGCTCCGAGCCACATCCAGCCTGGCCTTAAAAAATTCCAGGGATGGGGCTTCTACCACCTCCCTGGGCAACCTGCTCCAGTGTCTTACCACCCTCATGGTGAAGAACTTCCTCTTAACATCCTATCTGAATCTATCTTCTTAAAGGAGAATGTTTTCTCCATTTGTATCAATTGCTTATCATTTTTCAGTTTGATGTGCAGTATTTTTGCATAAAAAACTTAATTTTGGGGTAAGTGTTTGCATTTCAGGCTGCTTCACTATTTTCTCTCTATATATTCCATCCCCAACTTCTCTTTTCTCTGCTTTTGATGTTGTGGCTGCAGAACTAAAGCATCCATTGATTTCGTAGCTGTAGTAATGCTCACTCTGGAAAGCTGAGTTAGAGCTGTAGAAAAATGAGTATATTAAATGTTATTTCCCCAATAAGTCACCATGAACAAATTATTGTTCTTGCTATATATTTACATTACAGTAAATTGGAGAAGAGAGAATAAAATATTTCAGAAAAATGGCCTGAAGTAGTTTCAGTCCAGTTTTCAGGATGTCAGAATGAGGTATTTTGACCAACTTCAGACTGTGCAGTTGCTTTTTTAACTGGGAGAAAGGTTTGTGTGATGCCACTACCATCTTGAGGTAAGTCACAGTATAACATCTGAATTTCCATGTAGACAAAAAGCTAGGTGAGCCTTAACATCCACTCATTCCACCTTGCTCAGTTGTCATACTATGTTACAGTTAAAAATTTTGCTTTCTGCTTGCTACTAAACCTGCAAATGCTTGCAGAGTAATAGTAACTTTTCAAACTCATGCACAGATGTATAGCCTTAATATTCATGTATAGCCTTAATATTCATTCTGCCCCTGTACTCAGCACTGGTTCAGCCACACCTTGAATACTGTGTCCACTTCTGGGCCCCTAAGTTTAAGAAGGATATTGAGACACTTGAACATGTCCAGAGGCTGGGGAGAGGCCTCGAGCACAAGCCCTATGAGGAGAGGCTGAGGGAGCTGGAGTTGTTTAGCGTGGAGAAGAGGAGGCTCAGGGGAGACCTTCTTGCTCTCTACAACTACCTGAAGGGAGGTTGTAGCCAGGTGGGGCTTGGTCTCTTCTCCCAGGCAACCAGCACCAGAACAAGAGGACACAGCCTCACACTGCACCAGGGAAAGTTTAGGCTCCAGGTGAGGAGAAAGCTCTTCCCAGAAAGAGTAATTTGCCATTGGAATGTGCTGCCCAGGGAGGTGGTGGAGTCCCCATCCCTGGAGGTGTTCAAAGAAGGATTGGATGTGGCACTTGGAGCCATGGTTTAGTTGTCAGGAGGTGTTAGGTATTAGGTAATAGGTTGGACTTGATTATCTCTAAGGTCTTTTCCAACTTTGTTGAATCTATGATTTTATGCAAAAGGACAGGAGATAACAATTTGTTTGGATTTTCATGACTCGGAATTGTGGTGAGGAGATCCATGAAGAACTGTGAAGGACCACATCTGACTGATGAAACCCCTCAAAGTGCATTGCTGAAACAGAATTCTTGTAAATGAGCAGTTCTTCAGCACAAGGGTGGTAAGACTATGGAATAGGTTGCCCAGGGAACTTGTGGATGCCTCCTCTGTGGGGTGTTCAAGGTTAAGTTGGGTGAGGCCTTGAGCAGCTGAGTCTAGTTGAGAGGTGTCCCTGCCCATGGTGAGGAGGTTGGAGTAGATGATCTCTAAGGTCCCTTCCAACCTAAGCCATTCTATGAAATCGTCTTTATAAATGCTCCTTCCTTAAAAAACAGTTTGGTGCTATGATAGTTGAACAATTAAAGAGACCTTTCATCTGAGGCAGCACAGGTGCTCTTATTTATGTGGAAGTGCTGTTAATAACCAGATGTTTAGAAAAAAAGGTTTGGATAATACTTTGATTTATGTGTTGTAAGAAGAATAATTGGGCAAAATATTAGTGGGGTTGTTCCTACACACGAGGTTGGAAAGCTATCCTACGTGATTTTCCTGAGAGCACACCAGGTTTAATTCTGTCAGTTGAAATATTTCAGGTCAATTGCAGAATCAACACTGCAGAATTAAGAGAAAAGAATCACCATGAAGTAATTCAGAATGATTACATTCAGATATTGTATTTCCCCCCCACCCCCTAGAATAAAATGAGAATTCATTCTAAGATAATGCAATCCCTAGTTAACTATCACAGCCACAGGCTTTCCATGATGGTTGTCAGGACAGACTCCCATACTTCAAGCCATGCTGTTGATTGTTGTCTGCTTTCCTGTACTTTCAGTTCTGTGCTCCTCAGCTGCTGGAGCTCAGTGTCTCCTCAGCCTTGCTCTGCCCTACTTGGCACCCGTGCATGTCTGCAGCAGATCCATTTGCCACACAGTACATCATAGTGCTTGGCTGTGTTATATATTGCAGGAGCTTGGCACTCTTAGAGTGCACTAAGAGGGTTCTGGTTTTATTTCCAGTAACTGCACAGCTCAGACTTTTCCCTCTGGTTTTTAGTTTCAGTACCTTTTGTTTTTTGGTGGTTTTTTTTTTCCTTTTATTGAATGTTATTGGTTGTACTTCATTAGTTACCTAAGTGGATTCCTATTTTTGGTTTTTGTGCTCCCTGGGAGGAAAATCTTTTTCCACTTAAGTATTATTTTCTTTTTTAATGCTATGTTGTCCCTTGCCTTGCAAATGTTATTTATTTATTTATCTATTTATTTTCAGTTTTGCTAACCCCAGTTTAAATGCTGCTTCTAGAAACAGTCTGACCTTGCCAGTCACCTTCCAGCTTCTCCTTACAATGTCTTTGCAATGGTCCGTGGGTAGGGTTACTTCAAAATTTGTCCTCCATCCCTCAGATTCAAAATTTAATATTAATGTGTTGGATGCTTTAGGACATTTAATACTTTGCCTGTGTACATTAGAATGGAATATGGTAATTTTTTAATATCTTTTTTTTTTAATGCTTACAGTAAATGCAAGGAAGTTGCCCACAAAACATATTCTGAGATATATAAAGCTGTGGTATAATGATAAATCATGAGTATGATGGGTGTCAGGGCTGTATAAAGCTGCACTGTGATTCCCAGGAGATTTAGTTAACCTTTTCAACAGTTGGGTCTTGAAGTTTTATTTTCCATTTCAGAAAGGGAAAACTCATTTGAGGCTTTCAGGGTTCAGTGATTTTGAAATTAAGCCTCTATACAGAACTATCATAGCACTTCTTATCCATGTGGAAGCCCAGGTGAGATGATCCAAGCTAGAATTGTATGTCCCTAGGTCTCACTTCTCAGGTTACTGGTTTGTGAATTACTATATTAGAGAGAAACTGTAACATGAATATGGAAATACTATTGTAAAAATATTTGCCAGCCCATCAAACTGTCAGCTGCAAAGCAGGCTGCTTCCTGAAGACTTTATTCATTTTTCCTGTGCATGTGAAAAGCCCACGTTCTGCATCAGCTCCATGCAGGCAGACTGGGAGTGCTTTTTAGAAGTTTAGAGGTGCCAGCCCTTTGTGCTGAGGCTTGCTGAGGGCAGATTCTGCTTCTTAAATTCAAGCTTTATGTTTGAGCTTTAGTGAGGAAGAAGATAAATCTTCTTGTCTATGCCATGCTTTTGTATTTCTTGGGGTTGGGCACCCTGCTAATCTGCTCTTCCTTGCTAGCACTTCTCCTGTAACAGGAGTTTGATGCAAATATGCTTGACAGTATATTGTGGATACTCTCTTCAGTCAGTTCAGTCCTGAGTTTAGCCTGTGCCTAAAGGATCACAAAATGATGAGACTTGGAAAGGACCTCTGGAGATCATCTAGTCCATGCCTCCTGCTAAAGCAGTGTTACCCAGAGCAAGTTGCCCAGGGTTGCATCCAGGTGGGTTTGGAATATCTCTAGGGGTACCTGCCACATGGTGCTGGAAGGCAGAGTACGAGTACCTTTACCAGACACACAACACTTTTACCCTACATTCAAGAAGATGGAAGTTGAACTGCAGAAAAACCAAAGGTACAGAAGTTCAATACTTCTGTAAGTGCTGGATTCCAGGACATCTCTTGAAGTTGTGCTTTCAAAAGTCTAGGCTGTGACATGAGAAATACCATTAGAGACCTTGTCATTCAGGCTGTGACAGGATCAGAGTGCTTTAAGACCGTGGGTTGGCACCTGGTGAAAGCTTCCAATGGTCACTGGAAGGTGCCAACTACTACCAAGATAAAAACTTTGATAGTAGTTGGCACCTTCCAGTGACCATTGACTGGCCCAAATGCTGCAGATAGTGAACACAAGGAGTATGGAGTGTATTTGATCTAGTCTGAACTTCCAGAGGCTTTCATCTGTGTACACTCACTGCAATTGAAAATTTGTTTTGAAAATTTGTTTCAAACTCAGGATGAATCTAGCTAATCTGTGCAATCATGTCCAGAATACCATCTTCTGATATGAATGTGCATTAGCAGCTTGAATACGCCATCATATTTATGCACTGGGAAGTGTATCTTGTACTACTTCCTGTATAAATGAAGACATGTCTGAAGTTGGGGTTCTAAGCTCTTGATCAGGTAGGAATATCTACAGGCTGTGCAGTTTACTGTGCTGCTCAAATTGAGAAACAGGCAGTGACAGTTGTCAGGTGGAGTAAGTGACAGTAGGGAAGACATTTAAAGATCAGCCAACATTGACCACAGCTAGTGGGCAGATTATTGCTTTTTACCAAAATGTGCATTGTCTCCTGCTTCTGTGAGAGCAAAACATCCTGCCATTAGTAGAAAATTCCCCGTCTGTTCTTTTAGGACCAGCAGTTACAAGGTCCTTAGAAATTCATCTTGATTGACTGAAGGTAATAGAAAAATAAATTATCATTTGCAACTGTATAGGAAAGGGATCAATGAGTTGTAGATTTATAGTGAGTATACAGAAAAGGAAAAAAAGAAGTACAGCAATTTCCAGCTCTATTAATTTTTGGCAAAGGTCGCTGTACTCTTTGTGTACTATGAATCATAAAAAACAAACACACAAACAAACAAAACAGATAGGTTAAGCAATAGTCTTGCTTGAAGTTGACCCAGGAAGACAAAGAATAGGACAATTTGTGTGGAGAAGGCAGTGCTGGGAGTGAAATCCGTGCAAAGCCATGCTTGTAGGAGTGCACAGAAGTGTTTCTGTAGGAAGGAGACTGCATGCATCAGCAACAGATCACTGCCTTTGTCTCAGGAACTACTTGCTGCATGATGTGTCTCTCTGTGACACCCAGGTGGCACACCAGTGGCTTGCTCAGCTGTAATATATGCAACTCCCTCCTGTGGACCTGCTCTTCCATTACAAAACCCACTTTCTTCCTTAGCTAAAACCACTTCTAAGTTCCATACCCTGAACAAAATATTAGCTATTTTTCCTGGAAATAAATTCTCTGGAAAAAAAAAAGGTTCCCAAACATGTGTATGAATACAGCAGAACTTTACACTTCCAGGGTTGTGATCTGAACCTGTGGGAATGTGAGGAGTGAGATATGCCTGTCCTTTGCTTTAGGTCAGTAGATGTGAGTGCACAGCATTGCCTGTGCTTCAGAGCTTGTGGGAAATCTGTGGATGACAGTCAGAATAGCTGCACAGCAACGTCTGTCATTATTTATTTGCCAGCAACATTTCATATTGCCCTGCACCAGTTAGACAGAAGAGGACAAATCACAGCTCTAAGTGATATTCTAGTTTAAACAGGATTTTAACGTGTCCCTTTACCAGGGATTTACAGAAGGACTGCCTTTGGTCTAATAAAAAGGTTTAATTTGAGCATTAAGCCTTGTTAGATAGAAACTAGCTCTGGGAATGAAGGTATGGGCTGATACAAACCAGGATTTTTTCTTTGTCACTGTACATTTAAAACTATCTCAAGTACCCTAATTCTGGGGGATGTTTACTCGTTCAACAAGGTCTGTTTCTTTCCCATGGGAACAGGTGGTATCTTGATTCATAACTGCTTCCAGAGCACCGCAGTTTTCTCTGGGACTCCTTGACTTAATCTTCAGCTTAATGTTCTGAATAGGAGGACATCATTAGCACTCCTGTAAAGAATCAGTTGTAGAATTCAGTTTAATTATCAAACCTGCTTTCATCATAGATGCTGTCTGGAAGGGTAATAGCTACAGTTTAAATTAGCAGATCTGATGCTGAGCATCTTTTTTTATGGTGGGTTTGTCTTACAGATTACATAAAGTCTGGTGCAAAGCTCTTTGAAGTCACTTGAGTTTTCTGTTGATGGCAAGAGCTTTTAGTGTCAGTCTCACTTGCCCTCCTTTGTGTAAAGCCACAATAAATCTGTGTTAATGGGCAAGTAGAAGAATGGATTGTGTGATACCTGCATGTTTTTTGTATTAATATATTTTTCCCATGACTTTGCATGTTGTTGCATTAATCATCTTCCTTAACATTGCTTGTAATCTAGTCAGCGGGAGTTGCAATGAAGTCTAAGCATAGAGAAAAAAAGTCATGTATTATGTTCTTTTTAGTTACATCAGAACTTAAACGTGAAGGCATCTTAGTTAAACCCAGCCCTAATTCAAACAAATATTCTGTGGAAATATTATGGAAGCTCTGATTAATCTAGCAATTCAATGTTTGTCTAATCAAGATATTGCAGAGATACTTTTGTAAAGCCTGATAAATTACACCGAAATCCCATGTGACAGCAGATATAAATGGCAGCTACCTAAATAGTCAAAACACATTGTAAGAGAGATCTATATAGAAAACAGGTAGAGTTGTTTACTTTTCAAAGTCACCAAAACTGTCATTTAATGCAAATGAAATAGACAAAGTTCCCAAATGTGAAACTAAATTATTTTATGAATGTACATTTTTAATCACGAGAAGAAACTGTCTAGACTAAAATTCATTGTGATGATGCAGAGAACAGAAGTGATGACTCTTGCTATAAATGCTCCCTCAATATGCACAGAATTCTTTCCTGTTATATGCCTTTGAAGAAATGCTGAAACTCAAAGTTTTAATGTCATGTGCCAGGGCAGTGACATTTTTTTTTTCAGCCTTTTAAGATGCATACTTGCATTTGAACTTCATTATGTGAAATGTTCAGGGTTTCAGATACAAACGTTCTACTTTCTTTGCAGACTATAGAATAGCTGTGTGGTAATTATTGCTCTTGCTCTATTCCTTCTAATAACCCTCTGCTGTTGCAGTCCTGCAAAGCAAGCTTATGGAAATTGAGATTTATCAGAAGATTTAAGGTAAATAGCTTTGTTAAGTAGCTCAGGATTTTGTCAGTCACACAAGTTTTCCACTCTGCCTTCCTGATATCACAGAATCCTTTTGGTTGGAAGAGACCTTTTAGATCGTCAAGTCCAACCATCAAGTCCTATGCAGCTATCAGGTCCTACACCCATCCCCCCCATCCCAGCACATGGGAAGTGTATATTCTCTCTGTTATCCACCAAGATCCTACTTTTTCTTGCATAAGAAGGGGAAGGCATCTGGGAAGGGATGTCAAAAATGGAAAATCAAGCTAAAAACCCATAAGAGATACTGGTCTTGGTATACCTTTGAAAGAAAACATTAGGAGAGCATAGGAAAACCCTTTAGGGTACCAGCAATATTGGTCAGCCTCCTTCAAAGAGGACAAAAGGAGAAAACGAATGCACTTTCTTAAATTTTTGTATCTCAAAGGTTAAATATTTCAAACCTAGTAGTGCCATCACCTATTCCAACACCTAAAACCCCAGTATCGCTCTCAGCTGTCATCATATTATTTCTACTACTCGAAAAGCATGCTGGCTGGAATTTGGTTTTATACTCTTGAAGTGCCCTAAGTGCTTTACAAGAGATGAGTCAGATGCTTTAAGTGCAGTCAGCCATGATGTGCTCTGTAGTAATTCACAGCAGCTCTGAGACTTTAGAAACTATTATTTCATATTTTTCATAACCGCAGAAAAGCAAGGAGCAGCAAAGAGAAACAGGTACCTGACCCCAGACACTGTGCCATACATCTCCTCACTGAAGGGAGTGAGGGTGACCTGGGCAGAAACAAGTGGATGAGGAGAGATGTCTGGAGTAAAGTTGAGTCTGAAGAAGTGGGAAAATAAGTGTTTTAAATGTATGTGGTTGTTTATATATTGCTGATGGTAACTGTTAACATTCCAGGAGTATGTAAATACTAGATAGAGGGTAGTAGAGCAATGGTGACAAATTTTCCTCAGTGGTATGTAGTGAAAAGAGGTTATTTCAAAAATTGAAATGCAGGAAATGCCATTTAAACATAAGAAAATGAACTTTTCCTTGTGAGGGTAGTCATACACTAGAACAGATTCTCCAAAGAGATTGTGGATTCTCCACTGAAAACCTGACTTGGATGCAGTTGTGAGCAGCCTGCTATAGCTGGCACTGCTTTGAGCAGGTGGGGGAGTCAATTAGACTATCTCCAGAGGTCCCTTCCAGCCTTACCCAGGCTGTGATTCTGTGCTGACACTTCCAGGAGGTAAGTTCCTAGCCATGAATAGCAGCACAGGAATAAAAGAAGTAAATGTAATACCTATGATTAATGCAGGGCAATGCCACTAATGTCCATGAAAAGCCATCTGAAACCGTCTGAAATGATGGCCTTTGAAAATAAATTGCACTCAAATCACCCAGCTGCAGACAATTTTAGTAAAAACATTGCTGAGCTGATATGTGGGTTCATGATGTTTCCACTGGCTATGGTTTGCAAACCTCCTATTATTTCTTCAGCTGAAGCTGCACAGTCATTCATCTTTAGCAAAGCTATTGCAAAGATTTATGGAAGCATAATATGAAAATAAGACTAATGTGTTATCTGAAAAGGGCATTAATGTTCATGCTACTCGCAGCATAAATCAAAGGTCAAATGGTCATTCACATCAGAATGATTAAGGCTCCCTTAAATTCATGGCCACCAGTGACTTTTGTTACCTGTGTTATGAGCCAAAGTACACATGTTCCTGTGGCCTGAACCTGAATGTTCTGAAAATAACAGAGGAAGAGGATCAGCTGAAGAGAATCCCTACTGTCCTCCTGTGGATTCGATCATTTGGAGTTAAGTGCTTTCTTGTACACAACGGAATTTTGCTGAGAGTTAAGAGATGTTGTTGGGTTTGGTTTTTTGGGTTCTGAGACAGTAGAGCAGCAAAAGTTTTATATGGGGGCTACTAAGAATACTTTGCAGCTGAAATAGAGGACTCAGCTGATAACAGTACCATAGTTTTAGTAATGGAATTAGGCACTCCAAATCTCAGTTAGGAATGGACTGGAGCACCTTCCTTATGGAGATAGGGTGAGAGAGTTGTGTCTGTTCAGCCTGAAGAAGAGTGGCCTTCCAGTACCTGAAGGTACAAGTAAGCTCAAGAAGGACTTTTTACAAGTAGTGGAAGGACATAGTGATAGGATGAGGGGGAATGGCTTTGAGCTTGAGGAAGGCAGATTTAGACTGGAAATTAGGAAGAGATTCTTTCCAGTGAGGGTGGTGAGACACTGGAACAGGTTGCCCAGGGACATTGTGGACATCGCCTCCCTGTTCAAGGCCATCCGGATGAGGCCTCGAGCAACCTGGGCTAGTGGAAGGTGCCCCTGCCCATGGCAGGGGAATCGGAACTAGATAATCTTTAAGGTCCTTTCCAATATTCTATGATTCTATGATTAGGTGAATCACAATAAATTCCTGAAGCAGAGTTCATTCCTGTTCTGCTGTACATTAAATTGTTGTGATTATGCTGGTTTTGTCCTTCATGGTATGATGAAAATGAAAACACTTCAAGCATGTATTTTACAGAGATGAAAAACTACCTTCCTATTTTATGTCTCAGATTTTGAGGGGGTTTATATTTTGCGAGTGCTCCAAGGGAAGACTTTTCCCAGCATTAACCTCTCAGGTGAACTGCAGTCATTAGAACAGAGATCAGCAAAGCTACAAAATGACTGTTGATAGGAATGTTAAGAGTATCATTAAAAAATTGTGGCTGTGAAATGGCACTTGATAATAGATATCTCAACTGGACTAAGAGCCAAGAGATCACAGAAGGCAAGAGACTTACTGAAAATGCTTCAGTGTTCATGTTTTGCACAGAAAAATGCCTTTATAAAACATCTCTTAGATTTCAGACATGCAGGGCAAGAGGTGTCAAGTTACCATAGACTGCAATACGATTTTACCACCGTACCAGTGGTACATAAAAAAAATGCTGTGTGTGCTTTAATGACTGCAAATAACAGTCTATCCCCTATCTAGGTCAGAAATGATATCTCTTGACAACAGTTTGACAAGCAACTAGTCATGGCCCTTTGAACTGAATTGGGTTATTGGTTTGCTCCTTAGAAATTCTATAGCTTAGTGAATAAACATTGGTTATTTATATTTCCAGAAATTTCCTTGGAGATCTCACCTAAGTATTTTGGAAGCTTCCAACAGATTTTGGTCATTAGATGTGAAAATCCACATCCCAAGCTCTTCTAGCTTGAGGAGGTTTTTCCTCTAATAACAAGACCAGTACGTGGCCTAATTAAACCTAGTTGATAATTCTTTTGAGTATCACACAAATTTCCAAACTCCCTTGCCATTTCTGCTATCTATGGGGTCCTTTTTTGCAGAGGCTTGATAAAAATTAGAAAGGTAAGTCTACAAGTCATGCAAGTTGGCATGGATCTGTCTCCAGCTGCACCAGGGGAAGTTTAGGCTGGAGGTAAGGAGAAAGTTCTTGACAGAAATGGTAATTGGCCATTGGAATGTGCTGCCCAGGGAGGCGGTGGAGTCACCATCCCTGGAGGTGTTCAAAAAAGGATTGGATGTGGCACTTGAAGCCATGGTTTAGTGGTCAGGAGGTGTTAGGTATTAGGTAATAGGTTGGACTTGATGATCTCTGAGGTCTTTTCCAACCTGGCTGATTCTATGATTCTATGCACTGAAAATTTTGATCTTATGTTCTTCAAGCATGATTGTAAAATTGACCTGAAATGGTAGACAAAACA
The DNA here is from genome assembly GCF_014839835.1 of Dryobates pubescens. Classification (NCBI taxonomy): domain Eukaryota; kingdom Metazoa; phylum Chordata; class Aves; order Piciformes; family Picidae; genus Dryobates; species Dryobates pubescens. The sequence continues at coordinate 8,138,314 of NC_071630.1, forward strand.
GAAAAAAAGAAAAAAGGAAAAAGCCTTAACCTTGCATTATGTGGAAAGAGTTTTTTAGGCCCTAGCCTCAGTAAGGAAACAAAATCTTTCTGTAGCAAGTTCTCAATACACTTCTACATGTCTTTGAAGACTGAGGAAGTATAAAGGATGTTCTTAGGGAGGGTCTTTCTTAACAAGCCTTTACATGAGGAAAATTCTTGGTATTTTGGGACTGGCAGGATTTAGCAGGCACCACTCATAGATGTGGCAAATTTGAACTAGATTTGCTGTCTGTCTAGACCAGGTTTTGATGATAGCTCTGATAAATAAAAAGTTCTCAGCAGTCTGTCTTGTTCTTAGACAACATTTCATAATAGAAAAGGCTGATACATGCATCTTCCACTAACTGCATCAAATGTGATTCAGTGTATTTCCAACCAATATTTTCTATAATATTGCACAATTAACAAGCACTAAATTTATGTCACTCTGTGTGTACTCTGATTCATTACTTTGAGGTCATCAGGATAGTTTCCAGTCTTTTCCTTGAGTTGTTCAACTTGTAGCTAAGCTATCCTGTGGCACATCAACAGGTTCCACCACAGGCAGCCCTCTTTTGAGCATTGTCTGGGGATATTAATTCCAGAAGTGGCAAGAAGATGTATATTTGTCAGAAGTGACAAATTCAGTTTCCTGGAGAAAGCTGCTGACTGTACTGTCCCAGACAGAGCTGCTTATCTGCCATTTCAGATGTTGTATAGATGACAGCTGTTTAGGGGGGCCTTGAATAGGTGAGGGATTGGAGGAGTTTACTGGAGAAACCCAGCTTGCTTGTAATTCTAAGAACAAATCAACATTAGCTATGATTCATGCTTATACTCTGCAATTCATGTCTATAGTCTAAGTAATTTCACTGCACATTCCAAATGGTAAAAGCATGCACATGTATAAAAATTCATTATCAGATTGTGTGTTCATACCTAGAGAATTGCAGGTACTTGTGGTCAGAACAAAGCAAGGATGTTCTAAAAAGGTGAACTCTCTGAAAAGTTCTCATGCCCATGCAAGGTTTTTGAGGCTGAAACAGACATTAAGGCTCCAAAATAAAGCATGCAGCTCTGGTCTGGAGTGGTTAAACCATCCTGTAAAATATTTTGCACTCTGAGTCTTGCAAGACGTTGTCTTATATGCAGTGCATCCCCTTCCAGTCCATCTTGGTGATGTGGTAATTTTCTTCGGTTCTGAATGCCACGCTCCATACTTGACTGAAACCAAAATAACATCATTTCCTTTCTCCCTCCTTTCTCCCTCCTTTCTCCCTCCTTTCTCCCTCCTTTCTCCCTCCTTTCTCCCTCCTTTCTCCCTCCTTTCTCCCTCCTTTCTCCCTCCTTTCTCCCTCCTTTCTCCCTCCTTTCTCCCTCCTTTCTCCCTCCTTTCTCCCTCCTTTCTCCCTCCTTTCTCCCTCCTTTCTCCCTCCTTTCTCCCTCCTTTCTCCCTCCTTTCTCCCTCCTTTCTCCCTCCTTTCTCCCTCCTTTCTCCCTCCTTTCTCCCTCCTTTCTCCCTCCTTTCTCCCTCCTTTCTTCCCCATCAAAAACAGCAGCAATGAAGTAGAGAAAAATGTTCACCCCTTCTCTTACTGATTCAAAAGATATGGACTAAAAATCTTTGACTTCTGAGCAAAATGTTGTTAGATTAATGCTCTGCTTTTAGGAGGTAAGAGAGTTGAGGGGACAGAAGAAGAAATAAAAAGGTATAAAAGCAGGTTAATTGAATTCCCCTGCTAATATCAACATTTTAAATTTTTTTCCTAAAGAATTTCCTGTTGCATTTTCAAATGGATCAGAAAATGAAAGACACATTTGTGCAGAATCTGAAATGCAACTTTGTCTTCACTGAGACTATTTTCATGATGTGCAGTTATTTATAAAGACTGTTAATAGCTCTTCGATTATAGAGGGGTTTATTTTGCTGATGCATGTAGCAAAAGGCTTATTTATCAGTTCTTCAATAAAACAAATGGCCATGGCAAGAAGTGTCAAATTCCTGCTCTTTGGGTTGTAACTAGAAGAAGCTGAGTCCCCACCCCCCAAAAAAAGTCATCAAAATATTCTTGATAATATTAAAGGGAGTAATACTAATCAGAGAGTTCAGCGTAGAGAAGAGAAGACTCTGGGGGGACCTTAGAGCTGCCTTCCAACACCTGAAGGGATCCTACAGGAAGGCTGGAGAAGGACTTTTCCGGAGGGTGTCTAGAAACAGGACAAGGGGGAATGGTTTAAAGCTGAGGAAGAATATGTTTGGACTGGGTCTTAGGGAGAACTGCAGTATAAGCCAGGTGGTGACTCTGGAACAGGCTACCCAGGGAGGTTCTGGATGCCTCCTGCCTAGGGGCGTTCAAGGTTAGACTGGATGAGGCCTTGAGCAGCTGAGTCTAGTTGAGAGACATCCATACCATGTCTGGGAGATTGGAGTAGACAATCTCTAATCCCTTCCAACCATTTCCCATTTAAATTCTTAGATGTAGCAATTTCCATACCTGTGTTCTTCCATGACCACCTGGGCACAGTTTTCCAGCACCAGACACAGACATTTTTTTGGTACAAACTCTATTGTACTCACGTTTCTAGCAAGATTGTTATTATTCAGATGCAATAATTTTCACCCTGGGAATATAATTTAGTGATGGATCTTATACCATTTTAATAATCATGAACCTTTTGAGAAAATAATTACAATAAAATGATTTCTTCAGAGGACAATTTAAATTTCAATCAGAGGTCATAGAGGTCAAACATGATCTATAGTCTCCCAGCATTTTCCTGACATGCACAATCAGGAGGGATTTCTTGCTCTGCTTTCTAATTCTCTGTATTTTTTAAAACAATTCATAGATTCATAGAAAGGTTTAGGTTGGAAGGGACCTTGAGAATTATTTAGTTGCACTCCCCCTGTCATTGCCAGGGAGACCCTCTACTAGACCAGGTTGCTCAAGGCTTCATCCAACTTAGCCTTGAACATCTCCAAGAAGGGGGCAAAACCTTAAATTATGTTTAAGATTAAGACCAATCTGAAGTAAGGACTGGATTCCCCTGTCACAATGTGATTTATTTATGGAGAGTTTGCTTACTTTTAAAGAAAGTTTTATATATATATATATATATGTGTGTATATATATATATATTTACTATTGAGGCAGTTTTTATTGGTGGCTTCTCTAAATATCCAATTTTTATTGTCAGTATCTTTTCTGTTTTCTTTCTAAAACACATGCATTTCTGAAATTCAGACTACAAGTGAAATAATTATTCTCTTATGTGGTCAAACAATGCATAAGAGACACTTCTGAGTGCGAGTGCTATGCTCAATCTTCATCTAGTATCCATCTCTGTATTCTGATACTTTCATCAATTTGAATCATATTTAAAGCTTACTTTCCCCTGAAGTCAGTAGAACTTCTGAGCGTATATTTAGAACTAAGCAGTCTGTTATTTGCCTTGTGAATGAAGCACAAATATGCATATTTTACTAGTTTGGGATGCTAGTTATTTTCCCCTCTTATCCTATTTTTAGCTAAGACATATACACGGTGAGCTTTCTTCTGTTTGCTGAAGGCATGGCAAAATTTTGGAACACTCTGGCACTAGAGGCTGACTTTTTATGAATGTTCAGGTCAAGGTACTCCGAGAAATTTCTTTTACCTTTTGACTACAGCCTGAGCTGTGAAACCTTTGTGACCATGTTGTGCTATGGTCCCAAGAGGTCAGAAAGGAGACTAACAGTACTCTTATAAGCTGATATACCAAATGGCAATGCATTTACTGATTGAGAGAAGGAAAATAAATGTTATTTTTAATTATTTACTGAGGTATTCAGTATACTTTGGAATTGTGAGCAAAGCCTTCCAATGCTTTCTTATGCCATTAACCTGTGCATTTGCATGCTTTATGTCTTAATTAATAGCGTAGCATAGCCCAGGTTGTAACATACTCCAGGTAGGCAATCTGAGTGTGACCTAATAGAATTCCATTTTAAATTGGCATTGTATCATCATATAATATATGCCAAAATACTTAATTGTGACATCCTAATAGCTCTTGAAATAGGTCAAGTATGCAAAGTTGGTTCACTGTAACAGGTATTTTTCTCCTAGTTCATTTTATTTCAATCCTGAAAGTCTCATAAGGAGGAAAATCAAATAAGCATATGAAGAAGAAATGCTAGTTTGGGGATTTTTTTTGTCTGAAATCCCAAACCAGCATGTGCTGGCCTGCCTTTTGAGCAGATTATGGCTGTAGCTGTAAATGTGAACTTAATAATCAGGTTATTTAAAGTTGGTGTTTACTTAAAAACAAACAAGCAAACAAAACAACACAAAACCCACACCAAAACACAACACAAAAAATGTTTTTCCAAAAGAGAGAATGATAGCATCTCCATGTTGAATTGGTGAGAAAGATTCAGTTGTTCTAACAGAAGGATGTGGTTTTGGTTTCAGACATCAAAATCGTTTCTACCCTTTGGTTCCTCACAAATCTTAATTATCTGGTAACTACTGGATTTATATTTTGTGTCCATCAATTAATTAAAGCAACTACTCACAGTCAGATACGGATAGACTGTTCAGATGTATTTTTTATGGAGGAGCAGACCTTTCTTGCCTGAAATCACCTTCTTTAATTTATCATATGCTTTTCCTAATGACTCTCTCTTGATCCTATGAATCTCTGTATAGCTGAATTTCTACATGGCAGGCAATCTTTACTCCTGCAGAGATAGAAAATTATCCATTTGCTCCAAGAATTCTGTTACAGTCACAATTGTTTTAACAGTGTTATTTGCCTGCCTTCTCTTTCATGTTATGCTGTTCTTTGCTTAGCTACGCAGCCCTTTTGCAGCTGATAATTTCTCATGATGAACATGTTTATATAGTAATCATTTTTAATTGCTTTCAGTCTTTATGATGAGTTAAATAGACTGAACTCTAAATCTTTCACTACAAGTGCCATTCTGAAGTCTTCAAATATCATTATGTCTTTCTCTGATTCTACCCCAGCCTTAAGCATGATTTTTAACATATGAACATCCAATCTGCATGAAGTATTGCTAGGTAAAGGAGTGAAATCATTTACTGCCATTCATTTCCTTTGGATTTTCACTGCAAATTGCCTCATCAGTGTAGCATTACTGCCTGTCTTTTCCAGGAGAGTTTTCTCTTCTGTTTGTATGGCTTATATTTACTGCTCCTGGATGTTTAGCCTTATTAAAATACATCTTAAATTGCTTGGCCCATTTTGTCAGACATTGAGGGTAAGCCATAAAACATACTGTCATAATTATTTACCACTCTGTTGCTCTTTGTGTAGCCTACTAATTCTGTCAGTGGTGTTTTATACATAAGTTTCCAACTGGTAGTTACAAACACAAAGCTATCCTACTTCTTAATCTCTTATTGTAACAAGGAGACTGAAGTGATGCCTGAACACACATAAGTCATTATGATATTTTATGAAAGGAGCAGTTTTCCTCCTACATCTAGATCTGGAAAGCACAATGCAGGATGAGAAACAGTAGATGAGAGTTCTGGTCAGGGCATACCTTCTCAAACAGGCACTCAAAAACCATTCAGAAAACACTAAGAAGTTAACCTGATTTTGAGATCTGCCAAACAAAGGCAGAGAGTTTTATCTTGCATTGCTGCTTTTAGTTCTACTGAAGCAATGTTTTGTCCTGGAATGTTTCCTAAGACCAGTTTTCTCAAGGCATTCCTATCAGTCTTTCCAAGTGAAATACATGTGTGTGCTTCCCATTGTGCTCTAATCTGTAATGCTGTATTTTTCTCCTACTCGAAAACTTCTATTACAGGACCTCTTATTTTTGCCCTGGGCAATCATTCTCTGACAGGTTAATACTGTAAATAATGTCAAACTTGGGAGTTGTGGGAGTTTCCTTTTTTATCTATTCAAATTTAATATTCAGTAGTTTTTATGTTGAAAATCCTCTGCTGATAAAACCTGCTGATAAAACCTCCTGTCCCTGAGGTATGACATTTACAGGTGAGCTGTGGATCAAGTAGTGCAATAAGTCCTGAGACCTGAGGAAATCTTTGGTGAGGGGGGATTTCTTTTTTAGTGCTCTGTAGCTGTTTCAGCCTCCTTCACTCTTTCCCTAAAGATATACTTAGTTATTGATCTGCTAACTACACAAGCCTACTGATAAGCTTTCCATCCTCTGCTGCAGCAGATATGTCTGCTGGCTGGGTAAATGTTTTGTGGGTATAGAAAGGTGAAATAGCAAACCTGCCATCGTTGTAGGAAGAGGCCTTTTTACCTACAGGGGAGAAGGGGAAAAAATCACCTTCAAGGCTACATAGAATTAACTCTTTCCCAAACAATCAAGTCTTCAGAACTGGGAGTAGGTTTTGGTTCTCTATGTGAATCAAAACAATATTCTTTATTTGGGAGAAACAAAGTTAGTCTTTTTTGTGCACAGTGCAGTTCCTCTAGCTAGGCTTGCAAAAGGCATTTTTAAAAGTTATTTAAGAACTGAACAGGAAAGAGTCCTGCTAATCCCTGAACTCAATGTCAGAGTTTCCCCAGGTCACTTCTGACCAGTACTGCTGCAGAACTTTTTCCAAAACAGAGAAGATCTTCCCTTACTGATTTTGAGATCAAGGATCGCATTGTGCTGATTATTCATATCATCTGTGTAGGAAGGTGAGGTAGAACTTTCATCTGGGTCTGTTCTTTTCTGGTTAGCCGAACAAAGCAACACACAGCAACATCTCCTTGTCTATTTTAGTGTTGTTTTTAGACAGTTAGCTGTGAGTATCTTCAGTGTGATGTTCTACAAGTAGTTCACTCATGTGAAAGGGCTTGTCAGTACTGCTTTGCTTTCTGAGGCCAATCAAATATTGGCTTTGGTCTGACTATAAATAAGGAATGCAGTGATAACTTGGTTTGATGATTTATCCATAAAGAGCTGGATTTCTGACACCAAATTAGCTGAGATTGCTACAGTGTTATCTGGCAGATTATAGGCACATGACATGTAGTATAAATAATCTAGAAGGGACTCCATTGAAAACCATTTGGTGTTCCTCCAGGCTTTCAGCAGGAGGTTTAACCTTGCAGTCAGCTTCTAATGAGTCAGTCTCTATAATGAGTTAATTTCTCTCATAACAAGTTAATCTCTTTATTCAAATGTAAATCAGTTTCCTTAGCAAAAATATGTGATATGCCCTAACCCACAATTTTAGTGAGATAGATCCTTGCAGGATCATATAGTAAAATTTAAATTAATGTGTATATATATACACTGATACTTTAGCATGGAAAGATCTGTTGCCTGAATAGCACTTATTTTAGGAAGGAAATGATAATTAGGAGAATTTAATTGGACTGATTCATTGATGAAAAGAAAATGAATACGAAGCCAAGATTCATTTTTGAGATATGTAATTGGAATTGGCAACTGTTATTATTTTTTATCAGTGTAAGTTCCATCTTTTGAATCAGACTGAAATTGCTTGTAGCTGGTGGTTATGAAACAGTTGGCAAATTCAGGGAGCCTTACTATGAGTGAGCTTTATTCCTTGGAATATCTCCAAGAGTAACATATCAGCAAAAATAACTTGTCTCTAATTCCTGTATCACTTCATATAAAATACTCATGTGCAGGAAGACTTCATCCACAGCTTCTAAACAATCTCTTCACTCTCCTGATGCAAGTAGAAAATTAAATAAAATGGGGAATGCAACAAATAAAATATTTTAATATAAGTATTGAATAGAATAGGTCAATGAAATCAATAGAACACAGTAGAAAGATGCTAATTGTTAGCTTGCTTCTTTAAGATAACACAGAATACAGCTAGAAAGAGAGATCATCATTGTAGGCCTCAGATAAGGAGATGATGTACGGCAGAAGGAAATTGTGAAGTAAGCAGTTTTCTTGAAGATAAGGAAGAACAGAGACCCTTCTAGACCATTAAGCCTTTCACTAGATGGTTAAGATTTTCACTAATGACTCTACACTTTCCTGAGCATGTGTGAACCTGGGGGTCAAGTAGCAAACAGAGCAGTGAAGAACATGGGAGAACCAGAGGGAGAGGAAGTAAGGTGGGTTATTCTTTGTGTGTAAACATGCTTTTAGGTTTTTCTCACCAGGGGCTTCCGAGCACTGCTACCAAACTTTAAAACTTTATTGTAAATCATTGATATTAGGATTGAAACAGTGCAAAACTCAATGATTACATGTGACAACAAGGCTTATGACCACGGGAGAGTGTGAGCTGTGATGTGACCATCAGTCAGAAAGTACTCTAAAGCTTCAGTGGCTAGAAATGAGTATAGAATCACTGGCAGTGACATCCATGCAGAAAGTGAAATAAATAGTGGAAAACAAGAGTTATTATCTGACCTTAAGGTCTTAAGGCATGAGAGAGCAACTGAAGATCAGCTTCCAGACTTTTGTGATTTAGTAGAGCACTATCACAATATGTATCTGTAAGGGAGTAAAGAAGTGATTTCTTCCAGCTCCTAGGATTATTACTGGTTTAATGTGCATGATTCAGATTTTTCTCACCTAGTGCAGATATGCAAAAGAGGTATTTACTGGAAACAGTCTGCCTCTTTAGCAATATTAAACTATCTTATCTAAGTCTGTGGGAATGAACTTTCTGTATATTTTCCTGTATTATTACTATTTCTCTTCCAGAAAGTGATATCTCTTACTGTAATGAAAATACAAGCAGAAATACCTGCTTCCCTCTCCTCTGCCTTGATAGTTTTTAATCTACCAGTAATGTTAGGGGCATCACCTTTTGCGTCAAGATACAGTAAACAGAAGTAAAATTAATCACTTCTTAAAAATTCAGAAATCACTTACTTTGACACTTTTAAATGGTACAGAGCTATCAACATTCTTTAAAGAACTGATTTGAAAGGCTGCCCAAAGCTTCCAGAAAGACAGTGTCAACTGTAGTGCTCATGGATTAGCCTAGCAGTTGGCAGTTTTAATACACTGTTGGACATGCTTCCAATAACAGAATGATCAAGTCAGACCTTCAGATTGTAAGCTAGGCAGTAGCCTATGTCCAAAACGGGAAGAGGAAGAGTGATTCCCAGGAAGAAACAGTTACATTTCCAAACAAAAAAGTCAATATTTGATGAGCTTTCTGACAAGGATTAAGTGTATTTTTAATACTATGCTAATGATTATAGCAGAGTAGGCTATCATATATCAAAATGTAACAGAATAGAAGTCCTGCAGGTTGGTATAATGAGAACTATTATTGTCACTTAGAAGATTGAACTGTTTCATTTAAGCAGTTCTGAATGCCAAAATGCTCAAAGTAAAATATCAGTAGTTGTTAACTGTAACGATTTTTAAATCAGGATCATTAAACAGAAGGATTACTGCAGGAGCTGGTGATGAAAGCTGTAGCAATAATGCATCCATTTAGCAGGCATTCAAGATGAAGCAAAGAACATGACTGTTAAAGTTAACAGTTCATGATTTAGAAAATTTTACTTCAGTCTTAAGCATTTTCCCATAAAGCAAACAGATTTCAAGTAATGTTTTGTGTATGTTGCTGTTCAGACTGCAAGCAGTCTTGATTGGTGATGTGTGCTTGATATATTGTGAAGGAGTGCAAACAGCTACAGAAAGGGGAGGAAATTCTTTCTTCACCATGAGGATGCTGAGACACTGGAACAGGTTGCCCATGGAGGTGGTGCAAGCCCCCTCCCTGGAGGTTTTTTAAGCCCAGGATGGATGTTGGGAAAAGTTAACTCACCGAGGCAAACAAACCAGACAGATCTCTTGATTACTGGGCATTTGGATGACAAAGCTTGGTTCTTAGAAACTGTTAGGTGAGCATGCATTTGTCTGAAGTGAGTGCAACTCTTCACAATCTTTTTACAAATCCTGTCTTAGCTTTATGCTGGATTTTGTCCCTCATGACAGGACTAGGATAGAAATAGGTAGATTCAGATTGGATGTTAGGAAGAAGTTCTTCTCCATGAGGGTGGTGAGACACTGGAACAGGTTGCCTAGGGAGGTGGTAGAAGCCTCTTCCCTGGAGGTTTTTAAGGCCAGGCTGGATGTGGCTCTGAGCCACCTGATGTAGTGTGAGGTGTTCCTGCCCATGGCAGAGGTGTTGGAACTAGATGATCCTTGAGGTCCCTTCCAACCCCCTAACAATTCTGTAATTTTATGATTCTATAAATTATATATTCTCACAGGTCCACCTTTTTTATATACAGTGAAGTAAAAATGAGGAAAGCCAACCCCAAAACCTCCATGTTGCATTGCTCTAACTTTGTTAGATGTTTATGGAGCTGTCAAAGTGAGACAATGTTTATCAAGTTGATGGTTTCTCTGTTATTTGGCCTCATTGTACTGAATTTTACCTCTACCTGCTAAGACCTGACGTATTAGACTCTAATGCTTTTCTAATTCAAGGGAAGCTCGGTTTCTTGATAAAGAATCTCTACTTTTGGGTGTCATGCTTCATGAACAGTTGCATGCCACAGACCATATAGTTCCAAATCACTCCGTGGGAGGAAAGTAGTAAAAGGAAAATGCAGCCTGCATAATCAATGAGATAGAAGACTTTTAAAGCAAGGAATGCATTTTAGAAAGCTCTTAAGATTGTGTTGATCTTCCTTAACAAAATGTTGCCTTCTTTATCTTCCCTTTGCCTTTTACTTCTGAAGTACTTATTCTTGGAAGAAAATGCAGGAAATACTTAAACATGCAGTGAAAGCACTTGCAATGCATGCAGTGCACAGATGCAAATGTTGCAGGGGTGAGGCAGAGTGGGTGGCTGGAGGCAAAAATGGCTGCCTTTAGTTTTTAGTTTTATTTAGAATACTTTTATATGGCATCATTATTCATCAAATATGTAAATCAAATGTTTTGACTGCAGATAGACTGCACAAACAAAAAAGTGTATTTAATTCTCAAGTGAAGTTTCAATTTCCCTTCTTATTCAAACTGAGAACATTTATAGAGTTATGAGCTTATGAAGCATATAGAAGTCTGGAAAGTGAAGTACAGGCACGGTCTGTACCATATAATATATGTCTTCTTTTCATTAAGAGAATGAAGTCTTGGCACTGCCATTTATAACTTTTAGAATGTACATCTGGTGCTTTTGAGAAGACTATGCAAATGATGGATTCTTTACAGGTTCAGTATTAAGTAAATACAGACTGCTACAGCATCATCCTATTCAATGCTGATGAAGAGAACTAATCAAATAAACTATAAATATATTTAGGGTTCTTTTCCTTCTGAGAAGCAAGCTACTGTCTGTGAAATTCATTTCCATATTGCATATGATAAGCAGAGTGGGTGACAACTCTCTTTTCAAGTACATTGTACACAGTGGAGAAATACTTGCCTTACAAATGCTGTCATTATCTAGCTGTTTGCTTCCATATTGTAATTTAATGTGGGTATAAATTTATAAATAGTCAAGTGAGCAGCCCCTGATTAAATCAGTTCTTGATCATGACAATGAGGTATTCTGCTTCTTATCCTAATGGTCAACTTAAAAGGAAAGGTAGTAAAAACCTGAAAAGTAGCCAGTTTGTATGGTTGACCCTGCTTCCATTCCTGTAGATTTCTGGATCTACCTTCCATTTTTGCAGAATGATATTCCTGGGGAATATCCATGGGGACGAGTCCCAATAACTAATATGGTTTAAAACAGAACCAACTCTCTTCAGTTCAGCAGGCAAACAAAGCACCTTCCTTTAGTTTCTTACAGATGGAATCATAGAATTGTTTGGGTTGGAAAAGACCTCTAAGATCATCAAGTCCAACTGCCAACCATGACCACCATGGTCATTAAGCCATGTCCCAAAATGTCATGTTCACGTGTTTCTTGAACACCTCCAAGGGCAGTGACTCCACCACATCCATGAGCAGCCTGTTCCAATGCCTGACCACTCTTGCAGTAAAGATTTTTTTTTTTGGCTAATCTTCAATCTAAATCTCCCCTGGCACAATTTCAGGCCATTTCCTCTCATTCTACCACCTCATACTAGGGAGAAAAGACCAACCTCCACCTCACTGCAACCTCCTTTTATGGAGTTGTAGAGAGAAATGCGGTCCCTCCTCAACCTGCTCTTCTCCAGACTAAACCACCCCAGGTCCCTCAGGTGCTCCTCTTAAGAGGCCTTCTCTAGTCCCTTCACCAGCATTATTGCCCTTCTCTGGACATGCTTCAGCAACTCAGTGTCTGGTACTATCAACTGTCCAAGAGGTATTGATTGGAAAGTATGGGTTCATTTTTAGGTAGTGTACTTTTTACCCTAGATTCCTACATAATCTCAAAGTTCTCATTTGTTTTTGATATCTGAAAGGCATCTGAATCTTTTAAGGCTTTCTCAACTGAACATTTCAGCATGTCACAACATTTTCTGGCATATATGTGTATTGACTATTTTCATCACCAAGAGCACTGATGATACTCTTTCTTCTTTCTATTTTTCCCCATTTTTTCCAAAGTTTTAGTATCAAAAGTCCTAGAGTCATCTGTTTCTCTTGTCAGATTTTTCTGAAATTGAGTAAAGCTTCAAGAACTTCTTAGTTTGGAGAAGAGGCATGTTCACACATCATATAAACTTCAACATCTTAGAAAAATCACATTTAAAAAAGATTCTAATGTGTCAGCTGTGGTTTGAGGCAGAGAATACAAATTTAATACATGATTGAAAAATGGAATGAACCAACCAAAACCCAGTTCTGAATAGGTTGTGTGTGTGAATACTGTGTCCTATTGGAAGGATAACATCTTTCAACAATGCCAATTGAAGCCTGACTCTAGAGTAACCTCAGGGGATGTAGGAATCACATAGAATCACAGAACATTAGGTGTTGGAAAGGACTTTGAAAGATCATCCAGTCCAACTTGCTTGTCAGAGCAGGATCACATAGAGTAGGTCGCACAGGAATGTGTTCAGGTAGGTTTTTAATTTCTTCGAAGACGACGACTACAGAACCCCTCTGGGCCAGTGTTCTACCACCCTCACAGTGAAAAACAGATAAGGAAAATGCATTCTTGCGCTGATTCCCAGAGAGAATAGAATAGAATAGAATAGAATAGAATAGAATAGAATAGAATAGAATAGAATAGAATAGAATAGAATAGAATAGAATAGAATAGACCAGGTTGGAAGAGACCTTCAAGATCATCGTGTCCAACCTATCATCCAACACCACCTAATCAACTAAACCATGCAACCAAGCACCTTATCGTCTCCTCCTGAACACCTCTAGTGATGGTGACTCCACCACCTCCTCAGGCAGCCCATTCCAATGGCCAATCACTCTTTCTATGAAGAACTTCTTCCTAACCTCCAGCCTAAACCTCCCCTGGCACAGCATGAGACTGTGTCCTCTTGTTCTGGTGCTGGTTGTCTGGGAGAAGAGACCAACCTCAGCCTGTCTACAACCTCCCTTCAGGTAGCTGTAAAGAGCAATAAGGTCACCTCTGAGTCTCCTCTTCTCCAGGCTAAGCAATCCCAGCTCCCTCAGTCTCTCCTCATAGGGCTTGTGTTCCAAGCCCCTTACCAACTATGTTGCCTTTCTCTGGACGCGCTCCAGCAAGCCAACATCCTTCCTAAACTGAGGGGCCCAGAACTGGACACAGCACTTGAGGTGCAGCCTAACCAGTGCAGTGTACAGGGGCAGAATGACCTCCCTGCTCCTGCTGGCCACACTGTTCCTGATACAGGCCAGGATGCCGTTGGCCCTCTTGGCTGCCTGGGCATAGTGTAGGCTCATGTTCAGCCTACCATCAACCAGCACCCCCAGGTCTTTCTCTGCCTGGCCGCTCTCCAGCCACTCTGACCCCAGCCTATAACACTGCATGGGGTTGTTGTGGCCAATGTGCAGAACCCGGCACTTAAGTTCACTCACTTTAGATTCCCAGTAGCCACTGGTTTATTTTATTCTAGATTATGGACATAAACCTCCAAATTAATTCATTTTACCTTTGAGTTGCCAGTAATATCATTTTATTTCAGTCCAAGCTGAACCAGGTTGACCTGACTGCAAAAGATAATTAATTTCCACATCCTGTATAATTCTAAGAGTTTGGATGTATGACTTACTTTTAAAACCTGAAGGGAGTTCGTTCTGGTTATGAATGTTTATGAATTCCCTTTTACACACCTGAGAAAATATCCTATTGTGGATTAAAAACTTGTGAATTGCTGGGAAGGTTAGACATCACGAGTGCAAAATTGACAACAAATTCTTTAAATACTTCATCCTGTTACAGCACATCTTATTTTTTTGTGGTTTTGATAGGTAGAAATCCAACGATTTTTCATGAGGTATCTTTGCACATTTCACACTTTCCCTTTTAAAGGCAAAATTGATAACAAATTCTCTGAATACTTAATCCTGTTAGGGCACATCTTATATTTTAATGTTTTGATAGGTAGAAATTCTGGTAGAATTTCTGATAGGTAGAGATTCTTAACCACTTAATCAGGCAAGATCGAACTTGAACCTCTCCAGAGAAGGGCAACAAGGCTGGTGAGAGGTCTCAAGCACAAGCCCTGTGAGGAGAGGCTGAGGGAGCTGGGATTGTTTAGCCTGGAGAAGAGAAGGCTCAGGGGAGACCTTATTGCTCTCTACAGCTACCTGCAAGGAGGTTGTAGCCAGGTGAGGGTTGGTCTCTTCTCCCAGGCAACCAGCACCAGAACAAGAGGATACATTCTCAAACTGTGCCAGGGGAAGTTTAGGTTGGAAGCAAGGAGAAGGTTCCTCCCAGAAAGAGTAATTTGCCATTGGAATGTGCTGCCCAGGGAGGTGGTGGAGGCACCATCCCTGGAGGTATTCAAAAAAGGATTGGATGTGGCACTTGAAGCCATGGTTTAGTTGTCATGAGGTGGTAGGTATTAGGTAATAGGTTGGACTTGATGATCTCTGAGGTCTTTTCCAACCTGGTTGATTCTAAATCCAATGATTTTTCACGAGTTATCTTTGCACATTTCACCCCTTCCCTTTTTAAAGGCATTTTATTGTCATTCAGGTGTATGTTATGTGCCTGCTCAACTGAAACACGGCTGTAGTTTAATTCTAGCAGTGATGAATTGCTGGGGTGAATTCATGCAAACAGGGAAATTGAAATTAAATTCATCACACTAAGAAAACCATTCCTCCCCATGCAAATTAGTAGCTTTTCTGCTAAAATCAATTTGTTTTGGTAAATTATGCAAAAATTCTCAGAGGACTTAGGTAGATGATTTATTATACTCTTGGCTGTTTCCTAATATTAGAAAATGAAATTTATTCACACAATATTAGATGGTATAAGCTGAGAGCTTTAGTGACAATTTCTGTTTATTGCAATTAATCTAGGTTGTCTATGGTGACAGAATCTAGGACATAATCTTTATGAGAGATGCTTTTTATTAAACTGTACACAAGTGTTCTTCTTCATTTGAATAGACAGGTCAATTACTTCTGTATTGCAAGACCTTGCAATTGTTCTAATAATCTCTAATGAAATTTAGTTTTTCCATGATAATTGTTTGCATTCTGAATTCTTGAAACATATAACTTAAAAAACCCTCATGAAATACACACCTCCTCAGATCTTTTAAACAGTGTAAGTGGGACTTGCTTAAAATTACCTTTTCAGGGATCTGAAAAATCAGTTTTGTGGTTCACTCACGCTGCTGAGATCATCGGTGTTGCTAAGATCATCAGCATGTTGCTGTTGATGTGATCTAAACATGAGCCATCAGTGTGCCCAGATGGCCAAGAAGGCCAATGGCATCAATGGCCTGCATCAGGAATAGTGTGGCCAGCAGGAGCAGGGAGGTCATTCTGCCCCTGTACTCAGCACTGGTTACGCCACACTTTGAGTACTGTATCAAGTTCTGGGCCCCTCAATTTAAGAAGGGCATTGAGACTCTTGAACGTGTCCAGAGAAGGGCAATGAGGCTGGTGAGAGACCTGAAGCATAAGCCCTATGAGGAGAGGCTGAGGAAGCTGGGGTTGTTTAGCCTGGAGAAGAGGAGGCTCAGGGGAGACCTTCTTGCTGTCTACAACTATCTGAAGGGTGGTTGTAGCCAGGAGAAGGTTGGTCTCTTCTCCCAGGCAACCAGAACTAGAACGAGAGGACACAGTCTCAAGCTGCACCAGGGGAAGTTTAGGCTTGAGATGAGGAGAATGTTCTTCACAGAGAGAGTTGTTAACCATTGGAATGTGCTGCCCAGGGAGGTGGTGGAGTCACCATCCCTGGAAGTGTTCAAGAGGGGATTTGACGTGGCACTTGGTGCCATGGTTTAGTAGTCATGAGGTCTTGGGTGACAGGTTGGACTTGATCTTTGAGGTCTTTTCCAACCTTATTGATTCTCTGATTCTATGATAAACTTCTAAAGAAATTTTTCAAATAGTGTGTTGGAGATACTAGGGTTAGAGGGTGGAGAATAGGATTCAATAAACTAATTATTATCTAGGCAATAAAGCATATAGGCAAGGAAATAGATTAAAGGTAGTAAATATGCATTTATATTTGTTACTCCTTAATTATGGAGTGCCTGGCTTGGCAGAAGAAATTGTACACATATTTTCCTAAGACCTTTTTTTCTATTCACCCCCATGGGAATTAGCCAGTCCTAGGAAGTACAGCAGGCTTGTCCTCTGCCCACTTTACTACAAGGGTTTAATATCAAACAGGAAAGCTGTTACCTCATAGAGAGACACAGGCAAATAGCACTGAACTCAGTTTAGCCAGAGTGTAATCAGAAAAGACAAGAGAAAGGCACCTTTCTGAACCAAAATGCTGTTACCTGCCATATTTCAAAGCTCTGTTGTGAAAAGAGATCTGTGTTACTTTCACCTAGTAAGTCATAATCCTAATGAATATTGATAACTACTTTATTGAGAGAAGTGTAAAACAGCTTTAAAAGTTGCTACCAGCTCCCCCTTTAATCTTTTCTTTTCAGAAGATAAAATAATTTTTGACATGAAATAAAACACATCATGCAAAATATTGTGAACTTGAACTTTCCTATCAGTTTTAAGCATCAGACAGCTTGCCTGTGTTATCTCAGAAGTCTCAAAATATCTTTATGCAAAGTCCAACTAAATTAGTATTTTCAGACAAAAATTAAATATTTGCTTTAACCAACAGTATCAGTTTAAAAAAAAAAAAAAGTAATCTTCTATCACAGAGCTATTTTGCATTCCCTAACTTGTGTCTAGGCAGGTTGCTTATGCCCTGAGTCAGTGAAATGTTGCAGCAGGTCTGAAGGGCAAGTGAAGCTTTGTGAATATTCATTCCAATGTCAAGGGGCTAGCAAGAGCTCCAACTCCCCAATGACAATGTTATATAGTGCCAGGTGAAAAATGTGATGACCCTTTAGATAGCCACATTAATTGACCATTGAATCTGGCAGTTTACAGTGTGGTTTACAAGTGTATCCCTAAACCTTGAGCTTCAGAATCTTCATTAGGTGTGCTTTAGGAGCTTGGAAGTTTGTGACCATGATTTTTTTTTTTTCTTTACCTATAGATGGCAGGGCAATTGGCATTTTCTTTGTGATATTCCAACCTGGTTTATTCTATGTATTCTATGTATTTTGGTTGTTGTTAATGTTTAACTTAATGTCCAGCTTCATATCTGTTATACATTTGCAGGTTCCCTATCAGGAATCTTTTCCAACCTTATTGATTCTATGATTCTATAGTAGTCATGAGGTCCTGGGTGACAGGTTAGACTTGATGATCTTTGAGGTCCTTTCCAACCTTATTGATTCTATGATCTTTCGAATCTGTGAGTAGAATGTGTAAAACCAGACTAGGACAGAAATAGGAACTATATGAACTAGTCTATAGAGCATAAAGAATACTTGGAGACCTGTTATATAGCAATTATCACAATCCTTCTTTATATCTCCCTCTGTTCAAATGCAGAAGGACATTTGAGAGGCTCTGAACACCTAGAAAGATTTTCAGTGTTCTCACTGTGACAGCAGTATTGTGGTATCTTTCCCAAATAAACAGAGGCTTTATGTTGACTTAAAGGGATTTTACATCAGGCCTGATTTCTATGAATACTGTTTTGCAAGCTCAGAGAGTTTGGGCACTGACTAATCATGTAGTCACAGTTCAAAATTCAGAAATGGCTGTGTAGGGAAAACAATGTGGGGAAAATTACATTTCTCATTTATTTTCAATACTGAAATCTCTCCCATGTAATCAGAAAATTACTGACAGAATACATAATCTGACTCCTTAAAAGGGACTGCTTTTTTTTTGCATTTTTAGTTATTGTTCTCTTGGGGTTTGGTAAAATCAGATTTTTTGTTCATTGAATCTTTTCATTGGCTTATTTCTGCCAGGCAGTGGCTTAAGCACTTACAAAGGCTCCTGTGTTGTAATGTTGTCTTTCATTCTGTACCAATTAGGACCACCTTGACAAAGGACGTTCTTCTCTGAAGCCAAAATTCTGCTGTGGTATGAAAGCCCAAAAGCTTTTTATTCTAGCTATGATTTTGTGCAATTATAATGCTTGTAAGAAACCAAAACCAGGGAAAAATTACTGAAGGGATTTTTTTTTTCAGTGGAATATGATTTCCCTCCCACCCCCCACTTTTAAAATCTGAGGCTTGATTTCTAAACAATCAAGCAAAATATACTGAATCCAGCTAGAAACTCTATTCAAAAATGTAAATCTTTAAACACTTATTACATTGAAGTGATGCCAAATTTACATTTTAGGGTAGAGAAAACGGTTCAGAAAATATATGGGCATTATGTGATGCACAAAATAAACAATTTTCTAAGGAGGATGGAAGTCAAACATACTTGAAATTGGCCAAGAAGTCTTTATTCATCATCAGGCACCAAGGCACACAGATTTTAGATTGTTATTAGTATAATTAAAAATATATATATTAAAAACATATATGTATATTTAGTACACTCTATGTAGATGCCATAAATGAATGAGAAGGGCCATTGGGATGTTTGATGTGAGCTTTTCTCTGGTAGACACCAAATCATCCTTACCTGAACAAGGTGTAGCTGCCACAACAGCATAACCTTATGTTTAATCATCCTTCATGCACTGACACCATGACAAAATAGCCACAGCTTCCATTGCAGCTTCCAACATAGTTGGAAGAGAGCCGGCTGAATGCATTTGTGTCTGCTTGGAAAAGTCTGTGCAGTGATATCTGTGGTATTCCTACTGCAGGTCTTGTCACAGAGAGAGAGAGAGTCAAAAGCTGTGCTGTGAAGACTGATTTGTCATTAATGAAATTGGTTTTATTTTTAGTTCTAGACCTACAAAATGAAATGTGAAATCCAAGCCTCTGACATCTTAGGCCTATCAATCTTGTTAAACTTGGGAATTCCATTACTATGTCACATATTCCCTTGCCTTTGGGACTTTTCAGCAGGGTGAGGGGAGGAAGAACAAAAAAATAACCCAGGTGTATTTCATTTCAATAAAAATATTATATGTGAGAATGCAAATAATAAGTACAAGATATTGCTGGCAAGCTTATACATATATATCCACTCAATAGCTCTTACCATCGGGTATTGTGGCAGCTGAGTTTTACACAAGCAGTTCCACACAGATATTTAAAACCATTACCTTCAAGGCTTTGTGACACTGAATAGTTACATAAGCCTTATGCCTCAAACAACAGATCATTCTTCTTTAGAACAAAACTCAATCATCTAATAAAAAGGGAACCATACCAAATGCATTAAAGCCACTTTTATGGCACAGCTGCTGTGTTTTGTAATCCAGATCACCTACTACTAGTGCTCAATATCTCCCTTGGAAAAAGTAAGACATCCTTTATTAAAACGAGTTTTCTTTGATTGTTTCTTTTGACTTAAAAGAACTTTTTCTCATAACTTTCAAGCAACGGATTGCTGTGGCAATCTGGAGCCTCGGAAAATGTTTCCCTACAAGGCAGGAGAGATGCAGAATAAGCAGCAGTATGCTGTGGGTCATCCACAAGATGGCAATAGTGGGATAATTTCCTAGAAGTTCAGGCGTTTAGGAAAGTGTCCTCTGCTTCTGATACTTATTTGGACATGCAATCTGCATCAGAGAGTAGCTGAGACAGAACTTGGTTGCTATGTCATCTTGTTCCCAGAAATACAACGCAATTATCAAATATAGAGCAGAAATTTACATTCAGACTTCATTGACCTCGATTTGAACTTTCTTTTTTCTTTTCCTTTTCTCCACTCAGGGTGATTATTCCTACAGAAGAACTTCTGCTACACAAAAGGCTGTGAGTGACATTTATCTTGTTTCCCTCCACCCCAGTTTTGTTGTCCACGAAGGGAGCAGATTCAAATATTTGGAGCCTTTCTGTTTGTCAAAGTTCTGTTAACAATGTTTATTTGGAATTAAGCGCTTGAAGCCTTGTCTTCAGTGATGCAAAACATCTCCCACTCCCTGCACACTTGAACAAGACCTGCTTGAACAGAGGACTTTGATGGATTTTCCCCTGAGACTGATTGGTGTCAAGGAAATTAGCTAAAAATGGGTTCCCCGTAGCATCCCCCACTTACATCCTCAGTGTAAGACTCTGAAAGCCATCATTTTCAAATCATGTGCACTATCTTGCTACTTCCTCTTCAGTCCACTCTTTTGGACTGTTTTTCCATGATAGGAAGGACATAGGACCATAGGCACTACTTGCATGCTGTAATTTTTGTTATCATCCTGGCTTGAAAGCGAGACAATCACATCCTTTGACTATGCAGATGGTTTGAATCTTTGGTATCTTTTGATACCATGTGAGGGCAGAAATAATCCATCATTTCGCCTGAAAAGAAATAAAATAGGAAGTGACCATGATTAGCCTGTTTTGATTTGCTTTATTCTTAGTGGTTAACTATAGCTCATTAACACTGATTAACTGTTTTCTTTCTCTTGATTTTCATTAGAGGAGTTCAAAGGGGAGGGAGCAGAAGCTACAACCCAACCTCATCAGACTAAGCTTCACATTCCAGTTTTCTGTAATTAAGAGCTCACTTCAAGCCTAGGATATTCCAGGGAGTTACACCTTTTGATTCCAGGTGTTTATTAAAGCCAGACCCATGTTGTTGTACATTTTGTTGGTCACATTTCCCGAGTCTGTGTAATAATTTGCCATTTTCTGAACTCACGTTATCTTCCCCCCATCTTGTAAATTCACACTGCCTTCCCCCATGAGCAGTTGACATGAATGGGTTTTGGGTTTTTATTCAACGTCATGTCAGTTCAGAAACCAAGTCTAAACTGTTGTTTAAGCTCCCATTCCCATTAAACTAGTGCAGATATTTAGCTTTAGCAGTCTAGAAGCTAGGTGAGATGAGTCTTGTGTGTGATCCTGCTGTCACGTTTACTACAGAGCCAGTACTGTACAATACGGTTTAGAAATGACTGAGTCTTTGTGTCAGGATGCAGCTTTTAGGACTGCTAGTATTATGCATGTTGGGTATTTTTATTTATATGTAGATACATATTCTCAGATGTGCTGACTTCTTTAATTGATTGAAACCTTTTTTTTTTTTCCTGTTGTATTTTTATCTTGGCAGAAAGATAGAAAGAAGACTCCCAGATGAGTAAAGACAATTAAGTTAATCAACTCTCTAGTATATTCTAATTTGACACTAGTTACTTTTTTTTTATATATATATATATAAAATTCATTAATAAATATTTAATTTGGCCTTGAGCCATGTGCTGCTTGTTTGTTCCTGTAAAGACCTACCATGAAATCATTGTTTCATGTAATGTAAGATCTACAACTGATTCGGCAGCAGCATTAGAATCTAAGGAAGGTAATTGAATGGAAAAGTTTCACTATGGCCTAATATTAACACCAAAAAAACCCCACCCCATTTCAAAGACCCCAAATCCAGGAGGGAAGCATTTCAAAAGCAGAGAGTCAGGCTGTATTGTCAGACCACCATTTTTACACCTATCTACAGGCCCTAGATTTTGAAAGCTCCATGACCTAAATACTTTGGAATTGTAGCATCATAGAATGGTTTAGCTTGGAAGGGACTTACAAAGATCATCTAGTCCAACTCCCCTGCATTCAGCAGAACATGTTCCACCAGACCAGACTGCTCAGAGCCTTGTCAAGCTCCACCTTGAATACCTCTAGGGATGGGACTTCAACTACCTCCCTGGGCAACCTGTTGCAGTATTCCCCCACCCTCATGGTGCAGAACTTGTTCCTCACATCCAATGTAAATCTACTCTAATTTCAAGCCATTGTCCTTTGTCCTGTCACTGCAGACTTTTGGAAATAGTCCCTTTGCAGCCTTCTTGTAGCCCCCTTCAGGTACTAGCAGGCTGCTATTGGAGCCTACTCTTCTCCAGGCTGAACATCCTCAGCTGCCTCATCCTATCCACATAGCAGAGGTGTTCCAGCCCTTTCAATCACCTTTGTGGCCCTCTTCTGGACTCGCTCTATCAGGTCCATATCCTTCCTGTGTTGAGAGCTCCAGAGCTGGGCACAGTACTGCAGGTGAGGTTTGGGATTAGGTTTAAATTTAGGGTTAGGGTTTGTTATTAGGATTAGAGTTAGGGGTAAGGTTAGAGCTAGGGCAGATTTGGATACAATATGATCTGTAGGGTACAATACAAACTGTAGGTATTTCCTTCCAGGAGAGTTGTTTTACCTGATCCAGTGATGAGTACACATATGGGCATATGCTTAGCTGTAATCAGCCAGGGGAGATTTCTGCTTTTTTGGTGCTCTCACACCATTTGATTTTTTCCAGCAAACAGATATAATTTGATTCTCACAGTATCACACAGTCAGAGAGACTAGCAGGCATGAATAGGAATGATGGAAAATGTACAGGGGAGGTAAAGCCATGCAGTAATAATCTAGGAATTCAAGAAGCTCTGCATATGATTTCACCTTGTAGACTTGTACCAGCGGCTGGAATTTCTGATGAATGTTCTTAACCCTTCAAATCAGGAGGCTGGCCTGTTCAAGTTCTTTAACTGGCACACATTTCTCCTGGATATTCAGTATCATTCTAAATGGCCATCCAAACATATCTGAATTTTCAAAATTACTATGTGTATCCTGTATTTGTGTTTATGGGCTCCATTTTTACTCTTAGTGTCCTTGATATTGAAAACAGAAGTATGCATAGATTAAAGACACTTTTTCCCCCCTCTACATTCCCTACTGTTAACATCTGAAAGCCTGATTCACCTCTTCTCTATCTAATGATTAGATATTCAAATCAGAGGAGGGCAAACAGACTAGAAATGAATAAAAGAAGTGAATTCAACAATATGCAGCTTTAAACTTAATTCCTTGGAGAATGATTTTTCTTCACCTATTCTATACTATGGAGGTAGAGTGGAGTGCCTGTAATTACTGAAGCTGTAACACACTGACTATAATCCCTGCTGTATTTCACTAGTGGTAGACACAATAAAAATTTGGAAACAATGACTTAAGCAAAGAGCTTGGGTAATATATAAAAATGCTCACTTCTTTTTTTTCTTGACCCAGAGTCCCCAGTGCATCCATTTGCACCCTGTTTGCTATGTCCTGCTACCTGTGTGAGTAAAACAAACCAAAACAAAACAAAGCAAAACAAACCCAACAACAAACAAACAGCAATAATAAAAGCCTAAGTGAAGGATAAATGCATAAGCAAATAGCAGCCTCATAATCTGTGTTCTATGCCCTTATATCAAAGGAGGACAAATATCTCTCATACAGAGATGCAAGCATCAAATTGAAGCTTATTGGTTCTGTGTGAGGTAGTTTGACATTTGTGGATAATTGACATCTTATATCCAGTAAACAATGCTGTGTTATTTTTTTCTTATTTCCTTTTGTCCTACCTATAGGATCAATAGCAACAATAAAATTTAAATAGCCCAGGGTCCACATTCACTACAGCAGTTGATCAAAGCTTTGTATAAACAGGGCAGAAGGAGCCTTGTTCAATTGTGCTGCCCTACCAGGTGGAAATAAATCATCTGCTAGTGTAATTATGGTTTAGGTTGAAAGGGATCTCTGAAGGTCATTTGTTCTGACACCCTGCTCAGAGCAGGTTGAGTAGCACGTTCTAATACTTCATAGAGGATTTATAAAGAAAGTAAAAATCTCTTATTGAGAGGGCTTGTGTGAAAAGATGGAGGGACACTTGAGCATTTCCTTCCTGTAACTCATTCTTTCACAACATAGAAAGAGTTGCTCTAGAAATAAAGCTTCAGTTCAATGACATCAACAAAAATGGGTGAAGGGTGCTGCATGTGTACACTAATTGCCGTATTAGTAAATTATCACTGCTGCTTCTATCTGTCTGCTGGGAGGGAAATGTTGCATTTTTACATTGCTGCACACTCTCAATGGGAGGATCTGGGGCGATGATTTTGGACAGCAGTCAGAATCTATGCACAGGATGTGCACAGTGATTTGGTGGGGGATTTGTAGCATATTAGACTTCTTTGTTTATTCTGAGATCTTGTACATGTTCCCAGACATCTTATCTGTAACAGAAATCAAAAGAAATTAATTTTCAAACACTGCCAGTGCATTGTTTTTCCTCAGAAGTCAGTGCAGAGTTTTATCCCAAATGTTTGATAGTACTTTTTTTATGCTTTTTTATCTGAAACATGAATTCTTTCTTTCCTATAGCAGTACTTCACACTGAATTCCTCTAATGTCCTTCTGGCTTCTCAGAATAAGTCAGACTTTCTTTTCCTTTGTGGTAGAAGGAACAAATCAGAGCTGCACTAAGGTTGGTAAAGACATGGCCCAGGTTCCCACTGCAGTCTTGTTTTCTGAAGCTTTCCAGGGTGTGCTTTGGGGTTAGTTTTTTGTATCTGTGGGGAAAGAGTAAGCACTAGCAGGTATTGTCCAGAGAAGGGCAACAAAGCTGGTGAGAGGTTTGGAGCACAAGCCCAATGAGGAGAGGCCGAGGGAGCTGGGGTTGCTTAGTCTGGAGAAGAGGAGGCTCAGGGGAGACCTTATTGCTCTCTACAACTACCTGAAGGGAGGTTGTAGCCAGGTGATGGTTGGTCTCTTCTCCGAGGCCACCAGCACCAGAACAAGAGGACACAGTCTCAAACTGCACCAGGGGAGGTTTAGGCTGGATGTTAGAAAGAAGTTCTTCACAGAAAGGGTAATTGGCCATTGGAATGGGCTGCCCAGGGAGATGGTGGAGTCACCATCACTGGAGGAGTTTAAGAAGAGACTGGATGAGGCACTTGGTGCCATGGTTTAATTGATTATATGGCATTGCATAATATGTTGGACTGGATGAGCTCAAATTTCTTTTCCAACTTGGTTAATTCTATTCTATTCTATTCTATTCTATTCTATTCTATTCTATTCTATTCTATTCTATTCTATTCTATTCTATCTGAACAGTTCTGACAGAGGAATTTTCCATCAGATAGTTCTGGTAGGGAAGGGAACCCCAGTTCCAGACAGGAAAGGAGTGAGAGTTCTGCATTCAAATGTATGGAATGAATATCACATGGCAGTTTGTCTTGTGAGGACCTGAGACCACTGCTACAAAATACTGGAAGTAGATTAGCCAGTGGATAAGCACTGTCTTACTACAACTTACTGAAATCAGTTGTCTTGAGAGAAAGCAGAATGTGCTTAATTTCGCCCTCATGCAATTGCTTTAGTAACTGTTTTCTAGAATTCAAAATGCAAATGTAATAATCCACGACCCAGCATTTGCTTCCCAAAACATCTGTCTTGTGTGGGAAAATGGTCAGTGAAAAGGAGCTTCAAAAGACTGGAGAAAATGTCATGCAGAATGTGACCCCCACAAGGGCAGAACTACATGCAATACACTTTAGGCCACGGTTTCAAAAAAGTATTAATAGGTGCCTGAAGCTGGAGTTCTAGCTTTGTATTCAAGCTCTTAATTAGGTGTGTTTTCCCATCAACATGCTGGCTGAATTCAGTGGGGGCTAGTTATCTCTGAAAGCCAGGTAGCTGAGTTTGGGATTTACCTCTAGACAGTGAAGGCTTTTCATTGCTTTTTTCAGTATTGACCTTAAGGTCTATGTGTAAGTATCGTAGATTTGTATCAAAGGAGGGAAAAGCTTCTTTTTGTTTTTGGTTTGGCTTTTTGTTTTGTTTTGTAGGGTATTTTGGTTTGGTTTGGTTTAGGTTTTGTTTGTTTGTATGTTTTGGAGTTTGGTTTTATTTTATTTATTCTGTGGGAAAATATATAAATATACTCTGCAGTTCTGGTCTGGCACATGGTCCAGTTTAAGCAGTGCTTTAGTGAAATGTTGGACCTCTGGGAGAGAAAGAGGGGTTATTATCTGTATTTTACCTGTAGCTGTATTTCTCTGTTAACTGTGAAAATGATTTAAATGACTTTCCAATGTGGTGAAAATAATCCCAGAGACATTCAGCCATGAAAGCAAGTGTCCTGGGCTGATCAGTCAGGTGGTGAGTGAGAAAGATACTTCCATAGTCTTCCAGGCATGGAAATCCTACTAGCAGGAAGATTTTAAGCCATGTTTAGGTGTCATTCTAGGGAAATATTGATTCCTGTGGAGTTAGAAAGGGTATAGGTGCATCTGCAGTTAGGTGGTTGAGAAGCTTAGCTAAATGTAAAGGTTGTTCTGGAAGTGCTAGTGAATTTAGGATCATACCAAGGTTCAGTGGTGCTATAAGCAAAGTTAAATGGATTAGAGATTGTGAGTTTGGTCAAATCTATGTGCTTAGAGCATCATAGCGGTAGTTTGCATCCCAATTTAGTTTTCTATCTCTTGCAGTTGCTTTGGGCACCACATATACAGAATCTGTTCTATTTTGGAAACACAGCAGCTGCAGTCTTGGTATTTAACACCTGTAAGTGCCTGTGCCCGATCTGGCAGTGGAGGGCAGAGAAATGGAAGACAGATTGCTGCATGCATTTCTAGCAAATAAGAGTATAGATTACTGAATAAGGAATCAATTTCCCCTGCTGATGTCCAGGTGACAAATTGTAACTCAAATGCAAGAGCTGAATAGAAGGGGAGCTCTGTGTTTCATTTATTCCTCCTCATCAATTATGCAGCTCTCAGCTGAAAAAGAGATATTCTTATCCCACCACTGACTTTGCTCCAAACACTGCTATTACCTGATTGTCAGGCAAACATGTCAAGGAATAAATTGATTTTCAGAGAAAATAGGATGGGTGAGACCATTGTGACAGTAGACAGTCTTTTGAAAGCCATATGATAAACAAAAGCCCCTATTGCATTAAGGAACTACAGCACAATGCTACTACCCTTTTACTTGCTATGGGACTAGGTAGGGAGGGGTAGCACATGCCAGTCATTGGGATAGAGCATCAGTTTTGTTAAAGACATGAGGAGGTTGCTTTAAGCAGTATATTAGCTATGAGACTTGTTGGTTGAGTCAACCCTGCTTGTAAAATAAATAAATAAATACATATGTATGTATTCATCAAAGCTCTTATTTGTGCTTGCTCCTGACTTTGGTAATGTGAAGAAGTTGAAATGGTTTTGGTTAATGAGCCAATTATATTCAGACCAGATCACAGTCACGCAGCATGTCATGCTTAGCTAAATTGCTGTGCAAATAGCTGGTAGCTCTCTGTGCATTTCATACTCCTGACAGTACAGTGAAAAACTTGCATCATTTGTCAGCCTGTATTTGTGGGGTTTGCTCTCCTAAATCTTCCTAACTCATTTTCACCCTTAAAGTACAAATACCCTTAATGTAAAGTACTGATACTGAAATGCAACTAAGTCTTCTGCAGGTGATTTTGGGATAATTTGTAAAAAGGAGACCAAACAGAATACAAAAGTGTTAAAAATTTGATTTCTCTAGAAGCTTTTGGCGGACTTTTCTCTGGGGAACATGGAAGACATGGGACAACTTGAGAGAGTTTTGATCCAGAACATTTGATCCAGTCACTTGATAGCACATGGTGTGCTTCTGGGTTCACTTTCTAGGATGATGCCATAGAGAGAAAACATGTCCCCTTGGCTCAAATCATACTGCATATGCCACTGAATTCAAAATTACTAGCAGAAAATTCACCTGTGCTAAAGGACATATTTTTTTCTGTTTGAAAGAAAGCAAAGTGAACATGTCTGATAAAGCATTTGTATTCCATTAAGGAATAGAACCAATACAAGGATTTGAAATAATCGAATTCAAACATCTTATGCTTGATGGAATGTAGCTCTGAATATTTAGTCCTTCAAACAGCATCCTTGTCAAATAGCTATAAGGTTCATTTTCTTAATTTGTTTTACCGTGTTTTTTTTTTCAAAACAGCCTTTTAAAATGGAATAAAAATAGCTTAGAAAACTAATTTGCATTACTCTTCATTAAATTTATTGTGAGATTTATCAAATAAAACACACCCTGGGGATAAAAATAAAATTAAATAGAATAGAAGAATAGAATAAAAGAATAGAAGAATAGAGTGGGGTAGAATAGAATAGAAATGGAATAGAATCTAATAGAATAGAATAGAATAGAATAGAATAGAATAGAATAGAATAGAATAGAATGAAGTAAAATCAAATAAAGCAAAATAATGTAAAATAAAATAAAGTGAAATGAAGTAAAATCAAATAAAGTAAAAATAAAATAAAATAAATCCAAACAAAAGTTTAAACCAAAACAAGACAAAACATCATGTAAAAGATAATACAGAGACTTGATCCCACCTCTTTGGGCAACCTGTTATAGTGTTTCAATACCCTTGTGTTAAAAAAGATATATTCCAACAAATTGGAACCAGTAGAAACAGTCCCAGAACAGTAACAGAAAGTGTCCTGGTGGGCAGTAGGATCAATAGGCAGTATTGTACCATCTACTGTTTGTGAGATTTTTGGTTATTAGAATCTTAGAATCATTTGGATTGGACCTTTGAGATCATCCAGCCCAAGCGCTGGCTAACTCTACCAAGGCTGGTGCCAAACCATGCTCCTCAACACATTTGCCTCTTTTAAACATCTCTGTGGCTGGGGATTCAACCACCACCCTGGGAAGGCTGTTCCAGTGTTTAAGTCTTTCAGTGAAGAAAATTTTTAAAATATTTTTCCTAACATCCAATCTAAATCCCACCTGGTGCAACTTAGGGCATTTTCTCTCATTCTTCATTATGGAAAAGAGACTGACCCCCACCTTACTCCAGCCTACTTTTAAGGAGTTGTAGAGAGCAATGAGGTCTCCCCCTCAGCCTCCTCTTCTTCAGATTAAACAATCCCAGCTCCCTCAGCCATGCCTCACCTGTTCTCCAGGCCTTTCAGCAGCTTCACAAGCCCTGTGAGGAGAGGCTGAAGGAGCTGGGATTGTTTAGCCTGGAGAAGAGGAGGCTCAGGGGAGACTTTGTTGCTTTCTACAACTACCTGAAAGGAGGTTGTAGCTAGGTGAGGGTTGGTCTCTTCTACCAGGGAACCACCAACAGAACAAAAGGACACAGTCTCAAGCTGTGCCAGGGGTGGTTTAGGCTGGATGTTAGGAATAAGTTCTTCACAGAAAGAGTGATTGGCCATTGGAATGTACTGCTCAGAGAGGTGGTGGAGTTACCATCACTGGAGGTGTTTAAGAAGAGACTGGATGAGGCACTTGGTGCCATGGTTTAATTGATTAGATGGTATTGGGTGATAGGTTGGACTTGATGATCTCAAAGGTCTTTTCCCTATTCTATTCTATTCTATTCTATTCTATTCTATTCTATTCTATTCTATTCTATTCTATTCTATTCTATTCTATTCCTGCTCATCCCTCTTGCCCCTGAGTGTTATGGGAGCTGACACAAGCCTCCCCTTAGCAGTGGCCACCGAGCAAGGGATCCAGAAGTATTTATGGGGTCCACTGCAGCATCAAAATTCTAGACACATGCCTGTAACAAGAAACACAACATGAGTGAAATGTTTGTTTTTACCACTGGATAAAACAGTTCCATCTCCACTAAATATTATTACTTTTGAGGATATGCTCTTCCTTTTTTCTTTCTTCATCCCCAGATAGCCAAAACATAGTAATCCATTGGCTGTTTAGAAGAGAGATATCTAACCGGGGTGGGGGAAATGGCCAACAAGTATATGTTTTAGTGATAACAAAAATGCAAAGTCCACTGTATTTAAGCTAAGTTTCAGGCTTAGAATCTAACAAAACTTCTTTCTTTTTTTTTTTTTTTTTCAAGGTCAGAACTCCATTGTTAATTCAAGTTGTGTCCTTGGTTTTCTGCCTTTCCTTTCTAACATGTCTTTTTTTCACTGCTGTCTCACGTGGATGCTTCTGTCTTTCCACTTCTCTCACAGACATGCATCACTTCACAAATTAATAGCTAATGAAGCCCTTATGCTTTCACATGCTATGCATATGGCTCTATCCTGGCTGGTGATGTAGGATTATTTTCTGAGAAGATTTCCTCTGTGCTTGACAATTGTCTTTGTAAAGCCAAATAATTATTTATACATCATCCCAGCTAAACAGCAGGTGTATAAAGTAGCAAAAATAGTAGGTATAAATGCCATTCATACCAAAGTATTTTGAAACAAATCTCTCTGTATCATAATTATGGTGAGAGCTACATTTAGATAATATTGATTCCATTTTTTTCTTGCCAACAGATTATGTAATTTTAATTGTCCAATACCTTGCTTGACTTTTTAGCCTTTCCTTAAAGCAGTTTTACATACAGAAGGAAATTAAGTTTAAATTAATAATTAAAAACTCAACTCAAACCTTTCTTTGTTTTCATCTGTCTTGAAAAAAATTCTCTGAAATATACCCCGAACCATGTCTCTTTTCCTTCTAATTTCACTTTCCTTGCAATGACCTCTATTGCAAAGGATCTTTCAAAACCATAATTATTTTCAGCATTAAGAATCCAGAGGCCTTAAGGCTGAATACGTAAAGGTGAAGTGCTGCAAGCAATATAGGAGGTTTTAAGACACTAAGAGAACTTGGTGAGGCAGATCCTTGACTTTCAAGTTTTTATGGTTTCAGTGGTGGTATCCAGTGATTTATGCTACCTGAAGACCTTGTCCTGTGCCTTCAGGGCACGCTCAGTTCTTCAAGGCATTTTCATATGTATTGATCTGCAAAGTGAGAATGAGCTGCTACTGCAGCTGACACTATCATAAAGAGGCTCACAATGTAGGCAGAAAATAAAAATTATATTTATTATTCCAGCAGATTTTTTTGCATCTATCATGTTCTTGAAGGATTTGGTGGTATCCTTGTATAAAAGCTCTTCAGAAGGCTTTGTAGAAATGTGGTAATGATCTAGTGTTATTCATAGAATGGTTTAGGTTGGAAAGGACCTTAAAGATCAGCTAGTTCCAAGTGCCCCACCAGAGGCAGGGACACCTCCCACTAGCCCAGGTTGCTCAAGGCCTCATCCAACCTAACCTTGAACACCTCCAGGGAGGGAGCACCCACAACCTGTCTGGGCAACCTGTTCCAGTGTCTCACCTTCCTCACTGTCAAGAATTTCTTCTTACTCTCCAGTCTTAATCTCCCCTCTTCCATCTTCAATCCGTTCTTCCTCATCCTGTCACTGCAAGCCCTTGTGAAAAGTCCCTCCCCAGATCTCCTGTAGCCCCCTTCAGGTACTGGAAGGCTGCTCTAAGCCTTCTCTTCTCCAGGCTGAACAGCCCCATCTCTCTCAGTCTGTCCCCACAGAGAAGGTTCTCCAGCCCTCTGATCATCTTTGTGGCCTCCTCTGGACTCACGCAAACAGTTTGATGTCCTTCTTGTGTTGGGGGCCCTAGCTGATGCTTCACCATTGTAGTGAATTCTCAAACTCAGATCTTGAGCTTCTAAATAACTGTAATGCTAATTGAATCTTGTCATTAATTTTATCTTCATGCATGTAGCAGAGGTGTAATTCCTATATTATGCAGCAGTTGCCTTATAACTAGCATTGTTTAGGCAAACTCTGTGAGACACGAAGTCTGTTCAGAAAAATGAGCTTCAAACTACTTTTACCTGAAACAGAAGTGCTGGTTCTGGAAACAGATCTCAGCTTCTCTCTATGGGAATTACCATTCAAGGGCCTGATGTCCCTGTGTCTCTTAGCCCACATTTAATATCTGATGTGTGTACAGGAACACCATGGTGACTGTGATATATTGTGGAGAGGAAACAGGACTGAAAAACCTCTAACCATGGTCATAAGGAAGCTGGAAGATAGGAGACAACATGGCAGAATGAAATGGAGCCAAAATTGAAATATATTTCCTTTTCTTTCTCTCTCTCTTTTTTTTTTTTCCTCCTTTTAATCAAATGAGTGATTTAAGCTCAAAAACAAAGTCTGTGCTACTTGTAGTACAGCCACATCCCTATTATATATTCTAAATCTTTATGACAGGTATATTCAAGATCTATGAAATGCTCTAACAAGCTGAAGGGGTAAAGTATAGAGCCTGTTTTCCCATTATTTGTGTAATTATTTGTAATCCTGTGGACATGCAGCTATGGAGATGCTTAATTATTTACAGTTCAGGTTAATTTTCAAACCCAAGCTCATTAATTTTTATAATGTTAGAAACTCAATGTGTGGTTGCAGTGAAGATATTAAATTAAACCATCAGATTTTGGTAATTATATATTATTCTCATGAGACAGCTAGAGTGTAACTAAATATTGTTATTTACTTTGCAAAATCATAATCAGACTTATTATAGTTTTGATCCTGAAACACGATTAGAGCAAATCTTTAATCACTCAAAGGTCTGACAATAGGGCATGTTTCAGGAAGCTAGGGATGAATTAAAAATGAAAACAAAATTATCTGCAAATTGCATTTTATTTTATTTTTTAAACAAAGAAATAAAACCCCCAAAACATTAAGCATGTCTGGCAGGTATAATTTCCCCCCACCAGAGCAGAGCCCTGACAGGCTCGTGAGGAGCTGATGCAGATCAGCTTTTCTTTGTCTCTAGTACCCCTTCCATCTAGGGTTCTTTTGTTGGCTTGGAGTAACCCACCCTGCAACTAACTAAGCAATTGATTACAGCCACACCCACAAGGTTATAAATGGAGTTCTGCTAGGAAGAGGAGCCACAAGCAGTCTTTGTGGCTCAGCACTTCTGCCCTTTAGGATGGAACCCAAAGAACCTCACCACCTCGTTTCCCTGGTGAGTATCTGTGGCATATTTTCCTTCTATGAGTGAGTCCTGTGCATATTTTGGTTCACCTCTCCAAATAGTTTGCAAGTTTAATTCGTTGTGCAACAGTGTTTTCCCAGCTAACATCTCAACTTGTAATTTTATCATGTTGCAATAAATCAATGGCTGTTAGCTGCCTGGTTTGGGGTATTTTCTGTAGCAGTGACTCAAGTGATTTCTTCCTGAGAAAGGTCAGCTGTGAAGGATAGTTTGACAGTACATAAAGATATGATGTCAAAAAACCGTTGGAGATACTGAGGTGTAGTGATGAGGAGGGATAGCTGTGCTGACTGGTATGTTGCTTGGATTTGGCAATCCACACCAGAAATATATAGGACCTCCCAGAGTAACCCTGAAGTTACAACCATTCAGGCTGGTCAGTGCTGGGAGATACTGGAAGTGCTTATGGGTTAACATGCCCCTCCTGGGGATTTCTTTGTATTTTTAGAGTGAAGTATAAATGAGTTGGACTTGATGATCTTTGAGGTCTTTTCCAACCTTGGTGATTCTGTGTGAGTTGTGGCTGGAGGAGGACTTTGGAATAAGTTGCCCAGAGAGGTGGTGGAGTCACCATCTCTAAAAGTGTTCAAGAAAGGTGTGAACATGGCACTTTGGGACATAATTTATTGGCCATGCTAGTCTTAGGTTGATGGTTGGACTCAATGATCTTAGAGGTCTTTTTCAACCAAAACCATTCTGATTCTATCAGCTTACTGTTGGTGTACAGGGCACCCACAGCTATAAGTGGAGAAATGTGGAGAGTAGGTCTGCTTCCTGCTAATTCTTCAAAACACTTCAAGCAGATCTCTTAGCTTTCCTTGTTCCACCCAATTACATCCTCTTTATGCCCATTTAATTGACCACTTGGAAATGAAGAGGCATTGCTCATTCTTGCGGTTACTTTCACTTGGTCTTCTGGGTGGGTACTTGAGATGTGACTGGGAAATTTCATCAGTTTCCTTTGGGAGAAACTCTAGTTTCTGGTGAATGTGGGCTGGGAAAAGGATGACATGTTGTGTTCTGCCCTTCTGTTATTTCTTCCACTGAAAGGAAACGAAGCAAGTTACACTTGCTGAAATGTCAGAATCTGCCATGAGATCACATCATTATAACCTTAGTTGGATGATGAAGCATCTGGGTACTGAATTATTTAGACTTGTATAAGAGTTGTTTAGACTGGTATGAAAGAGTTTCACTCTTCCATGTTTTCAGCTTGCTTTTGGGTTTTTGTAGAACTGTGTGAAGAACTGGTACACAACTGCTAACGACCATCTGCTTCAGTGGTCTGGGATAGCTTCTCAGTTCTTAATGCCTGCAGGTGTACTATGTGTGGTCTTATCTTGCACCTCAGTTGTGGGGTGCAGCGTCATATCTGTGTGTGTAGAGCCTGTGGTGCCTCCAGGAGCCTGGTCTGTGCTGGCACTTGCAGAATAATGCTTTGCAAGTCTTGACTGTCACAGCACTTGCACTTTAGAGAAACAAGGTATAAGTAAGCTCTCCCTGTGGTGCCTTATAATTAATTTCTCTTTGACTTTCACGAGAGGGGAAAAAAAAATCTTCTCATCATAAAACTCCATTCAAAGCTTGTTGGAGTCAAAGACAGTTGCTAAGAGGCTTGGTCTTATCAGTGCTCAGATCTGCAAGCTAAGGTGAACCTCCTGCAACAGAGTTCAAATTTGAGTATACTGAATGTCAGAGGAATATGGAAAATCACGTAGGTCTTTGTTTTTTTAGCTTGCAATTGTTTATTAAATTTCTTCCAGTTTAATAGAGGTTGTCTGTATATTCTCTTGGTGGTCCATTATTACATTATCAGTTAAGTGTCTCTTTCATATTAGTCTGTGAGTGGCACTTGTGGTAGTAATTACTTGTCGTTTCAAGGGCAGTGTCACATGTGTTTAGTATCTCTGTCTTTGGTGGCATTTTCATCCAGTAAAGTTAAATGGCTTTTTTTCACTCAAGGGAGTAGCTAAAATCTCCATCTCTGTGGCTGAATTCTCTGGAGGGCTTAAATCAGAACAGTGACATGTACCAGTAACAACAATCTTAGGTGTGGTCGAAGGAGTGACAAGAGAATTAAAACACACCAGTGAGGTCAAGAAATCTGCCTTAAAAGCCTTTGCCAGGCATTCTCCATGAAGAATTTCCTGTTATGTTGAAAAGCCAAATGTACATTTCAGAGCTTTCTGGAAGCTGGTTGGTCCTGTGTGGAATCTATTGGCAGTATTTTAATTGTTATTTTGTGCTAATACATTGCACTACTATTTTTAAGGAAGAAAGTCCTTGTGACTATAGTGATAAAGTCTGTATCTAAAGTGGGCATCTTTAGATGAGAGAGTATGGTACCTTCGATCTTGGAACAGCTTCAAATAGTTTGGTCGGAGCAGTTAAACTGTTAGCAAAGTTACACACAGTCTGATACTCCTTACTTTAGAGGAACATTATTATTGCTGTTAGAATGGCAATAGTTTCTTCCTTTATCAGTGTTCACCACAATGTGAACTGCTAAATTGCTATGCTTATATAAAGCACTGGTATCCTGAAACACAACTTGTAGGAGACAGCAAGCATCCAGCTGCCCCAAGCTGCCCAACAAACTCTGCTAAGTAAATATCTTCTCCCTGGAAAGAAAACTGTTTAAAATAAATCAGAATAAATGGATCCTTCTGTATAATTCACCCTGTCCAGCTGTAGGGCTTTTTATATATATATATATCATTAGTTATGATTTCATAAGTGATAACTTAAAAGAGCAGAAGTAGGAGATTTTTTTTCCCCTCAGTGTTAGTAAAATAATGTCACATGTTGAAACAAAAAGCCCAGACAAGCCTGTCTTATTTTAAACATTTTAAGGTGGCTAGGAAAAATACTTGGCCTCTTCATGAACTCCTGAAGTTATGATGACAAACCTCCAGTAGCTGGGATAAGATTATCCTTTTGGACATTTTCCTGACTGTCAAGGAATTCAAAACATCTTTTGGTGCCTTGCTTTCTTTGAGGTGCTGCTGTCACAGGGCATACAGGATAAACATGCATTCTGTAGCTCATCTGTCTCATAGCT
Source organism: Dryobates pubescens (assembly GCF_014839835.1). Lineage (NCBI taxonomy): Eukaryota > Metazoa > Chordata > Aves > Piciformes > Picidae > Dryobates > Dryobates pubescens. Next base: position 8,174,511 of record NC_071630.1, read on the forward strand.
TTGTAATGTGCAGGGGCAAATTATTGTACATCTGCTGGGTGCAGCTTGCATGTTCTGATGCCTTTTGGGTGAAGCAGAACCACATGTGCTTTTCTTCAAGACTGAACTGTTGAAGGAGTCTTGTCCCTGTCAGTGTTCATCTGTGATCACTTCCTCAGGCATTGACACTTGGTATTTCCTGCAGCATTGCTGTTCCTAGGGGAATTTATTATTGTGGGCCATCCTACAGACATGGACCCTGTGTTTGTGAACATACACTGCTGAAAGAGGACAGCAGGAAGAAAGGCTTTATGGGACAAAATCTCACTTCTTCTGTGCACACTTCTTGGGTAGCCCAAAGCAAGCAAATCTGATCAGTTTAACCCCGTGGTGTATCAGTGGAGCAGGGACTGTTCCCTACAGTTTTCAGTGTTATTCCATAGCATGCTAGCGGTCATTTGTTCCAAAGCAAACTAGATTTACAGCATAACCAGGTTTTCATCTGTGTATGACAAAGTCAGCATTTTGCACTTTGATAGGAAGTTTAGGGAGGGTTTCTATTATTGTTCAACACATTTAAGTTCATAATTTAAATACTGTCTTGTTTGCTTGCAGGTATTTGCATTTGCAGCCCATTGGGGAATGGTGATGGCTTTACATGCAAATGAGTTCAAATGGATTTATCTAGAATCATGATGAAATTTGCAGCAAATGATAAAAGTTTAGTTGTGCTTCATTGCAGATGGTGAATCATCTGGTTACAAGCTATCTATTTATTTAAGAAGGTGGAAGGTTGTTTTCTTCATCTTCTGTAATAACACTTCTGGAGTACCACAATCACTGGTTTTGTTGTGACATTTTTTTTCCAGACCCCAGGGAGTATGGTATTCCTTTTATGACTTTCTTGGGATCAAAATAGATAAGGTTATAGGGTCTTGCCCAGAAATTACCCAGGAGACTTCAGAAAGCAGATTTTCTTGCTATGCAAGTAGAAAATTACATCCTTAGATCACTTTCTTCAAGCACATAAGCTTTCCACAATTGCTTTTCTATGACTGTCAAACATAGTAATGCCAATTTAATTGCATAATGTGAGTAATCAGCATTTCTAGGAAACCTTCCCCTAGCCCCATGTACCTTTTATTTGCCATTAAAATGAGTTTATTGCTGCTTTATTTTTCACTGCCTATCAAACAGATGTTGCTCACTCTCTGAGGGATTTTTCAGCTTTTTGCTGTCACTCTGGCTTGGTGACTCGCCAGATGTTTAGTTTCTCTGCTGCCTTTCAATAAAAGTGTAGGAGATATGGAAGAGCTTGCAGGAGTAACAGGAAGACAGATAAGTGTTCTTGCTGAGAAGATAATTCAAAGAGGAAAACATGAAGAAACCTTGAAGAGCATAATACATTCATATTTTTCTACTGCACATAGATGTGCACTTCCATTGTTATCTTTCAGTGGGCCTGCATGATATGATCTCAGTTGTTTCAGACTCTAAGCCCTACTTCTCACAGTTAGGAACACAGGTCAGATGCTTTTCAAACTGAATTAATAACTCAAAACAATCCTAAGTTGGACCAATCTTGCTTTCATTAGTATTCAGCAATCAAAATCATTCCCACTGGATGAAGGAGAACAGAGACAGAAGGAGAAAAAAGGCAATCCATATGGAGGATATTGAAAAGAATATGGTTGTAAATATTAAAAGATCAGGTACCTATACCTCAGTTTTTAATGGATTTTCCAGAACTTCCTACCAGTTAGTCACAAAACAGCTATTGTTGGTCTGTTAAGGCATCTTATTGATAAGAAACAAAAGGGAAAGAAGTAGCCTGAGCAAACCTCTTAGGTAACACTTCAGTTATGATAGGTGAATATCTTAAAATGAGCTATGCCAACAATTTCTGAAGTGCCTTTGCTGTTCCAATCCTGCTGTGGTCCTAAACGGAATACAGAGACAGCCACAACCTCCCCAGTCCTTGAAACCAAACTCATTAGAGATACTAAGACTGTGAAGTTGGCGCAAGTTTTTGTTTGTATGTTTGTGTTTTGGTGTGTTTGTTTGTTGTTTGGTTTCTTAGTTTTGTGTTGTTTATTTTAATGTAACTTTTAAAGCTAACAGAGCAAAAAACTTTTAGAGAGTTTAAAACAGAAATGCTAGTGTACAGCACTAGCCTGTCCAGATGTGCTGAGTGACTGGACAGCAAGTCTGCTGTGATGTCCTGCAAGCCTTGGCAAGGAATGGTTTATAAGAGAATTTGTTGTGCTTTTGCTTGTTTTTAATTGATTTCTGTACTTCCCAGAGGTGAGTCTAAACTGGGGGCAAATGAAATCACATCTGCTAGAACCGGTTTAGTAAATTAGGTGTTATAAGAGGGTGACAAAATGAAAATTGGGCTGAAGTGCTGAGTTCTGTTTTAATAAAGAACAGATGTAGGACAGTCGCTTGAGAGAAGGAACTACAGAAAAATTGACTGCTTGGCTACTTGTGGGCTGTGACTTTTAGCCAGCTTAATAAAAAAATGAAAAATGGAACTGACTGAAAAGTATTAGGAATTACTCATCTCTAATAAGAAAATAATTCAAAATGATAGAGTAGTGGTATCCTGAAAATACTAATGCTCATTGAGTATGTTAGGTCTGCTCACTGTCAAGTGGAGGAAAAACAAATCAAGAAATCCTCTGACAATTGCATTTGACACATTAATGATAGATACTATACAAGATGGATTTGTTAGATTTCTGTTGAAGGCATGCATTATTCTTTGTGCTGATGCTTTTCTGTTTAAGCTAAAGGAGAAAACACTGAGTCTGTTGGCTTTACAACCAGTTATTGGGGTTTTCAATTCTGTCCTACAGAAGTTGCTCTCTAAATTTTTTTGTGGCATATTTGCTCAGTACATTAGACCAACCTTTGTACCTATCTGTTTCTAAATAACTCCTGAAAGCTTGCAAATGTGAAATAGATTACCAAACTCCTATATTACCTTGTTAGGCAAAGCTTTTTCTAGCAAGGTTCTAGGTGTTATGTGTGGGAAGGATTAGAACAGATACTGTAGATCATTTTCAATACAGTTAGAAGTTTGGGAGCTATTTTGTTACACACTTCATCACCATGACCTTGCTTTAGTGGAAAATACTATTTTAACCAGTGTAATAAAGCTATTCTCCCCACTCTTTGGTGCATCTAAAAATCCTTTACTGAAAAGAAATTTGGGTCTGAAGAGCAAATGGCACAATTCCATTTATAAGCTTGCCATATACATTCCTCAGCATATCAAAAGTGGCTTGCCAAAAAATATATATATAAAGTGTGTGTGTATATATATTATATATGTATATTACCAATATATATATTGCATAAAGCTCTGCACGTAGATAAAGACTTTTTTTTTTTTAATCTAAAATGGTTGTCAGAAGATTCCTGTATGAATTTTGGAGACCACATAGTATCATATTATCAGTCAGGGTTGGAAGGGACCACAAGGATCATCTAGTTCCAACCCCCCTGCCATGGCCAGGGACACCCCACACTAGATCAGGCTGGCTGGAGCCTCATCCAGCCTGGTCTTAAACACCTCCAGGGATGGGGCTTCAACCACCTCCCTCGACAACCCATTCCAGGGCTTCACCACTCTCATGGTGAAGAACTTCCTCCTCACCTCCAGCCTGAATCTCCCCACCTCCAGCTTCATTCCATTCTCCCTAGTCCTATCACTACCTGAGATCCTGAGAAGTCCCTCCCCAGCCTTCTTGTAGGCCCTCTTCACATACTGGAAGGCCACAATTAGGTCACCTCAGAGCCTTCTTTTCTCCAGACTGAACCGCCCCAGCTCCTTCAGTCTGTCCTCAGAGGAGAGGTGGGGTCTCACCAGAGCTGAGTAGAGGGGGAGAATCACCTCCCTTGACCTGCTGGCCACACTTCTCTTGATGCAGCCCAGAATCTGATTGGCTTTCTGGGCTGCAAGTGCACATTGAGAGCTCATGTTGAGCTTCTTGTCCACCAGCAGCCCCAAGTCTCTCTCCTCTGGGCTGCTTTCCAGCCAGTCATTGCCCAGCCTGGATTTGTGCCTGGGATTGCCTTGACCCAGATGCAGGACCCTGCACTTGGTCTTGTTGAACCTCATGAGGTTGGCTTGTGCCCACCTCTCCAGTCTGTCAAGGTCCCTCTGGATGGCATCCCTTCCCTCCAGTGTGTCTGCTGCACCACACAGCTTGGTGTCATCAGCAAACTTGCTGAGGGTGCACTCAATGCCACTGTCCATGGCACCAACAAAGATGTTGAACAAGGCTGGTACCAGGACTGATCCCTGAGGGACTCTGCTTGTCACTGGCCTCCACTGGGACATGGACCCATTGACAGCCACTCTTTGGGTGTGGCCATCGAGCCAGTTCTTTATCCATCTAGTGGTCCACCCATCAAACCCATGTGTCACCAGTTTGGAGACCAGGATGTGGTGCGGGACAGTGTCAAAGGCTTTGCTCAGGTCCTGGTAAAGAACATCAGTCACTCACCCCTCATCTATTAATGTTGTCACCTGTTCATAGAAGGCCACCAGGTTTGTCAGGCAGGATTTGCCCTTGGCAAAGCCATGCTGACTGTTCTCAGTCACCTCTTCACTATTCTTCCATCCCATTCCCTGCCTGAACAACAGGGAGGGCAAAGCCACTTGTCCCAGATCACCTACACCAAGTTTTGAAAAGAGCAAATCTAGCAGTATTTCTAGTGCTTTAAATTAATTTGCAATGCATTTAAGTAGAGGGTTAAAAAAAAAATAAAAGTACTTACAGAAACAGTTGAAAGACCAAATGTGATGTCATGGGGGTGCATAAATTGAACAAATTTGGCTGAATATATTCTACAAAGAGATAGATTCTTTCTCTCCAGATTTCTCTATCCCTCAGTAATACAATTTTCCTCATCTCTAAGCCATCTGACTATTTCTCAGTTAAGCCAAATAATAAAAATAGACTTCTGCTGTGGAGAATCAGAGTCCCTAATTGCAAATGTAAATGTTGCCAGATGTACTGCTCCCCTGTTCCAATTAATAAATCATTAGAAAACACAATTAATAAGGGCTTGAATATCTAGTGGTTCAATCTGCTTCTAGAAGGAAGAGAGATAAAGAGAAGGCAGCTACAATGTCAGCAGCGGTGTGAATCTGGGGGACCTTTTTTGCAAGGAATGGAAAGAGAAGATTCAACTCTGTTGTGCTATCACATGCAGGAGTGGGAAACTGAAATAAAGGGAGTCAGAATAAAGAGAGCAGGAAAAAAGGGCCAGTGACTTACAGTTCTGTGATAGAAGTGACATGTCATATCTGAAATGGGCCAGAAACTTCCTTTCATCAGCGTACTCTGCTCGCTAACTATGGGTCAGTCCAAAAGCCTAGTCAGAATTGCAGTGACTGTAACACCATGGAGACCTTGCTATGTAGCCTAAATGAAACTGAAGTTCTTTCATGCAGTCTGTTAGCATTATAAGCAAGATGAATGTACAAGTGACAGTTTCTTTCATAACACCTTGAAAAACCTCACATTATTGCGAGTCTCTTCCTCTAGTACGGTTAATGTTTTCTCCCTCAAGTTTTCAGAAATAATCACTGTAAGTCTCAAACTATCTAGAAATTGTGTGGAAGAAAGCACTGATGAAAATCTGTAACATCAAAATACAAAATATTTTGCAGCATCAACCCAATATATATCCTTCAAAAGCATTAGCTCTGTAAGGAGAGAGTGGTGTAGTAATGCAACCTGTAAGAACAGGCAGGAGGTTTCAGATTGTTGTTTTTTTTCCCCCCTAGCCTTAGGTGCTTTTTAGGGTACTAATGCAAACACTTCTTCCTTCTGTCTTTTGTTTCCTGGAGCTATTCTTAACCCTGTTTCATCAGGTGGTATTCCCCAGCAGTGTTGGGAGAATGGGTTATTTTGGGCAAACAGCAGTCGGCCTGCTGCCTGGGAGTTAAAATGAGCAAATGAAAGTTTAAGACTTTTATCCATGACCAAAAGAACAAAACCTGGAGAGAACTTTGCTTATCACACTGTGGTAATTAACAGTAAGTGTGAGATTTTTCTCCTAGTGTGATTCAGAAAATATTTCTGAATGTCTTTCAAACTGTGCAGACTGATGACCTCTAAATATCAGTTCTGTGACTGGAAGGTTTTAATTTTCTTAAGTCCTTAACAAATGACAGGGGCATGCCATTATGACAAACTGTCCTCCTGCAAAAGCCAAGCCATTAAAGAGCTCTGAAGAAGCTAAACTGGTGCCTTTGTTTTTAATACGTTATCAAGCTGACATATAAAATGTGCAAGGAGTGGAACCAGCTGGTAAGTTGTGTAAATGTGTATCACAAAATGGGGAGGGGGAGAAGAAATGTGAAAATAGGCAGGGCAGTAAAGAAATAAACCTGCAACATTTCCAAGATGGAAACACCTTTTGGTGGGGTTGCTTAGCCTGCAGAACAGCAGACTGAGGGGATCTTCTCAATGCTGATCAATAGCTAAAGGGCAGGGCTCAAGAGGATGGAGCTGGGCTCTTTTCAGAGGTGTCCAGTGACAGGATGAGGGGCAGTGGGCACAAACCAGAACACAGGAGGTTTCACTTGAGAATAAGGAAAAGCTTCTTTACTTTGAGGGTACTGGAGCCCTGAAGTAGGCTACCCAGAGAGGCTGTGGAGTCATCTTCTCTGGAGAGATTCCACACCTGCCTGCATACGTTCTTATTCTTATTGCTGTAGGTGACCCTGCTTTAGCAGAAGGGTTGGACTAAATGATCTCCAGAAGTCTCTTCCAACCTCTATCATTCTGTGATACTCTTGTTTATGAGAAATATATAATTTAAGGTTCAGCTCCATTTAAGCCAGTGAATCTCCCTAAGGGTGAGTGAGGCTGATTCTCAGCATTAGGAAGGGTATTTCAACCTCTACATTGTTAAGTCAGGCTAGAGAAAGTCAAGTCTAGTAGTGGGAAGCAGCTATATGTAAGTATGGAAGAACTCTAAATATGGAAGCTCAAGTATATCTTAAGCAAAATTTGAGAGTATTTCGAACAACTGCTGTAATGTTCTCATTTATAGACTGTGAGGTGCTAAAAACACTATTAAAAATAATAAAAAAATTATCCAGTGTCAGCCTAAGGCCTCTGTCCTCAAATTTAACGATGTAGCAAAAATTGATCAAGGAAAGAAGTCAAAGCAATTTAATAGTAATTGCCACTTTATCTTCACAGGGGAGCTGCACAGCCTGATTGTGCTGCTGCCAGTGCTGGGTGGATAGGCTGAAGGTCATTCCTGATATGTCTCCAGTTTCAACAAGTCCTAGAAAGCTTAAGTGGTGGGGAAGACAAAGCTCTTTTATGACTTCAGAGTTGTTAGAGTCAGAAACAAAGAAAATATTCTGTAATTATACGTAGTGAAGCATTTTCTAGCAGTTACAGCACTAAAGCTATGCAAGTTGCACTGCCTGCGTCTCCTGGCTCATTTCAAGGTGAATGACATCACACTTTGTTCCTGCACTCCCAATTCTTTCTCTCTTCATAAAAGAGGAAATTTTATGGCCCTGTCATGCAAAGATCCTCTGTGTCAGAGCAGAAAATCCCCCTTTTAACCTGAATGCCTATAATATCTGTACTAGGTTTGACATGTGATGGTTTTTGTGATTAATACCCCGTAAAGACATAAGCTACTGCAGTCTGTATTGTAGAACTCAGAAAAAAATAAGGAGAGAGTTATAGAAAATCTGACCCATTTTTGAAGTTTGAGACCTCACTTTTCCATTGTTTAAGTAAGCCCTGTATGAAATTTGGCATCAGCAGAAATTGTTCAGCTGGATTCTTTTCATTTGTCCAAAGCCATATTACATTTGTCCAAGTGTTAAAGGCTGCCTGCGACTACAGATTCCCACAAAGCTTATTAAACACCTCCCAGTGCTAAACTTTGATGCTGGCAGTCAAAATATAAATGATGAAAAAAGTTGCTACCTAAGTGCTGAGGGGTGAAATTACTTGTTTTTTCTAATCTTCTAGAAGCCACTCTGCTGTTTTCATCCAGCACTAGCCAGCCCAAGTACCAATTCACTTGGAATGAAAAGTGAGAGGCCAGTAGTACTCTGCTTAACTGAGCCTCTGTAAAAGCAATCAATAAACTTTCATCTCCTCCAAGAGGCCCATGCATTTACATAATTGTACCTGCTCCCTTCTCTGTATCTGATCCCCTCTCTTTTCCTAAAGGTTAAGATACAGGGCAGATGTCTGCATGCTTGCTGCTGTTATTAGCGTGCTTTGGCCATCTCATTTCTCAGTGGCTTTTATTGTGCTCATCTGTTCAGGAAGACTAGGTTTTCCAAGGCTCATTTGCTGGTTAATTGCATTCTCAGATCCTCTAAGATGTCTGTAGCACCTGCTCTCCACTTCACAGACTCTTTTGATCTCTCTAGAAATATCCAACTTTGATTATGTGAAAATCTTTCCTAACTGCACTACGTGCCTAGAAAGCAAGTTAAAAACTCCCATTGTGACTGTTGTGACCTATGTTAGGGTTGAAAATATAATTCTGTAATACAAAAGGCTGAAATGAAAAGTGATCCTATTTGCTATTCTGTTTGTATGCTTCACTGCTGGCTGCAGTTCTCCTCACCTTACCAAAACACTTAAGCAAAACACAGGATGTAGTGAAATGATAGATTACAGTGCTGCAGCATGCAATTCAATAACTCTACAACTCTTCAGTATAGACCAAATTATCACCTGCTGGCATGGGTTTTCCATTTACAAATATGCAGAAATATTGTTTACCTGAAATAGCTCAATTTGTTCCTATCAGTATGCATTTGCAAATGTAGAACCAGGAGTTTCAGACCTAACTGTCTACTCAGGATATCCTTTAATAGGAACAAAGGTTTGGCTTTTAGACTCTAAATAGATTACCACCATTATTTGGTTTTCATTGGCATTTGTTTTGTAGCTGGTATGCTAGTAAGAAAAATGGGCAATGCAGCTCTCCTTTGTTAGTGACTGATGACATGATTTAAATTAATTGATTGATGTTGATAACACAGGAACAGGTTTGCATAGGGAGGTTGTGGATGCCCCCTCTCCGTGGAGGCGTTCAAGGCCAGGTTGGGTGAGGCCTTGAGCTGCCGAGTCTAGCTGAAAGTGGAACTGGATGATATGTAAGGTCCCTTCCAACCTAAACCCATTCTTTGAATCTGTGAATCAGCTCACACACCTGTCTGCTTACTTCGTGGGGTATTTTGGGGGCCACTGTGCATAATTCAAAACATTTTAGCAAGTACTCCTTTTCTTACAAGGCATCATGGAGTCAGCCTTGTGAATGGGATAGCCCACATCTCTTTCTATTAAATTATAGCACTGCTCATTTTTTTTTTACTTGGCATTCACATGATTGTGTCTTCTGCATCCTTATTTTTTGGGCTTTCTTTTCTTTTATACAGGATGAATTTCTTTTTGAGGTTAAACCTGTACTAGTAATAACAGCCAAGGTAGAAAGTGTGGAAAGATGCATCATTAACCTAGTCTGATAAATTTTGATGATCAATCCACAGTGCTTACATGCAAAATAATTTAAGAACTATGTAAATGTTCATAGACTGCAGATTTAACTTGATGCTGTATGCCAACAAAGCATCTGTCCTTGAACATCGGGAGATATTTCTACAGTGCTCTGAGCAGCCTGATCAATAGGGGATGTTTCTGCTTGCTGCAGGGGGTTTAGACTAGATGTGTTCTAGAGATCCTTTTCAACCAGTGAATTCTGTGATTCTTGCACAGGTGTTTGTGAGGTTGGAAAAAAATGAAGGTTATACCTCTTAAAATACTCTGAGAATCTATGAGGTCAACAGAGGCCTGCCCAGAGAGGTTGTGGAGTCTCCTTCACTAGAGACTTTCAAGACCCATCTGGATGCTTTCCTGTGTGACCTGCCCTAGAGGATCTTGCTTTGGCCCGTGGGGGTTGGACTTAGTGATCTTCAGAGGTCCCTTCCAACCCCTACCATTCTGAGTCAGTGTAGTCTAATTTCTCCAATAACTTGAACTCAACATCTAGGATAAGCTTACCTTATGGAAAAATTAGACATAAGAGCATTAAATTCAAAGATTATTACTGGAAGTTTTGTATTACATATTTTCAAATATCAAAAACTAAGGCTAAAATTGGTTCTAGGATTTCCTGGCTTGTGTTTCTTGATATTGTAAGCTAAATAATTGAATGCCCACACATCAGTATATGTAATTATTTCCTTTCTTTGTTTACCACTAATGTTCTCAGAGTGGATATTCATGAAATTGCATGTGTTCAGTCTCCAGTTTATACTGAATATGCTACTGTAATATAATTGCAAGTAGTGATGATGTGTTGATGAAAATAATATGAAATAATGAATGAGTTCACAAAAGATGAATACTGCAGGAGATTTGAAAGTCTGAGGGTGATGGCTTTCCTTTGATAAATGAAAGTCAAACTGCTTGTGCCACTATTAATGTAATGGCTGCTCTGTGTGCTGACAAATCTTTGCTCTCGATGAGGTGCGCTCTCAGGAAGGTGTCTTGGCAATTGTGCTGCAATTGCTCCAGTGAAGGAAAAGATTGGACATAACATTCCTCCACCTCAGAATTCAAATGGAAACACTAATGATATTGTCCACAAGGCCTGCAGAGTGCCCTCAAAAGCACTAAGTGTGAAAGATGTATGTTGAATGCTGTTGCATTTGTCTAGCCTTCTCAAAGCTGACAAATAATTTTGGGTACTTACCAATAATTCGAGGTCTCATGAACAAGCCCTTCAAGCTTACTTGCAAAAACCTTGCAAATTTACTGAGGCTCATCATGCAGAGCAAATTTAAAATAAATAAATAAATAAATCCCACCAGATGCCACTGAGGCACCAAGTGCCAAAAATTGTAAACTGGTCTGAGCCTGAAATTCATTGAGATTGCAGCGCCTCTGAGCTAGTGTGCAGAGGGTGATGACTTTCCATGGCCCTTGTGCTGCGAACAGTTTTGGACAAGCCTCAATTTATGCCCATGTGGATAGTCTCCCATTGTGATGTTGGTGTTTGTGCTTGAAACTGGGCACTTTCGTAGTAAACACTGACTCAGCCTGAGAAGACTAAATCACAGAATCACAGTGAATGCAGAGAAAGAGCTGAGAAATGTATTCAGAACCTAGTGGTTTCTTCTTCCTTTCTTTTTGAAATATTTATATAGGCAGAAAGAAAGTTTGGTAGAGAGGAAAAAAAAATAGTAGAATTAAGGCTCTGCTCTGACTCTGGCATTTCACCAACATTGTACAGTTTTATCTAGTAGGCTCAATTTCAGCCAAAACTGTTTCATTCATAATACATAAACTAAGTTGTGCCTGGATCTCAGGAACAAGTCCTTTGCATCTCAGGAACAAGTCCTTTACCATAAGGGTAGTGGAGTACTGGAACAGGTTGCCCAGGGAGGTAGTTGAGGCCCCACACCTGGAGATATGCAAGGTGAGGTTTGTCAGAGCTCTGGGCTAGTTGAGGATTCCCCTGCTGACTGTTGAGGGGGTTGGACCTTTGAAGGTCTCTTCCAAACCAGACCACTCTCTGATTCTATGATTCTATCAGTCATGACACTTAGAAATCTGTTGTAGATTGTTTCTCAGAAAATTCTATTTGAGGAGCTGAAGAAATAATCAATTACAAGGAATATATTTGGTTTAGTGTTTCATAATCACAACCAGACCCAGACTCACTCACATGTAACAATCCAAGAAATTATTTCACTGCCAAACTGTAAGTTTTCATTGGAACCTGTGATGCCTTGTATTAGACACATATTTGGGAAAGAGATATGAAGGGAAGTTTAATTTTTTTTGTGGCACATCATCTTTGTGTGTGATGTCACAGCTAGAAAATTATAGCTTGTCATAACATTTATTTGGCGTGCACAGAAATAGATCAGCAAACACGGGAGGTAAACAGAAGTTAACTGTTGATGGGTGAGACTAATGAAGCCCAGGAGACTTTCATGGTAACTTAGATTTAAAATTATGACTGTGTTGTATAAAACTCTTAGGACACATCCAGAATCTCAATGAGGTGAGAATTCATTAATAGGCTCAACTCATGTGGGAAGGAAAGAGTCAAAGTCACCACGGGTCTGCTGTATCTTTCCCTATGTAGTGGAACAGATTTTAGAGAAACAGTAGTCTTTTTCTGAATGGTTGTTTTAACCCTGCTTGTCCTTTTCCTGACCCTCCAACCAAAAAATAACTCACTTGTTTGTATTCCAGTGTGATCCAGAAAACAGAGCAAGATATGCATGCTTGAGGATAATATTGACTTCTTCCATGCTTTCCTGCCTTCTTCTCCAGATAGTGTCTTCTTATTTTGGGCATTACATTTGGGCTCAAAAATAACCAAAAAGCACCCCTTAAAAATTAGCTGTGGACATGGTCAACATCCTTCATGTGCTGTGACGCAATTAAATTAATAATACAAACAAAACAAAACACAAAACCTACCAAACCCATATTTTTTTCTTTACTTTTCCTCTCCTGATTTTCTGATTCCATACTCTTCCATGCCTTTCTGATTCCAGTACCAGAAAGAGCTTTTTTCTTGCCTTTCAGTCCATTAACCATAAACAAAGACAATTTTCTTTCAGAACACACCTGAAAACCTGTTGTGCTACTCAGTTTCTCATATATTTATGGAGCAAATTTGCTTTGATGGACAGATCACGGTTAGAAAGGGGAGTGCAAAGACAACTGCTATTGAGAGCTGTGTTCTCCTAGTCCCAAAACTGTGGCTGACATTGAATATAATGCTGACCCGCCTCAGAAGCTACATCCTCAATCACAAAGATCTCACACTGTTGCTATAGCACTTCAGCCTAGGGGTAAGGGAGTCTACAGGTTTGTTACTTAGGCCTGGATGCCAAAAGCATTGAGTGCTACACATAGGTCAGAACAGCCACCTCCATTTGCCAGTTTTGTGCTGGTGAAGTGTAACTTAAAACTTTTCCTTAGAAGAGCTTGAGAATGCAAATGCACTTGAAAGCCCAGGAATTCAGGAATTCCCTCTAATTCAGCAATGACTGGAATTCTCCAAATTCATGAAGATTGCTTTCATACAAAAGAAAAAGAAATGTGTTTTAAGCTAGATCCCTATTGCAACTGCTTTTGCCTCAAACATTGCATTAGGCTGCTTTACTAGGAACTCTTGAGGCTTTTAGTTCAGGTGAAGAAGAAGATAACATTGAAGTACTTGAACATGTCCAGAGAAGGGCAATGAGGCTGGTGAGAGGTCTCGAGCCCTGTGACGAGAGGCTGAGGGAGTTGGGATTGTTTAGCCGCGAGAAGAGGAGGCTCAGGGGAGGTTGTAGCCAGGTGGGGGTTGGTCTCTTCTCCCAGGCAACCAGCACCAGAACAAGAGGACACAGTCTCAAGCTGTGCCAGGGGAATTTTAGACTTCATGTGAGGAGAAAGTTCTTCACAGAAAGAGTTGTTGGTCATTGGAATGTGCTGCTCAGGTAGGTGGTGGAGTCCCCGTCCCTGGAGGTGTTCAAAAAAGGATTGGACGCAGCACTTGAAGCCATGGTGTAGTTAGTCGGGAGGTGTTAGGTAATAGGTTGGATTTGATGATATCTGAGGTATTTTCCAAGCTAGTTGATTCTATGATAAAATATAGCTTCTGCTCCTTACCCACTTCCCCAAAATAAAATTGTTCAATATTAGGGCTAATTTTCTCCAGATTAGTTGGGGGTTAATTTTCAACCCGCAACACATAGGTATGCGAAGTAAACTCAAGATCACCCTATAGAGTACAGAAGAGAAAACAGAAGTAGTCTTTCAAACCTTTTATCTCTTCTTGTCTAGTAGGATACCTATGTAAATGCATCTGGTTTCATTTTCCCTGGACCTTGAGTATTTCTTCACAATAATTTATCAGTCCTGGGCTTCATGATGTATATTTTAGTTGAGAAAAAAAAAAAGAAAAAACAACAAAGTAAAAGATGCAAACTAGTGCAGTAATTCAGAACCATCTTTCTAACAGTGCTGATAAGGCTAGGCATGGACATGTATGAAATGAATGTATTACCCATGAATTCGTTTGCCCACTAGGGGACACTGGGACATTATATTTTTTGTTCAGATAAAAGATGTTTCAAAAACCAATAAAGATGTAAAAATCCTCTTCCTCTTACCCTAAAATAATAGTAATAAAATAAACAAACCACCAAACTGAACAATCATGCACCTCACATTTCTAATCTGTGCCAAATAATGTGCAATATATTAATGATAAATAAATAAAATAAATTTTAAGAGTGGCAAGCTTCTGGGCATGAAGGCTGGATCGAAGACATTTTAGCAAGCAGTTCAAACTGGTCCATGATATTTCAGGCTTCGAATGAGAAAAATAATGGATCATATTTTTGGCATTTCCCACTCATTAAAAACTGTGTCAGAATGATGGATTAATCTGTGGACATTTTCTGTCCTTGCTATAATCTTTGTCAGAGGAATGAAGCATTGGAATTATAATGCCTTTTGTATTATGCAAATGCTGAGGGCAGGCTTCAGAACTTTGACTTCCTCAAAAGTAGGGCTTCTTTATTGTTCGTGGTGGTTAGATAACCTGCTAGTTCATCCTTTTTGCAAGAGAGCAACACTAAATAAAAACATCTGAATAAAAGCAGAAGCTAAGTTTAGGATGATGAAATACTATGAATGAGAGTAGGTTAATGGTGGGTAGTCTATGATAAAAAGTCCCATGCACTTCCCATTAATATATTACATTTCACAGATGTATGGTTATTGCCTTTTCCTCTTGTTGACTTTGCTAGAAATGAGCCTATAATTTATGTAGCTGGGCTGTGAATTGAACTGTGCTTTCAAGCAGGGAAGGAGGAGCCTTCCTGTGTCTCAAGAGAGATTCTGTTGCATTATTTTACTCCCTTCTTTGGCAGCTCCTAAATATGGAGCTGGAGATTGGAATGTTTTCCTTACAGCTTAGCCTGCACAGCTCCTCTCATGTGGCGTGCTCTAACGTATTGCAGTGACAGGGTATAGGCAAATTGTGAAGAGAGCTTATGGCTTTGAAGTGTCTCTCTGAACAAGTGCTTATGAAAATGAAGCACCATCTCTACACCCTTAAAGGAACAATTTAGATGCCAACCTGAGAGTCTGATCAATGAATTCAGGCCGTTTTCTCACTGGATTGTCCAGTGGCTTGTTTCAGTCTGTGAGCAGAAAGAGCCTCAAGAGTATTATCTGAATCATTCTTTGCCTATAGCTTAGCCAGCACGACATACATAGATGCACACACACAGATGCATGCTCATACAAATCTACACTTCAGCTTATTTAATAGCTCAGAATGGCACAAATGAGAATAGGGTTTAGATTATTATCTCAGCCTGGTTTTAAGGTTTCTTCTGCAGAATTCGCTGTAAAAGTCCAAGAGAACACACTTCCAAGTCTGAGTATCGTTGACAGGAAGGTGGGAGAAAATCAGGTAAAATGTGCCAAGAATCCTGTCTATATTTTGTGCCTTTCACTTTTACCCTTTCAATGTCAACTGACATTCCCACTTTTTCCTACTTTCTCATTTTATCCTGGCTTTCTTTCCCTTTTTCCTCTGTACCACTCCAGACATTGCTCTTTCAGTGAGATGTCTGGCAATTTTTAGCAATTCCAAGTCTGCTGTACTCAGCTGTTCCATCAGTGTCATTATTTATAACCAGTGCCTAGCCAGAAGCCTGAGACATAGTCATCTTAAGTGCTGAGCATACCTGCCTTGAAAAATGATGAATTTGATTAGTTTTCTAATTAAGAAAAAAAAAAGGAGGGGGAGGAAATAGCAGGGAGTACTTGCCTATATCACAGGCACCTTAAAGGAAAGAATCCTATTTGTTTGATTATACCAGGGTCTTGAAAGAAGCCACCAAAATAGCACAGTGCAGACAACAAGGTTAAGTCATTCTCTTGCCTGTCTGCATGTCCTATTTTCCTTGGTCCTTTGAAGAGTGTAACTGACTTACCCATTGAAGTACACATATGCCTGTTACTCTGAAGGTGGCTGTGGTGATTGGTAGAGCAGGTTTAAATTTAAGAAGGACATTGAAGCACTTGAACAGGTCCAGAGAAAGGCAACGAGGCTGGCAAGAGGTCTTGAGCATAAACCCTATGAGGAGAGGCTGAGGGAGATGGGGTTGTTTACCCTGGAGAAGAGGAAGCTCAGAGGAGACCTTCTTGCTCTCTACAACTACCTGAAGGGAGGTTGTGGCCAGGTGGGGGTTGGTCTCTTCTCCGAGGCAACCAGCACCAGAACAAGAGAACATGGTCTCAGGCTGTGCCAGGGGAAGTTTAGGCTCAAGGTGAGGAGTAAGTTCTTGACAGAAAGAGTAATTGGCCATTGGAACATGCTGCCCAGGGAGGTGGTGGAGTCACTGTTCCTGGAGGTGTTCAGAAAAGGATTGAATAAGGCACTTGAAGCCATAGTTTAGTTGACAGGAGGTGTTGGGTATTAGACAATAGGTGGACTTGATGGTCTCTGAGGTCTTTTCCAATCTTATTGATTCTATGAGAAACTGGCTGCAGTCATTCCTAGACCAACCAGACCACTATGGAAGGGATGCTGAAAGATCATCTGGTCCAGCATTTCATGGGAAAGGTGATGTTAGCTAACACTTTCAATCACACCAGGTCTCTGGGGAGGCTCTTCCACTAACTAATTGTTCTCATGAAAATCTCCCACCTTCTATCCAGATGAAACTTGAACCACCTTTCCCATAAGTTAAGGGATATTCAGTTCCTGGTTTTTCACTGGTTTTGCAGTTGCATAAAATCATAGAGAAATGCAGAAACTATCCTGAAGCACAGAATTTGCTCAGCAATTTTTTTTCTTTATGTTCTTAAGCAGGGTATTAAGGATATCCTCATTTTCTGAACAAAGGCGTTCATGAATTTTCTCATTCTTGCCCCCTAAAAATAACAATACTCATTAAAAAAAAAAAAAAGTTTCCATCTGATACCTTTTATGGATTATTCTGTTTCTGGTTATACCATTTGGAAAATGATTGCTTGAAACTGGTGCTCTGCTCTGCATCCAGACTTTCTAACGATTCAGGCTGCAACAGCAGCATTGTTTAAAAATAGAAATGCTGAATGAAATATTTGTCCTTTCGGGAGTGACACACTTCAGCAAAGTCTAAATTTCATCACTTGTGCTTTTGAAAAGGAAAATTCTGATCAAGACAGGCACTTGAGTGCTGAAAGAAGAAAAATATTCAAAGAAAAGACCTTTTTTTTTTATCTTGACATAAAATCCAAAGGGAGGTTAATTTAAGGGAAACCTGGCATACCTGTGGCTAGATCTCTAGCATGCACATCATAGATTCAGAAGAATCAGAAAAGCTTATATTAAATGCTTCTCTTGCTTTCTTAGTCAAAGCAATTGAAGATTGATCTTTCTTTTTCACTTACAGAATTTCTGAGTTCCCATTTCTTTTAACAACATAACTATTTTTCTCTACCTTTTGTACATATGACTGATCTCACTCCTTTTTCCTGCGGGAAAGCACAGAATATTAGAGGTTGGAAGGGACCTTCACACATCATCCAGTCCCAGCCCCCTTGCCTAAAGCAGGATCACCTAGGGTAGTCCACGCAGGAATGCAGTCTGATGGGTTTTGAACGTCTCCAGAGAAGGAGACTCCACAACCTCTCTGGTGTGGTGAAGGCACATTATGCCCAGATATTGAATCTTGTCCCAGCATGTGGACAAATTCCCCTCCTTCAGGAGGAAGACAGAAGCCAAGGCATTTCACACCTGGGCAGCTGGTTCCAGGGCTCCATCACCCTCACTGTGAAGAAGTTTCTCCTCATGTTAAGGTGAAACCTTCTATGTTCAAATTTGTACCTGTTGTTCCTTGTCTTATTACTGTGCACCACTGAAAAGAGATTGGCCCCACCCACTTGACACTCACCCCTCAGATATTTATGGACATTGATCAGATCTCCTGTCAGTCTTCTCCTCTGCAGACTAAACAGCCCCAGGGCTCTCAGTCTCTCTTCATAGGGGACAGGCTGAAGTCCCCAAATCATCCTTGTTGCTCTCCATTGGACTCTCCAGCAGATCCCTGTCTCTCTTGAATTGGGGAGCCCAAAACTGGACACAATATTCCATGTGGGAGGCTCACCGGGACAGAGTAGAGGGGGAGAAGAACCTCCCTACACCTGCTGGGCACACTTGTCTTGATGCACTTTTGTCAGTAAAATCACATCAAATAGCCACATGCCACTTTGCTTCATAGATTCTCCTTATAATAAATGCTTCTTTAAAGTTCTTTCAGTGTTTCATTTTTGAGTAAACTATCTTAAAAGTGTTTCCTGGATTTCTTGTTCCCTCATCTGTGGCTTCCATCTTTTAAAGAAGCATACAGGATAAAAAGAGTTGAATGATTTTCCTGTGCTTGCAATTCTTTGGAGATCATGCTGGGAAAGGCAGATCACATTTTTTTTTCAGTCCTTGGTTTGACTTCAGGCCTGTGGATGAGAAATGATTTGCAGTAAAGCTTTGGAGTTTATCTATGTAATAGATGCATATTTAGTATGCTTGTCTAGGGAAAGGTGTTAGCTATATTCACACTCTGTGCACAGATATTTGGTGATATTGGTGGATATTTGTGCACAGGATATGACAGGTGAAAAATATTTAGTAGGTCAGCTACCTTCTGTATCTATAGGAAAGATGACATTTGAAGGCATAAACTTTCTTTTCTTCACTCATAAATTAAAGATAATGTCACTCATAATTCCTATTATTATTATATTTGGCTTTAATTCAGTCTTAAATATAGTAACACTTAAGTAAAATATAGTAAGTTTATAATAACACAGTTAAATTTAAGTAGAATAGTGTTACTATATATATTTATATATATGTATATTATATATACAAACTTTGCTTGTGACAAATGCTTTATCTGAATGGATGAAAGCACTTCAACAAAGTAAATCATAAGGCTGAGGATGTGAATGCAGTTTGTTCCCATAGCTACATACAATGGATTTTAAGGCTTTGGCACATCATAAATAACTGACTTTTCTGAGACATGAAACATGAAATGTAGCCATGGCACTTTGGGACACAGTTTAATGACCATGGTGGGCTTAGGTTGATGGTTAGACTTGATGATCATAGAGGTCTTTTCCAACCAAAACAATTCTGTGGTTCTATGGAACATATTTAGCTTGAGATATATTATTGCCTTGTTATTGTTGACAGGTTGTGTGTGATGAACAGCAGTAAAAGTCAGACTTCTGTGACCACATTTAGGCACTGTAGTAACAATGAGCTGAAGCACAGCCTCAAGGATTTAATCAGTATCAGGAGGTTTTATCTGAGCACGAATGACAAAATTTGGCTTTCCTAAATTATAACACAGCACATTTTTCCTGCATGGCATTTCCATTAAAAATTAACTGCAGTATAAAAATGTCTCCAAAAATATTTGTTGTCTTTCTGGAGCACAAAGGAGAGCACATTGCTGAACAAAACCTCCTGAAGTATTTCACATTTTATGCAGGAAAAATAAATGGCTTCAAACACTGTAGAAGGTAGGCATTGTTAGACACAGTAGATGCAGAGGATATTATGAGAGCTTGATTTAATGCAGTCTATTAATTACTATTAATAATTTAAAATGTTATGAAACTTCTCCATGAACCCGTACTGGGATGCCAGCATGCCAAGCAAGCAGTTAACCATAAAATAGAAAGCAAAAGGAAATAAAATATTAAAAAGCTAAACAAAGTGGCGATGTTAGCACATCTTTATCACTTGCTGAAATCCTAAATTCTCTCAAACTCAACCAACTTGCATGAACTGATTTGTATTTCAACTCATAATGTCCAAACTTGTTCTAAAAAAACCCAAAAAACCTTACTTCATGAATGTCAAGTATATTTCCCTTTTATTCTTTGTTTGTTTTATGCTAAGTTTATGATCTTTACAGTTGGAACTGACTCATCTGCCCTTGAAAGAGAAAGCAATGGTCATACCCCCTCAAGGTGCAATGAACACTGAATAAAAGCAAAGGACAAAGGAACCAAGGACACTGAATTCTCTTGATGTCAGTCTAGAGCTTTGTGGTTCCCATGTATTCCAGTCACCACTGAAAAGATTTGTTGCCTATCCTGATAATAAGTCATAGAATCATGGAATCAGCAAGGTTGGAAAAGACCTCAAAGACCATCAAGTCCAAGCTGTCACCCAAGACTTCATGACTACTAGACCATGGCAGCAACTGCCATGTCCAAAACCCCAGCTCCCTCAGCCTCTCCTCACAGGGCTGTGCTCGAGGCCTCTCCCCACCCTTGTTGCCCTTCTCTGGACATGTTCAAGTGTCTCAATGTCTTTCTTAAATTGAGGGGCCAGAAGTGGACACAGGACTCAAGGTGTGGCCTAACCAGTGCTGAGTACAGGGGCAGAATGACTTCCCTGCTCCTGCCTGCCACATGATTCTTGATGCATGCCAGGAGGCTATTGGCCTTCTTGGCCACCTGGGCACACTGATGGCTCATGTTCAGCCACATGTCCCTTTCTGTTTGGCAGCTGTCCAGCCACTCTGACCCCAGCCTGTATCGCTGCATGGGGTTGTTGTGGCCAAAGTCAGTCACTACTGAGATGTGAATGATTTTATAATGTGTAGGTCTCCTTCACTTAATTCTGTGTTTTTGAGTCCAAAGTAAAAGTTTACACCAAAATGCCCCTATTAACTAGTGTTTCAAAATGAAATTTTTAGAAGAGTTTATCTTTGTGCTCGTCCTAGCAGCAGCTTTTTTAACACAGTAATTACAGAACATCAGGTTAGTTGGGACCCTAAGGGTCATCTGATCCAAACTTTCAAGGTGATAGTAGAGTTGAAATGAGATGCACCTTGTCCATCTGAGCCTTAAAACTGTCCCACTACTTCTCTTGGGAGATGATTCCAATGTCTGATTGCTCTCATGGGGAAACATTTTCTTCTGGAGTCCAATGGGAATCTCCACAGCCATAACTCCTTGTAAAGAAAGGGAGTCTCCAACCTCTTGGTAGCCACACTTTATGTACTGGTCCATGATAATAAGGTCTTCCCTAAACCTGCTCTTCTCAAAACTGAACAAACACTTTTCTCTCAGCCTTTCTTTGTATGGCACCTCTTCCAGTCCTCTGATCATTGGTAATGGTAGAGGTAAGGATCAACATGAATCCATTGTTTATGGAACCTAGCTATACACTAGGAAATTACAATGCTGTTAACTAGACCTGAGTCTGTCTGGGCTAAGAAGTTAGGCATGCCCCTCTGAAGGAGGCAGTGTGAGAAAAACCTTTTATACTGTAACTGATATGTAGAACTTTTCCTTCCCTGAGTCGTTGCAGGAAGAGCAACCATGTGCGTACTAAATTGCTGGGAATTGTTGACTGCTATTTTTGCTGGAATGGAATCAGTGGAACTCTGCAATACTGACATTTCACAAGTAACACTTGTGTACCAGAAAGTGTCTGCCTTTGACTGCAGTGTCAAGTGCTGAGGCCTGATATTTTGACTCTTGCAAAAATACCTCAATAGCTGCTATTATGTGTTTGTCTCTTATTTCACTCTTACCTAAGGCTATGCTGCTTTGACCCTTTTCACCTCAAGGGACCAGTGTGATAGGCTTTCTTAAAGCACATCTAACAGATAAAGGACCATGAAGTGTTAATGATTCAGTGAAATATATTCCTTTTTAACAACCTACCTTCCCCTGTAATTAAAGGCAATCCTAAAATGCAGCAGTTTAATACAAGATAAATCCTGTCTGTCCACTCTGTCGTTAAGCATAAACCTTCCCTGCTACGATCTGTCACTTATTGATTAGATGTATCAACATGCTTTGTGTTGTAGTTCTTTGAAGTCCTGTAGGTTAGGGATGTCAATTTATGTTGTGTCATCCACTGCAAACTCAGAACATAGATTTTGTACTTCAACATGTCAATGGAAGACTGCTTTCATGAGCATCCCAACAAGTGTTAAAAACACAACTGTTCTATCAAATGGTGCTGAAGTGAAAAGATGAAACTAGAACATTACTTACAGATGACATTCTACTGAATTGGTTTTGCTTGACTGCTTGGTTTGTTGGTTCATTTTAATGTTTAGGGAACCCACTTGGTAATTTTGATGATCACTGGATGTGATTTGGAAGAGTAGGAAGTTGTGCGGTTTTACACCTACACAAATGTCTATCAAAATCTGCTCTCAAAAAACATTCTGACATTTACAGAATGATTGGTAGAGTAGAAAAAAAAGTACTGACACATGCTACTCACTGAGTTATGGTATTTGTTCTCCATGCCTCTCAGACTGTTCCTAGCTGTGATTGTCCGTTGAATCCTTCCAGATAGATTGATTTAGAAAGCCTTGGAATCAGATTGGGCTTTTCCTACTTATCTTGGTGATTGGTCCTAGATATTTTGCAGTACTGAAACACTAAGTTCCCTCCTCCCAAAACCAGATTCCTGGAGAAATAACCAAAGAAAACATTTGAGAATATTTCTGTCGAGAAAAGGCTGAGAACCTCTAGACCTTAGTAACTCAAAATTCAGAAAGCAGGAGAGGTTCCAGCCTTCTGTTTCATGGGCGAGTGTGATCTTTTAGGAGCCCAAGGAGCCCAAGTTTTGAACAGCTGGGATAGGCATTTATTGCCAGCTACTATCAAGTCCTGACAGGATTTTTTAGAACATTACAGCAAGGCCATGCTTTGAAACATCTTGTCAAAATACATTGCCTTCAGGACTGCAAAGACTCTGACTTTATAAACAATTTTATACTTGTAATCGTGTTACTTCTGTGAAATGAATGAGTAGCGCTTACAGAATTCAATTATTAATTCTGAATTCAGAATTACTAAAGACACAGTGTTCATAATAGACTCAGGATATAGATACATCATCTGCTAGGTATTTACACACCAAAAGGAGACTATATTATTCATTTCATATTAAAACAGCTTTTAAAGTGTGCTTTATAATAATTTTGGGTGTTGTTCTGGTGTTTTTTTCTATCAGACCTTTTCTTGTCTTCTGCATTCTTGTATGTAATAGTTACAAGAAACTCTTGGATAAAAAGAGCAAGGAACAAAAAAAATCCAACATCTTTTCTTTGTTTTTCCTTTTTACATCATAACTCTTTTTGTGGAGTGCAAGATTTGCTTTTGTCAAAATTAAGATGCTCCCAATATTTGTAAGAGGTGGAGGGTTTTGTGATTTTTTTTTTTTTCCTTTCTTTTTCCTCTTGCAAAATAGTTTGTATGGGCTTTTTGAATAGCTTTTATGGAGGGTTCTCTTTTTTCTTCTCAAGCACACATGTTATATTCCAAGAGAATATATGTACATCCTCTTTTGAAACAAAGCTGGTTTGTTCTGTTGTTTTCTTTGAAGAGGAAACATAAATTCAATAGCTAATAAGTGTCTGTTTCTTTAGCTCCCCTCCTAGCTCCCCTCCTAGCTCCCCTCCTAGCTCCCCTCCTAGCTCCCCTCCTAGCTCCCCTCCTAGCTCCCCTCCTAGCTCCCCTCCTAGCTCCCCTCCTAGCTCCCCTCCTAGCTCCCCTCCTAGCTCCCCTCCTAGCTCCCCTCCTAGGCATCCTGGCCTGCATCAGGAACAGCGTGGCCAGCAGGAACAGGGAGGTCATTCTGCCCCTGTACACTATACTGGTTAAGCCACACCTCGAGTACTGTGTCCAGTTCTGGGCTCCTCAGTTTAGGAAGGATGTTGACTTGCTGGAGCGTGTCCAGAAAAGGGCAATGAAGTTGGTGAGGGGTTTGGAACACAAGCCTTATGAGGAGAGACTGCAAGAGCTGGGGTTGCTTAGCCTGGAGAAAAGGAGGCTCAGGGGTGACCTTATTGCTCTCTACAACTACCTTAAGGGAGGTTGTAGACAGGCAGAGGTTGGTCTCTTCTCCCAGGCAACCAGCACCAGAACAAGAGGACACAGTCTCAAGCTGCACCAGGGGATGTTTAGGCTGGTGGTTAGGAGGAAGTTCTACACAGAGAGAGTGATTGCCCATTGGAATGGGCTGCCCAGGGAGGTGGTGGAGTCACCATCACTGGAGGTGTTCAGGAGGAGACTTGATAGGGTGCTTGGTTGCATGGTTTAGCTGATTAGGTGGTGTTGGATGATAGGTTGGACACGATGATTATTGAAGTTCTGTTCCAACCTGGTTTATTCTATTCCCCTCCTGAAGATGTAAGCTTTTGTCTCCTTCAAGCGGTTCTTGTCTGTCTTTGAAGATGTTCTCCTTTTTTTTTTTTTGTTATTATCACTAAGATTTACACATCACAATATAAAAGAAGTTGTATTAAGGTAATGAAGAATGAATCTGGTGACTGTTAAGTCAGACGTAATTATGCTAAAATATAATTAGTGCAACACATCAAAGTCAATCATAATTATGTTTCAGTTGAATTCTGCTACAAGGCTACGTATTCCTTCTTTCATCTCTCATATTCTAGTTGCTGGTTAATACAACCATATCTCATTTCTTCAACACATAACCACAGATGCAAACTTACTCTGAAATCTGTTGAACACTAAGAGACATTAGTCAAGAATAGTATCTTAAAATTGTTTTATTTGGAAAAGGCCTCTAAAGTTATTTGGTCCAACTTTCAACCCAAGACCACCATGGCCATTAAAGAGCCTTTCCAATTATTTGTTTCTTCTATATTTTCCTCATTCCAGAAAAATTAACAATTTGTAGTAGCTAGTGTATTAAGGGTGGTTTTTCTTTACTATTAGCCAGTAAAGAATTAGGATATCTGTTTGGACTCAAAGTGCTCCTTAGGGTCCTAGGTTTCTCTTTTTTCTATTATTTTTATATATATATATATATTATTTTTTTTTTAACCTGGAAATTTTGCCCTAGCAGTATTTGAAATTAACAGTTACCCAGTATTTCAGTCTGCTGCATATTTGAAACTATCTGCTGAACCTATGCTGCTCAATTCCAGAGTGCATGGTTGAGGAAGGATCTGGTCTTGCTGTAAAGTGTCCAGAGAAGGGCCAAGAGGAAGAGCAGAGGGCTGGAGCTCCTCTCCAGTGAGGACAGACTGAGGGAGTTGGGGCTGTTTAGTCTGGAGAAGAGAAGAGACTCCAAGGAGACCTTCTTGTGGCCTTCCAGTATCTGAAGGGGGCTACAAGAAAGCTGGGGAGAGACTTTTTAGGGTGTCAGGGAGTGACAGGATTGGGGGAAATGGAACATAACTCAAAATGGGTAGATTCAGATTAGATGTTAGGAAGAAGTTCTTCCCCATGAGGGTGGTGAGACACTGGAACAGGTTGCCCAGGGAGGTGGTGGAAGCCTCATCCCTGGAGGTCAGGCTGGATGTGGTTCTGAGAAACCTGCTGTAGTGTGAGGGGTCCCTGCCCATGGCAGAGGTGTTGGAACTAGATGATCCTTGAGGTCTCTTCCAACCCTGACAATTCTGTGAATCTATGATGTCCGTTCTCTGACTTTTTCTCTACATAAGTTAGGTCTGTGCAGCCAGGGTACCAGATCCTTAACAGGTTTCACATGCTGCACATGTATAACACTCATTAACAGCACTGAGAGGGGCCATTAAGCTGACGTAACACTTCTTTGCATTGCAGGCAGTGAACTTCTGCACTTTCTTGCTACAGGAGATGGAATAGGCTGAGGGTGTCAAACAAATTCAAAATAAGGTTAGACCAACTAATGATCAATATATTCACAAATGAGTACCAAAAGAAAAAAAGAGATAGGTGTCCCTCCTACCATTCGTGCTTCAGTGACTGATGAGGGACAAAGGAAGAAAAAAAAGATCACAGAAAATAGCTAAGCTTATGTGGTTTCCATTAAGTACTACCTTTCACTGCTGTTGCTAGATGTAGAATGCCAAGCTAAACCATTGGTCTGACCCAGTACCACATCCCTCATGAAGTGGAAGAGTGAGATATGGAAATGCACCTCTATATCCTAGGAAGATAAGAACAGGGGGTTGTGAGTTTTTACCCTACTGCTTTGGCTTCAGGGCAGCACAGGCCAGAAGATATCATGGGGAAAGAACCTAGCTGTCAAGGAGTAATCCTGTGTTTGAAAAGATAGAAAGGAGAAAACTGAAGCAGCTGTTGCAAAGTATCTGTGGAGTTTTAGAGACTGCAACAACCTCAGTGCCTAGAAGATTGATGAGTTGCTCTTTCCCTGTAGCTAAGAGGACTTCTAGCAAGTAGAAATAAATTGCCTTAAAATGGGTATCTCTTTTTCATGGTCTTATTTTTCAGAATTAAAGGTATTGGGCACTGCATAGGAATAGTATGGAATTAGTGTAACCTCCCAAGGTCATCACATTGCAAAGAGGACCTAAGAGAATTTGGGCCTCAGAAAAGCATAGGAAACATTCTTTTAGAGGCTGCAGCTGCACTATATCTGATGTCACAGGTGGAGAAATATGTTATTTCAATTTTGAAAATTGGTGTAATATGGGTCTCAAAGTGCTTATGAATACATCAGCCAAGAATGTGGGGACGGGATAAGAGAATATGCATATCACAGCTATATGCTATCTAATCACAGGCAGAAAGGCTTTCAGGCAGACATTCTTTTTCTGCAAGAGAGGATTAGCAATATTTCTAACAGGAGCTTGCCTAATCTGCTCTTACAGGTCTCCCTTAATATGGGCTTCATAATCTCCCAGTCCATTCCCTTGCATCGCTGCACCAACACCTCAAAATGTTTATTTCCTTCTCTCTCAGTATTTGACTCAAATGTTCCTTTGAAGACTTTTTCTTACAATCAGCAGGTCTAAATTTATTGCACTTCAGATAGTGGTCTGTTGGAATGCAGAGGTAAGGAGCATTGGATTTTAAAAGAAAAAAAAAAGAGAGACTTGAAGTTTTTGCAGCTCTTGGAGAGTCTGTATGAACAAATCAATTTAAGAAGAGTGCTCCCAAAGTTTTGTCTAAGCTTGGTTGGCATGATGTAGAAGACAATGGAACATTGCCAGGGGTGAGGAGGTAGTAGAATAAAATAATTCAGGTGGAGGGGACCTACAACAATCATCTAATCCAACTGACAAACTGAAGTCTGACCAAGTTAAAGCATGTTATTAAGGGCATTAAAATGCCTTTAAAAAATGACAGGTTTGGAGTGCCACCCACCTCTCTGGGAAGCCTGTTCCAGTATTTGACCACTCTCTCAGTAAATAAATATTTCTTCATGTCAAGGCTGAACCTCCCCTGATGCAGCTTTGAACCATTCCCACATGTCCTATCATTGGATGGCAGGGAGCACCTCCTTCTCTACTTCTCTTCAGGAAGCTGAAGAGAGCAATGAGGCTGCCCCACAGCCTCCTTTTCTCCAAACTAAACCAGCACAGAGTCCTTAGCTGTTTGGTTGGTTGGTTTTGGAAGATTTTTGTGGGGTTTGTTTTGGGTTGTTTTTTTTCTGTGGTGGGATTTTGGTTTGGTTTGGTTTGGGTTTTTGTTTGTTTGTTTTCTGGAAAACTAAACCACCCAGAGTATATCAGAGCTCAAAATATGAAAGGTTTCTGTTATATCTAAGCATCAATGTGCTGTGGAAATAGGAAAAAATTAGTTACATCCATAGCTTTGTTAGTTTGCCATAAGGACACAGATGAAAGGGTCCCACTGTACTAAGACTAAATTAGAAGCATAGATCTGTAGATTTTTTAATGGTCCATTTAAGCACTCACTAATTTTTGTTAATGAATATGGAAATTTGCCTGATTGATCACTAATTACAAATGAACTACACTATTAGATTAGTGATGGTATTAGCTGGACAAAGAAAATTCAATTCTCAAGGTTAGTTTTCTTACAGTAAGCCAAATATTCCCTGGCAGTCTCCAGCACCATTTGCATTTCAATTAGCTTGTGGCTCTGTGCCACTGGTTACCATACCTTGTCTTCAGTGTAGTCATCCATTGAGTGAACAAATGAAAGAGCACTGATTTTGATTTTTTTGTTGTTGTAAAAGTTGTTTTTCTGTGTGTGAGTTTTTGTAGTTTAAGTACAAAATCAAATGGTATAGCTCTGGCTCTCCTTTTAAAGGGATATATCCAATATCAACATCAGTCTCAAGCTGCACCAGGGGAAGTTTAGGCTCAAGGTGAGAAGAAAGTTCTTCACAGAGAGAGTTGTTAGCCATTGGAATGTGCTGCCCAGGGAGGTGGTGGAGTCACTGTCCCTGGAGGTGTTCAAGAGGGGATTGGATGTGGCACTTGGTGCCATGGTCTACTAGTCACGAGGTCTTGGGTGACAGGTTGGACTCAATCATCTTTGAGGTCTTTTCCAACCTTGTTGATTCTATGATTGTATTCTGTGAATATATTTGAAAGCTGAATGCTACAAGTAATTGGTCACGCACATATTAATAGTCCTTAAGAAAGACAGTGGTGATACAGGCAAACTGATTCATAGACCCACTCACCTAAAATGAGAAGCGAATTTCTAGAAGCAGCAAGCTTTCCAACTTTGTACTTCACTGCTGGCTTCAACCTGAATGTTTTACTTCACTATGACTCCATTTGCAGAAACAACTGAATTTTAGTGAATAAGAATGCTTCTGATTTGCTTCTCCTCTTGAACAGCAAACAAACCAAATTAATGGATGAACCTGTCACATCTGTTCCTGTAGGACCTAGAATTTACCTCTTTTTGCAGAGGTTTGCTGCATCCATTTCATTCAATTTTTATATTAAAATTTGTATATTATATTTCTATCCATTCCATTTTATATTCAAATGATAAATCTATAAGTCTATATGAAAATGTTATATTGCTTGGGTTATATTTGTTTTCTATTTCATGGGTAATATTTTTGGGTTATATTTTTGGGGTTATATTTTTTGGTGTATATTTCTTGGGTTATTTTTTGAGTTATATTTTTTGAGGGGGTTACATTTGGGTTGTATTTTGGGGGGTTGGGGGGATTTTTTGGGAGGGGTTGGGTGTCTGTGGGGTTTTTTGGGGGGGTTGGGGTTTTGGGGTGGTTTTTTTTTGTTTATGTTTTATTTTCTTATATTATCACTACAGAGCAACTTCTGATGGTGGATGGATATAATAAATAAACATCACCTGTATCATCTTTTTTATTTGCTACCCTGAATTGGCCATGCCATGTAAAGTTAAGTCATCTTTTGGCAATTTGTAGGTATTTAAAAATCTCTTTTGATGGCATCTTGCTCAAAGACATACAAATAGAAATTGGCAAAGTGGACTCCTCATTTGTATGCAGTCTCTGTCCTTGTTGTCTTCCCTCTTGCAGAACTAAGATGTCTAAAGATTGAAGGCTTTAATGGCTTCTCCAGTTCTGAACTGAGTAATACAGCAGTGTGCTAAATCAAGATCATTGATCTAGTAGAGAGATATGGAGACCTTTAACACAAACAATGGAAGTTAACAGAATTATCATTCTCCAAAATTTCTCTTTTAGTGTTTTGGGTTTTTTTTTCTTAAGCAGAATGAATTATGGAATTTCATATTATGTACCTTTGAAATGACACCATAGACTGGGAGTGAGGGTTGGCACCTGTCACCTTAAACAATAGGTGGAGGGGAAATTGCATTCAAATTGCTACTGTACAGATTAGGCAGTGTCAAAGACAATGCCATCATTCTATTGTTAGCATTAAGAGCACATGAAAGACAAATCCAATGAGACACTCAGTATAGAGTTCTCAAAAGTGATTGTAAAGAGCAGGAGAGAATTTTATGTCAGTGTGTTTTAGTGCTGATAGCAAATACTTTCAGTCTCAGGCTCTAGCTGATGAACGTTTAGTGAGTCCTGTTGTTTTGCCTTAATGCTTTCTTTCTTTTCCTGCATTTGAGTTGTCTAATTGTTAGTGTTTGGCCTTAAGTTGCATTTTCCTTAATCTGGAGTGATAGGCTGCATTCAGCACTGCTTTAACCACAGGCAGGCTAACTCTCTTGTTAGAGCTCAAACTAAGCAGGTCCTTGTGCATCATCTCTTTTAATGACAAATCCTCCAAATCAACTTCTTATTACAGCAATGTGGGTTAAGTGGTGACTCACTAGACAGAATTGTGGGGTACAAGTCAGAGTGGAACAATTTTCTTACCTCAGCGGCTCCATGCTAGTCAAGATACTGACTTTCAGATCAAAAAAATATAATTTCCTCTTACAAGAATTGAAAAGCAAACAAACCAACCTGAGGACTTTTGGTGTGTATGTGCAAATGCAGCCTATTTATCACAGTAGGTTGTTTACTGGCTTGTTTTATGTTCCCTTCCTAATGTCATCAGAGTGCTCCTGGGGAAAAAACTAAACCAGGAAACATCAAACTGACAACAGGCAGGATAAGTAGTCCCAGACCTTTCATCAACTGAAGCAACCACAATAAATAATTAAGTGGAGCCACAGCACCAAGCAAATGTTTGACCAAGAAGTGACGTCTCACACTGCATTCTAAATGTCAGCAAAGTCGGATTTGGGTGAACAACTGCATGGAGGAAATGTAACAGCAAGGAATCTGAAAATGCCCCATTTCTGTACCAAGTGGCAATGTGAGTTATTGTCACTGAAGCACAGATGTGCTCAAGGGAAATCACATGGCCGTCATCATCCACATGGAGATTCTGTGTGTGTAGGACTGTGAGGCTGCAACTGTGTTAAAAGCCACAACTTGTTTTCATCCCTCTTTTCAAGGAAATCACAGTGGCAAACGTTTCTAAAAAGAAACTTCTGGCATCTCTGAGCAGTCACTCCTCTTTCCTTCTGCCTCCACAGACAAGCATGCTCTTTCAAGTCTTTCATGGTCTTGACTGTGCCCCAGGTCCTATGGAGCAGGCATTGTGAGGTCTTGCGGAAAGAGGCAAGGCTTTGTACTATGGATTCCCTGTTTCCAGCTGTACGAAGAAACCAAATTGAGTAAGAGGAAATGTTTAGAAAATTTTATCTAAGTTTGGCTGTCATGATGTAGAAGACAATAGAATATTTCCAGGGGTGAGGAGGTAGCAGATTAGAATAGCATAGTACAGTTGGTAGGGACCTAAAATAGGCATCTAGTCCAACTGTCCAACCAGTTCAAATCTGACCGAATCAAAGTATGTTAATAAGGGCATTGTCCAAATTACAGTGTCAGAATTGGAACATTGCCTGCCTCTCTGAGAAGCCTGTTCCAGTTTTTAACCATCCCTGCAGCACATAAATATTTCTTGATGGCAAGCCTGAACCTCCTCTGGTGTAGCTTTCAATCATTCCCATATATCCTATCACTGGATAGCAGGGAGGAGAGCTCAGGAGCACCCTCTCCACTTCTCCTCTTCAGCAAACTGAAGAGAGCAATGAGGTCACCCCTCAACCTCCTTTTTTTCCCAAAACAGCCAAATCCAGAGCCCTTAACTGCACTCATAAAATTTTCTTGCAAGTTTTATGAATACTTTTTAAAAACTACTGGAAAACTAAAAGGCCCAGAATATATCAGGTTTCAAAATGTGAAAAGCTTTTATTACTTCTAGACAGCAGCATGCTGTGGAAATAGGAGAAAAGGAGCTGCATCCAGAGCTTTGTTTGCCATAAGAACACAGATGAAAGAGTGCAACTGTACGAAGACTCAATTAGAAGCTGCTTTGGACTCTAACCAGTAGTTGCATGCAGTTAGTAATGCTTCAGGCCCCATCTTCTTGTTATTTTTGGTTGGTTGGTTGGTGCTTTCTGTTGTTGTTGTTGGGGGCTTTTGTTGTTGTTCATTATTGTGTGGGTCCAAACCATTAATGGATGTAGGAGGCAGTCTACCTCCCTAACAGTGTTAGTAACAAATCACCAAGTAATCTCCTTTTGGAATGAGTAAACACTAGAAATATGTATTTACTTATTTATTAGTTGCTAGTATGAATTATAAGAGTATTACAGTGATTGAGTACATCATATGAATCCATAGGATACTTCAATTCAGCCTTTGAGATAGGCACTTAAGTCCTCTAGTGGGCATCCAAGTGCTCACTTAGAGAGTGAAAAAGCTGAACCTCACCTATTAACTGCATGCAAAAGTTTGCAGTACCCTTAAAATACCTTTTAAAAATGACAGCTGCTTCTGGGATTTTAATTTGTTCAAGGAGATCACTTTGATTATGAAGTGAATATTCCATTAGAGTTTAAAGCTGCACTAATGTCCTTAAATCTTGCTCAGTTTAAAGATATTGTCACAAGGGGATTTAAAAGAGGCTTTCTACTTTGATCTGCTTGACTTAGTATACACTATAGTATATGTGAAGATATCTAAAGGCCTAGTTATTCTGCATGGATATATGAGCAAATTCTGAGCTACTGAATATCAGAACAGATTGACTGAAATTAATAGAACGATATGGAACCTCATTAAAACTGGAATATCCTGTTCCAGTTAGCTTTATGAATTTATCTATCAAAACTTCTTCATTAGAGTAGAATAGAATAGAATTAACCACGTTGGAAAAGACCTTTGAGATTATCAAGTCCAATGCATCACCCAACACCATCTAATCAATTAAACCATGGCACCAAGTGCCCCATCCAGTCCTCTCTTAAACACCTCCAGTGATGGTGACTCCACCACCTCCCTGGGCAGCACATTCCAATGGCCAATCACTCTTTCTGTGAAGAATTTCTTCCTAACATACAGCCTTAACCTCCCCTAGCACAGGTTGAGATTGTGTCCTCTTGTTCTGTTGGTGGTTGCCTGGGAAAAGAGACCAACCCCCCACCTGGCTATAACCTCCTTTCAGGGAGTTGTAGAGAGCAATAAGGTTTGCCCTGAGCCTCCTCTTCTCCAGGCTAAGCAACTCCAGTTCCCTCAGCCTCTCCTCACAGGGCTTGTGTTCCAAACCACTCACCAGCTTTGTTGCTCTTTGGACACGTTTAATCAACTCAACATCTTTGTGTCCTCCCAGTTGTATGTTTAAAAAGCCTAGCCTAAAAATCCATAGATAGCATTGATCATAGAATTGTTTCGATTGGAAAAGATCTCTAAGATCATTGACTCCAACCACCAGTGTAACACCACCATGGCCACATGTTTCTTGAACATGTCCAGGGATGGTGACTCTGCCACCTCCCTGGGCAGCCTGTTCCAATGCCTGACCACTCTTGAAGGCAAGAAATTTTTCCTAATCCCCAACCTAAGCTTCTCCTGGCACAATTTCAGACCATTTCCTTTCATTGTATCACCTGATACCAGGGAGAAGAGAGCAACCCCCCCCCATCTCAATCCAGTCTCATTTCAGGGAGTTGTAAAGAGCAATGAGGTCTCCCCTCAGCCTCCTGCAGAGTAAGAAACCCCAGTTCCCTCAGCCCCCCCTCTGATTTTGTCAAAGTTACTTATCTAAAATTTACTTTATTGTGCTTACAAAATATATTGGTGGCTGTTATGCATGGATTATGGTGACAGTTACAAGTAAAAACACATGTTTTAAGGAGAAATGCCTACCTTCCCCAAACATCTTTAAGTGCTCAATGATTGCTTTCTGAATTTGTGTATGTGTGTCTCCCCAGATGTAGAAGAGCTGCTTTTGAATATGGAGTTGCTTGCCTTTTTTTAAACCAACATAATAGTAAGAATTTTAAGAGCAAATTATCCAGATGATGATTGTCTTTAGATAGCTCTTATTTTATGGAGAAAGCTGTGTTGTACAAAACTGGCTCTTTATGATACTTAACAAGCAGTTGTTTATGTATCTGAGTAGGGAAGAAATGGGTCTACAGTATTCAATATTCTTTCCTATATTATAATTAAAATTAAAGTATAAAATAACTCTTGACTCATATCTTCCTTTGCTAGTCTTAGGACACCTACTCCTGAGCTAGTAATTAAACATTAAATACCACATTTTGGAGGTCATGAACATGCACAGTGACTGCAGGATTGTATTAACAGTTTTCTACAGATGGGTGTTTCACATTTTAGAGCAGGCACAGGAAAACTTAATCAAAGAATAAGCCAATTTAGTCTCTTACTTGGTAGTAAAACCTGAGATTCTTATATGCTTCTGCATTTTTTGCTTCTGAGGTGGTGTGCCAAAGAGTCAGATTGTAGAAGGGTACTCCTGTCCTATAAAGAGGATTAAACTCATGATTTACCATTAAACCCCCCTCCACGAAAACTTGGACTGGGTTTTGCAAATATAAGCACTTGAATAGTTAATAGTTTAAGTACATCTTTCTCCTTTCTCTCCAGGAAATAATATGTGCATTGCTGCCTCAGTATGAATAAACCAGAATTAAAAAGTTATGTATGTCTTCAGCTTTTAATAGTTGGTATATTTTCACTGATCACTATGTAAACCATCAGAGATGACAGCTGAGTGCTTTTTATTTGTTATTGCTTTCCATAAGCTCCTCTCTTAGGTTGTTTTCTGCAAATATGCTTTCTGTAAATATTATTACAGAGTCTCTGCTAATTGCAACTGCTGCATGGGCAATGATGGCTGAGGAAATTAATAACTTGTACAGATAACTTGATGCATTTCTATGAGTTCCACAATTTGGACCCTGTTCCTCAGGGCCTGCCATGCTCAGACAGTCTTTCTGAACTCAGTTCCAGCTAGTCAGCTATCCCTTAGCGTAACAGGATTGGTTCTGCAACATCCTGCCTGTTGGAATAAACACCCTCGGAAATGATGTTAAACCAGGGCTTCCTCATACTCTAGCAACCTCTGGAAACTACAGGCTTCTAGTCAGAGCCATGTTCTTCTCCAAAATGACATACAGCCAGCTGGGGATTATGCCTTTCCTCCCCAAAGTCCCTCTGCCCCAATCACAGCTGAAGTATCTGTTCCATTATTGGTCATAAAAATCATTGATGATATACTCCCATTTCAGACACAATCAGTGGCTGTCATGCCACAGTCAGACACAAACTTGACCTTTACTATCCCTGCCGGCAGTGGCTGGGAGTGGGGCAGCAGTCGGAGCTATTCATGTGAATTGATTCCTGGCCACCAATAGCAGACTATGGGACTACTCCAAGCTTATTTAAGCCCCTAGTCTTTCATAGCATGTAGACCTCAGTGCTTCTTGTCTGACAGTTACTGTGGTTGAAATAGATGCTTCACTGATTATCAAATCTTAACATGTTTGATAAGATATTGGGATAATGCCATTTGGCATTTTGGAGTATTAGGTTATTCAGCACGCAGAAAGCTAATTTCCACCCCCCACCTCCCCCTTTTTTTCTGTTTTGTTTATCACTTTCACCAACTTGTGTCTTACTGCCAGTTTGGGAGCCATCCATCATCTGTCTGACATGGTTATTCAGCAAGTCAGAACTGATAAATCTGAATTATCTGGTCTCACTTGTCAGCATGCATGTCATCCTTGAACAAATGCAAAATCAATTCCAAACCAAAGAGTATGCTCCTGCCAACTGTTAACTATTGACTGCAGAATAAGTTACATGTTTCCTAGTGATTAGGAAATGTTGGCAAACTTCTTGACTCACAGCTTAGCCTGGGAATTAGGATCATACATATACTTCGGGTAATGGTTTTTGTGTTCTGAAACATTTTCTCAGCTAATTCAATTTCTCTGCATACTTCTCCCCTTTTCTCATGGTGGAAAAAGAAACAAACCCAACAACTTAATGAAAGTCTGCTTAACAACTAATCAGAAAGTTCCTTTAAAGTGCAAAATGGACAGGGGAGGGGAAAATAAATTAAAAATGACAATATGGCACTTCCCTAAATGTAGATGTCTATGGTGCATGACCAGTTACAGGACTGATTAAGAAGCCTTCTAACCAGAGAGCCAGCTTACCTCCTGAGAGATGCACAAGCAGGAAACACTCCTTTATGGGGTGACATCAACTTATAGGTGAGAGAAAGCAGCATCAGCTTGTTAAAATCAGCTGAAGGTAACCTTTCTAAGCCTGTACCAAAATGAACTTGAGGTGGTTTAAAATGCTAGCTACTGTCAGATGTGGGTTTCTAGTTCTCACCTGAAGCATGTGCTTATGTCTGGCCTTAAATCACCCACAATACATGTGATCTCTCTCACAGGGTCATGCAGAAGGGCTACTTGTTTGCTGAGCAAAAACTACTTGAGCATTTCCATTCATATGGGAAGGAGAAACACAGTTTATTTGTAAGCTGTTTATGTAATAGAGACTCGACCTTCAGGAGTAACTAAACTTCCATACGTACCTGGCAACACCTGAGGTTGTTGCTGTTCTTTCTCACTAACAGCTATTGATGTAAATTAATAGGTAGAAAGCCAGAAGCTCTAACTTGCTCTTAGTTGCATGTTACTAGCCATGCAGATTGAATACTGCTGTGGCAATCTTCAGAGTTCAGGAAATGTGTTAGAGTAGGGCTTCTGAACCAGAACAGCTGCATAGGTGGACTTCACCATTAAATGTTTTCAGATGGACTCTTCTCAGGTGCCTACCTATCAAAATATCACGATAAAGTCTGTGTAGTCCTGCTCCGGTGATCTTGGCTTCTCAAGTTATTTAGAAAAACAAAAGAAAGAAAGAAAACAATAACAACAGCAAAAAACCCTAAGATAAATACCGAAGCATTGTACAAAGAAATTAAGGTTCTGTGAAAATCATGGTGTTGACTCATTTCATTAATATAGGGAGATTTTTAATATAGAGAAACTGTAGGATGAATATAAATTGAGAAATAACTTCTAGTGAAGTCTTTTTACAGGGAGCTGTTTTATGCCTACTGAGTCTGATTTTATATCTTTAATTTGCTGAGTGAAAATATAGATGGTGGTTGTTCTCTGTTTTGTGGAAAACCCCTGGAGTTAAGAGCATGAATATAAGGATCGTGTAATTGATCCTTATTGCCATCTGGAAAGCAATATCAAAATCATTAGGAAGAGATAGCCAGCTCTTTTCTGTAACAAGTAATGTGATATGGTATAGAGATTTTTATTCTTGAGCTTTAGAGATTTCCAAACATTAAAAGTAAATATTGCATTTAAAAGATGTGAAAACACCTACTGCATTCTTCTTCAATAATATCCTGAGATCACTTTACCTTCATCAAATGAGAGATTTTGATAGCCAAAATATGAGCTGTTAATAGAATTTAATAAGCCCAGATTTAATGTTTCTATTTCATGCAAAATGACTGATTGCAAATCTTCATTCCACATCTAATTCATAAAGCAAAAAAATAGATCTTACAAGGCAAGGTACGAATTACCTTTTACACCTCTTAGCTCTCATCAGGTTTTTCACTCCTCCCTTTTTGCTTTGTTCTGCTATTATGAAGTTCTTGGAGTTGCTGAAGCAGTCCATGGAAGAACTACTTACCTGCTCCTTACCTGCTATCCACAGTTCCTGATAGCAGCTAAACAATGCATGGAAGTGTCTTAGAGAAAGAGACAGGCATATGGTGAAAGTTGAGACAGAAAGTAGCATAGTATGTTTTATGAAATGACCAAAGAAAACACTTTGCAAGTCAAGCACATCCAATAGAAGCAGGATTTGTAAAGAAGGATTGTTCAGAGCCTTTTGGCTAAGGAAGTAAGATTTCTGTCATTGTTGTCTGTTGATAAAGGATCCTTGAAAAAAAATGAAAGATGCTGCTAGCAAAGATTAACTGATACTAAGAAAATTTGCTCCTAGGAAAGAACTAATACTTTTACAGCATGATACTATCCAAATGAAGAGAAAAGGCTTTGGGGAGACCTTAGAGTGGCCTTCCAGTACCTGAAGGAAGCTGTAAGAAAGCCAGGAAGGGACTTTTAATGAGGAAGAGTGGATTGAAGCTTGAGGAAGGAAGATTTAGACTGGAGATTAGGAAGAAATTTTTTACACTGAGGGTGGAGAGACACTAGAACATGTTGCCCAGGAAGGTTGTGGATGCTCTCTCCCTGGAGGTGTTCAAGGCCAGGTTATATGAGGCCTTGAGCAGCCTGGGGTAGCAGAAAGGTGTCCCTGCCCATGGCAAGGGGGTTGGAGCTAGATAATCTTCAATGTTCCTTCTAACCCAAACCATTCTATGAATCTACAAATATATATGTGAATAGTAAATGATGTATCATTTTATTGAAGCCTTTTTGTGTCCCGTTTCATACAATTACCAATGGGGTATGGTATTTATGAAGATTTTCAGTTCATTCAATATATTGAATGCAATGGGCAAATATTCATACAAATTGTTGTGAAGCTGATGGAGGATGTGCATGCTTAGCTAAGGCCATAAGTAGTGCTATAGAGGGATAGTGGAAAAAAAAACTCCCAAAGTAATGGTGAGAGAAAAGCAGAAAGCACCAGAACTCCTAAATTCTGCTCCTGGTTCTGCTATTGATTTGCTGGATGCCCTTTGGCCAAAAACGTGACTTCCTTATTTCTTACCTCAGCTGCTTTAGAGGACAAGTATAATGCTCCTTCAAGTCTCTTCCTCTCAGGGATGATGGGAATCTGAATTAATGCTTAAAAAGCATTTTAAGATCCTGTAATTGAGGCACTGGGTAAGTGCAATGTATTAATATTTTACTGAATACAGTAATTCCTGAATTTTAAGCAGGAAACCTGCTGTTAAATGCTATAGTTGGCATGAATGTAAATATTAAATTGTTGCATCCAAATTAGACTTTAAATCATGTTTCCTCATGGAAAAGCTACTGTAGTAATCTCCCCATTTTCATGTGGAATCTGTCCGGGTAGAATTTAATGCAAAGCCATTTCTTGATGTTCTGGTACCTCTTAAACTTCAACAATACAGGCAGTGTTTTGTTAGATGTTTATGTGACAAATACAGATGACAATCAAATTATTTTTGTAATGAGGCATCCAGAAATACGCAGAGCAGAGAGGCAACAAATGTTGGCTTGAATTAATATTTAAATCTCATTGTTTGAAACAGTCCTCTTGAAAGAAAATCATGTCTGATTTTTAATAGCATGGAAGCCCCTAGAGTCCTTCAACTCTATCAGCTCTGTAGTGTCAGTCTCTTTTAATCAGTCCTTCTTTTATCACTAAGCCCTAGATGACAGCCTGGAGTTTCACCCTGAGGTGTAAAGCATTGAAATATATATATGTGACTTATCTGACTTAGACTTTAAAGGAATTGTATGGAAGCAGGAGGACAAACACTGTCCTGATCACATTCAGCTCTCTGGATGTCATTGAAACTAACACAGGCGAAATGGAGAGACCTAAGAAATAGGAAACAACAATGTTAAAAATCATCACATTTTATTTTACATGATAATTGTTGAAGTCAGTAGTCATATAAAACTCCACATTGATTTGTAGGATCTTAACATTGATAGGAAGAGCCTAATTCATATAAAACCATAGACAACATTCTCAGATGATAAGGGACCTCAAATGTAATCAGTCATACCACATTTTGACTCACGAAAATTGAATGATTTATGGAGGTTGTAGCCAGGTGGGGGGTTGGTCTCTTCTCTCAGGCAACCACCAACAGCACAAGAGGACACAGTATCAAGCTGTGCCAGGGGAGGTTTAGGCTGGGGGTTAGGAAGAAGTTCTTCCCAGAAAGAGGGATTTGCCACTGGAATGTGCTGCCCAGGGAGGTGGTGGAGTCACCATCACTGGAGGTGTTCAGGAGACTTGATAGGGTGCTTGGTTGCATGGTTTAGTTAATTAGGTGGTGTTGGATGATAGGTTGGACACAATTATCTTGAAGGTCTCTTCCAACCTGGTTTATTCTGTTCCCTTCCTGAAGATGCAAGCTTTTGTCTCCTTCAAGCTACATCTCAGCACAGATTTTTCTTGTTTCCTTTCTTCCATTACTTGAACTGCGTTGCCTTTTCTTCACTGTCTTTAAC
The DNA here is from genome assembly GCF_014839835.1 of Dryobates pubescens. Lineage (NCBI taxonomy): Eukaryota > Metazoa > Chordata > Aves > Piciformes > Picidae > Dryobates > Dryobates pubescens. The sequence goes on from NC_071630.1 coordinate 8,214,296, forward strand.
TGGGTTGTGGGGGTTTTATGACACCTCATAGAGTTAGTATGGAATTTAAAGGCATTTCATTATATAGAGAAAAATGAGTGATATTATGAGCATTTGTGGGCCTTAGCTCATTGAAAAGTACAGTCTTTTCTGGTGCTTCTTGTAATGGAGGAATCATGTAGCTACGTGCTTCCTGAAGTCCTCAGGAACATAATTGTCTCCACAGGAAGTCAATAAGGAAATAAAGCTGTACAGATACCTTGACATGAAACACCCTGTTCATAGTGGTATCTTATCTTCCACAGAGGAATGAAAACAAAAATAAATCTGGAGGCATGTCACCTCCTACAGTCTAAATCATCACAGCCTTCATGGTGAATGAACTTAGTGTTTACTGGAGGAAGCTGAACTAACAAAGGCTGGGTGCATGATCCAGCTGAGTAGCAGTTGGTGAAGGAATTTGGGCTGGCACTCTGTAATTAAATTTGTTTTCCAAAACTGTCTTTCAAATACTGCAGCCTACCTAAATTAGTTTTTTACTCTTTTTAAGATATGGCAAGTTATATTGCTAAAAAGAAAATGCCTAGATGCTAATAAAATGTAGAGAGTGGCCATTTAACAGTCTTCTGACAAAGCTTCTTAGGACAGTGCAAGAGGAAACGGGCTCAAGTTGTGCCAAGGGAGGTTCAGGTTGGATATTAGGAAAAATGTCTTCACAGAAAGAGTTCTCAGGCACTGGAACAGGCTGCCCAGGGAGGTGGTGGAGTCACCATCCCTGAAGGTCTTTAAAAGATGTGTGGATGTGATGCTGGTTTAGTGGCAGTAGCTTAGCAGTAATGGTGGAATTGTGAGCTCTCTTGGACTTGGTGATCTCAAAGGTCTCTTCCAACCTCAACAGCTCTATAAGTCTATGATTCTGACTTGTAACTCCTTGTTAAGAGGCCAAGTCCGGCTTAACACAGCTACACAGCTTCCACTGACCTCTTGCAGCCGATGTGACAAACCTCTAGAATTTTTTTATCAAAGCAGATTATTTTTCTTTCCCTTAATTCCATTGGCAAATCAGAAGTATGTGATATGAATGCCATAATATATTTACACGAATCAGTAATACCTTTATTAGATACATTGTGCACTGAATGGTTACTTTTATCCTTTTATGTAGTAAAGAAAATCAAAACACTGGATGTGTATGAAATCTAAACGTATTTGGGTGCATTATAAGTACCAAAGTCAGAAGGCTCGGTAAGCTGAAAACTATCAGTAGAGGGAGCTCCTACTGCATATTTTGCAGAAGATGTTTTGCAATCTTAGGTGGACAAGCCATTTTGCAATTGCTCTGAAGAAGCTGCCCCTTGTGATAAGCTCTCAGATGGTTCAAGCAGCATATTTTAGGCAAACTGCACAATAACACAAAAGGAAAAGGGTTTAATAGCCATATGGCTTGTCATATTTTGTGCGTTATGGATGGATTGCAGGTTGCAGGCTGCATACAGCGTCACTGCTCCGGTCTCTCTTTCTGCTGTGTCTCACACTGAAGCTTTTCAATCAGCTCAAATGTCAAGCAGAGACTTGGGAAAAATCAATACTCAAAAAAATTTGGTGTGACATAGCAGAATTTAATTTCTCTAAGTGAAGGGGAAGGAGAACAAAACATTTTTTTCCTCAATATCTCTTGCCTTTTTGATCAATAGGAGAATTATTTGCTGGTCTCAAAGACTAATAATGACTTTCCAACGTTCTTAACAATCTTAAGGGTGTCATTTACTCATTTTCTTACCTGTCTTTCCTAATAACAAAGCAAGCAACTTGATGAGATCAAGCGTCAGTGACCTTCTCTGTGCAGAGTTCTTCCGAAACTCCTCTCCTGCAGTCTGATTACTTTGACAGAAAGAAATTCATGGTCACTGTTAATAATGACAACTAGCAGCAGCATATGAAAAGAAGCCTCTGGCATTGCTGACAAAGGTCAGACAGCAGCACACGTTGCATTTCTGCTGCTACATTTAGTCTTTTTTCCATCACAAACTCAATTACATGTCTTGCATATCTGAGCAGACGCTATGACTCAAGACTATGAACTGTTACTGAAACAAAGGACAGCAGGACTGTAGTTACAACTGAGCTGACACACTTAACATGCTGCTAAATCCAGCTCTGTGCTTTGCTCAGAAATTTCCCCAGTATTTTCAGCTGAGGCATCTGTCCAAAATATAACCACCTCCCTCAAGGCTTCTTTCTGCTCCTATCTCAATTAAAGGCGTCGTGCAAATGTCCAGGTTTGGAGAAGGAAAGCAACACATTATTTTGTGTGTTTGCTTTTCAAAGAAACTCCAGGCTTTAAAATGTTTTGGAGTGGTCATACTCGCCATTTCTGCCTGTCTTTCTTTTAATAAGTATAATTGAAACCAGACAGTCTTGGTTTCAATATTTAGGTATCTGGATACACACGTATGTGTTTAGAAGGAGTTGTAGAGTTGTCAAAATTCCTTTCAGGTTTTAAAGCTTAAATTTCCTGATGTTATAATGCTTTTAAAGTCCTAAGCTGTCATGGATTGGGTTGAACTGAATCTGCTGCTATTCATGCCATGCTTACATCATGCCAGCTTCAAAATGGAAATGTTTGCTGGAACAAAGTATTGTGGGGCTTGGAGTTAGATTGTAAAGTGGGAGGCCGAGTGTTGTTCTTCAGGTGTTAAAACTCGTATTTGGTTCATTGGTTGGCTAGAATTGAGGTTTGCCTTCATGTCTGGAGAAGAGAAAGCTCCAAGGAAACCTAATTGTGGCCTTCCAGTATCTGATGGGGGCTACAAGAAAGCTGGGGAGGGACTTTTTAGGCTGTCAGGTAGTGATAGGACTAGGTGGAATGAAGCTGGAGGTGGGGAGATTCAGATTGGATGTTAGGAAGAAGTTCTTCACTGTGAGGGTGGTGAGACACTGGAACAGGTTGCTCAGGAAGTGATAGAGACCAGGAGATTTCTAAGGAAAGGCTGGATGTGGGTCTGGGCAACCAGATCCAGTGTGAGCGGTCCCTGCCCATGGCAGGGGGGTTGGAACTGGATGATCCTTGAGGCCCCTCCCAACCCTAACAGTTCTATGATTCTATGATTTGCTGAGTATCTCATGGTTACCTGGCACACTGAATTTGTGTGTCTTATAAAGTGAGCCTCAACCAGAAAGACACCTTTAACCTAGAAGCTATCCTTTTCATGCAATGAAAAATAGATATTTAGGAGTTTTAGAATAGAATCCATTTACCGAGTGACTTAATCTCTTTCTCTTTAGAGTATTCATCATGAAGACACTTGAAAGATAAATAGCTAAAAGCCTATGTTGTTGAACTAATGAGAAATGTTGCTAAGTATTTATTTGATTTAATTTCCTATCTTTCCTTTGGGAAGATGGGAGAATCTTTAAAATCTGATGATCGTGTGTTGTCTCGTGTTTATAAATCATCAGAAGATTTAAAAATCCATTCAGCAGTTGATAATGAAGCATTCAGCTCCACCAAAAGTCTAGATCCTTGAGGGAATTTTGAATTTGTCATGCATATTTGTTTTAGCAAATTTTCAGGAAATAATACATTTCAGTGCTTATTTGCATCAGTTATTTTCATTTGAAAAAGTCAGTCTTGCTCAGTGGTGTTCCAGATACCAATGAGGTCAAGTAAATCTTTGTCATAGGCTCAGTCAGAAGTGTAGTGTACTTAATGGTGAAATGCTTGTGTTACTCTGCTGAGTAGATTCCAGCTGCAAAAAAACCCCAAACATGTTTAGTGATATTAATGCAAGAAAAAGCAGTTCATGGACCAAGGGATGGGCCTGAAAACACACAATAAAGAGTGTGTACTATTCCAAATGTGCTCATCTTTATGATGCAAATTGTAACAGTTTTGATGAACTGGAACACGGAATCATAGAGCTGTTGAGGCTGGAAGAGGTCTCTGAGATCACTAAGTCCAACCACCTGCCCAGAGCTCTCAATGCCACCACTGCCGCTAAGCCACTGCCATTAAACCACGTCCCTCAGCCTTACATCCCCATGGACTTCAAATACCTCCAGGGAAGGTGACTCCACCACCTCCATGGGCAGCCTGTTCTTGTGTCTGAGAACTCTTTCTGTGAAGAAATTTTTAGTGATATCCAACCCAAACCTCCCCTGGCACAACCTGAGGCCATTTCCTGTTCACTTGTCACTTGCTGCATGTGAGAAGATACTGACCCCCACCTCCTTCCAGCCTTCTTGGAGCCAGTTGTGGAGGGTGATGAGGTCTCACTTCAGCCTTCTCTGCAGACTCAACAACCCCAGTTGCCTCAGCCATTCCTCATAGGACTTGTGTTCAGGCCCTTCATCAGCTTAGTTGCTCTTCTCTGGACATGCTCCAGCACCTCAGTGTCCCTCTTGTAGTGAGGAGCCCAAATAACACATTTCAAATCAACACTTAGAACTGTTGAATGACTGTTGATGGCTGACTGCAACACTACTTTGGAGCCAGTATGTTGTGTTCTGGGCCAGCTCAGCACAGTCTTGGCAATGGATCATTTCAGATGTGTAATTTTATTTTTAGAGAGAAAAGGAGATGGATAATTACACTTAGATTATGGGCATTCTTGTGCTCCCTGTAAATATATTGATGATAATCCCCTGGCCTGAGACATTTTATTCCATTCTTGGGTGAAAGCTTTCGCATTTTATCAAGGCTTTTCCTGGAGCCAGCCTTAAGCACTAACAAGAAAAATGACTGCTCAAGGCTCTGATTTAGACTTAACAACTTAGCCCAGAGACTCAAAGGCACTTAGTGTCATGACACAGAGCTTTGCAATGCCTAACTTTAGACATCTGACCACCATACCAAAACCCTTTTTGCTGAATACTAAGCTGAGACTACTTATATGATCTACAGGCAGAATCTTGCACTTCAGGGTGAGCTATATGCAGATAAAAATGAAGAACAGAGACAGGCAGACTTGTAGGAAATTTCAAAGTCAGGAAGGATGTTCAGTTTCTTCTGCCACCTTTGGCTTTCTACCTGACTCAGACACTGAAGCTCATTGGAGGACACAGCCTTTTTCATCTTCCCTGTGTAAATCTTGCAGAAAGATAGGCACATTGAGGAGGCAAATAAACCTCAAGTGGAAGGGGTGTTTCAATGAAGACAGAGCAGGGAGTTCATATCAGCCACCTTGCTGTCTTAGATAGGCATATAGGGTTCATAAAGATGGACCTGGCCTTTGTATCCACTGGATACAAACAGGTATCTTTCTTCAGCTGTAGTTCACAGCTCACAGTCTTTCATGAATACCCTTAAAGAAATAACAGAAGATTTACTGTCACTTTCAGGAGATAAGTGAGAGGAAATTCTTGTTCCTCCCAGTACTATCCAGCCTTTGGAAGTTAATAGTGCTCAGTAAAGAATATGGATTTAAGGGTTAGCTTTGACACCTGTGAGTCCAATACCCATTACATATGTTTTTGGGAGAGTTCCTTAAATCCCAGGCTCCACAGCTTTGCTCACTCTATTTCCCCTCTCTTCAGACCAGCTTCTTTCACTCTGTTACGTGATGCAGAACAGCTTCTAACACAAGGGGGGAGAGCAACTCCTCTCTGCAGAATAGCTTATAACTGTAAAAATTGACCATTTCCACCTGAGAGATCTGTCATATTTTCCTTGAATTTAGGTTTCAGTCAAATTGGTATACCATATTTCTTGTTATTTCAGTGAGACCTCATGCACAGCACAGCCTCCTTTGAAATTAATTGAAGAGACTTGGCCTCCACAGACTCTGGTTTGAGCTTTGGTTTGGCAACAGAACTTCAAACTGAAAGAATTGTGGCTGCTACAGTTATGTCATTTATGTGGAAAGTTCTTATTGTACCCAGAAGCATATAATAAGTGCTGCAAAATGCCTCATTCCTAGCTCTTATTTTGCTGACAGAGGAGATAATTTACACATGTATCAACACTTCCTGTGGATAAAGTTAAGAGTTCCTCAGCTTGGGCATTTTCCCAGTGGATATTCTGAAAGTGGCCATAAAACCAGGCAGCAAAGTTATAACCAGGGCAGAAGAAACACATGCTGAATGTGTAGGAGTAATGTATTTGCTAAAAAAGGTCATGTTCAGAATTCCTTACATAAGTTTATGACCTTGCAATTGGTAAAAGGGAGGAAGCCCTAGAGTACAGGGACCGTGCAAGAGCAACACCTTTATCTACCAAAACAGGAAGAAAATCTTTGCACAGCCAGAGTAGGAGTGAAAACGCACCAGTTGTTACACTCAGAGTTTAAAAAATGCTGGTGAGAAACACAGCTTCTTTCCTTTTCTGGAAGCACATCAATTCCCACATTGAATTGGAAGGTTTTTCAATTTTGGCATTGTTGAGAAGCGATGAGTGAAGAGAGGCTATGTGATGGATACCCAGTAGGTTCAAGTGTTTATAGATGACCTAAGGTTAAGTAAATCTTGAGCTGAAAATGTGTGTAGGAGTGTGTATTGCAAGGTATGCAAATTTATTCATAGATGAAATTCTGGAGAACATGATACATTTGACACTGTCATTCTAAAGGCGGAGGTTTGCTGAAGCTCTTCTTAAACTTGAAGTGACTCTTAGGTTGGATAGACTGTTTGGAAGCAAAAACAACATTAAATAAGGCTAAAAGAGTTACCCTGAAGGATTTAGTTAATCCATGAAATTTTGTATATACTGAGGTTTTTATTCAATAGCTAATATAGTAGTCAGGAGAAGAGGAGGCTGAGAGGTGACTTCGTTGTTCTCTACAACTCCCTGAAAGGAGACCAGAGTAAGGTGGGTGTTAAAATAGAATAGAATAAAATTAATCAGGTTGGAAAAGACCTTTGAGATCATCAAGTCCAACCTATCATCCAACACCACCTAATCAACTAAATCATGCAATCAAGCACCCCATCCAGTTTCTTCCTAAACACCTCCAGTGATGGTGACTCCATCACCTCCCTGGGCAGCACATTCCAATGGCAAATCACTCTTACTGTGAAGAACTTCTTCCTAACATCCAGCCTAAACCTCCCCTGGTGCAACTTGCTCTGTTGCTGGTTGCCTGGGAGAAGAGACCAACCCCCACCTGGCTATAGCCTCCCTTCAGGTAGTTGCAGAGAGCAATAAAACCTCCTCTGTGCCTCCTCTTCTCCAGGCTAAGCAACCCCAGCTCCCTCAGCCTCTTCTCATAGGGCTTGTGCTCAAAACCCCTTCCCAGCTTTGTTGCCCTTCTCTGGACACCTTCCAGCAACTCAACACCTTTCATAAACTGAGGGGCTCAGAACTGGACACAGTACTCAAGGCGTGGTTGGTCTCTTCTCCCTGGTATCAAGTGATAGGAAGAGAGGAAATGCCCTGAAATTGTGCCAGGGGAGGTTTAGGTTGGAGATTAGGAAAAATTTCTTTCTTCTAAGAGTGGTCAGGGATTGGAACAGGCTGCCCAGGGAGGTGGTGGAGTCACCATCCCTGAAGGCATTCAAAAAACATGGGGACATGGCACTTGGGGACATGGTTTAGCAGCCATGGCGGCCTTGGATTGACAACAATGTGATATGAAACGAAGACCAACATTGGATCTCTGAAACTGTATTAATGCATCTTTGTAGAAGCAGAGTGAATTTATTAGTCCTTTTTTTCTTTTTTTTTTTTTTTTTTTTTTTACTTTAATGAGGTCTCATATGCTGAACAGCATAAAGGGTATAATGTGATGAATTCTGATTGATAATCAATGGATGCTCTAGTGAACTTATTACATGAAATCACAACAGACAACCTGACACTTCAATGCATATCCTTCCTTTTTGAAGTCTTCTGCCTTACGGGCTAGCATTCTCCTTGTCTGTGTTTCATCCCTCAGGGGATTGGGAGATTGAATTTAATGGTTAGCTGAGCAAGGATGAGCTTAACTCTGCTCATGTTGAGTTAATCATTGTTCTCAATAAGAAATCTTAGTCTGGATGTATTTATGCACCTTGTTTAGCACAGTAACTGCAAACACCTTATGCAAAAAAGTAATTCATGGCCCTTTACTGGTCAAATATAGCTTTAGTTAAGTGTAAAAATCACTGTTTACAGATTTGCTATGAAGATCAATATCTGTGTGTAATCCTTAACTTTGCTGAAAAGGTTAAGTTGAAGATATGGGCACTCCACTATATACCACCTTTATCCTGCACAGGTATAAGGGATGTGGCCAGCTCCGTCCCAACACAAGAGGAAGTGGTCTGAAGTTGTGCCAGGGGTGTTTTAGGTTGGACATTACAAAAAATTTCTTTATTTAAAGAGTATTCAGGCATTGGAACAGGTTGGCCAGGGAGATGGTGGAGTCACCATCCCTGGAGGTGTTCAAGAGATAGATGTGTGGACATGGTGCCTTGAGAAACGATTTAATGGCCATGGTGGTCTTAGGTTGGTGGCTGGACTTGACCTTAGAGGGCTTTTCCAGATGAAACAATTCTATGATTCTAACTAAGTTATGACAGAGGCTTAGGTCTCAGGTAATCCTGACAGAGTAAAAAATTCTTTGGTGATTATGTCTGAAGATGTACCTACTATTTCCTAGGCCTGAAATCTAAACCAGCTTCTATAAATAAGAGAAAGGAATTAAGAAAGAAAAAAAAAATATACATTTTCTTTTCCTCCAGGCTTTGAATCAGTCCAAGTTATTTCCTGAGTCAAGCTGTATCAGTGACTGACAGTTCCCAAAATGTAATATTAGCAGACTCTAATAACGCATGGTTAAACCAGCAGTTACCCATTTTGTGTAACCTTTGCTGCTGGTAATTGAGAGTATGCATTGCTTAGACAGCTTTGAATTAGAATTAGTCATAGGGACCTTTCAAAGAAAATATGTAAAAAGCTTCATTCTGAGTCCAATTAGAGCTAAGGTCACTCTTCTTTAGCCCATCTCATTACTGCGCTCTGGCAGTGAAACTTCCTTGAAGTCTCCAAATATTTGATTCCTAGATATTTGTTTTGAATGGATAATGGGGGAGGTGTCACCAGAATAAAAAAAAAAGTTACTTAATTATTGTCCAAATAACATCTCTATTAGTACACAATTCCCCCTTTATATTATGGATCTAGTCCTTCATGAAATCGATCATGTTTTGCGATGTGCAAGTATCTTCACTCTAATGGGAGTTGATGCATTACACTTAAGCTTCATGGCTTATCCTGTTCCCAAAGGCAGAGCATCTGAAATTAACTGGGAAAAACAAATGGGGGGGAAATAAACTAGGTAAGCAACCATAGGTTGATAAAAGACAGCAGCACTTGTGCTCAGGATTGCTAGACATATACAATCATAAGTTTGACTGAAACCTTGTAAAAATCTTAAGTCATGTGTGACTGTGTTATTGTAGATACCTAACAGAAATGAATGCAATAGCAAATCATGTTCCCTAAGGTTACAACATAAACATAAAGCATATTTTCTTCCTCACTTTATCTAGACTATATCATAAAATGTATATCTGAGTAATTATCTATTTTATGTATTTCTTTATATTTTTTCCAAGTGTTAAATTCTTTAAGCACCTTGAATTCAAACCAAGAATATCTACACCACAGTGAGTAGCTAGGAGCAACTGCTTGCCTTGAAGTTTGTTCCCATTCTCTTCAGTACTGACTTGGGGACACAGTTGGGGGCACAGTCTCAAGCTGCGCCAGGGGAAGTTTAGGCTCAAGGTGAGGAGAAAGTTCTTCACTGAGAGAGTCATTCATCATTGGGATGGGCTGCCCAGGGAGGTGGTGGAGTCACCATCCCTGGAGGTGTTCAAGAGGGGATTGGACATGGCACTTGGTGCTATGGTCTAGTCATGAGGTCTGTGGAGACAGGTTGGACCCGATCTTTGAGGTCTCTTCCAACCTTAGTGATACTGTGACAATACCATATGCAGAAGGAACAGCCTAGAACTGTCAGTATACCTAATTTACTTTAATAACAAGTCACTCTCAGATCCTAGATCCTATCCCATCCTCAGGACAGATATCTTTACCACAAATACATTCTCTGCCACAGATATCTAAGGTCTCGGAACTTTCCTGGATCAGATATCAAAGTTCTTTGTTTAAAAGTTGTAACAAAAAGTCATGTGGCTGGAATAACCTTCACTTGAGGGTTTCCAGTCAGAGAATCCTAGAACTGTTGAGGTTGGAAGAGAACCTTGAGAACAAGTCCAACCGCTCACCTAAAGCTCACAATCCCACTACTACTGCTAAGCTGCTACCACTGAACCATGTCTCTCAGCACCACATCCACACATCTTTCTGTGACTCCACCACCTCCCTGGGCAGCTGGTGCCAGTGCCTGTGAACCCTTTCCATGAAGAAATGTTGGGACAATGTTCATTATACTTTTTAAAGATGTTCCAGATCCCTGGTTTTATTTTTGTCTGGATTATTATTTCTTTTTTAAACATAGTTTCAGCAATTAGAAGGAAACACTTGGTAGGTAGATTGTGATAAAACCTCTCAGTTAAAGCTTCTGAATCTTCTGAACTGGTAGTTGAATAAGGGTTAGAGTAAAAGACTTCTGAGGAAGTGAGAAGTTGGTTCCATTGGGCTGCTAATGCAGTGTGAGACTGGTCAACCAGATCATTCTAAGTGCTTTGTGCCCCTTAAAGTTGTCCTTCCAAAGTGGATGGTGTTGGGAGGAGCTACTGGCAGAAGAGAGTTGTCAGAGGGTTAGATAGAGCAGATGTAACAGAACATGGCTAAGCTCTTCAGCAAAAAACCTCTTTACATTTCAGTTACAAGCTTTCAAAATCTCATCTTCTACCTTTACATCTAATTTCATTATTTGATCTGCATTTCCTGTCCCTAGGCATGTCAAATTACTGTTTCTAGGATGCAGGGATGATACAATTATCTCCAAGTTAAATTAAGTTTCTCAAGCAGTCCTTTGTTTGACTTTCTTATCTTTATCTTATTTCCTTTCTCACTCCTTTCATATATAAAACTGGCTTGTTCTAAACTTCGATGGAGGAAGGCACCCAAATCAATTTTGAGCAAAGGGTCACAGCTGGGGATATTTTTATATGTATGTTGAGTTTTATTAGTAATTTTAACTCATTTCCTTTGTTTCTATAGGAGGAAAATTGAAGACAACATGTTAGTGGATATTAAAAAGTAAAGTACAATGAACCCCATATATCCAATTTAAGTGGCCCTGATATGAAAGCTAGATACACATGGAAAGCAGGAAGCACCTTTCATGAATGTGTCATGGTTCACACTTCAGTGACTCATGATGCAGAAAAAATCCCTCAAGTATGGCTTCCAGAAAGTATTGCTATATTGGCAAAATAGATAATTTTCCTTGGATCATATTATTAATTACAACAAACTAGTCTGGCATGTGATAGCTCATAAATGTAAAGCTATATACTGAACCCAGGGGACAATCATGCTAACAAAGGGATGTTTCTAAGCAATTGCTGCTAAAAGTAAGAGAAGGATGATGTATATAAGCGAAATAAAATCCTCAGACTAAAATTAGCTTCATAGATTTCACATATTTGAAAGTTAGCCTTATGCTGAATGGAAACTGAATGCATTTTAAGAGAATAATCTTATAGTTTGGTCACATCTGGAGCATTGTGTCTGGTTCTGGGCTCCCCAGTTCAAGAGAGGGAACTGCTGAGTTTTTAAAGTGTTTCTTGAATCATTAGCTGAAGCGTACCGGAGAAGTACAAGTTGATCTTATTCAATCAGTACAAATTGTTAAAGTGAGGATTAGACAATAAAAAAAGCCATTTGCTTCAATGATTTTAAGTTTGAATGTAGATTCAGAAAATACAAAAATATCTACCTCTTAAATAAAAAATGTGTGTGTGTACATGCATATATATATATATAAAGAGAAAACATTTTATCATAACTACCTTCTGACTCCAGTGTTCAAGGACAAGAGAGATGCCTCACAGGAAAAGGTCTTTCAAGGGACTCTTGCTCTATTGTACATGTTGTCAAGATTAATTAAGTTGACTTGCACATGCAAAGCACAACCTTCCTTATTCTTTGACTAACCTCTCCCAGCATGCCCCAGTCAAATCATCACTATGGCAACTAATAATTCCCAAATCCACCCCTACTTCAGTCACATCTACAATAGATTTCTTTACTGAAAGAGAGGTCAGGCACTGGATCAGCCTGCCTAGGGAAGGTGGTGGTGTCACCATCCCTGAAGGTGTTCAAGAAACATGTGGCCATGGCACTTGGAGACATGGGTTAATGGCCATGGTGGTCTTAGGTTGATGGTTGGATTCTTAGAGGTCTTTTCTAACCCAAACTATTCTTTGATTCTATGCTTCTGTAGCTGTCATGTCCCTCTTCTGTGATGGTGTAAATTGTTTCATTTCAGTGTCTTTTCTCAGGATTTTGTCACAGCCCAAATTTTGTTTTGCTTTGCTTTTTATCTTCAGGGTATTTGCATGAGTGTGAACTATTTCTGGCTAGCCACAGTGGTTAATCAGTGTGTCAGAGAAGTAGCAGGTGATTGTTGCTGTTATAAGCATCTGGAACTAATAGATCATTATATGCAGTTTATGTAGTGAGGCTACATGCCACAGAAGTGATGGTATAAAAATAGCAAACAAGCAAAATTAGTGTTCCTGCTACACCAATGGAAGGCATAGTTTGAGGTAAAACATATGTTGGATATTCAGCAACACAATTCAGAGGAAATATGTAAGTATGCTTTCATTAGCAGAACCCAAAATAGCATCTTTAAAATCTGGCTGTCAATTGTTACTTAAATTAAAGGAGAAAAAAAGTAATGCCTGAGTTTGACTTTTAGCCTATAGACAGATCATCTGATCTTCTGGATAAAGAGAATCCGATGGTTGGAAGTCTTTGTTTCAGTCCTGTGATCATCACGAGTAGGTTAAGCAGTGGATTGTAAATGTGAGTTCTGTACTCAACAGACTCTTGCAAGCCATACAAAACTATCTGCATGCTTTCTCCTCTCTCATCTATAGGAAGAAGGAATTGGTATGCTCCTTTGAATAAGAGACTCCTTTTATTAATATGAAAATTAGACATTGAGTGGGACTGGATAATATGCTGATTTTTAAACTACTCAGGGACATCTAAATGCATGATGAGTTTGCAATGCATTTTAAGACTGAAGCCAGCTACATTTGGACCTAGCCAGATAAGGATATACAATCTTCTATTTTATCATGTGTAAATGGTAAGCTACACATTAGGTCTTTAAAGTCCACCTTGGGGAACTGAATTTGCTTCTGTTAATTCTATTTATAAGCGATTACATGAACCTGTTTCTTAGGTTATAACCCCAAATTGTACAGGCTATCTAAATCTGACAGATCTTAATGAGTTTGGCCATTGACTTTAGCTTTTCCTCTGGGACACTGTGGCAGTGGCTCAGGCTGAGAAACAGTTGGGTTCTACAGGAAAAATAATGACTATTTAGCTGTGAACCCAGATTCATACAGTAGAAGATAAAGAGGTATAATGAAACATTAATATATGTATTTACTAATATACCTGATGAATGACTTTCACCAAAAGCAGGACAACAGCCTGTTAACTGCAGTGTCTTTGTGGTTTTATTTTTTTTTCTACTGGCATCCTCAGTCTGAGGAACTTCTGAGAGCCCATTTAACTTGTCTTCTTCCCTAGACTACTCACTTTGAAATGTAATCCTCCTTTTTATCCTGGTCTCATAGAGGGGTAACAAATCATAGAATAATAGAATGGTCTGGGTTGGAAGGCAACTCTGAAGGTCACCTAGTCCATCCCCCTCTGCAGTCAGCAGGGGCATCCTTCACTAGATCAGGTTGCCCAGAGCCTTTTTGAGCCTCTTTTTGAATATCTCCAGGGATGGAGCCTCAACCACCTTCCTGGGCAACCTGTTCCAGTGCTCCACCACCCACATGGTAAAGAACCTGTTCCTAACATTCAATCTAAATCTGCTCTTCACTAGTTTGAACCCATGAGTCTTTTGTGTGTTTGAGAGCTCTGGGTCATTCAGATTGCTTTATCATTCCTAATATTTTTGAATTCAACTCTTTACTTTGAAGGAAACCAGTATCAAATAGGTGAACTGCCACACATAAGAAATTCATAAACGAAATATACACAGCTCCCTTTTCCCCTTACAAGATAAACTGGAGGGTACAACCTAATAATTTACTAGAATGTAATTAAGCAGCAAGGTATTTGCTACCACAAAAGCTTCCCTTAAGGAGCTGAGATAACATGCATGGTAGAGTTGCTTGAATGGCGATGAATCTGAATGAACAAGACAAAGCAGTAAGAGAAAGCCAGAGAGGTCATATTATTGGAGCTTTCATAGTGCTTCAAAGGGTCAGATGAGGCAGGAGCAAATCCTGTATGTCTAAATGTTCTATGGGCTGCCCAGGGAGGTGGTGGAGTCACCATCACTGGAGGTGTTTAGGAAGAGACTGAATGGGGCACTTGGTGCTATGGTTTAGTTGACTAGATCGAGTCCAGCCTATCATCCAACACTATGATCTGAAAGGTCTTTTCCAACCTGGTCTGGTCTATTCCTATTCTAGTCTATTTACAATATAGACATAGTTTCTTCAGTGAAATAATCATTATAAATGAACAAATGTTTAATCACTGTACAAAATGAAAATAAGGCTTTTTTTTTATAAGGATCAGAAACTCTCACCAAAACAAAGAGAGAAGGAATAGTAGAAGTCTGTAAGTTACAACATAAATTTGAATTCTGTTGTAAGAACCGGTAACTTACCTGAATGTGCAAGGAGGAGACAACAGAACATCAATGCATAAATCACAGAGGGAAATGGTGTTGGTGTTAACACACCTGAAAATGGCTGCTTTCTCAGCAGGATACAGAAATGCCTTACATTATAGTCCAGTAGAGATAGTAGTCAGAAAATCGGATATTTTTAAAGCATCATTTCTCACTTCCACATAGGATTGTGTTAAATCCTCCTGTCTGCACAGAGCTTTACTCATGAAAATCATTATATTCCCATTTCTAGTTGATTAGGCTTACACCTCTAGGATTTCTTTTAGACCATAAAGTTGCCCAATTATTTAAATATTTTCACTCAAACTGCCTGTTTTTCTTTCCTAGTGTTACATTACACCTTTCAGCTGCACCTCTTTTCCTTCTGTTCTTCAGTTTACAGAATAGAATAGAATTAACCAGGTTGGAAGAGACTTTCAAGATCATTGTGTCCAACACATTATTCAACACCATCTAAGCAACTAGACCATGACACCAATCACCCCAGCAAGTCTCCTTCTAAACACCTCCAATGATGGTGACTCCCTGGGCAGCACATTCCAATGGGCAATCACTCTATGAAGAATTTCTTCCTAACATCCAGTCTAAACCTCCCCTGGCACAGCTTGAGACTGTGTCCTCTTGTTCTGGTGCTGGTTGCCTGGGAGAAGTACCTGTGGCTTACGTTTGGTAGAGGGTTCCCTGAGTCTCATCACAACTGTTATTTTGGTGGGATTTTTTTTATTTGAAGCCATGTATCTAAGACAGCAGTTCAAATGTAGGACATGTTGGGGTTCAGCAGCTGTCTGGTCTGTGGTAAAATTCATACACATAAATTACAAGAATGTGTAGTCTGAGCATGTTCTGTGACTCTGCATTCCAGTTCTGTCATCCCTGCCAGAGCTCATTGGTATCTTCAAATGCTAAGGATGCTACTTAATTACTTCCTTGAGGTTTCCCAAGTTCCTTCCATCCCATTCTGCTGTCACTTCTAATAAATAAAGGCCTTTCTGGGTAATTAACTGATTGGATTAATAGTGACAGAGGTTGTTTTCAAACTCTTGATATAAAATCAGGTACTTTCCTTTTGGATTCTTAATTGGAACATGCTACAAGTTGAAATGTTTCAATTTTTTTTAAGTGTTATTTAACTTTGGTGCTCTTTTTGGTGTATTAGGGTTCCATATTATTTTCTTTTCTTGAGTTCCTTTCTTGGGAATGAGTCTCATTTGCAATTATGGAAACCAATAACAATTTTGCTTAAATTTAGGTGGCTTAAAGTTTTTGATAAAATATTCCCCTGTTCAGGTACTTTTAAAGTAATAGAGTAAGTAATGGTTTGGGGCTTTCTTTTATCCTATACAACAGTTACATCTGTTCTATGTCAGTAGAATAGAATAGGATAGAATAGAATAGACCAGGTTGGAAGAGACCATCAAGATCATTGCATCCAACCCATCATCCAACAGCACCTAATCAACTAAACCATGCAACCAAGCTCCCTATCAAGTCTCCTCCTAAACACTTCCAATGAGGGTGACTCCACCATCTCCCCGGGCAGCACATTCCAATGGGCAATCACTCTCTCTGTGTAGAATTTCTTCCTAACATTCTGTCTGAACCTCCCCTGGTGCAGCTTGAGACTGTGTCCTCTTGTTCTGGTGCTGATTGCCTGAGAGAAGACACTAACCCCCACTTGGCTACAACCTCCCTTCAGGTAGTTGTAGAGAGCAATAAGGTCTCCCCTGAGCCTCCTCTTCCCCAGGCTAAGCAACCCCAGCTCCCTCAGCCTCTCCTCATAGGGCTTGTGTTCCAAACCCCTCACCAGCTTTGTTGCCCTTCTCTTTCCTAAACTGAGAGGCCCAGAACTGGACACAGTACTCAAGGTGTGGCCTAACCAGTGCAGTGTACAGGGGCAGAATGACCTCCGTGCTCCTGCTGGCCACACTGTTCCTGATACAGGCCAGGATGCCGTTGGCCCTCTTGGCCACCTGGGCAGACTGCTGGCTCGTGTTCAGCCTACCATTGACCAGTACCCCCAGGTCCCTCTCTGCCTGGCCACTCTCCAGCCACTCTGACCCCAGCCTAATGCATGTTTTGAGTTCCATGGAATTGAGCCATTTGCCATAGAATATTCCAATTCAGTCCATGGGTGTATTTATGACAGTATGTGTTGAAGGAAGAGAAAAGTGACAAAGGAATATTTTGTAAATATTACTTAGATAAACCCCATACTGCCCACTGGCAATGTTGTCCCATTCCATATATAGAAGTAAAAGGGGGGGGTTGTGTCTTGTTGTCTACAGCATTCAGGCAATTAATATTTGGTGATAAGCAAGTTTGCAATCACAACAAACTAGGAGACTTAACATCCCAGGACAGGGCTGCCAGTCAGTGGCTCTTAGATAGATCATTCCTCCAGCCTAGGTAGCCTTCTGCTGTTCCTTCTAAATCTGAATTATTCTACAACTTTATGTTTCTGTAATGGTTACCTCTGCAATCTCTGAAAGCCTGACAATGTTCAGAACAGCTTCTGTGAAAGGGCAATGCTAGCATTCATCACTTATAGATGAAGACATAAGGCACTCAGAGACAGGAGTCAGTGTTGTCCATTTTTAAGTCTAATCTGAAATACCACTGCATTCAGATCTTCAGATTTTAGCCTACACCATTCAGCCTATAACATTTTTTCATTTCATTGTTTTCTTTCAGTGTCTTCCACTGCTTTTGTTTACAGTTCTAAGGCCTCTGTTTTGGAATCTAGGCTGTGAGAGACAATAAAGGATCCTCTAGACAAGCCCCAGAAAAGATTTCTGTGCCACAGATACTGTTCAATTTGTGTAATCCTAATACAGACTTTAAAACAACCTTTCTGATTCTTGAATCTCCTGCCTCATTCATTATTCATTTTTCACCTCCTACAACAAGTGAAGAAGTTCTATGAACAACATCCTTCAGAGCACTTTAATTAAAGCAAATCAACAAAATATGTCATGAGTCTTGTGGGGAAAACCAGACAATGTAGTGTGCTACAGTCTTAAATGTAGATCACTTCCTAGTTATCAATTGCAGACATTTTATTGATATAAATTCTATCTTAAGTTTGTTTATTGTACTGAAGTACAGATTTTCAGTGCTCTTATATAGAGGAGAGACCTTATTGCTCTCTACAACTACCTGAAGGGAGGTTGTAGCCAGGTGCGGGTTGATCTCTTCTCCCAGGCAACCAGCACCAGAACAAGAGGACACAGTCTCAAGCTGCACCAGGGGAGGTTTAGGCTGGATGTTAGGAAGAAGTTCTTCACAGAAAGAGAGATTGGCCATTGGAATGGGCTGCCCGGGGAGGTGGTGGAGTCACCATCACTGGGAGTGTTTAGGAAGAGACTGGATGAGGCACTTGGTGCCATGGTTTAATTGATTAGATAGTGTTGGGTGATAGGTTGGACTCATTGATCTCAAAGGCCTTTTCTAACCTGTTTTCTCTCTATTGTATTCTTCTCTAATCTAGTCTACTTGACTCTATAAAGAAAATGAGCTGAAGTCATAGTATCATAGAATTTTGTTGTTGGGAAGAGACCTCTAAGACGATAGTGTCCAACGGTCCCCCTAACACCACCATGGCTGTTAAACTGTGTCCCAAAGTGTCATGTGAACATACTTTTGTGAACATATCCAGGGACATTGATGAGACAACACATTAAGAGCAAGAGTACTATCATTGAGGTAATGTATTTGATCCCTGTGCCCCTGCTGGCCATGTAGGCAATGGGCAAATTCTGAGCAACCAGCACAATAAGATGCCATCCTACATGCCACCGATGTGGTATTTAAGTCTCTGACAATAGGTTTCTGACACAGCAAAGTGAAAGAAATTAATGGCTTTTTTTTGTTTTGTTAACAAATTCAGATCTTTTGTTGTTATTTTAGCTTCCTATCTTATGCTTCATTCCCTCTAACCTGCAACTA
Source organism: Dryobates pubescens (assembly GCF_014839835.1). NCBI lineage: Eukaryota > Metazoa > Chordata > Aves > Piciformes > Picidae > Dryobates > Dryobates pubescens. The sequence goes on from NC_071630.1 coordinate 8,233,006, forward strand.
TATTTTTTCCTCTGCTCTTGATTCTCTCTCCCCTTCTGTTAACTTTACACAAAGAGCTTTACCTTCTTTCTAAGTACAGACTTTTCCTGCCCCGAGTTCCTTTCTCATTTCCATCTAGCTTTTCATCTGCTCTCTTTCTCCACCATGCTTCTTATCCTCAACTTACAGGATTAATTCCTATTGATTGGTTCTCCTTTCCAAACTTTTATGCTGCTACATTTTTGATACGAACTTCTCTTGCAAAGTCTTTTCATTCATCAGCCCCAGTCTGCTTCACAGATCTTGAGGAAAGGTCTTTCTTCTGTGTCCTTGCTTCTCTCCTACACCCTGAGAATGCCCATTCCACAGAACTTTGTGCCAATTTCAGTGCTCCATACCTACCATACTTGGCTCCATACCCTTAATGCTTATGATGCTTTGATAGTGTGAGTGTGATCTTAACCCTTCCACATTTCATGCTTTTTTTGCTGGGAGACATTGAAAAGCACATTTATTCCTTCTCAGAGGAAATACTCAACTTTACTTACAGTTCTCCAGAGCTGTAATGTTTGAATTCTTGAAGAAATACAGTTTTGGGGAGCTAGTAATTATCTATTGAGCATAGGGAAGCTGCAGTTTTCAAAGGCTATAACTGTCAGTCTTAAGTGGATGGCAAAGGGTCCACCCTTGACTTGCACAGTAACCTCTGCCAAATTTCAAAATTATAAATGACACAAATGATGGAAGAAAAGGTCACCATAAGGTTTTTTTTATAACAAGGGAAAAGTTATTTTTCCCACTTTAACTTTCAGAAACAGATGAACTAATTTTGATAGACATTTTTCAAATAATAAAAAATAAAAGGGCTATTTCAACCCAAAGTATAAACAACAAAATCTTCTAGTAGGGATGTTGATCAGTTTGCACTCTCTGTATAAACTGTGGCTAAAATCCCCCCTGCTTTCCTTAAACAAACATCCATTGAAGTCAGTCCAAGGCAATTAGCTCTATAGGATTATATGCTTATGGCTATGAACAATAACATCTCATTAGGAGATCATTTAACCTTGTTCTAGCTACCCTTTTGCATTTAAAGCAGATGAAATTATGCTATAGTGTGTCACTTTTAAATAGTTTAATTTAACCAACTGATTAAGTCAAACATTTTGCCTGCTTCAGAACCACTCTCTTAAACCAGATCAGTTCTCACAGAACCAAATAGCTGTTAGAGAAATAACAGACTTTAATCCAATGTTATATCCCAAATGTGACACTTTCATGTCATCATAATATTTTGGAGTCACCATCACTGGAGGTATTTAGGAAGAGACTGGATAGGGTGCTTGGTGCCATGGTTTAGTTGACCAGATGGTGTTAGATGATAGGTTGGACTTGATGTCAGAGGTCTCTTCCAACCTGGTTAATTCTATTCTATGTAAAAATAGATGTTTAAAGAATTCTGAGCAGGACAAAATATTATCAATATGAGCTTAACTTTTATTTAAGATTCACAAAGAAATTTGTAATTGAAGAGCTTTATCAACTCAAGAAAAAAATAGGGAGAAAATTTTATGCTATTTAAAAATTATAATTCATGTTATGTGTTCCAAAAACCCAAACCCCACCATGTAAGCAAGGAACTGAACTATCTCTCATCTCAAGACAAGAAAGGTCTCTTTGATTTAAGAAATAATGGCTAGAGAAATTCAGTCTTGTGTTTGTCCAGGTGAAAAAAATAAATGGACAGGTTGATTATCAGTTAGCAAAGGGTTTTGATGAGAGGTAAGCTAGTCTTTGATGTTGATTAGCATAACAAAGGAAAAATCTAGATGATACTTCAGTTTTCTTTCATAGCAAAATTAGTGTGCTGGATTTGGGATAATAATCAGGTGCAATTAATAGGATCACTTTTATTTAGGAATACAGCTTTAGCTATATGTGACTGAAAACATGACCGCAATGTCAGATTTTTTTCCCCCATGGGTCTCCATCATGATGCTATTGTTCTCCAGCTTTCCTGTGGTGTGTTGACTTCTAAACAAAAGCCTTTTCCCCATGTGAGCAGGCAGAGCTTCAAGATTTCTCTTAATAGGTGGCTGTCGAAAATATGGATTTTAAGCAGTAAACCTAACCATCCATCAAAGGTGTTTTTAAAGGTTTTGGGTTTCATTCAGAGGCATATCATTTCTGTCTCTCTGCTTTGGTTCAGTAGTTATACAGCAAGGTCAAAAGTATTCAAAATTATCAGAGAAAAAGAAACAAATCCTTTTGATGCCTGTAAGCTTTTAAACATTTGTGTCATAGCTTCATGACTGCCAGTAAATACTTTCAGGTTCTCATCCTACTTTTTACAGGAAGCCAGAGATATTTTTTTTGCTCCCCAAAGGGAATTAATGCAAGGTAAAACTGATTCCTATATGTCGCTGTATAGAGATTACTAGAAGGACCAAAATGATATTGATGCTTATAATATCAGTACCTGTTCGACTGAATGGCTTTCAAAAGAATAGTGCTCAAAAGAAACATGAAATTCTATTTTAAAAAAAGGGGGGGGGAAAGCATCAAATCTAGCACAGGAAGGTTAGAACCTGATAAGAACAGGTAATTAAGTAATTTTCTTCCTTTTTTCAACTTAAAATCAAAGTATTCTATGCCTACTATTATACTAAGTAAGTAAACGTGATTGGATAATTAAACTAATTTTGCAGTTCTTCACTTTTATTTAAAGGATGGTTATCTCTTTAGAGTAATCTCTCTAAGTGACTGTGTGCATTTCACAGCTGACATTTCCCCCTATTGTTATATCTTTCACAAAACAAGAACAGTTTTTTCCTCTAATGATTCCCTCCCTCAGACAAGGAGAGCTGTATCTGCCCAGCATTGTCACCTCTTACAGCTCAACCAATTTAATGATAATGAGACTAGCTGCTGCTGAGAGTAGCAGGAGGTAACAGATTAACTCTTCACCTACATATGGGGAGTGGGATCAACAGTTACCATCCTGCCTCTGCTGCTGAGGGAAAAAAGAAAACCACCAAACAAATACTCAGAATCTTCAGGGGCTTTCTCTGCTGTCCTCAGCAGCCATAGGCCCACTGGCTGGACTGTGGAATGGGATGAGAGGGGCTCAGGATAGAGGCTGTACAGGAAAACTGGAGGGAGAGAGGAGAAGAAATCTGCAGTCTTGCCCATACATCTGAAATGACCTCATGGCTTCTCACAGTCTCTCTCAACTTCCCTTAACCTATCTGGGACCCAGTATTTTTGTGCAAGAATTTTCAGCCTTTTTCCCCCACTAGATCTCTGCCACACTACCCTTGTCCTGCTTCCTAGCCACAAACTGAAAATGGTTTCTAAATCTGAGAAGTCCTGGATGCACTACATCATGGTAGTTTTCTTTCTGTTACAGATCTGCCTGTTCTTATATCCAAAGTTCCGAAAACCAAGTGTCAGAACTTGAATTATTTGTCTGCTTGGGGTACCTCTGGGGATTTAGAAGTCATAGAATCAACCAGGTTGGAAAAGACCTCTGAGATGATCAAGTACAACAAATTACCTAACACCTTGTGACAAATAAACCATGGTTTCAATGGTTTCAAAAACCCAATCCCCTTTTGAACACCTCCAGGGATATTGACTCCACCACCTCCCTGGGCAGCACATTCCAATGGCCAATCTCTCTTTCTGTGACAAACTTCTTCCTAGCATCCAGCCTAAACCTCCCCTTTGCAGTTTGAGACTGTGTCCTCTTGTTCCAGTGCTAGTCGCCTGGGAGAAGTGACCAACCCTCACCTGACTACAGCCTCCTTTCAGTTCTGTGAGACAGTGAATACCCTGATTTTTAGATACAAACCAGTGCAAATTGACTGGGTCAGGGTTTTATTATTCCGTTTGCATAACATTTAATGTTTTACATTCATAATGTGAAACTAACTGAATGGGAACTAAATGGGAAATTAACTGAAAGGAACAGTCTTAAGCCTTACTGTTGGCTAGAACTGATGAAGGTATTAGATCCATCCTAAAAGCTCAAGTGATCACAGAATTTGTTGCTCAACTTCTACGTAGATTTTGTTGTTGGCACGTTTTTTGTGTGTGTGGCAAGACTGAGCCATGCAAAAGTCAGCAAGGAAAAAAATTCATTGTAGGGTGTAAGGAAGCTGGCCAAGTAAAATACATGATGGCTAGCAAAAATAAAACCTTAGGAAATAATTTGTCAGCTTGACACATTTCTTAAAGCTACTTACACATCTTTGACAATCCAAACAGTGGGCATTTGACAATCCAAACAGTCAGAGCATTATATCTTTATGCTGAATTCTGATTTTTAATCTTGGATTCAGTGGGATTAAAATGTCCCCTGCCCTAAATTTTCCTTCAAAATGCTCTTGATGTCATGTAAACACAGTTGGTATTTCTTGCTCAGTATTGTAAATCTCTTTTACTCTCCAAAAATATGACAAAGCATTGCAAAGCCATCATTCAAATCAATTAATGTCCTCAAGGCACAGCTTCAGAGGCATTGTGCTTCATGTAACAGAACTTTTAGCATTTCTTTCCCTTCATAAACTGAACTTTCAGGTGACTTGTGAAAAAAAAAGAAGAGTCCTGTGAAGGTGATGAAGTTGAAATAGCATTCACACAGAAATATTCCTAATCATCCAGCACCAAGGTGATGGCAGAAGAGATATTTTACTGCCATTGCTGCAGCTAAGTCTTCTGTGAGCGTTTTCCCCATGGTAGTAAAATGTCTTTATGAGTGACACCATGTCCACAACAGCCAGAAGCCAATTCCAGATGAAGTAAAGAATATTTTAACATACTTGGATTTATATTTATATGGAAATCTTTTAATTGCCTAGTGTAAAAGTCCTGTACAACCACCTGATTTATTTCTGTACCCAGTGGATACGTTGTCATCTTTACATAGGGGCTACACATGTCCAAAGGTCTCTGGAAATTATGTCCTGTCTTCCCACTGTATTCATGCCTGAGATATAAATATCATTTCAGCAGGGAAGTCTTTTTCAAGTGAAAATCCTATCATGGTTGTAATGATGTTGGCTGGTGCAGAGTGGGTTGAGAGTAGCTCTGATGAGAGACTTGGTTGTATGGGTTGATGAGAAGCTCACCAGGAGCTGGCAGTGTACTCATGCAGCCCAGAAGGCAAATGTTGTGTTGGGTTGCATCAAAAGAAGTGTAGCCAGCAGGGCAAGAGAGGTGATTCTGCCCCTTTGCTCTGGTGAGACCTCAACTCGCCTACTGCAGCCAGTTCTGGTGTCCCCAGCATAAGATACAGAGCTGTTGGAGTAAGCTGGGGGGACACACACAAAGATGATCCAAGGACTGAAGCACCTCTGCTAGGAGGACAAGCTAAAGGAGCTGAGGTTATTCAGCCTAGGGAAGAGAAGACTCCAATAGGACCTTAGTGCTGCCTTCCAATATATGAAGGGATCCTACAGGAAGGAAGCAGATGGACTTTTCATGAGCGTGTCTAGAGACAGGACAAGGGGGAATGGTTTGAAACTGAAGGAGAACAGGGTTAGACTGGATCTTAGGAAGAAGTTCTTCAGGAGTTCTCAGGTGGTGAGACTCTGTAACAGGTTGCCCAGAGAGACTGTGGCCGCATCCTCCTTGGGACTGTTGAAGATCAGTTTGGATGAGGCCTTGAGCAGCTGAGCCACATTGAGAGGAGTCCCTGCCCATGGCAGGGATGTTGGGGTAGATAATCTCTAAGGTCCTTTCCAACCTGACCCATTCTAAAATTCTATGATTCCATGGTGATTGTTATAAGTAAGGTTGCTAACCTCACTCTTGAGAGAAATTCTCATTAGAAAACATGTCTCAGCTTAATAAGGTGGTTCCTAGAGAAGTTTAAGGAAATAAGATAGGACTTAAGAATTATATAGAATAACAACAACAACAAAAAAGAAAACAACAAACCCAAACCTTCATTTATTTCCTTTTTTTCTTATTTCTTTTCTCTTTGTAATTAAAAGTTTTCTTTCATGGCAGATGCTTTACAGATGGACAAAGCTCCTGTTTTCCTTCTCATATAACCAAATGCCACCAATCTATTTGTTAAGATATGAATAATTATGCTAATGTTAAGAGTAGGCAGGTGCAGGAGCAAAATATTTTAATATCATTTATGCAAAAAAAACCCCTATATAAAACTTCCAAACCATTGCTTTTATAGCATTTTAAACACTTTTCTTTGAGATTTCTGAATAACACCTGCTGCAGGCAAAAAATAATTTGTTCTTACTACTCCAAGAGGAACATTTGCCGTGGGAACAATGGTTTGAGCCTTTTCTCCAGCACTAATAAATCAAAAACATAAAAAGTACAAGAAGTTTGCTGCTTTGTGGAGGCTGGGAGTGGGAGCTGCACTTCATTTGCACTGGAAGGAAAGATGCAGCCAAACAGCAGGCACTTTGGCTGGAAGGGTAGGATAGGTTGGCTACCTGCAATCTCTTCCTTGGCACAAGAGGCTGTTCAATTACTACCTCAGGAGAAAGGAGATTGCCCAAGTAAGTTTTGTTTTGTTTTGTTTTGTTTTGAATTTTTTTCCCCTCTTCTATCCTTGAAATCTGAGGTTTGTATATCCTTTTGTCAGTCAGGAAATCACATTGCATGGAATGAGTAGATTTATTTTCTAATTTTCTCATCGCTCGGCATCTGCATCACATGCAACGATTACCAAACTTTCCCTCTGAGTTAATTGTTGCTCCAAGCAACATTCATCTAAGCCAAAGGTTCTATAAATTCAGGACCACTGTGCCCATTAGCTGGAATTTTACTGATAATTCCTTAGGATTACTTTATCAGTGCCAAAAGCTATTCACGGGTAGAGATCTAGCTGTGATTTACAATAGGTAGTAATTTATTCCCTAACAACTGAAATGAAATTGAGCTTCTATTTGTTGCATAGTGTGTAGTATGTAGCTCCTATCATATGAATGTGATTTAGAGGATCCAATGATTTCAGCATTTGGTTGCTTGTGCTAATTAACTCAAACCAAGTTTTGTCTTGAAATATAGCCTTTATCAACAGCAAAGGAATATCCTCTAGGTCAGTTTTGGCAGTTTGTGTTTAGCCATACTAACTTGCTATTGCTTGTCCTTTCTTCTGATTAATTGCAGTATTTGTTGAAGCAGTTCTAGTATGTTCTGAGGAGTTGGGAACAGGAGCTGACCCCTTTTTACTGGCAGCCAGTAACAATGACATTTTAGGCACTGGGATTCAAGTTTAGAGAGTTTGCAGAAGAATCAGGAAGAAATGAGCATGGGGTTTTTGTTTGTTCTATCAATAATAAATTTATGAGAGTTTATGAATTTAGAATGTCATAAATTCCTCAATTCCAAATGTAATAACAGAGTATAACAAGAGAAAAATCTGTTTCCTTTGGCAAGGGAAGATCTCTTAGAAACTGTGGAGCTCAGTGCCTTAAGGAAAGCTGAGCACACTGTGGCTGAACTGCTTTGAGGTAGCAGAAGATTGATCAATTTAGTTTGACATAATTAGTCATGTCCCGCTTTTTTTGTCTAACCTCAAACATGACAGAAGCCCAGTTAGATCCTTTCACCCTGGCTTGAAATCAGGATGGGGTATGATGAATTTGGGGAATTTCTGCTCCAGTTTCTTGCAGTCTTCAGTTTTGCAAAGGTAGCAGGAGGAACATAAAGCAAAACTGCAATTAAGTCAGTATTTCTTTTTTGGACACAACAACAGAATCACAGAATAGTATGGGTTGGAAGGGACCTCTGGAGATCATCAAGTCCAACCTACCTGCCAAGGCAGGTTCACCTAGGGGAGGTCACACAGGAACGTGTCCAGTTGGGTTTGGAATGCCTCCAGAGATGGAGACTCCACCACTTCTCTCAGGTGGACAAAACTGTGTAGTGCATTAAGGGTAAATAACCACAATCAGCCACTTAAGTAAACAATCCTGTCTATCCATCATACATCACTAAAAATATCTCAGTGTCCCAGGCTCAGGAAAATGTAGGTTGGTTAATTGCTGTATTCATTAGAGTTTAGTCAGTGTACCCTAAGGAAGAATTTGTGCTGTGTTTGCCACTTTTCCAAAGTAACTAACAGCAGGACAAGAGATAAAGGCCTCCATCTGTGCCAGGGGAGGTTTAGGTTGGATGTTAGGAAGAATTTCTTTGATGAAAGAGTGGTGAGACATTGGAACAGGCTGCCTAGGGAGGTGGTGGAGTCATCATCCCTGCAGGTATTCAACAATGAGTACCTGTGGCGCTTCAGGACGTGGTCTAGTCATCATGGAGATGTTGAGCAGAAGGCTGCACTCGATCTTAGAGGTCTTGCCCAACATTAGTGATTCTAGAGTTCTGTGAAATAACTGAAATGTTCTTTTGAAACTTTGTGGGCTGAAAACCCTCCCTGTTTACTGTGCCAGTACGACTGCATTTTGAAATAACTTCTACTGTGAGACATATGTGAACCCTTATGTTAACCTCATGGCAACAACGGTGAGCTGTATGATAAACAGCCTGCTTATCTATTGCCATTCAAATAACAAAGAACAAAATGAGTAGGAAGCTGGAGAAGTTCTGTAGCACTTCATCATTTTGGCAGAGATATTTTTCCAATGTTCTGTGATACATTTTTCCTGTATTTTTACGAGGTCTGCATATTTTACCTAGCATTTGTTCAGCCATTTTAAGTGGCAAGTTTATTCACCTGTATGATCTTCCCCACTATATACATGTTTGAAAATAACTTGTCTGCAATGTACAGGTTTGGTTTTGTTCTCCCTTGTTTGAAATTTAAATAACAGAATTGATCCCAGGATAATTTTCCATATATTCCAGATAATCAATTAGGTCACTTAGTAAATATCCCAGAGGGTTTTCCATATGGATATTGTTTCTGGGTACTATCACCTCTAAAATGTTTTGTCTTTCAATTCTTTTGGTATCATATATTGGTAAGGATCTGCAATATCTGTGGAAGTGTGTTGATTGTTTTAATTTTATTTTTTTTCTGGTTATGGTGACATTCTTTCATAAGAGCTGAAATTTGTAATAAGCATTGTGTAGAAACTGAAGAGAGACTGAGATGCTGTGTTTCATCTCACCCAAAGCTAGGATAGTGCTGAAAATGTAACCATTTCTAATGTTAATTATACTTATGTCTCAGATTCTTTAAAGGGGCTAAAGAAAAAAGTTGCATTTTAGTGGATTTGCTACTGTGTAATTCTCAAATGTGAGTTACAGTGAGCTACAGTTTATGGCAATAAAAATAAAGTTATTTGGGAGCAGATTTAGGAAGAAGTTCTTCACAGAAAGAGTAACTGACCATTGGAATGGGCTGCCCAGGGAGGTGGTGGAGTCACCATCACTGGAGGTGTCTAGGCAGAGACTGGATGGGGTGCTTGGTGCCATGGGATAGTTGACTAGATGGTGTTGGGTGATAGGTTGGACTTGATGATCTCAAAGGTCTTTTCCAACCTGGTCTGGTCTAGTCTATTCTGCTCTGTTCTATTCTGCTTCACTTTACATAAGAACCTTTGCATACAGAAAGAAGAAAGACTTGAGTTACTCTGAACAGATTTTTGTGTGATTATAGTTCTCTAAAGTAATCCTAAACAGTATAGATCATACTGTGCAGAGTGGTGAGTCAGTGCTGGTATCTTCTGGGAAAGATAGAGAGTTTATTGTCATGTGTTATGCTGCATTTCAGTTGCTTTTCTCTGCTTTAAATAGGAAGCTTCCACTGAATTACATAGGATTTATTTCTTTGAGATTTCCAGATAAAAGCACCAACTTTAAAAAGAACTCAGGGCTTTCACTGAGATTTAAGAAATATCCAGCTTTTGTCCACTGCTGCTAATCTTCCAAAATAAAAAGCACAATTATAGCCACTACCGAATGCTAAGACTTTTCATAACAAGAAAACAAGCAAATGGAAAACCCCAAGCCATAGTTCTTGCCATCTCACATTTCCTCTGCTTTGTTGGTACTTGCTCTTTTAGTGCCCTCCTGCTTTGAGTTCTTAACATTTCTGTTTAATGATCTTACTTATAAAATCCCCACTCTGGCAATTTGAAAACAAGTTTTAGCGATAAATTCTTTTTAAAGACTAAGTGTTCAATGAAATATGTAACCAGATGCTATTCCTATGCCTCCTTAGGCATCTGCCTTTGTTTTACCTCAGCCACTGGGGATACTCTTTTTCCCATCTCACTTTTATTCAATTCTATCAACTATTCACATTTTACAACCCTTACTTTCAGTTCATCCCATGCTTAGTTTATTGTATCCTGATGCATATAAATATTCCTCATAAGGCTTTGCTGTAATCAGAATAAAAATACCTATTAAAATTCTACTAATAGAACTATTGCAGTAATTATTAATGTAATTTTTTACTCTCTGTTCACACTTAAGCTGAAATATATTTAAGAAACAAGTGCCACTAGCACTCGTGCATCTTTGCAGAATCAGAGAATGACCTCTGGAGATCATCTAGTCCAACCTCACTGCAAACACAGGCACACCTAGAGCAGGTTTCACAGAAACCTGTCCAGGTGGGTTTTGAAGATCTCCAGAGATGACTCCACAGCCCCTATGAGCAGTCTCCTTCCAGTGCTCCCTCATCCTCAAAGTAAAGAAGTTTTGCTATATATTCAGGTGGAATTTCCTGTGCTCTGGTTCGTACCTGTTGCCCCACATCCTATCATTGGCCACCACTGAAAAACACCTAGCCTCATCGTCATGACCTCTATCTTTTAGGTGTGTATATATATAACAAAGTTGATGAGGGGTTTGAAGCACAAGCCCTATGAGGAGAGGCTGAGGGAGCTGGGGTTGCTTAGCCTGGAGAAGAGGAGGCTCAGGGGAGACCTTATTGCTCTCTACAACTACCTGAAGGGAGGTTGCAGCCAGGTGGGGGTTGGTCTCTTCTCCTAGACAACCAGCACCGGAACAAGAGTTGCAAGCTGTGCCAGGGGAGGTTCAGACTGGATGTTAGGAAGAAATTCTTCACAGAGAGAGTGATTACCCATTGGAAAGTGCTGCCCAGGGAGGTGGTGGTGTCACCATCATTGGAGGTGTTTAGGAGGAGATTTGATAGGGTGCTTAGTTGATTCGGTGGTGTTGGATGATCACAGTATCACCAAGGTTGGAAGAGACCTCAAAGATCAAGTCCAATCTGTCACCACCGACTTCATGACTAGAACATGGCACCAAGTGCCACGTCCAATCCCCTCTTGAACACCTCCAGGGACGGTGATTCCACCGCCTCCCTGGGCAGCACATTCCAATGACGAACGACTCTCTTGGTGAAGAACTTTCTCCTCACCTCAAGCCTAAACTTCCCCTGGTGCAGCTTGAGACTGTGTCCTCTTGTTCTGGTGCTGGTTGCCTGAGAGAAGATACCAACTCCCTCCTGGCTACAACCCCCCTTCAGGTAGCTGTAGACAGCAATGTGGTCTCCCCTGAGCCTCCTCTTCTCCAGGCTAAACAATCCCAGGTCCCTCAGCCTCTCCTCATAGGGCTTGTACTCAAGGCCTCTCACCAGCCTTGTTGCCCTTCTCTGGACACGTTCACATGATGGATTGGATGCGATGATCTTGAAAGCAATTTCCAACCTGTTCCATTCCATTCCATTCCATATATGTGTGTGTGTTTAATCATCCCCTTTCTTCCTGTTCAGTTCTGCAGCTGTAGAGAGGGTAGTGGTCAGCTGAGCTCTTTTTCCACACAGCAGGTGTAGCTAGAAACAAACAACAAAACACAAACCCAAAGCAAACAAAAAAATAAGAGGAGGCAACACTCAAAACTCATATGGGAAAGGTAGGTATTGGAACCTCTGGGTGATCTTCCTTTCCCTTGAATTCTCTCCTTGCTGTCCTTCATAGCTATCTTTCAAAGCCAAGACAGTAATGCATCTGTGTGCAGTATTAAAATCAGAATTGTTTCTGTTGAAAGAGACCTCTAAGATCATCAAGTCCAGTCATTAGCCTAATACCACCATGGCCTATAACTGTGTCCCCAGGTGCCATGTCCATACATTTCTTGAACACCTTCAGGGAGAGTGAATTCATCACCTTTCTGGGCAGCCTGTTTCAATGCCTGACAAATCTGGTAACTGTTCTGCTGCTTGCCTTAGAAAACAGCACTGGTGTAAAGAAAAGTGCACCTGTGTACACCATGGACAGATTTGAGTTAGATTCAAGTTTTTCCCATAGTGTGTGTGTGTGGGGAGGAAGCAGAAGCTCCTCATCTTTTCATAAACATTTAAATGAGCATGGAAGAAATGCAGATTTTCTTCAGCCTGAGTAAAGGGAATGCAATATGCAGCGTTTAGCCAATATCTCATCAAAGAGAATTCAATAAAAGGTTAACTTCTACATTCATTTCAACTCATGAACAAAAGTGAAGAGCCTTTTCTGTTAATCCCCTTCCTGCTGCATAGGGGCTTTCTGATAAGCAGAGGAATTTTTGTCCAGATGTTACACAGGATCCTGGAGTAAAACAAGCTTGGATCATTTCCCCAGTTGGGCTGGTTTTGTAGTTTCAGAAACAGCTTGAATATGTTTTGTAAAAGTGCAGGATCACCTGAAAAGCTGTATCATCATGATTTAGAGGTTTTAAAAAACATCCCTGTTGTTCAATCATAAAACTTCATAACAAGAGTTTAATGTGCAATTTCAGTGTTATGTTGGTTTTCATGGAAATTTTCTTGTCTTTTTAAGAGACTCTTTGAGACTTTACAAGAGGTCTCATCAAGACCTGCATCAAGAATAGTGTGGCCAGCAGGAGCAAGGAAGTCATTCTGCCCCTGTACTCAGCACTGGTTAGGCCACACCTTGAGTACTGTGTCCAGTTCTGAGCACACTGCAGCACCTCAGTGTCCTTCTTGTAGTGGGGGACCCACAACTGAACACAGTATACCAGGTGCAGCCTCACCAGTGCCCAGTACAGGGGCATGATCACTTCTCTGCTCCTGCTGGCCACACTCTTTCTGATGTGGGCTGTAGGCTTTTTTGAGGGTTGGCTTTGTCCCAAGAGAGGATTCAATTAATGAGACAGAGAATCATAGACTGTTCTAACTACCCTGAAGTGAACCAGGACATTCCCGACTAGGTCAGGTTGTTCATCATGAATGTCTCCAGGGGTGGAACCACCATCATCTCCCTTGGCAATCTGCTCCAGTTTTGACCACCCTAATAGTAAAGAATTCCTCCAAATGTGCAATCTAAATCCAACCTTCTGTAGTTTAAAACCATGTCCTAGTGCTGTATGCCCTTATAAAAAATCCCTCCCCAGACTTTCTTGTAGGCTCACCTTCAGGCACTGGAAGGCTGTCCTAAGGTCTTGCTGGAACTTTCTCTTCTCCAGACTACACAGACTTAATTCCCTCAGCCTGTTTAAGTCACTCAGCTGTCTCTTCCATTTTCAAAATACTTACTATACAATCCCTTGTTTATGTGTCATTTAAAAGTGAAGATTTTTCTGCTCTTTCTGTGAGCAGGAGAGAATGAGTAATGTCACTTCAAAGTGAGCTGTGAGTGACACAATGCATGAATGTAAAGTGAAAATTGGATTTAATTATTTTTTTTTCTCCTCTTCATTTTTACCTTGGTTACAAGCTACAATTTGTTTCTCTCTTACCATAATTACAGAAATTAGTAGGATTGTTTTGCTGAATTTTGTTTAAACCCAGAACATAGTATGGGGGGGAAGGAGGGAAGTTGATTTAAAAATAATCAGGAAAAAGAAGGAATATAATCAGCCTGCTGGAGTTTGAGACATCTCAGAAAACAAACCTGTTATAATTTTTGAAGAAAATATTACTATAGCGCTTAGAATATTTTGGTGCTGCCTGGAGGGTAAGCAGAGCATGAGTTATGGCTCCAAAAAGGAAACAGCTGTGTCTTCTTTGTTTGTTTGTTTTCATGGATGCCAGATCAAGCATTTTGGCTTGATAATCCTACTGCTAAAAATGCTGAGGAATAACTGAGGGAACAATTTACAAGGGCTTAGTGAAATATTATTTATTGTATTACTGTACTGAGTCCTACTATTGTAATAGGACTCACTTGCTTTTTCAAGGCTTAGTCTTCCCATATAGAATCATAGAATTGTTAGGCTTGGAAGGGACCTCAAGGATCAGCTAGTTCCAACCCCCCTGCCATGGTTATAATAGCTATAATATATCTCTCATATAATAAGAGCAAAGAAATAGCATTTCCTGATCCCTTTTAGCATACACTCTTTTCCTGCAAGGCAAACACACAGCAAGCTGCACTGGTCTTTTGCAAAACTGGCTAGTAAAAAATTATGCTGGTTTAGGATGAATCACACTCTCAAAGGAAGGCCAATGTGCTCTGTTTTGTGGAGGCTGTTATTCCAAAGCCCTTATACTTCACAGTACATAAATTAGGAGATCCAGTTATATAATTGCATATTTGAGTTCTCTGGTTTTTGTGAGTTTTCTGTTCTTTGTAAGTATTCTGTAGTTATTTCTTGCAGTTAAATAGAGAACAATTCACGAGGCCTGGAAATCTAGAATGTTCTGTGGCATCTTCTGCTTTTCTCATCAAAGAGATCTTTAACTTCTCTTCAATGAAAATGGTAATGTTTGGTGTAATATTTTAATAGAGTAATTGCAAAAGTTACAACATTTTAGCCTAATTTCCTATTTCTTGACAATAAAAGAACAAACCAAAAACCCTTTGACTGTTAGAATAGAATAGAATTAACCAGGTTGGAAAAGACCTTTGAGATCATCGAGTCCAACCTATTACCCAACACCATCTAATCAACTAAACCATGGCACAAAGCACCCCATACAGTCTCTTCCTGAACACCTCCAGTGATGGTGACTCCATCACCTCCCCAGGCAGCCCATTCCAATGGCCAATCTCTCTTTCTGTGAAGAACTTCTTCCTAACATCCAGCCTGAATCTCCCCTGGTGCAGCTTGGGACTGTGTCTTCTTGTTCTGGTGCTGGTTGACTGGGAGAAGAGATCAAACCCACCTGGCTACAACCTCCCTTCAGGTAGTTGTAGAGAGCAATAAGGTCTCCCCTGAGCCTCCTCTTCTCCCGACTAAGCAACCCCAGCTCCCTCAGCCTCTCCTCATAGGGCTTGTGCTCCAAACCCCTCACCAGCTGCCCCTTCCAGCTTCTAGCAGTCTGTGATTCTGTGAATGTTAAGCTTTGCACCTAAGAGTTCTCATTCATAAGGGAGAGACAATAGCAATTATTTCATGTAGCTTATGGGTTTTGAGATGACTTCAGTCTCAGATATGGCTGTGCACCATTTCAGCTTCTTTGGTGAAAGCTGACTTTCATGACTTTGAAAGTGGATCAATGTTTTCCAAGGACCATCTTTCTAGACCAGCAATAATGCAGCTGAGAGCAGCAGGACTCTTGCACCTTGCTTCTTTAAAAGATTATATTTTGGAGACATTTTGCATAGTCAGACCAACATCCACCATTCTTGTTCCCCCCATTATATTTCATGTTCAATAAACAGTATATTTCTATAGAGCTCCTTTGGCAGGTTGATTAGAGTTATCACTGCAGGACTACACTAATAGCTGGTATTTCATATTTCAAACTATAATACATTAAAGAGCTTGCATTTTCAAGCAAACAGCCCTGCCACTTAACTAGTATAAATAACAAGCCCTGCTGTGATCTGAACAGTGTGTATTCAGCAAAGGTCCCCCTCTTGGCAGACTTTCCCTAGCATTTCCACTAATGCTGGGGGATTTAGGCTTGGTATTTTCAGCTGCATGCTTTTAAAAAGGAAGTTTCCAGCTCATTTTTTTCCTCTCTCTATTGTAAAGCTGTTACATTAAACATTTAAATACAGCAATTTATTATATGGTGTATTAATTCATATTTAATCCTTAGTAATAGAATTGCTTTGCCCCAACAGTACTGAAAGGACTCCTCAGCTGTGCGGTTTGGGTCTTTCTTCGACATTTCATTTAAAACTAACCATCAAAAAGCTCAGCAACACAATTAGATGCCTGCTCCCACTTTGCATTTTCCTTAAACTTCAGGAAAACTCCCACCAAATTCAGGCCCATATCCTGATTCATGTGTTACACAAGGAGGAATTCACCACATATTGTTGTCTTAGGAACTCAGAAATTCTGCATTCTGGAAAACGACGCAGTTGAACAGATGCCTCCCTTATGGGAGCATATTATTTTTAAGATTCAACTGCAAGCACTCGTAAAAATGTGAATTTCACAGAATCACAGAACACCAGGTTGGAAGAGACCCCAAGGATCATTTGGTCCAACCACTCAACATAGTAGTCTAGCTAAAATGAGATGGCCCAGAACCTTGTCATACTGAGTCTTAAAATTATTCAGTGTATGGGAATCCTCTGCTTCACTTGGGAGATGATTTCAGTGTCTGACTCTTCTCATGGTGAAACGTTCATTTGATTCTAAAAGTTTCCAAATCTAGTGAAGACTTTCATGCTTAATCAAACACTGATCAGGCCACATCTTGAGTACTGTGTGCAGTTATGTGCCCCTCAGTTTAGGAAAGATGTTGAGTTGCTGGAATGTGTCTAGAGAAGGGCAACAAAGATGGGGAGGGGTTTGGAGCACAGCCCTGTGAGGAGAGGCGGAGGGAGCTGGGGCTGCTTAGCCTGGAGGAGAGGAGGCTCAGGGGAGACCTTATTGCTATTTGCAACTACCTGTAGCCAGGTGGGGGTTGGTCTCTTCTCCCAGGCAACCAGCACCAGAACAAGAGGACACAGTCTCAAGCTGCACCAGGGGAGGTCCAGAGTGGATGCTAGGATGAAGATCCTTTGCACAAGCAGGACACGTCTGGATAGCTTTTGAATAGCTCCAAGAGTAGAAATGCCATTACTTCTTTGGACAGACTGATCCTGTGCTTAGTCAAAGCTAAGTCATTCACATTTTTTTTGTTTGCTTCAGTCTAAATCCAGATATTGTTGTGTTTAGAGCTTTCATATCATGCTTGCAGCTGCTTGTTGACTTCACGGTTGATGTTTCAGAGATTATTAGGTATAATTCTAATAATGTCAATTAGTCATTGGTGCTATCATGTTTGAACATACAACAATTACAATTACAACTGCATCTTACAGTGTAGCTATCCATTTAGATTCTTCTGGTACCCTTTGTGTTTAGATACAGGAATAGATGGCAGATCTGGAACCACATTTGTCTTTTGGTCTTTTGTCTTTTGTTTTGTGGTACTGTAGACACCTT
The DNA here is from genome assembly GCF_014839835.1 of Dryobates pubescens. Classification (NCBI taxonomy): domain Eukaryota; kingdom Metazoa; phylum Chordata; class Aves; order Piciformes; family Picidae; genus Dryobates; species Dryobates pubescens. The sequence continues at coordinate 8,250,226 of NC_071630.1, forward strand.
TGGCATAAGTTTACAATGCCATAGTGTTGCCTTTTCACCATTTTGCCAAAAATGGTGTCAGAAGGTGGCAATCCATTCACAGTGCAGTACAATCTAATCAGTACAATCTAATCATATCTTCAGTCATTTGGGCTACCAGGTCTTTGCTTTGACTATGTGTTAGCTAGTCTTTCTCTGGCAAGTGGAGTGCTCATTTTCAGATTGCACTTGTTTTCTCTTGCACTAAGCTAGAAATCTTCGTGCCCTCTCCTTGTTGTAACTGGGTGTCACGTGAATTGTCTGTGTGCTGACTTAAAGTTTTCTCCAGTGTGCATTATTTTTATAGGGTATAAGCATACTTTGAGTTGTATAAGATGGAGACATTTTTCTCTATCAGGTGTTCAGTACAGAAAAAGAGGGGAAAATTGAGTGTCCTTCAGGGAGGGCAGGGGGTGGGTGGAATTACTGGAACCATTTTAATCCTAATTGCTTCCTAGAAGTACTGGTGTATCTATAATGATAGATCTAACATGATTGGATACAACAACAATAAAATAAGTAATTCCTATCGCATAAGGCTGGCAGTAGTTTTGAGGTCATTTTCTGCAAGTTGATCAATAAGAAGTTCACAATATATAATCCACACTGGATTTATTCCTGCAATACATCTTAACTTCCAGTGTAGCAGTGGTTAATTGCTAATCCATATTCATTGAACAGAACAAACGAGGATGGCAACAGCAGATGCTTCATGTAGCATCACATCAAACGTGTAACTTCTGAGCTCAGCTTGTTGTTCCAATTACTTGTGTTTGTGCATCTTCTGTCCCCATGACTTCTGGAAGTCTTTAGGGATTATCACAGAATTTGACTCTCTACAGTTGATGCTTTTGTTGACAATGGCTGGGATTTGCAGAGACATTAATTAGACCTCTTGAGTTGTATGTATGTCCATGATTTTAGTTATTGTTGAGCATAGTGTACTTGAATTTTGGAAGGCTCTGTTCTAGCAATTGCTTCTGCAGAATACCCTTTGAAAATCTCAATTTCTTTCATCTGTAATGTATTAAACTTCTAGTTGAAACTCCTGGGTTGTTCTTGGCATAGCATACATTTCATTTTAAGGCTCACCTTTGAGCACAGCGTGTGAGGTGTTATCACACTGTTTTTAGGGTTTAATCGAAAGCCCATTGAGTTAGAAAAAGGGGGAAAAGAAGCCTTTCTTTGACTAGTCAGCTTTGGCTGATGGTCCTGGTCTTCTCCCCCATGTGTATTACAGACTGATCCCAGTTGGATACGGTTTTATCAAGTATTTGCCAAGTAGTGTTTTTATTTTGGCAAATAGAACACTCATCAGATACAGGAATACATGAACCATTTTCTGAATTATCTTCTGTTTGCTGTTGCTTGATTTGTAACAGAAAGGACATTATTTTAGTTTTCTACTTGTCAATGACTTGAGCTTTTAATAGATGAGGAACAAGAAATCGATCATATTAATCCATAAGCAAATAGCAAATACTCTTATCATTATAGAAATGGTTTTCCTCTGAAGAAAACTAATTTATTTCCATGAGCTACATTCTCCAGAATTTACTAACAACATAAAAAAACAACCCCTCACACTAATTTATATGAATTTGTGGCTCTCCAATACTCATCATGTTTGCAATCCATATGTTGAACTATTCAGCTTCCATCTCATCAGTACTTCTTTCCATTAGTGGAAACGGAATTAAACACTGTTAATTGAATTTAATCCATTGAACACGTGTAAAATGAATCCATTAGAATAGATTTAAAATAAAATATGACATAAGCTAGCATTTATGGTTAAAACTCAAGTTTTTATTCCAAAAAACCTAGAGTCCTTCTTCAGACAAAGAGATGAAGAGGAGGTGATTTGTAAGGAAAATTGAATGTTGTGGCTGGGAGATTAGCTTTAAGAATGAGATGTTTAAAAATAAAACAATGCATTCTCTTCTTGAGTTTAAAAAAACCAAACATTTTTCTGGTGGAAATGGTTCTTAGGTGATCTTTCTCCTGCTACTCTACTGTGTCTTAAGTTTAAGAAAGTTTTGTTTCTTTCTATGACAGCAATTACCTAATATTTTTGAGGATCACAATGTATTTGTATAGTCTGATAAAGAATTAATATTAACCACCACATACTGTCATCACAAGGGAAATTGCCATGTCCAAACTTGAATTTAGTACTTAGTTTGGTATGCAGGATTATTCCATAAATATGCTAGCTCATGCCTAAATTGCATTTTTGTTTATGAATCACACATAATATCTTCCCTGAGCTGGATATAAAGCAAATCTGGAAACAAAAGTTAACCAGACTTCATTGTATTAAGCACTTGGACTAAGGTAATAGGAAGTAGAGTTATGTATCTCATCCACATGGGGAAGATGTTGGGAGTGCAAGTGGCCAGACCCTACTGAGAAAGGACTCCCACAGAAGGTCATCTTGCCTTTGTTTTCAGGATGTGTGAGAAGGTCCACAGGTCACTAGTCAATTCTTTGTCAGGAAAGACTTTAGAAGGTTTGAGTAAGGACAGATTTAAAGAATAGGGCAATCTACAGTTCATGACTGTAGTACCACATATCTTACGTGTCTTAGCCCTTACCTTACAGAGTGCAGCAAAAGCATCTACTTTGTACTACAAATGCTGGGTCAAGATGCAATTTCCACAGGTGACATGGATTGCAATTAGGGTGGTTACATTCCTTTTATGCATTTCTTGTCATGCAATTTAGATTGGATATTAGGGGGAAATTCTTTGCTGCAAGAGTGGTCAGGTATTGGAACAGATGCCCAGAGAGGTGGTGGAGTCACCATCCCTGGAGGTGCTCAAGAAATGTGTGGATGTGGCACTTGGGGACATGGTTTCATGGCCATGGTGTGGTCTTAGGTTGACCATTGAACTCAATGATCTTAGAGGTTGTTTCTAACTGAAACAATTCTGTGATTCCTTCATTCAAATATTCCCTTTTGTTTTTTAATGTCTATGCTGTTAGAAGATATGGAGCCTGTAAAAATGGAAAACAGAAATGACAAAATTACAGAAGGCTAAAAATGTTTATATGACAGAGCCCTGATAACTTTCTTGGAATATATATGAACCACGTACTGCCTTACCTGGTTTGTTGTGTTCTGCACCACCTATGAACTTTACAGTATCACAGTGTCACTAAGGTTGGAAGAGACCTCGAGGATCATCGAGTCCAACCTGTCTCCACAGACCTCATGACTAGACCATGGTACCAAGTGCCACGTCCAATCCCCTCTTGAACACCTCCAGGGATGGTGACTCCACCATCTCCCTGGGCAGCACATTCCAATGACGAACGACTCTCTCGGTGAAGAACTTTCTCCTCACCTTGAGTCTAAACCTCCCCTGGTGCAGCTTGAGACCAATACAATATGCATTAGTTCTTAGGGAAATGATGAGAACAGAAAGTACCACAAAACTGATCCATACCTCCATAAAACTACTATCGAGTGTCACTAAAAGTGACAGAATAATACATTTGATATAGTCTATTGGAAGGTTTGTTGTATAGCTTCTGAATGACTGTATTTGAGAGAAAACTACTATTAGATTAGGTAGTTTTTATTACCAACATTAGCAAGATTCCCTTGAAAACTGTCGGCAACATCTACTCTTCTTGGTGCTTCTCTGGTGCATTAGTTTTCATATGACACTGAACAAGCCAAACTTTGATCTTTCAATTTTCAGACTTGCAAGGTGCTCTTTATCTATTTTTCTTGCATTGAGGCATAAAAAGTGGTTTCAGTTTAGCTGAGTGATGTGCTTTGATGCCAGCCTCTGCCCTCCTGAAATTCTGGTATCTTTACCTTCAGAATCAAGTCCGTGCTAAATGCTCCAGGGAAGAGCAGAAAAACACCGTAGCCAGGCTTTCATAATCCCTTCTGTGATGTGATAATATCAATAATAGAGTGATAAAGGTCTGTATGTTTGGCCTTGCCCTTTTTCTGTCCACTAGTGCCAAAATTCCTTTTCTTTTTCATTTTTTTTTTTCCCCACAGTAGCTTCTTGCTTGTTCCTAATCTTTGGTGGTGGTGGGTTTTGTGTGTGTGTGTTTTGTTGTTGGGATTTTTGTTGTTGCTGTTTGGTTTTTGTTTTCCAAACTAAAGATAAAGAATTGAGTCCTGGGCATATCAGACATTATGTCTATCAAAATGGAATATATTCTTTGCTCTTGTCTTGCTCAGAAGACACATTCGTAATGCCATTAAACCCAGCACACACAACAGAGCGTGTGACCTGCATGCAAATTCTCCAATATGAATTAAGAATACAATCAACACTTTGGAGGCTCTGCAAATTAAAAAGTGTAAACTGTCTTCAGATTTTGGCAAAACATTTGTAATGAATTGGGCCCTTGACTTTACTTTGAGACGTTTCTACGTTAAAGAGGTTGCATTTTTATTTATAGCTACTCAGTGGAGTTCAGCGAGATGATTCTGCTAAGGGGTGAAAAAAAACCAAGGTGTTAATGGGTTACTAAATACTTACAATGAGCTTTGTAAACAAGTGTTTGCCTGATTAATTCTATGGGCAGGAACAAGTACCTTGGTATTTTTTGGTCTGAACCTTCATCTGTGTTGAATGCAATGAAAAACAACTGTCAAAAGGGCGTGTATTTGGTATAAAGGTTACAGATTTCTGCTTGTAAAGGAAGTCTTTATATCAGGTCCACACATTAACCAAGATAAGGGTTTTAAGAGTTTCTTTTTCTCATTTTGTCAAGGAAAACACAATTAATTTAGTATGCTCCAAATCCACCTTTTCTTACTCCTGCATTTCTTTCCTTTTCCAATGGGCCAACTGAATAAGCATGCATCTTATGAATGCATGCTTGCTCAGGAGGCAATGAAGGATCGTGTAGGATCTTGTTGGCAGAAATACTTACTGTTTGTGAACACTTTTTTTCAGTCTTCGCTATATCCTTGGTCACTTTGATGTGTGATACATTCAAAACTAGAGTAAGAAGCTACAAGTCTCCAAACTAAGTCTCAAAACTACAATAAACATTCTCAAAATGACAAAATCTCAAAAGTGCAAAGGGGAAGGATTACTTCAGTCTCTGCCCTACCTATGACTGAAATCAGTGTTTTATAAATAGTCTGTTGTTTTGAAGCCCCAGGATTTGTGCTTGTTCGTGTCCTTACCCTAAACTCTTTTGTCTCAGCTCTTTGTACTGAGCTTTCCCTGCTTCACCCATCTCTGCTCACCTTTTCAGAGCTGCCAGCCCACCCTCCCCAGGCTGCTCTGCCCGACCCCTGTTTTCTACGGTCAGCAGATTTTCTTTCTCCTTGCATGTTGTTTCTCTGGGGTCACTGACTAAATAAATCAAACAAAAGTGGTCTGGTATTGATCTTTTTAGCATGCTGTTAGTATTTTCCCCTCTGCTCTGAAGTGAATTCTTTCATAAGCACTTGTCTTTAATAACCAAGCCAGTCCATTACCCACTCAAGCAGCTCAGCAGTGCCGATATTATAATCATTCCCCTTACACACAACATTGTATCAGATTACTCAAAGATCAAGTGAAACACATCTATGACTTTCTCTCCCTTACTGGTTTTGTCCTTGTTGTATGACCGAGAGATAAGTCCCTCCTCAAACAAATCCTTGAAACCTCTGTGATTTCTTAGCGGATTTGTTTTTAAACTCAAAGCAAGATAAATAAAGATTTGTTCCTTTCACTGGGCATTGGGTAGCTTTCTTTTTCTCTTGTAAGTGATCTTTTGCTTAGTTCATAGAATGTTCATGAAAAGAATTTGTTTATTTATTCTTTGAATGAATTAAAATAGCAGGGAAGGAGCATCAGTTTCTGTGGCTTAGAGGCACTAGCTAGGAAAGAAAAGCTATTGCTGTGGGATTCAGATTTGTGCTGCAAAGCTAAACCCACACCTTTTGGGGGTGTATTCCTTCTGCTAGTAGGAAAAGAAACCAAAAACTTGTAGCAGTTCTTCTATGTGACTATAGTAGGCTTGGATTTGACCTTTGAAATAAGGATGGAGGCCTATTACATAAATGTATGATTTATTTAAGAAATGTTGTCCTTACTTTAAGGATCACTTGTCCTTACTTTCAGAAATCAAAACACTTTCAGTTAGAGTATAGAAAGCTGAGCACTGACATCTGTTGGAATTGTGGTATGTCTGCTGGTGACTGCATGGGGGAAAAAGGATTTACCTTCAAGCTTGTGTTGCAAGATATCTGCTGAACAGAATGTTCTGATGGTATCTCTGAACATATTTCTCTGTGACTGTTACATAGCTTTGTAGTCAGCTGGATTACAATGAACTATATGGGAAAGAAAAATTGCATGCAAGTATGTTAATGGTTGTTGAGCATTAATAGAATAGATTCTATTCTATTAGTAAACCAGGTTGGAAGAGACCTCTGAGATCATAGTGTCCTACCTATCATCCAACACTATCTAATCAATTAAACCATGGCACCAATCACCCAATCAAGTCTCCTCCTAAACATCTCCAGTGACGGCAACTCCACCACCACCCGGGCAGCACATTCCAATGGCCAGTCTCTCTTTCTGTGAAGAATTTCTTCCTAACATGCAGCTTAAACCTCCCCTGGCACAGCTTGAGACTGTGTCTTCTTGTTCTGGTGCTGGTTGCCTGGGAGAAGAGACCAACCCTCACCTGGCTACAACCTCCCTTCAGGTAGTTGCAGACAACAATAAGGTCTGCCCTGAGCTTCCTCTTCTCCCGACTAAGCAACCCCAGCTCCCTCAGCCTCTCCTCAGAGGGCTTGTGCTCCAAACCTTTCACCAGCTTTTTGCCCTCCTCTGGACATGTTCCAGCAACTCAACATTGCTAGCTACAAATTTAAGGTTTTGTGAAAGACTAAGGATAGTATAATATTGGCTACAATAGCCTTAAATTCTTTTTCTTAGCCTCCCTTTTGTGTTCTTTTTATTTCACTGTGGTTGATTCTGTGAAATGAAGATATTTTCTGTGTGCTGTACCAAATCAAATCATATTACGGAAAACAGAATACAGTTAAATGAGAGTTAAATTACTCCAAAATGACAAAGAAATGTTCAGCCATAAAATGTGTTGTGAGACTAACATAGTCTTCCAAGTCAGACTGCTAAAGAAAAATAGATGATTTAGAATAAAATAAAATAAATCTGGGCTTCTGAAACAGAAATGCAGTTGTGATTTTTATGAGGTGGATTCTAGAAGAATCTGGAAGGAGGTCCCTAGTTAGCAACATTTGGAGGAATGAATTTCTAATGGAAACAATCAGAACAATTGTATGAACAAAGAGTCAGTGGTCAGGCTTTCTAGCTCATGAACTTCCATGCCCTGCTTTAGCCAGAGAGTTTGATCCCTGGAGCTCCCCACTCACAATGGCCTCTTTGGGAATGAGCTCTGTGCAGAGCACTGAAGTGGCCCGTGTGTGGTATGTGAGTTGGGCTTTGGAAAGCTCTGGGGTTTTGGCATGTTGCCAAAATTAAGTTTCATAATTGAAATCACAGATGGGAAATCAAGACAAATCCAAATGACATTTCCTGGGACCAGCAAAAAATGTATTTGTTCAGCAATCACAGAAGTACTTTTAAGCCAAAGTCCAAGGCTTTGCCCAGTTTTAAATATCCTGATGTAGAAAATTAAATTTTAAAATGTTCTACAATGTGAAGCATTAGGTAGCTTTCACTTCAACTGCTGTGTCTTCTCATGTTCCCACTTACATCTTAATAGAATGGAATTAACCAGATTGGAAAAGACCTTTAAGATCATCAAGTCCAACCTATCACCCAACACCATCTAATCAACTAAACCATGGCACCAAGCGCCCCATCCAGTCTCTTCCTAAACACTTCCAGTGATGGTGACTCCACCACCTCCCTGGGCAGCACATTCCAATGGCCAATTACTCTTTCTGGGAAGAACTTTCTCCTCAACTCCAGCCTAAACTTCCCCTGGTGCAGCTTGAGACTGTGTCCTCTTGTTCTGGTGCTGGTTGCTTGGGAGAAGAGACCAGCCCCCACCTGGCTACAATCTCCTCCCTTCAGGTAGTTGTAGAGAGCAATAAGGTCTCCCCTGAGCCTCCCCTGAGACTTAGTTTTGGTGCTTTCCCCCCAACAAAAATTTCTCAGGTAAAATTCTTTAAAATCTTGTTTTCTTCTTTGATTTAAATTTTATTCTCTGATGTATTCATTAATAACCATGTGAACACACACACAAAATATCATCTCCAGAAACATGATCAATTCCTGCCCCCCACAACTCTCATCAACTTTTCTCTTCCAGCATTTCTCCTGAATTCTCCTTTTCCACTTCATCAGCAGGAATCAGTTCTTCTAAGGCAAACAAGGTAGTCTGCCTGCTCACTAATCTGCCTTCTGTTTCCCATGGCTGTTGCATAGCCTTTGTCCTACCAGTAAGCCTGGCAGGGACAAACCACTTATCAGCTTTTTCACACTTCTCTGCACTTGCTTCCAAATCACCCTTAATGACCTGGGACTTCCTCCAGCTATCAGGAAAAGCAGTGGGAGAATTTTGCAAAGCACTGCATACCCAGTACATTAAGTCTTAATACTGACCTGTCTTAGGATGATTAAGACAGCAAAACTTGTGCTGAGAATAAAGAATAGCCTGGAGAAGAGGAGTCTGAAGGGAGACCTTATTGCTCTCTACAACTACCTGAAGGGAGGAGGTTGTAGCCAGGTGGCGGTTGGTCTCTTCTCCCAGGCAACCATCATCAGAAGAAGAGGACACAGTGTCAAGCTGCACCAGGGGAAGTTTAGGCTCAAGGTGAGGAGAAAGTTCTTTCCAGAAAGAGTGATTTGTCCTTGGAATGTGCTGCCCAGGGAGGTGGTGGACTCACTGTCCCTGGAGGTGCTCAAAAAGGGATTGGACATGGCACTTGAAGCCATAGTTTAGTTAGTCATGAGGTGTTAGGTGATAGGTTGGACTTGATGATCTCTGAGGTCTTTTCCAGCCTTATTGATTCTATGATTTTAAGTCAAAACCCATTTGTATGAGAAGTGTCAGATGACAGTCTCAGGTATGTCAGTGATCGTGAAAGCAGTAATAGTGGTGAAATAAGGGAGGGGAGAGGGGGAGGAGCCTTTGTTTATTCTGGAATTCACTTTTGCTCATGATGTAAGTTGATGAAAAGATGTACAAGAGCAGTATATAAGTAATTTTATATCTATATAACTAATCATCTGTCATAATATATCAATATAATTAATTTTACATCCTTTTTGCTGTTACTGTATTTCTTCAAAGCAATATGGACATTCTTCCCCTTGAAACCACCACAAACCTGAATAAGATTGATCTCTGATTAGCAAAATACAAGTCTCGTAAATCAATAGTGCAGGACTAATCTATCAGGTTTTGTTTGAAAATCAATAGAGCTACTGTTCGGTGTTTTATGAGCTGCAAAAGCCACATCTTTCATTAAAAAATGTTTTTGTGTTGCAAAGTTGCAACAGTCATCCAGGAAAGCAGGAGCTTTTATAGTAATCAGAAGGAAATAAAGAAAAATTAATCCTTTAAGTAAAGTATTTCTTACCCCTAAAACAACTCCCTCCGAATTTTTCTCAGACCTTTGGTTCAACCGTTGATAGCTCCTGTCAATCAATCCATCATCTTGTGGCCAACCTAGCTGGCAAGCAGTTGTGCTTGCATCTGACACAGATGCTACCCACTTCTATTTGGCTTATGTGAAAAGAATACATTAGGCATCTGCTACGGCATTTGATTGATTTATCATGCAGTGTAAAACTGCTTTAAAACCATCCTAAAATCTTTGGTAGTGTTCTGGGAAGCTCAACTTAGATCCTGATTGTCCTTACTTTTCTGGATTATTTATTGAAAATTAAGCAAACTGGTTTAGGAGTGAAATTTTTATATGTATACTGAAAAGGAATTGTTTTATTATGTGCTCTTTTGTTCCTGGTTAATAAAGATTTAAACAGTGACTTCATGCTGTAAGATGCAACTTCAGGGTAAAAGCAGTGAAAAAAGGTGTAGGCACAGAATCATTTGGCTTTTGAGGTAGTATTAGAAAAGATATGACTGCCTTATTAATTCTTATCTAAGAGAAAATTCAGAGTTCTGAGTCAATAGGACCTCTTTGTTGGTTGAATAAGACTAGCTGTTACTTCTCTGTATTGTAACCAGAAGAAAAAAGCAATAAATTCTTTAGAGAAGCAGGATTCTTATCTTAAGAAAAGCAGTGGCACAAACCCCTTCTATTAAACATTAATGCAAACTTTCTAAATCTTCAGCATTGATGGAAATTGTTGAAATAATACAATTTACTGCAAAAAACCTTGGCAATTTATACTGAGGTTCTGTCTGTCACTAGGTCTATACTAATAGAAAAGCAGTTCAACTGAAGTCAAGTCATGCACTTGGACAAACTTCTGATTAGTTGCCTGTCAAAATCCTATCTAGTACTCTAAAATTTTTGTATGCCTTTTATTCCTGCCAATATGAGAAGTTTTCCATTAATTCTGGAAAATCTCAGTAACTGAACCTAGAGGTGCTGCACTTTGGTCACAACAACCCCATGCAGCGCTACAGACTGGGGTCGGAGAGGCTTGAGAGCAGCCAGCCAGAAAGGGACCTGGGGGTACTGATTGACAGCCAGCTGAACATGAGCCAGCAGTGTGCCCAGGTGGACAAGAAGGCCAATGGCATCCTGGCCTGCATCAAGAATAGTGTGGCCAGCAGGAGCAGGGAAGTCACTCATCACTGGTGAGGCCACACTTTGAGTATTGTGTCCAGTTCTGGGCTCCTCAGTTTAAGAAGGACATTGAGACTCTTGAAGGTGTCCAGAGAAGGGCAACAAGGCTGGGAAGAGGCCTCGAGCACAAGCCCCACGAGGAGAGGCTGAGGGAGCTGGGGTTGTTTAGCCTGGGAAGAAGAGGCTCAGGGGAGACCTTATTGCTCTCTACAACTACCTGAAGGGAGGTTGTAGCCAGGAGGGGGTTGGTCTCTTCTCCCAGGCAACCAGCACCAGAACAAGAGAACACTGTCTCAAGATGTACCAGGGGAGGTTTAGGCTGGAGGTGAGGAGAAAGTTCTTCCCAGAAAGAGTAATTGGCCATTGGAATGTGCTGCCCAGGGAGGTGGTGGAGTAACCATCACTGGAGGTGTTCGAAAGAGGATTGGGAGTAGAACTTGAAGCCATGGTTTAGTAGTCATGAGGTACTGGGTGACAGGTTGGACTTGATGATCTCTGAGGTCTTTTCCAACCTTATTGATTCTATGATTCCATGGTATTTTTTGTCTCAGTGAAAAAAACCATCTGCTGATTTCTTGCTAGACAACTCTTACACTGTTAGGCTGGGGGAAAACAAAACAAAACAAAACCCACAAACAAACATGGAAATACATCCTAAATCAATAGCTTGAGTTTTCAGGAAGTGGTGCCTGTTCCCTTTAAATATCTGCTTCTCAGAAGTGCAAAAAACTAAATTAGGTCAAGCATTAGAATTTTTACACAGTTTTACTGTGAGCACCACATTTAAAGACTTCATTTTTTCCTGGCTGATGAAAAGCCCAAACAAATAAATAAATATTCTTTAAATACTCTGTTAAAATGAATAATGAATCTCTGTTTCAAGGTTTGTTTGAGGTGGGTTTTGTTTTGTTTTTTTTGGCATGGTTTTGATTTGCAAAGCAATTTGCTTTCCTGCTATTTATACTGTAAGTATTTCATCAATGATATAATATTCAAGCAATAGAAAATTTGGAAGAGTATTAGCAGGCTTCTCGAAGAAAATTTTTCAGATGTTAATACTTTTGCCAAATGGCTGCTTCTGTGTTGATGCTTTACACTAAAAATAAGAGCAATTAAATTGTCCCTGAAACTGTTTCCTATCAATATTTTCATAGGCTTTTTCTTTCTTTTTTCTTCTTTCTTCTGAATAATAAGCAATAAAACTACCCCTGCGGTTCTTTTGTCACCACAGATGGGATGCTAGGATCCGATCCAGCCAAAGTAGTGCAACCCTAACAATATTATGGCTTTTTAGCACTTAAAGAAGAACATGCAGTTGTCTTGGACTAGACACATGGTGGTGTATCAATGTGCTGTTTTTCTCCTAGATTTGGAGAGAAGATGATTGCCACTGATCATTTTTAGGGCCAACTCTGGTCATCAACTTCTTTTCCAAAAAGGGATTTAAAAGATTTGTCTGGTGCCAAATTATTTCTAAAGAGATTTCGTTTTAAGGCATTCAATGGATTTCATTAGTAATAAAATGCTTATAAATTTTCAGGATATTGTCATAGAATAGTAGAATGGATGAGGTTGGAAGGGACCTCAGAGATCTAGTGCAACTTCCCTGCCACAGGCAGCAATGCCTGGTGGAGTCACCAGCCTGGCCTTCAACACCCCCAGAGAGGAGGCATTCACAATCTCCCTGGACAACCTACTCTTAAGACCCAGTCTAAACCTGTATCAAACCATTCCCACACCCTTATGAGAAGTCTCTCTTCAGCCTTCCTGTAGAATCCCTTCAGGTATTGGAAGGCAGCAGTGAGGTCCCCCTGGAGTCTTCTGTTCTCTAGGCTGAACAACCTCAGCGCTGTCAGCCTATCCTCATAGCAGAGCTGCTCCAGACATGGTTTAATGGCTGTGGTGGTCTTAGGCTGAAGGCTGGACTCAATGATTTTAGAAGTCTTTTCCAACCAAAATACTTCCGTGATTCTATAAACAAAAGTTAAGACAGTCTTTGTCTTTCTTAAATGCATAATCCTCTATTTGCTTAGTGATGTGAAAAATGAGAATGTGTGATCACTTTTAATCACTAAATGTTGGAGTGAGTTAGGAGTACATTTACAGTGCAGCACATTGGTAGGAACAGGGCAGTCTGACAATTGGTTATGCTGAAGGAACAAATAGACACTTGTGCAGCCTTTCACACTATTAGGGCACACAGATAGTGTGACAGGACATATATCAGAGCCTTCAGATGAAAGATTGGCCAGCTTTTACACCTGACTTTTGGCGATATATTTAATCTAAAAGCTCTCTTTGACATATTGGACAATAGTGAGTTGTTCTTGAGAATTTTAAGTGGAAGAAAGGGAAGCCAAGATAGCTCTGTCACATTCTGAAGAGGTGGTAGAACTTGCTTCAAGCACTCTCAATGGCAGAAGAAAAATAGGAAATATATAAAGGATGTAGTGCATAAGCTCTCTTTCTTAGCTTCAGTCATGTCTTTTGTGTTGATTAATGTCATCTTCTCAATACTTACTTTGTGCTTTAAGTGTATCCTGGCTTCTTTAAATGCTCTCATGAATTTAAAGGGTCAGAGAGGCTGTTTCTGTTCTATTCTCTTACAAACCAAAGTTTTGTTTGTTGGGGTTTTTTTGTTTAATGGATTTTTCCTTGTATGATTCACAGAATCACAGAATGTTAGGGGTTGGAAGGGATCTCAAAAGACCATCCAGTCCAACCCCCTTGCAAGAGCAGGGTCACCTAGAGCAGATCACACAGGAACACTTCCATGTGGGTTTTGAATATCTCCAGAGAGGGAGACTCCACAGCCCCCCTGGGCAGCCTGTTCTAGTTTTCTGTCACCTTCATAGTGAAAAAGTTTTTCCTCATGTTTCCATGGAACTTCCCATTGCCCCTTGTGCTGTCATTTGTCATCACCAGGAAGATGCTGGCTCCATCCTCTTGGCACTCACCCTTTATATATCTATAAACATGAATGAGGTCATCCCTTAGTCTCCTCTTCTCCAGGCTAAACAGACCCAGCTCCCTCAATTTTAATTTGTAAGGAAGGTGTTCCACTCCCTTAATCATCTTTGTGACTCTCAGTACTCTGGACTGGTCAAGGAATTTAAGGCATGGAAAGCTAATTAGCTTCCTCCAATCCAGTCCTCAAATGAGGTATGTCACTTGGACAAAAGGGACATGACGCTACAGAGGAAGAACTGAAAGAGCCAGCAGTGTGCTAACAGGTTCTGTAATACCCCACCTGAGAACTGAGCAAGGCTATTTGCTGCCTTTGAAAAGCTTCAGGAATGAATAATTTTTGTGCTAGTGTGCCACACTCAAGAGACCCTCAGAATTCATCTATTGACAAACGTAGCCTAAGATAGTTATTTCACTTATGGTTCTCCTAATTTCATGATTCTATACTTCAGAAGATAGCTCTCAATAGGTAAACACTGCCAGCAACCAATAAATTTGAAAGAGCAAACAAAAGGTCTGAATGATAATGTTGCCAAGTCGTGTTCCAAAAGCATTTTAGGGAGCACAATTAAACATTGGCAACTATCCTACATATAAGTTTTGGGGTCTGTTTGTTTGTTGCTGGTGGTGGTGGCGTGTGAGTTTTGTTGTTGGGGTTTTTGGTGGGTTGTTTTTATTTTTCAGAATGCAGGCTATCACTTCACCCAACACCCAAACCCATAAGTGAACAGAAGTTCACATATGGGAAACAGTAATTTTCCTAGGTACTACAGTACTCCTGTAGTAAAAATCCTTTTTCAAAGGCTTTTTGTGTTTCTAGTTATGAATTAATTTCTTCTTTTTTTTTTTTTCCTCTTCTAAATGCAAGCAAAACCATGGGAAGAGCATCTCTAATAGCTGATGCTCCCTGACTATTCTTTTTTCCTTGACAGGACTATTGTTTTGGTTGTCTAGCAGCAGAACACTTACTAATTTTGACTTTCAGTAATGCAACTACAAAAGTTATTTTATCACTGAGCTTATGTCATAGGAAGGGTACTGTAAGAAGCTGCTGAGCCACTCAATATCAGGCACCTGTCACTTTCATACATTTATTTGGTGATTGGAATCTGAGCAATAGATTTTTCTCCGGGGAAGGTATTAATGGTACTGAAATCTTTTGACTCAAAAAACTCGGAAGACATATGAGGGTGGTGAGACACTGGAACAGGTTGCCCAGGAAGGTGGTAGAAGCCTCATCCCTGGAGGGTTTTAAGGCCAGGCTGGATGTGGCTCTGAGCCCCCTGATGTAGTGTGAGGTGTCCCTGCCCATGGCAAGGGGGTTGGAATTAGATGATCCTTGAGGTCCCTTCCAACCCTAACAATTCTATGATTCAGCATGGAAAATGTAGATTGCTGTTAGGTCTGAGTAATGAAGAATTGCATGGAAGAAAAACCTCTGAGAATGTGTTAGAATTATCTGCCAGTTCAACAAGTATTTGTTCATAAAACAGTATCACACTTCCTTAATTTGTTAACTGGTGTCAGTGGGGAAAAAAACAGGCACTTCCATGCAGCGATTTTTATTTGCCTTTTTAGGTCCTGTATTAATTAATCTTTGAGGAGTGGTTCTGAACATTTGTGTCTTCCAAACTGTCCTTTAGCACCAGAGGTATTCATGTCCTTGACTCTTTCGGTGCCCTTGAACTCAAATGCTTCTATTGAGGTATTGTTTTGGCAGCAGCATTATCAAGATGCTTGGTTGTCCCTGAATCTGGCGTAAGCAAAGTTAATGTTATCTCAACTTATTGTTTCCTATTGCTCTTCTATTTCCGTCCCGTGTCAATACGTTGTAAAATCATAACATTTCTCCTTTTGTATGCTTCCAAGATTCAAGATGCTCCATTTGTGTTTCAAGTACATGCAATACATGCAGTTTAAGAAAGAAGTTTACTGGTAATAAGAGTAGACTCTGAAGGTCAACCTTATCTTAATAGTCACTTTCACTGCAATATATGGGAAGAAAAGATTTGTAAATTCATCAGCTTTGATTTTCTAGACAAATTAGAATATTGCCTTGCTATTGCCATTAAAATCACTCATAAGAAGCTATTTTTTCAATGCAGTGCATTTTTCCTGTATGAAATATTTGAAAGAGAATATGTATTTACTTTCTGCTATGCTGCTCAACAGTGCTTATAGGTCACTGTAAAGAATTTCAAGGACAGAAAGACTGCAGCTGTCACATAAGCCACCTTTTTCTAGGTAGTTTAATAGAATTTCCCCCACCCCCATGTTTATGTTGTTTTTTTTCTTTTTTTTTTAACCTTGAGGTTTTAGTCCTCCTGCTAATCTGTCTTATTTTTGATTTGAAAAACTCTGAGCTGTCCAACAGACAAGACACTTCTGTGAGAATCAGACATTAGGGATTGGCAGCTCATTTCAGGATTCCAGAGTGTTCAGGCAGAGTCTTTATTTAGGAGGGCATTTAGTATAAAAAGTTAGTATCTCTTCAAAGCAGAAGTCAAATACATTTATCGTGAGAGGCTGAGGGAGCTGGGGTTACTTAGCCTGGAGGAGGCTCAGGGGAGACCTTATTGCCATCTACAACTACCTGAAGGGAGGTTGTAGCCAGATGGGGGTTGGTGTCTTCTCCCAAGCAAACAGAACAAGAGGACACAGTCCTTTTGCTGCACCAGGGGAGGTTTAGGCTGGATGTTAGGAAGAGATTTTTCACAGAAAGAGTGATTAGCCATTGGAATGTGCTGCCCAGAAAGGTGGTGGTGTCACCATCACTAGAGGTGTTTAAGAAGAGACTGGATGGGGTGCTTGGTGCCATGGTTTAGTTGATTAGATGGTGTTGGGTGATAGGATGGACTTGATAAACCAGGTCTTTTCCAACCTGGTTAACTCTGTGTAATTCTATGAAGTTAAAAATACATGATCCTGAAAAACAATCAGCATCTGTCAAAAAGAAAAATTGTGCCACTAAGTATCTAAGAGTAAGCTATTAAAATCTATTTTTAAAAAATCTCAAAACATTACCACAAATGAAAAAAAAACAACAAACAACAAAAAACAAACAAACCAACAACAAAAAATCACCAGCACCACCAAAACAAACAAAAAAACCCACCCAAACCAAACGAACCTACAGAAAAATCCCAGAACAACAACAAAACCAAATCAACAAACAAACAAAAAAATACACAAGGGAGGAAGGGAGGAAGGAAGGAAGGAAGGAAGGAAGGAAGGAAGGAAGGAAGGAAGGAAGGAAGGAAGGAAGGAAGGAAGGAAGGAAGGAAGGAAGGAAGGAAGGAAGGAAGGAAGGAAGGAAGGAAGGAAGGAAGGAAATCCCCAACTAACAAACAACAAACCCTCAAGAAAAAAGGAAATAAAAACCTAAAGCAAACAAACAATGAAGAAACCAAACCCACAAGAAAACCAACAACAAACTAAACTCAGAACCACCCCCAAACCAACAGCAACAACAAAAGCTCAAGAAGGGCCCTAAATGAAGAGGGAATGTGTAGAAACCCAACATTGAAACTGAGGAAACATAAGAAAAATCTGCAGATGGAGATGCAGCTCTAGTTGAGCACATTAAAAAGAGACACGTTTTGCCCGGTGTAGTTTAAAAGCCAGGAATTAGGTAGGCTCTGATGGAATTACTTGAGAGAAGCAGTTCATAAGAAATTAAATGTTTCAGACACATGCAGTCTGTGAGAGAGCTGCTGGGTCATTGGGTGTATCAAAGAGTGAAGGGAGCACTTGAGGTGAATAAGGTTTATGGTGAAAAGCTATGTGACTTGTAGCTCTTTTCAAAAAAACTAAATTAAAATGTCAGAGGAAGTGCTTGGAAAACACTTAGCAGAAATGAGAGAGGTCCAGAAAAGGGTGACAATATAATTATAAACCTGAAATGGCTTTGTAAAGGGGATAGATTTGGAATGATTAAAATCCCTTTTATTTTTTGAGGGAGGGGGCATGAGGAGTGAAATAGAAAATAAGAAGTATGAAAATAATGAATGCAACAAAATTCATATTTATTCCTTTTTATAACTCAGTATGGATTTTTTTTTTTCCATCAAAACATAAAAACAGTCTGGGGAACTCACTGCCACAAGCTGTAGAATATTGGGTGGCTTCTGGTTTGGGCATACTATACAAAGTTGGTCATTGCAAGAGGTGGAGTCGAAGAGGTGCAGAAATTTCAGTGTATCAAACATAAGGCAGAGCCATATTAAGCAGAATAATGATGAAATTTATTCTTAGAGTGGCTTAATTCATGACAGAATTTCTAGAAATTTCCCTGAAGTACCTCCTAGAAACCTACAGAGGAATAGATTAGAAGCAACATTAGTTCTAGCTGAAGTGCAAGTTCCCTGTGGGAATCCATTATTCAACAGACAAGAAGCTGGCAATTGTGTTTCAGTTCTGCAAATCAGGTTAAGAACATAGCTATTTGCAGTTTGCTAATATGTTTCCACAAACTGCCTTTCACCATTTCATTATGTGTTTCTTTTTGTCTGTGATGCAGTGATGTACCAAAAGCTAAGATGAAATCCATTCTTTTTCTTTACTTTTTATGTGTTCTGTATTGCATAGAAATTGATATGTGTGCATTATCGGGAAAGAATCCAGGTGTCATCTGCATGACTGAATCTTGGTCTCCTGTTGTTTTTCCCCATGCATTATTGGCTTGTAGCCAAGTTTCATTCACACATTTTGCATTCCATTAGTCTGAATTCTAAAGGCCAATGCCTTCCCCTCCTGTGGAGTGCTAGTAAAAACGGATGCAGAAATGACTACGTTTAATGACTTGTGTGAAAGTCTACTCCTTAGGAACTTGCAGGAGTGTGCAATACAGTATAGAGAAGCAGCATGACTCTGTACACAGGTATAGAGGAGACAAGACTAACACCTTCATGTATATTTCTTTCCCTTCTCTGTTCCTTTGAAATCCCTTATTTTCCTGTAGTTTCCTGGGCAAATACACATGGTCAAAATTCCAAGGTGTCTCCTGCCTTCTGGCAGATTCTGATTCTGGCATCAGTGGAAGACTGCTCTGCAAAGTGTCATGTTAAACAGCAACGTTCTCCACCCTTCCATGTGCCTGGCCTCTTCCTCTTTCATACACAAATGCAAGGATGTAGCTGAAAATTGAAGTGTCACTTCACTTTATCCATTTCCTGTGAACTAAATTTTATCCTCTTTTTTAACACAATGTATATTTTTTTTCCTTTTTCCTTTTCAAAATATTCAGGCAGAATAGAAAACAGACCTTTCTAAGTACATGGATGATGTACTTGACACGTTGTCTTATTTGAGAAGTGTGAGGTGGGAGGAACAGTCCATCTGTACCTCTGGGAAAGGTATGAATTTCACCCAGCTTATGCAGCTCTACTATGAGTTCTTGAGCTCCTTGGTATTTGTAAATATGTCATTGTTCACCCACAGTTTGCTTTAGGACAACTGGCAATGGTTTGCTGTGGAGATATGTACTCTGCCAAGAGGACAGTGAGGATGTTTTGTGAACCTCATGAAGAACTGAAGTGGTAGATAGGGCTCTATATAGGATGTTAAAATAATATTTTTTGAACATTAGGCCTTTATATGCTTATTTGTTCCTTTAAATTACTCCACTTTACTGCTAGAAGTTGTTTTAAACATGCGTCTTTCCTCCAGTTTATTTCATATCCATTTTACAAAGCAGTAAATAGATGAATTAACTCAGAAATAACCAACTCCTCGGTGACCACTGCTCAAATATCCCTTTGCTAGTGCTATAACTGAAGTCTCCTTTTGTAGGAAAACTATAAATGTACACAGGTGAACTTCTTTTCCTGCTAACATCCATGAGAAAACCTAACTCGACTTTGGCAAATGCTTTTTCTAAATTAACTGAAAACCTTGAAAGCTTTCTCCGTGTTTCATGCCACATCAAAGTAGTGAAATAATCTTTAAACCCCCTGTTGTTGTGCAGAATAGGGTATATCTGAAATAGAATCTTTTTTCTTTTCTTTTCTTTGCCTTTTTTTTTTCTCTGAGGTGATCAGAAATAATCTATTTTTTGTTTCCTTTTTTTTTTTTTTTAATAGGTGGTAGGGAAGGAAATTTTGAACATCCTCCACTTTTTGTATGCTTTCGTCAATCTAAAACTTCTCCAGCTTCAAATATGCAACAGCTAACTTCATTTTCATAGAATAGAATAAACCAGGTTGGAAGAGACCTTCGAGATTATCGCGTCCAACCTATCATCCAACACCACCTAATCAACTAAACCATGGCACCAAGCACCCTATCAAGTCTCCTCCTAAACACCTCCAGTGATGGTGACTCCACCACCTCCCTAGGCAGCTCATTCCAATAGGCAATCACTCTCTCTGTAGAATTTCTTCCTAATCTCCAGCCTAAACTTCCCCTTGTTCTGGTGCTGGTTGCCTGTCCACAACCTCTCTTCAGGTAGTTGTAAAGAGCAATAAGGTCTCCCCTGAGCCTCCTCTTCTCCAGGCTAAGCAACCCCAGCTCCCTCAGTCTCTCCTCGCAGGGCTTGTGTTCCAAACCCCTCACCAGCTTTGTTGCCCTTCTCTGGACACGTTCCAGCAACTCAACATCTTTCCTAAACTGAGGGGCCCAGAACTGGACACAGGACTCAAGGTGTGGCCTAACCAGTGCAGTGTACAGGGGCAGAATGATCTCCCTGCTCTTGCTGGCCACACTGTTCCTGATACAGGCCAGGAAGCCATTGGCCCTCTTGGCTGCCTGGGCACACTCCAGGCTCATGTTCAGCCTACCATCGACCAGTACCCCCAGGTCCCTCTCTACCTGGCCACTCTCCAGCCACTCTGTAACTCACCTAACCCTGAAAAACAACTATATTTAAGAAACTTAATTTTTGCAGTTGGGAATATTCAAGCTTAGGAACAGCCTCCAATCTATGCAGGACTGCAGCTGACAGCTGCCTTTATATCTGAGAATGTTCTTTACAAAGCCAATATACTCTTGGGGTGTATGACTGACCCCAGCTCAACTTTTAATGAGTAGAGTTGTATTATTTTTTATTTTCATATATAAAAGGTAAATCTATCAGCTTGCCTTCCAGGTCAGTTCATTGTTTGTTCATTGTTGGTTTTTTCCCTAGCTAAGTAACACTGAGTTCTTCTAACTAATACATTTTCTGAATCAGTGCTAGTCAGTTCTTCTAACTAATACATTTTCTGAATCAGTGCTAGTCAGTTCTTCTAACTAATACATTTTCTGAATCAGTGCTAGTCCTTACTTGTTTTTCATCTTGTGTATTTTGTACACTTTTGATTACCAATGATGCGCAGAGAAGGTTGTTCATGTTCTAAAACTTCACTTCCAGAGTCACTTCCATGGATTAGAAATGGATTACAGATGTGAGACTCATAGGGTTTTTTCCCCACTGCCTACTCTGATTCTGAGATAGTTTCATGGCTCCCAACAGAAGAACAGTTAGCACTGGGTTCGTAACTTTATGAATTCTTTTAATGGTCCTCTTCTTGTGGCTCAGTTCCCTCACAATCTGAGTGAAACAAAACTGTGAGGAAGAAGGGATGGGAGCTAAGAGGTATCAACATTATTGGATGTGTTTTCTTTCTTTTGCTGCTCCTTTACCTAATCTAGGGGCTCTTAAGATGGAGTTCTTGAGGGCAAATAGAATCATAGAATCAACAAGGTTGGAAAAGACCTCAAAGAGCATCAAGTCCAACCTGTCACCCAAGACCTCATGACTACTAGACCATGGCACCAAGTGCCACGTCCAATCCCCTCTTGAACACCTCCAGGGATGGTGACTCCACTACCTCCCTGGGCAGCACATTCCAATGGCTAGCAACTCTCTCTGTGAAGAACTTTCTCCTCACCTCGAGCCTAAACTTCCCCTGGCACAGCTTGAGACTGTGTCCTCATTTGACTGCGTATCTCATTTGTTCTTACTGAAAAGATACACATGAAGATATTCAAATCAAGACTAACCTTGTTCTGAATGTCTTGGGAATACTCAGAAAAAGAAGCATGAAGGAGAATGATGAGATACTACTTAAGGAAATATTTCAATCTCTGAAAATTAATATACTCCCTTGAAAGAAACCCCCAAAAAAATAGGTCTGCAAGATTACCTATTTAAAAACTCCTTATGAATGAATTTTTCTTCAAACACCTTGGAATCCTAAATGGTTTGCTTCAGCACTCAATGATGTTAGGAAAGAATTCTTCACAGAAAAAGTGATTGGCCATTGGAATGGGCAGCCCAGGGAGGTGGTGGAGTCACCATCCCTGGAAACATTTTAAAAAAGACTGCATGAGGCACTTAGTGCCATGGTTTAGTTGATTAGTTGGTGTTGGGTGATAGGCTGGACTTGACGATCTCAAAGGTCTTTTCCAACCTGGTTAATTCCCTCTCCCTCTCCCTCTCCCTCTCCCTCTCCCTCTCCCTCTCCCTCTCCCTCTCCCTCTCCCTCTCCCTCTCCCTCTCCCTCTCCCTCTCCTTCTCCTTCTCCATCTCCCTCTCCCGCTCCCTCTCCGTCTCCTGCTCCCTCTCCCTCTCCCTCTCCCTCTCCCTCTCCCACTCCCTCTCCCTCTCCCTCTCCCTCTCCCTCTCCCTCTCCCTCTCCCTCTCCCTCTCCCTCTCCCTCTCCCTCTCCCTCTCCCTCTCCCTCTCCCTCTCCCTCTCCCGGTTGATTCTGTGATTCTTGCCATATCTTTTTCTTATTTTGTCTCTTGTCAATCCCTGCTGATTTTACTTGTGGGATCCTTTTGCTGTTACTTGTCTTAGCTTAAGCTATATTGTGTATAGCCTTTGTTGCTTTGAGTAGTTTTAGAGCTGAACTTTTGTCAGCCAGTATTGGCGGATTGCTGCACTCCTGTAATTTTAGTAGTCAGGTAGCTTTATTTCTTCCTCACACAGTATTTATAGTCACCTAGCCTCAAGTTATTGGAGTCTTTATTCCTAAGAACTTCTTCAAGTTTTATTTATTCTGATGCACAAGGCATATTTCTGAGCACACACACTTATATAAAAATCAGGTCGCCCTAAAGTCACATGAGAAGAAAGGAGACAAAGGACATAACTCCAGAGAGCTCAAAGGGAATATCAGCTAATTCAGATCATGCTATAACTTTTAGTTCAGATAAAGGCAACCAGCACCAGAACAAGAGGACACAGTCTCAAGCTGTGCCAGGGGAGGTTTAGGCTGGATTTTAGGAAGAAATTCTTCACAGAAAGAGTGATTGGCCATTGGAATGTGCTGCCCAGGGAGGTGGTGGAGTCACCATCACTGGAGGTGTTTAGGAAGAGACTTGATGGGGTGCTTGGTGCCATGCTTTAGTTGATTAGATGGTGTTGGATGATAGGTTGGACTCAATGATCTCACAGGTCTTTTCCAACCTGGTCTGGTCTATTCTATTCTATAGCAACCTGTTTCCTGGAAGTCACAGCATATTCATTACTTAATTAGTGCACTGTATCTCAAAAACTGGGCAGTAATTCCTTGACATAATCCATCCTAAATTATCTAGTTTGCTGTGAATTCTCCTTAGTTGATTTGCTCTGCTCCCACTGGAGTTTCACTTCAATTACCAGCTGGTGTTTAAGCACTGTTGAGGTTATCCTCAGTTCGATCCTCTTTGAAGTATCCTAGATATAGACTGTGAACTACTCTGTGCTCCTTAAGTCTATAAACACAATATGAAATAAACATGTACATTCCAGAGACTGAAAGGCTTACACATTTTGCATGGTAGATGGCAAACTAAGTATAGTGACAGGCTTGCTGAGGACACTGCATTTCTTAAGGAAACAACTAAAAATAATTTTTCAAAAGGCATGAGGTTTTCACATTGATGAGAGGGATGTCTGCTTTTGAAGAAAGAAAATCCCAGTGTGTTGAATTAATTTCACACCCATGCTGAGAGTGGGAGATCTGCACAAGGTAGGCAACAGAAGAAGCAAAATGTCTGAAAAACAGATTGCAGCATGGAGCCTGAGACTGGTTCATGTAAAGTATAAGCTACTTCCTAATTAATTCAGTGTAGCATACTACCGTAGGCTGTAAGAGTTCATGTCTAGTGGCTGTGGGTGTCTTAGGTTGATGGTTGGACTTGATCTTAGAGGTCTTTATCAACCAAAACAATTCTGTGATTCTATGAAAGTGCTCCAGGGTGAGAAAGAACAGATAACCCAGTTGAGGCACCAACTGATCTGCACTTTGCCCAGCTTCTGCAGAGGCTTGAATAGAGCTGAAGTTGCTAGTGCCTACAGATTTGAAGCCTTTGGGAAATCTGACAGCTGCTATAATAATTCCTTTATGTAGGAGTTAAAAGTCCCTCTTGAGGAAAATAATGTAGTTAATAGTCCCTTGATGTCCAAAGGAATGGGTAGGATTTAGTATTTACAGTGTCAGGCAAAATATGTGGCATTGGTTTATCTGCACTGAAACTGGGCAATGCCAAGTACTTGTTAAAGCTTTATTTATTTAAGTATATCCTCTTATGGATGCTATGGATATATAGCTTTATTCTCTGCTTAACTAAAAAGGGAGGACAGCTTTGTTTGGTGGGACAGTACAGGCACTATATTTTCCCTGCTTAAAATGATGAGTGGTAGGCTAACTTAAGGACAAAATGGAAACTAGAATGAACTAAAGGAAAAAACCCCATAGTTTTTATATAGCTTCTACTTGATAGATGTTTAATGATATAGAAGAGAGAGAAAAGCCACTAAATTAATCAAGCAAATAAAAGCTAATCAGCAAATATAAATTTGCTAAATCAACTGGTTATTCTAAAAATATATGTTAGGTGGTAAACATTGTTGAATTAAAAGATATTTCTGTTTTAATTGGAGCACAGTTATTTCAGCATCTAACATACCACTAATTTGGGGATGTGAAAAACCTCATCAGAACAAAATACATTGCAACATTCTTCAGCTGCTCCAGTTTCCATATAGTCTGTGTTTAGTAGTCAAAAGAGTGACCTTGTTGCTAGGGGAATTCACACAGGACATGGAGAAACGGTGAGAGCCATAGATGATTTACTCTGATTCTAAGTCTGTTGAAATCAAAGGAGGTTTTCCTCTTTACTTCAGTGAATTTGGGACCTACTAGCAATTTAGGAATCCTAGTGATACTTTTTTAGTGTGCATGATGCTTTTCAGTCTTATTTCCTATCAGAATACATTTCTCAACTTGAGCTAAATTCTATCTGTAGCTGCATTTGCATGCTTCCATTTGACTGAGTCATGAAGGTCTGAGAGGCAATGTGTTAGTAAGAATGCATATTGAAGCTTTAGTATCTGAAGACATATAAAGACAAACTGTGCTCCCAAAGACTGAGAAATAATATCCCTTAATGTTAAACTAGGATTATGCATTTCATGAAATGGAAAACAGACAAATCAGTAACAGGCAAGTGTTCTAAATTTACTTTGATTCTAGTTAAATATATATGATGCAGTTCTCTAGAGATGCCACTAAGCTGAGACAGATTCACATCTGTGACCCTTGGGGAACAGAGATACAAAGCTCCCTAACTGGGTCAGTGAATGTAGCTTATGGAAAGTGACTGCAACAGATGCTGTGTTTCCAAGGGTGGTATGGAGATGGCTATTGTAGCTAATGGCTAAAGTCTCTCCATTTAAATTGCAGGTCTCCAAAGTATTTTTAATCAGATGAGCTTCATTTTAGTGTTCTTAAGGAAGAAGTTGAAGAGAGAGAGAAGTTGTGGGGGCTTGATTTGATTGACAGACAGGTGCAAAAGAAAGAAATGACTCTTCCCAGCAGGCCTTTGCACTGACATCTATAGTTCTCTTTTAGAATCTCTGCTGCATGTTCCTAAGACCTCTTCTGGATAGAAATCTGTACAGCAGATCTTGGCTTTCCAATGCATAAACTTTTCTCATCAATCACTGCTTGAAAATAAGATATTAGGTATCCAAGTACAGATTACTTCCGTGAGAATTGTTTAAACCAGTAACTTCAAAGGATAAGTAATTTCTAGTTGGAAACTGAGGTTGGTTTTTTTGCCTTTTTCTACATATTTTTTTTCCAGTCTCTTGGTTCTCTGAAATAGTTTGTAATGAAGTTCTTCCCCATGAGGGTTCTTCCCCATTTGGATGACAAATCTTGGTTCTTAGTAACTGTTAGGTGGGAATGCATTTGTCTGAAGTGAGTGCAACTCTTTACAATCTTTTTACAAATCCTGTCTTGGCTTTATGCTGGATATTGTCCCTAATAATAGGACTAATGATAGGACTAGGATAGAAATGGGTAGATTCAGATTGAATGTTAGGAAGAAATTCTTCCCCATGAGGGTGGTGAGACACTGGAACAGGTTGCTCAGGCAGGTGTTAGAAGTGTCATCCCTGGAGAGGCCAAGCGGGATGTGGTTCTGAGCAACCTGATCTAGTGTGAGGGCTCCCTGCCCATGACAAGGGGGTTGGAACTAGATGATCCTTGGGGTCCCTTCCAACCCTGACAATTCTATGATTCTATGTAAGCAATGATCAAAGTGTGAGTGGATTGTTCTTAAGCAACAACCAACATGGCACTTTGAGATGTGGTCTAACAGCCATGGTGGTGTTTGGTCGATGGTTGGACTCAATCTGAGGGGTCTTTTCCAACCAAAACAATCCTATGGTTCCATAAAACTCATAGAGTGAAACCAATTCATGCTGGCTCTTGGGAATGTTCTCCTCATAGTACCTCATTGCAGTTTTCATTTTCAGTTCTTTAAGAGTACCAGAGATAAGTGGCAATGAGCTACATATAGATAAAAGAGAATAATGATGAAAAATGAAATATTCCCCAAGCCACAGATGGCAGGGTCCTTCTGCTTTGGTACTTTTGGTGCTCGAAGTTGGCTTTTCCAACTGCAATATAGTAATGCATTTGGAATAGATATTAATACAGCTTTGGCAAACTAAGGACAGAAATGAACATTTGAATAAAATTATAAACTTTCCTTATATCTCAGTGAGGACAAGTGGTTTTAATATGGGAATCTATGTCAGATGCCCATGAAAGAGTTAAGGAAGTTAGTCTTGAAAGTCAGTCCATGAAATTAAACCATCTGCTCTGCTTAGAAGTCCATGCAAGATTGCTTGCTATCTAAACCCAGCATCTGTTGAAAGCATGCTGTATGTATATAGTTAAATCCAGGGGTTAAGAGGAACAGTAGCTGCTCTTTCAGACCACAGATAGATAACATTTGCTAAGATGCCATATGGATTATGGAGTATGGAAGAGGGTTTCTCTCCAGCATGCTTGTGAGGGCTTTAGTACAGAGCGGAGTAAATTTCACTCATAGAGGAAGGATTGAATAAATCCTTCCTTGATGAATCCTTGCCTAAAGTAGGGCCTAAGTCTGTACACTGAACTCATCTTCCCTAAAGGTCATTACTTCTTATCTTCCATATTAGAATAGGTCCTTTGTCTCTTGTGGCATTCACTTTGCCTTTCTTTTACCCACTGGCACTAAACCTTCTGCTTCTAGCTGTGCTGCTTTTCCCTCCTGCTCTCAGCTTCAGATTTCATTTCACTTCTTGTACCCAGGAAGCACAGATCTGTGGGAGATGCACCATCTGGAAGTGTCAGCGTGTTGTTTTTTCTTTCAGTAGCATGTCTCGCTGCAGTTTCTGCCACTTGATGCTTCCAGATGACAAGTGCCTTCCAAATTAATCCCATTATGTTCCCAAGACATAAGTAAGAAGGATCTCCTTCCCAAGTCCTAGACATGCTCGAGCATTTCCTTCTGATGATAATTTTGGGAAGTATAGTAGCTCCCCACTCAGGAGCTCTGTGTCCTACTTGGGTGACTGATGACTGAGAATGCTGCTATGGTTAGCTGTTGGAGTGAAGTGAATCATAGAATCAATAAGGTTGGAAGAGACCTCAGAGATCATGAAATCCAACCTGTCACCCAACACCTCATGACTAACTAAACCAAGGCTTCAAGTGTCACATCCAATCCCCTCTTGAACATGTCCAGGGACGGTGACTCCACCACCTCCCTGGGCAGCACATTCCAATGGCCAACAACTCTTTCTGTGAAGAACTTTCTCCTCACCTCCAGCTTAAACTTCCCCCAGTGCAGCTTGAGACTGTGTTCTCTTGTTCTGTTGCTGGTTGGCTGGGCAAAGAGACCAACCCCCACCTGGCTACAACCTCCCTTCTCGTAGTTGTAGAGAGCAAGAACGTTTCCCCTGAGTCTCCTCTTATCCAGGCTCCTGTCCTTGGTTGTATCTCTTTCTGACATCACAGCTCCTTGGAGTGATAAAACTTTAGTCACTATCATATATATTACAGGGAAAAAATACCTCAGGTTTTATTTCTGACCAAAAAAGTAAATAAAATCTCTACTCTAGTGATAACCATCACTGAGGTGGTGAAGTTGCCATCCCTGGAGGTGTTGAAGAAATATGTAGGTGTGACACTTTGGAACATGGTTTAGTGGTCATGATAGCTGGGTAATGGGCGGAATTGGTGATCTTAAAGGTCTTTTTCCAGCCTTAGTGGTTCTATGATTTTGGTATCAGGCTTAGTATGTATTAACAGCTTGTTTTGATTTAATGATTAACATCTTAGTGTAAAACATATGTTACATTTCAAGCACACTGATAAAGGAAAAGTAACAGTGAGGTTGGCCGAAGCTGGATCAACATTTTAGTTCAGGTATTGCTGATTATTCAGTGTTGTTATTAATTAAATATTTGTTTTAAGATTCAGAAACTAGTCAGAAAACCCTTGCCCTCATTTTCCATACAGCACATTAATAGTGTCTTATAAGGACATTTGTTTGGCTAATGTGGCATAGAGCTCCATGTTTGCACAGTGCAAGGTCAACAGTCTGTCATAAATTATAAATCAGTAGTAGCTTAGCTATGTAAGTTAAAAGATTATTTGACTTCTTTTTAATGTATTTTTAACTACAGAAAAATGGTCTCTTTCCACTTTATTTGCTTTCAATCCTCTAAATTGTTATTTAAGAAGCCTATCACAGGACAGTAGAAGTTGGAAGGGACCTCTGGAGATCATCTAGTTCAACTGCTCTGCCAACGCAGGATCACCTAGATCCTTTGTAAATTAAAAAGGGATTTTCACATAGCAAACCTCAAAAGGTTTCAAAGGAAACATCCTTAGTAATCCCAGAGTGCAGGCTGATCTTGTATTTTACATACATTATTGTGCAAGGAGATGTGTTTAGAGTGTTGTGTGGTATCAGTGTATTGGAGGCTGAAATCATGATCATATGAAGTGGTAAGTTTTGTGTGAAAAAAACATCTTAGCAAGGAGCTTGAATTATTACAGACAGTCAATTCAGACAAGTCTATGTACTTCAAAATCCTAAACTAAAAGTGGAATAAATAAGATCTTTATTCTTTTTAGGGTCGCTATTGATTTGTAGAACTGAATATTAGAGATTCATTCTATAAGCAGATTCTAACATGTTTGATTACAACTTGATTACATTTTCTTTCTTTCTTGATTACATATTTTTTCTCCCTGTACTCAGCACTGGTTAGGCCACACCTTGAATACTGTGTCCAGTTCTGGGCTCCTCAATTTAAGAAGGACATTGAGACACTTGAACATGTCCAGAGAAGGGCAACGAGGCTGGGGAGATGTCTTGAGCACAAACCCTATGAGGAGAGGCTAAGGGAGCTGGGCTTGTTTAGCCTGGAGAAGAGGAGGCTCAGGGATGACCTTATTGCTCTTTACAACTTCCTGAAGGGAGGTTGTAGACAGGCGGAGGCTGGTCTCTTCTCCCAGGCAACCAGCACCAGAACAAGAGGACACAGTCTCAAGCTGCACCAGGGGAGGTTTAGGCTGGAGGTTAGGAAGAAATTCTACACAGAGAGAGTAATTGGCCATTGGAATGTGCTGCCCAGGGAGGTGGTGGAGTCACCATCCCTGGAGGTGTTCAAGAGGGGATTGAATGTGGCACTTGAAGTTTAGTTCATGGTTTGGTTAGTCATGAGGTGTTGGGTGATAGGTTGGACTTGATGATTGATGATCTCTGAGGTCTTTTCCAACCTTATTGATTCTATGACTCTTAAAGTTCTCATTGACTTGAATTAAAAGAAACTTGGATGGTTTTAGAGAAATACA
Organism: Dryobates pubescens; assembly: GCF_014839835.1. Classification (NCBI taxonomy): domain Eukaryota; kingdom Metazoa; phylum Chordata; class Aves; order Piciformes; family Picidae; genus Dryobates; species Dryobates pubescens. Next base: position 8,280,058 of record NC_071630.1, read on the forward strand.
GAGCTTAAATCAACAGAAGCAGGTACTGAAACAGTTTAGAAATGAATGTTTAAAAATTTGGGGGTGGAATGAATATATAGCACAGCCAAGGCAACACAGTATTTTCACTCTGTGATTATGAAATTGTAGTTCTCTTGCAATGTATTTGTAATATCATTTCCAAAGCTCAAACCTACAATCATGGATGAAATGATATGGTTGTTAGTGACAGGTATATGTCCTAGATAGTAATTGTCCGGCTAAAAAAGCCTCTGCAAACCTGAAGCGGCCTCATTAAGTGAAGCTTGTCTGAATCGTTATCCTTGTTCTCAGCCTGAGGACAGCTGTCTACCATGCAAGGAAAGAAAATGTAAAGAAAGAATGCTCAGCATCTAACCATAACTTTCAAATGAATTTGTAGTTTAAAAATTTCAACTCAATTTGTAATGAAAAAAAGAAGATAATTTTCTGATTAGAATAGAATAGAATTAACCAAGTTGGAAGAGACCTTCAAGTTCATAGAATCCACCCTATCACCCAACACAATCTTATCAACTAAATCATGGCACCAAGCACCCCATCCAGTCTCTTCTTAAACACCTCCAGTGACGGTGACTCCAGCACCTCCTACTCTTTGAGCACTCTTCCACCTGCCAAGAAAATTGCCCCTAAAATTGTGTATTTCATTCCCATTGTTTGCTGCACAGGTGTCTGATGAAATTTGTCTTAAGGAGTGTGGGAGTCTCCTCTTTTTTAGGAGTACAGTGACATCCATTTCCTGCAAGAAACTTTTATCATAAATTGAAGCAGTTGAAGCAAATCCTAGAATTAAAGCTCTCAGAAGTATTGCTACAGTTTTTCAACTAGTAGCAATGAAGATAGGGATAGGTGGGGTCCTCTTCTTTAAGCTGTATGATAAACAGAAGCATTCTCTTTATGTGCATTAAGCTTACTTACAATTTCAGTTAGAATCACAGAATTGTTTTGGTTGGAAAAGACCTCTAAGGTCATTGAGAGGTTGTAATGAGGTGGGGATTGGTCTGAAGGGAGGTTGTAGCCGGGTGGGGGTTGGTCTCTTCTCTCAGGCAACCAGCACCAGAACAAGAGGACACGGTCTCAAGCTGCACCAGGGGAGGTTTAGGCTGGATGTTAGGAAGAAGTTCTTCATAGACAGAGCGATTGGCCATTTGAATGTGCTGCCCAGGGAGGTGGTGGAGTCACCATCACTGGAGGTGTTTAGGAAGAGACTGGATGGGGTGCTTGGTGCCATGGTTTAGTTGATTAGATGGTGTTGTATGATGGGTTGGACTTGATGATCTCGAAGGTCTCTTCCAACCTGTCTTATTCTATTCTCCCTGGTATGAGGTGATAGGATAAGAAGAAATGGCCTGAAATCGTACCAGGAGAAGTTTCGTTTGGAGATTAGGAAAAATTTCTTTCTTGCAGGATTGGTCAGGGATTGCAAGAGGCTGCCCAATGAGTTGGTGGAGTCACCATCCCTGGAAGTGTTCAAGAAATGTGTGGGCGTGGCACTTTGGGATGTGGCTTAATGGCCATGTTGGTGTTAAGTTGATGTTGGACTCAATGATCTTACAAAGCTTTTCCAACCAAAACATGTCTATGATTCTATGATGTTGGCTTAACCTCATGGAGTTTATTAATGCTTCTTACAGCATGCAGGTTCTTGCACATATATGATAGGTGAAAAAATCGATAAAGCCATCACTGAAAGTCCCTAATTACTGTGAGCTGAGGATTAACTTCTAAATTGGGCAGCAAAGCTATAAGGAAAAGAATTTAGAGGGGGAGGGAAAAGGCTGCTGTTAGAATGGATCTCATAAGAGTCCAGCTGCTCATGTTATTTTGGTCCAGTTTTCTTTCTTTTTATGTTTTGGTTCCTCCCCCTGCAGAATTAGAACAGAATGTTTTGTTGCTTCAGAATTGCAAAGATTAGTGCCTGCTAATCCTTATGGGTTTGAGTACCTTCATTTGTCTGAGAGTGAGTTTATAATCCTTCTCTTGTGTTAGACAAGGACAATAAAGAGGTGCATTAGATTTTTAGGAATTTCTAAAAGGCTCATTGTTGGAAGAGATGCTGACTGTTCATTTTTTGTTTAACGGAGAATGACAGGCTCCATATCTTGAGCAGCCACTAAGACAGATGATGGTGTTCCTAAGACTTCCACAGCACCTAAATATGCTTCAAGACAGATTATTTAATTGTTCTAATGCATCCAATAGTAATATCAACAAAATAAAAAAGGCAAAAATTTATTAGGTGGTACTCTCACTTAAAATCTGTCCTTCAATCCAGTATTATGTCAGTTGGTAACTCCCTGGAAAAATATCTCCTTTGCAGATATTTGTCACCTTTATATCAATACTGGTATAGCACTATTTCTTCTTGCAGATCAGATTGTTGTTTCTACAACCACAATTTCTCAATACCTTTTTCTTTCTCTGAATTTAAATCCTCCAGTATATTGATTTGGAGTCAGGACATCCCTCAGAAATACCAACCAATTGCATGCTAGCAACTTACATTGATAAATAAGTTCCAGGAAGGCAACTGGCCCTATAACTCCCGAGCAGCTGTCATAGGAACACAGCAAGGGAGGCCAAGGACATAATGAGAATTAGCTCTGCAACAGCAGACAACAGCATCCTGTGATGCCAGTATCCATAGTGCAGCATAATCAATGAATCTATACCAGAGTAGCACATGCTTATATAGGTAAGCAGAGCTTGGAAATGCATCATTCCATGTAATCAAAACACTGACTATACCTGGCAGTGGCTAACAGGGCTAGCTGTGCTTATCTTCTATGGTTTTAGGTAGCTGTGTTCTTTCTTTCCCCCCCCCCCCCCCCCCCCCCCTTCTAACACATAAAATTTCACTCTAGTCGGTGCCTCAGGCCCTCCATTGATCACATATCCAGGGGAAACAGTCTTGTTCATCTTGAGTTGGTTGTTGTTCAAATTGTGAGCACGCAGCTGCTAGGAACTACTGTTTCACCTTTTCTGCTTCCTGCAAAAGAATTAGTTAGTGAGTGATGGTGAGGAATAGACAGCAGGTGGATCAGCTATGAGAAAGGCCATGATCTGTAAAGGTACGTTGCTGGCAGTACCTAATTTCTTTCACAGTAATATTTACAAAACTCTGACAGGATGAGAACGTCAGCAGGAGTTTCGGTGTAAGGTAGAATGACTTTGTCTAACTTTATCTAGTGATTCAAATGAGGAGTCAAAACACTTTGCTTTTTTAAGGAAACCCTTCACAGAAAGGTTTATCATGCACTGGAACAGGCTGCCCAGGGAGGTGGTAAAGTCACCATCCCTGGAGGGCGTATGTGGATGTGATGCTAGGGAACATGGTTTAGTTTGCAGTAGCTTAGAGGTAGTGAGGGCATTGTGAGCTCTAGGCAAGTGGTTGGACTTGATGGCCTCAAAAGTCTCTTCCAACCTCAGTAGTTCTAGGGTTTTTTTTTCAAGTTTTCCCACTTCTGCTAAATCAAGCAGCACTCAATACATATAAAATCAAGAGGCAAAGATAAAAATATTAATCTGAGTTGATGTTATTTCACCATTTTTGAGTTCATACTCTGTTCAGAGTCTAACTTCATCAGAGATTCAACCCAGATGTTATCAAATGCAATACCTGGCACAAAACTAATTGTTCATGCACTTAAGATGGGAATGGTTCTATTTGTTCTTACAGAGCACATTTGAAATTTGAATAACTTATGCAAAACATTGTAGTCTTAGCACCCTGTTTGGATTATTGAAAATGATTTGAACAAGTAACTGAAGTTCTGAAGTTGTTTATTTTTAAGATTTTCACATTTAGCCTGTAACACTTTTCACAGTCATAATCCAAACATCTTTTCCCCAGATCATCCCTCTTTTCAATTAAATATTTCCAGCAAGGTGAAAAGTGTCCTTAGACTTAGGAGAAGAATTTGATGAATTTATAGGAAATGCATAAATAGACCAAATCATCCTTTTTAGGATGTCAGGTAGGGATGGGACTAGGGGAAATGGAAAAAAAAAAAAATATAAATGGGTAGATTCAAACTGGATGTTAGGAAGAAGTTCTTCCCCATGAGGGTGGTGAGGCACTTGAACAGATTGCCCAGGGAGGTGGTAGAAGCCACATCCGTGGAGGAGTTTATGGCCAACCTGATCTAGTGTGAGGGCTCCCTGCCCATGGCAGAGGGGTTTGAACTAGATGATCCTTGAGGTCCCTTCCAACCCTAATAGTTCTGTGATTCTATGATCCACCTGTAGAACTAAATTGTGTTCTTTTTTTTGTGCATGCAGTATAAAGTGTTGAAAAAATTAAATTGTACTAACTCTACTGGACTCCATGTTTCCACCTTGACTTCATTTTACATGTTCCTTTTTTCTTATTAGATCAAAGTCAAATGGATTAGTGTGAACCTATCCCTGAATAACTGTTGGAGTGGAAATGCTAGGATGATGAAATAATTTTTGCTTTGGTACCTCATTTATTTCTTTTATATTAGGAAAAGAAATTAGCTTTCGTCTTCATATGCAACCCCATGCAGCGCCACAGGCTGGGGTCAGAGTAGCTGGACAACTGCCAAACAGAAAGGGACCTGGGGGTTCTGATTGACAGCCAGCTGAACATGAACCAGCAGTGTGCCCAGGTGGCCAAGAAGGCCAATGGCAGCCTGGCCTGCATCAAGAATAGTGTGGCCAGCAGGAGCAGGGAAATCATTCTGCCCCTGTACTGGTTAGGCCACACCTTGAGTACAGTGTCCAGTTTTGGGCCCCTCAATTTAAGAAGGACATTGAGACTTGAGACTCTTGAACATGTCCAGAGAAGGGCAATGAGGCTGGGGAGAGGTCTGGAGCACAAGCCCTATGAGGAGAGATTGAAGGAGCTGGGGTTGTTCAGCCTGGAGAAAAGGAGGCTCAGGGGAGACCTTCTTGCTCTCTACAACTACCTGAGGGGAGGTTGTAGCCAGGAGGGAGTTGGTCTCTTCTCCCAGGCAACCAGCACCAGAACAAGAGGACACAGTCTCAAGCTGCACCAGGAGAAGCTTAGGCTCGAGGTAAGGAGAAGGTTCTTCACAGAGAGAGTTGTTAGCCACTGGAATGTGCTGCCCAGGGAAGTGGTGGAGTCACCATCCCTGGAGGTGTTTAAGAGGGGATTGGTTGTGGTACTTGGTGCCATGGTTTAATAGTCATGAGGTGTTGGGTGACAGGTTGGACTTGATGCTCTTTGAGGTCTTTTCCAACCTTGTTGATTCTGTGCACCTGTTGGGAAAAGGAATGGAATGTTCTGTTTCCGTTACAGCACTCTTTAAAAGAAATATTTTCAGAGGCACAACTTCTCAGCTTTGTGCCAGTACAATGTAACAGAGTAAAAACAAAGAACAATATGACAAGATGGACTATATGTGCTGACTTTGTCATGCCCACAAGAATCTGCCGTTTAAATCTCATTTACAGTGAAATGCAAAGAGTTCAAAAATCCATGGTTAGCATGAATTTGACTTTGAGGAGGAAAACTATAAAGCACATAGAGAATGAGTGTGTTGTTGACTGCATTCATAGACTCTGTTTCGGTTTTGAGTCTTCAAGAGAGATAAACAGACTTATTAACTATGAAAGCATTAAGCTTTTTAATAGTGTTCAGCAGCCTCATAGTGGATAAAATAGCTTAGCTCTCCAAATAGCTTTTGCCACAAAGCTCCAACAGAATTCTGAAGGTTAATGTCTTTGGTCACCTTACAAGCAAGAAAGCACAGAAAGCAGATGACTTGTGCAAGATCACCTGCTTCTATCTGGCTTCAGGGACATTGACACTGGCTAGCCTATTTTTACTTTGTATTTTAATCTCTGTCTGCTATTATCAAGGGGAAAAGGCTGAGCTTACCAACTTGAGATGGCAGCTAAAACCAGTTAAATTCAGTTACTGTCTTGTTGTGTCCTTAAGCTTTGTTTTGAATTAGGCAGTACATGCAGTATGTCAGAGATTAGAAATCAGGCAGGGAGAGAAACAGGACGATCTGGGATAGCACTAGCAGAACAGATCCCACTGTTTTTTCATTCTCTGGCAAACATCCAGTTACTTTTTATAGCCCTGAAATCCAGGTTTTTGAGCCAGAAAGGAGAACTTAAAGACATTAAGTGAAATGCATCTCAAACTTATGATTTCAGGTCTTGAGATAATGTATGCTAAAGGCGGGTAAAATCAGGGAGGAATAAAATAGCAAACTTTGTACCTCTCATCTCATTCAGACAGAAGAAAAGTGCTGATATGATTTAAAAACAGGACAAAACAAAAAGCTCTCACATTTGCTGAAGAGAGTGTACTTCATTTTAGATGCAAACAAACTGTGCATCTTTCAGCTCACAGGTTTGATTTGCCAACCAAAAAAGATTTATTTGGCTTGTTTGTCTTTGAAAAGGAGTTTACAAACCAACACCGATGGTAAGGATTCTATGCCTTCACATATGAACAGGATTAGCAATATTCAGTTACTCTGATTCTTAAGAGTTTTATTTCTTATTATTTATTTTTTTCTTATTGCTGTTTGTGACATAGCTGCTTCTCTGAAACCTGTGTGGATTAAAAAATACGGGGTTTATCGCTGTTTTTTTTGCGGCTGCCTTTCACAAATGTCGAGATTTTCTTAATGTCTGATTTATTTGCTTCTCTGTCTGATTTATTTGCTTCTCTGATTTATTTGCTTCTCTGATTTATTTGCTTCTCTGCATTAACAGAGCTGCCATTTTAATACATCCTTAAGATTAACAAATTATTTTCTACACCTCTAATCCTCCTTATTGTCCCCTCTAAATTCTTTAATGATTAACTTGGTTTTGGATTTGTTGGTGTGTTTTTTTTCACAGCATGTTTAAAGTGTTAAATTGAAAGGATTCCTTCAAATATCTTGCATAAAATTGTACTGATCTAGTAAGGTACTACCCCATTCATAAAAAGGGAAAAGGCTGATTCTTATTTAGTGTGTGGATTGCTGAAAATCCACGCTTTTCTTTCTTTTCAGTGCTGCTTAACCAGTTGCTCCTGGTGTGCTATGTAGCAGATTATTTCCACCTAAAAATCAATACTTTGTACCTTTCTACATAATATTGTACCTTATTGGCTTATGTCCCTTTCTTCAATTTATCAAGATCCTCTTGGCCTCTGGATTGCTTGCAATCCTGTTTTATCTTATATTTTAGGAGTAAGTAGTGTATGGTTATTTTTATACTGGTTTCAAACACTCTACATATCCTTCATTCCAGCCTTTATAGGTGCTCTTGAAAATGCATCCACTGCGGGAGGTAGCTCAGCGGGGAGGTATTTCACACTTGACAAATACTCCTGCAGTTTTGCAATCCTCTGCTGATGTGTAGGTGATGTTTTGCACAGTGGATTCTGCAATGTAGCTTCCAGTGATTTGTAGCCCATTTATTTACTGGCCAATTTTGGCTTTTCTGTATTCATGAAAGTACTCAAAACTTTTCAGCATTCCTTCTTCAGCCTGAACCATGGTTCCTTTGGCTGCAGTCAGGTCTTAAATACACCACTGGTTTGTTGTCTTGGAGAAATATAATTCCTGAGGTATTTTATGATTGATCAAAAGGATCCTTAGATTTTAATTTTATTTTTTTTTTAATATTTCTAGTGTCAGGTCATAGAAAATTTCTGGGAAATGTTCCAGTGCTATCATATATTCTCCACTAAAAAGAACCAACAAACAAACAACACAACTTAAAACGTAAGCTGATGGTTTAGTTATGACAAACCAGAGTATGTTCCCGCATGTGTAAAAAAAGCTATTAATTTTTGTAAGAATTCTAATCATGGAATCCCTAAGGCTGGAAAACACTTTGAAGATTGAGTCCAACTGTAACCCAACTGCCCTGACCTCTAAACCATGTCCTGAAGCAGCACATCCACGTGCTTCTTGAACACTTCCAGGAATGGTGACTCTGCCATTTCCCTGGGCAGCCTGTTGCAACCCCTCACCACTCTCTCAGTAGAGAAGATTTTCCTAATGTCCAATCTAAACCTCCTTGGCACAACTTAAACCTATTTCCTCTTGTTCTATCATTGGTTACTTGGGAGAAGAGACCAACACCAGCTTCACTCCAACCTCCCTTTCAGGTAGCTGTAGACAGCAGTAAGATCTCTTCTCCAGACTAAACAAGCACATCTCCCTCAGCCATTCAGCACATGATGACCTCCAAATCCCTCACCAGCCCCATTGCTCTTCCCTGGACATGCTCCTGACCTCATTGTCTTTCCCATACTGTGGTGCCCAAAACTGAACCTAGTACTCAAGCTGTGGCCTAGCAGGGTGCAGTACAGTGGCACAATCACTCCCTTACTCCTGGTGAACACACTAAGTTTGATACAGAACGGGATGTTGTCAGCCTTTCTAGCCACCTGGGCACACTGCTGGCTCATGTTCAGCCATCCCCCAGCACCTTCAGATCCTTTTCCACCAGGCTGCTTTCCAGCCACTCTGCCCCAAGCCTGTAGCACTGCCTGGGGGTTCTTGTAACTGAAGTGCAGCACCCGGCACTCGGTCCTTTTAATCTTTTTTCCTCACTGCTTCAAATTTGTTCAACTTTCAGTAGTTTTTCCCATTGAATATACATTCTACAAGGTTAATTGTCATCATCAGCTGTCCTGCCTTGAGCCTGCAGTTGTGTCAGTGTTGGAATCAGACAGCAGCTAATTAGAACGCTGAACTTCTCCATCGCAGGTTAGCAAATCATTAAAAAAAATAAAATACTGCTTTTCCAGCTGTTTCCAAAATATCTGGGACACAGTATTGAGATCATCCTGAACTACATTTCACCAAAAAGGGAGATGGATGTGCAGAACATCCTCTTTTACTACAAAAAAAAAAAAAAAAAAAAACAAACAAAACCAAAAACCAAACAAAAATTGAAAAGAAAAAAAGTGGTACTTAAAAAGCAGCCAAGCGTCATAGCCATCAACAGCAATACTTGATTTGCAATGAAAATGAGAGCACTTCTTTGTTCTAAAATCTATCCATTTCTTCTAAAATGCACATAAATATATTTTTTAAGAATAGAAGCAGATTATAATTTCTTTAACTGCAGGGTGCCTTATTTTTGTGCTTTTATAAACCAGCATCGTTGTTGCAAATTCTGCCTTTAGCTTTACAGTGTAATAGATCCGACTGGCCAAGAGATGCTTCCTGATTGATGGATGAGAGAGCTGGTTTATGTTATGTGTTTCTTCATTCTCAGTCATTCCCTAATGTTACCTTCTCACTAGTTTATATTTTTTAAAGCAATTAAGGGTTGGTCAACATGAGAGTTGATTTGAGAGGCATGGACATAATCGTGCTAGATGAAGCTGGGGATGTTCTTCCTCAGTTGAATGATATATGCAGGTCATGTCATTTTAATGCAGAATGAACAAGGATACCAATTTTGCAGATGATTAGCTGCTGGTATGTATAGGAAAGATTCATAGTTGGGAGATGTGTAGTGGAATAGCTGACAGCTTGATAGAAATGAGTACTGGGTAGAAAATCACTTCCATCAGGACTGCTTTGCTTCCAGAAATCCATGTGCAAATCTGTTTCCCATCTTTTAAACTACTCAAGGTATGTTTGTTTAATAGTGTAGGATGTAAGCAGAGTCAGTGGATCTAAACCCAATGGTCAGACAGGAATAAGGAAACAGAATGTGCCTGATTGGCCATTGGAATGGGCTGCCTAGGGAGGTGGTGGCGTCACCATCACTGGAAGTGTTTAAAAAGAGAATGGATGAGGCACTTAGTGCCATGGTTCAGTTGATTAGATGGTGTTGGATGATCTCAAAGGTCTTTTCCAACTTGGTTAATTCTGTATTCTGTTCTTCATGTTAAAAAAAAAAAAGACATAAGAAGGAAATCACTTGTTTGCAAGCTTTCATTGTTTTCTTTTAAAATGTTTGATGGCAATCTCTAGCTATTTAAAGTTCCCTGAGGCCTGTTTCAATTATTGTTTCTGCATTCCCATAATCTTCTATCGAGGCTTCATGTATCTGAAGCTATAAACGCAACCAGCATTGCGAATACAAATCCCATTATGCCAGCTCAGTGTGTTCTGTCCAAAGTGCTTAGCACTGGAGGATACAGACAACTGATAATCATCTTGTGTTCCTACTGATTCAAGAGGAGTTAAACCTCTCTAATTCAATGATAACAATCAAGACTTCTAATACACATATTTTTATGTTGAATGCTAGATAGCTTAGGCAGTTGAGAAGAGTTGTCCTTATTATTGAGTAACCTTGAAAGCTTGTGATGGAGTGGCAGAAATCCTACTCCTTTACCAAGTGTTTCTGAAATGCTCTGTTCAGCCCTACACTCATGGTCTTTCATGGTGTTGTGATTACCTAAGTAGTAATTCATAGGGAAATTGTATCATGATAGCTTTGTTGTGGTGTCAGTGGAATGATTGTATAGAAAGGCAGAACCTCTTGACAAAAATGTTCAAAAAACAAACCAGATATGGAAATGGAGAGACACTTTAAATCACTCACTAGAGAAGGAGTGCAATCTTAACTCTCACACTCTTCCACTTCCAGCTGAAAGCTCACTTAACATCTCTGACTGAGTCAGTTCTGTGTACGCAGCAAATGTCCCAGCTGCAGGGAACAGGAGAAAATCAGAAACAATAGAACACAAAACCAAGTGTTTTCAGGAGAACAAGAACCTACAGAAGTAGAATTTGCAGTCAGAGTTTTCTTTGCTCTACGTATGGCATCTTCCATAGTTTCCAACGCTTTTGTCCTCTGCTGCTGCTGCAACGACACATCCGAAGGAGGAAATGATTGCTCTGCCAAATTGGGATCCATGCCCTTGGGTGGTACTGGACCAAAGGAGCAACACATAGAAGGTGATGTGCTACCACAAACTCTCCATGTGGGGCTGCAACTTCATCTCAGCAAATGTCTTGAGAACTTGGTGAATCATTGCCAGTTCAACTGCTCAGTCAGCAAGAGTATCCACAGATGTCATTAAGTGCTTTTCAGATTAGTTGAGAAATTGTATGCTCTCCTGGCTGCCTTATAAAATGTTTAAGGCACAGTCTTTTGAAATTAAATGTTAATATTTACTCCTCTTTTTCTTACAAATGGTTATGCATCACCTTAAGGTCCATCCAGTTGCTGGATTTTTAGTCTGTCCCTGCTACAGGGCAAATATTGATCAGAAGAATTGTAGGTATATTGCCACTAAGACAGCTTTATAGTCATCTGCTTATCTTCAGTTGCTTGGAGTAAATTCTAGAGGGCAATCAGGGACCTATAGATGTCTATGCAGAATTATTTCCTCACCTTTTTTTTAAAATAAGAGGTTTTTAAAGGACAGTTTGCGTGGTCATGCCTGAGAATATTTCAGGGTATCCTTAGCAACCTGAGGATAAACTGTAGGCAGATTCTTTGTGGTCTCTTGACATTGTAATAAATTCTTAGTTCTACTGAAATTCACAATCCTGAGATATATTGTCCAGAAAATATTTGGGTGGTGTGATAGTTGGTTTAGGATTAAAACATGTAACATATTTCAGGGTTTTAAAAAGAGCTGTAACTTGGAAAGCAGAGCAAAGGGAGTTGCTGTTGAAGTACAAGAAAGGTAAATAGTTGTGCTGATAGGGAAGAAACGTGAATAGAGACAGACTGTAACAGATTTTTCTTGTTTAATAATGAGGCATGAAACAGTTCAACATCCATGCAGCCAGTTTACCACCATGGGCAGCTGCAGCCCAGCACTATGAGGCAGTGTGTGTGAAAATGTTTTGTGGGACTGCTGCTGTAGTAGGAGGCACCGAAAAGATGACCATGGGGTTTGAGCTTTCTTCAACCAATTCTTAATTCTAGTAACTTAGCCACACTTAAACACTTCCTTTCCTAAGCCAAGGAGTGCAAATACCACCTGATGGAAACCACCTAAACCTCTTCTGCAGTGGGTGATCATCCCGGTGCAGTATACTGGATTTTACCTCTTCAACCTCCACAGGTTTTCTCAGTACCTGCAATTATGTGGATACATAATGACTGACAGAAGGTTGCTGCTGTACTGTTTGTTTGGAAATGAGTGAGGCCACCTGGCCCTGGAAGCCATGTGGCCCGTTTTGCTCCTGTGCCTTGCCTTTCTGCAAGTCCCTTTTCCACAGCTCATAATCTTGAGGTAGGTCAGGCAGTTACATAAACATGCCTGAGGCATGGCTCCTGACTAAAAGCCCAGTTAAGATGAGCAGACAAGTGGAAAGAAGGTGAAGATGACAACTGTCATATTCCTGTGGCTCTGTGTTACTCTCCCTTAGCAGCTAAGGAGGAGGAACGTGTCTCTTCCCCCAGGGATCTACTGAGCACCCACCCTTGAGGAGCAAAGCAAAGGCCCACATGCAGCCAGGTGTGGGGCAGAGAGAACGTGTACAAGTAAGTGTGTGCATAAGAAGTGTGTTAAAAGTACTTCCTAGGATCTTCCCATGCCATTGTGGGAAGAGTATCTGGAACTTCCAGGAAGGTGTAGTGCTTTCTAATGGTAGTTCACAGATTTTCTTTAAAAACAGGAATCAAAGGAATATAATCAATGGGGTTTGGTTTCTAGATTCATATCATTAGCTGTGTTATTATATCAGAGATCTCACCAGCACCAAGCAAGCTGTACACTCACTGTCTTAGTGTAGCTTAACACCAATCTACCAGACCCACCTGCTCCTTACTATGCTTGATCTGGAGTGTCCAGCCTGATGATGTTAATCTTGCATCTTTGGGGCTTTCTTGGGTTCTGGATGTTTGGGATGTCACTTCATGGAAGTGCAACTGCATGTCCTGTGGTGTTCACTGACAGGTTTCTCAAGATACCTGGAACAAAGTCACTGCTAAATGGATTTATTCTGCTTCCTCTTGCCCATGACAGCAAGGAACAGGTGGTGAGTGGCTTGAATGGTTAGTGAGTGCACTGTAAAGACTTAGTTTCACATTATACTTGGTTCAGTGTAAATGTGGATTGTAGTTCTCTCCACCTCACTTATTTCCATCACTGCTTAACATTGGGTTAAGTGGTTGTGCAGCAGAAGGTGAAGTTGGATGAAGTTGCAGGTACAACTGAAAACTAACATACCAGAAAAGATGGAAATAGCTTGCATGGTCAGCAAATCTGACCATGACTGTCAAACCTAAATGAAACTGAAGGGAAGAAGATCATAGAGTGGCTTAGCTTGGAAAGGGCCTTAGAGGTCCTCTACTCACCACCATGGGCAGGGATGCGTCTCATCTAGATTTGTCTACTCAAGGCCACATCCAACCTTGCCTTGATGAATAAAGGAGGGAAGAATGAATAAACAAGGTACAGCAGATACACACCACACTGGAAGATGGCCCAGAATTTCAGATATATTCATTACTAGAGCATCACATTTCTGATTAGCACCACATTTCTGATTCATAGAATCATAGAATTGTTAGGGTTGGATGGGACCTCAAGGATCATCTAGTTCCAACCCCCTGCCATGGGCAGGGAGCCCTCACACTAGATATGTTGCTCAGAGCCACATCCAGCCTGGTCTTAAAAACCTCCAAGGATGAGGCTTCCACCACTCCCTTGGGCAACCTGTTCCAGTGTCTCACCACCCTCATGGGGAAGAACTTCTTCCTAACATCCAATCTGAATCTACTCACTTCTAGTTTTGCTCCATTCCCCTTAGTCCTATCATTAACTGACACTCTAAAAAGTCTCTCCCCAGGTTTCTTGTAGCCCTCTTCAGATACTGGAAGACCACATAATTGTGGTCTCCATGGAGCCTTCTTTTCTCCAGTCTGAACAGCCTCCACAGTGGATTAAACTGTCCACATCATCTAGGGCTTATATCCCCATATCCTGGCTCATTTTGCATTTCTGAATCTTGCCTGGAAGGGCCAGCAGCTGAACAGATGTGAAGGCTATTTCTGTCATTTGAGGGATGAATATTGTGGCCACATGTAGGCAGGGCTTGAGGGCTTTTAGTCTGCCAACATGCCATGGTTTCCACAGGAAGATAACCTGGCTATGTGGTGTTGGGGGAGCCTTCTCACTTTCTAATGAGATCTCTGGAGACTTTTCTGGAGACATACCATTAAGTGTCTTAAACCTATGAGTCTAGAATGAAGGTAAGCTTGAAAAATGGAATTAGTTGCCATTGATCATTTACATCCTGTCCAAACTACACCTGTTTACTTCTTTTTGCAGTATCCCGGCATGGCCAGAGGTGAGTCATGTCATGCTATCAGATGTGTGATTCTCTCCGTCACCTTTAACTGGTCAGAACCATCTCTTCACTTCATGTCATAACCCACACTTTCTGTTGTGTCTTGCAGTTAAGGCTGGATTTTTTTATATTTTTTTTTTTTTTCATTAGGCTTGTGCTTTTTGAAGGATGGGGAACAGACAGTGAAAGGTCAGACTGCACCCGAGATGAACTGTGGAGTAGTTGTACTTTTGGTCTACTAGTGACTCTTCAAAACTGTTTAGAAGCAGCAGGAAAGTGCAGGTGGATGAAATAAGCCCCTTGATGCATTAATTCAGCTGTGACTTGACCCCTAACATCCTCTGTGTATCATAATCAACAGGGCTGACAAACAATAGGCTGTAGAGAAAATGTGGCATTGAATTTTGTCTATTTCTTAAAAAGAAGCTATAGCATGGTTCAGGAAAAAAAAAATATAGAGTAGAAAACAAAAATTGGATTTCAGGCCAAAGTAGTGAGAATTAGGTTTATATAGTAACTGAGAGTTATAGTAGACTAGCTGAAATAAATGTGAAATATAACAAATGGTAGAATAAATGTTAAATATAATAGTGCAGGAATAGAAAATGGAATAGCAAACAAAATGTAAGCCAGCATGTAAGGTCTGATTGCACTTCCAGCATATTCTGATCACTGATTTAGCTCTTTTTCCTTTGTGGATTATCTGTTTCTATATATATTAAATATATATAAATATATAGAGATGAAGGATAACAGAATCTTTAAATACACCCAAGTCACACCACTTTTCCCCACTGTTTCAGAGAAGAGCAGTAAATCAAGACCAAAACAGTGTTGCAGTTTGATAAATTTATTTATGATTTTTCTGTTTCTCACACAGTTCCACCGCAGTACTAACAGATTCTTTGGGTTTCTTTCCTGTTGCTGTATGTATAATTAAATGAATGGTTGGGTTATGTATGCAGTGGCGAGAGAAAGATTTCTGCAAGCTGATTTAAATTCCTTGGAGAGGGAGAAAGTGCTGCAGATATAAAATGATATTTATTTGGGTGATGCTTTGGGCTGTGCATGTTTAAACAGTGCTTACCACTAGCACAAATGAGCAGGTTCTGTGAGTATCTTTTTTTCCACTGAAGAGTACATTCTTGCAGCCTTTGTCATAGAATTTCTTTCTGAATTTATTGGCAACTTTCTGTGCTCTCAGAGAACTCTCTAATCATACATGGTCAAAACATTGTGCTGGGAAACCTAACAGAAAATTAATTCAACAAAACCATTTTCCATATACCCAGAAGTGTGGTATAAGGTCAAGAATGGAAATGGCAAATCCTTGAGACAGTATTTGGCTGATTTTTTTTTGAAGAAGGGAAGGGTTTGTTTTTTTTCACAATAGTTAAAGCAAACTCTTTTATTTGCTGTATTGAAGGTGCTTCTTTTGCCATAGAGATTAAGATCTTAATCTCCTGGTTAGCTTCTTGTTCTTATTAGATTAAAAAAACCCTTGCTCCAAATAAAGAATACACTCTGGTGCACTTAAATCTCCCTTTTGGCATAGAACCATAGAATTGTTTGAGTTGGAAAAGACCTCTAAGGTCATTGAGTCCACCATCATTATATCTGAGAGAGAGGAAGAGGCATTTTGGTATCTTTCTGAGATTTTTGTCAAAGCAAAAAGTTTATTGTGGGTTTGGGGATTTTTTGGGGTGTGTTGTCACAGGCTCACAGGATTTAAGGAGTTGGAAGGGACCCAAAGAGATCATTGAGTCCAAACCCCCTGCCAGAGCAGGACCATACAGTCTAGCTCAGGTCACAGAGGAATGCATCCAAACAGGCCTTGAAAGTCTCCAGAGAAGGAGACTCCACAACCTCCCTGGGGAGCCTGTTCCAGTGCTCTGTGATCCTTAACAGTAGCGAAGTTCCCCCTTGTGCTGAGGTGGAACCTCCAGTGCTGCAGCTTGCATTCTGTTGCTCCTTGTCCTATTGCAGGGAACAAGTCATTTGTTCTTTTGTAAAGGAGGTAGTTATGGCTTATTAAAAATCAGCCAGGAATGCAAATATGTAAATACATTGTCTTTGGGTGTTGTTTTTTCCCCCCTCATTCCCTAATGAGCAACTGAAAATGTAATTTTATTTGCTTTAAAATCTGACAAATCACCTGAAAGAAACCCGAAATCTGTCTGCAGGAGGAGTTTGTGTTTTTAATTTCAGAGTAATATTTCATTTCAAAAGGCATTTGCTGATTCCAGAATCTTGTACAGTGTTGGTCTGATGTTTGTTTTTTTCAAACAAATCCTATCTCTAAATATTTTTAAATGAAAGATTTATTGCTATTGTGGCTTAATTTGTTTTGTACCACCTGGAAATATTTTTCCTCTTATCTTTTGAGTTTGAAATGTGAAAATATTAATGACTGCTGATGAAACCAAACAAAAGACATTCCATGATCAGTTTCATTTTAGGATTCTTAGCTTTCAATTTAAAATTTGAGCTTTAAGAAAGCTGAAGGCCATCTCCATGGGGTCCTTCTGCTTAAAGCATGCTTTTTATTTCATGAAAGCCTTGTTCTGCACTTAAATTGCATCATCCAAGCACTTTTTTTTAGTGAATAAAAATGGATTAGAGCAACATATTGAGAAGTAGCTATTCATTAATCTGCTGTGCTGTTGTGCTCTTAGAGGGGATGAGCCATAAGCTGTTGAGGAAAACTCACAAATTATTTCACTAAAATATTAGAAGATAATGTAGCTAGTGCTACTTGTCTGCAAATTAAAAAACAAAAAGTCCTTCAGAAATCAATAGTTTTCTTTTTCCTCCTGACTTGTCAAGGTGTCATTAACATGAGAGCAATGATAGCCAGGTTGAAGAGGAGTTTGCTTTGCTTTTAGCTACATAAAACTGTGGACACTCACAACTCACAGGTTCATTTTGGCATCTTTTATGCTTTCCCCTGTGACTTTTAGCTGTACACAAATCCTTGCTTTCTAAAAATATTTTTGCTCCTTTAAATTGTGGGGTTTAAGAAAATAAAGGCAGGTTTAGTGATGAGTGAGATGAAAAGAGGTTGGAATAATCATCCAGCAAGTTGTGACTGTACTGCATAAGCTTTTTTTTTTTTGTACAGATGCAGAAAATGAAATAGCATCCCACAATCTATGACCATAAAGTTAGCATGAGTCATCACTGAGAAAGTTTCATTCCAGTACACTCAATTTATATGTCTCTGTGATCTGTCAGTTTGTCTCTAACTATTAAGCTCCCTCATTTTCTTTATCTCCCCTGAAGAAATCTGTGGTTTGTGTCTGAATTCCCACACTAGGCTGCTGCATGTTTTTCAGTGTATCCAAAGGTGTCTCAGATTGCGTTACACATTTGGTGTTCCATTCTTCCTGGAAGTCCAACTAGGTCCAGTCCTGAAGCTTGTTGCATCAACAGATTGCCCAGGGAAGGGTTTGGGGCCCCATCCCTGGAGATACTAAAAGTGAGGTTTGATCGGGCTCTGGGCAACCTGATCTATTCCTTCTCTGGAGACTTTCAAGGCCTATCTGGATGCACTCCTCTGTGACCTGAGCTAGACTGCATGGTCCTGCTCAGGCAGGGGAGTTGGATTCAATGATCTCTTTGAGTCCCTTCCAACCTCTGACATCCTGTGATCTAGTTGAGGGTGTCCTTGCTTATTTCAGGGGGCTGAATTAGATAACCTTTGGAGGTCTCTTGCAACCCAGACCACTCAGAACACTTGCCTATATTATCGTGACGATAAGTCCTTTCATAAAACCAAACCAAACCAACCAAACAAAAAAGGCACCAAATCAAAACACACCTTATGACATAGAAAGTAGGTGATTTATCTTTAATTGTTAATTATATTTAAAAAGAATCCTAGAATTGTCCAGATCCAAGCAATCCTCTGTTGGAAAGTGAAGCAAATTGAAATAGATATGTGAGAAAAAGCACCTCCCAAAGCAGTAACAGGGAGAACAAAGAAAAATATCTCCTAGGAGCAAAGAAGGTGACCTGAAATGCTTTTTTATTGATCTTGATTAAGTTTCTAAACTTGTGGTCATAGTTACAGCAGTGAAGACCATTTTCAGAATGACCCAAAGCTCTTGGAAAAGAAGCAGAAGATTGGACCATCAGTCATTTTCAATAGCAGTAAGGTTAGTTTGATTTCCCTTAAGCTACAAGCTGGGTTTTTGGTGTTTTATTTTTCCTGTGCATTGTGTTGTTAGCTTTAATATTTTAAATTTCAGCTTACACCTATAATGTAGAAAAGTTATTTGTGCTTTTATTAGACTGAATGAGATAAAGTGGCTGTGGATAGACTTAAAAAGATGATGTCCAGTGTGGTGAGGGGTATGTCCTGTGCTACATGAAACCGAATAAAGTTGACATTCAGTACAGGTCAGAATGCTGATGAGAGACTTACTTTTCACAGTTCAATTGTTTTCTCCATTGTAATAGAATTATTCCCATGAGATTCCTTTCCACACATAAGGACTGAAGCCCACAGAATCTTTCAACTGATAGTTTAACATTTTCAATTGCTCATAGAATCAACCAGCTTGGAAAAGACTTCAGAGATCATCAAGTCCAACCTATTACCTAATATCTAACACCTCATGACAACTAAACCATGGCTTCAAGTGCCACATCCAATCCTTTTGTTGAACACCTCCAGGGACGGGGACTCCACCACCTCCCTGGGCAGCAAATTCCAATGGCCAATTACTCTTTCTGTGAAGAATTTTCTCCTCACCTCAAACCCAAACTTCCCCTGGAACAGCTTGAGACTGTGTCCTCTTCTTCTGGTGCTGGCTGCCTGGGAGAAGAGATCAACCCCCACCTGTCTACAACCTCCTCATGCATCATATTTGTGCCATTTTTGTTTCTGTAGGGAGAGCAAGGCCTCTTAACATTGATCATTACTAGTAGGAATTTCTTCCGACCACTTCAGACGTGTAGCTACCCTAGGACATCAATACAGTGCCTATGTATATTTTTGTGGATAAAAATTTTCTAGCATCTTCTTTGATGTATAGACATTTAATACAATTAAATAATTGGACTTATGTTTTAAAAAGTAGGTTCAGGGCACTTGCTAACCCAGGGCATGAATCTTGGTAACAACAGAATAATTGCTTGTTAATTGGTGTGTGATTACATTTACATTGGCTTGTCACAACTATGAAAGATACCCTAATTGCATCTCAGAATAATGGTGTTACTCTGTCATGTTACCTTCTGCTTAACTGAATGGAAAATAGAACTATCTAATTACTTTGAAATATGCTCAGAATCTGGGCATTAAAGAAGTTTTGGGGTTATTTTTTGGAATGGCAAGTTCTTAAGCTATTCTATTCAAAACTAGATTTGAAGAGAATCCTTATAGAGTAATGAGAGTCTGATATTAAGCTCCTAATTGCAGCTTATTTCTGAACTTCTTACTGTATACTATCAGACTATTAAGGGTAATAATATCTTTTACATAATGATAGCAATTTACTGAACATTTATCACTGAATATTTCAACTTACAAGTTTTTAAGCTACACCACTAGTCAATTTCAGAATCTAAAAACGGTGCTTCATAGCCCTAAGCAAACCACTTAAGTTAACCTAATAGCATAGGGTAGCACCTTGGAGAGGTTGTAAAGTGTACACAAAGCTTTTTCTACCTACGTCCCTCTTGTGTTCTCCACCAAAAGAAGCAAATTGGAAAGATAGGTAATTAAGGAGGCGCTCTGATGCCCAAAATCTAACCTTCACAGTTGCTTTCAACTGTAGACTTAAGACTAATGGACTTCTGAATTCCAAATACCATTGGGGAATTCCTGTTTTGCAAAAACATAGAGCTAGTGATGTGGGCAGCTTTAAAAGCTGAAGCTTAGAAATGTTAAAAAGCTCCTGAATGCCCAAATATGGAAATGCTGTTAGTTTTGGGGGGAGGGGATTGTTCTTTGGTTGTGGTGTTTTTTCAACACAACTGTGGGAGATGTTTGAATGGCATTCAAAAATCTCCTTAAAGTAATGGCATGAAAAAAAGAGAGAAGTTGAATCAGAGGGAAAAACAAACAAACAAGCAAACAACTTGTTTCATCATATTCTTGTGAGAATTAAGAATGTAGAAGTTGATTTTCATATTACTAAACCAAATATAGGCTTCCAGACTAAAACTAGTTCACAAAGATCATAGAAGAAAAGCTACAACGAATGGAGGGGATAGGAGTAACATAGAATCATAGAATCAACCAGGTTGGAAGAGACCTCAAAGATCATCCAGTCCAATCCACCACCCAGCCCTATCCAATCAGCTAGACCATGGCACTAAGTGCCTCATCCAGCCTTTTCTTGAAGATCTCCAAGGACAGAGACTCCACCACCTCCCTGGGCAGCCCATTCCAATGGCAAATCACTCTCTCTGTGAAGAACTTCTTCCTAATATCCAGCTTGAACCTCCCTTGGCACAACTTGAGACTTCTGTTGCTGGTTGTCGGGGGGAAGAGACCAACCCCCACCTGGCTGCAACCTCCCTTCAATGAGGTCTCCCTGGAGCCTCCTTTTCTCCAGGCTAAGCAACCCCAGCTAGATCCACATCCAACCACATCTGCTAGATCTAAAAGTTTTTTGCAGAAGCAAGGAGTCAGTGCTGCTGTTTTAATAATCTTTTAGTTCCCATCATTGAAAGCAAATATGAAAAGAAGAAAAATGTCTTTAACTTTTTCATTTCTTTCAGATAATGCCCTTTGAGCTTGGTAGCTGCTTCATGCACATTCTATATGAGAAGAGGCTTGCTTGGAGCAATCTAGTTGATATGTTTGATTAATCTTGGTAACTGAGGAAACACAAAAAGGTTAGTACCATGTGTTCTGCTATTTCTGCTTCATCCACTAGCTCACAAATTATGCTTGCAGAACCAGATGTCTGTCATATTGAGGGTTGGTGTTTGTACAAACTTTACAAATTCTAGGAATTTCAAACTTGTTCAGAAATCACTTGTTTGAAAAGCCATTTAGCTAAATTGCAAAGCAACAAATAATTTGTTCCAGTTAAAGATATGCTCAAAACTTGATTTTCACAGAATCACAGAAGGGACTTTACTTTAAATGAATATACAGTAAATAGTTTAATTGAGGTGGCCTAGCACCCTGTCAAGCTGAGTCTTAAAGTTGTCCAATGTAGGGCAATCCACTGCTTCCCTTGGGAGACGATTTCAATCTCTAACTGTTCTCATGGTGAAACATTGTCTTCTGGAGTCCATTGGTAATCTCCCCAGCAGTTAACTTGTACCCATCATCTCTTGTTCTTTCTGTGGCACTCCTTGTAAAAAGGGAGTCTCCATCTTCTTGGTAGCCACTGTTTCTGTTCTTCTTAAGGCTGAACAAACCCAGTTCTCTCAGCCTTTCTTCATATGGCAGGTCTAGATTTTTGTTCATCTGGGTCAGCTCTTCTTTAGACAGGATTTTCATAGGTAAGGCTTGATAAGCCTTGGCAGTGCTTATAAGATGTATTGCATACAAAGAAGCAATTCTGTTTTGTCATCCCAATACAGTGTAGAGAAACATAGACCTCAACATCAAAATATTCCATTGGATGGAAGGCAGCTTTCCTACTGGAAGGCTGGAGAGGGTGCCTAGCAATAGGACAAGGGGGAATGGTTTGAAGCTGAGGGAGAGTAGGGTCAGACTGGAACTTCTTCAGTCAGAGGTTGCTGAGCCACTGGAATAGTTTGCCCAGGGAGGTTGTGGATGTCTTCTCCCTGGGTTGTTCATGGCCTGGTTGGATGAGGCCTTGAGCAATTGAGTCTAGTTGAGAGGCCTCCTTGCCCATGGTGGAAAGGTTGGAGTAGATGATCTCTGGGGTCCCTTCCAGCTTCAGTCGTTCTATGATTTTTTCCTAGCTTCCTGAGTGACTTCTCCTCTCAATTAACTTCATCTTCATTTCTCTTTCCACTGCCACTCTGTTTTCATTCAGGGCTCTTCAGACACTCCCTCTTTCTTTATCTGTTTATTCTTTAACCAGAGAAATTGTTTTGTACTGCAGTGTATTTGCAGTTTCTTTAGACTGGCTGGGATAGGGTATGGGAAAAACCTCTTTACTTTTCATTCTTTTTCCATTGAAAATTTCCACCTTAAATTCATTATTTTTTTAATTTAAAAAAAAAAAAAAAAGAGGAGGAAAACACTTAAAGAAGACATTATGCTGCAGCAGTTTTTGTTGTAGAGTACATGTTACTGCACATCTTGATTCTAAACCTCATTAAATAGCTTCAAGTAGGTGCAGTGAAAAGTGTATAAAGCCTTGAGTATCACTCTGAGATCTTACTCATCTACAAAAAAAGTTAGACTTGGAGTCTGATGCTTAATTCAAGCCTCACTGTACTGAGGAATCTTTTTGAACAATTTAAACTCTTTTTTTTTTTTTTTTTTTTAAGATAATAGCTTTAGAAGTTTTCAGTCTTCTTCCGTTTCCAAATCTGCTGCCGAAACACATTTCTCTCTCATCTGTTCTGACTCTCCTCTTTCCAATCCCTAATGGCTTCCCCCTGCCTGCCCTTGAGTTATAGACCATTTCTGAAATGCTGTATGACAGCACTTTCTTTCAGTGTTTTCAGAAAAGAAAAATTGGATGTTTATCTCTCCAAGTCCTGAAAAAGAACTTTTGCTCTTGGCATTTTCACAAGGTGGAGGGCCAAGGTTGGTTTCTCATTCCACAGGATCAGACGGGAAGAGAGGTTAGGGAAAAGTAATATAGATAACTCTTTAATCAAGGTCCCAGTCTTGCAAAGCATCAATATTTTCTTAAGGGTACTAAATATTGTCAGTTCCCATAGAAGACACTGTAAGCCAAGAACACTCAGCAGTATCCTCAAGATGTGAAATTTAATGATGTTTAGTCTGACCTGGTACATATATACTAGAAAAGCCTCACCATATGGAAATCAAGACAGCAGGAGGTAGGTGATCCACCTTGGTGAGTTGCATTACTAATTAATGACTTTCTTTGTTTCTTTGATGAACAATAACCAGCAGTATATTTTGTGCATTTTCACTGCAAATTGGGAAAGTCTTTAATAATAAATAACTTTTCCCTGTGAAGAGGAATAACTGAATCAGTGCAACCAAATCAGCTTTGATCACAGTGTAAGCTCATCATGATGGCTTGAGAAAGGCCATCACTGTGAGGAAATTTTGTCTTGAATACATTAATTTGTGCTGTCTTTGGCACACGATCTTGATGAGCATTAGAAATTATGATGTTCTTGTAACTGTGACTTTGATAGTGTTATGCATAGCTGTCCACAGACCCTTCCTAAATGTCTTAGTTTAAAAAGCCAATTGTTCTGATTTTGGTTCTTGATACTTAAGCTATACTTTATACTTTATCTATTGGATTGCTCACAGCTTCTTTCAGCTGTCTTTTATGTACAATTTGTCTTTAAAAAAATAAATAAAGAGATTCCATGTTTTTCATTGGGAAGACTGCTCAGAGATAATTCCCTGAAAATATTGTTTCATCTCCATGTTCTCCCTGCATCCATTCTTTGCTTTGCCATTCAGCCTTTTAGGATTCCTAGATGATAATTCTGATGCCCACCTTTTATCATCACAGGATATGTTGCACTTGCCTAGTGCTAAAATTCACTCTGGGGTTCTGCTAGCACCAGAGTGTAGTGCTGTATAAATAGTGCCTGATCTGAATTAGTTTGGTCTTCCATGTATGACTTTTAACAGCAATATGGTAAACTTAATTTTAATAGTTCTGTATTAATCTCTTATTTTTCATCTACAAGGAATGACATGCTAAAGGAGTTGCCTATTTCATTCTTCTCTTGAAATTTGACACCACAGGATGACAGTAGTCTTTGGGCACAGGGGGAGACACTTCAAAATGAAATTTCCACTCATTTAGACTCTTTTGGGTGTTTCATTGCTTGCATCCTTTTTCTTGTTTCCTCCCAATTAACTTTTTTTCCTGTTTTTTCATTAGCAAGTCCTTGGCTAAACCATTTCAAGCAGAAGAGCTGAAAAAGGCATGTAAATAATGAAGTGATTCATACTTACAGAGGGGTTACAGGTGGGTTGTTCCTTGCAGGTTGTTGTGTTCAATGATGCTTAAGACAATTTGGTATCACAGAAGAAAGTTATCTCCTTTGCTTCAGCTGAACATAACCAAAGCCACTTGTGGTTTGTTGTGTTTTTGTGGGTGTTTTTTTCATACTGGCAGAGCATTGTGTGCAGTGCTTTATCACTGATTTCTCACCCCTTCAGCCAAATGCCATAAGCTAGTTCTGTTTGGTGACTGATTATCTCTCAGATCCTTCTAAAAAGAAGTTCTTAATCTGAAAGCAGAGATGGGCAAACTGTATTTTACTGAGAGAGAGCTGAAGTGGCAAAAAAAATGCTCAGTTATTGATTTAAAAAAAAAAGGGGGGGGGGGGGAGGGGAGGAAGGTGAATGTGAAGAGGATGAGAAAAATACTCTTTTAGTGTCTCTTAATCAGTGATCTCCAAATGCTTTTCAAAGCCTCTCAGTCCTCTGCGTGGTAGAGAAATGCTGCCCTGTGGAAAGCTGAGTCACAAAGAGAACCTTTAAGTGTAGGCTACTGCTGAAGACAACATCTTGTCTGTGGCAGAGTCCAAACCATTTGCTCCATTAGAGCAGTCTGCCAGTGCTATTTTTGGGCTTCTAATCAGTGTTTTTTGAATTCTCTTTATGCATGAAGAGCCACTGAAAAGACAGAGATGACCAAGTTATGAAAAGGATATTAAATTTAAGCTAAAAACTACTACCTTTTCATGAGTTTCTTTCACATGATGCTGGTGGAAGCAGAGGTCTTTTGCTGCCTTATATTAAAATCTGAGACAGTACCTCTCATGTCCTCATTCCTTTACACAGATCCAAGAGAAAAAGATGCCATTTGAGTTAAGCCAAGCATGAATGCATGACTTATGGGAGTGATACATTACCAAACAGATAAGCATAGATCTTGTCAACATTCCACCTCTTGCTTTAAGATGCTAAGCAGAGAACTCTGCTTACTGTCTCTTCCTGGGATACCCCAGGTTACTAAAGGAGAGAGTAGTTTTCTGCTGTAGCAAAACACAGTGGTTTCCTTTGGGAGCTTTGGCTGAAGTAGAACTGCAGTGTTTAGACTCAGCAAAATGAAGCAAGAGCTAGGATAGCTGTATCTAACAGTGAAGAGACGGGAATATGGAGTAGCTCTTCTTCCAGATTATTTAAATATCTTGCTTTTGGTGACCTTGTAAAAACAGGTATTTGGTATTTGTGAAATCTGAAATGAAATTTTGCAGAAAATACTGAAAGGTGCATCTGTGAGAAACTTCTTTACAGTGAGAGTGACAGAACACTGGAACAGACTGCCCAGGGTGGTTATGGAGTCTCCTTCTCTGGACACATTCAAAACCTGCCTGGATGCATTCCTGTGCAGTCTACCCTATGTGCTCCTGCTTTGGCAGCGGGGTTGGACCCAATGATCTCTGGAGGTCCCTTCCAACTTCTAATGTTCCGTGGTTCTGAGATTCTGTAATCTAAGCAGATAACAGTCATATGTAATATATATTGAAAGACCTTGAGAATGGACCTCAATATAGATGTAGCTGCCTAAACATGAGCTAGTAGTGTGCCCAGGTGGCCAAGAAGGCCAATGGCATCCTGGCCTGCATCAAGAATAGTGTGGCCAGCAAGAGCAGGGAGATCATTCTGCCCTGTACTCTGCACTGGTTAGGCCACACCTTGAGTCTTGAGTCCAGTTCTGGGCTCCTCAGTTTAGGAAGGACATTAAGACACTTGAACATGTCCAGAGAAAGGCAACAAGGCTGGGGAGAGGCCTTGAGCACAAGCCCTACGAGGAGAGGTTGAGGGAGCTGGGATTGTTTAGCCTGGAGAAGAGGAGGCTCAGGGGAGACCTTATTGCTGTCTACAACTACCTGAAGGGAGGTTGTAGCCAGGAGGGGGTTGGTCTCTTCTCCCAGGCAGCCAGCACCAGAACAAGAGGACACAGTCTCAAGCTGTGCCAGGGGAAGTTTAGGCTGGAGGTGAGGAGAAGGTTCTTCCCAGAGAGAGCTGTTAGCCATTGGAATGGGCTGCCCAGAGAGGTGGTCCACCACCATCTCTGGAGGTGTTCAAGGAGGGATTGGTCATGAGGTCTGTGGTGACAGGTTGGACTTGATGATCTTTGAGGTCTCTTCCAGCCTTGGTGTTCTGTAAACATGATGGAACTGCATAACTCTTCAGCAGAAGTCATTTACAAGTAAGACAGAAATCTTAGAAGTGTTCTTTGATTATATCTACTTAACACCTTCAAGACAAGATTCTTCATCTTTGAGGAGATGCTCATATTTGTTACTTGGTTGCTGACCAAACGATAACTTGCTCACAAAGTTATTACCGGTACTTCATCTGCAACTTGCAGTTTAAGCATCTATTAAATATTTAATGTGCATCACAAATAACCATAGCTATTGCTTAGGCATACATTTTCCAAAATATACCTTTAAGACACAGTGCACTAAAGTTAAAGTGGAAGAGTAACCATAAAAATCTGCATTCTAGTCTGAGTATGCAGTTGGATATTTGATGAGTAAAGCTGTTACTTCTTTAATGTCTGATGTTTTGCATTGGATAAGGGGGAAAAAAAAAATAAAAAAATAATAACCCCCCCAAAAAACCCCAACCCTGATACCCAACCCCCCAAAAAATGTACCAAATAATAATAAAAAAACCCAACACCCATCATTAAAATAATTTAAAAATCTCCAAAACACACCCCCCAAGAAAAAAAAAACACAATCCCTAACCAAACAAAACCAAAAGAAAGCAATTAAAAATAAAGAATAAAAGAAGGAAGCATATCACAAACCTAACAAAATACACACAAAACATGAAACAGAGCACCTGAACTTTCTGTAATTAACCCAAACATCTCACTTTAAAGATGTATCTGAAAAGAATAACATATAGAGCAGCCACTACAGGCAGGAAAGTTACTGTTGGCACATCTGAGAAGTCTGCAAAGTGAAAGGAAGTTTGCAATAAATAAATTAATTGGAATGAGTTTATGGCTTAGTTTTACTTTAGCATTGAACTTTTCCCGCTGCAGCCCCAAAATGAGCAGCGATGCAGGGGGAGACACCCTTGCAAAGCATCTTAGGAACCTAGGGAGTTTTATCTCAAGGAACAGTTTGTATGCCAATCTATGGAAGACGGCACAGTAAATTGGTATTTGAAAATCCACCTCTTCCTGTTTGCAAATCCTGTCATACAATTGACTAAAAAGTCTTTAGTGTAGCTTATATTACTGCTTTTAAATAATCATAAAGCACTCTCTCTTTTTTTTTTTTTTTTGTTCACTGAGCAAACATGAGTAGATTTGAACTTTATTCCCTGTAGGTAATCTAATGCTGTTCTGGTTTACTCAATTTTTATGACAACTTTGGGCACTTAGGTGTCTCCCTCTTGAAGATAAATTTCTCACGTGGTCTTTCTGACTTAGACATTAGTGTTGCTTGGATACAACTGGTGCTGTTCAAGTAGTCTGCTGCAGTGCTGTCAGCAGAGCCATTTTGTTATATTGATTTATAAATGCATCACCTGTAAGAGCAGCTCAGCCTTTTACATGAGCAAAGGATAGGAGCCAATAGAATGTAATTTAGTTAGCTTTTTGTGAGAGGTGTTGATTTCCCAATGTCTTACAGAAAAGTCAGAGACGACAGCAGCTGAAGGCTGAATACTAACAATGTTTGATTACCTTTTTACATTACTGTCCTAGGAGGCATCATAGAATAGAATAGAATAGACCAGACCAGGTTGGAAGAGACCTTTGAGATCATCGAGTCCAACCTATCATCCAACACCATCTAATAATTAAACCATGGCACCAAGCACTGCATCCAATCTCTTTCTAAACACTTCCAGTGATGGTGACTCCACCATCTCCCTGGGCAGCCTATTCCAATGGCCAATCACTCTTTCAGTGAAGAACTTTCTCCTCACCTCAAGCCTAAACTTCCCCTGGCACAGCTTGAGACTGTGTCCTCTTGTTCTGGTGCTGGTTGTCTGGGAGAAGAGACCAACCCCCACTTGGCTACAACCTCCCTTCAGGTAGTTGTAGACAGCAATAAGGTCTCCCCTGAGCCTCCTCTTCTCCAGGCTATGCAACCCCAGTTCCCTCAGCCTCTCCTCTCACCTGTAACATTCACTGCTTTAAGTTTTAGCTCTGTAAGTTACAGAGCTAAAAATGCCAATGATACTTGTCAAATCAGCTGAGAGGCATTGGCATTTCTCAATTAACAATGAAGTTTTCCTTGTTCTTTTCATAAATACCATGTTTTCAATCCTTATCCTGACAACACTGAGAGCTTTGGAGTTTTATACTTGCAGTACACAGTGTTACAATAGCCAAAGTCACAGTGATGCAGATTGTCTTCAGGTAAAGAAAGTATCTTTATGTAGTTAATTTCTTTTGTAGAAAACATAACTTCAACACTGGTTCAATACCAATGAACAGCAGTGCCTGTGTGGACACCTAGAGGAGATGTTATCATAAGCTGAGCATGCTGCAGGACTCTGCAGTGAAAAATGAGTCCAAAATTGTAGTGGCAGTCACAGCAAACCTTGCGGTAGTGTATATGAGGCTTATTGTACAATTTTAGATATGATGTAATTAATGTACAAGTCTCAGTTGAAAAGAGTTTTTGGAGCTGAGATGAGCAGCAGATTTGTACAAATGTTAGGACTTCATGACTTGATCTGTGAAGCAGCTGGTACTCATCTTTGTTTGAGGCAGGATTTTGCTAATACCAGAATCTGCTTTATAATAGCATGAATATAATCAATAATTTACCATTGAAGGGAAGTCATTGTGCCCCTGTAGTCACTGTGCCCCAGTCACCATCCCTCGAGTTCTTCAAGAGGAGATTGGACGTGACACTTGGTGCCATGGTCTAGTCATGGGGTTTGTGGTGTCAGGTTGGACTCGATGATCCTCGAGGTCTCTTCCAACCTCGGCGATACTGTGACTGTACTCTGCACTGGTTAGGCCACACCTTGAATACTGTGTCCAGTTCTGGGCCCCTCAGTTTAAGAAGGACATTGAGATGCTTGAGCGTGTCCAGAGAAGGGCAACGAGGCTGGGGAGAGGCCTTGAGCACAAGTCCTATGAGGAGAGGCTGAGGGAGCTGGGATTGTTTAGCTTGGAGAAGAGGAGACTCGGGTGAGACCTCATTGCTCTCTACAATTACCTGAAGGGAGGTTGTAGCCAGGAGGGGGTTGGTCTCTTCTCTCACGCAACCAGCACCAGAACAAGAGGACACAGTCTAAAGCTGCACCAGGGGATATTTAGACTCAAGGTGAGGAGAAAGTTCTTCACTGAAAGAGTAATTGGCCATTGGAATGTGCTGCCCAGGGAAATGGTGGAGTCACCATCCCCGGACGTGTTCAACAGGGGATTGGACGTGGCACTTGGAGCCATGGTTTAGTTAGTCATGAGGTGTTGGGTGACAGTTTGGACTTTATGATCTCTGATGTCTTTTCCAACCTTATTGATTCTATGCTTTTGGCTCAGCTTTTTCCCAGACTTTTACTGGAGGACTGAGACACTGAGACCCAGTAAATTCCATAGCCAAAACTATAATTTCACTAAGAGTTTTTCTCAAATTAAAGAAACTGTTGCATTAATTCCTTAAGGGAGTATGGCCACATAGATGCAGACCCTGTTAATATGTGCTGTGACTAGTGTGCACTGGTGATTTTAGAAATGGCAGCTTACTTCAGAAAGACAAGATTCTTCCTAACACAGGTGAATCCCAGCAAGGCAAACCATTAAAGAGGAAAATCTTTGCTACTGGAATCCAGGAAGAGGTTACTTGAACAGGCAACAGGTTGTTGAAGCAACTTATTGAAAAATAGTGCTACCTACTGTTTTCCTTTCCATAGTTTCCAATAACACATTGGATGTTAGCAAAATGGAGATCATTTGTTCTCATGATGGTCTCATGAGCTGGGTCTTAGTTAGTCATTTTAGCTGAGCAAGGTGGACAAGAATTCTTCTATGCAGTGCAAAAAAAAAGATACAATTGCATACTGTGTATAGGTCCTTATTTTAGCATAACATAGCATGTTTTGTACCTGCTCATGCTAAATTTGACACTAAAATCTCCTGTACTTTAAAGCCAAGCTGAATTTCAATTCTCTGTAGACCTCTGCAGGTGAGTCATTTGGAGCAGGGGTTGTATTTGTGTTCTATGTATTCAATTCATACCACAGTGGGGTACTCAACTCCCAGACTGATCATCTAGGTGCTATTGCAATAAAAAAAGTAATAATGATAATAATAAAATTAACTGCTAGAGTTAGCTGTGACGAGCTGAGTAGTTTGTTGGGTTGTTTGGTGTTTTTTTTTTCACCTCCAGCTGGTAGGAAATTGCAGTACATATTTTTCTCCAGACGTAGTCTTGTACTTAGACTTTCCATTACACAGAATAATTTCCCTGTGTTTCCTTGCTCACTTCATCTGTTCGTCTGCTTCAGTGACCTTACTGATATGAAACCTTGTAAAGTAGTGAACTAACACTGACAGACACAGGAGGTCAAGCACATGCATTTGCTGTAATGAGTGATGCATACATGCTTACAATGGCATCAGTGCTACTTCCAGACTGTCAGATAAACAGGTATCAAGGTTAAGTTTGCCATTATTTGCTGTCTACAACTACCTGAAGGGAGGTTGTACCCAGGTAGGGGTTGGTCTCTTCTCCCAGGCAACCAGCACCAGAACAAGAGGACACAGTCACAGGCTGCACCAGGGGAGGTTTAGGGTGGATGTTAGGAAGAAGTTCTTCATAGAAAGAGTGATTGGCCATTGGAATGGGCTGCTCAGGGAGGTGGTGGAGTCACCATCACTGGAGGTGTTTAGGAAGAGACTGGATGGGGTGCTCAGTGCCATGGTTTAGTTGATTAGTGTTGGATGATAGGTTGGACTTGATGATCCCAAAGGTCTGTTCCAACCTGGTCTCGTCTCTTCTCTGAACTGAATTGTTTGCATGGCTCTGCTTCCTCTGGATTTACCCCTGCAGAAAAGTCAGACAATTTTTGTTTTGTTTTCTAGATCTGAGATTGAAGAAAGCACAAA
Source organism: Dryobates pubescens (assembly GCF_014839835.1). Classification (NCBI taxonomy): domain Eukaryota; kingdom Metazoa; phylum Chordata; class Aves; order Piciformes; family Picidae; genus Dryobates; species Dryobates pubescens. The sequence continues at coordinate 8,311,442 of NC_071630.1, forward strand.
TTCTCTACATTTCTTGCTCTCTGGAAAATGTTTACTTGTCTGACTCCTCGTCAAGTAAGTCGCTGCAGTACAACTGAACTGAGTGCTCTGGGTGTTGCTGTTCATGGAGCTGTAGGGCTTTTCCTCACAGACAACAATCTGGTTTGTATGCTTCATTTAAAAGAAAAGCAAGTATCAGTGCTTGCAAAATTAGAACTCAAATCTTTGACTTCTGGTAGTTGCTGGATATAGAAACATGAGGATGATGTCTGTTAACATTCAGACAAGAGGCCTATGTTGGTGCTCAGCTATATAAATACAACTCAGAGGAGTGGCAGCTTGGGTCTCCTGAGGATTGCTGAAGGGCCATTGCAACAAAAGTGGTCAACACCTCTTTGTGAATGAAAAAGGACAGTAGTTTCTTAAGTAGGCTCTCTGAGCTGCTTTTGTGGTCACTCATTAATTCATCTCAGTCTTATTGGAGTGAGTTAATTAAAACAGTGTGTCAAGGTGTGATTAAGCCAGGAGCTCAGCTGCCGTTAACGTGGATGCAGCAAATTCCAGCACGCAGACTCTAACAGGTAGCTAGGGACAATACTCTCTTCAGCAGCGTATTTGTAGCCAGAAGACGACAGATGTCTGCAGCCTAATTCACTCTGAAATCTCCCTCAGACCATAAGAAGTAGTTGATATACACTTGCTTTTCCTCTGGCCTCTCAGCTTGAACTGAGCTTCCGCAAACTACCTGAGCTGCTTTGCTTTCGAACACGTGTTGGGGTTTTTTTCCTTTCTTTTGTTTTTTTTATTTTTCTTTCAGAACAATCATTCCCATCCTTCCCTGTGTTCAGTCCTTGTTTGCAGAATCACCTCATTTCACAGCTGTTAATTAGTTGTAAAGCCAGTGGCAGGTCTACTGCTGCGCTACCTAACCCTCTCACTTATGTCGCTTTCTTCTCCAGACAAGATGTAAAAACATCTCTAATCCCATCTGTGAGCTACTGTCATTTGTGCCTTTTTTTTTATAGCATCATGTTTGTGGGCTTTTTTTTTTGTGTGTGTGTGTGTGTTGTTTTTATTCTTTCCCTTCACACTTAGATGAAAGGTGTTAATTTGTAAATTAAAAAAAAAAAAATAGAACAGTGAAAGGAAGATGGAGAAGCCACTGTCAACTGAAAAAGAAGATGAGGGAATTAGAGAACCAACTCAGCTTGCTGCAGTGCTTGCTGGCTGCATTGATTTGGTGATTGATTCAGTTAGTAGCTCTGACTCCCAAGTCACGTATTACTAACTGGGTTCTTTTAATGTTATCACTTACACCATCCGTGTCTCTTGGTAGCAAGTTCATCAATATTGCATTGCTTGAAAAGAAGGAGGTAGAAATTAGGTGCTTTCAGTCATGATGACCATCTCACATGAGAGCAAATGAGGATCCCTCTTACTTGCAACCTCAGTTTTGATGGTGAACTCTGTTAGATCGGCAAAAAAAATCTTTGAGTTCTTCTCTTTCTTGTTTCATTCTTTGGAGCCTTACAGAGTTTTGCTTGAAATCTCTTTGGCTCAGTTTATCTAACTAACCCAGACATTATTTGTAAATCATTAATGGGTAGATTTTGAGGTAGCTTTCATTTGATAAATCTCTACTTCACTCACCAAAAATTGTCATGTTGAATTTGATAAATCAAACAAGATGTACCCCCAATTCATTTATGAATCTATAATAAATAATCTTTCTGCAAAGTCTCTTCCATTAAAATCCTGTCTAGGCAGCCTGAGACTAAGGTATAAGTCCCTCATGATGAGTGTGTGAAGCTGGATGTTAGGAAGAAATTCTTCACAGAAAGAGTGATTGGCCATTGGAATGGGCTGCCTGGGGAGGTGGTGGAGTCACCATCACTGTAGGTGTTTCGGAAGAGACTGGATGGGGTGCTTGGTGCTATGGTTTAGTTGATTACATGGTGTTGGGTGACAGATTGGACTTGAAGATCTCTAAGATCTTCTCCAACCTGCTTAATTCTGTGTTCTGTGTATTCTGTATTTTCCTAGTTTTGTTTATTTTCTAGTAAAACAGTGCTTCTCTAATATGCTACAGAACTTAAGCTCCTAAAATTAAAGATGCTTTGTAAAATTAACCTATTTTTACCTGAAACTGCAGTTAATTTCTGTGAAACTACAGTGGGTTTGAATTCTGTCATGGCAAGCTAGCTGGAGGAATATGGACCACAGGATGTCAGGGGTTGGAAGGGACCCAAAGAGATCAAGTCCAACCCCCCTGCCAGAGCAGGACCATTTAACAATACTTCTGGATTTGTATATTCTAGATTTAGAATAGGATAGAATAGGATAGGATAGAGTAGAATAGAATAGAATAATGGCATTGCAGAATTAATTTCAAATGAATCTTTCCCACAGTGGTAGGAGGGAAGGAAAAAAAGTTCCGCAAAAAGCTGGTGTTCAATGCAGGGTTCAAGAACTTCACTTCTGATTTGGGTTATAAAATGAGATCTGAAATGAGGTGTGTTTCAAGTGGTTTGAGGCTTCCTTTACAAATCCCCAGCGCTAAGCAATTTCACCTCAGAACTCTGGCAAGGGATTTGCACATATTGTCTGTCAGAAATATCAGCATCTAAAGACACTGAAAGTTTCTGAGTGCCTGAGGTCAGTCAGCATTTAGCAAACCTTGCATGAGCGCAGACCCCCCACGGATTACGATGGCTCTTGTTTTGCATTATTCATTGGTATACTTGAAACAATATGAATCTAGATGTTAGAGAGGCATGCAATTCAAGGTGAAACCTTCATATTGAGGTATTTAGCATGTGATGCACATTTGAAATCATGTAATTTATCCTTATGTGAATAATCGGAAGATTAAAGATGAAGACTTGGCTTTAAAGAAAGTTAGAGAGTAAGTTTAGGAAATTGTTCAAGTTACAGACCTAATAGTTCTGACCTTGACACAAGTGCTTAGTTATTTACATTTAAAATACCACTCTGCTTTTTTCTTTCTTAGTTTATTTTTACTTTCTCAATATTTAAGCTCCTTGATAGTATTTTGACTGAAATATATTATGTTGGGATACAATATGCACAAATACAGACAAGTTGTTGTTTTATTTCACTAATTACATACTTTGTGCTCTCTGTGGCATGCTGGTTTAGAATAGCTTCACCTATGGGCAGGGGAGCAGTGTGGCAGAGTGAGTAAGATCTGAGCATTGTTCTCATTTCATAGAATCATAGAATCAATTAGGTTGGAGAAGACCTCAAGGATCGTCAAGTCCAACCTGTCACCCAACGCCTCATGACTACTAAACCATGGCTTCAAGTGCCACATCCAATCCCTTTTTGAACACCTCCAGGGACGGCAACTCCATCACCTCCCTGGGCAGCATGTTCCAATGGCTAACAACTCACTCTGTGAAGATATTTCTCCTCACCTCAAGCCTAAACTTTCCCTGGAGCAGTTTGAGACTGTGTCCTCTTGTTCTGGTGCTAGTTGCCTGGGAGAAGAGATCAACCCCCTCCTGGCTACAACCTCCCTTCAGGTAGTTATAGACAGCAATAAGGTATCCCCTAAGCCTCCTCTTCTCCAGGCTAAACAACCCCAGCTCCCTCAGCCTCTCCTCACAGGGCTTGTGCTTGAGGCCCCAAACTGCTCAACAGCCTTCTGAAAAATCACTTCTCCTCTCTGACTCAGCTCTACCAGTAATCAAATTGTGCAAATTCTGATATTTGCATTCTTTGAGGTGGTTTGAGATAAAATGTACTCTGAGTGATGCATGCTCCTGTCACTCTTCTCATGCTTTCAAGAAATATTCATTGATGTCTGCATACTCATTTCAATTGTAATCCAAACAGAACAGGTTGTTTTGGTTCTGATGGGTTTGGAATTGTTGCTGCTTATGAGACATCCTCCATGTACCAGATCATTTTTACTGCCTCATGGCAAATCCATCTAGATTGTTGTCTTTTGCTCTTCTAGTGTGAGAAGATACAGTTGTAGCTGCATTTTCATGTCTCCTGTAATCCTTGAGTTCTGTTGGATTTTGTCTGGTTCAGCAGATGTGTTCTTCACTGCTTGGTATGCTCATTTTGCAGTCTAACCCTCTATGTGTATTTTGTGTACATATGTGCATAAGTGTATTTATATAGTATTGTGTCAAAGTTCACTGATATTTAAAATAATGAGGCTGCATCTCCTACTTTGGAAGAGGATTGGACTAGACGATCTCCAGAGGTCCTTTCCAACCCCTACAATTCTGGTTCTGTGATGTACAATGCAGTACCAAAACACCTCAGCTGTGTACTAGTATTCCATTTAATAGTTTGTTTGAACATTATTGTGATCAACATTGAAAGAAACAATGAAGACATTGTAGAGAAAAGACCATAAATGCAATGGCCAGATTCATTTATCCTATCAATTTCTTTGACCATTTCTTTGCAGCACAAAGGTCTTAAACAAGTTAGAGGACAGAACCTAAAATAACAGGAAGAAAAATCTCTAGGCAGTATGGTATGGGAACTTGTTTAAAGGCCTCCAGATTCTATTTTCAGGTATAGTCCAATCTGGGAATCGGGGGGGGGGGGGGGGGGGGGGGGGGGGGGGAAGGGAGAAGATGACACCAAAAAAGCCTTTGCCATTAGCTAGACAAGCTGAAAATGGAGGATTTAATGAGGTGAAAGTGATAATTCTAGATCTGTATTACATACAATTCTAATAAAAGACCACATTACGGACAGCCTGAGGCTGCAGCACAGCATAGGCCTCCTTTTTTCTGTCTTTTTTTCCCCCTTTTGTTTAAAGAATTAATGTAGTTATCTAAGTCATCCAAGACAGGTAAGCTAGTAGAACTGTTACCTACCTGCTAAAAGCTTTTACATTGTGCATGGTAGTTAGAAGGGGACATAATTACATTTGCATATATTTTAAGTCCTGTTTTGCTGAGAACACTTGCTATATATTTATATTTTCATGGAACATAAAGTCCCACCAGTATTTCACACAAGTGAAAGGACAGAACAAGAAAAGAAATGGCAAGCAGTTAAAGAACATTCTCTTTATATAATCAATTTACACTCCAAATGTGTGCCCACATTTATGCATGCAGCTACAGCTCTCTCTTCTTGACATTAGAAAGTTCAGCTGCTTACTTTTCTTTTGATGAATTGTACTTCTTGGGGGGGTGGGGGGGGAAGCAGAAGCACAAAGTGCTTTCCCCATTGAAGACCATGTTTCACTGTAGAATATATTCCATGTCCTTCAGCATCATTGTTCAACTTTCTGAGTATTTCCATTTATAAATATGACTGAAGAAAGAGAACAGGGAATGCCTGTTCTTCTCTAGAATTACACTGCAAACTGTGTCAACACCTGACTCACAAATTTTCTAACAAAACATTATCACTGGACAAAACTAAAACATCTCACAGAACCAGCTGATGGGTCTCATTTGCTGTCATAGCTTGCAAAAGATGATCTATGGCATTGGGAGAAAGATATCTCTGGAGTATCCACAGATGACAGCAGCCTGGAATCAATACAATTATAAATTCTTTGGGGTGTTCTTATTATTTTGATTGAACTGCTTGTGAATGTGAGGAGAAAGAACAGTCAAAATCTATGGATAAAGTATTGGTTGCTTTTTTGTTTGATCATTAGTGGATTTTCTTAATGAATTTTGTTCTCAGAAGATCATTTCAGTAGAGCATTTAGTCTCACCTCTGCTTAGATGCAAACTGTTAATTGTCTGGACTAGTTTCCTGGAGCTGCTATCTGATCATGTTTCCTCAGATTAGTGTATTGGAGAGAAATGGGTAAGTGTGCTTCTTCTCAGATATGTTCTGTGATAGGCAATGAATGCATGTGGTTCAGTGGTGGACTTGGCAGTGCTAGGTTTATGGTTGGACTTGATGATCTTTAAGGGTCTTTTCCAACCTAGATGATACTATGAAAGGATGCATGAAAGCAGATCAGGCAGAAGAACATCCCTCTGCATGACTTTGTTGTCTTTTTAGCAACGACACTGAAGAATCCAACCCCAAAAACTCAGTGTGTTCTCAGAAAACTGATTATGTGCTGGTTCTGGTTTGAAGGCAACTCTCAACTTGATGCTTAAGGTATTCTAAAGAATGAGACCTACTTTTGAGACACTAAGATACTGAAAAAATGCTTCTTATCCCTGAGTAGAACAATCTCCTTCAAGCTTCCTGCTGACCAAGGAACCTTTAATCCTTCTGACTGTGCAGGATCTTGACAAATGAATCTTCTCAATTCTGGGAATTCAAGAATAAGTTGCTAATGAGACAACAATGGAACTGCTTATGTAATTGCTTAACATGGAACTTCAGAGAGAAATGAGAGCTGAAAATTCCAGCTTCAGAGTCTGACTCCCATGAGATAAATCTTTTCTGTTGCCATGTATTTATTTTGTCTGCTGGCCTCTGAATGATTTAAACCAGAAGCAATGATGGTCCTGAAAGGACACTGTGAACCCTCTTGAATTACACTGAGCAGATTTATGAACAAAAGCAAGAGTTGCAGTGTTACAGATACTAAAACTTAGATCTCTTCTTATAAATGTTGCTTGCATTACTTTGCACCAGTATTACCCTTCCTAAAGCACTCTTGAACAATAATAATCATCACATTAATGATGCTTTGATTTCTGTCACTTTTTATATTGCTACAACAGTATAGGTTGTATAATTCATTAGTAATCTGAAAACAAAGATGTAGAGGCTTAATCACAGAATCTCAGGGGTTGGTAGGGACCTCCAGAGATCAAGTCCAACCTTTCTGCCAGAGTAGGTTAACCCTCATCTAGGCTGTTTTTGAAAGTCTCCAGGTATCCCTGATCTGCAGGAAGCTATCTTGCATATATGTATATGTTGCTTGACACAGATATCAGTGTCCACACCTCCATCCCTTTTAACCTTCTAAATGTAACTGTGCAGTTTCAGGGCTGAATCATAGAGTCATTTAAGTTGGAAGAGACTCTTAAGATGATTGAGTCCAACCTTGATAAGGTATAGTTCAGATCATCTTCATTGAAAGAGTGAGTCCTGTGGCAATGAGAGGAGAAATTACACCATTCATCTTCCTCTGGGTTTGCTCTCTCTGGGTCTTTCTTTTAATAAGAGACACCATCAAACATACAATCAGTTTACTTGAACTACCTTTCTGAGTGTCTGACTCCAGATTCTGCTTGACACTTTGACATATGTGTGTTAAAAATTGATGAGGATATTGCAGCAGATAAGTAAGGCTTTATTTGGTTGCAGGCCCTTTTTATTTAAATTATCCTCCCTAAAGTAAAGGTAATAAAATTCTATTGTCATAGTAATCTGATGGGAATATAGAGCTGGCAGTGACACTTTTATTGCCTCTAAAATGACCTTTGTGTCAAACCTCCTACGTTGATTAATTTTTGGACATAATTGTTTGGGTTTATTTACTAGATCACCCAAGAGTTCCTCTTATACTATGCCACTCATTTTCTCTCCTGTTCAGTTAAACTGGCAATCACAGAGAAATTTTAGTTCAGGGTGGCTTTTACCTCTTAAAAATAAATATGAAGCAAAACCTGGCAGACTTGAAAATCTCTGATAGCAGAGATCAACTACCCTTTGCCTTTTCTTGTTTGAACTGTGGCAACAACCATCTCAATTGAGGCTAATTAAATAGAATATTTCTTCACAATTAATTACATGATAAAGATTTCTAGTGTCGGAGTCTGCAGGGTTTCTTTTTTTGGGGTGGACTATAATTTCTTAGTAAAGAGAGTAATTTATTCTCAGTGCCAATTGATGACGAAGAGATTATTAGGGCAGGATTGCATGGCACTTCTTCCTGTGTTTTCTTCCATTTTATTTAAGATCAGAGTAATTCTAACGAGGAAGTCAGTGTCAGCAGTATGAAATGGTGGCATATAAAACTGCAGACCTTTTCCTACGCTGCTGATTGATAACCACTGATGAAATTACAGCAGTGCCATAAACATTTTAGTGTGCCTCATAAAGATTTTTGTGTGTGTGTGTGTATAGCATTAACCACATGCTAGAGCCAGATTAAAATTCCAGTTTCAAAAGCAGCCATCAGAAATTAACTTTAATAATAAGTTCTACATGCTTTAAAAATCTAAAACTAATGAAAGTTACAGTGTTATGCATTTATATTCTTTGAGGGATTCTTGTAAGGTTGTCTGTACCTTGACCTTTATTTTATGACAAGATATCTGAAAGGTTGATTTGTGTGAGTCATAGCTATAATTATTAGACAGTATATATAACAGAAAAGGAGAGTTAATAGATTCTCAGAAATATTTTGTTCAAAAAATTCAAGAGACATTGAAATTTTCATTTAAAAACTTCATATCTCACTGTCTAAAATGTTTCTACCAGATCACTTGATCTTTTAAAAATGAATTTTAAAAGAAATGCAGAGTAAATTTACCCTTTCTGAGTACCCTGCAGTGTAAGCATCAAGCTGCAGCACAGTGTGTAATTATTTAGATGTAGGGTGGAGATCCATAACAACCATATGAACTGGGCATATTTACCCAGGTATGAAGCATATATACTTACATTACAGTTAAAAAGTTGACATTAATGGTATTCCTGCCTATACAAAATGTGCCTGCATTATTCTAATCCTAAAGTGAAAAACCCCTGATTTGGTATTTTTGCACAGTATAGGATTCCAAGTGCTTGATGAATGAAAGGGCTCCGTTATTATTTATGCTGTGTTCTCCTCTTGAGAATTCTGGCTTGGATTTTCAAAGGAACCTGACTGAGCTACTCTTTCTCCCACTGAAAACTTCAGGATTTTCTTCTTATTTATGTTAAAGCACTGCAGACTGTCCTTGCAGTAGAAAGGAACATTAATTTCTATGTGCATCTCACCCAGCAGATTTTGTCTCGCTGCGTTATTTAGGCTCCTTTGAAAAGTGAGCCTAATGTAAGCAATCCTATTTACAAAGAGAATCCCCATTCAAGGAGGCAAGGCTGCTGAAATAAACTAGGGCTATTCATGTAGAATCAGATTCTATCTGTCCCTCCAGGTTTGCAATTTACAGATACTTTAGCTCTTGCCTTTGAGGACTAAACGTCTTGCTCTTCTCATTTTCTTCTCAATATACTTACCAGTTAAGCTAGTTTGTTGGTTTAGATCCAAGCAAAAAGAAAAAAGGAGAAAAGTTGATTTACAGATGCATCAGGATGGTTCTCACCTGCTATTATTTCTGGAAGCCCTGTTCTTTGGTGAAGCTGAAGTTACTTTTCCCATGAACCCTTCTGATACGGCGCACTTCTAAGGTACAGGGTTATTCAGAGTGGAAATTGTCCATGCATGGTATGTCGAGCTCGCTGTGCTGCTGTGCTTGGTCTGTGCAAATGAAGTCCTCTTCACATGAATGCGTGCTGGTCAGATGTGGTTAAGATGGCCCTGATTCATAGTGTTTTCTGTGGAATAATAATGCTGAATTTACTATTTCTATTACCTTTTGTGAAGAAATGGCTAAAGCAAGGAAAATATAAAGCCAAGGAGATATTTTAGCTCTTGCCTTTGAGGACTAAATGCCTTGCTCTACTCATTTTCTTCTCAATGCACTTAACAGTTAAACGTGTTCATTGCTTTGGATTCGAGCAAAAAGGAGGAAAGTTGATTTACAGATGAATCTGGATGGTTCTCACCTGTTGTTATTTCTAGAAGCCTTTACACTTTGCAAGCTGTAAAGAACAAGTTCTAAAAATATATTTAATTAGTTCCATCTGTATTAATATAGACTACACATATTCCCATCAGAAATCCTGATCTTCTTTATGTCATGATTCCTAAAAAGGTTGTAAGCATTTGTTTGCATTAAGGATATCTTTATGACTGAGAGATTGAGGCCATTAATTTCATAGAGGACTTTTGGATCCTTTTGGGATGACCATGTCTGTGTGTGGGGATTTGGTTTTGTTCAATTTCCTGGAGTCCAAGTGTTTAGAGAACTGCTATTAACTATTCATGCTTTGGCTCTGTTACAGTTCAAACAAGACCAAGACTAGCAGCAGTGGTTTTCTTATTTTATAAAATCATTTTGTGAAATGAATCACTCAAAGCTTGAGGTTGTTGTTTGGGTTTTTTTTATTTATTTATTATTTTCTGTACTGAATTTCATCCCCTAGGGAACCTTTCATATGCACTTTATAACTTCCTGAAAATAGGGAGATTATACACAGAATAAATAGCAGACAGCTGTGAGCTATGAGTCTATAATGCCAGTAAAGGGATTTGGTGATTTCATAAACAAGAAAAGCAAAGTTTGAGCATTGTGAATACCACTCAGACCCTCAAAATGGAATGAGTACTCTGTAATTGAACTCTGTTTTTATTTGGTATAACATATGGATCTGAGTAAGTGATTCATACTGACAGGATGGAGCCCTGTGATCCCATATCATCTGTAGGCCAGGAGCACTAACCATTTCATTTCTATTTTCCCCTTCATTCTCTCTCCTCTTTTATTTGCCCTTCACACTGTAGTGCTCCTCTGCCATAGAGTCCTTGTGTTATTTCTTTTTCAGATACACTCCAAATGCTGGTGCTGAACCAGAGCCAGGATGCCTAGCCATACCTATACTAACAGTGCAGGAACACTTTGGATTTGTCCACAAGATTGTTACCTGCATTATGCATTCTAAGGGAGCATGATGGTTACAATCTTCATCAGCCAGCTTGCTGTGAGCAAGAGGTCTCACTGAATCAAGCAGCTCTCATAGGATCCAAAGTGCATTAGAGCATGGCAAAGAGATGCTTTCATAACCCTGTTAGGCCTAGCTGACAACCACTTGCGCTTATTAGCACCATCTCAGTCCTGTGATGTGAACTGATGCCAGAACCAGGTTTTCCTGCACTATGTTTCCAATGACCTGTAATAGTCACATCTTCCCATTTCCTGAAGTTTCAGTCTCTGAAGTGTCATTTAACCAGCTGAAATGATGGGCATCTCATTTCTCCAAATAGATGCAACCCCAAGTCCCCCATCTATGTTACAGCAGTAGTTTTAATAACCTTAGAAATGATAAAAGCTGGCTGGCATTGCAGTAATACTTCATTTCCCAAATGTAAATTATTTTGATCTGAATTTCTGTTTGGATCTTTGCATTGTAAACGTTTGGGAAATTGTATTAAGAGTTACTGAACAGTAACTAGGGAAATGGTGAAGAGAATAAGCGTTTTACTACTTTGAATGAGTTAATAAAGACTTGGATAGTAAAAGACATAAATAAACACTGGATTGTAGTTCCCATTAGTTGCAATTCAGACTGCCACTTGATATGATGTTAAGTTGCATCTTGGCTACAATTTGCTGCTGTGGGTGAGGTATTTGTGTAGAACTCTTTCATGCTTGTAAAACTAAAAATGCTTCTAACTGTGAGAGTTTGTTCCTAATAATGATGCAACAATGCTCAGAGATTCATTTTCTCCAGAGTTTCCCCAAATTTCTCTGAGTTTTAGTGTATTCTAAGGCAAGTATTTATAAAAGAAAATACCTTAGTGCAGTCAGTTTGTCCTTAACATGGATGTGATTTGGAATACCCAACTGACTTAGCCAAACCAAACATGCTCAGCCTAAGGCAGAATTATGATTTTTCAGAGAGGCACTCAGTAACCAAAGCTCATTTTTATGAATCTGAAATTTCAGTCTAATATACTGGTTTAGGGCAGCATTTGCTCAGCATATAAAAAACTTCCATCAAATGTGTGCAGTGTGGGATCTCACACAAAACATGAGCTCAAACCCACTGTTATGGCAGCTGGCCTCTTGGAAAAAGACAATTGCTTATTGAACCATTATAGTAAAAACTGTTCTCCTGACAGCTCTGCAGGGAAATCATGTTCTGCTCTTACAACACTTATAAGTAGCACTGGTTGGTGATTTTCCAAGAGAGCAGCTTTTTTCGTCTCAAAATGCATGCTGATTTTTGACAAACAGAATAGTGAAGTGCTAGAACTGTGCTTGTCAGGAAGATCTCAGTCATTTCGTTGGTTCAATAATGCTGGTGGGCTTGTGAAAAGTCATGAAACTAGCGAGAAGTTTGTTCATTTCAGCTCAGAGCCACTAGATACTCTTAGGAGCATATGCTTAATAGTAGTAATAATGATTGTAGTTGCAATAATAATGGTGGTAAAAATAATGGTAATATAACAATAATGGCAATATAATAATAATAATTATTTAATATTGTTTCCCAAACAAAATCCTGTAGAATTTAATGTTAGCAGTTCAGAAAAGGTCTTCTTAATTAGGAGTGATTTGTTTTTGTATATCCATGCCAGGAAAAAATAAATAAATAAAATAAATAGAAGCATCAGTGAAAACACTTTTTCTTGGAAGCTTTTGTCATCAATCTTTTCATATCAAAAGCTACAATCTTTTATGCTATGTTCTTTTAAAAAAATATGATAATAATCACCCTAATCTTCTCATCATAAACAAGGATAAAACAAATCAACTGTTATTTCTGGTCAAGGAGCTTCATGTTGGTGCCAACCCTAACTGCAGTGTTTCCCCAGGCATTTCAAGATCCTGACACATGAGCTTTGGAGCCCAGCATGCTGCTTAAGTTATGGAGTGGGTGCTGTAATGACCACAAAGGTAGGAATCATCTCCTCGATTTTGTATTCTCACAAGCCTGAGGAAAAGAATCTTCTGCCCCATAGCAGGCCATGGAAGGGAGAAGGTCTTAAAATATTAGTGTAAAAGAGAGGAGGTCTGGTTCATAAATAGCATCTGGCACATACTGTGATGGCATAGCTCCAATGAAGTCAGTAACAGAAAGGGTCATAGAGAAATACCTTCAGGTCTTTCAGGGATGTTTCATTAGGAAAGGCTTATTACTTGTATGAGATAGATGACTGCTCAACTCATCAGATGTGGGATTCTGAATCTAGGATTTGTTTTTGGATTGTAAGGTGGAAGATCCTTCCAGCTTGCTCAGGATATGGAAAAAGTGGAGCTGCATTTTGTAAGTAAACTGTGTCAGTATGGAAAAGATGAAATTATGTTAATTTTCTAGTTATAGTGTATAAAATTGTGTACTCTTTGAGAAACAGTGCATTCTCAGCAGGGTTTTCAGCAAGTTGGTGGCCAAAAGCTATCTTAATGAGACAACTAGCTTGAAAAATACAGTACAATTCACAAGGGAAATAAATGAACACTTAAAATGCATCTTGGATGAAAACATTAAATAGACTTGCACAAACTGAATCCTGAAGACATTGTTCAATCCCACTTTAAAGGCATAGAGTCAAGAGAATCACAATTTCTCACAGAACCCTTAACTGTGTCCTTTTTTTGGCAACTCTTATCAGTCATTAAAGATGTTCCAGTCCTTGAATCATTTTTATGGCTCTATACTGGACTCTTTCAAGCAGTTCCTTGTCCTTCTTGAACTGAGTGGCCCAGAACTGGACATAAGATTCCAGATGCAGGGCAGAGTAGAGAGGAAGGAGAACCTCTCTCAACCTACTAATCACAGCCCTCCTAATACACCCCAGAATGCCATTGGCCTTAGCCACAAGAGCACATTGCTGGCTCACGGTCAACCACCCATCCAGTAGGACCTCCAAGTCCTTTTCCCCTTCATTGCTCTCCAAAAGGTCACTCTCCAACCTATACTGATACCTGGTGGTATTGTTTCCCTCTTGTCCTTGCTGAATTTCAGTCAGTTTCTCCCTGCTCAGCTCTCTGGCCTGAGTCTTGCTGAATGACCGCACAACCTTCCCCTGTGTCAGCCACTCCACCCAGGTTTGTGTCATCAGCAAACGGTCTTCAAAATGTACTGATTGTATTGGTAATGCCTCCGTCATGGTGTTCCAACTGGAAGGAATTTTCAGGAGAGTTTTTAGATGCTTGCTCTTAGTTCATAGTCAAGTATATTTATTGTTACTGAGTTTCAAAATCCTGTTCCTCAGTAAAATCTGAAGGCTTTCCTCAGTCCAAGAATGGAATGAATTCTAAAACAAGCAATGACCAAAAGAATGTTCAAAGGCAGTTTATATGGGACAGCATTGCAGACAACATGGAGAAAGGGAATTGTAGGGGATGAATTTATTAACTCTGCTGTGGTCTGAGCAAGGGATTTGTACATGCAAAAGTGAAACTTCACATTCCCTTATTCTACAGAGAATTAGAAACATTAAGATAAAAGATAAAATCTTCCTTCTAATCCAAAGTGGATCTGTAGAGCATCTCTATTACAAATTCTGTACTTGTCCCAAATACAGAGTTCTCTGAGAAGGAAAGACACAGCTTGGACTTTCAAAACTGGAACAAGTATTCATCTGGGACTTAGAAGGATATGGAACAGTATCTCACTCGAGACACTAGTGGAAATTCTGTGTTTGAAAAGCTTAAACTACACAGACACAGATATGCATTTTGGAGTCACATCTGAGTGACTGCAAAATCAAGAGAAAAGAGAAAGTGTGTACTTGGGTTTAAGGCTTGGCTCAAGCTTCTTGTTACCCAAGCTGTCAGCATTGTGCCATGTGGCTCAAAATTGCATTGAGAAGTGCATTCTGAAATGTGGATGCTTTGACTTCTTTAATACAGTATTTTATGTGATCATTACCGTGGATATTAAAATCAAGCAGCTGGATATGTAAGCAGGATTTTAGCATAATTAAATATTTATAAAAATAAATTAACCCAAAACCCAGAGTACAGAGTTTATCAGTGGCTCAATTTATTACATTAATAGTTTATATTCAAATGATGTCACTTGTGTCTGAGAAGACATCCAAAACTAGAATGTAGGACCTTAGAATACCGCATTCCACAGGCTTTATTAGGTTAAAATCATAGAATCAATAAGTTTGGAAAAGACCTTAAAGATCATCAAGTCCAAGACCTCATGACAACTAAACCATGGCACCAAGTACTATGTCCAATCCCCTCTTGAACATATCCAGGGACGATGACTTCACCACCTCCCTGGGCAGCGCATGCTAATGGTTAACAACTCTCTCTGGGAAGAACTTTCGCCTCACCTCCAGCCTAAACCTCCCCTGGTGCAGCTTGAGACTGTGTCCTCTCATTCTGCTGCTGGTTGCCTGGGAGAAGAGACCAACCCCCTCCTGGCTACAACCTCCCTTCAGGTAGCTGTAGAGAGCAAGAAAGTCTCCCCTAAGCCGCCTCCTCTCCAGGCTAAACAACCCCAGCTCCCTCAGCCTCTCCTCACAGGGCTGTGCTCGAGGCCTCTCCCCAGCCTCATTGCCCTTCTCTGGACATGTTCAAGAGTCTCAATGTCCTTCTTGAATTGAAGGGCCCAGAACTGGACACAGTACTCAAGGTGTGTCCTAACCAGTGCTGAGTACAGCACATACACTGTTTCAAAAACCTGAATCCTAATAGACAACCAACAGAAAGAATAAGGTTAATAAGAAGTGCTAGAACTTAAATGACACTGATATGAAATGCATTTTTCAGCTTCACTGTGGGTGTGCAGTTGAGAGGTAGATGGTAGGAGCATCTGACAATATAATTCTCCACAGTGAGGATCCAGAAATTGAGAGTCATCATTCTCATAGCCACCATATCTTAAGTGCAGCTTATTCCCTCTCACCCTCACCCTGTGCAACATAAATATTTTAGACTAATAAATTAAATATATTAGATGGTACACAAAAATAGCCCTTAAATGTGCTCATCTCGGGACGAGTCTTTTGAATTATTTGTTCTTTTCAGTGATACTTCTGTGTCAAAATCTATCCATTTTTTATCATTTCAGATTCATCTACACTTTGACCTTCAGTACTTGCATGCCTTTTAATATCAGAGGTATGGTGCATCTGGCATCATAAAATAAGTGATATTAAATCAAAAGGAAGAGCTGTGCAGAATGAAATGCCTTTCAGATTGCTAAGAGGCTCTTAATTATGCATTTCCTGAAAACAAGTCTGTACTTTTTAAGCATCCATCCCAAAGTGGCCAAGGTAAATGGTAAGTTAGATGGGGCTTGTCCAGGGGTTTCCTTCCTTTAGTCCAAACCATGTTTCCTGTGCACAATAAGGATGAGGGGCAGATTTTTTTTTAGTAGGTCAGTGATATTAGAATGAAATGGAAATGCGCAACTAAACAACATACCACAAATCCTTCTGTTTACTCTCTTGGGCATTCACTCTGTGTTTGGTGTAATGTTTTTTCTAACATTTTATGAAGTTTTCCAATTAAATATTAATGCAACTTCTTCAAAGGGAAACAAAGATTTATAACCCTGAAGTGAAAGAGAGAGGATGAGAGAATTGATAGCGCTGTTGGGCAGGAGAATTCTGCGTGAGCACTGAACGCTCTTTTCTCATTTATCTGAGGAGCTAAATAGAATACATAAACCAAAATATGGATATGCATAAACTGTGCTCTGATGACATGTGGTACATGAGCATGTGTGGTAAATTAGGATCTTTCCACTCCAGCAACAGTGTGCTGTGTCCGTGTTTTATTTTAAAGTAACCTCTTCAATGCTCTTTTTGATTTCTTACATTTTAGATACCGTAAACTTTTTTGGGGGGGGGGAATATCCCAATTAAATTATAATCTAAAGTTAAGACAAGTAATATGTTTTTTGTATTTTAAAATTCAATTGAACCTGTAATAAATAATTAACTTAAGCAGTGTGAGAAGGAAGTGATAACCACTCTTGCCTTTTGGCAAGAGCGGGTATGTGGTGTGCCTGATTCATCAGCACTAGACGGCCCTAACTCATGTATATGGAACAGACTGTAACATTTTCCAGTTTACTTGAGGGAACAAGAAATGTTTGACATTCTGCATACTCCCAGATATTCTTCAAGGTTACCAGAGGGCATAAAGACATGTTCTGAACCTGAGGTTAAATTCAGAGGGACGGAAAAATGAAAAGAAAATCAAAGAGAAAGACCTATTATTTGCAAGGTTCTCTCATAATCCATTGCAAAGAGAGGAAGGGTTGTGCCAGTCTTGACTTCTTAAATATGTTGCTCTTTTTTGCCTTCTTAAAAAAAACCACCTAGCTAGGAAAAATATGTCAGGACAACACAAACAATTTCATCCACAGATGCAGCAGTGTAAAAAAAACACCCATCACTTTAGGTCAGATTGAGGCATTGCATAGCAAAGTCATAGAAGCTTTGCTAATGAGCAACATTTCCTTCTATTTTCTTGGATGTTTTAATGTTTATCTTTGTTATCTGCTTATGCACAGTCCTCATATTGTGCAGTTCTCAGACACAGGGCTGAATGCAGAAGTAAAATTGTAGTAATTCACAACCACATATTGCTTGCTCTACCCTCAAGGGAACAGGAGAAGGGTGAATCTTTGCCTCTCTTCTATCTCTTCCATCATAATTTGCTTTCACTTATTTCATGTTCATGTGGATAGGAGTGATCAATGGCAAGTGGTGTTTGCTTCTTGAGGTGTATATACCATAGAGAAATGACAGAATCTGGACCGATCTGGCACAGGACCATCAAATTTAGCCATTAATTGTTCAACTGAATGGAAAACTGCTTATATCTAAATCAATATGTTTCCTTAACATCTAAGAAGAAAGGATTAGAAGTAAAAAAATTCATATATCCTTGTGTTCAGATATATTCCAATGAATAGTGGTGGTTCTCAAATTTCTGTATTTTCTTATACTGTTTGCAAAATTTTGAATATTAAATTATTCCCTTGAGTAAAACCCCAGGAAGAAAGGAGAGGCTATGGGGAATTGTTTTCTTTTTATCCTAACAACAGAAAGAAACCATCTGAAAATTAAAGATTATAGAACTGTTAATTTAAATGTCAGGAGAGCTTCAATCTATGCTCAATTCAAGGTCAAAGTGGAGGAGGGACATTGCACATTGGGGCTGTGCAAAAAGTTATCAGTAAATGGAATGAAATTCTTTTTGAACATTGAGCTATACTCAAACCCAAAAGAATGACAGAGGAAAATATAACTACTCCATCAAGTAATTTTTCTGCATAATCTTTTAATTTGGTGTGGTAGTTTTAGGCTATGCCTTCAATTTTTTCCACTGATCTTGAACAGAAAAGTAGTAAAATGTGAACAAATCACTATTGAGTATAAAAAGAAAAATAAAGACAATTCTAAACAATCCCACTGGAGAGATATCTACCATAAGATTGGTTGTACCAAAGCAATTGAAGAAGAATATTGAGACACTTGAGTGTGTCCAGAGAAGGGCAACAAGGCTCATGAGGAGGGGCTAAGGGAGCTGGGATTGTTTAGCCTGGAGAAGAGGAGGCTCAGGGGAGACCTTGCTGCTCTCTACAACTACCTGAAAGGAGGCTGTAGCTAGGTGGGAGCTGGTCTCTTTTCCCAAGCAACCAGCAACAGAACAAGAGCACCAGGGGAGGTTTAGGCTTGTGGTGAGGAAAAGTTCTTGACAGAAAGAGTTATTGGCCATTGGAATGTCCTGCCCAGGGAGGTTGTGGAGTCCCCATCCCTGGAGGTGTTCTAAGGTCTTTTCCAACCTTACTGATTCTGAGATTCTATGAATTTTTCTCTCTCTTCTTGCTTCTTTGTTCCAGAGAGATACTAGCTTCTTCTTGACCTTGGCTGCATTGTTTTGGTATTAACTTCTCTGCTTTTCTGTCCTTTCTCCCTTTTGTACAGGGGGGGTCTGGCAGGGAAGGACAAGGTAGTAGCTTCCCCTGGTCTTCCTGTGCTGTTAGTTAATTGTAAATACCTGTAAATATTGCAAATAGTGTATATTTTGTACATATTCATTGCATTCCATTGTAGATTGCAGTTTTGCCTGTAAATAGAGTTTTCATTTGCTTCCCATTGGTCTGGGCTGGCAAATTTAATGTTGAGGAGGGGAAGGAATTTCAACCCACCACATCGTGTTTGAAAAGCAAAACTTATTAAAGACTTAAGACTAAGTCATCATGAAACAGCAAAGTGTTTGAGACAGTGCTTCCCTAAGAGCAGAACGTTGGGAGGAAAGTGAGCTAGCAATCTGGCACCTGGGGAAACAAGCAGCAGCCGTTTCTAACGCAGCAGAAGAAGCATTCACTCCTATGCCTCTGTTGAAAAATATCAGAGGAGCATCAGCCACACCACATGTTAGGGAGTCATGCCCAGACCCAGTCCAAAGCTTGGAATGGAAACAAGATTGCTTCCAGGGATGAGAAGATGGTCCACTTGTTAGCGCCTCTTTAACATTATGACCTTTATGGGCAAAGCCTATTATTGTAAAGGTTATTTTTGCTTCTGTAGAAGGGGGGAAAATTGGTTGAGCAGCATTGCTGACAGCAAGACTGTCATTTTCAAAATGAGGTTATAATGAATATGAGTTTCAGAAGAAGACTGCAGAGTAGATCCCATCTGCTTCCCTCTGGACTGAAGCATGAAAGGGAACAGATGGTCATGAATTATGCCAAAAATGGCTGGGAGAGGCTAGACATCTCCATAGTTTTATTCTATGTTATCATCAGCCACTCTAAGATCCCATTCCTGTCTATGTCTTGCAGTACACTGCTGCCATTGAGAGAATGAGGAAAGGATGAATATGCCTGGAAGGAGAGAGAACTTGGAACAGGTAATGTTACAAATACAATTCTGCAGCAAAGCTCAGGAGCCATTTTGGTTGGTAATTCTAGTTTTCTCTTGTATTTTGTGCTGGAGTTCACATGAGCACACTCATTCTGAAAAGTCAAGAGAAAGTGATACCACTTTTTTCTTCCTTCACAGCTACGCAAAAGATAAATGCTCTGGAGTAAGATCTTAGTCTCTAAAATCTGTTCTCAGATTAAGTCAAGAGTTTACTCTGTGTGACTGTCTTTCAGTACAGAAGGTTTGTCATATCCAGTTCTACACTGGAGTGAAATTGTGTTGGAAATAGCAGACTCTTTCCTAGGAAAGAGGCCACGTTCAAAAGCCCTTGCAGATAAGTTGCACAGTTCAGTTATTTCCTCACTCTGACAGACACAAAGCAGACAGCATCAAAAGTCTCTTAATTTATTATTTCTTTAATATGGATTTGTATGTGTTTCTCTCATTAAAAATCATGTTTTGATGTTGCATACTTTACAAAGCTCTTTTGTAGCAATGTTGTAGCAGTGATGGGGTTGTGGCCTCTAGGTGGTTGTTTACTTTTGAGAAGATTCCTCTTAGTGTACCTTACCATTTGGAAAAAAATGTAAATTGGAGACTATATTCTAGGATTGAGTGTGCATCTGCAACCATTAATCACTAATTCTGCTTTTTCGTCTTCTCTGTGTTGTGAAGACAATGTTTTATGCTTTGGCTGCCTCAAGGTCCCCCTATACTTCAGGGCTTCATTGAACTAGTAGCACACTAGTGTAGAAAAATAACCCATTTGGTTTTCTGCCATGAAAAATGTGAAGTAAGTCTTTGAACACTGACTAAAATCTCATTACTTTGTTGGCAAATGAGGCATGAAACATATTGTCCAAAATATAGAGCCCAAAGTATAGTGGCACTAAATATTTTATCTTCATGGAATGTACTACAAAAGGTTTGAACTCTAAATCAGACAGTGCACTTAAGCACACAGCATCATTCATCAAGTGTGCGGTCTTTGTCGCAAAATTTGTCCATGTTGGCAGCTTTAATGAAGTTCCATAATTTCTCTGAACCTCAGAAAACTATTATTTCAACTGTATGGTAACATAAATCTACCAAGAACACTTCAGCTCTGGCCTTGCTCAAGGCTTAGAGTATTGACTTTACGGTGAGAATTTCACAGTCGTCTTTCATGTCCTATTCGTTCCTGTCGAAATGTTAGATGTGTGATATCAATGTGCTGTTCACAGGCATGGAAGCTCAATTGCAGAAGGTGGAACTGAAAAGGCAGTCTTGGGTTTGAGACTTCATGATATGGTTTTCTTAAGCATTCCTGAGGTATCTGCATTTGTTTTCTCTTTGATCTTCATAGCAGAACATTTTGCCTTTGATCTCCATAGTAGAAGTGAATTCTGTTGCTACAAGGCTGAGCCAACTTAACAGGACAACTTTATTTGTTATATCAAATATTTAAGAGCTGTAGATCTGGGGGGGTGGGGGAAAGGTAATATTTGTAGCCAGACAATGAAATAGTCACGTGATCAATATAAGCAACAGTAAAAATTCATTATCTACAGACAGTGCATTTTGAAGGGTAATGCTTGTTTTACACAAAGCAGCCCTCATCTCTGTAGGACTGATAAGATTTCCTTTAGTCACACTCAACGTGTGGCAGTTCGCAGACAATCATGCCATCTCACACACACAGTATTGATTTTTATTTGTTGACTTGTTTTGTGGTTGCTGTTTGGGTTTTTTTTTCCCCCCAATGTGTTGAAATTAGATATGCTGTAACATGGCACTCAGAGATCGATGCAAAATACGTATGCTTTGGAGTGGGGAGAAATGGCATTCTGAACTTCCTGAATGCTAATGAATGTACAATGCAGAAAGCTATTTTGCTGTTGTGATAAGGAAATAATCTCTTTAACTGTCTTGAAA
Organism: Dryobates pubescens; assembly: GCF_014839835.1. Taxonomy (NCBI): domain Eukaryota; kingdom Metazoa; phylum Chordata; class Aves; order Piciformes; family Picidae; genus Dryobates; species Dryobates pubescens. Next base: position 8,332,932 of record NC_071630.1, read on the forward strand.
TACACATGTTGTTATTTCTCTGCTCTGTACAGATACTTGTCTTCAACCATCATGCATTAAATTTGAAGGGGAAATAGTCTAGATATCAGGCAAAGTGCTTGCAGCCAGCAGGTAGTGAAATGATTTACTACAACCACAAAATCCACTGCAGATGGATGGAATAAGAGAATTTTGATAAGAATAGAAAGTTGGAACTTTGAAAATGGTTTTATTGTAGAAATTTCGAACTTGGACAGCTCTGTGCAACAGCTAAGTGAATGCACCATTGTTTGGGATTCAAAACCAAACAAAAAAAAGAGCCCAATTTATATGCTCCAAGATAGGCTTCAAGCCCCATAATTTAAGTAGAGCTTTAATTCAAACATCTCTGTGGCCATTAAGGTAGGGACTGATCTGCAAGATGTAAGCAAGATTAAACAAATCATCATAACCTAAAAAAAGAGAACTTTCATTACTTGTACAAGAATATAGCTTTGCAGAGGACTTTGTTGTGCCTTCAAAAACTAATGTTGTGAGAGTGCTGGATTTTTTCTATTTCTCTTTACCTGTGTAAAGACTTATGATCCCCACTCAAACAATAATTCATTTGTAACACCATTCTTCATGTTTTTATTGTACCTCATTATTGGCACTATTGATTGGCTTGATTAGATTAATTTTCAGAACCACTTTTCAAGAGTTAAGCCAAATCTAGCACTTTAGATCACTGGCTAATTGATTTGATTTTCCCCTGCTATTGCAGGCATTATGACTTTCTATGTCATTCAAGTATGAGGGACAGAAGTTAATTTGAAATGTGAACTGTTTTTGAAAGGATGAGTTAAAATCAGTTACTCCAGAACTGCAGGTTTGTATTGCTAGGTTTTGTGCTGAGATACAGTTTGCTATCCTCTTGGATGTTTAAAAGTAGGAAAAAAGGAGGGTTTATGGACAGTTTTCAGCTATTCATTGGAAATACTTTGTGTCTGCTTCTAGAATGCAGAGGTAGAAATGGCCTGAGAAGGTTAGAAAGCCACAAACTGGCATCCTGACCCTCTTTGATCCAGCACTTGAGACCTACTGTTCCTTTTAGAGTGTAAAAGCCCATAGGAAAATTTCTTTTCTGACATTTGTGCTGACTGTACTGTCCATGTTCCCTTCTGCCATGACAATTATTAATTAATTTAAAGCTCAAATAGCTCTAAAATAGCTCTTTTGCATTATTTTATTTCCTCTTCTGTTCCTTTTTCAAATTATGAAAAAAAACCCCAACCAACCAACAAACTCAAACTTCAAATACTTTACCAGGTAATGCACTATTTTGAACTCTGAACAATTAATTATGAATGCCTGAGAAACTGTACAGGATGAAAGAATTTTCTCACATAAATAACCTGGCATAGGTCACAGGTCAACACTTGACAAACAGTAATACCTTGTTAAGCCCTAATGTAGCACCATTTAAAGTAGACATCTCAGTAAATGTTACATGTGCTCACTTCTAAAACAGAAATCATTTGGAGCCAAGACTATTTTCTAGACTAAAAATAGGTAAAATATTTCTCTTCTCTTCTCTTCTCTTCTCTTCTCTTCTCTTCTCTTCTCTTCTCTTCTCTTCTCTTCTCTTCTCTTCTCTTCTCTTCTCTTCTCTTCTCTTCTCTTCTCTTCTCTTCTCTTCTCTTCTCTTCTCTTCTCTTCTCTTCTCTTCTCTTCTCTTCTCTTCTCTTCTCTTCTCTTCTCTTCTCTTCTCTTCTCTTCTCTTCTCTTCTCTTCTCTTCTCTTTTCTCTTCCAATCCAAAATAACAGTTTAGGCCATGTGAATATAAATATTGTATTATAAGCATAGGCAAGGATCTGTCTGGATCTTTCCCTAATTAATATAGCAAAAAGATTGTTGCATAAATCACAGTACAAACCCAATGCACTCTTACTAATATCCCTGTATCCAATAGCTCTTGTTCTGTAATTCCCCTGGAAGAAGTGGGGCATATCAGATAAATCAAATGAAATGAACAGATGTAGATTAAGAGCGATGTAAATTTCAAGCCTGCACTTTTAATTTCACTAAATATTATTTTCCATCTTCATGATCACATTACATTGAAATGTGGAACTTCAATTTCCTCTACTATTTCATTTAATAAAACCTTTGTCTCATCTGAGTTCTTGAAGAGATGTTAGCTTTAAATCACATTGACTTCACCCTATCCAATTTACATATGCTGAAGAAATAAAAGTCTTTTCAAGAGTTGCCATGGGGCTTCTGAAGCCTCAAAGGAGTATTAAGACCTTGAGTTTAATGTGAACTGCCTCCAACACAAAACACAACTCTTCCCAACAGAATACTAATGGTTTAGTGTGCAGTTACATTTTCTATGCAAGTTTGTAAAGTAAATAAACAATACACATATAGGGAAGAGAGGAAAAAAAAATTATGTCTGAGTGTTTGAATTGAGAAGTATGCCAACTGGAAATAAAAAATTCTTTCTATAGGAGAGTATTGCATAAGAAATGTTAAGTGGTTTGACAGATGTACAAAGCAGAACCCAGGGTAGATTAAAGGGGGAATTCAGAGCTCCTCTGTTTTTTTTCTCTAAGGACTATATATACCTGCAGAACAGCATTAGGAGTTTCTCCAAGTCACCATAAATATGCATAAAAATGTTTTGTCTCAGGTTTATATAAACAGAAATGCTTTCACATTAGATTTACTTTGTTTTGCTTGCATAAATGTATCTATTTTATGTTGGGGTTTTTTTAAGATATCTTAGCCTGTTTTAAAAGATCAACAGACTTCATTGCATACAATAAATAAGGGGGAAATGTTTTTCTAATGTGACCTCAATCTCATCTCTATAATGGATTTCTTGTTATTATAATTATATCCCATTAAAATGTCAGAACTGGTTTAAAAGATATCTAAGAAGATGGGTCTGTTAGAGCAAATGAGCAGGCAGAACCCTTGATGTTAATTTGCTTGGCATCATTTAAGGGAAATGGAGAACTGCAGTACATAAAATGAGAATCCTTGTGTGCCACAAAAGGCAAGCAGATTGCCTATATATAGTATTAGCTTAACACTCAAATAATTGGTCAGTCATAAGTAATTAGAAAGCATTACAATTACACAAAGAGAAGGTTTGTTTCAAGTGGAGAGCGGACTGAATGGTGCAGAGTGAATACTGCTACATGACAAATCTAGCCCTGTTTTCTGCTCAGGGATTATCTGCAAGCAGGCAGACTTCTATTAATTTGTTTGGGTGAGATTGCAAGCCCTTCTCTTACTGAAGTCCTCTTCCTGGGGTGCTGGTGTTTCCAAGAGCTCAGCGTGAATGGGAGGTGCTCTGTCTCACCCTTTGTTGAGAAAGTGTCTGAATTGTTCGGGCCAGAGTCTGACAATCTCTTCACGAAAAGAATCAGCGTCTACCCAGTTGTTTCAGTTCAGTAAGCTCCTCCTGGTCTGGCTCTTTATTTAGAATGATTTCCATTCCTTGGGTGTTCGTGAACAAGTCACTGTGACAGAGTTTCCTGCCCTTTGTTATCCATTGTGTTTTGTGTGCAGTCAGACCCTGATTCAGCAAGTGATTTCAGGATGAATTGAAAGAAGCCCCTTAAGCTGAGATGGGAAAGGTAAGCACATGCATTGTGTTCTTTTGAAATCTCACTTTCCTCACCCATATTGCTTTACTCTTCACCCAGGTGTTCTCAGGCATAATGTCCTTTAGGGACAGAAAGTGCTTTACAAAAGTTAAAGTAACCTGCAATAACAAGAAACTCTTACATGTTGATTATTGACAAGTCTCTTGTCTCCATCTCTTCAGTTTAAAAATACAGTGCAAAAATATTCATGCATATTTTTGTAGTAAATTTGTAAACAACGGCAGGATGAAAAGAGCAGAATTTCCTCTAGATACTTTAAAACCCAAAACAAACCATATCCAATAAACCCCTCATTTGGAACCCAATCTTAAGAGTTCTCACAAAATACTCCTGCCTGTGTCCTACGCAAGTGGACTATTAGAAAGCATCTTTAGTTTTGAAATAAGCAGCACGCAAGCTGATTTCCAAAGCTTAATTGGTAGTAGAAACACAACTCATACTTCTTATGCAGGCAAACCTACCATTGACTTAAAATGCATTTCCCTGAATGAATGGCATGTTGAAACTCCTGGAAGGAAGCCATGCTACAAAGAATTGAACTGAATGGGGTCAGAAACAGTTCCAGAAAGGCCTTTTAAGCTTGGAAAGCGCCTTACTGAATTTCTTGCCAAATGCAGTATTTGCTATCACGTTATATAGAAAGTAGCCTGCTTATTAGTCCTTGCCAGGGTGCAGGGTGCAGACAGCATAAACAGCATCCCTGATCCATCCATCTTGCACAAGCAAATCTTGTCCAGGTTGTCCCAGTGTCCTGGCCATGCTAAGATGCTGCTGATCTGTTCAAAGTACTGTCTACTTGAACTGGACCACAGGCTTCTTGGTCTTCCCTGCCAATGTTTTCATCTGGACACACACTTAATTCCTTTTCTTCTTTATAGCTTTAGCATCATAGAGTGGCATATAGTAGGGTGGTATTTATGTATTTCCTGATACTGGAAATCTTTTGCCTTCTTAGAATGCTAGATAAAATTAATAGAGCAAACCTCAGCAAACAAGGCTAATTACCTTGGCAATTTAGATTAAGTCCTTGAAATGGATTGTCAGAAATGAGTTTGTTGATGTTGCCAGATTAAGAATCCATTTCTCCATCAGTTGTTTTTGCTACTGTCAAGTAAACTTCCTACTCCTAAGCACAAAAAGCTGGATGTGTTTGTTTCTCATTCCGCTGCATGTACTTCGATGGACTTTTAAATTGCTCTCAATCATGACTTGGATATGAGATTTTTTACTTACTGGTTCTTATTAATTCTCCTGTTGTGTTTGCAATTTTTTTTCTAATTAGCTTCAACCCTGTCCTCTAAATTGTTTGGGGTTTTACACATAAACAGATAACCAATAGGTGGTGGCAGCAGTACACATCTTGATTTAACCTAGTTATGTGTGGCTTAGCAGTCTGGGCTTTCTTGCAATGGTTTCATCCCTTACAGGCTGAACCTTAGTGATATTACTAGAATGAAAGAAAACACATTTTCTTTAGAAATTCAGATTCTGGTGTGTATGTCTCACATGGCTCAGAGTCAGATATTACACCTGAAATGAAATGGCCCAAGATTCAGTGTCTCAAAGTAATTATTTGAGAACAAATTCTGTAGAACAAAAGATACTGTGGTACAGCTCAGTCAACCAGCAGTGCAGGGTTCTGCATCTGCAAAACTCAAGTTGGTATTTGGTAATTTACAAGTTGCAAATACCAGAAGAGCCATTCCAGATCAGAATAATCTTATAGTGAAGCAGTGTAAAGAAGGTCTGACTGTTCAGTCCTTACAAGCTGAGGCATGTAAACCTTTTGATCAAGTTGAAGATTCAGTCTATGTTCAAAATACAACCTAGATCTGTGGTGCTGTAAAGTAGATCAATCTCACTACATTTACAGCAGTTAACCCCATCTGCTTTCCATTTTCCTTACTCAGAGTTAGTATTTTGCCTGAATTCGAGGACTGTAACGTGATAAAATTGACTTGACAAAACCAAGTTTCCATTTGATATAACAAACCCCTAGAGTTTTGTTAACAAAAGATGAAATTCCAAGCTCAGATGAAATTAGCGGGAATTTTGCCATATACTTCATTAATATTTCACAGCAAGTAATTTTTCATTACTGGAAATAATTTTGAAAGCTATTTGCTTAGAATCAGAGCAATTAAAGAATAAAAAAAAAACCCTTTGTGTTTCAAGTGCTAAGTTTTAGAGACTTCTTAAGATGTGGGAAATGTTTTATTGATATATCCTCTCGATTCCACTTTCTTACATCTTCATTAATTTTCATTAAGAATGTGAAATGCATGATTTATTGTGATCCATTTGCAGTTCTGTGTGTTTTATTTGAAAGCATGAAGAAGTTTAGCAAGTCTGATGAGGACTCATTCCTCTACTTTGCAGAACTCTGCATGCCAGCGAAGAGTAAACACATTTCCCACATTACGAAAAAACCTCAAGTCACAATCAGTCATTACATCTACAAAAGGAACTGAAGAATGCCTTTGCTTGGAGCTAAACTTTTGTGTTTGGCTACAAGGTGAGATTTCGGGAACATTCGAACAAAGAAAGAAGAAATTCAAGACACAGACACACGTAATGCCAGGTGACAAAAACCGGTCCCATATATGAGCTGGTAAGAAGTCACATTGAAGCTGTTGTACAATGATCCTGAATGCATATCAGGATTGATGCTGAGCTAAGGATTTGAGAATTAGTCTATTACATTTGACTACAAACTGTGGTATTTCAGCAGTTATGTTGGGGAGTAGAGTTATGCTGTGTTGGAAACAACATCGGGAATTTCCCCACTGGGGACTGGTATTGGTTAAAGTCTTAGAGTTTCCATGCTGCCTGAAACACAGTATTTAGTTTGGGGGCATTTAATGTTTCATTCTAAGTTTTATCAAGACATTTAACACTGTTATTTATAAAGAAGTGTAGACAAATTCCTGGGGAAAGTTTCCTGCATAAGAACAGTCTTGACGATTGCTTTCTTCTTTGTCACTTTCTAGAACAGTGACTGAATGCAGAACGTTACACAGAGAGAATCACATGATGGAATAGAATGTCAGGCTGGAATAGACCTCAAAGATCACCAGGTCTCAGCTTTCTAAGTAATAGTATAGTTTTCGTGAGATGGCCCAGTACCCTGTCAAGCTGAGTCATCTTTACCACAAGGGTAATGGAACAATGGAACAGGTTGCCCAGGAAGGTGGTTTGGGCCCTGTCCCTGGAGATATTCAAGACCAGGCTTAACAGGACTCTGGGCAACCTGCTCTGGTTGAGGATGCCCCTGATGACTGCAGAGGGGGTTTAGACTAGATGACCTTTGGAGGTCCCTTCCAATCCAGACCATTCTATGACTCTATTCTAAACTCTCCAGTCTCCTTACCTAGTGAATTTAAAACTGATATGGTAACATACTGTTAAGATTCAGAAAATAGCAGTTGGGAGTCAACCAGTGCTTGCTAGGCAGGATTGAAATATTATTTTCAGAAGAAAACAGTGGAACAAGCCTGTAATTAAAGCTGAGCTCTTAGAAAACTCTACAAAACTGGAAAGGTCAATTTGACTTTTGCCAGACCAATGTGTTTCATTGATGGAATCTTTTAAAGATTTTTTTTTTTTTTTAAGGTATAAAATTGATTTGCAATCTTAATGCAGTAACTTAGAAGAAACCTTTCTAGGAGGAACTGCGAAAAGAACGTACTGAGACTCTAGAAGGGATTGATATAGCATAAATCATTATGTCTTAACCATATCTCAGGCAGTGCTTTCATAACCTCTGGTAATTGTGATTGACTGAAGCAATGGTTAATGTTCTTGCTGCTGACTGAGTGTTTAGGAGGCTGGTGTGTAACCTTAAGGGTGAGAATGCACTTTAAAGGCTCTGCTCTCACTGTGTTTATCTCGAGGGAGTTTCTGATGAGACTATTTTGCAGGCTTTCCTTAGACAATAACTTTTCAACCTTAGGCTGATACTGGGCATACCCTCTTTCGCTATTTGTAGACTGATCCATAAGGGATATCTAAGATGTTATTTGATCTTCTGCCACCTTTCACTTTCTGAGTGGTTAATTTCACCATCTGGTCACGAATGTGCTAGGAGACTGCATTTATGCAGAGAGGAGAGGATATGGGAAACAGAAGATCTTTGTGCTCTTTCTGTTCTGCACATGTACATGCAAGCCAGGAATAATCTCCTTTAAGATCAATAATTTGGGTAACTGCATTGCTCCCCCTGACCTCACAGAAGTTTTCATCTGTAAGGAAAGTCATTGACAGAGCTCATTGCAGAAAAACACAAATAAAGATCTAGTCTGGTCTGCACTCAGTCTGCATTCATTCACCTGAAATCCTCAGACAGCAAGTAGCTGAATTTGTGCAAACCAATATCCAGTCCCCTATTCATCAATTTTTTTTTGGGGTGGTTTTTAATAGTCTTTTAATTGCTTGTTTATTTTCTTTTTTATTATTATTACTATTTTTTTTTTCATTTGTTTGGTTAGTTGTTTTCTGGGTTGGTTGGGGCTTTGATCCATTTTGGTGGTTGGTTTCTTGTGTGTGTGTTTTGGTTTTGTTAGCTTTTTTGGGGTTTGTTGCTTTAATTAACCACTTCAGTGTTTCTAGGAAGCACAGCCTGTGCATAGCAAGAACATGGGAATTCCTTTACTGTAAAAAAAAAAATGAAAGTCTGGTTGGTTAGCAATAAATCTTTTATTTCTTCCATGTTTATTTAATGTGGATTAATGCTTTATGTCTCACTGAGCCTCACAGTCCTTATTAAAATAAATTTTGCTATAGAAAAATAAGAAGTCTACACATTTCATGTTAAAGTAGTATATAATTTATAGTAATAGGTGCAAGAGTGTGTGTTTATAAGATAAGAGAGATAAGTCAATGTGATTTTATATAGATTATTACACATCAGTATGTTGCAAAGCCTACTGAGACAGTATACCACATATAGCATGAAATGAATATCACGTCTGCAGCGCTCATCTGGGATATTTAGCATTTTACAGTTCAGCATGTCTGTATGTTAAGCTAAGAATCCTGGTCTCTACAGCAGGGTAAAATGTTGTGGGTTTTTTTTTTTTTATGAGCTTCAATTTATGCAATCCAAAGGCACAGCCATAAATTACCATTTTAAATGAAAACATAAATCAGTCTAACAAAAAGGTTCTGGTGATTTATCACCAAAGGTAGGCCATACATGGGATGCACAGTCATAAGGGTAAATATTTCTGTGCTTTCATTCTCACAGTGTTACTTAAACAGCAGGGTAAAACAATAATGTTTGTTATGATTATGTTTCCATTAACCACCCACTGACAGCCCCACATGGGTTTTTATAAAATCTGAGTCACTGCTGTATGCAGAGATCCGTTGACAAGTGACTAACCCTTTACTCTAGGCATACCATGAGTACCTGCGTTCCCTCAGCGACCATAACTTTCACCCTGGTGACACTCTCAGTATCTCTAATACTGTAGCTTTGCAGGGTCATAGAATGGTTTAGGTTGGAAAGGACCTCCAAAGGTCATCTAGTCCAACCCTTTTCCAGCAATCAAGGACATCCTCCACTAGATCAGGTTGCCCAGAGCTCTGTTGAGCATGACCTTGAGTATCTCCAGGGACGGGGCCTTGAGTACCTCCCTAAGCAACCTTTTTCAGCGTTCTATCACCCTCCTGATGCAGAACTTGTCCCTCACATCCAATCTAAACCTACTCTTTTCTAATTTCAAACCATTGCCCTTTGTTCTGTCACTGCAGCTCTTTGGAAACAGACCCTTTGCAGCCGTCTTGTAGCCTTCTTCAGGTGCTGGCAGGTCGCTCTTGGGTCTCCCCGGAGTTTTCTTTTCTCCAGCTTGAACAACCCCAGCTCCCTCAGCCTGCTCTCATAGGAGAGGTGCTCCAGCCCCCTGATCATTTTCCTGAGTTTTCAGAGAGAGGTTTTATTATGGAAAAATCTTGATGATTGACTTGGTGAGTAAATTGTCAACCAGAATAGAAAGCTACCTGACAAACCTCTAACTTCACGGTTGGTGGTACTAATTTTAAATCTACTGCACATCATAGTAACAGAAGAAGGAGTCTGTAGAACCCAGATTTGAGATTTGCATAGCAGCCTTTTTGCTTGCAAAGGAACTGTGAATTCCGAGGACTTTAGCACATGCTTTGCAGCATCGTTGCCAAAACCCCCACAAGTGTGGATATTTGCTCGTGCAAATTTATGATTTGTGACTCTTTCGTCTTAAGGGATCAGAATTTCTTAGTTTAAATTACTGTTGCCTGCAGATGGGTCTCCACACACTCTTGATATCTTGTGATTTCCATGGTTCCCACAACAGAAAAGAAAAAGAAGAGAAGAAAAAAAAAAAATGGGGAAAAAAGGAGGAAATGGGCTGGGGGATTTTGAGACTGGGATGCTAAACGTGCTACTGAGAAACCTGCCTGTGATCCTGAAGGGACATTGTAGCCAGGTGGGGGTTGGTCTCTTCTTCCAGGCAACCAGTGGAAGAAGATTATTACATAGTCTCAAGCTGCACCAGGGGAGGTTTAGGCTGGATATTAGGAAGAAATTCTTCACAGAAAGAGAGATTGGCCATTGGAATGGGCTTCCCGGGGAGGTGGTGGAGTCATCATCACTGGAGGTATTTAGGAAGAGACTGGATGGGGCACTTGGTGCCATGGTTTAGTTGATTAGATGGTGTTGGGTGATAGGTTGGACTTGATGATCTCAAAGGTCTTTACCAACCTGGTTAATTCTATTCTATTCTATTGCAATTTCTCTGTGGTGTCCTGAACTCAAGAAAAAATAAATATGGTCTTCTTTTAAGGTGGGTTTACATACATGGTGTTAAATAGCTAGTTAATTATCCACTTTTCCAGGCGAGGGATAATATGTAATAAACTGAATTTTTCTTAGCAAAAACGATGTGCCTGAGAGACCTGCCTGTGATTCAATTTGTCTGTGATATTCTCCTGAACTCAAGACAAAATAAATATTTTCTTCTTTTATGTTGGATTTACATACATGGTGTTAAATAGTTAATTAATTGTCTGCTTTTCCAGGTGAGGGATGATACGTAATAAACTGAATCTTTCTTAGCAAAAACTGTATTCCTGTTCAAAGGCAATGGTGAGGTGTTTGTTCTTTAAGAAGCAATGTGTCTTGTGCCCACTGCACTGTAAGGTTGAAGGTCAGAAAGTTTATTAACCCAAAATGGCTTCATAACCTACTAAACATAAACCCTATTTGAATCATTAATTAATATTGCTATATTATAGTGCACTCTGTCCTCATCTGTCTTTCTGGCCTTAGTCATTTCTAGTCTTCCAGAGCTCTTTATGGTCATTTACAAACTGTCATCCCAGGGAATAATTGACTCTTACTCAATAGGATTTGTTTTCAAAACATGAAAATGGGAATGTATATATATGGTAAATGGGAATGTCTACATTTCTGACCCAAGCATGGGCTTACAGGGTGAATAACTCTTGTCTTTCTTTTTGTTCCTCACCTGTACAGTACACATATTACCAGGCCTGGTTTTCAAAGTTGTTTCAATAGTCAATTAATTATTACCTTTTGATTGTAAGATACTCTATTATTAGTTACCTCTGAGTGATGTAGCTGGCATTCTCAGTAACTGGTGCACACTGAAGATGTGCCTATATTCTACCACAGAGGAAAACTACATCTCAGTGATCCCATAAAACTGGAACGTGCTACAACAGTAAGAAAATGCCCAAGAAGCATCGAATCACTAAGAAATAAACCTAAATACTTTGTAATGTGGGTTTTTACAATAATGTAGAGTATTTAAGTAATCTATTTCAAGCTATAGAATGCATTCTGGCCAGCTCTAATGAGTGGGAAGGGAGTTTAGGTATAGATCTGATTTTTTTTTTTTTTTTTTTTTTGACTGTGCAGAGTTGCAAAATTGCCAGACTCGATGACCTTAAAGGCCTTTTCCCCCTGAAACAATTCTATGATCCTGTGTTGGTTTAATATTTGGAATTTTGCCTGACCCACTAATATTCTAGTCACAGCAAGTGTGGAGCTGTGAGCTGCAATGGTAGCAAAGTCTACTAGTTTAACCCCATTGTTTCACACTTTCCTGTTGCCTCATTTGTTACATTGTCACGTTGTTGCTGATAAAAATACTGTTGAAAAAACTGCTTACCTTTAAGGATGGGATATTTAATATAAGTAGTTTAGGCCTGGTAAATGTTGCTTAGGATTCTGCTGTTTATTATTAAGGCAAGTGGTTTATCTTTCCTCCTCTAAAAACTTCATGCTTAGAAATTGTGATGCCTGAAATAATTTCTTTTTTAGAGCTCTCAGCCGTTTGAGGCAGAACTCTTCATAAGGCAGAGCTCTGATAGGAGTTGCCTCTTTGCTCCTCTTCTTTGAAGTGAACTTGGCAAAAGCCCAGGATTCAAAACTGGTCTCAGTTAGAATTTTAAGATGGTATATTAGGTAAAAATACCCTGGTAAAACAGAAGGACTACAGGCTTAAAAAACAAATCTCTGCCTTGTCCAAAGGATCCTGGCAGAATGACATTTGTTCCAGTCCTGCTGAACAGTCTGACAGCTTGGGCTGGGAGAAGGGGTTGCTGAATTATGCAAACTCCAAATGGTTTTCTCAGTGTCTTGAGGAATGATTCTTCCCTTACATCCCCTTTAAAGATTTGGTTTAGGTCTGTTCTTTGAGATACGCAAGTTCTCAGCTCTCCTTTTGAACATTCATCCTCACACCTCAAGTCGCAAGAGAGACAGCCTTTCTCCTTGTTTTCTGACAACATCTTTTCTTCCTCTCAACCTCCTGTAGGTTAAGAAAGAAATGTAAGAAATGCTTCTCATGTATAACAGCCTTTTAGATACACATGCAGACTGCCATCGTAAACATCTCTGTTTCCTGGTCTCGATTTGGAGACTAACTGCTTTCAGGTTTACCAAGGAAAAGTAGTGTGTTGTTTGGGTTTAGTGTCCTTAATTCTGTGCTATAATCTGGGTTCAGGATTTGATTTTGGAGTTGATTGTTCTCTGGGTTTATTGAGTTACATCAATATTTATCCAGTAATTCTCTGTATTAAAAAGAATATATTTGATGTGATTTTTATTACTTTAATTGCTGCTCTGAATTCTACTTTTCTGCTCTAAATTCTATTTTTCTGCTCTAAATCTGTAACAAATTTTAAAGGCATAGCCTAAAACCACCACAATTGCTTTCCTTTCTTATTTTTACTTGTACTTCATTGGATCCATGTCTAAAGTACACTTTTTCATAAGGGAGACTCTAATGGGGGTTATTTGCCATCCATATTTCATAGCTTCACAGAATGCATCAGGTTGGAAAGGACCTTCAAAGGTCATCTGGTCCAACCCCCATGAATTTCCATGAATTGCCAATCATAACTCACCTTCTTTTTTTATTCCTTTTCTTTTTCTTTCTTTTTCCCCTCTGTTGTCAATTTTGCCTATAATTTCCTTTCGCTTTCTTTCATCAGCCATTTCTCCCATGCAGTCAGATTTAGAGTGGTTGAAATTTCTTTTGATTACTTCTCATCTCTCATTATCTGAAATGCCTGGCTTGAAATATTTGGGCTCCCTGAGGATGTGTGTTCAATCCTACCACAGCCACAGCAGACAGCTATCCTTCTAAGAGTAATAAATAGCTTCCATGAAGTTCACAGGGTGTGTTGCAGAGAGGGTTTAGCTGAAACTTTCAAGAATCAAATCCTTTCTTCTCAGTTTAATTACTGGAAATAACATAATCTTTCTGTAGGATTTAAGATTTATTCCTGTGACTTCATTCTTTTCTCCTCAACATACCGGAGTTTGCTATCCAATTAGTTGCTGCCTCCCCTTAACAATAATCACCACATTTCAGCAATGGTGTACGTAAGAGAGCAGCTGGTCTGGTGGAGTTGGTAGTAGAAGTGTAAGATCATTTGAGTAATTACAAAAAATAACTTCCTGATATGTTGTCCTTAATGACAGGTTTTAATTCATGCTTACTCACAATCTTATTTGGTTTTAACTTCAAATAAAACCAACAAATTAAAACCAGCATGAGAACAACCACTGCCATTACACTTCTGTGCTAGCATATTTGAATGTAGAGGGTTATACAATACAGCAGGTAGTGTCTATGGGGTACAATTGAGGTCCCTAATTAATCTCACTATAAACTCTGTCACTATTTCAGTGGCATTTAAATTGTGCTACTAAGAAGTCTTAATAAAGGCAGCACAGAAAAATAACACAACAGTTAAGTGTTTTAATGGTAGACACTAAAGCAATGCTACTGATTAGTTTCTTTGCTAATTGTCTTCTGCTGGTCATATTTCAACAGAGCAGATACTTCTTTACAAACAGCTCTACTTTTCAAGATCCACTCACTGCAAAATTTCTGTATGCTCAAGACAGAACTAAAGACTTTGAAACAAAATTTTAGACGCTCCCAAGAACACAAAGCTGAACATCTCAGTAAGAGTATCAGAAGATTTCTGAATCTGGAAATTTCCCTCCTCTTTTTGCCATAACTTGCTTGTACTTTATTCCCTATTATTATACTAAAGTTATGTAAAAAGTGCTGTGCTGTGGTATTGCTTCTACCAAAGCTTAGCAGCTGCTCAACTTAAAGCTCTCTGAAGGATTTTCATCCTTAAGCCTACAGCCTGTAAACCTTGCCTGATTTTACTTTGAAGCACCCCTTACTGGCTTGACTTGGATTCAGACTGCATTTAGCTTTTCTGGGACAGAATTTCTATGTCCTTTTAACTGGGAAGGAACTGTGGGCACCTCTTCAACTGAGAGAGATTGCATGAGTAATATACAAACAATTCTGGAAGACCCAAATGCAGGCAAATGAGGTTCTGTAAGAGGCTATGTGGAAAAATTATTAGTGGTACAGCTATGTATTTTTTATTAGTACAATACCAACTCTTAGGCTCCTCTGAAAATGACAAAGTATTAAGCTTTTCTTTATTTGTTTATTTTTATTGCCAAGAAGCTGTTTTCTGGCAGAGCTGAGGCAGTTCTGAGTCACAGAACAGGTACAGAATATTAAGGAACACACCTTTTGCATCTGTGCAGAGAGAGATCTATTTAACTACATATAGACACTGTTGTCCCCTTTTGCTGCTTTTACCTTCACCCAATTGCTAGACAGATTTCTTCAATGTGATGTGCAGTCTTTTGTTCTTAAGCTAACCCAATATGCTCCAGTCATGCCTTTCAGATTTCATTGCTGGCAAAGGCATTGACCCAGAAATACTCTCCCAAGAGAAACTGATGTTCATATGCTAGTCCTCTCACACACCAGATCTCAGCTGGAATAGTTGGGATGGAAATGTTTCACCTGTTAGAAGTGTGTCTCTCCCTGGTGGAGCACAAGGGTAGAATAATAAACTGGTGGGAAGTAATCCAAGTATTACGAACACTGGATAACTGCATAATTCATAAGAGGCCAAGGAATGTCCACTTCATTAACAAAGGAAACAGTCCAGATTGGTAAAACACCCTTTGGGTTTACACCTGCAGGATTTTGCTGTGTTAACAGGAGTGTGTGAGGTTTATTACTATTTTTCCACTGAATTAGATCCTTCATCATGAATCAGTCTTAGTATGGTGATTCTAATGGAAGCAGACCCTAAAATAGGGGGGGGGGAAATAAACAAACAAACAAATCACCCATCCAACCTTTAACTTTACAAAAGGCATATCTCTCTTCTTCTCACCATTTGTTAGTTGTGGCTAGAAACTGAAGAAATCCCCAATATTATGTGCCATTATTGTTCTGTTTTCTGGGGTTCAGAGTCCTTCTCCAATAAACCCCCCAATATTATCTGTCATTATTGTTTTATTTTCTGGGGTTAAGAGTCCTCCTCCAATACTGTGTTGGTAAAAGATTGTCGCTCTTTACTAACTGGTGGAGTTGGCAGTTTTAATGGTGGACAGACAAGAACTTTGTTCAGCAGATGAGATCCTAGAAGAATGAAAAATATGGTAAGAAAATACATGTCATTTTTGGCAGTTCAGTGCTTCCTGTCCAAACTAGCTGTTAAGTGGGAAGGACAAAGAAATGGAAATGAACAGAACTGCATGATTATAGAGGGGCAGGATTCTGTTCTTTTCACATGATTGTTCTCATTATCTAGTGGGGAAAAAAAATAGAAAGAGAAAGAACAGGCAAAGGGCAGACATACAAAGATGATACATATGCAGATAATGTTGCTTATGGTCACTTTGAAGTCAGAGTTAATTTAACCCTGAGGTCTTAGCTTTCATTACAAGAAAGAATCGTAGCAGTGACTGAGATGTCTCTGGAGATCATCAGACCTATGGACATGGGAGAAGTGGCTTTGGGCTCTTTGAGAGTGAGCATTTTTCATGAATACTCAGAAGCTTTTATATGTCAAAACTGAATCTGATTACACACAAACTTCAAACTGATTAGGTTTTCAATTCCTAGTATATATAATTCCATTGATCTTAATAGAAGATGAGAGAAGATTGCAGAAAACCGACTCTTCAATTTAAAAATAAATTGAAACACAACAAAGGAGAGAGAAAAGATTTTTCTCATGGAAATTCAGCATAAAAAGCAATAAAATTGCTATAGTAGATAGCAACAGAATGTTGGGTTAATTTTTTTTCCCCCTTTAGAAAGTGCCTTGTTGACGTTTAAACATACACAAATCTGTTGGTTATTTCCTGGAGCTTTAATTTAGAGCACACCACACATGATCAGAAACAATATCAATACCGATTTATTTGTTTTTAAGCCTGTTTTTAACTCCTTATTCACAAGCTTCCTTCTAAGTATTTTAATTCTCTTATACTTCCTGGATCAAGATTTCCATCAGCAAGGCAGTTTTAACACTCAGGAAGGGATTAGCACTCAGTACACTAATTAGATGACCAGCTGTTTTCAGTACCTTTGATTTTCCAACTAGATTGATTAGATACTAGTTGGAGTTGTGTCAGCAAGTAATAGCCTTTGCTCTCAGGGTAGAGTAATGATCTGTGCCTCATGCTTCTCCAGCAGTTGTGTTGCATATTTGATGCTGACCTCTACAACAAGGTAAGACTGACAAACTAAATGCATCTAAATCAAAGTGCAGTTACCTGTGTTTTCAAACTCAAATTTTATCCAAATTCAGAAAATACATTACCTTTTTTTTTTCCTTGATTTTTCACATCAGAAGCTTCCTAAAGATAAGATTTTATTTTTTTTTTTTTATTTCTGAGCAGAAGTAAACCTTGAAATGTGAACATGCTTAGAAAAATTGAAGTACTGATTTGTTAGTAATTCAGTTCTTGGGTTCTCATCCCATCTCTTGCACATGTTGATGCAAGAAATGTAGTTTCTTTTCCTAACATTCACTTGTTAACATTTTTGTTTGCTTGATTATTTATTATCATTATTATTATTGTTGTTGTTGTTGTTATTGTTATTATTGTTATTGTTATTATTATTATATTGTTATTATTAATAATAAATAAAATTTCTTTCTATGAAGGTTTTCTAGTTTTCAAGAGAAAGACATGCTAGGGGAAAAGTACAAAGTATGTATGCCTGAACAAATGGTTTTTGAATGTTAATGTAATTTTGAACCCTAATGTGATAGTAGCTCCTACCTCTGTGGGTGCAATGAAGGGTGCTGAACTTGCATCCTCCTTTGGTTTTGCTTACTTTGTGGATGCTGACCCTCAAAGGCCTCAATAATAGCAAAAGTCTTTCTGCTGTGACCCAGCTTGGTGGTCTGCCCAATTTCCTGGGTGAGTAATAGTCAGATGAATGTCACTGGACTGGATCAGACTGTTTTTGATGGCCTCAGCATGCTTCATGATGCATCAGTTCCTCCTAATGTGAGAAGAGAGTCACCTTTCCTGCTTTCCCCTATACTGCAGCCTTCCTCAAGGACTGCCTGGAGTGTTATAAGCAGAAGGGAGGCATTTTTCCTCCTTTTTTGTCCCTTCCTGAAAAGCATGAGGGACAAGATGGACTCAATAGTTGTTACTCAAGCAAAACTGTCCATAATCTGTAGGCAGATAAAAGTGAATAGAGTGCATACTAGGATACATCTTTGCATGTAATTAGTGCTACAGCCTTTCTCCTGAGTGCCTCTCACCAGCCACTGTTTGTTTGAAAGAGGATGTTGGGGTGGGAGGGACTGCTGGGAAAACCCAGTACATTTATTTCTAGGGTCACTGAAGCCTTTCTGTGAAGATGATTAAGGGTTTTGTTGCACCAGGACTATTTCAGAGGTGAAGTGAAGTAAAAATGTGTAGGCATTTGGGAAATATGAGGAATCTAGAGTATTTAAAAGAAAATCACAAAAGCTTCTCACCAGACCCTGTCTGGAGTGTATCATCATCACTTGTGACTTATGTAGTCATAAACTCCTAATGCCCACCTTGACTGGAATATTTATGACTTTTCTTCTAAATAAGGCTCATCATTCCTTGGATAAACTCCTAAAGCATCTAAATTTGTCCATGTGAGAAGCTTTTTGTTTTTCCTTCTAGATCTTTTCTAACTCAGTACAATTCACACTGTAGCAGTTTATCAAAGAGCAAAGGTGTCATGTGGTCATGTATTGACTGATAGACCAAAGTTAGGTTAATGTGCTGTAACCTTCCTTAAAAAGTTCTTGTTGAGTAAGCAAAAACCATTATCACACCACTGACCTTTGCCAGCAAAGTATTAATCTTTCCCCAAGTCTGTTTTGTTAGTACATGCATATCAAACCAACTGTTCTCAGAAATGTCAGCAATCTAAAATAAGCACACGACATGCTGCACATCAGAAACGCTACCAAGTGACAAGGACAGTGTCTTATTGACAATGCAAAGGGAACTAAAGATTGAAGTAGCATCCATATGGAGGCAAATTTAGCAAGCATCTGTAGAGGTTCCCCTCTCTACCACCTTATTTTTCTCAGTTATCTGGTCAATTAAACAGTTCTTACATGAAATAAACAATTCATAGAATCAACAAAGTTGGAAAAGACCTTCGAGATCATCAAGTCCAACCTAGTACCTAACACCTCATGACTACTAAACCATGGCTCCAAGTACCACATCCAATCCTTTTTCAAACATCTCCAGGGATGGTGACTCCACCACCTCCCTGGGCAGCACATTCCAATGGCCAATCATTCTTTCTATAAACAACTTTCTCCTCACCTCTGGCCTAAACTTCCCCTGATGTAGCTTGAGACTGTGTCCTCTTGTTCTGGTGCTGGTTGCCTGGGAGAAGAGACCAACCCCCACCTGGATATAACTTCCTTTCAGGTAATTGTAGAAAGCAATAAGGTCTCCCCTGAGCCTCTTCTTCTCTAGGCTAAACAACCCCAGCTCCCTCAGCCTCTCCTCACAGGGCTTGTGCTTGAAACCTCTCCCCAGCCTCATTGCCCTTCTCTGGACACGTTCCAGCCTGTCAATGTCTTTCCTATACTGAGGAGCTCAGAACTGGACACAGTACTCAAGGTGTGGCTTAATCAGTGCTGAGTATAGGGGCAGAATGACCTCCCTGCTCCAGTTAGCTGGTACCAAAGCAGATGAGGTATTGTAAGATTAACAAGAGTCATAAAGAGGGTTGGGATTACAGTCTCGCACTCTAAATGAGTTCAAAGGGGCAGTAAGATCTTTATTTTGAACAGAAACAGTGTGCTGTGCTGGTTGGTTTGTTCTTAGGTGTTTTCTTCTTTAGGCCATCATGATGGGTGAGATATTGAGCTTTTTGGTTATGAAATACTTATAATCATAGAATCCATTAAGGTTGGAAAAGACTTTTAAAATCAAGTCCAAGCATCAACCCACCACCATGCCTAACTATTTCAGTATAATTCAGGGGGTTTTTTGTGTTCAGTGATGCATTCTTCAGGTGATAAAATCTGAGGACCATGAGAAGATGTCCTTTTGCACAGCTTAGAAAGTGTGAAAGAGGCAAAGTAACCTCATAATGACATATTTCTTGAGATGGGGGGGTCTGATTTGCATTTCATCTTACATTGTCTCTTTGCTAAAGAAACAATGCAAAAGCTTTGGCTGAAGTCAAAATTTGTCTTGCTGTTCAATCTTTTCTCCACTTGTCTGCCATTATAGTTAGATATTTTTTCCCCCTTAAATTTAAACAATAAACACTTCTCTAAGTCCAAGAACTGCCTCCATATCTGCAATCCTAATGATGTAGTTCATCTGAGGATTTTGCCAGCTTTGATGTAGGTGTAGCAGGGGAAGCTGAACAAGATCATCTTAAATCAATGTAGCAAAAATGTCAGAGCTCAAATTGCTCATATTCCTTGACTGACATTTGTAACAAAGCTGAAAGTTCAGGTGAAGGGAAGCAGAGGTAAGAAGTTAGGTGTGATCTGAAATTTATTCTGGGAGGCAGATTTTAGTAAACATAAATTACACTTTAATCAGGCAGAATGCTCAATACAGACACCTGATAATCTGAAGTTTACATTCAATTGCCTATCATTCTATTTCTTAAAATCCCTGGAAAGAAATCAAAGATGAGTTAATTCTTGAATAGAGTTTTCTTATGTAAGATAGAGCTGAGCAGATAAGACAGTGCTAGCAGGCATTAGAGCCTACTCTGGGGCAATAAAAACACTCAAAAGAGCACGAAATTAAGGGTATCTCTTATGGAGAAATAATAAAGGCCAGGAATAATTATTTGTATTTTTTTTCTTACTAGGAAGAAAAAAAAGAATATCTGCAGAACTGTAAGTAGATTTGCTTTTGGTTTATTTTGTTTTCTTTTATTTTCAAATAAAATAGCTGTGTTAACAGCTAGGTTCTAAGTATGGTTAAGTTTCTCGGCCGTGTACATGAGTATCTCCTCATGCTGGCTTCTCAGGTAGACTCAGTACTCCACCATGCAACATTCAGGTGTGAAGTTGGTTTTGGATGTTCAGACATTACTACTGCTCAGGCCACACCTTGACTACTGTGTCCAGTTCTAGGCCCTTCAGTTCAACAGATGTATTGGAATGTGTCCAGAGACGGATAATGAAACTGGTGAGGGTCCTGGAACACAAGCCCTGTGAGGAGAGACTGAGGGACCTGGGGTTATTTGACCTGGAGAAGTGGAGACACAGGGGAGACTTTATTGCTGTCTACAACTACCTGGAGGGGGGCTGTAGCCAGGTGGGGGTCAGTCTGTTCTCCCAGGAAACCAGCACCAGAACAAGAGGACACAGTCTCAAGCTGTGCCAGGGGAGGTTCAGGCTGGGTATTAGGAAGAAATTAGTTACAGAGAATGTGATTGGCCATTGGAATGTGCTGCCCAGGGAGGTGGTGGAGTCTCCATCCCTGGAAATCTTCCAGAAAAGACTGGATGAGGCACCTGGTGCCATGGTCTAGTTCATTGGATAGGGCTGGGTGACAGGTTGGACTGGATGATCTTGGAAGTCTCTTCCAACCTGGTTGATTCTATGATTCTACTGAATCACTGCCAGCCACACAGGGTGCTGCCAGCCACACAGGGTGGTATCTGAAGGATCACAGTTCTGTATTAATGCCATGAAATATACATGAAATAGAACATATCTATGTCAGAATATATAAAATAAAATTTTCTATGAGCTACTTCATATTAAAAAAAACCAACAAAAAACAAACAACCAGAATATTTGAATATGTTGTAGCTTGCTATTATTTCAGAGTTACAAGTAGCTGCTGTCACTGTGCTAAACATTGTTTATGGGATATGTATGTTTTGGGTTTGCTCATTTTGTGATGGGTTCTGTGATGGGTGGAGGGGGACTGTTTGGGCTTGGTTTTTTGTTGTTGTTGTTATTGTTGTTTACTTGTTTGTTTTCCAGAATTGTGTTCCTTTAAATAAAACAAGGTGTGATGGGGAGGATGCCATTCCTTCTTTCCAAAAGCTCTTGAGGGTACTAAGTGTAACGATTGGACGTGGCACTTGGTGCCATGGTCTGGTCACGAGGACTGTGGTGACAGGTTGGACTCGATCTTTGAGGTCTCTTTGTTGTAGTTTGAGCTGGGTGCCCCCCTGGTGCATTCACTTCCTGTGTCCAGAAGTCCAGCCCAGAGGGATGGACACAGGAAATTGTGTATTTCCTACCATAATTCTTTGCACCACTATAAGATCCAGTGCGGAGTCTGGCACTTCCTCTTTCCTTCCCTCTCCGAGACTTGGTAACTGGGGGAGAGATCTCCCGGCCATGGGCCTGATTAGGCCCAAGGCCACAGGGGGATGGGCAGTCTCAGGCCTGGCCAGCTGAGACTAGCCCAGCAGAGGGAGGGGGAAGAAGGAGCCCTGGGGGTTTTGCATGCACCCTCAGGTGGGGATGGGATCTTTCTTTGTCACTGCGCTTTGGGTTTTCTGTAACATTCACTGCTTTCTATTTAAACTTTACTCACAAACTGCAAATATTGTTTCCGATTGGATGGACAGTGTGAACGACCAATGAAATTGTTTAGAAGGGGTGGATTGTGGCCGTTTGATGCTGTGCCTTTAAGAAAGGGGCACACTGGCTAAATGTTTGTAAAATATTTTGGTATTCTAAACGAATTTCATTGGTAGGATTGTGGGAGGAGAGATTGGACCCAGGGGAGTTGGGAACTTTCTCTCAGTCTTCCTTCCTTCACTGTCCCTCTCGGCTGGATCTGCTTCTGGGATTCTGGCCAACTAAGATAAGATACTAACTCCCTGTGCAAGGCCTTTATTCTTTTCCTGCCCTGTTAACTGTCCTCGTCTCTTCTTCTACCTCTTTTGGGGGAGAAGGGAGGTAGGGGGTTGAAGGGGGCACAGGGGGAAAGCCCCCTCTGTGGGGGGTCTGGTTTCTGGTTGAGTTCATTTGCTGTATATTCCTGTATATATTGTAAAGGCCCTGTATTTGTTGTGTTACATAGAATCTGTTTCCTTGTAAAATATAATCTCATTTCTCCGACTGGGTTTAGCCGTGGTCTCTTTCTCAGTGGGGGAGGGAAAGCAGAGCCTTTCCTTTCAAACCACCACACTCTTCCAACCTTGGTGATACTGTGATACTGTGAAAGGCTATGCAGATCCCTATTCCATGATAGAAGTGCGACACTGCCATTAGAAAATAGTTACAGAGAAGGTGCAAAGACTTTCCTGGGGATCGGAGGAGAATGCCCAGAGTTTGCTTTTGTTCTTACTTTTTGAGTGGGGCAAAATGACGCCTGGAAATGGAAGATGTGCAAGCTCCCAATGCTGGTGTGTGAATTCATTTGAGTGGAAAACACTTGCAGCTGCCTGTGTTAGTGCATTAGTGCAAAGCTGGAATTATTTAATGAGTTAAATTCATCTAAACATTTTGTATCTTGTTTGTTCTACCATAATTGTTATGTTAATTTTTGGTATGCTTTGCATAGTAAGGTGAGTACAGCACAAGCTGCTAATGACCGTTGTGTCAGCTTTTTATTAAACAGGAAATAAACACACAAAATCCTGCCTCAGCAGCTAATGAGTTTGCTATTCATATCAAGGAAAGTGAGACTGTTTCTCTGCTCTATAATTGAATGTCTTTGTAGTATTTGCCAAACTGCCATTCCTTGAATTAAAGCAGGTGACTCGGGGAAGAGAGAGAGAGGCTGGAGGTTTATTGGAAAAACTCGAGGCTTGTTACACATTGTGTTAATATGCAGCAGGAATAATCATTAAACAATAAGGTATTAATATCTTGCCAATACTGGGAAATGTTGCTCAGTTCAGAAGTGTTTCTGCTTACTTTGAACTCTGGTCCTAAATCATTCCTTGTTCCAGCTAATGGTGGCCATAATCTGACAGGTCTGTTCTTAAGTCATGAAGCTTTGTTGGAGACACACTGTGCCCTTGTACCCTACTCTTGCCTTGAGTTTGCCTATCAACCCTGTTAGAAACCTGTGAAGGTTTTCATTGTCTTTTCAGCCTTGATATCCTGCAGTTCAAGATCAATTTGCTGTCACTAGATAGTAAAAGCTGATAAAATACTACAGTCAGTTATTGATGACATCTTATCGTTATGCTGGGTGAAAGACCGATTTGCTACCGTGTGTCAGATACTGCACAGAAGTTGAGTAACGATCAGACACCCTACCTGAATCTGAGATATTACCAATTATTCTTGCCTTTTGGGTTATGCAGGACAATGGCAGTAAATTTAAAACTCCAAAGTATGGGCCCCTCAGTACAAGAAGGACATTGAAGTGCTGGAGGGTTACCAAAAAAGATCAACTTAACCAGTGAAGGGTCTTGAAAACAAGCCTTATGAGGACCAGCTGAGGGAACAAGGGTCATTTATCCTTCAGAAGAGGAGGCTGAGGGGAGATTTCATCACTTTCCACAACTGTGTCCAGTTCTGGGCCCCTCAGTTTAGGAAAGATGTTGAGTTGCTGGAACATGTCCAGAGAAGGGCAACGAGGCTGGTGAGGGTTCTCGAGCACAAATCCTATGAGGAGAGGCTAAGGGAACTGGGGTTGTTCAGCCTGGAGAAGAGGATGCTCAGGGGAGACCTTCTTGCTCTCTACAACTACCTGAAGGGAGGTTGCAGCCAGGTGGGGGTTGATCTGTTCTCCCAGGCAACCAGCACCAGAACAAGAGGACACAGTCTCAAGATGCACCAGGGGAGCGTTAGGCTGGATGTTAGGAAGAAGTTCTTCATAGAAAGAGTGATTGGCCATTGGAATGTGCTGCCCAGGGAGGCGGTGGAGTCACCACCCCTGGAGGTATTTGAAAGGTTTGTGGATTTGGTGCTGAGGCACATGGTGGGATTGTGAATTTAAGGTGAGTGATTGAGCTTGAGGTTGGGATTGATCTCAAAGGTCTCTTCCAACCCCAACAGTTCTGTGATTCTATGATCAGAATCAACCACAGAGTACTCTAACATGTATATGAATCATTGTGCTAAAGCTGGGGGGTGGGTGGAAGGTAATGAGCTCATTTAGGTGGAAATAAGCTTATTACTATGCCAGTTTGTGATAGTTTCTGTCACAGTCCTTGCCAACAAATAATCTCTAGCTGCCCACCTACAGCCTGCAGCCAAAATTCTCAATGGCCTCACTCTAAACAAAATCAGAATCTCAGTAATTTAAACCTGTACCCATAACTACAAACAGTGGTAATGAAGAGCAAACAAAACCTGTAGCAGTATATGAAGGGAAAAAACCTTGAAAATGTTTAGTTTCTTCAATCATATAAAATTTGAGAGGACTTCTAGTGGAAAGGAATGCAAGTTGGAATGGAACAGAACTGCTGAAGAAATTAGAAGGGGGCTGTATTTTCTAATGCAATGAAAGGAAATGTAATTAAGAAAAAGGTGTAAATAACTACAGTAGCCATAGGGTGATTTCAATGCTGAAAGCAGTTCTTCATCCAAAAGCATTCATGATGACAAGATTTGATAGCTATTGTTTCATCCAAAAATCACAAAATCCCTCCCTGGAGGAGTTCAAGGTCAGGTTTGATGGAGGCTTGAGCAACCTGGTCTAGTAGAAGGTGTGGCTGGCCATGGCAGGGAGGCTGGAACTAGATGATCTTTCAGGTCCTTTCCAACCCATACCTTTCTGTGATAATTTCTTCCATATCCATATTAACTGAGGAAAACCTGAAAGCAAACAAAAAAGCTGTTTGTCTCAATGCTTTTTGTTCTTAATTTTGCTTATCACGTGTTCTTAACATGTGATTATAGTCACTAAATACTCTGTTGAGCAAACACTTATTTAACCACCCAGCTGCCTAAATGGAATTTAAGCTACTAAATTGTTCCTGGATTTTATCTGTTTAGTGAGCCTGTGTTATCAGGACAAATAGCTACATCCATCCTTTCACAGGTCCCAAAACACAAGCTGGTGTCTCTAAACATGGCACAGCAAATAGCAGGTTTCTCTGCCATCAGCCACTAGAAAATAATCCTCCAAGGAGTAGATGTTAACTAACATTTTCCAGTGGATCTTTATGGCTCATTGAGTTGAACAAGAGACTGTCCTTTGCAGGGGCGGGGGGGGGGAGGAGGTGGGGATGGGGGGACTGCAAAATAAGAGGAGGGAAAAGTGGCATTATTTTTCAGGCTCTCTAAGAGCTGTATATAATTTTATTTATGATTATTTTATTTCTACAGCCTCTTCAAAGTCCTTGTGTACAGTTCCATTAAATGTGATACTGCATTGTCAGAGACTCCAGCTGATTAAGACAGAATATGCTTGTTGAGTTTAGTTAAAAGCTGACCCATGTTGTGATTATGAGAATAACATGATAGTGATATAACAGCAAATTAGTACTTTTTACACTCTCAGGCTTGTATGATCTGGAGCTGTGCCCTGTACCACAACCTCCTGCTGTTAATTCTTTCTTTGCTTTCATCACCAATTCCCACTGGAGCCACAGGCCAATTAGTGGGAGCAATAACAGATATATGATTTTTTTGGCTCTATTGGATACGCTCAGGTAAAGAAAATGGCAAAACCACAAAAAATACCCCAAACCAAAACAACAATGTGGCATAAGCGTACATAACAGGTTCTGAAGCAATATTAGGATAAATGTTTAAAGATTACACTGTATATGAAGCGCACCATGAAAATACCTAGCAGCTCTCAAGGTTAACAGCTTCTTCTTTACATGTGCCATTCTTTATGCTTGCATACTCCTGAGGAAGTTCTCCGTGGAATCATTGGGAAGTTTTCCATTGACATTCACAGGAGGCCAATGAGGTCAATATTATTTAGTGGCAACTACTGGAACCTAATGCTCAACAAACACATTCTTCAGTGAAATAACAACCTAGGAGCAGGCAGAAATAACCATGGAACAAACTGCTATTCCTGGCACGTTAATGTAGTGACCTCCTCAACATTCTGCACCATTTACCCTGTCTAGGTAGATTAATTCAGCACAAGAGATTGTGATACTTTTTCTTTCTGTCTGTCTTTCTGCCTGTCTTTATTTTTATTTTATCTATTCTGGTTTAACCCCCCTTTTTTTTTTTTCACAGAGAGGCAGGAATGATATGTGTTCACCTATTTCACACTGTAAGAAAGGCTTAGTTTAAACCTCCTTCCTTTTAACGTGCATGCATACGTCCCAGGTGTTCCTCAGGAGAAGTGTGACAAGAACATCTGTTAAGGTAGAGGAAAATCAGGTTGAAATATTTTGTTGTGTGGCATAATTTACAATTCATAGCATAAGTGAACTAACTAGTGTCTGACAGTCTCCTTGATTTTTTTATGTTGCTTTCTCATGCTCCCTGCCTTTTTTTTTTTTCCTTAAGAGGCTGCCCAGAAATTTATAGCTCAGAAGCAAAGTGCCTCTTAGAAAGATGGAACAGTTTTATTATAGGCTTATTATTTATTTAAATCATTAGCTAATGCTTGATGCAAATATTTTCATTAATGTTTTTTATGTTGCAAATATACTGGGATTTTTTTCATGCATAAAATCCTACTTCAAGCACACACGTAGGGCTGTGCAAAGATGTGCAGGAGGCACAGGGAATGCATTCAGGAGGCATCCTGGCTTGTATCAGGAATAGTGTGGGCAGCAGGTCTAGGAATAGAACAGAATAAAATAGAATAGACCAGACCAGGTTGGAAGAGACCTTCAAGATCATCGCATCCAACTGATCATCCAACACCACCTAATCAACTAAACCATGCAACCAAGCACCCTATCAAGTCTCCTCCTAAACACCTCCAATGATGGTGACTCCACCACCTCCCTGGGCAATCACTCTTTCTGTGTAAAATTTTTTCTAACATCCAGTCTGAACCTCCCCTGGTGCAGCTTGAGACTGTGTCCTCCTGCTCTGATGTTGGTTGCCTGGGAGAAGAGACCAACCCCCACCTGGCTACAACCTCCCTTCAGGTAGTTGTAGAGAGCGAGAAGGTCTCCCCTGAGACTCCTCTTCTCCAGGCTAAGCAACCCCAGCTCCCTGAGCCTCTCTTCATAGGGCTTGTGTTCCAAATCTTTATTGATGATCTGGATGAGGGCATTGAGTCCATCATCAGTAAATTTGTGGACAACACCAAGCTGGGGGCAGGAGTTGATCTACTGGAGGGTAGAGAGGCTCTGCAGAGGGACCTCGACAGGCTGGACAGATGGGCAGAGTCCAACGGCATGAGATTGAACACATCCAAGTGCCGGGTTCTGCACATTGGCCACAACAACCCCATGCAGAGCTACAGGCTGGGGTGAGAGGGGCTGGAGAGCGGCCAGGCAGAGAGGGACCTGGGGGTGCTGGTTGATGGTAGGCTGAACATGAGGCTGCAGTGTGCCCAGGCAGCCAGGAGGGCCAATGGCATCCTGGCCTGCATCTGGAACAGTGTGGCCATCAGGAGCAGGGAGGTCATTCTACCCCTGTACACTGCACTGGTTAGGCCGCACCTCGAGTACTGTGTCCAGTTCTGGGCCCCTCAGTTTAGGAAGGATGTTGACTTGCTGGAACGAGTCCAGAGAAGAGCAACAAAGTTGGTGAGGGGTTTGGAACACAAGCCCTATGAGGAGAGACTGAGGGAGCTGAGGTTGCTTAGCCTGGAGAAGAGGAGTCTCAGGGGTGACCTTATTGCTGTCTACAACTACCTGGAGGGGGGTTGTAGACAGGTGGATGTTGGTCTCTTCTCCCAGGTAACCAGTACCAGAACAAGAGGACACAGTCTCTGGCTGCACCAGGGGAGGTTTAGGCTGGAGGTTAGGAGGAAGTTTTACACAGAGTGATTGCCCATTGGAATGGGCTGCCCGAGGAGGTGGTAGAGTCACCATCACTAGAGGTGTTCAGGAGGAGACTTGATAGGGTGCTAGGTTGCATGGTTTATTTGGTTGGGTGGTGTTGAATGATAGGTTGGACACGATGATCTTGAAGGTCTCTTCCAACCTGGTTTATTCTATTCTATTCTAAACCCCTCACCAACTTTGTTGACCTTCTCTGGACACATTCCAGCAAGCTGTCCCCCTCTACTTGGCATTGCTGAGGCCACTCCTCAAATACTGTTAGGTTTTGGGCCTCCCATTACAAGCAGGACATTGAGGTGCTGGAGCATGTCCAAAGAATAGCAATTAAGCTGGCAAAGGGTCTGAAGAATAAGTCTTATGAGGAACAGCTGAGGGAATCTGGGGTTGTTTAGCCTTCAGAAGAGGAGGCTGAGAGCAGACCTCATCATTCTCTACAGCTACCTCAAAAGGAGTTTAGAGAGAGGTAAGCCTGAGTCTCTACTCACATGCAACAAGTGACAGAACAAGAGGAAACAGCTTCAAGTTGTGTCCAGAAAGGTTCAGGTTGGATATCAGGAAAAAGTTTTTTTCCAGAAAGGGTTCTCAGACATTGAAACAGGCTGCCCAAGGAAGTGGTGGAGTCACCATCCCTGGAGGTGTTTAAAAGCTGCATGGATGAGGTGCTGAGTGATGTGGTTTAGTGGCAGTATCTTAGCAGTAGTGGTGGCATTGTGAGTGCTAGGCAAGTGGTTGGACTTGATCCCACAGGTCTCTTCCAGCCTCAGCAGTTCCATGATTCTGGGAATAGACAATTTTAATGAGGTGTGAATGGGAACATACTGGAGAAACTCCAGTTGCTCACTGCACTGCTGCTCACTAACACAAACACCTTCGTTTTTCTTCTTGCATTTTCAGTTGCTAAAATGGACAATAAATCAAAACATTTGCTCTAGGTGCAGCTCTGGCCAAGATCAAGGAATCAGTCCATATTGATAAGTACTTAAGCATGACTGAAGAGTTGCTGAAGTCAGTAGCAGTTCCTTGGGCTCCACCTGCTATGGTAAGTGATTGCCAAATCTGAGACTGAAAATGGAAAGAAAGGCTTTTTCTTATTTACTTATTGCCTTTTTTGTGTGTGTGATGGGCACAGAGCAATTGAATTATGAGTATAATCTTTATGGTTTAGACCAATTTGGTTTGTGACTCTGCAGGATCTGTCCAGACTGGGAGCCAGATTCATTAATCACTTGTTCTAAACATACCATTCAAAAATAAATACATTTCATCACTGTAAAAAAACCTGGGAAAATAGGAGTGCTCATCTTTTTCTATTTACAGTCTGTTCACCTAATCAAGCAGGTATAAGTGGAGGGGGTTTATTTTTGTTTCTTAGTTTTTCTTAAGTTAAAATAGCAAAACAACTCAGTATCTGTCCAGGTTTTCACCTTAGCAGTATGTTCTCACTCCGAAATTATTCAAAGAGCTTTCTTTTTCTTTTTCCACCTGCCATTTTCTTTCTGTGATGCTTTCATGCTAAACACAAAATGAAAGGCAATAATTAGCAGTGGGTAGGATCAGTGTAGCTACTGCAGTAGATAATTTTAAAAGAACTCATTAACTTAAGTTAGGACTTGGCCCCAGACCCAATTTGTAAGAAGCACTACCAATATGAGAAAAAGCTGAGACACTCAAATTGCCATTTTTCTGGACACATTTTCTAGCAAGGAAAGGCAAGAAGAAAAACCTATCTGGACTTAGATTTTATTTTATGTATTTTTTTACTGTCAGCTGGGCTACCACTATGGAGCTTTATTCTCCCAATTCCCTCCTCATGTCATTAGAAAGAACAGGAATTAAGTCTGCTGATAGTATGGCCAGTACTGCAAGATAATAGGTAAGCAGTCTTAATTACTGAGGTGGTTATAAATATGATTCTTTTATTTTGCTCTTTTTCCTGAGAAGTGCTGAGTTTACCCAATGGATCCATGGCAGGGGGTTTGGAACTGGATGATCTTTAAGGTCCCTTCCAACCTAAACCATTCTATGCATCTGTAAATTGGAATTACTCTGATTAGAAGATAAAACCTCAGATGGCCTTTGATCTGGGCTGAGAGAGTTTTGGCTGTTCAGCCTGGAGAAAAGAAAGCTCCAGAGAGACCCTAGAGCTGTATTTCGAAATCTTAAGGGGATCTACAGGAAGGCTGGGGAAGGACCATTTAGAAGGGCTTGTGGTGATAGCACAAAGGACAATGACTTGAAAGTAGGGCAGGGTACATTTAGATTGGACATAAGAAGGGAAGTTATTCACCATGGGAGTGGTGAAATACTGGAACAGGTGTCCCAGAGATGTGGTTGAGATCCCATTCCTGGAGACATTAAAGGTCAAACTTGATGGAGCCCTGAGCAACCTGATCTGGTTAGAGACATTCCCTCCTGACTGCAGAGGAGTTGGACGAGATGATCTTTGAGTGTCCCTTCCAACCTGATGCGTTCTGTGATTCTTGTTCTGCCCTACAATTCTCTTGGATCTCTCTGCCTTTGGGGCAGGGGGGAAGGATGTGGGCAAAAGAGGATGATGCTTTTAATTGCTGATTAGTCTTGGAGTAAAAAAAAAAAATAGTAGAAAAAGGAATAAAAATATAAACTCACTGTAAGGGAGTTAGACATTTTCTAGGCTGAAGTCTCACCTCGAGCAAACACTTGTGGCAGTGGGAAGCATGAGCTGTTAGAATATCTGCATCCTTCATCTTTGCTTAAGGTTAGCCTGCTACATTTACTATTCTGTAATATGCCAAATATAAAACTTTTTATTATACTTTATTGAAATTTCTGGATGTCCTCATAAAAGTCTAAATGTTAAAGGAACAATATTAATAAGTCATCTGGTTCTTTTTTGCCTTCACACATATTTCTTGGCAGTAAAAGAATATTGCATTGCACCAGCTGTGCAGAACAGAATTTTGATTCTTGTTCTGGGTCAGCTAAAACATGGATATAACAAAATTGTATCCTGGTATATGGTGCTGGATCTTATTACATGCTGTATAGATTTGGGGAAAGTGGTTGTTAGTTTTTGGTTGGTTTGGGATTGGTCTTCTGAGAAAGCTGTGCCCCTCATTCAGCAAACAGGAAGCTTTCAGATTAAAAGCAGAAAAAATAAAATAAAAAGGTCATTTATGTCTCTCTTTTATCTGAAGTGTATGAAAGGACACAGTAATCAAATGTTCCAATGAATTAATTTTTCTATAGTTAATACCATAAAGCTTGGTTTCAGCCTATATACTTATAAATATCTTATATTGTTAAGATGAAAGTGCTATGTTTAATAAACAGGTATAATTTGAAATCTTTAGTACTTATTTCACTGGCAGGGGGAGCAAATATTTTCCAGTTTTACAGCACTGCTTTACATTCCATCATCTCCTGCAGTAAACATTTTCGGTGTTATGCAGATATAAGATGCTTCATAATTTTAATGGCCCTTTGAAGCCATGTCTAGGAATATACTCTACAAGTATCTGGTTTGTACATTGTTCTCAGGCAGGCTGATTGCAGTGCAGGTAGACTGTTGGGATTTTCTTTCCTTCTTGAATTTCACCATACAGCTTTGTTTTTCTGGTACCACTTTGGTCTAATACATCTAATTACAGTCAGTGTAATGGAAATGAAGGTGAAAAAGCCTCCTGCCCTTTGCTTCCAGCTTCCCATAGAGTCATAGAATTGTTAGGGTTGGAAGAGACCTCAAGGATCATCCAGTTCCAGCCCCTCTGCCATGGGCAGGGACACCTCACACTAGAACAGGTTGCCCAGAGCCACATCCAGCCTGGTCTTAAAAACCTCCAGGGGTGATGCTTCTACCACCTCCCTGGGCAACCTGTTCCAGTGTCTCACCACCCTCCTGGGGAAGAACTTCTTCCTAACATCCAATCTGAATCTATCCATTTCTATTTTTGTTCCATTCCTGCTAGTCAGTCTTGTTTCCTCTGCTTAAGCCTGGGAGCTTCTCAGGCCAAAGCACAGCTAGAACTCAATCTAGCTATTGCTGTAAGAGATAATAAAAATGTTTCTACAAATATGTTAACAGCAAAAGGAGAACCAGGGAGAATCTTCTTCATTTAGAGAAGGGCAACATGGCTGGTGAGGGGTTTGGAGCACAAGCCCTATAAGGAGAGGCTGAAGGAGCTGGGGTTGTTTAGCCTGGAGAAAAGGAGACTCAGGGGAGACCTTATTGCCTTCTACAATTACCTGAAAGGCGGTCGTAGCCACGTGGAGGTTGGTCTCTTCTCCCAGGCAACCACCAACCGAACAAGAGGACACAGTCTCATGCTGCAGAAGAGGAAGTTTAGGTTGGATGTTAAGAAGAAATTCTTTACAGAAAGAGTGATTGGCCATTGGAATGTGCTGCCCAGGGAGGTGGTGGAGTCACCACCACTAGAAGTGTTTAAAAAGAGACTGGATGAGGCACTTGGTGCCATGGTTTAGTTGATTAGATGGTGTTGGGTGATAGGTTGGACTGGCTCTAAAAAGGTCTTTTTCAACCTGGTTAATTCGGTGTTGGGTGCAGGGAGAAACACAGTGACTAAGGATGAGGAAGAGACTGAGGTACTTAGTGATGCCTTTGCCTCAGTCTTTAGCAGCAGGACTTGTTTTTTGTTGAGTATCAGCCCTTTGAGCTGTAAGACAGGGTAACAGGAGGAGACGTCCGTCATCCAAGAAGAAATGTGTTGTGACTTGCTGAACCACCTGGACATACACAAGGCTATGGGGCCAGATGGGTTACACCCAGGAGTGCTGAAGGAGCTGGCAGGTGTGCTCACCAAGCCTCTTGATGATTTATCAGCAGTCCTGGCTAACCAGGACTAGCAAACCTGACACCCATCTACATGAAAGGCCTGAAGGAGTATCCAGGGAACTACAGTCTTACCTTGGTGCCAGGGAAGGTCATGGAGCAGCTTTGTTGCCTATTGCAGTTGTCACAGCTGCAATATCTAATCAGAGAGAAGAAACTATAAAAATAGAGTTCTCATAGCACAGGTTCTGCACGGCTTGGAAAACACAGTGTGGAAATTGACTCCATGGATTCTGATTTTCCTTCTCTTTGGTATATTTGAAGTTGACATTTTGTGATAGATATTATATAAGCAGACAGGAAAGCTGGCAGAGAGGAAATAAAGACTGATTGCTAGAAGAACAAAGTTTTGATCATCCTCAGAGAGGAGCAGTGACTCAAATGAAAACAGTCCCAGCTAGGATTAACCAGTATCTGCCTCTCATGGAAGCTGTAGTAAAAAGACAAAATCAACTCTACAGAACAGGTAGGAGGGGTATAATGCTTCTTCTCTTACATTCTTTGCAGCATGTAAAGAGATTTTCAGCTTCTGCACTTCCTGGAGCCAAGAAGAACGTAGACCATCTTCTACAGTCTTTCTGTCTTTGAGTGATGTGTTGCAAGGTCCTCTCCACATGGACACAGTGTGCAGTATATAGCTGCATGTGGGTTTATTTCTAGATAAATTCCACTCCCTATCTAGGACCAGGATGAGAATGTTTGCAAAGATGCCAGTTTCACAGCTATACTTTCTGGGGACTTTCTCTGTTGTGTACAAGAGAGATTCACAGGATGTTTCCCAGAGGTGCCTTTAGCATCCTATACAAAAGGGATGCAGGGCAAGATAAATTCACTTCTGCAAGTGAGGAAACGACCTGTGAATTACTCTTTCTCTGTGCTGAATCACTTCACTGGCAACCACTGTGCATCAGAGAAGTGAAGGGGCAGTGGAGTTAACAAATGATTCTTCTGTTCAATAGAATGTTATCAGCTTCTATTTAACAAAGCTTCAGCAATTGCTGAAAACTCTTTCTCACTCAAAGTGAGTGTAGGCAAGCCAGAGACTAAGTCACCACTTATTCCTGGTAAGGCTTAGGGGCTCTTTTTTATTGTCTTTGCGAGAGGGAATGGCTTTAAGCTTGAGGAGGGCAGATTTAGACTGGATTTTAGAGTGGTAAGACACTGGAACAGGTTGCCCAGGGAGATTGTGAATGTTCCCTCCCCGGAGGTGTTGAAGGCTTCATGAGGCCTTGACCAACCTGGGCCAGCGGAAGGTGTCCTTGCCCATGGCAGAGTGGCTGAACTAGATCTTTAAGGTCCTTTCCATCCCAAACCGTTCTAGGATTCTATAATTATGCATCCTAATTGACTATTTTATTTATTCAAAAGAGATCAGCCAGCTTAACAAAGAAAACAAAAGCGTTTCCAGCATGGTTTTCTTGGTTGTTTTGGGCTTTTTTTCAGCTAACAAGGAAAAAGGAAAGTTGCAATCAGCTTTGAAATAGATCAGCGTTGATTTGTAAGTACTGCACAGAATTCTGTATCAGTAAATATTTGTCAATGCTCAAGTAAGACTCTGCTGGAGTGAAAACCAGGGATTTTTATTCATGTGAGCATCTAACAACAGACTGAAGTGATTTGTTAAAGTCAAGGCAGCAAAAGGAACACCTGGACGAAGACAATAATGAGATTTCTGTAGCAAACAAATATGAGAGAGTTTTGCTCCATTGTATGGTCCTGCATCTGTGCTTCTGTTTTCTATTGAATGCTTTGTGTATTTTCTGGATGAGTTACTGCACCTCTAATTGACAGACCAGTTAGTTGCCAATGATCTTGGAACTAACTAGTTGCATTAGGCTGCTGCTGTATTTGGCCAAAGAACC
The DNA here is from genome assembly GCF_014839835.1 of Dryobates pubescens. Taxonomy (NCBI): domain Eukaryota; kingdom Metazoa; phylum Chordata; class Aves; order Piciformes; family Picidae; genus Dryobates; species Dryobates pubescens. Next base: position 8,367,962 of record NC_071630.1, read on the forward strand.
TGATGTTTGTTCCAGGAGGGTTTTGTATTGCTCTAAGGGAAAATGAGCAACATGCAGATTCTGTTTTATTAGGGGGTTTTGTGTTTTTTCAAGGCATAAGAGTTTAACATATATGGTTTGAGGAGATGGTGGGGAAAAAAAATAATGCAGTGGCTTCTTGCTTCTTACATCAAGAAAAGAACAAACCTACCAGTACCATTTATTACTAAATTCATGGCCTGAAATCATGCCCAGTGGAGGTTTAGGTTGGAGATTAGGAAAAAATTATGTACTGAAAGAGTGGTCAGGCATTGGAACAGGCTGCCCAGGGAGGTGGTGGAATCACCATCCCTGGAGGTGTTCAAGAAATGTGTGGACATGGCACTTTGGGGGACATGGTTTAACGGCCATGGTGCTGTTGCATTGATGGTTGGACTGGATGATCTTAGAGGTCTTTCCCAGCCAAAACAGTTCTATGATTCCATGAATTTACATATCAGCCAGTAAAGGAAGTGTATGCCTGAAATGATTTTCAGACTATGTCTCAGTATATTCTGATTTTTATCCTGGTTACTTACATTAGCCTTTCTCTTGACTTTTTTCCTGTGGCTGGTTTTTGTACTACATATAGGCTTGTAAACTGCTTTGATCTTTCCTTCAGGAATGATTAAATCTCAAGGAGTATCTTCTCCAGCATCATTCATGACTTTTTAATGGTTTTGGTCAGCCCACGAAATAGCTTTGGCATTTAGAAGATCTTTAAGTTGTTAATTATTGTGTTTCCAGATTCCGCCACGAGGGTAATCTGGATAATATATCACATCCTATAAAGACACAGAAAACTTATTGTCAAATTAGAACTTTTTAATACAACAGTAAATTTTGATGGCAATGCTGTAAAAAGCAAAACTTCCCTTTGCCATAACTTTTCACATGTGCCTTACTGAGCTGCTTATGGTGCAGCTTCCAAAGAGCAATTATAGTATATCAGATTTAAGTAGCCTAGAACACTCCTTAACAAAGGATTTCTTTCAACTGCTGTTATTTTGACTGCTTGTAGTCATGTTCTATGCACACAAAACAAAAGTCCCAGGCACTGGAAGCATTAATGATGGTATGCTGAAACATATCAGCATCTGGAGAAAGCTGTTTGGCTTTGTTGTGGTTTATTTTTGTAGTGATTTGAGCCTTAACTGGGCGTTAAGAGCTCAGATGGGGGCAAGGCTGAGACTCTCTCCCCCACTTCCCCCTCCTCCCTCCCAACAGAGGGGAAAAGAAAAAAGGGAAGGAGCAAACCCACCAAGCAATAATTTGGAGTCGGCTTGGAAGTAGAGAGGTAAAGAGTTTTCTTTAAGGGCAAGGAACAAGGATGGATGGGAGAGAGAGAAAGAAAAAAGAATATAAAATCAGTCTCTCCCTGAAGAGGCACAGAGGCAGCAGGGGGAAGGATCAGGCCCGACCACGCGGCAGAGGAGCAGGAAGGCAGCCGCAGTAGCTCTCGTCCAGGAGAGGCAGGAGCCAAAAAAAAAAAACCTAATGGCTGCAATGTACTGCCTTTTATACCCTAGCTGGGCAGGGAGGGGGGAGTGGAACAGACTCGGTTTCCCAGGGGGACAACACCCTGCAGGGAAGGCAAAGCACTCACAAGCCATTCACCATGGGTTTTTTTCAGGATGGGTATTAACCCACCACAATTTTTATCTCTTCCCCCCCCCCCCCCCTTTTTTTTTTCTACTAAAGAAACAGTATTTATCTGATGTTATCTTTATTATTTTATGCATTTAATGTATTAATTAGCTTGTCAGGGAAAAAAAAAAAGACTTCAAATACTATCATGTATTTATATCCAGAATTAAAAGACCTATTAAAGAACAGGCATAGCTACAGAGCTGCTCTTTTGTACATCTTTAAAGTGCTTCAGCCTTCAAATTGTCAGTCCAATGCCTCTCTCTGACAGGTGAGAAGATTTTTAAATTTTATATATATATATATATTTTTTTTTTTTTTTTTGGCACTGGAGCAGTCTCCTGTAATTTGAGATGTTCATAAAGTAGATGTCACTTGAGAAATAGGTGTCATTGGAACTAGTCCTTTAGGCTACCTTTATAGAGGAGAAGTAGGAACTTTTGTAGCGTGATTTGTCTTACCCTAAGATACTCACTTCAGGATGACATGAATCATGCTCTAGGAGGGGCTCATTCCTCTACTTTGACTTTAAAGCAATTAGGAATAGTGTGGCCAGCAGGAGCAGGGAAGTCATTCTGCCCCTGTACTCTGCATTGGTTAGGTCACACCTTGAGTACTGTGTCCAGTTCTGGGCCCCTCAGTTTAGGAAGGACATCAAGACACTTGAACGTGTCCAGAGAAGGGCAACAAGGCTGAGGAGAGGCCTTGAGCACAAGCCCTATGAGGAGAGGCTGAGAGAGCTGGGATTGTTTAGCCTGGAGAAGAGGAGGCTCAGGGGTGACCTCATTGCTCTCTACAACTACCTGAAAGGTGGTTGTAGCCAGGAAGGGGTTGGTCTCTTCTCTCTAGCAACCAGCACCAGAACAAGGGGACACAATCTCAAGCTGTGCCGGGGGAAGTTTAGGCTCGAGGTGAGAAGAAAGTTCTTCACAGAGAGAGTCGTTCGTCATTGGAATGGGCTGCCCAGGGAGGTGGTTGAGTCACCATCCCTGGAGGTGTTCAAGAGGAGGGGATTGGACATGGCACTTGGTGCCATGGTCTAGTCATGAGGTCTGTGGTGACAGGTCGGACTCGATGATCTTTGAGGTCTCTTCCAACCTTTGTGATACTGTGAAGGAGACTGCCTGAGCCATATATGTGTATCTCTGAACAGTTAAATCCCAGCTGTTGTGGGTTTGTGGCTTATAGAACTAAACTTTGCTATTTTACCTGCCTTTGAAAGTTGCCTCTGTGAACATTAACATCTTTTGAGCAGCAGAGTTCTATTGTTCCTTCAGCCCAGAGTTATCCTGACTCTTTCACAGCCTGATTCCATCTAGGGTATAATAGGTACACAAGAGCAGAGCTGGGGAAAAAGGAATTTAACAGCAGGAAACTGGCTTATAGGTGTTTGTATTGATCCTGGGTGCAGAATATCAGCTCACTGAAGAGGTTTTGCAGGAATGGCATGGCAAAGTATAAGCCAAATTAAAGAACAAGGAACTTGGCAAGACATCTCCAGATAGAGCAGGAAAAGGTACTTCAGTACCTGTGCAGATCAGATATTGGGACTTTTCTACATACAGAAGATTAAATGCTGAAAAGGCTAATGACTGTTCATGAACTTACATCCTCAAAGCGCTCGTTAAGGTGTTGGAGCCCTGTCTAAAAATGATTGCAGTGGCTCCATTTCACAACCTCAGCTAATCTGAGCAGCATAAAGACATTGTAATTGCAAACCTTTAAATTTTCAGAGCATGATTTGTTTTATTTAGGGCCCTCTTTTGAGCACTTAAGCTTTGCACATACATTTTTAATTTCAATTGCTTGAGTGAGTTGTATCATACACCTCCTAAAGAAGCAATACAAGTAGGTATCACAGTTCTGTGCATCCGTTACAAATGCACAAAATATAATTACACATTACCTAGCACTTTCACTATAAAATTACTGAACTTGGGGGAAGAAAAAAGAGAAAGTGAAAGGAAACAACACACCAAAAAACCCCAGAACAACAAAACCCCAGAGAACAGAGTTAGAAGCAATAGAAATAAAGTTTATGAGGATCTATTTGAACTTTTTCTGTTCATGTTTTAGTTGCTTTATTGATTGCAAGTTAATTACTATTAATCATTGATGTTCTAATACTGCATTTTAGCTTTACCCTTAGATCCAGTTCTGGTATTTGTATTCATGAAGTAATCATAAACAAAATGCAGATGCTTCTCAGGAGGAATGCTGAATAGGAGAGAGATTAAAATTTATCCAGAACTGTAAAGTTTAAAACCGCTTTGAAAATATTTTCTATAATTAACATTCCTCTTCACCTGTGAAGTCAAATATTAGCTAGCTTCTATTTCAGACTATTGATAGAGAAGGAATTATGCTATATCAGTTTGTGCAGGATATGCAGCACTTTCTTTGAAACACCTGGTTTCATTTGCTTTAGGATATAATACCAGAACAGAAGCAAGGAGGACTTGATTCAATGTGTTAACTATTTAAATAGTCAAAACTAACACATTGGCTACGAACAGTGCCATCAAGTAAATGATGTAGGCCTGAGATATATGAATAATGATGTGAAATCACTGAATATTTCATTGATTCAAATTGCTGATGCATACACAAGAGGTTTATGTACGCAACAGAATCTTACCTTGAGGACACAGTCTCAAACTGCACCAAGGGAGGTTTAGGCTGGATGTCAGGAAGAAGTTCTTCACAGAAAGAGAGATTTGCCATTGGAATAGGCTGCCCAGGAAGGTGGTGGAATCACCATCACTGGAGGTGTTTAGGAAGTGACTGGATGGGGTGCTTGGTGCCATGGTTTAGTTGAGTGATGGGTTGGACTCAATGATCTCAAAGGTCTTTTCAAACCTGGTTAATTCTATTCTATCCCTGATGCTGAAAGACACAAAGCTGTTGGGGCAAGTCTAGAGGAGGGCCTATGAGGACAGCCTGAAGGAGCTGGGGTTGTTCAGCATAGAGAAGAGAAGACACCAGCAGGATCTTAGAGCTACCTTCCAACACCTGAAGGGATCCTACAGGAAGGCTGCAGAGCGGCTTCTCATGAGGGTGTCTAGAGACAGGACAAGGGGGAACAGTTTGAATCTGAGGGAGGTTAGATTTAGACTGGATTTTAGGAAGAAGTTCTTCAGTATGAGGGTGGTGGGACTCTGGATAAAGTTGCCCAGGAAGGTTGTGGAGGCTTCCTCCCTTTGGGTGTTCAAGGCCAGGCTGGGTGAAGCCTTGAGCAGCTGAGTCTAGTTGAGCAGCATCTCTGCCCGTGGTGGGGAAATAAGTGCTTTCCTATGTCATATATTTATGTTGTGAATTTATCTCTAAAATATCATATTTCTCTTCCTTACATCAGTGCAACCTTCCTGAAGTCAATGAGCATGTTTCCAGCTAGGTGGTAATTCAGCTAGAGTTGCATTTCCAATCTAAACAGATAAATCTGTGGCTGTTCATAGCAAATCATATCTCATTATATTTACAGGGGTAATAAGACACGGATGGATGGCTAGTACAGCCTAAGAAGTGTGTTAGCTTTCAGCATGCATGGTGGTGGTTAAAATGTTAATGAACAGCATTAGAAAGTAAATTTTGCAGTACTCAGGAAATCTTCTTGACATGAAGAAAAAAGTTAATTTAAGCCCTGCCTCATTAATCAGATCTGCCTACAGCTAAGAAAGTGTCACCTAAGTGTGTTTTGCTTTCTGGTGTGTGTTGCTGATGAAGATACTGACATACAAAAGAGAAGTAATTGGATTTATGCTAGGAGGCAATAGGAAAAGTAAAAAGCAATGAATTGGAATGTGTTTTATGAGTGACCTTTGTAAGGAATGCCTTAGGCACCTCCATGTGGTGGCTGTCATTATTAATGGTGACTACAGATTCAAGTTGGTTTAAGCAGTCATACACTTAAATTGTTTTGCATGTATCTTATCTGCCATAGATCATACACATAATCTTTGCATGATGGCAGGGAGGAATAGCCTGGAGGTTTAAAGTGTTATCTGGTGGGACCTCTGGCCTCTGTGTATTCCTCATAGCTGTTGTATTTCCTTGAGGTGTAAAATAAAAGACATCTTGTAATGTAAAGTCCCAAGACTAAGCAATTAAGTGAGATTAAGGATTCCCACATGAGGCAATGAGCTACACTTTGGCCATTTCTTTGGTTATATTCTGGGATTGTTCTATAAATCCCCAAGGAAAAGTTATGCTAGGAACTGGCTTCCTTGGAGACAGTCTATGGGCAACCCCAAACCCACAGAATCACTGTTCTTACGAACAGGAGTTTGATGAAAGGCATTGGGAGTGCATGAATAGAACCAATGCACACATCCAAACACAACATGGTGCAGAGGACTAAAGCCAAAGCTAAAAAGGAAAAGTTGTAGCTTCTCTTCCCTTAGTATCAATCATTGTTGAAAGAGTTGAGTACTCTGCTAGTCTAGATGTAGTTGGCCAAACCTCAGTGGAGTAAGAGTCAGCTTTTCAGCTTATAGAAAAAGAATCAGACAGAAGCTATTATGTGCTGGTAAAAGCAATGCCTGGTGATTTGGGTAAAAAAATAAAGACAAATAGAAGGACTCCTAACAACTAAGGGAGCAAATGCAATTTAGGCTTTGAAAAGAAAAGATGTTGAATCAGAGGGTATTTATTAAAAACAAACAATCAAACAACCCCCCCCACCAAATCAAACCCAAACAAATCTGTTAATAGAATGTCTGAGAAGTAGTTTAAACTGCTTATCACTCAGCTGTGCAGCAAAGATGTCTAATCTCTCTCACTGCCACAGCTAAAGATTTAGAGGATTTTGCAGAAAACTTTTCTCAGTTTTTAAATACATTTCCTTTGGTGAATGGTTAAGTGTTTATGGAGGTGGAAAGCAAATCTTTCTAGCCAGCTTCACCAAACTGAAGGGCAGTGATTAATACACTGCAGAACAGGGGTTTGGTACAGATCTTGCTTCCCCTCTTCACCCTAATCCCTTAATTCAAGGCCTAATAAAGTTTAACAAACCCAGATTCCAAGTGTAGTGTGTGATGTAATCTTCTAAATCAGTGGTGGCTGGTGACTGGTTGGTGAAGTCAATCAATGACATTGATTTTCTTGGTGAACATAAATCAGCAGCATGCCTTTCCAGTAGGCTAATTGCATACAGGGTTCTATTACAAAGTGATTCTACAAAGAAGAAGTGGCTCTTACACTTTCTTTGGCATCTCTGAGGTGGCATCTGGAATTTTGCATCCCGTGCCGGGACCCTTGGTGGAAGGGAGAGACTGACAAACTGTTAGGAGTCAAGCAGAAAGCCACTGAGGTGGGTGAAGAACTAGCACAGGGGATGTGTTGGGATTAGCAAAAGTGAGGAATGAATGACAGGATAAGGAGAAGACTTGATGAGGAGAGGCTAAAAGAAGTTGTGTTTCTTCTAGTGTGGAAAACAGGAGTTTAATGAGGGCTTTAAAAGCTTTTGTTGCCTAGCAGGGTGGGTTGCAGTGAAGATGGAGCCAAGCTTTTCTCAGATGCACACAGCAAAAGCAGAACTGGCAAGCGGTTTCAAATTTTGGCATGGGAAATTCCAGCTGGACACAGAAAAAAAGTTGTCACGGTGAAAGATGCCTAGCTCTGGAGCAGGGCTTGGAGAACTTCTGTAATCTGCATCTGTGGAGGTTTTCCAAACTTGTCTGGACAAGGCCCTGGACAACATGGTCTTGCTTTGAAGACATCTCTGTTTGGAGCAAGAAATCAAACAGATGCATTCTAGAGTTTTCTTCCAGCAGAAATTGTCCTGTAGTTCCAAGTGAGAAACATCCTGGACTCACTGCACTTCCTTTTCCAAGCTGATCTTCATGTCTAGAAATTCCTAAGCGCTGATTTGATCCTTTTCTCTCTCTCAGCAGGTAACTAAGTTTGTTTATGGTAAATCTCATTTATATTATGAGTTGCATGTACCTCAACATGGCACATGCAGTTAAATCTAATTAGTGTAATTTTACTGAGTGGTTTTAAGACAGTCTGGAAAATGAGATCTTTATTATTTTTTTTAAATGCTCTCTAGAAATCTCACATTCATTTCCACTTTGGTGTAGGTTATAAAAAAGCAACAGCTACAGAAAGTGAAGTAAACATTGCATTTGGTTTCCAGTGCGTCAGCTGATTCAGGCTAAGGGGCTGTTAAAGCTTATTTGTGCTTTGCTACGGTTTTATTGTCATTGTTCACCTTTCTGAAATCTTCCCCATGAGCTTGTAGCCAGGGCTGCTTTTCCTCCTCCCCATGATTCTGTAAAACTGTCGTTACCTCTGTTTATTCATGATGTTGTTGTTGTTGTTTTGATAGCTTTAGGCATCCCTAATCTTTTCTGCAGTTTTTTCAGAACTGTCAGCATCACACTTTGAAGGGACTGGAAGTGCCTCTCTCCCCTTCAGTTCTTTGTTTCCCTTCTCCATAGATGGATTTTCATTTAATTGTAATATTGTGTATGTACTGCTCAGTTTCCTCTAAGGTTCACTCACAATATTAATAAATATTTCCTTTCTGTATTCCAAGTTTAATTCCTGCACAATGATGAGGATGGATTTCTATTGTTTAAATTCATAGAGACAAGGATAGTAAAAGTTCCTAACTCTGTTGCTGTGAATGACACCATTTGTGTGGGAGCTCACTGCCTGCTTACATCACCAACGGTCAAAAGCAAGTAACAGATTCTTTAGTACAAACAAAGCCCCATTTAAACCCACACCACTCTGGCTAGTAAAGCTAAAGGGTTTACTACTTCTTTCCTGGGTGGTTTTAAGCTGGGAAATGGACAGCATTTATAAATCAATGTACAAAGAAGCATTTTTGGGAGGTTATGACTTCATAGTAGGTTTTTGCATGAATAGAATAGAATAGAATAAGCCAGGTTGGAAGAGACCTTCAAGATCATTGCATCCAACCCATCATCTAACACCATCGAATCAACTAAACCATGCAACCAAGGACCCCATCAGGTCTTCTCCTAAACACCTCCAATGATGGTGACTCCACCACCTCCCCGGGGCAGACCATTGCAATGGGCAACCACTCTCGCTATGAAGAATTTCTTCCTGACATCCAGTCTAATCCTCCCCTGGCACAGTTGGAGACTGTGTCCTCTTGTTCTGGTGCTGGTTGCCTGGGAGAAGAGACCAGCCCCCACCTGTCTACAACCTCCCTTCAGGTAGTGTAGAGAGCAATAAGGTCTCCCCTGAGCCTCCTCTTCTCCAGGCTAAGCAACCCCAGCTCCCTCAACCTTTCCTCATAAAGCTTGTGTTCCAAACTCGTCATCAACTTTGTTGCCCTTCGCTGGACACGTTGCAGCAACTCAGCATCTCAGGGGTGGTGAAGGATTGTAGAATTCCTCAGAGTTCAGCTATCTTACTAGTAGCCACATAGTCTTCTTGAAACACTTTGACATGGAACTCGTATTTGTGGTCAGTTCTTAGCTTGGTTTCTGCCTGTGCAACATGCTCTGGAAGTAGTTATGTTGGAACAGTGGGAAATCAGAATAACATGGAACATAGCTACTCTTTTTTTTGGCAGAATGCACTTTCACTTTCTTTTGCTTCTTCCTTGTTGATACTTAACAGAGAAGAGGAAAAAAACAAAACAAAACAAAAACAGCAAACCAAAACAAAAGCCTGTAAGTTCAATGAGACTCCATGGAAATTAGGATTAATATATCTGATTTATGTAAAGTTATCTTTTTAAAGCAAATAAGGGCTGTGTTTTCCTCTTCCAGAAAAGCAGCCAAAACCTGGAGCCTTTCCATTGTACCTTTCTTACAAACTTAATTATGTGGCTGCTTGGAAACAATTTGCTTACCTCACTATTTAATATGTCAAGGAGTGTTTAGATCTGAAATCCATGATTGTATTTTTGCAAGTAAGAAGCCCATTTTTCACAAATATAATTTAATATTAGTTATTGAAACTGCTTTGGGATCATCTACTGTGCTGCTTACCCTCCTCTTAATTCTTTCAGTGTAGGTTCTTATTGTCTAGACTTAGATGTGAAGAGAAACTTGAAGCAGTTTGGATGTAAGAAGAGCTTTGTCTGCTCATACTATATGCTATAATGAGGGAGACACTGTTCTTGTGTTTGCTTTGGACATATACTTGGTAGAAGCATTCCTTCCAGGCTAGATTTATTTATTGATAATAAATGCATTGATTTATTCCAAAGAATAAATCCAGGGTGAAAACTCTCACAGCACCTTTTCTTTAGCAGCTGTCTCTTACATATCTAACCCAAAAGCTCAGCTGAAGTGGTTTCTCAAAGGCTTATCCATCAGCACAACATTAATGCATAACTTCAAGGTTAAAACAAGGAGAAAGTATTTTGGTTTAAAGTTTAATATTCATTTAAGTGAAGGACTAATGACACTGAAGGCATATATAATGCAAAGAGAAATTGGAAAAGCTTCCTTGCACTTGTCCATTAATGCACTGCTGTATGACTGCAGAAGAAATTTGTCGCAGCAACATTGCTGTAGAGACAAAAATCTTCACCATTCTTTTATTCTTGTTTCAAAGACCATGGATGCTCACTTCAATACATAATAATCTCTGGGAAGTTTTATATTCAACAGGGATAATCTTAGAATGATTAGAAATAGTCCAGAATTAATACTGCATGATTATTGATTTAATTTTTTTTCAGCAGATGTGAACAAGAAATTTCACTGGCTGTTCACAAGTCTTGTTTGTGTTGGACTTTTGTAGACTTTTCAACATGTGAGGACACAAAAATGTTTGCAGGAGCTGCAATAGACCCTATAGCTGCATTTCAATATCTGAAAGGGTCCTACAGTAAGGCTGGAGAGGGATTGTTTAGAAGGACTTGTAGGGGTAGGATGAGGGGCAAAGCTTTGAAACTAGAGCAGGGTAGATTTAGGATGGACATCAGGAGAAAGTTCTGTGCAGTGAGGGTGGTGAAATACTGGAATGGTTTGCCCAGAGACTTGGTTGTGGCCTCATCCCTGGAGACATTCATGGTCAAACATGATGGGGCCCTGAGCAACCTGGTCTTGTCAGAGATGTCCTTGCCCTGTGCAGGGTGTCAGACAAGATGACCTTAGAGTGTCTCTTCCAGCCTGAGGCATTCTGTGATAATAGGCTTGCTTCTTGTAACCTGTTGTTACAACTGGTCAGTTGTAGTGGGATACAGCCTTGCTTTCAGTACCTATTCCTGTTGCTTTCCTGGAGCTGCCATCAAAGTAACTGCAATATGAAATGCCTCATAATCTTTCTGCCACCCATCCATAGGGCTGGAGCTAGAGCCTGAGCTGTTTCAGACACTTGTTACACACACTCAGAGCAGCACCTGCAGCTTTTGCATGTGTAAAGACAATAAATGGGATATTTAGAATGGATAGCAGTTGTGGGAATCCATTAAAATGAGGAATTCTGTAATCTCTCCTGTTGCCAGTGGTGGAAATTGCATCTGAACTTTTGAAAGTCATTATCTAGAGCCATACTCTAGCAGTTCCTTTTGTTAGAGCTCTATTTGCAGGCATCACCTGGGATACACATATGTATATACTACAAAAAGTTAAACAGATTCCATATTTTAATACTGGTTTTATGCATCTTCTTTGAGATATTTTTTTTCTTCTTTTTGAGGGCTTAATAGCTATGTCATGGTAATGCTTATCAGAAAGCACTGAAAAGCTTTAATTACTTTGTACTCTGGTTAGTTATGAATGCATGTGAAATTTAACTGTTTCCCCAGAAGCAAATAAAGTCCACATTTATTATGTTACATAAAAGTTATGGAATGATTTAGAATAATTAAGCTAAAGGCTTTCTTACTTGGGATGTAGCTCATCTAAATGATGCATAAAATTAATCTGAGAAAAATTATTTTGTACTATACTACTACATGAGAAAGAAGCATTAGGATCCTCTCAGGAAGGAAATGCATCTTATGGCAGTAAACTACACGTGTCATATCTAAAGCAGCAGAATGGCAATGTGGTCTTAATTTCTCAAATGAAGAGAATCAAGACCATCAGAAAGCGGGGAGGGGGGGGGGGGAGGAGGGAGGAAAAAAGAGAAAATAAGAGATGTAAAACAAGACAGAACTTAAAAGCAATACACTGGAGGAGGGGAGAGTGATGGAAATATTAGGTAATTTCTCTAGGAAGTTGGCAAAATGGAGAGAAATTCAGGTAATGAAACAGGGTGAGAGGAAAAATCAAGAACCACAAGTTACCAAAATTAGCCTTGATATATTTAGAAATAAGCTTTACCATTTCACCCATATTTATTGTCAGTTGTCTGTTAAAAGGGAGTTGAAGTCCTTCTGACCTGTGTTAGTAACATTGGCTGTTAGCGAATCAAATAAATTCTTCACAGAAAGACTGATTGGCCATTGGAATGGGCTGCCCAGGGAGGTGGTGGAGTCACCATCACTGGAAGCATTTAGGAAGAGACTGGATGGGGTGCTTGGTGCCATGGTTTAGTTGATTAGAGAGCGTTGGATGATAGGTTGGACTTCATCTCAAAGGTCTTTTCCAACCTGGTCCATTCCATTCCATTCCATTCCATTCCATTCCATTCCATTTTTCTCAAGAGAACTGATTTATTATCAACACTGAGGCACAGTTTTCAAGGAGTGGTCTACAAAGCTCATGTGACAATGACAGGCACACCTGAAAGCTTTCACAGCATTTCCATTGATAAGAAATGGAGAAGGTTTGGATTTAAAAAACAACAGCAACAACAAAAATCCAGTTTCAGAATTCTGCTTGAAACTTGGGCGTTTTCTTCTATCCCACTGTAAGAGATTTTGAAGACTTAGGTGAAAACCTGATCTCTCTGATTTATTTATTCTATCATAGAATCCTAGGACTGTTGAAGTTGGATGAGACCTCTGAGATCATAAAGTCCAACCACTTGCATAGAGCTCACAATACCGCCACTACTGCTAAGCCACTAGCACTAAACCATATCCCTCAGCACCACATCCACTTGTCCTTTAAATATCTCCAGAGATGGTGACTCCACCACCTCCCTGGACAGCTTTAGAATCCTTTCTGGAAAGAAATTTTCCCTAATATCCAACCTGAAACTCTCTTGGCACAACCCGAGGCCCATTCCTCTGGTCCTGTTGCTTGTTGCATGTGGTATAAAAATTGATTTCAGGAAGTTCAGTAAACTTGGAGGAAATCTTTAGGAACATAGGATGTGCTCTTCATATGAGTGACACTGCTGCATGAAAAACAAGCTAATGCTTGCATATCTAGTCATTCTGATTTTATCTGGGTTCTGCTACTATTCCCAAAAAGGCAATATTAAATGATAACCTTATTTAGTTAATGAAAGCTCCACAAAGAAACTGTACAATTCTCTGTTCTAACATCAGTTTATTGACAGTAAGGAAACCTCTGCTTTCTCAGTTGGATGTTAGTAATTAATACCTTGCTGTCTAATTAAGTTCTTTCCTTCCCATTTGAATGTCGATTTCTGAAGCAAATATCCACGCTGCCAGCGTGTGCTGTGTTCTGGTGGAACTGAACATCTGGCTGCCCACCAATTAATTTAATATAGGAAGGCAGGGCTTTCCAGGGAGAAACTCTGCTGAGTTTATTATGAGCAACAGAACCTCTGTGAAATGCAGGCATTAAATAGATGTTGGTGTATCATTAACTTCAAAATGCAAAGGGATCAAGGTTGTTCTCTCTGTGAAATGTCTGTAGGCCTCGGTGGGAAAATGGCTTATTTCAACTTCTTTTTTTTTTTTAATGTTAATAATGTTAAGTTTATGTTCTCTAGGAAACATTAAAATGAAAATATTTTCATCTGAGAAATTGGGTCCTAGAAATAAACAAAAGAAAATTCTTAAGAACACACAATAAAAACAAGGCTTTGCTGGAAAATAGCAAAGTTGGAGAAGACTTTTTCAAGGCAATCCCAGGCACAAATACAGGCTGGGCAGTGACTGGCTGGAAAGCAGCCCTGAGGAGAGGGACTTGGGGGTGCTGGTGGACAAGAAGCTCAACAGGAGCTCTCAATGTGCACTTGCAGCCCAGAAAGCCAATCAGATCCAGGGCTGCATCAAGAGAAGTGTGGCCAGCAGGTCAAGGGAGGTGATGCTCCTCCTCTACTCAGCTCTGGTGAGACCCCACCTGGAGTACTGCATCCAATTCTGGAGCCCCTATTACAAGAGGGATATGGACATGCTGGAACGTGTCCAGAGAATGAGGCCACGAGGATGATCAGAGGGCTGGAGCACCTCTCCTGTGAGGACAGACTGAAGGAGTTGGGGCTGCTCAGTCTGGAGAAGAGAAGGCTCCAAGGTGACCTAATTGTGACCTTCCAGTATGTGAAGGGGGCCTACAAGAAGACTGAGGAGGGACTTCTCAGGATGTCAGGTAGTGATGGGACTAGGGGGAATGGAATGAAGCTGGAGGTGGGAAGATTCAAACTGGACTTCAGGAAGAAGTTCTTCACCATGAGAGTGGTGAAGCCCTGGAATGGGTTGTCCAAGGAGGTGGTTGAGGCTCCATCCCTGGAGGTGTTTAAGACCAGGCTGGATGAGGCTCTGGCCAGCCTGATCTAGTGTGGGGTATCCCTGTCCATGGCAGGGGGTTTGGAACTAGATGATCCTTGTGGTCCCTTCCACCCCTGACTGATTCCATGATTCTATGATCTTCTAAGAAGTTGGGATATGTTTGAGGAAAGGAGGTCCGGAGGTCCAAAGTTCATATAAACACTGCAAAACTTTCAGAAACTACAACAGTTCACAGAGTGGTTTGAGTTGGAAGGGACCTCAATGATCATCCAATTCCAACCCTCCCACTATGGACTGGGACACCTCCCACTAGCCCAGGTTGCTGAGGCCTCATCCAACCTGGCTTTGAGCACTTTGATGGAAGGGGCATGCATGGCTTCCCTGGGCAACAGGTTCCAGTGTCTCACCACCCTCACTGTGAAGACTTTCTTGCAAATATCCAGTCTAAATCTCCCCTTTTCAAGCTTAAAACCATATAGAGTTTCAGTATCTCTCCTTGCACTTTGTGGGAGTGGACAAAGAAACACAGCTCTGTGTATATGGTGCTCAGGTCAGGATTTGGGAAATGGTTACAGTGGTGGGTAACATTTTTTACTGGCAGAAACAAATAATAGGCCCCTTAAAAAATCTGAAATTACTTGTTTCAGTAACATCTCGATTATAGCTGAACCAGGGGAGGTTCAGACTGAATGTTAGGAAGAAACTCTTCATAGAGAGAGTGATTGCCCATTGGAATGGGCTGCCCAGGGAGGTGGTGGAGTCACCATCACTGGAGGTGTTCAGAACGAGTCTTGATGGGGTGCTTGGTGTCATGGTTTAGTTGATTAGATGGTGTTTGATGATGGGTTGGACACTATGATCTTGAAGGTCTCTTCCAACTTGGTCTTTCTATTCTATTCTATTCTATTCTATTCTATTCTATTCTATTCTATTCTATTCTATTCTATTCTATTCTATTCTATTCTATTCTATTCTATTCTATTCTATTCTATTCTATACATCAGATTCTGTCCCGTCTGAGAAGCCAGCAATGGAAGGCCTCAGTTGGATCTAAAGGTAGGGATGGGGTCATAGAATCATAGAATCAACAAGGCTGGAAAAGACCTCAGACATCATCAAGTCCAACCTATTACTGACACCTCATGACTAAACCATAGCTTCATGCTCCTGGACTCAACACTGGTGAGCCAGCACCTGGAATACTGGCTTCAGTTTTGGGCCCCTCAATACAGGAAAGATGTTGAGGTGATGGAGTGAGTCCAGACAAGGACGACAAAGCTGATGAAGGGTCTAGAAGTCTTATGAAGAACAGATAAAGGAACTGGAGCTGTTTAGTCTGGAGGACAGGAGGCTGAGGGGAGACCTCATTGCTGTCTACAACTTCCTGAAAGGAGGTTGCAGTGAGGTGGGGGTTGGTGTCTTCTCTCCAGTGTCAGGTGATGGAGTGCGAGGAAATGGCCTGAAATTTTGCCAGGAGATGTTTAGTTTTGATATCAGGAAAAAAATTTTCTGTAAGAGTGGTCAAGGATTGCAACAAGCTGCCCAGGTAGGTGGTGGAGTCACTGTCCCTGGAGGTGTTCAAGAACTGTGTGGCCATGGCACCTGGGGACATGGTTTAGTGGCCATGGCGGTGTTGCGTTGATGGTTGGACTCAATGATCTTAGAGGGCTTTTCCCACCCAAATGATTCTATGGTTATTGTGTAAGAAGTCTTCATCTTCATGCCTGAAGAACTGTTCTTGAGTGAAGCTTGCTCACTGCTCCAGAGGATACTGTGCAGAACACCAACGTGCAGTGTACTGAAAATTATTGAAGCTGCTTTTTTTTCCATTACTTTTTTTTTTTTTCTCAGAGAACTTGCCTGGTTCTCAAGATGCTGTTGTAAATATTGCTTTGCACAAGCACATTAATGATCAAATATTAGGTTGCCCTTCTGTGATATTTTCTCAGCTCTAATTTTTATTTAATTGAAACTATTAGTAGTGCTGTAACATTTAGAAGAATGGCTGTTGTAAGGTCAGGTGCTGTTTACCCAGAAGTACATATTTGGCCAGCAAGCTAATATTTTAAAGACATTTTAATATGAGCTGTAGTATAAACATCTTCTCAGAGCTTGTGCTGGGGTGGGTCTGGAAGATGTAATAAAATATTACAAATACTTTTAAAGATACCTTTTGTTGGTCGCTTGGTTGCTTTTTTTCAACTGCTATATTGTTCTCTGACATAATTTGTCAGCTTTCCAGAAAGAAGACAAGGTTTGAATGGTATTTCATATGAAGTTAGTCTTTAAATATTTCATGCCTAATTTTTCTTTGCATCATCAAATATGCAGCTCTTATGTACTTACTCGCCTTGCTTTCTCCTCATCTGACTGCAGGATTATCCTATTAATTATTTATGATTATCCTATTATTATTATTATATTTATTATGTATAATATATTGTTATATTTATTAAATTATTGTTATTATACTATTATTATTAAAATAAGGAAGTGATGAGTGAGTTTCAAAACATTTAAAGCAGTCATTCTAAAAACTATCAGCCTTTAATGATATAGAGTACAGTACTGTCAGCACTTAGGGCTGTCCTCTAGAGGTGTTCACAAATGTTTGCCTTGTTGTTTGTTTTGGATATTTTTGTCAATACTCAGAGGACTCAGTATTTTTTTTTTTTTAAATTATTTTTCCATTCCAGAAGGTAGATCCTAGAATCATAGAACTGTTAGGGTTGGAAGGGACCTCAAGGATCATGCAGTTCCAACCCCCTGCCATGGGCAGGGACACCTCACACTAGAGCAGGTTGCTCAGAGCCACATCCAGCCTGGCCTTAAAAACCTCCAGGGGTGAGGCTTCTACCACCCTTAGATAACCACCCTTAGGTTTGTAAAATCTGCCAGATCAGAAGAATTACTCAGTGATCTTACTGATTTTCCACCTAGATAAGTGAAGCTACTTGTTGAGCTCCTAGAGGCTGACTTTTCTTCTGCCGCATTGAAAGCATTGTGAATGCCATTTTCTATTTTAAAGAAACACCTTTGTACAAATATTGCCATAGCTGGAGCAATAAAAAGTATTTACTAGGTTATTTTGACTTTATTCTGACAGTAGTTGATTATTCTCTCAAATTTATCATCTGCTATAATCCATGAATCTTTTTTGTTTGTTTGTTTTTAGTGGCAGATATTTCAAATACTGTTTGTTTTTCTGGTGCTCATAAACCATTTTCCTCAGAGGCTTATAAAGAGTACATGAGAAGATATCAAGAGAGAAACTATTCCGTATGAGTGAGTGTGGTAAGATTCATGCAAATCTGAAAGATGCTCTCAGCATTCTTTCCATTGCTTGCAATAATAAGTGATGTATGAAGGTGTCTTCTACCTTCCCTTTTTAACTAGGGCTGTCTAGAGACAGGGCAAGGGGGAATGGTTTGAAACTGAGGAAGAGTAGGTTCACACTGGATCTTAGGAAGAAGCTCTTCAATATGAGAACAGTGGGACTCTGGAATAGGTTTCCCAGGGAGGTTGTGGCATTTCTCAACCTATTTGTTATGCCTGGGAAGTATTTATGTACTAGCAGCCAACCTACACAGGGTTTTGCTAAATCTCTCTGGGTGTATTTAATTTCTTTTTGACCAGTCTTTAAGGTCTTTGTGTTAAAATCAGTGAAATTGCTCCTGATGCATAAGAAGTAATACCAAGAAGGTCAGACTGAGTTCTGATGGGTGGCAAGCGTTCTGGTTTTGTTTATTGTGTAATGTAGCTTCTTTATGGAATATATTAGTTTATTATGGCATGCATTATGAAAAGGAGCATGCTCATTTGCCTTTAAATAAAGTCTGTGGCTGAGAAGCAAGGAAGAAGGGGATGTTTTGCCTTCAGAGGAAATAGATTTTTCATTTTTACCTTGTTCTCACTTAAAGAAAAAATATATTAAAAAAAAAAAGAGGTCTTATTTTCTCATCAGCTATAATAAGATTAAGGGCAATGAATTCAACTTGCATATAAGTGTGTAAGGTACAGAGCCTCTTGTATGGCTCCTTACAGGGAGGACACAAATGAATTACAGTAGGTAAGCGAGGGAGAGATCTCATTCCACATCAGCTGCTTGGCAGTAACTACCTGCTTTTCCCCTGCAGTCAGTGTTGAGTAATTTATGATAGTTTATCCCCTTGGTGAAAGCAGGATGGCTCAGCTCCTGTATTTACTACTCCTCTCACGTACAAGGAGCATGTTTGCAAGTTAGTGACATGTTGAGTTACCGGTAGAGCTGCAGAGAGCCCTCTGGCTGATGCTGGTTCATCTCTTGACCCTTTAAATCAGTTCTGCTTCCAGGTACATTGATGTTTGCTCATTGATCTTCCCCTCAGCTTCCTCCTGCACTACACAAAACTCCTTCTGGAGTTCTTACAGGTAATTATTGATCACGTCTTTTCCTCCAAGGTGGTAAATTTAAGGTGCTTTAGGCAAAAACAAAGTACACTTTATGTGTTCAAGACTTATGAAATTCTATTTGGTTTTGGTTTTCAGTGGATACTTCATAATGCAGGGCATGAAGCAAGCTTGTCCCTTAACAGGGGTGTGTGATGCAGGGAACAGAAGAGATTTCTGGTGTTGTTTTAATTACCACTGTTCTTTACCTGTGGGAATGTACCTATGGATTTATGCCTAAATCACACGTAGCAATGCAAGTGTTTTCCTACATTTTGAAGTTGCATTATGGAACTGAAGGGACTCTTTATAGTACAAAATGTTTTCTGCAGTAGAAGGATCTTGTGGGTTTTGTGCAGTGTTTTCGTGGAGTTTAGCATTGATAATTTCAGCTGTAGTATCTAAGATACCTATTTCCCAAAGTTAATGATTTCATTCCTACAAACGTGCTTAAACTCTTGGTGGGAAAACAGCAGCACACCTTGGGCTGTTTTCCCTTTCAGATTGCTCCATTCTTACAAATGCCTGAGCAAAAATAAGCAGCACAGGAAGAAAATACAGAATGAGAAATCTAAGACTGGGCTGTAGGAATTATCTTGGGTAAGATTAATTGAGGTGGTTGTAAAATAGACTCTTCTGATTAGTTAAATGTTTGCTCTTCAGTAAATACATGAACTTCAGGACTGTGTACCCTCTCTTTTTTTTTTTTAAGTTTATTTCTCTTTCACCTGTCTAGATGCAAGGCCTGGCCAACACCTTTTAGATGGCTAAATTTCATAGGAGAAAGAGATATGCAGATCACTTGCTCCTTTTTGTTAGCATAGTGAAAGTTGTATTAGGCCAGTACCTCTAAGTCAGCTTTTCTTTGCTTCCAGCTGAGCTGGTCTGGCAAAGTTAATGTTGGGGGGGAAATTTCAACCTACCACAGACAACTAGGGATAATTTGCACGCCTTGCTTTTTTTCCCATGCAAACAATCTTTTCGGTCAATCTACACATAGTTTTGAGAATCATTTGTTAATGATTGTAATAATGAGAATGGAAACAACTTTGTGTGCACTTCACAGAATCACCAAGATTGGAAGAGACCTCAAAGATCATCAAGTCCAACCTGTCACCACAGACCTCATGACTAAACCATGGCACCAAGTGCCACATCCAATCCCCTCTTGAACACCTCCAGGGATGGTGACTCCACCACTGCCCTGGGCAGCACATTCCAATGGCTAATGACTCTCTCAGTGAAGAATTTTCCCCTCACCTCAAGCCTAAACTTCCCCTGGCACAGTTTGACACTGTCCTCTTGAGCTGGTTGCCTGGGAGAAGAGACCAACCCCCACCTGGCTACAACCACCCTTCAGGAAGTTGTAGACAGCAATAAGGTCTCCCCTGAGCCTCCTCTCCTCCAGGCTAAGTAAACCCAGCTCCCTCAGCCTCTCCTCATAGGGCTTGTGCTCCAGACCTCTCCCCAGCCTTGTTGCCCTTCTTTGGACATGTTCAAGTGTCTCAATGTCCTTCTTAAACTGAGGGGCCTAGAACTGGACACAGGACTCAAGGTGTGGCCTAACCAGTGTGGAGTACAGGGGCACAATGACTTCTCTGCCCTATGCAGAGCCCTTCTACCCTCTAACAGACCAACACCTGCTCACAACTTGGTGTCATCTGCAAATTTGCTGATGACTGATGCAATCCCCTCATCCAGATCATCAATGAAGATATTAAAGAGGATGGGGCCCAGCACTGATCCCTGGGGGACACCACTAGTGACTAGCCACCAGCTGGATGTGGCACCATTTACCACTATTCTCTGGGCTCAGCCCTCCAGCCAGTTCCTGACCCAGCTCAGAGTGCTGCTGTCCAAGCCACGAGCTGACAGCTTAGCCAGAAGTTTGCTGTGGGGAACAGTGTCAAAGGCCTTGCTGAAGTCCAGGTAGACTACATCCACAGCCTTCCCCACATCCACCAGGTGGGTCACACTTGCCCCTAAGCAGCATTGAACATCTATTTTAATAAAATAAATAATCATAGAATGATAGGAGTTGGAAAGGACCTCCAGAGATAGAGTCCCATAATAATTTTAAAAGTGTCTTATAGACCCCAAGCAGCCTAATTATGAAAAAACACCACAACTAAAAATATATATTTCTTAAATTTTAATTAAGGTTAAGGCAAGAATGCACTGTGATATTATTAACAAAAACATTTGCATGACGATTGAGACTATCTCATACAGACCTGGAGACAAAAGTTGTTTACCTGATTAAAAAGCCACCAAATGTGCATGTATTCATCTATCTCCTGCCCCTTGGGAATGTGCATCTTTCATTTCCTTCTCTTTCTTCTCTGCCTATCATTTTTTAATAAGCACTGGTCATTGTGGCTTAGCAGCATTCAACACTGTCTGTGTGCATGAGGCAGAAAGTTGAATGTCCTTATTGAATTTGGCATGTGAGAAGGGTTCCAAGCAAGTTTTATAAACGCTAAGTCAGGATTTCCATGTTCCCATTCTCTATATGGCCTTGCATTTTCTCCCATGAACCAGCACTCAGGCATTAGTGCAAAATTTATCATTTGTTTTGCTGGGTTAGTTTATAAAGGGCCAAACCCATGGCATTACACTCTCCTCAGCAATTCCAAGTTTGTTTTCTTTCCTAGGTGAGTATTCAGATCACTTGACTACCCCTCTACCAACCCAATTTTGCCGTGATGTGGCCGCAAGCACTGGGAGCCACTCACCTTGTGAACTTCATCTGGTTCAGTTGCCTGTGGGAGACAATGTTCACAGCAGGAGTGGTACAATATATCCAGTTTATAGCTAAATGAAATAGACTATTTATGTTCCTTCAAAGATGGACTGCTTTACTCTGGGCTGTGTCTGAGCTCTCCTTACATTTTATACGTTGAAACCGGAACAAATTTTATACTGAACAAATCACACCTACGCTTTCCCATTTCCCTCCCCCACCTCCTACCTTTTGTTTTCCCAAGCTTGTTTTTCATTTGTTTTGTTTGGTTGTTTGTTGTGGGTTTTTTTTCCTCCTAGGTAGTTTTAGTCAACATTACAGCAGAACGATTGTACAGTAAATAACAGGGTTTGTCAGTTTATGCTGCCATTCTTTTATGTTCACACACACGTAAAGGTTCTGTGCTAGAGTATCTCACATTTTCCCAAACTCATGGTCCAGCAAGGTTGATTGATCAACCCTGATAAATCTATCTCAGTTGGAGTCTAAAATTTTAATACAGTAGTTCACAGTGTTCTCAGAATGAAACTGAGAACGCTGCTCATGGCACAAAATCTCCTTTGGGCATCTTTTAAATATGTTTTGAAGTAACTTCTCCATAATCTACAGTATTCATAGCCTGTTACAGTATTCAGGGTCATTCTTCCCCTGTACTTTGCTCTGGTGAGACCCCACCTGGAGCACCGTGTCCAAATCTGGAACCTCTGTTACAGGAAGGATCTGGATGTCATGGAACGTGCCCAGAGAAGGGCCATGAAGATTATCAGAGGGCTGGAGGACTTCTCCTATGAGGTATTTGGGGCTATTCAGTCTGGAGAAGAGAAGGCTCCAAGGAGACCTAATTGTGGCCTTCCAGTATCTGAAGGAGGCTACAAGAAAGCTGGGGAGGAACTTTTTAGGGTGTCAGGAAGTGATAGGACTGGAAGAAAACTGGAAATGGGTAAATTCAAATTGGATGTTAGGAAGAAGTTCTTCCCCATGAGGGTGGTGAGACACTGGCACAGGTTGTCCAGGGAGGTGGTGGAAGCTCCATCTTAAAAATCTCCAGGATTTTTAAGACCAAGCTGGATGTGGCTGTGAGCAACCTGATGTAGTGTGAGGTGTCCCTGCCCATGGCAGGGGGGTTGGAACTAGATGATCCTTGAGGTCCCTTCCACCCCTGACAATTCTATGATTCTATGAGTTTGTTCAGTTTCACAGAATCACTGAAAACATCTGGTTGAAAGAGACCTCAAAGATCATCCAGTCCAATCTTCGACCCAGCACTGAAGGGTCAATACTAAACCATGGCCCTAAATGTTTCCAAGCATTTGGACTCCTACTAAACAAGGTTTTTAACCATTTTAGAAAGTGCAGAGTTCCATCAACCAAAATTGTCTAGAACTAATAGCCTTTCCCTCTCTTCCCTCTCTTACAATAGGTATTGGTAATAACCATGGAAACTATATTCAGATTGTAAGACATTTTATCTCTTGTCTTCATATATCTGGTGTCCTGCTTTTGTTCATGCTTCAAGAAGTATTCTGTAGCTCTCATGGGGAAAAGTAGGATTTGTACCTGTTCCATGTACTTTAAATGTACTATAATAACTTTAAACATGCTGTTTATTATTTGTCTTGAAGGTTAAGACCTCAGCCCTTCTTCACCTTCTGCATGTTGTTGTTTTGGTTTGGTTTTTGTAAGTAGTTGTTGGGCTGGGATCTAGTATGCCAAGTATTAGCCTGAAGCTGCCTTGGGAGGTGGTGGAGTCACCATCATTGGAGGTTTTCAGGAGAAGACCTGATGGGGTGCTTGGTGCCATGGGTTAGTTGTTTAGGTGGTGTGGGATTGGTTGATGGGTTGGACGCGATGATCTTGAAGGTCTCTTCCAATCTGGTTTATTCTATGGTTCTATGTCTGAGTTGAAAATACATGGAGAAATCCAACTGGAATTATCTCACATAATAGAATATGCAAACCAGGAGTGCTGCCAAAGATGGAGACAGTCTTTTTCAGAGCTCATAGTCAGCCAGCTTTTACTTTTCTGGTTTTATGGTTTAGTTGATTAGATGGTGTTGGGTGAAAGGTTGGACTTGATGATCTCAAATGTCTTTTCCAACCTGGTTAATTCTGTATTCTGTTTTGGGCTGCTCAGTACTCTTCCCTGAAGGAGCAGGAGTGATGGACTGAATTTAGGAAGTAGAACCTCAAGCAGTGCCCAGCTGATAGAAGGAAATGTTTTAGCTCTTGTGGGCCACAGACCTTGAGAGCAAACTGCAGCTGTGTAGAGAGAAAAAAGCATTTAGCTGATTACCAAGGACCATTGTGACTCAGGGAAGCCAAACGATGACCTGAGAATAAGAGCTGGCAAACATTGCAATAGAGTCTTTTGTCTTCTTTCTGAACGTAGATAAGAGATGTGTGATTGTTTGTCTTCTGTCTAACACCTGTCTGAGCCTTGCCAAGGGATGTGTGTTCCCTGGCATTTTCTAGGCAGCCAATCATGAGTCTGTAACTGTCGCACGGACACATCTAATAACCACTCAAAGTTGCTTTTGATTATGTTAGCTCATATAAAGAAAAGACTTCGTACAATAAAGTAGACACTTTGCTTGCATCAAGCTTTGTCCCATCTCTCAATCGTGGTACAGGAGTGATGCCTTAAGGTCAAAAAGGTGCAGCACGGGGTTGTACTTTTTATATTTCTATTTATCTTTCACATCCCTGCCTATGGCTGGCAGGTAGGAGTAGGTGATCTCGAAGGTCCCTTCCAACCTAAGCCATTCTGTGATTCTATTGAAGGATTCAGCTGTATTGCTTAGATCTGTGAGGCTTATCATGGAATGTTTTAGCTATGCTCTTAGTTTAGGGAAGGTCTTGTAGGATTTCTGATATTGATAAGGACTGTGAATACATTTGCTGATTGTGCATAATTTTTTTCAGTCTCTGTCTCATTCAGGAGGAGCATTCAAT
The DNA here is from genome assembly GCF_014839835.1 of Dryobates pubescens. Classification (NCBI taxonomy): domain Eukaryota; kingdom Metazoa; phylum Chordata; class Aves; order Piciformes; family Picidae; genus Dryobates; species Dryobates pubescens. The sequence continues at coordinate 8,392,276 of NC_071630.1, forward strand.
TTTTCTAGTGTATTATTAACCTCAATTCATTGTGTAACCTTATGAATGCATAACAGAAGTCATTGCACCAAAATTATTTGGAACCATTGAAACACTGAGGAGTGATCTCTCTTTTTATTATGTTTTGTTTCTTTATTTTTTCTCCATAGCTCCCCTTCTGCAGCCTTTAGAATTTGCATCCAGGTGGTGCCACTGTTGTAATTGTCAGTAGAGACTGATATCAGTAGAGACTGAAAATCCCTTCCACAATGTTTGATCCGAACCCATGTAGTTTGGGGGATGGGGGGGTGAGGTGGTGTCAAATAATTCTAACTAGCCCATGCAAAGTGAGACTGGGAGAATCATGTGTTTTCATAACTTTGCAGTGCACTGATTCTAAAACTCTAGAGGACTTGATCAGTCATGTCATAGAATCGTAGAGTCAATAAGGTTGGAGAAGACCTCAAAGATCATCAAGTCCAACCTGTCATCCAAGACCTCATGACTACTAAACCATGGCACCAAATGTCATTGGTAAGGAAAAAAGATAACTAACTAAGCCATGTCTTTCAGACAGTGCCAAAGACATGGCTCAAACCCACCTTTTTACTGGTCCAAAAGCTCTTACTGCTATCTGATCACGGTTAAAGGATTATCAGCACAGTAAGGTACTTATTTCAGTCATACTCTTCCTAAGCCAGTGTTTATACTAAAAAAATTGGATGGCTGGAGACATCTGGCACAATTTCCTGTTGTTTGTTTAGGGAGATGTGGAACTCAACTGCCAAAGGAATCAAGATGAACTCTATCTCCACTCTCACAGTGTGAATCATAGAAACAGTGTGTGGACATGGTGATTAGGGACATTCTTTAGTGTCAACCCTTCAGCGCTGGGATCAAGGGTTGGCCTGGATGATCTTAAAGGTCTCTTCCAACCAGGTATATTCTGTGATTCTATGTATTCTGTGATTATGGGAAGGATCTGGGAATGTTTGACAAAGCTGACACTGCTCTTTTCCCTGTTAGAGTATTCATTCCATTAAAACTGCAGTTCTGTGGTTCTGTCCATCTAATGAATTCAAGATGGTGTGGAGATACAAATTAACTGTGCCTTGCAATCTGTCTTGGAGAAAGAATGGATGGTGTTTATCTTGTATTTGGAAAGATAAAGGAAAGAGCAGCACAGTAGTTCAACTTCTTAAAATTGCTGAGTGCCTAACTTTCATTTAATTAATTCAAGTTTGGCAGTTGAATATCACTGATCACTGCAAAGAAATGTCTTCATAGACTTGTGAGGTTTTCTTGGTCTTTCTTTCTAAGAATCCTTTCCATATTAGTTCAGCAATGGTGTTGGGTGATAGGCTGCACTTGATGTAGGTCTTTTCCAACCTGGTTAATTCTGTATTCTGTATTTATTTAAAAATTAGAAATAATGCAAAAATGCTTTAAACATAGAAAAATATTTTAGTTCAGAAATAGGAGAAATGGAGAAAATAAGAAAAAATATAATTCAGATATAAGAATTCTGGATTCCAATGAATGCAAATTTGCAATTAATAAGGCAAGATTTTGGAGCCCAAGATAATTTTATGAATAGTATCTGGCATGTTGTTCTGCAAAGATATTAGTGGATAAAAATAAATACAAGAAAAGGAGGAATTTGTCCATCTCTATGCAATCATGCTTTAACAGGATACAGAAACGATTGCTGTTTATGTAACCATACCATAAAAGCCTAAGCTAGCATTTAGAGTCTTAATTACTCAGAGTGTTACCTTTTGATAATTAATTAAAAATTGATCTTCCAGGATTTTTTTTTTCCCCAAAGTTGGTCATGTTTTGTTTTGTTTTGTTTCTGAAGGTCAGTTTGCCATCTTAACATACAGAACACATCACACTTCTAGCATCTGTAAATCTGAGCTTGCTCATCAAGTGTGAGTGTGACTTAGCCACGGTCATTATGTAGCCATTAAGAGCTATGTAAGTTCAAGCCTCCCTGTACAGCTCCGAAGTATGTAGATTTCTTTCTTACTCATTGTTTTTCATCTTCTCCTTCCTACAACCTGCTTACTTTTACAAAATATTAGATTGTTTGACAGACATTTTTGTGACCTGTCCCTTTTTCCAGACAGTGTAGTGCTGATTAAGGGACTAAACTTAATCAACCCAGTTCAGACTGTACTAGAAAGAGAAGGTGAAGAGGAAAAAAAATCACATATTAATCCCAGAATTATTACTACTGGTTTTAACTGCTCTTCACTTTTTGCTTTGCCATTTTGTATTCCTAAGGAGTTGGTTTATTCTTTCTGTTGTTCAAGAATAATTATTCATGTTCACAGTTTTGCTAAATGTAACATAGCTCTTAGCTGCCCGAAGACAATGTTTTCACAGCCATTCCATTAGCTTTGTAAATCTATCATATTTAAAACTAATAACACTTATTTGCATTACAAATGAGTCACTAATTTGATAATGCTTGATAACAAAAGTTACACTACATGATAATCATGTTTATCTTATATCAGCAAACATAGAATACCATTAGGAAAATCCAAAGTATGCCTGTTAAAATCCATTCTTGGGTTGCCTGCAGTGAAGACTTCTCCCACTGAAAATAAGAATCTTGGTGTCACTGTGAAAATGCTGTGGGAGTTGGCCTTTTGGTGCCTTCAGTTTTAATTCTTTCGAGTGGTTGTATGTAGCAAAAGGGTATTCTGATAAATCTGTTCTTTATGAACTAACTTCTGTTAACAGTTATGAAGAGGCAAACATATAGTTTGTTGGGCAGAAACCAAGCTAAATCTCCCCTGGCACAATTAGAGACCATTTCCTCTCATCCTATCACCTGATCCGAGGGAGAAGAGACCAATCCCCACCTCACTGCTGGGCCCCTCAGTTTAGGAAAGATGTTGAGTTGCTGGAACTTGTCCAGAGAAGGGCAACAAAGATGAGGAGGGGTTTGGAGCACAAGCCCTATGAGGACAGGCTGAGGAAGCTGGGGTTGCTTAGCCTGGAGAAGAGGAGGCTCAGGGGAGACCTTATTGCTCTCTACAACTACCTGAAGGGAGGTTGTAGCCAGGTGGGGGTTGGTCTCTTCTCCCAGGCAACCTGTGACAGAACAAGAGGACACAGTCTCAAGTGTGCCAGGGGAGGTTTAAGCTGAATGTTAGGAAGAAGTTCTTCACAGAGAGATTGGCCATTGGAATGTGCTGCCCAGGGAGGTGGTGGAGTCGCCATCACTGGAGGTGCTTAGGACAAGACTGGATGAGGCACTTGGTGCCATGGATTAGTTGATTAGATGGTGTTGGGTGATAGGTTGGACTCAATAATCTAGAAGGTCTTTTCCAACCTGGTCTATTCTATTCTATTCTATTCTATTCTATTCTATTCTATTCTATTCTATTCTATTCTATTCTCCTTTCCTTTCAGGGAGTTGTAGATAGCAATGAGGTCTCCCGCAGACTCCCCTTCTGCACACATAACACCCCAAGTTCCCACAGGTGTTCCTCACGAGCCCTGTTCTCCAGACCGTTCACCAGCTTTGTTGCTCTTTTCTGGACACACTCCAGCAATCCGATGTTTTTTCTTGTGGTGAGGGCTCCAATCCTACATTTGTGGTTGTTAAGGATATCTCAAGTTCACTTTCTTCTCACAAAACATAACAGCTTGCATGGAAAATATTCAGAATGTAGATTATAGCTATGAACACAAACTACCTAATTTAGTTTAACTTTTATTAAGTGAGAATGCAATATAAAATAATTTGTGCATGAATGAAAACTCTTCTATCTTCTGAAAATCCCACCAAAGGCCTTCTGTGGCAACATTTCTTTTGACAACAAAGTTTTCATTCCTTCCCCACCCACCCACCCCCCCCCACCCCAACCTTGGAAAATGATTTGCTACGTATTTGTTTTACATTAAAGCAGTAATCTTTAATCTAGATTTGCAGAATGAGTTAGGGAAGCAGACCTCTGCATTTCTTTAAGTTTTTAAAATTAAACAGGCTTCAGCATTTCACTTTTTCACCCCTGCTACTGTGTGCCTACTCTGTTGAAATATTGACGAGCCAGATCTCTCACTCTCTTTCCCAAAACATTTTTAACATTGGGAAAATGCTGCTACAGCCTTGCACAGAATCATGTATGTGACAGCTAGAATGCCTAGTCATGCAGATAAGCATGGAAGTTCCTCCCAAAATGCTTTTTGTGAATGCACTGGTGAGCAGAGTTCTATTTCAGCAGCAAGTTACACTCCTCACTGATAAGCCATTCTTGACCTCAAAAATGAGAGTCTTATTGAATGCCCCTAGCTTGTTGCAGTCCCTACTGAATTCGAGAAGAATCTGTCCCAGCTATGGACCAAATAATGACTTTTCTCTTCAATTATTCCCACATTGTAGATAATACATCTTATTACACTCTACATTTGCAGCTGGTACCCAGCCTTTCTCTAGGACCACATTAGTCTGAAGCTATATTGCTGGGAGAAAATGCTATAGCTGCTTCCATAGCTACTTGGTTTTACAAAAATGAAATAACTTGCTGCTTTGACATTTGAAATGTTGGTATCTGGAACAGCAGCAATTATGGCTACTGCCATAAGCATCAGGTAGATGCTGGAATTATTAATTGACTATTATCTCCAAGCTGTTATTCAAATGACTCCATCTCCCCTTGCAGAAGCATAGTATCTTGTCTCCCAGAACATCCAGAAGCTACCAAATCCAAAAATTGTTTTTCACTGGAACACAAACATTATTCAGATGTACATTCATTGGCTGTCTAAGAGTACAAAGAGAGTACTGGCTGTGCCTTGCAGGTTTTCTGTGCCAGTTCAGAATCTCAACCTAGTTAATCATGCATCTTCAAGGGAATTGACTGCTTCCCCAGAGACAAACACAGGATTATGTCCCTGCATCCAAGCTCCAGTTTTTAGAACTTGATTATTGCTCCTGGAAACTGGATAAACCCCAAAATTAACAGATTCCCACTTTGCTCAATAGAAGCCAACATATATCTGAATGCCAGCAGCCAATTGTCTATTTTGCTGGAACTTTGTTCATTGTTATTTTACATCCTCCTGTCCTCACAGCACCAGTAAATTGCATTACTGTGGCGGCAGGCTGATGTTCTGATCCTGTCATTTCACCTTCTCTGCCCATCCTCACTTGCCATTCAGTGGCCAAAATATGTGATGCTGAAGTGTCTTCTGCACAAGCACCAGTCTGAAATCTCTGAATGGTTGTCTCCCTGCATAAAGGAGGCTTCTGAGGCTCTGCTCATCCACCCACCCATGTGTCATGTTAAGGCTCCTCATTCATTCACTTGAATTTGTACTCCATAAATAGATTCCAAAGAAGGGAAGTCCTGCCTGAATGAGGTATGTAGCATAAATGTGAGTAGCCTACTGTGTGCTTTTGGTGATACAAAGGGGACAGGGTTAGGGGTTCAGAGCTTTTATATGTTCTATATGGAGTCTAAAGGATTTTTTGGTCCTCATTAGCCTAGAAACCCACTGCAGTGGTGGTCTTCCTAATAATTTGTGGGCCTTAAGGGTGAAGAGAGCAGATGAAAGCTATTTTTTGAAGCTGCAGAGACCTTTCCTAAGGCCTTTGGTAACCTCACAGCCTGTTCCCGTAAGGGAGGTTCTACAGCCCTTGGATCATCTTTTTGGCCTCCTCTGGATTGTCTCCAACAATTTGATGTCCTTATTGTGTGGAGGCCTCAGAAGTGGATGCAGTGCTCCAGGTGGGGCCTCCCAAGAGCAGAGTAGCAGGGGAATTCACCCTTTTTAAGATCTAGCCTTGACAGTTTGTTGAGCTCTGTACAAGGCTCTGATCATGACAACAGAGCATTTCCCAAGAAGCTTTTAGATTCAGATTCTAGTGAGGACAGTGTCACTTCAGTGTGTTACTTACATATATAAAAATCAACACTGCAGACAAGCTGTATTTTTCTGTCTTTTCTTTCTTCTTTCTTCAAAAACTAGGATTAAAACCAAAACGGCTTGTGGGAGCTTCCCCTCCCCCCCCCCCCCCCCCCCCCCCCCCCCCCAATTTATTATGGAGAGAGTGAAAAATAAAAATAATGTTTAAATTTTCCAGCTGCTGTTTTATACTGAGCCATTTTATGTTAGATTGCCTCAGCCATGTCAAATGATATGAAGCTACATGATGTAATGATGTGACTTGCATTGAGTTATCGCAATGTGACACACCAGGCAGGCAGGCGACCTGCTTTAAAAGACACACTCTCCTGGAAACTGCAGATAATTTCCTGAGAGTAGAAAGCAGTTAGTAGTGGCTGCCCTAGGTAATGACATCAGGCCTGACATTCTTCAGTATATTTATTATTGATTTGGTGGATGGGTTGGTGAATGTTGCTGATAACAGAAAATTAGGTAGACTAAAGAAAAACTCGCAGAACAGCAAGACTCCCCAAAGGATCAAGTCAAGCTGAGTGACTGAATAACATGGTGATAACATAATGGTGATAATATGTTGATAAAATGAAATGTACAAACTTAATACTTTAATGTAGGAAGTAGATAATCTCTTCCAACATGGCCTAACTTCCTAATACATCACTGGGTGCAGAACTGAACAATGCTCCTGAGGTGAAGGTGCATGTAAATTTCCCTACAGATCGTGTTTCTGCTACCCAACTGAAGTTGTTGAATCCATCAATGCTGTCTTAAAATTAACAAACAAAAAAAGGAAATCTAAATATTGCAAATGGAAAATCTCTGGGCATATTGAGGCTTTCCAAGTTTTATTTTGCCAGCTCCAATTGATACGAGTTTGCTGTGGTTTCTTGTCGCTTGCTTCCATGCCATCAGCATTATTCTCAGCAAGGCTTTATACTCTGCTACCATATCATCACTATTCCAGAAAACAAAAGTAATGAGCTCAGACAAGAGGAACACTAGCAAAAATGAATAAAGATTTATGACTTGCAGTCTGCTAGCCACGTTGTCACCTTCAACATCCCCTGGAACGAATGATTTCTTCTCTGAGAAGTACTGTCCTCCAAATATGTTCTATAACATCCTGATGAAAAAAAGAAGTGTCCTCTCCCCCCATTTCTTTTTTGTTATAAATTGCTGTTGAAAAGGTATTTTCAAATCTATTTATTCTCAGTGAAAGTATAGAACAGACAAGGAAGTGATGGTTTGTAACACAGCTACAGTAGCCTCCTTAGAAAATCCTGAGCAAGAGCAAGAGTTTATGTGGACTCTTAAATGTGATCTTTTGATTTCCAGTCTTTCTCCTGGCCCTAGCTGCCTCTTGAAGACCTGTTTCAGCTGACAATTTATTTTTGTCTTCCAGCTCTGTGAGCTCAAACAGCTTCAGCTGTGTCAATTTCTCTATTACTTTCCAAGAGTAAGCAGAGAAGGACATTGCTCTCATACCTTTAAAGGAGAGAGCTCTGCTTCCTTCCCTGCCACCCAGACAATGGTGGGAAAGAGTACAAAAGGAGTAACAGAAAGGAATATCCTCATGGTGTGAACTAAGTCATCCTTCTTTGGAAACATCAAATGAAACTGATGCTAGGGTGCCTGCATGGAGACAGGTTTTCAACACAGCAAAATTACTTAGGAAAATAAACAAGGGCTTCTCTGCTAGAACTTTTAAAAGATATTTTCACCATCTTTTGAAATGTTTTCACCAGTGTGAGTGGTTAATCCAGAGGGATTTACCTTAAACAAACTTCAAACTAGACTTCCAACCATCCTGTGCAAACTTCTAAAAACTTTTGTACAAAATCATCTTCCAGATTTTGTTATTTTCCTGGTTTCCCCCCCACAGAAAAAGGAAGAGAAAATGAAGAAAGAGGAACTGATAGAGAACATCTGTCACTCATTTAATGTCTTGCCCAGCCCTAACCCTTGACAGTCATTTATGTGCCTGTTAATTGTCTGCAAATCAAGCACCTGTTGACTGTTCTGAGGATAGGCTCTGGGAGCTGGGGTTATTCAGCCTAAAGAAGAGAAGACTCCAGGGGAACCTTAGACATGCCTTCACTGGATCCTACAGGAAGGCTGGAGACGCACTTCTCATAAGTGTGTCTAACAATAGGACAAGTGGGAATGGTTTGAAGCTGAGGGAGAGCAGGTTTAGACTGGATCTTAGGAAGACAGTCTGCAATATGAGGGTGGTGAGAGTCTGGAATAGGTTGTCTCGGGAGGCTGTGGATACCTCCTCCTTGGGGGTGTTGAAGGCCAGGTTGGATGAGACCTTGAGCAGCTGAGTCTGGTTGAGAGGCATCCCTGCCCATGTCAGGAAAGTTGGAGTAGATGATCTCTGGGGTCCCTTCCAACCTGAGCCATTTTATGATTGTTTGTTTAGTTCTGTCAGTGTTTTTGTGTTGACCATTAACACAAGTAATTTGCTATACAAGAAAGAAGGGGTTTGTACTTCTTTTTCTCTTTGATTTAGAAAGAAATCAATCAGAATTTGTGCTGTCCATACTCTATTAGCAATGAAGGGAACATCACTGATGATAAAGTATAAAGTCAGTTCAAAATATTACTTACCATAATTGTGTCAGGTTTGCAGTTTGGAATGAACTGAGACAAAATGGAATAAGAGGGTAGTTGAATTTCATCTGATCTTCTTTTAGCAGAAAGTGAGAAAAATCAATGTAAGGAAGCCACAGAAATTGAAAGTGTTGAAAGATAAATGAAGGTGTTTCATCCAGCAGTGAATACACCATGGCAAAGATAATAAAAAATAAAAATAAAAAGCCAATGTAGATGTAAAATAAAGGCTTAGGAGGAGACATCTGTAAGGTGCAAAAGACCCAGAGCCAAGAAGTAGAAAGATTAAATAATATATCCAGGTAAGTGTAAAAACACAACTGATAAGAAATATAAGGGTGAAGAATAAAAAGAAATGTGCTGGAGGTTAGGATAAATAAAATATGCTTTAAGTGCCTAACAGAACAAGATGATGTTGAAGGAGGCTGTGAGGCACTGAAAAAAATAGTTCAGAATTGCCTCTCATAAGAAACATGGACAATAAAATAATACATGAAAGCAGTCTAGACTAATAGCTTAAAAATCAAGCCTGGGTGTGTCACTGAACATGCGCAAACAGAAATATTCCTGTGTTTCCTTTGTGAGTGCCTGAGTTCTCCCAGCTGCTCAGATAGCTGGTAGGAGATTTATTTTATTAATTTTTTTAAATGAACTTGCACCACTTTTGGATTCACCCATTCAGCAAAATGCCATTCCCAAGAAGAAAGAATTGGAAGGCAGCAAGAGTGATTGAGGTGATGCGGTCGGGAAGTAATTTTGTTTGCCTTATCATTTGCAGTGAGTGATTAGAATCAGATGTAAGGCGAAATAATTGCTGAATCAACTAAGATCTAATCAAGTCCCTATTTGTGGGACAATTTGTAGCAGTTGAAGGGGTTGCCACCTTTCATCTGACTGTGTTTTAGAGTTCAGCTGCTTTGGTTTGTTCTGAAACGGATTAGAGTTGTTCACCCATGTAGTTATCATATCAGAACCAAGAGACTAGCTTTGTACCTTTAACTGTTCCAGCTGTTTTGTAAGCACATCTCTGCATCTCAGAACAAGAGGACACAGGGGAGGTTCAGACTGGATGTTAGGAAGAAATTCTTCACAGAGAGAGTGATTACCCATTTGGAATGTGCTGCCCGGGGAGGTAGTGGAGTCTCCGTCATTGGAGGTGTTTAGGAGGAGACTTGATAGGGTGCTTGGTGCCATGGTTTAGTTGATTAGGTGGCGTTGGATGATGATGGGTTGGATGTGATGATCTTGAAGGTCTCTTCCCACCTGGTCTGGTCTATTCTATTCTATTCTATTCTCAAGCAGCACATATATTTAAGAGATTCAAATGCATGAGATAAAATGAATGGGTTGCCCAGGCAGGTGGTGAAGTCACCATCCCTGAAGGTATTAAAAAGCCACATAGATATGGTGCTGAGGGATGGGATTTAGTGGCAGTGGCTTTGCAGTAGTCATGGGATTGTGAACTCTAGCCCAGCAGTTGGACTTCATCATCTCAGAGGTCACTTCCAACCTAGTGGAATCTAGTCCATGACATTTTAAAATCCAGAATAAGATTTTTCCTGTCTGATTTTTTCCCCCCAGTAAGTCTTTGAGCACACAGAATTCATTTCAATTGATGGATTGAAATACTTATTTGAAACACTTCTGCCAAATTCAAGGTACTCCTTGCTATTGCTCCATTGACCAATCCCATTAAACAGAAGATAAAAGCTTTCATGTTGGAGATAACATTCTCTGTGTCTGATTACTGAAATGTTAGTCCCTAAGTGGGAGGGGAGAAGCAGTGCAGCGATTTTCTAGCACAGAACTGTAGGATGGAGTGTTAACCAGCTTGTGACACACACAACAGATGTGATCAGCAGCTATGCTGATGGGAGCTGTGTGATCTAGAAAAAGTCACAAGCAACTCTTTGATTTCACTTGAAATATCACAGCCTGGCAGAGCTGCTTTGCTAATTAGTGGTCCATAACTTTGTTGTTCTGACAAGTTCACAAGGTGTCACCACTGGAGAATTCACTCTAGGAGAGACTTCATTGCAAAAATTGAATTAGGAAACAGGATATGGCTGAATGATGGGTAAGTATTTGCTCCTTCTTACTCAAATGCATGAATATGCAATCTGCCCTTGTTTAACTCATCAATGTTGGAAGGCTGATATATGGTTCAATGACCATGGTGATCTTAGGTTGAGAGTTGGACTCAATGATCTTGAGCTCTTTTCCATCTGAAACCATTTCCTCTTGTTCTATAACCTACTACTAGGGAGAAGACTAACCCCCACCTCACTCCAACCTCCTTTCAGGGAGTTGTAGAGAGCAATGAGGTCTCTCCTCAACCTCCTCCTCTCCACACTAAATAACCCCAGGTTCCTCAGACACTCTTCACAAGCCCTACTCTCCAGTCCCTTCACCAGCTTTGTTGTCCTTCCCTGCACACATTCCAACAACTCTGTGTCTTGTAAATAGAGGCTAAAAACTGGAGACAGATGAGGTGCAGCCTCACCGTTACTGCATACAGCGACATGATCCTTTCCCTACTTCTTCTGGCCACACTAATCCTGATGCAGACCAGGATGCAGTTGGTCTTCCTTCTCAGTGCCTTGAAAGATAGGGAGTGTCTTGTGCTGCTAACAGTGTTGCAGGTCCCTGCTGGCAGCAGTGTAAAGCTTGATCTACAACTATAACAAAACAACCACCCTGCTTTTGATGCCAAATTTGGGTCTTTAAAATTCCAACATTCTGCCTTTGGTTTTAAATCCTTCACATCGTCACAGGGGCAGAGTCTCCTTGCAGCTTCAAAAGTACAAAAGGACTAAACGATGCAGTAAACAACCTTGATTCTCACTCCCTCTGTCTCATTCTCTCTCTTTCTTTGTACAACCTTTTAATGACTGTCATTGCTTTAGCATCAAGAGGTTGTGTGATCTAATTAGGGCAAATTGAATAAGACTGCTTTTATGCTAAAGTGTGAGAAAGTTAATTGAAATCAATCCATGTTCTGTGAAAATGCTGGAGACATCACTGATAATTTAAGGCAATTAAAAGATGTTGTCCTGAAGGAAGGCAGAAACATTAAGTCTAAGAGCCCGTTAAAGAAAACTCCCTAAAATATTTAAATGATATTATTCTGCTAAGATGGACCAGGGATAGCTGAAGCCATTGGAAACTGTAAAATCATAAAATCAGCCACATGTCATCTTCTTTGAGCTATCTCAAGGCATTCAGCTTTTTTTGGTAATAGAATAGATCATTTTTAAAACCCTATTTTTGACATTTTGTGAACAAAGGTGCACTAATGATACAAGCAGCACACTTGCAAATCCCCAGTTCTCATTTCTGGGCCATTCTGTGTTAAGAAAATAGTAAGCATTGAATTGAAATTCAAATGTGTTTGCTGAATACATTTTAAATTACGTGTTTATAGGATGCAAAACATGGGGTTGGGGAGATGTGAATGCTAAAATCCAGTCTTTTGGCTTTATCAAATTCCCAGACATAGCAGTGTAAAGAAGATGAGGATTTTTTTTCCTTCCTGAAGTCCCCATATCCATCACAATGTATCTCTGCAACTTGCTGAAGGGATGAGAATTTAGAGCTTCACAGTTCTGCAGCATCTTCATTTAGAAATCTCTTCTAGGACAAAAAAATAAGATATAAGGTAAAGAATTACAAAGTCACAGGATCACAGAATGTTAGGGGTTGAAAGGGACCTCTAGAGATCTTCAAGCCCAACTCCCCTGCCAGAGCAGGATCACCTAAAGCAGGTCACATGGGAACACAGTTCTATACAGAAAGAGTGATTGGCCATTGGAATGGGCTGCCGGGGGAGGTGGTGGAGTCGCCATCATTGGAGGTTTTCAGGAGAAGACTTGATGGGGTGCTTGGTGCCATGGGTTAGTTGTTTGGGTGGTGTTGGATTGGTTGATGGGTTGGATGCGATGGGGGACTGGAGCAGTGCCTCACAAGGAGAGGCTGAGTGACCTGAGGCTTTTTAGTCTGGAAAAAGAGAAGACTTAGAAGGGATTTAATAAACATTTATAAATATCTGAGGGCTGGGGATCAGGAGGGAGGGGACAGGCTCTGTTTGCTTGCTCCCTGGATAGGACAAGGAGCAAGGAATGTAAGCTGCAGCACAGGAGGTTCCACCTCAACACAAGGGGGAACTTCTTTACTGTAAGCACTGGAACAGGCTCCCCAGAGTGGTTGTGGAGTCTCCTTCTCTGGGGGCTTTCAAGGCCTGTCTGGATGCTTTCCTCTGTGACCTGGTCCTGCTCTGGCAGGAGGCTTGGACTTGAGGATCTCTTTGGGTCCCTTCCAACCCCTGACATGCTGTGATCCTGTGAACTGAGGGGCCCAGACCAAGACACAACATTCCAGAACAGAGGGGAAAAAAGCAATATATAGAGATATATATTTAAAAATTTAACTATTATCTGCAAAAGTGATCTGTATTTGTCTTCTGAAACAGGCATGATGGACTTGATTGCATTACCTCCTAACTCTAGCAGGACTTGTGCTGTGCTTGCTGAGAAAGTTTAACTGCAATGACACATGCTGATAATACTGTACAGACATGAAATTGTATAAAAGATTAATTCCATAAAATATACCATGGGCACAGATTGAAGACAGCTAAAATTAATCTGCCAGTTACTAGTAATTATCTTTTATGGTCTATCACAGCTTGTATTTGCAGATTTCTACAAATCTGGCTCTTTGCAATTTCTTTCTAAGCCACAGTTAAACGCATGGGAGTTTAAAAGGACCGATCCTGAGGCAATAGCACAATGAATGTGTCTTGCCAAGGGTTCTTAAAAGAAGCATTTAAGGTCATTTTGACTTGTTACATGTGTGTTTCACTCCCAGTCCTTGATTATGCAATCCTGGTTCAGGTTTTAGTCCTGATTATGGTTTGTGGCATGGTCTTAGAATCATGGAATTGTTAGGGTTGGAAGGGATCTGAATGATCATCTAGTTCCAACCCCCTGCCTTGGGCAAGGACACCTCACACTAGATCAGGTTGCTCAGAGCCACATCCATCCTGGTCTTAAAAACCTCCAGGGATGAGGCTTCCACCACCTCCCTGGGCAACCTGTACCAGTGTTTCACCACCCTCATGGGGACGAACTTCTTCCTAACATCCAATCTGAATCTACCCATTTCAGTTTTTTTTCCATTCCCTTACATAGTTACTGCAGAGGCACCCTTAGCAATTGGTAAGATTCAAGTAACTCATCCTAGTTATTTTCCCTTGTTTCTTTAATTTTGCCTGAGCAATACCTCTTGGTTGATTGGAGAAGTGTATAGTTTTACATACTTGGAGGAGATTTTTTTTATATCACCTGTGAAATTCTTGATCTGTCTGACCTTGGTCTAATTGGAAATCTCAAGGAACCAAGTGAAAGCCAACCCAAAGAAGGGACTCAAGTTAATTCACTTTCCCTGCTCCTAGGTTTCTCAAGGGTTTCACTACAAGGACACTTTCCTATTAGTTCATGAATTTTTCAGGTATCTTTCATCACTGACCTTTCACTTCAATTTGAAGAGAATAGCAAGGTCTGGGCAAAATGGCATTGTTACTATTGCCTTTTAATTTGTCTCCTTTCAACCAAACACCAATATCCAGCCTTTGTAGTCATGTGTATCTAGCGAATCTCACCAGGCTGGGCAGAACCATTCTCCATTTTAGTCTTTAAATATAAGATGTTTCTTTGTGAATTAAAGCTAGTTAAAAAAAAAGTCAGGAAAAATGATGTCCAGAGCTGAAAGTTATTTCTTTTCCCATAGACCACCATCTTCAAAGTCATTTAGGGATTATTTCCCTTTTTGAAACATTAAGCTTTTGAGATTCCTTCTTTTTTTGGAAGACTTCAGAACGTGACTGGGTACTTCCTGGCCAGTGATGACACCCAGGCTGTCCCACTGGTCTTTTCTTAGGTCTACTCTTAGTGTTCCTATGGCTTGGAATCACATGGCTCTCTCCCAGAAGGCCATTAATTAATGTTAAAGAGATGAATAGAGAATGGATAATCTGAAACCCAGGTAACAGAGATAATGATCTTCTTAAAGAGTAAAGCCCTCTGAAGAAGAGCAATAGCTGCTCTTAAAGGAGTTTGTCAATTTGTTTGAATGTGTCCAGAGAAGGGCAACAAGGTTGGGGAGAGGTCTGGAGCACAAGCCCTATGAGGAGAGGCTGAAGGAGCTGGGGTTGCTTAGCCTGGAGAAGAGGAGGCTCAGGGGAGACCTTCCTGCTGTCTACAACTACCTGAAGGGAGCTGGTAGGCAGGTGGGGGTTGGTCTCTTCTCCCAGGCAACCAGGAAGCCTGCGCCAGGGGAAGTTTAGGCTGGAAGTGAGGAGAAAGTTATTCACAGAAAGAGTTGTTAGCCATTGGAATGTGCTGCCCAGGGAGGTGGTAGAGTCTCCGTCCCTGGAGGTGTTCCAAAAGGGATTGGACATGGCACTTGAAGCCATGGTTTAGTTAGTCATGAGGCAGGTTGGACTTGATGATCTCTGAGATCTTTTCCAACCTTATTGATGCTATGATTCTATGAACTTAATGATAGCATGAGCTGAGCTGAACAAAAGGTAGAATTTTCTTGTACTTTTTTTTTTTTTTTTTTTTTTTCTGGATGAGGGAATGAGGAATATTGCACAGAGAAAACTTCAGTTAAAAACCATGTGGCCATTCCTGTAAGATGGAAATTTGTTATTCTTTAGTACTGGGGTTTTGCCATTCAGCTACTGATTAACTGAAGTATAATATTAGTGCTATGATAATAATGGCATTCATTTAAAGTCAGATTAAATGATTTGTGTCTGATCTCCACAATGGCTAATTCTAACACTACTTAAAGGTAATGAAGTTGCTGGAAAAAATGCAACAGATTGATATTCTGGCAAGGAAGGATTTTTGTCTAGGTAGTGAACAGTTTGCTTTGATGAAGTTAATTTGGGTATCTCTTTCTGCACATCCCTTGTTTTTCTGCAATTGAAGAAAAGAGTGCAGTTAGCTCTTAACTCTGAGCCATTACTTCTGGGTTACAAAATGGGATAGTTCTTTAACTATACATCCCAGGAGGCTGTGATCATTACATTAAAAAAAAAGGGGGGGGTGAGGGGAGAAAAAGAAGGGGGGGGGGAATTGAAATCTTATCTTTGTTGGTTATGGTGCACTTAAAATGTTTTGTTGTTACATTTAACATATCCACGTAGCTTTGCCATGCAAAGCAAAGCTGCTTGGCTGAAATGTTGCTGAATCATAGATAAAGTCTGATACTTGTATCTGCTTTGGGTATTCAGATCTGCCCCTTCTCACCAACTGAACTACAGGAAAAAATCCCATTGCTGACTTAAGAATCTCCTTTCTGTTTATCTTCCTCTTATTTTTCCCCTGTTCCTTTAAATATATTTTATGTGCATTTTGAGTATTTTTGCACTGCTTGCTGCATTTTAAATGGCACTGAGTTTCTCTTTCACTCATTGTCAATCAAGTATGTATCACCTCATTATTTTATCCCTGCTTAGCATGATTTTGGAATCTTTGAATCTTAAAATAATAGTGAAAATAAATGTTGCTACACATAGCCCTTGGGATTAAAACCAACTCAACAAGTCCCAAGAGAACAACCTTCCTAGTTGGTGAGCCAGGTGTGATCTGTCCTGTGGGCATGCCTCAGGGCATTCTGAGGTCAGCTTTCTCCTAGGACTACATGTAGAAAATTCTGTGTCTGGATAACAGGATGAGGAAAATGTTAAACAAAATTTCCTTGTTCATTGTAATCACAAGTCCTCAGCTTTCAGAAGCCAAACCTCTAATGCTGTTGCATTCTATACTGCTTACTTTTTCCTGTTGAAAAGGGAGCATTTTTCTTTCCCTTCATGAATGCAATGATTTGGGACTTGTTAAGAGTTTCAGTTGCCATTTGAATAAATATGTTTCTGATAAGTATTTTCAGAATGGACATGAGTTTCAGTTTTGAATCTGGATTTAATTTGCACTCTTCTGAAAGATGGGACTCCTAGGGATGAGGGAGTGTGTGGACAGCTCTTCAATATACAGACAGAATATCAGAGAACTGTTAAGATTTATTTTTCATGCATGTTTTTTTGGAATGTAGAACAGCATAGCAGTATTTTTCTTCCAAAGTGTGTGATGTGAGGAGAGGAAAATAAATTACCTCTGCTATGACATAGATTTGTTAGACTGAGTTCAGAGGAGGGTCACAAGGTTGACTGAAGGGCTGGAATGCCTCTGCTGTAAGAATTGACTGAAGGAACCTAGGGTTGTTTACTTTAGAGAAGATTCCAGAGCCACCTTAGAGCTGCCTTCCAATACCTGAAGGGACCCTGCCAGAAGGCTGCAGAGGGACTTTTCATGAGGGTGTCTACAGACAGGACAAGGGGGAATGGCTTGAAGCTGAGGGAGAACAGGGTTAGACTGGAGCTTAGGAAGAAATTATTCAGTATTAGGGTGGTGAAACTCTGGAAAAGCTTGCCCAGGGTGGTTGTGGATGTCTCCTCCTTGGGGATTCTCAAGGCTAGGTTGGATGAGACCTTGAGCAGTTGAGTCTAACTGAGAGGTGTCCCTGTCCATGGCAGGAGGGGTGAAGTAGATGATCTCTGAGGTCACTTCCAATCTGAGCCATTCTATGCCTAAAGTGTCTCTTTTTCAGTTGATGGTCATGTCGTGCCAGTAGTTTAGGAATGGAGGGTAACCTGTTCTTACATAGAATTGACTTTCCACAGTGTCTCAGCAGTCTCACAGATAAAGTGTGCTCTCATTTCTCCTGGAATGATTGTTTGTGTCTTCTTCTTCAGTCTTTAAGTAACTTGCAAATTCAAATCTGATACACATTGGTGAAGCTACCAAAGCCTGAAAGGCAGGCAGCTCCTTTAGCATGAAAACTTCAAGCAGCTTATTCTTGCTTTATAAAGGAGAAAAATCTCAAGCCAGTCTTCTCTGGATTAGCAAAAGGCCCGCTGCTATCATTTTGTGTCACCTTAGAGTTCATTCCTAACAAGCTTTTGTCCTTGCAGTGCATAGCTACTAGCTGTCAGAAACCATTTCTGTAGCTTGTGAATTTAATCAATTCGGTGTGTCTGCTGGAAGTAATAAAACATCATTGAAATTCTGTTTTAAGGAAGTTAATGCTCTAACAGCTTCCCATGTAACTGCAGACAGCTAAACTGAAAGAGATGAGCCCTATATTGCTAAGCTTTAAAAATAATAATAATAATAATAATAAAAATTGCAGTCATATCCTTGATTGCACTTTAACTTATAGATTAATAGACCTTTAAATTTGAAACTCACTCATCACCTTGCATGAAATGAAACAAGGCTATTTGGGGCAGTTTTTCACAGAGGGTCAAGATAATCTTAAAGGTAGATAAATTCAGGCTGAAGCAGAAGAATATTTCAAACCATATTAGTGGGTGACCCAAGATCTCCATCTCCAGGATTTCCTGTTCTACCATCCATGTTCATCTCTTGGGCAGTGGGGTTTCTTTGCAGGCATTCTGTAGCAGTTCTAGACTGCTTCTGCCTTTTAAGTTTGTGATGTAAACATGAACCTTGCCATGGGCAACCTGGAGGAGTGTCTCAGTTGATTACTGATTTTGAAAAAATCTTCCCTTATTGCATATTTGCTTTGCTTTGTGTTGTTGTTGCTTTGAGGTTATTAGCTTCAGCATGACGTATATTAGCAAATTAAGTGATCTCAGGAAGTGTTCATTTGTTTGTGAGATGTGTTCAGTTCTGGAGCCACTGTGTCCAGATCTGGAGTCGCTACTACAAGAAAGATCTGGACATGCTGGAATTTGTCCAGAGAAGGGCCACAAGGATGATCAGAGGGCTGGAGCACCTCTCCTATGAAAACAGGCTGAAAAACTTGGGGTTGTTAGGTCTGGAGAAGAGAAGGCTCTGATGAGACCTTATTGTGGCCTTTCAGTATCTGAAGGGGGCCTACAAGAAGGCTGGTGAGGGACTTATTAGGATGTCACATAGTGATAGGATCCAAGCTAGAGGAGGGTAGATATAGATTAGACATTAGGAAGAAGTTCTTCACCACAAATGTGGTGAGACACTGGAACAGTTTACCCAGGGAGGTGGTAGAAGCCCCAAACCTGGAAGTTTTTAAGGCCAGGCTGGATGGAAAGTGCCCCTGCCACAGCAGTGGGGTTGGAACCAGATGATCCTTGAAGTTGCTTCAAAACCTAACCAACCATCAATCTAAGACCACCATGGTCATTAAACCATGTCCAGCTCCCTCAGCCTGTCCTCACAAGAGAGGTGTTCCAGCCCCATGATCATTCTTGTGGCCCTCCTCTGGATCTGCTCCATCAGGTCCATGTTCTTCCTATGTTGAGGGCACTCAGGTCAACACAATAGAGCTGAAAACAGATCAAAGATCATTGCACTTTCACAAGACAGGATCAGCTTATAGTACATTGAGCTGGGATGGAGCTTGCAGATTGGACGAGTCTGGTGTATGTTGAAATTCTTGGTTCCAAAGTAGTGGTGACCATGGTCCTAGAAATGATTGATGCTGCAGTTCTCTGGAGTTCTCAGCTTGAAGCCTTTCACTAAAACATTTAGAAAGTAACATAAAACAAGTAAACAGAAGAGATTGATTACTCCTTTACTGCACACAAATACTGGGTTTAAGGTAAGTGTAGCTATAATACCTTCTGAGGGTATTACCTATAACTTAGACAACTGTCTTATCTTCAGCCCTTATCTATGATGTACCTGATGTATAGTCACTTCACATAAGATAGCTGTGCAGTTGCAGCTTTTTTAGCTCCAAGTTACATTATATTAGACATTGTTTTTGTCATCCATCTATATATTTGGCTCACCTACATATTCATAATGACTTGAAAATGTGCAAAATGATTAAGATGCAATATTTACCTTCATGTTGTGATCATTTACATTGAAACATCCATACAGCTAATAGCTAGGAGACTAAGCCGTCTGAGGAGAGGCTGAGGGAGCTGGGGCTGCTTAGCCTGGAGAAGAGGATGCTCAGGGGAGACCTTTCTGCTGTCTACAACTACCTGAAGGGAGCTTGTAGACAGGTGGGGGCTGGCCTCTCCTCCCTGGCAACCAGCACCAGAACAAGAGGACACAGTTTCAAGCTGCACCAGGGGAGGTTTAGGCTGGATGGTAGGAAGAAGTTCTTCATAGAGTGATTTGCCATTGGAATGTGCTGCCCAGGAAGGTGGTGGAGTCACCATCACTGGAGGTATTTAGGAAGAGACTTGATGGGGTGCTTGGTGCCATGGTTTAGTTGATTAGATGGTGTTGGATGATAGGTTGGACTTGATGATCTCAAAGGTCTCTTTCAACCTGGTTAATTCTATTCTAGAATGGGCAGGCAAGGGGAGAGTTGCCAGCTTCACCACTGAGGTGCTCAAAAAAGGATTGGACGTGGCACTTGAAGCCATGGTTTAGTTAGTCATGAAGTGTTAGGTATTAGGTAATAGGTTGGACTTGATGATCTCTGAGGTCTTTTCCAACCTTCTTGTTGATTCTATGATTCTACCAACTGAATTCTTTACAAACTCTTCTTGACCTACTGTATAGTGTGTCAGCTTTTCCCTGTGGCTGGCATTATGTATGGCTGGATTGGTAGCCACCACATATTGTGATGCTGTCTGGTCTCCAACAGAATGGTGACTTAATTGTTCTTATTGTTGTTTTGACTTTGACAGTTTGTGTGTGCATGTCTCCTAGAGCAGCTTGAAGCTTGCAGCTTGAAGCTCTGCTTTTGTTTCTTTCAGCAGTGGCTTGCTAGATAAAGTAATCAGCTCTGAAGACTGAGGAACAAATCAGGCAGCTCCTTCAGATGGTAATATAGCCTAATTAAACTAAGCTAAGCGTCACTTAATTAGACTCACATCCGGAACAAAGGTGTGATAGAGATATAAGTGAATTCATTCAGTTCAGACTCATGGAGTTGCTGTAACTTGGAGAGTTCTGACGGGTCGGTATTTCAGGTGCCTAGAAACCTGATCTGTAAAAAGGCTTTGATGTGTGAAGCCAAAAGCTCAAACACACTGAGACAGAGTTTTGGAAGACAGTGACAGTTGTTCTCCCATCCTAATCATTAAACTCTGCAGAACCTTTCTCTTTGCTATCCAATCCATTGTTTACAGGAGTCACCACTGCCAAACACTTTCTAATGCTGCTAAATGAGCAGCTCCATATTATTTACGTGATGGGTTACGTGGCAAGTGTTGGGCAATAGCCAAATTTCACAAAGGAGCTGAGGACCCAATAATTTTTGTTTAGATTTCTGAATAGAAGACCAGATTTTGAAGAGGGCGCTGTGCCAATTTTCCTCAGTGCCAGTTGCTCTTAATTCTTCTCAGACAGAACTACTGGTCCCAGATAGCCTTCCTATATTTTGGATGGGTACATGAAATATCAATGTATGGCTTTTTTTAAGTCTCATTCCAAGAAAAGAAGGAAGACAAAGCCACAGTGATGACATGAAAAAAAAATAAATAAAGAGAACAGAAAGGAGAAAATGTTCTAGAAGGAATATCTGGCAGAGAGTGCAGTCTTTAAGCATTGTAAATCTGTGGATTTTTATCTCTTAATTCTATCCAAGCACCAGGTCATTGCTAACATTAATCAAAAATATTGCCCAGAAATTGTTTGTTAAAGTTTTATCACTGATCTACCTTGGGTTCAGCGGAGCGATGAGCTGAATACAGAGCATGTGAATCTATATTTGGCTATAAAAATACCAGGAATTTTGAGAGCAGTAATGAATTGCCCAAGATATTAAATGCTCTTGAGGAATTATTACAGCTAGTTATTTTATCAGGTTTGAATAGCTGAGCAAGTCGTTATCTTCTGCAATTGCACCTTTTGGAATTGCATTCATAAGTGGTTTGTGAGAAGTGATGTGATGTTGTGGGGAGTAATGCACAAATACTTGTTTTGTTTACTTTCAATTTAGATTTGATACCAAACCTCCAAGGACAGCAGAGTCTTTGTAACTTGCAGGAATACTTGGTTTGTTTAGCTCTAAGCAGACTTCTCCTTGTGAAAACATTTGCTCTGGCAGGGAGTTTACACAGGTTCCACTCTACCACAGAGTAGAATAGAATAGAATAGAATAGAATAAACCAGGTTGGAAGAGACCTTCAAGATCATTGCATCCAACCCATCAACCAATCCAACTCACCCAAACAACTAAACCATGGCACCAAGCACCCCATCAAGTCTCCTCCTGAACACCTCCAATGATGGTGACTCCACCACCTCCCTGGGCAGCACATTCCAATGGGCAATCACTCTCTCTGTATAGAACTTCTCCCTAACATCCAGCCTAAACCTCCCCTGGTGCAGCCTGAGACTGTGTCCTCTTGTTCTGGTACTGGCTGCGTGGGAGAAGAGACCAACATCCGTCTGTCTACAACCTCCCTTCAGGTAGTTGTAGACAGCAATAAGGTCACCCCTGAGTCTCCTCTTCTCCAGGCTAAACAACCCCAGCTCCCTCAGTCTCTCCTCATAGGGCTTGTGTTCCAAACCCCTCACCAACTTCATTGTCCTTCTCTGGACTCATTCCACCAAGTCAACATCCTTCCTAAACTGAGGGACCCAGAACTGGACACAGTACTTGAGGTGTGGCCTAACCAATGCAGTGTACAGAGGCAGAATGACCTCTCTGTTCCTGCTGGCCACACTGTTCCTGATGCAGGCCAGGATGCCATTGGCCCTCTTGGCTGCCTGGGCACACTGCAGGCTCATGTTCAGCCTACCATCAACCAGTACCCCCAGGTCCCTCTCTGTTTGGGAGCTCTCCAGCCACTCTGACCCCAGCCTGTAGCACTGCATGTGGTTGTTGTGGCCAATGTGCAGAACCCAGCACTTGGATGTGTTAAATCTCATGCCGTTGGACTCTGCCCATCTGTCCAGCCTGTTGAGGTCCCTCTGCAGAGCCTCTCTACCCTCCAGCAGATCAACTCCTGCCCCCAGCTTGGTGTCGTCTGCAAATGTACTGATGCGGCATAGACTTACTGGAGAGAGTATAGAAAAAGGCAACCAAGATGGCAGTGGGACTAGAATATCTCTTTTATGATGAAAGAATGAGAGAATTTTGTTTGCAAAAGAGAAGACTAAGGGGGGGATCTCATAAATGCTTCTAAATACTTGAAGAATGGGTGTGAGGGGGATGGGACCAATCATTTTGGTTTCTTTTCTCATGGGTGCCCAGTGACAGGGCAAGGAGTAATGGGCACAATCTTGAACATAAGAAGTTCCATCTAAACATGCTTCTTTAATTCAAGGATGCTGGAGCACTGGAGCAGGCTGCCCAGAGAGGAGGTGGAGTTTGCAACTCTGGAGACATTCTGAAACCAGCTGGATTTGTTTCTGCGTGACCTTTTTTAGGTGAATCTAACTTGGCAGTGGGTCTGGACTTGGTGAGCTCCACATGTCCCTTCCAACTCCTAGCATTCTGTGATTCTGTAATATAAAAATATGATTTACATTCAGAGAAACACATGTTCCTTTGCCCTCCTTAATGAAGGTTAGAGAAACAAACTAGCCGTGGATTGGAGGACAAATATAAAGTTGACAGTCCTCTGTGGTGGTTCTGTTTGTTGTGGGCTTTCTTTCCCCTCCTGTGTGTTTAAATCTAATCTTTCTGGTTAGTTACAGCTTGGTAATGAAGCTGTCAGCTAGAAAAGCTTAACTTGCTTTTAATTTCCCTTTTAGGATCTGTTAGCCCCATCTAAGTGAAAAGGCAATTTGGAACATTCTGGTAGATATCTTCCTTTAGCACCTCACTGGTGCAAATAATGACAGCAAAATACGGACACAGCTCTCAGTTCCAGTGGTCTTTTGCAAAGTTGTGGTGGAGCAGGATATTGTGGAATATATCTTACAGGAAAATATACCCTATAGGAGATATGAGGACTTCCTACAAATTGTATAAATCAAGATGCTTTCGGACCAGGAACATTCTCATTCTTCTTACCATGTGCTGAGGCTGGTGACCTCAGATCTTCTGCTTGCCTGTTATTGCTTCCTTTCACAGATTTTTAGGAGAGATTGCTTTTTTTTTTCCTCCCTCCCACATTTGACATTCACTCTCTGACTGCCTAGCAATATAGGACTGATCAAGTCATCCACAAAGTCCAGGCAAGATAAATTAGAGGCTTAATTTGCACATCAGTAACTGCAGACAGACTAATTTTAAAAAGACATTTTGATGAAGTGAAAGAGTACTGTGCACATATTAGTAATTGCCCATTCCACAAAATTATTAATGATAGATGACCTCTGGGCTTTGAATCTTTGCTTAAATTAATGCTTGAAGGATAATCCCTGAAATGCAGACAACAAAAGTCATTAGAAAACTTATCAGATCATTTTCATCATTAAAACATTTGTAATTTATGTGGTTTGGTTTTTCCCCTCCCATAATTCTAATTGTTCTCTAATAAACATAAACCAAACCCACATATAATACAAAAAGTCATTGGATGAATATTCCTCCCCAAAACAAAAGCTGATTTTTGCAAGTCTGAAATCAGAAGTAATGCATTCCTGTAGCTGGTACCATCTGTACTTATAAAGGGATTTCAACTATAAATTAACTGTGAACAGCTCAAT
The DNA here is from genome assembly GCF_014839835.1 of Dryobates pubescens. Taxonomy (NCBI): domain Eukaryota; kingdom Metazoa; phylum Chordata; class Aves; order Piciformes; family Picidae; genus Dryobates; species Dryobates pubescens. The sequence continues at coordinate 8,416,434 of NC_071630.1, forward strand.
ACAGGATGCATCTCTTTCACTGGTCCCAGTTAAGACTCCAAGATTATTTCTTAACTTTATTTTCTTCAGACACCACTTTCCCTCTGCATTTGTAGTCACATCACATAGTTCTACAATGCAAGGCTTGGGGAGGGTGGCTTTAAGGTACTATGATGTATAAGCTGTGTGGTACTGACAGTGCAACACCAGGTATTAGGTCCATACACCCAAACAGAAATCAAAAGCTCCCTCTATTCTCCATATACATTCAATTGCTTAATTAGCCCATAATATAACCTTTATTTCATAACAGATACTCCTCTTGGAAGTTTCTGGGTTCTGTCTGAGTTAAATACTTACACATTTCCGGCAGATTTGTGGCTACAGGCAGAACAACACAGTCTAGAACTTTGCCTCCATGAGAAAATGGTAGTTGGACTAGGAAAAAAAATCATTGTATCATCAGATGGCTCAATTGAGGTTATGTTGCCAAAGCCTGGCTTCCAGGAACATGGAGTTCTGCTTGTGCTCTGACTGAGCTGTCCCACTGACTTCCATTAATCCCACCAGTTGAAATATGCCCTGGGACAGAGCATAAACCTGAGGATACCCTGAAAGTGCTGAAGTAAAAGGGGAAGCCGTTGCCCATACAAATCCCTCTATTCACCATTAAAGCTGCTGCCCTTTAAATCCACTTTTTTGCCATCTGATTTGGGCCAGTGAGAAAAGTTTTTTGTTGTCCCCATTTTCCCTTTTGGTGTCACTCACACTTTGATAGGGAAGCTTAGATAATCACTGTTCAGTTGTTTTCTTTCTTCTCTGCTTCTCCACATTGCCATGCCTTATTTTGACTGTCTGTCAGTGGCCCTGGATTAAGACTGATCCCCAAGGGCGACATTTGTTTCCTTCTTGGACAGAAACAAAATGCAGTTTTACAAGAGACAGCATCTCTTTGCAACTCCTGTAGATGTAAGGAGGTGCTGTAGATATTCCAGTGCCCTGAGGACATCTTTATATAATGATTACTTTTGGGCAGAAGCAATTTAAAAATCCCATTGCATACACTTGATATTTAGTATAATAAATGAGGGCAAATGCAAAAGAATTGTAATAAATAAGCTAACCACGGGAGAATACTGAATCTAGTATACAATTAATAGAAGTGCAGTCATCATAGAAAATGTTCATGTTTATGGAGTAGAGCTGTGCTTTGTTCCTTTTACTAATCTTTGAGGCAAGCTTGTCTTGAAACTTGCAGCCCTAAATTTGCAAATTGCCTGCTCTTGCTTGGATTTCGTCATCTTAGTGCAATCACTACTTTTAACTGAAGAATGTTTTTCACTTTATAGCTACTCAGAACAACAGTAGGAGTTCACCTGAACAGCTTTTTCCACAACATTGTAGACGCACCTTCAACATGAGGTTTGGAGTCTGCAAGAATTAAACAGCTTCTTCTATCTTTAGTCATTGCTTGCATGGTTCACTCTGTAATTCCTCATCTTAGTTTGGGTTTGGTTGGGATTTTTCCCCCCTCTTTGCACTCCACACTTAACGTCCAGCTCTGCATACTGCTTTTCACAAAGTTTTCACCCTTTCTGTCTCTCCCCCTGGTATTCTTGGCTTCGAATAGTGAATAGCTTTACAGTCACGTTTTTTGGTTTTCTCACACACATGGATTTGAAGTTCGATTTGGACAGTTAGGGATGCCTGGGATGATTCCTTAAAGCCCTTGTGTGAGTTAGGTATCTAACCTCCATCATTTCATACTGTGTTGTTTAGACACCTAATTCACTGAAGAGCTTCAGTGAATCTTGCAGAGGTTTACCTTTCCCACACTTCGGTGACCTTAACCTTCAGTCAATCATCTTCTATTTCATCACAACGGGGCAGATTCTGCTCTTATGTTGAATAGATCTTACTCCTAGGGGATTATATTAACTGTGCACTTACAGAGTCAGGATGAGAAATCTCTCTTATGAGTATAGCTGGATAACCTTTGGTCTTTCCATGAATTTAAAACCTAAAATGAAGATCTACAGCTGATTGCAGTACAGACATGCTAGGCTATGTAAGGAAGAATTCTACTTACAAAGGAAGTGTATTGAATATAATTCTGCTATTAGCTGAGCTTTAAAACCATTTTTTTGTCATCCTTTCTAAAGGAAGCAGGCAACTTTAAAAGTGAAATGAAATTTATGCAAGCATAAATAGCTTCATTACATATTGCCTCATCTCTCTGTTGCCTTCTACATGAGCACCTTGTGGATTAATATGCCATGTGCAATGTGTTTACTCACTTCCTACCTCTCAAAAGAAATGGAGTTGAGATATTTTATCAGATTAGCTTCATGATAAAAGTACTTTTTTTTTTAAATGAACTGCACAGTTCTTGACTATATCCTCTCAGCGTCCTTATTCGAGATGTTAATTTAATGGAACCACTTGAATCACGAGTGTGGTCTTTCCATGTGTAAGATAATTAAAGAGTTTGGAAACTCAGATTAAGAAATCATTATAGCAAGTTTAGTTTCAATTAACATTTATAAATGTTACTATTTCAGCAAGTAATTGACATCTGATTAACATGTTACAGGGTGTAGCTCTTTAGATATTAATCAAAGTTCTAAACCCTGTTTACAAAATTCCTTTAAGACATGGAGATAATTTTTCCTTTATTTACATGGTAACTAAGCTTAGCTTTTATATGCATTTACTCAGGGCCACAATTTATAGCAAGTATTAGTCAATACAGAGTACAGAATTAATCAGGTTGGGAAAGATCTTCGAGATCACCAAGTCCAACCTATCACCCAACATCATCTAATCAACTAAACCATGGCACCAAGTATAGAATAGAATTAGCCAGGTTGGAAAAGACCTTTGAGATCATCAAGTCCAACCTATCATCCTACACTATCTAATCAACTAAACCATGGCACCAAGCACCCCATCCAGTCTCTTAAACACCACCTGTGATGGTGACTCCACCACCTCCCTGGGCAGCACATTCCAATGGCCAATCGCTCTTTCTGTATAGAACTTCTTCCTACCATCCAGCTTAAACCTCTCCTTCGGCAGCTTGAGACTGTGTCCTCTTGTTCTGTTGCTGCTTGCCTGGGAGAAGAGATCAACCCCACCTGTCTACAGCCTCCCTTCAGGTAGTTGCAGAAAGCAAGAATGTCTCCTCTGAGCTAAACAACCCCAGCTCCAGGCTAAACAACCCCAGCTCCTTCAGCCTCTCCTCATAGGGCTCGTGCTGCAAACCCCTCGCCAGCTTTGTTGCCCTCCTCTGGACATGTTCCAGCAAGTCAGCATCCTTCCTAAACTGAGGAGCCCAGAACTGGACACAATACTCAAGGTGTGGCCTAACCAGTGCTGAGTACAGGGCAGAATGACCTCCCTGTTCCTCCTGGCCACACTGTTCCTGATACAGGCCAGGATGCCATTGGCCTTCTTGGCCACCTGGGCATACTGCTGGCTCATGTTCAGCCTACTATCAACCAGTACCTCCAGGTCCCTTTTTGCCTGGCCACTCTCCAGCCACTCTGACCCCAGCCTGTAGCACTGCATGGGGTTGTTGTGGCTAACGTGTAGAACCCAGCACTTAGATGTGTTAAATCTCATGCCTTTGGACTCTGCCCATCTGTCCAGTCTGTCAAGGTCCCTCTGCAGAGCTCTCCTACCCTCTAACAGGTCAACACCTGCCCTCTGCTTGGTGTCATCTGCAAACTTACTGATGATGGACTCAAATGTTGCCCATATGATTCCAAAGTCCATGGAGCAACGTATTTATCTGCCCTTTTTTTGATATATATTGTGTGATTTTACCCACTCTGGAGAGGTTTTTAGCTCCTTGGGTGCTAGCTCATGGAGCTACTGGTTTGTATCTAAATCTGAGCACAACAGCAGCTTTATTTTGAAAAATGAATGGAACTAATTTGTAAAAAAATACAATGATGAGTCTTTTTTGATGAACAGGGTAATAAAATGCACTGCATATTTGTGCTCAGACCCAGTTGTGCATTGTGCTTGAGCAGTCTAAATTAAATACAATAAATTCTGTCCAAGAAATGTAAATGCTATGAGTTAAATCAACTGGGGGGAAAAAAATCAAGCTGAAAAGGAAAAAAAGATATCTTTGAATGTTCTGTATTTCAAACCATTGAGCTTTCCTACATGTGTGAAACACCTTGCCTTAAAGGCTGTTGCAGAAATGTGTCAGTAACAGAAGAAGAGAATTCTGTTTCTTATGCTGGATATCAGAAGGGAAAATCTTGATCAAATGTGTGATTTCTGTGTTGTGAGGATGAGTGAAAAGATCAGCTCTTTCTCTTTTGTTAGGTGCACTCCTGAGACACCTAGTCCAGTAAACAGGATGTGTTACCAATGGCAAAGCATCACTTATGAAGGGTACTGAGCCCTTAGTTCCCAGCAGCAAAGGTAAGGGTCCTGCTGGAATGTAGCCATCAAGAATGTGTAGTAGGAACTCCAGTTCTTCCTAAGGAAGACCTGCAGCCATCCATGAGAAGGAGTTCACACAGACATATTAAAACTGACTTTTTCTTGTACATTTTTTGGTTTTGTTATTCCTAGTCCTGACTGGCACAAATGGCATCATAGCAGAAGGCTAAGCATTGACCTCCTTTGAGGAAGATAAAGGGACAATTCATCTCTGCAAGAATTCCACTCAGGATACTCATTCAAAGTCCTTTGGAAGCCTTTCAAAAACCAGTGGAAATGGTATGTAGAATGTCTTTGGGTAGAACTAAAGTTCTAAAGTTCTTGAGAGTCTCATCAGGAGTCTAGCTGTTTCATTAATTGTAGACTTAGTACTGTTCAGGCTGTGATCTGTGTTGGGACTGCCAATAGCTTTCCACACTCGTTGAGGAGCATGGTTCCTCACAAAGCCACCCAGGCAGTGGGTTTCCTCCACCCCATGGACCCTGTGAGAAATCAGAAAAGCCCCACAGTGTGCTGTGAGACAAACATTCAGCCCCCTTAAGCAAACTAGAGCATACTACTGCCTTATTCCCCAAATTGCAAGCTCAGAGCTGGCTGGATGAAGACCATTACCTCCTCCCCCAGCGAAGAAAACCAATTTGTCACATCTGAATGATTTACAGTGCGGTACTTCCCACGTGTCAGCTTTTATAAATGGCATTTCTAGCAAAAGAGCCCAGTAGAACTTCAGCAGCTAAACAGATCTCTCATCTTTATTCCTTTACAAAGAATAAACAACAAAAAAATTCATTTCCAAAACCCCCCCCAAAAAATGTGAATGGTGTGGGAAATGGGGATTAACTAGGCAGCAAGTGAAAGCAAGCTACAGCCTCCAGCAAATTTGTAATTAGGTAAGTTACAAACACTTCAATAATGAGAAGTGTAATAGAAATTCTGACAGGTCCTGTACTGTAGACAGCTTGTGGGCACCATTGTAATAAGTGAACAGAGATCTATTTGATTTTTTGTTAAAAGTGAGAAGCCCCAAGAGTTTTGTGTTACTTCATTTAGTGCTTGGTGAGGCTGTTTATATGAGACTTTCCCCTACATTTTAAATCACTTATTGCTGCTTTGGCAGTGTCTGTTCCAATCCATTAGATTCATTAGCTCTTCTAAAGAGCATTGCTCTGTGGAAATAGCTGAAACAGCTGCCCTGTGTAATTTTGTTATTGCTTTAATTTACTCAGAATTCTGTTTTAACACTCCAGCTGTCAAATATAAAGAGGGAAAAACAATCAATATAAAAGCACTTTCTACCTTAGTAGTCTTACGTGTACAGTTTGTGAGAAGATGTGTAAGAAAATAAGCAAATGTATCCCTTTTATTATGTTCCAAGAGATTTCTTGGGGTTGCTGGAAATAGATGGTGCTTCTCAAATGCCATCTATGGAGCACTTCTCCGTGGGGTGAGTTCTGCTCCTCTGCCAAACTACTTCTCTCACATGGTGAAACATCTGTCAGTCTTCAAACCATACTGCATTCTGTCCAGTGGCACTTGTTTACAGGATCATAGGATGTCAGGGGTTGGAAGGGACCCAAAGAGATCATCAAGTCCACCCTCCCTGCCAGAGCAGGACCATACAATCTAGCTCAGGTCACAGAAGAAAGCATCCAGACAGGCCTTGAAAGCCTCCAGAGAAGGAGACTCCACAACCACTCTGGGGAGCCTGTTCCAGTGCTCTGTGACCCTTACAGTAGAGAAGCTCCCCCTTGTGTTGAGGTGGAACCTCCTGTGCTGCAGCTTACATCCATTGCTTCTTGTCCTATCGCAGGGAGCAAGTGAGCAGAGCCTGTCCCCCACCTCCTGACCCCCAGCCCTCAGATATTTATAAACATTTATTAAATTCCCTTTAAGTCTTCTCTTTTCCAGACTAAAAAGCCCCAGGTCACTCAGCCTCTCCTTGTAAGGCACGGCTCCTGTCCCCTAAGCATCCTTGTAGAGCTCCGTTTGACCCTCTCCAGAAGATCCCTTTCCGTCTTAAAATGGGAAGCCCAAAACTGAATGCAGTACTCAGGATGAAGTCTCACCAGGGCAGAGGGGGAGGAGAACCTCCCTTGATCTGCTGGACACACTCTTCTTAATACATCCCAGGATTCCACGGGCCTTCTTGCCACCAGGGCACATTGCTGTTCCATGGATGACTTGTTATCCACCAGGACTCTCCACATCACTGCTCTCTAGCAGATCACCTCCCAACATGTACTGGTGCAGTTTATTACTCTTCCCCAGATGTAGGATTCTGCACTTGTCCTTGTTGAACCTCATTTGGCTCCTCTCTGCCCAGCTCTCCAGTCTGTCCAAGACTCATTGAATGGCTGCACATCTTTCAGCTGTATCAGCCACTCATAGACCTTGGCTGTTCACTCTTAGACCTTGGCTAAATAGAGGGCCCAAGACCTAGACATGCTGATGCCATTAAATCCTTTTTTTCTTTCTTTTTTCTTTTTCTTTTTTTTTTTTTTTTTTTTTTCAGGAATAAGGGATGAGGTTTCCTTGGTTGTCTCAGCCCACTTGCAGATGTGGCTGAAAACAAGTGTATCCATTCTGTAAAGCTCCTTTGATTTGTTAGCAAATCTCTCCATGTGTGAAAAATGTGCATTTTTGTTGCTTGCAAGGACACAAAACTGCTTGCTTTTTATAGTCCCAAGCAGACCATCCAGTGAGGAAATGCAGGAAATCTCCTGTTGTTGTTGAATACTGATTAGAACCACCAAACTACAGCACAGGGTGTTAACGACGACAAGGAGGCTGGCACCGGTTCAGGCTCAGTATCTCTTGCAGAAATCATATGAGGCTGAGTAATGTCAGCCTAAAACTCAGGTGCCTGTTTACCAATAACTTAAAAACAAGCCTGCAAAAGGAATGGCTTTTTATCTTTGGTTCTGTTCTGATGCCTTCTTAGTAATCTTACAGGGGACCTTGAGATGAGTATTGCTCTGTTCCAGCCTTCTGCCTGAAATCTAGGAAAACCATCTGTAGTAGGCCAGGGCTAAAGGAATAAATAACAGTATCTTCCCAAAACTATTTTGAGTAGGTTGCTAGCAGGAGTCACTTGGGAAGTGAATCCAGGGAATACCTTCAGCTGACTAGAACAGCTTCTGTGTAACTTCTGCAGAGGAGAAGCCATGCCTGCTCTTTTCATAAGTTTAACAAGGCTATCTCGTGTAAATTGGATATTGGAAAATAATCAGACAGCTGTTTCACTTCCAAAGGTATGTGGGAGAGGGAATGAGGCTTCCTAAAAACTGTCAGAGATTATCCTTTTTTATAAATGCTGCTTCTCAGCTGGAGTGTGCAATAAAATCCCAATGCATGACCTGAATAAATGGAAGAATCTGATCAAATAATTGTATTTTACTTTCTTATTTTAATTTCTTCTGAAGAGTATCTGTGGGCTATTGCTATTATTATTATTATTAAGTTGAATGTTCTGTAGGAACTGGTTCAATAAACTGAGCTAATGTTTATGTTGTGTAATCACATTCTAGGCATTTTTTTGCTGGATAGTTTCAAATAAGCCAATAAGGTAGTGCAAATGTGGGTATGTTAGTCTAAGGCAGGTATCATAGAATCAATAAGATTGGAAAAGACCTCAGAGATCATCAAGTCCAACCTATCACCCAGCACCTCATGACTAATTAAACCATGGCTTCAAGTGCCACGTCCAATCCTTTTTTGAATACCTCCAGGGACAGTGACTCCACCACCTCCCTGGGCAGCACATTCCAATGTGCTTTCTGTGAAGAACTTTCTCCTCACCTCAAGCCTAAACCTCCCCTGGTGTAGCTTGAGACTATGTCCTCTTGTTCTGGTGCTGGTTGCCTGGGGGAAGAGACCAACCTCACCTGGCTATAACCTCCCTTCAGGTAGATGCAGACAGCAATAAGGTCTCCCCTGAGCCTCCTCTTCTCCAGGCTAAGCAACTCCAGCTCCTTCAGCCTCTCCTCATAGGGCTGTGCTCCAGACCTCTCCCCAGCCTCGCTGCCCTTCTCTGGATGTGTTCAAACAAATTGACAAACCCCTTTAATAGCAGCTATTGCTCTTCTTCAGAGGCTTTTACTCTCTAAGAAGACCATTAGCTCTATTACCTGGGTTTCAGGTTATCCATTCTCTATTCATTTCTTTAAAATTAATTAATGGCCTTTTGGGAGAGAGCCATGTGATTTCACATCCCACAGCCAGTGGATTAAGAATGTTCCTGGGTAAATGGCTCTTTTCCAAATTATTGACTTGACTTCAAAGGCTTTTTCCAATATTGCAGTCCCACAGACTAGAGAATACAGAGACAGACCTTTTCCTTCTCATCATTAATAAATCCTCAAATGTTAAACTTTCCCAGCTCTGCTGTCAGATGCAAATGTTTGTTTATGTCTTCTTCAGTAGCTGTCATTTCAGTGTCACTCTTGCCTTGTTTTTTGCTTAATTGCCTTTCACCATATAGTCTTGAAGATTAGAGACCAAATAACTTCTTTCAAAGGTCATGCTTAACTGGCAGTGATGTTCATTACAGTTTCCTGAAAGACAGCTCACTTGTCTGCATAGATGAATAAGTTGTCATAGCATAAGCATGCAACACATCAGCACTTGTACCTTTTGTAATTTTATGCAGCTTTCCAATGTGTTACCTTTAATATTTTTTCCATAGTCAGAAGAACTACAATGCATTCAGAATTTATGCATTCCCTTTTGTACTCTGCTCTTGTGAGACTCCACCTCAGCCACTGCATCCAGTTCTGCAGTCTCTCCATCATGAGAAGAGCACACAGATGTTGGAGTGAGTGCAGAGGAGGGCCACAAAGATGATCCAAATGCTGGAACACCTCTGCTACGAAGACAGGCTGGGGTAGTTGGGGTTGTTCAGCCTAGAGAGGAATCCAGGAGGACCTTAGAGTTGCCATTCAATACCTGAAGGCTGGAGAGGGACTTTTCCTAAGGGTGTCTAGCAATAGCACCAGGGGCAATGGTTTGAAGCTGGGGCAGAGCAGGGTTAGACTGGCTCTTACAAGAAGTTCTTCAGTATGAGGGTGGTGAGACTCTGCAATAGGCTGCCCAGAGAGATTGTGGATGCTTCCTCTCTGAGGGTGTCAATGCTAGGTTGATTGAGACTTTGAGCAGCTGAGTCTAGTTGACAGGTGTCCCTGACCATGGTTGGGTGGTTGGAGTAGATGATTTCAGGGGCTGGTCTCTTCTCCCAGGCAACCAGCACCAGAACAAGAGGACACAGTCTCAAGCTGCACCAGGGGAGGTTCAGACTGGATGTTAGGAAGAAATCTTCACAGAGAGAGTGATTGCCCATTGGAATGTGCTGCCTGGGGAGGTGGTGGAGTCACCATCATTGGAAGTGTTTAGCAGGAGACTTGATAGGGTGCTTGGTTGCATGGTTTAGCTGATTAGGTGGTGTTGGATGATGGGTTGGATGTGATGATCTTGAAGGTCTCTTCCACTCTGGTCTGGTCTGGTCTGGTCTGGTCTATTCTATTCTATTCTATTCTATTCTATTCTATTCTATTCTATTCTTAATGTCCTTTCCAACCTGAGCCATTCTATTATAAGGTTATTTCTAATGTGAGCAATAAAGAAATTAAAACTAACTTCAATCAAGAAATTGCATAGATATAAAACTCTTTTTTTACCCTATTCATTTGTTTCTAAGCAGACTAAAGGTGCCTAGCCCCTGGCTCAAGGCAAAGTTTACCTTCTCTCCAATCTCTACTTTTAACCTGTGCTGCTTGTTTCTCTGCTTCTTGTTTTTCTGCTCCTTGCTTCTCTGCTGCTTACTAATAGTTAAAGGAGCAGGCAGTGATGCAGAAGAAAAGCATGCCACTGAGAATTAGCTGCATGTGCTATAGCATTGTCCACTCTTTGCTACTAGGAGGAATAATTAAGAAATCAAATGGTAAACCAAATATTGCTGTAACTGGTTTCCTCACAATTGCTGGTGCTGAAAATCTCAATAGTCCTTGCAGCATTAGTTAATCACATCTGTTTTGCAATAAACTCCTCCAAGATTATCAAAGGACAAATTGCAGATAGAAAGTTATTTAACACCATATGAGCTCTCTGGTCTGCATGGACTGGGGAATTTAGGGCATGTTAATGATCAGTTTATGCTTGCTGCAAACTCATCTGTTCTCAGTCCTCTGGGATTTATGAAGTGTTGATGATATTATTTTGTAACCACTAGACAAACTGTATAAAAATAAACAAACTCCGGGAGATCTACTCATACTGCAGTGTGGTTGGAGTTCAGCTTCTCCTCATCATGTAGGCAACCAGCACCAGAACAAGAGGACAAAGTCTCAAGCTGTGCCAGGGGAAGTTTAGGCTCGAGGTGAGGAGAAAGTTCTTCACAGAGAGAGTTGTTAGCCATTGGAATGGGCTGCCCAGGGAGGTGGTGGAGTCACTGTCCCTGGAGGTGTTCAAGAAGGGACTGAATGTGGCACTTGAAGCCATGGTTTAGTAGTCATGAGGTGTTGGGTGACAGGTTGGACTTGATGATCTTTGAGGTCTCTTCCAACCTTATTGATTCTATGATTCTATGAAAAGGGCACTTTGGGGCAAAAGACAGAGGCATAAGAATGTTATCTTGCAATTAAAATCAGGTATTATTTTCTCATGAATTTTTGAGCCAAGACTCTTACTTTGCTGCTACTCAGCAGTAGTAGCCAATCAACATTTCATGTCAGTCCAATTTGTCTCTCTTCAGTCATCAGCTAGGTCAGTGCTTTAACCTATGCTGTTCTTTTAAATTTTTCTGCTAAACTTGGTGTTCCTCCTGGAGAGATGTGGATGTTCTATATAAAGGGAGGAGGAGTAACCTGTTGGTCATATTAACCAATCTCAGAATGGAGTAGTTAGGTTCTATTATTGGAAAGATTGTGACATATTTTTGAGACGAGAACAAATCTGAGAACTTATGAATGATTCTTTCCAATATAAATCAGAGCTGTATGGAGGAAAATGTATCCGAGGACTATAAATACTTCAGAGGACTGTAATTATTTCAGAGAGTGGTCAGGCGCTGGAATAGGTTACCTAGGGAGGTGATGGAGCAGTCTCTTCTATCTAGTATCAGGTGGTAGGACAAAAGGAAGTGGCCTGAAATTGTACCACAGGAGGTTTAGGTTGGATATGAGGAAAAATCTCTTTCCTGCAAGAGTGGTCAGGGATTGCACCTGTCTGGAGTCACTATCCCTAGAGGTGATCAAGAAAAGTGTGGCTGTGGCACTTTGGGATATGATTTAATGGCCATGGTGGTCTTAGGTTGACAGTTGGACTTGATGACCTTAGAGGTCTTTTCCCAAGCAAAACAATTCTATGATTCTAGTTTGAAGAAAATATTGAGTCTGGAGAAGACTCCAAACTGAACTGTTTAACAATTTCCATATCATGGCTACCCAGGAGAAGGTATATCTAGAAGAACATGGATAATTGTTTTGTGGAAGTTTGTTCAAGGAGTATTTCAAATATTGGAATATGCACATGATGCTACATCTTCTGATCATGCAAGATACTCAAGTACCACATTCACACTTTTATTGTGTTTTGGAATGAGTTTGCAGTTCATGAAATGGCAGTAGTTTGGTGTAGAGAATGGGGATCTCATGAAATCTGAGAGAGATGTAAGTTCAGGAAAGGGAGAAAAAACACAATTGATATTGACAGCTAAGTCTTATTCTGTGTGACTGTGAAGGAGAGTTAAAAGATAGATACCAGCAAGTTTTTGAACTCTACAAGAAAGACTGTAATTGTGCTTCTTCCATTATTCATCAAAGAATGAATGTGACAAAAACCTCAAAGGTAAATGCACCTAGACTGTGAAATGTCAAAACTAAAGCAGCCATTCTCACAGTTATTGGATAATCTTTCTACTACACACCTGTATGTATTTATTTAGACTCTTGATCTGTGTTATTTTTTTCTTTTTCCTTTTTTCCCCTTATTTCCCCTTCTCCCTTTTTTTCCCTTCTCCCTTTTTTTCCCTTCTCCCCTTTTTTCCCTTCTCCCTTTTTCCCTTCTCCCTTTTTCCCTTCTCCCTTTTTCCCTTCTCCCCTTTTCCCTTCTCCCCTTTTTCTTTCTCCTTTTTTTCTTCTCCCCTTTTTTCTTCTCCATTCTTTTCTTCTCCCCTTTTTTCTTCTCCCTTCTTTTCTTCTCCCTTCTTTTATTCTCCTCTATTTTTCTTCTCCCTTTTTTTTCCCTCCCTTTTTTCTTCTCCCCCTTTTTTTTTTTTCATTTCCAATATGCTATTCTTCAAAGAGCTGTAACATTTCTTCAGCATATTACAGAATACTTGCATGGTGTCTGCAAGATACTCCTTAAAGTTTTTTAAAACCTCGATAATAAAGGCAAAAAAAAGGAAAGAAAAAGCAAAAAAAAAGAGAGCATCTGGAATCACTGGAGAGTAGTTAAATATTCCAGTGACATTACAGCTCCTATTATTCTGACAGGAATATGTCTGGATAGAGATCTTTGTCTCCCCATTATGGTGCTTTCTGTCTTGTGTGTGATACCACTCAGGGCTGCGAGGAGGGATTGTTCATTCCTTTCACAGCAGGTCAAGACACAGATAGGAAGCACAATGAGGGAGTCTCAGCTCACCTAACTTTCATTCACAAAGAGCTGACAGCTGATGGTTTATCAAATTTCAGATCAGACACTTTCCTATTACTGTGTGACTAAGTCTTTTGTAAACCATGTGTCATGCTGCTGTTTCATCAGAGCTAATCTACAATTTCATATGTTTCTTGTTGTGTCTGATTTATTTTTCCTGTGTTATTTCAATATTTTTTTCCCCCTGTAATTATACCAGATGGGGTAAAATAAAATAATATAGCAAAAGGAGGTTTTTTGTAGCAGCTAAAACACAAATATCTTTAACAATCTATAGTCAAAAGATCTAGCATGATTATGGACAGATGAAATTATCTGTAATTCATTATTGTTCATAGAGTCAGTGGTCTACACTGACTCAGACACTGCTCCCAGTTCTGAAAATCAGCAAAGAAGAATTCAGGCTGCTTCACTTGAATCTAATATTTCAAAACCTCCTAGTTTGAACTGAGGATTAATCTATAAGAGAAGTCAAAGGTATCCACAAAGATCAAAACTTGAAATTCCAGGAGCTTTTGGATTCATTGATGAATAAACCATTTAGGTCTCCAGGTTTAGGACTTAGCCATGCTGTAAGGAGAAGAGGAAGCTGAGGGGAAACCTCATTGTTCTCTGCAGCACTCTGTAAGGAGGTTGCAATGAGGTGGGAGTTGGTCTCTTCTCCCTAGTATCAGGTGATAGAATGAGAGGAAATGGCCTGAAATTGTGCTATGGGAGCTTTAGGTTCAAGATTAAAATTTCTTTCTTGCAAGAGGGGTCAGGGATTGGAACAGGCAGCCCAGGGAGGTTCTGGGGTCACTGTCCCTTGAGGCACTCAAGAAACCTGTGGATGTGTCACTTAGGGATTTAGTTTAATGGCCATGGTGGTGTTGGCTTGGTGGTTGGACTGGATGATCTTAAAGGTCTTTTCCAATCCAAACAATTCTAAGATTCTGTTCTATTCTAGGTTACAGTAGCCTTCATGAATTATTTTAGAAACCCCCATTAAGAATAATTAATTCCTTTTCATACATTTTTAAACCACATACAAGTCAACTAAATGGATAATAATCATTAGTTTAAATGCTTAATTAGCTATAAAAACACTTTAAAGGAGGAAGTATTAAATAGTGTGTTGTGAAGATAAGACATATCTGGATCTCTGAACAAGAATGTTTTCTCTTCCCTTGTCAGAAAATGCAACAATCACAATCAGCCAAAGGGGAGGGACATAGACTACACAAAACTGAGATGGCACAAATCCAGCAAGGTGAATTAACAAAAAATAAATCAATAAAATTCCACATTTGCCTGGTTAGATAGTTCCATTGTTGCACACACTGCATTGTGCATTAACCACAATTTCCTTTGTTTGGATCATAGAGAGCCATGAAAGCCAATTTAGTTTTTAAACTAGATCAATTTTCTTTCCTAAATGAGCTGAGGTAAGGTCATTCCCCAGTAAACCTCTGTCAAACAATCTTATTTTTAAACTGTCCAGCTCTGCTCTATAATGGCACCATTTTGGATTAGACCTTAATGTTATGTCACTTTAAATTAGCATCTTTAGTTTGAACATGGCCATAAAGAATATTATCAAGCCAGAGTAAACAGTTTTCTATCAAAACAAATCAGTCTAGGTTAGAAATAGCAAAGGCAGTGACACTTTGGTCTCCTTGGTTTTCTCTGTATTTTTTGGCTACATCATTTAAAACTAAATGAAACAAAATATATGCAACAAAACTATGCTGTATTTTACATAGAATCACAGAACTGTTGTGGTTGGAAAAGACCTTTAAGGTCATTGAATCCAACCATTACTTGACTCCACGAAGGCTCCTGCTAAACCATGTCCCACAGCACCACATCTCTACATCACTTAGAATCATAGAATTGTTAGGGTTGGAAGGGACCTCAAGGATTATCCAGTTCCAAGCCCCCTGCCATGGGACCCCTCACACTACATCAGGTTGCTCACAGCCACATCCAGCCTGGCCTTAAAAACCTCCAGGGATGAGTCTTCCACCACCTCCCTGGGCCACCTGTTCCAGTGTCTCACCAGCTTCCTGGGGAAGAAATTCCTAACACACAATCTGAATCTACCGATTTCTATTTTGGTTCCATTTCCCCTAGTCCTATCATTACCTGACACCCTAAAAAAGTCCCTCCCCAGCTTTCTTGTAGGCCCCCTTAAGATACTGGAAGGCCACAATAAGGCCACTTAAACACCTCCAGCAGTGGGAATTCAACCACCACCTGGGGAGCCTCTTCCACTGTTTGAGAGCCCTTTCAGTGAAGAAGTTCTGCCTATGTGATATATGCAATGTGTAAAAAAATATGTTGCCTCACATTGCTTTGCATAATTCTCCTCTTCTGGTTTATCCCAGAAGTTCTGAGGTCTCATAAAACCACATCCATGCTGTTCCCCTGCAATCAATAGCTGGTATATTGCCTTACTCAGTAAACTGAAGTAGATCATTCCTTGTTGCCCTAATTTCCTTCAGCTCTGTGTTCTGATAGGCAGCTCAATAATGTCACATGGATCACTGGGGCTTTCTTCGTGTCATTGTTTACTTGTAGGAAACCTAGTGGCATCTCTTCATAGAAAGAGTGATTGGCCATTGGAATGGGCTGCCCAGGGAGGTGGTGGAGTCCCCCATCACTGGAAATGTTTAGGAAGAGGCTGGATTGGGCGCTTGGTGCCATGGTTTAGTTGATTAGATGGTGTTGGGTGATAGGTTGGACTCGATCTCAAAGGTCTTTTCCAACCTGGTCTAGTCTACTCTACTCTACTCTATTCTACTCTACTCTACTCTACTCTATTCTACTCTATTGTATTCTACCTTTCTCTTGCCCAAACAGCAACTGTTTTTCTTTTCACAGACATCCTAAGACAAATGCCTGTGCACACGTAAGCAGATATTGATTTCTGGGCAACATGTTTGCCCTTTACTTATGGGAAAAAGAATTTAAAGCAGTTTTCCCAGGGATAGTTAATGTTAAGGGCTGAGTTATTGTTTATGGAATTCTGTATTTTTAGGCAGTGAAATCCAACTGAGAATGGGCATGGATGAGTTATTTGCCAAAGGGCAACATTTTTCTTCCTACTCATAGTGTGCTTCCTACTGCATACTGCATGGTGGGGGGGGGAAACACCTGATAACCTGTAAGACCTGCAGATGGTAAAAAAATTAGCTGATTGCTATTTGACCCTCTAAACAGTCCTGAGGGAAATGAACAGAGCCTTTCTGAGCTGCCCATTAGAAAAAATAAGGGTTGAATCTATTAATGTGATCTTAGACTGAACAGCTATTTGTTAACAAGGCGAAGGTATACAGAATTATGATGGAATCAAAAATACACAGAGTACCTGATCTGTCCTAAGAAAACAAAATCACTGTGGAAATCTAGCCCTTAAGTGTATAATTACCAATTATGGTCCTGCCTTACAGAAAAAGAATGAGCCAGCTGTTAGCACTAGTCTGGAGCTCAAATCACTCTGTGCTTTATCACTGACTTGCAAATTGAAGAAAAGTCAGTGACACAAATTGCAGGGGAAGAGGTGAACTTGTCAACTTTTAAGTGGAATTATTTTAAACTTCTTTTCAATTTATTTCTGAGCCTTGTGGAGCTCAGCTGGTTTAATGAGAATATTAATTTAGTTGGCTGTGTAGAGAAAACTCAGCATGAATAGGTAAGAGAGAATGCAAACAAAAAGGGACTTAAAAGAAACCATACCTCGTCCATTGGGTCTAGCAGATCAGGACGGGTCATAAAACCTCAGCAGCTGTAAAATGCTACAACAATAGATCACTATCTATTAGTAAAGGTCTGTAAGATCTATTCACTTACCAAAATTTTGGAGAACATAGCTGTACTTTTTTGCTATCTAGCTATCAGAGAGTCACAGAATGGTTTGAGTTGGAAGGGACCTTAAAGACCGTCCAGTCCCAACTCCCCTGCCATGGGCAAGGACACCTCCCACTAGATCAGGTTGCTCAAGGCATCATCCAACCTGATGCCCATTTTCAGGAGGGGGCTTCCCTAAGCAACCTGTTCCAGTGTCTCACCACTCTCACTCTAAAGAATTTCTTCCTAATATCCAGTCTAAATCTACCCTCTTTCAGCTTCAAGCCATCCCCCTGGTCCTTATGATTACCCCTAGGCCTACAATGGCAGCCAAGTGAAACAGAAGAATAAAATGTAATACTTCCTGGACAGCTTGGAAAAGAAAGGTGTCACAGAAGTCTGGAAGATATTCCAGTGATAGAAGACCTTACTGTCACAGTTTCTAATTAGCAACAGTCTAACTGTCACTGTTTCTAATGAACAGAGGAAAATATAGCACCAAACAGTACAAATAGCAGATGGTTATGGAAAGGCACAAAGAAAACAAGAGCAGCATGAGACCTGATTTTTCTACAATTCTAACTGTGTTAAAAGTTATTGGACAGTGCTGCTTTTTCTCTTGGCAAAACTGAAGTGACAAATGATAGAGTGAGAAACAGAAGAGGAAGAGTTAGCAAACTAATTTCACCAATGAACTTTGTGTGGAATATGTTAACATTTTGGAGATGAGATGAATGATTTTATTAAAGATCTAGGAAGGCTTAAGAGCATATTTTAGAGCATAATGTTAATATCTCTTGCTATCTTGAGTCTTCCATTTATATTGGTGCTGGGCTTTGCTGTTCTGTGCTTAAAAATAACAATCACATTTTAAATGTGGTAAATTGATTGGTCTCTCTCCTTACTCTCTCATTTAATGTATTCTACATCTAGTATTCACATATTAGGAATGGGGATGGTGATCTGATATCAAAAATTACTTTACAGCTCCTGTGACTTTTATGATTTTCACATATGCAGGATCCAAGACTCATATTTTCCAGCCTACATTAACAAAATGGAAATCCAAACTTTTGAGAGCACAGTAGAAGCAAGACACCAGGTTTCTGACATCTTCTCCCAGGTCTGTGATTTGCATGACAGATGGCAGCAGAAAATAGTGTGAAGAATTGTATCAAATGGTAAGTGATGGAGCTGGGGGTTTGCAAAGCCTGTTTTCTATAGCAAGGTTGATAACCTAGCCTTGAATTCTGGCTGATCAGCTGGGTTTTATAGGTCAGTTTAACAGCTGGTTTTCAGTAGCTGATATTAAGGCTGTTGGTGGTCTTGGTTTTGGTCCTGTTCTGTGCCATACAAAGCATTGTCCTAGCACTCAAAATGCTGGGGAAAAAAGAATCCAAGGGTTAGATGGGCAGAGGGTTTGCCTTCACTTTTTCCCCCCAATAATTATTAATATGTATTTAATATATGAATGTATATATGAAAGAGAGAAAAACAGGAGGTAAATCATCAAGTAACACGGTTTCCTCAGATGTGGAAATGCAGAGCATAATGCAGAGTATTTCTGCAGTGTCCTTGCTTTCCTAAGTCCTAAAATGCTTTTACATATCTTGAGTTGTTCCCAACACCACCATCTGTGAGAACAGACCAGATTTTATTCTTCTTAGTGTATCTAGTAATGGCTCATCTTTGCCTTTAAAACTGTCAGAATATTCTGATAGGTAAGGAATCTGGTTCCAGAATTTCATGAGTTCACAGGAGAAAATTACTCAGCTCTTGTAGAGATAGTCCACTTCATTAGTTTCAGCTAAATATTCTTTGCTCTAGTAGGTGGAGAAATATATTAATTTTAAAATTAATTCCAAGGAGGCTGTATTCTGTTTCATATTTTCACATCCTCAGTCTTTTCTAAGACAAAGAAAAATACCACCTGCTTTTTTTGTGTGTTTATTTTATGCACAACTTCATAAGCATGAATCTGAGCAAACTCCTGTGAATTTGCTTTCTTTCTGCAATTAATGACTGTATTCAGGACAGTTCAATTGCAATTAAAAGCAAGAAGGGTTGTTTTAAAGTGCCGGTTGTCAGGCACAATAGAACCTATCATCAAGAAGACATGGCTGAGTCTGAAAGCAGTCCACCTGGCTGGGTTTCACTTCCCATATGGGATTATTACTTTGCACATGGTTGCCATCCCAGTCAGTCTGAAATGCATATGTAAATGTCAGTGGAAAGATACAATGGTTACTGCTGCTATTAAGACCAAATTGCAGATTTATAAAGAGGCAATTAATTGTATATTAGGGTTGAAGAAAGTAATATGCATGTCTCAGTACATGCAGTGACATTAATAAGAATGTCTTTAAGGCAAGTCACACAATACAAGACTCTCGTGTGCCTACATCCATATTTCCTTTATTTGCATCATCTTTTCCAAATGGGTAAAAAATAATTAGGCTCAGCAGAAGATTCTGAAAGCAGAATGTTATCACGACGGAGATTGGAGTCAATACAGCTGACCAATATGATCGAGTATTGTTCCTTTATTGTTCCAGTATTGCAGGCCTATAGTGCGAGCATAGTGAGTACAGCACAGCAGCGTAAAGCAAAGAAGAAGATGGGAAAGGAAAGGAAAGTGCATATCAAGGGAACTTCTACAACTTATATCAACTCGGAGAGCCTCGTTGGCATGGCTTCATTGGTTCCCATGAGTGACCATGCATCGCACTATTATAGATTATTGGTCCAGCTACTAACGACACGCGAGGTTGTTGATGCAGGTGTGTGTCCTGCTGTTCCCAGATAACTTTCTATGTTTATAGCTACCAGTGTCCTGCTTTAGTTACATGCTGCAGGCACAGCACTGTTTTGCCACACTGCTAGCTGGCTCTGCACCTATGCTGAGCATGGCGTACCACCATGTCAGGCTCTAGGCCTGCACTGCCAGATTGCTCACACTGCTCGTCGCTGGCATTGCCGCAGAATGTGGACATGAGGTTTGTAATTTTCAAGAATAACCTGGGAAGTAACATCAGGTAAGAAATAGGACAAATTGATGATCCCATTCAAAAGCAGTATGTACCTGCAACACTCCAGGCTTGCAGCAGAGTGGCTGCAAAGTTGCCTATCAGAAAGAGTTCTGGCGTGCTGGTTGATGCTTGGCTGAACATGAGCCATCAGTGCGCTCAAGTGGCCAAGAAGGCCAATAGCATCCTGACCTGTATCAAGAATGGCATGGCTAGCAGGAGTAAGAAAGCTATCATGCTCCTGTACTCAGAACTGGTGAAGCCACACCTCAAGTACTATGCCCGGTTTTGAGCACTGCAGTATAAGACATTGAGATGCTGGAGTGGGTACAGAGAAGAGCTGGCAAGGGTCTTGGACAGCAGTTCTGGTTAAGAGATGCTGGGAGAACTGGGATTGTTTACCCTGAAAAAGGGGAGGCTTAGAGGAGACTTCATTGCTCTTTAAAGATATCTGAAAAGGGGGTTGTAGTGCGGCTGGTGCTGGCCTCTTCTCCCATGTCACTAGCAATGGGACAAAAGGAAATTACTTCAATCTGTGCCAGGGAAGGTTTAGGTTGGATATTAGAATGATTCTTTTTTTCCTGTAAGAGTGGTCAGGCATTGGAACAGGCTGCCTAGGGAGGTGGTTTGAGAAATTACTGGATGTGGCACTTCAGAACACGGTCTAGTGGTCATGGAGGTGTTGGGTAGAAAGTTGAACTTGATGATCTCAAAGTTTTTCACACCCTGAGTGATTCTATGATCATTAATATAATTTTTAAATGGATGTGAGGATCTGATAACATGTGAAGAATGTGGGTTTATTATTCCTGTATCTGTAGGCAGTGCTGCTTATTAAAATCATGACAGCACTCTACAGGCCACCCCTTACACAGACATACTTGTGATTTTATACTTCCTACTCAGAATGATTTTGCTATTTCTATGTGAATATCAAACATGTGGCATCTAGAGGGCAATGGTAGAAAGTCACTGTCTAAATCATCCCTTTCTTACCTTAGTAAGAAACTTGAAGAGCTGTGCAAAAATTATGTAACAATATTAGGAGATAAGTGCAACAGGCAACAGGAGAAGAGAGAACAGCCGTGAGTTCTGCCAAGAGAGGTTCAGGTTGGATACTAGTAAAAATTCCTTTCCAGATAGGGTTCTCACACATTGGAACAGGCTGCCCAGGCAAGTGGTGGAATCACCATCCCTGGAGATATTTAAAAGCCTCATGAATGTGGTGCTGAGGGATGTGGTTTAGTGGCAGTGGCTTAGCAGCAGTGGTGGGAGTGTGAGCTCTAGGTGAGCAATTTGGCTTAATGATCTCAAAGGCCTCTTCCAAACGCAACAGCTCTATGATTCTGTGCTAAGTTAGTCTTTTTGCAGATAGCTTGAAGAGAGCTGTATTTGAAGTGAGGAGTGTGCATCATATTATAAAGTGATACAAATATTTTCTAGCCAAGCAGATAATTATGAATACATTAACTCCATAGAGATTTGGTCTTTCTACAGTTCTCCATATGTCATGAAGTGATGACAAGTGACTTTTTCTCTGTAATGTAGGAAATTGCCCAAACTAATAAAGTTAATGCTTCACATCAGGTGTACCTAATCCCTTGATCCCTTTTCTAGACCTTCCTAATGTAGAGAAGTTTGATCATCTGGACCCCTCCACAGCTATCTGTCTTTCCCTCCCAGTGCTGCAGCACTGGTCTCAAAAAAGAGTGGTAACTTTTTGAATGCGCAATGTGTTGAGTAGGTGTTTTTCTGAAGTACCAACACATTAAACAGTCAGCACAGCCCCATTTAAAATAATTAGGATTAATTTTCTCTAACTCTCATGAAAACAAAAAGGAAATTATTTACAGGAACCTGCGCAGTGCCAGCTTAAGTATGACAGACTGAAGTCATTACAGTTAATGCAATTTAAACAATTAGCCAGGCTTTCCCAGTGTGACAAGTGACTTTCAGCTCACTCTCTTTGGAAGTCCAGGTCCAAACATATCCTTCTTCTTGGAAGAAAAGCTGAGCACTTTTCAAAATGGATGATGCACGTGGTAAGAGCATTTATCACTGTGAAAAACCTTGATCTGAGAAATGCACAGATAGCTCTTGAGAGACACACAGGACAAATCCTACCCCAAAACAGGACAGGTTTTTAAAATGAATGCGGCTATGTCCAAACACATCTGAGCTATTTCTAACAAATTGGACCATCATTAGGCTGCATCAAGAGGAGTGTGGCCAGCAGGTCGAGAGAGGAGATTCTGCTCCTTTGCTCTGGTGAGACCCCACCTTGAAGTTCATATATTGGTTTACTAATGTAATACCTTTAGAATAAAATCAAAAGAAAAAAAAGCTTAGAGGATTTCTAACAACAAATAATAGCAATTAGGAAGGAGTAGGAGACTTGAATACATGCATCAATCTCTTTAAACCTGGGAAGGCCCTTCTTTCCTTGTCCTTTATAACAGGAATAAACACCTTCTGAAAGGCTGAGAAATAGGACTGAATACCAACTCAGTCACCAAAGGAGCTGATGAAATAAAGCAATTCTCTCAAGCAATGAGAAATCCATGATCATTCCTGAAGTCCTGATAAAAATCTTCTTGACCTCTTGTCCCTAACTTTGAAAGCTGCTCAAATTTTAATGTTAAAGGACTACAAGTAATAGTTGGTGCTCACAAGTCCAAACTTGCTGTTAATTTCTGTGCAGCGTGCAGCAGGAAACATGAATCAGAAATGATGGCAGAAACAGACTAGTTAAAAGTGCAACCAGCTAATTCATTAATAAGCTGGCAGCTTAGAGTTGGAGATGTCAGATCCCAAGAAGAGGAAGGAAATACACACAACCTTTTCCCCATTGCCTGTAACAGAGCAGTATCCAAGCTTGAAAGACTTCAAATCATTCTTAAATGGCAGTGCTCCTCTTCTCATGCTCTGCACACAGCATTGCTCTGTGTTGCCAAATGTATTAGATGCCATGATGCCAATCATTTTTTGTGGCTCTCCATCTTTTTCATCTCAACAACAGAAGATCATCTCCCTGTTGCCTGATTTTATTTACTTTCATAGTCTTTTTAGCATTATGGTTGTGGGACTGGTGACACTGTCTGCTTTCTTGGAGAGCAGTCAGTGTCAGCAGCTCAGTTTCCTTGCAGACTTCATCTCCCTCTCTCCTCTCACCAGCAACAGAAACAAATCTCCTGTCTGTCATCAGCTTCTAGTTTGTCTTCTAACAGTGGTTCTTTTTTTGCTGTTCTTGTCTCCTTTCCCTGCTGCTTTATCATTTCTCACTCATTTCTGTTCTGCCCTGACTTAATACTGTTATGTCAGGAGAGGTGAGATGGCCCTGTTACTCCTGGCTCTACAAGTGTTTCTCCTTGTTCAGGTGAGATTTGATCTTTCCCAGAAAGGTTGACATGTGTTGTTAGCCTCCTTACTCAGTAGTCACTGGAGAGAGGCAATGGTGACTGCAGAACATATTCTTCCACCTTAATCTTTCTTATTAGGATCAGTTCTTGGAGAAAGGATCCATTCTTACTGTGAATGAGGCTTTTATTGATGCAGGATGAAATTTTGGGGGTTAAAGGTGTGAAGCAGGTATCTGCTGTGAATGATTTGTTTATACTCTAGGCTTAATATATGTTTGTATATAAAGCAAGCCATTAAGCCATGTCCCAAAGGCCCACATCCAGGCATTTATTGAACACCTCCAGAGATGGTGACTCCACCACCTCCCTGGGAAGCCTGTTTCCATGCCTGACCACTCTTGCAGGAAAGAAATTTTCTCACCAACTATTAGAAAAACCTGGGGGGTGGGAGGGTGGTGGACTTCTCTGTCCTCAGTACAAGAGCCTGCCCAGAACCAGAAGCCATGTGCCTGAAGCTGAGTGTATTCTTCAGTCTTACATTCTTTCTTCCCCTCTCTTGTACAGTCACTCAAGCTCATCTGTGCTGTGTGCCAGTGTGTGTGGCTCTCAGCTTGCACTTTAGCCACATTTAAAAGGGGAAAGCAAATTTACTCACTGACTTAAAGCAAGCTTCGGAGCCTGTGGTTTGAACACACTGGTCATTTGCCATCTAACATCCTCAGATACCTGTGCCCTTGAAGCACCTCCTTCAGGATTTTGCAGTGTGTCAGAGGTACAAGCCTAAAAGAAGCCTCTTTAACCCCGGGTGTTAGATGTCCTGTGTCCAGACAAAGCAGCTTCACTCAGTTATGCATTCTCAGCTCTCTGGGCTTTAGGTAACACAGAAAACTATTCTCGGTTTCATTTAAGGTGTCCTTTTTCAATGCTGCACAATAACCTGTACAACAGGAATCAATGTCCAGGTCTGCTCTCTAGTAATTTTCTTTTTTTTTTTTTGGAGAGTGGCATAAATATTCATAGCAGTAGCCATGGATATTCTCTTTTATCTGACATGGTACAAAAGAAGAAAGCTTCTCCGGATCCAATTGACTATTGATCTTGATGTGTCGATTTATTCAACTGCTGCCATCATAATTTCAAACCTACAATTAAGAGGAAAATAATAAATCTCATTATTCAAACAGCTTATCATTCAAGAGGAGTAAACAAAAGATAAACCATGATGGATGAACTTATTCTTCTCTCTTAGGGAACTAACTAGGAGCCAGAGAAGATTCTGCAGGGGATAATCAGAGTTAAAGTAGTGTTAGCCCTTGAACATGTTAAAGTGAAAAATCATCTCTGTACTGTGAAAGGAGTTACAGCCCTATTAGGAGCAGGAGCCTAAAATGTACAGACCTGGAAAAGGAAAATGATTTGGAAATGAGCAAAGGCTTGAGCAAGCCTAACTTTGGCTATTATCTCTCTCCATCCATCATGTACAGTGATTATGTTGTGCTTAATAACAAGGACAAACAGCATTTTAGCACAGCTGTTCTTTCTCTTTCATTTTGCTGTAAAGAAAACCATTAAACAGGCTTTTCCTTGCCACCAGCTCTTTCCATTGTAAGAAGAAATTATTGCCCCCCATACATGCTCTTCTCTTTTCATTCCAAAGCATAATGATCTCCTCTGGATGCTGAATGGATAAAAGATGGAACAATGGCTTTAATGTAACTCCGATTGACCTTTATGTTCACCACACTGTCTGGCTTTAATTCTTCTTAGAATTGCATTAACATTTCTTGAATGCAGGGACAATTATATTTGTTGGAAAAGCTGTGTACAAAGAATATGCTTTGCTGCAGACTCTGGGCTCCAATAGAAATATAATGGTTTTATGCCAGACATGAGGATTGCAAATCTCTGATTATGGGATTACATTTGCTGCAATCAGGAGGGGTTTGTGACAGAATATTTTTAGTTTTCCTGCATGTTTTGTCTCCCTGCTCTTCATCTGTGAGCATGTTTTTTTCCCTCTAAATTTCCTTCTTTCCTGGGTTTACTGCCCAAAGAAATTATGAATGGGTGAGACATCCATTCATGTCTGTATTCAGGCCGTGTCTCTTCTCATTCTTTGTATGGAGAGATTAATTTTCTGCTACTGGGCAAGGGGAAATAATTCTTCAGTTTATGACTTTTAAGCATGTGCTATGCGAGAACATAACCATAGAAAACAGTTGTTGTGCAAACTGAGAACATCTGGCTGAACCTTTTGCCTTGGCCTCCCTCAAAAGGGGGTTTTGTTCATAAAGTTCAGCCTGTATTATTGAGAGACACAACAACAACAAAAAATGGGTAGGATTTAATTTTTTAATCAGGCTGCAAGAGTTGGGGCTGTTCAGCCTCAAGAAGAGAAGGCTTCAGGCAAATCTTAGAACAGCCTTCCAGTACCTGCAGGGGGGCTACAAGATGGAGAAGGACTTTTTACAAGGGCTTCTGGTGATAGGATGGGGTGGGAGGGGGAATGGTTTTGAGCTTGAGTAGGGTAGATTTAGACTGGGGATTAGGAAGAAATTATTTTCAGTGAGGTTGGAACAACACTGGAACAGGTTGCCCAGGGAGGTTGTGGGTGCCCCTCCGTGGAAATGCTCAAGGACATGGGCTTGAGCAACCTGACCTAGTGGAAGGTGTCCCTGCCCATGGCAGGGGAGCTGGAACTAGAAGATCTTTAAGGTCCCTTCCAACCCAAACCATTCTGGGATTCTGTAATTCCAACAACACAAACCGTTGTCATCTTAGTAGTCTTATATTCTTCTTCTAAAATGAAACGGGGATGAAAGACCCAAAATAGAGTATTCTGGAGAAAGGGTCTGATAGTACAGAATGGAAAGAAGTGAAGATGTCTGGATTCATTTTGTGTCATGTCCTAAAGTCGCCTAATGAATTACATCAGTTTGGGAAGTCTTCTGAGGGAGATGATTTGTAGCTAAGCCTACAGTTCCCTGATGCTGTCTTATCAAAAGCACGAAGTTGCCCAAAGAGTGCCTGTGATGATCGTTGTGAGATTTTTGTTGCTTTTGTTTGTTTGGAAAGTTGCTTGCTTTTCCTGCTAGGAGAGTTAAAGTGAAGCTCATGCTGAAAAAGACAGTCAGAAATCTGACAGATATTGGCAACAGACAAACAATGAATCATGATAAGAGCAGATAATACAAGAAAGAAAAAAAACCCCAAACCACAACAAACCCATATCCATCCCTTCTGATTCCTAGAGGTCCTTAATCATGCATAAACAAGGCAGAACTATCCCAGGAAGCAGCCCAACCAGAAAGGTCTTGAAGGTGAGAGTGAGCTTTTTCTTCCTTAAATTGTCTCAGGGAATTATACAATTTCAGAGGGCACCTGCAGCTTTCTCTGCAGCACTCAAAATCTGCTCACATGACGTCTTTGACTTCAAATGATACAGCTGGCAGTAATTATGGGACTTGCAGCTCAGATTTGGTTTATGCTGTAACTACTGGTGGTCTCTCTTCCCAGGCAGGGAATTTGTTCAGTGGTCATAATAACTTCCAAAATTTTGTTTCTATTTTGTGAACTCTGAATTCTAATTGCAGCCTGAAGCCCAGATGGAGTCTCAGTAGTCTTTGTAGGCAGAAAATAGGACTTTTATTTTGATTCCAGTCTTGGCTTACCTGTCCAGGTAATTGGATGTTGTAAATTATATATATACAATGAATACTGCATAGATGTTATTTTATCTTGGCACATCCATTGTTACTTTCAACAGAAGAGAAGAGACTGCTTCTGTAGGAAGGGACCTACAATGGTCATCTAGTCCAAGTGTCTGACCACAAGCTGAAGCATGTTTTAAGGGCATTGTCCAAACACCTCTTAAACAATAATGGGCTTGGGCCAAGAAGTACCTGTTGATAATCCACCTAATGATCAGCCCTGCTTCCCTGAGGCAGTGCATCCAGGTAACATCTAAAAAGCCTTTTATTATTTTATTTCTTTACCGGTTTTGTTTCTTTGATGTTTGGGTTTTATCCCAAATGTCTATTATCAAACTGGAGGAGGGCAGCTTTAGGCTGGATGTTAGCAAGAAATTATTTTCAGTGAGGATGGTGAGACACTGGACAGGTTGCCCAGGGAGGTTGTGGATTAACCCTCCTTGTTAAGACTTGTTGATAAGACTGCCTGGGGTGTTACAGTATCACAGTATCACTAAGGTTGGAAGAGACCTCAAAGATCATTGAGTCCAACCTGTCACCACAGAACTCATGACTAGACCATGGCACCAAGTGCCACGTCCAATCCTCTCTTGAACACCTCCAGGGATGGTGACTCCACCACCTCCCTGGGCAGCCCATTCCAATGACGAATTACTCTCTCTGTGAAGAAATTTCTCCTCACCTCGAGCCTAAACTTCCCCTGGCACAGCTTGAGACTGTGTCCCCTTGTTCTGGTGCTGGTTGCCTGGGAGAAGAGACCAACCCCTTCCTGGCTACAACCACCTTTCAGGTAGTTGTAGAGAGCAATGAGGTCACCCCTGAGCCTCCTCTTCTCCAGGCTAAATAATCCCAGCTCCCTCAGCCTCTCCTCATAAGGGCTTGTGCTCAAGGCCTCTCCCCAGCCTTGTTGCCCTTCTCTGGACACGTTCAAGTGTCTCGATGTCCTTCCTACACTGAGGGGCCCAGAACTGGACACAGGACTCAAGGTGTGGCCTAACCAGTGCTGAGTACAGGGGCACAATGACTTCCCTGCTCCTGCTGGCCACACTATTCCTAATGCAGGCCAGGATGCCATTGGCCTTCTTGGCCACCTGGGCACACTGCTGGCTCACTGTTGAGCACCGTGGGCTAGTGGGAGGTGTCCCTACCTATGGCAAGGAGTTGCAACTGGATGATCTTTAAGGTCCCTTCCAACTCAAACCAATCTATGTTTCTGTGATCATGTCTCATTCTGTTTGCTTTAAGGACTCCTGCTGAGTCAATACCTAAGTATCTTGAGATCAAACCACTCTGCCTGATTTTTTTAATATCTTTTTCTCCTAGTCTATTATTCTGATGAGTTATGGCTTCAAATGAAGGCTCTTTTATGACAAGGTAATCTTTGCTATTCTTGAGCTCCTCTCAGAGTGCCTGTTGCTGGACTTATTAGCATAGACCACTGCTAGAACCATAATTGATTAATTTTTAATGCTTTCCTAAACAGAACTTTTGCCTGCTACTTCTAGACCTATTTTTCTGAAGCAGACACTGCCACACGTATTCTGAGTGCCATTTTTCAAGTATGAATGAAGTTCACAGAAAGTAGTTTTCAAATTCAGAGTACAGTGGATAGAAAATACTGGGCATCAGACTGGAAAGATTCAAAACTGTAATAGTGACCTCTAGTGACTAGAGAACTAAGCAGGTCTTCCAGAACAGGCTTACATTTGATGTAAACCTAGCCTCTTATAGGAGTTTAGAATGACAATGAATTATTTAGATGTGCCTTTCTGCCTTGTTCAGCTGAAATTCATGATTTGTAGCTAAAACTGGTCTCTGCTTAAAGTTCCTTTTATTTTTAATAATCCTTGAATGTATTTTAATACCTTTCTTCTAGGCTGGAAGTAATTAAAGCTTATTTGAGGCACGCCTGAACTCTGCTGTGTGTTCTCGGGCACGTGGGATGGAAAATGAGAATATTCCAAATGGCTTCACACCTCGTCTCAAACTCCTCATAAGGATTTCATTTGACAGGATGTTGTCCCCCATGACCTTACTCTTCAGGTAGCATTCACTGGAAACTTCTCATCTAACTTTTTTTACTAATCTGGAGAAAAGGAACACAAAATATTGGCATTTTAATGCCATCTTCTATAAGAGTTAAAAAACACAGAGCTGGACATAGATTGATTTTGAATGATGCTGCCTTGAGCACTGTAGACCCTCAGAGCATTACAGGATCACAGCATGTCAGGGGTTGGAAGGGACCCAAAGAGATCATCAAGTCCAACCCCCCTGCCAGAGCAGGACCATACAATCTAGCTCAGGTCACAGAGGAATGCATCCAGACAGGCCTTGAAAGTCTCCAGAGAAGGAGACTCCACAACTTCTCTGGGCAGCCTTTTCCAGTGCTCTGTGATCCTTAGAGTAGAGAAGTTCCCCCTTGTGCTGAGGTGGAACCTCCAGTGCTGCAGCTTACATCCATTGTTCCTTGTCCAATCCCAGGGAGCAAGTGAGCAGAGTCTGTCCCCTCCCTCCTGACCCCCAGCCCTCAGATATTTATAACCATTTATTAAATCCCCTCTAAGTCTTCCTTTTCCAGATTAAAAAGCCCCAGGTCCCTCAGCCTCTCCCTACCAGGTAGTGCTCCAGTCCCCTAATCATCCTCATAGCCCTCTGCTAGACCCTCTCCATTGAGGGCTTAGTATTAATATAATCATTGACATCTTTTGTATTTAGCACTGGATATCAAGTGTAAACTTAATTTCAATCCCCATAGACATGTGCATAGTGTATAGGGGTTTATTAACTGATCACCTTCTAATAGTCCTGGTGTTCTCCCTTGTACTTAGTGTAACTGCTGCCCTTCCTTAATCGGTAGCCTGATGTTCATTTTTACTGATAATACACTGAAGGCCTCTTTATTATGGTTAAATATGCAGACACACTTTAAAAAATATTTTAACTAATAAGTAAATAATAACAATAAAATAATAAAATTTAATAATAATAATAATAATAATAATAATAATAATAATAATAATAATAATAATAATAATAATATAAACCATAGAGTTAGAACCCCTGAGATTCTGTGTTCCTTTAACCTCTAACAAAACATGGCTTCCACCACAAATCCATGATTTATTGGTCCTTTCATGTTAGGTTTGACAAATCCAATATTTCCCTAGTTTGCTGAGTAGGAGAATCGTCCTCGATGAGTTTTTCAGGTCCTTCTTGTGCCTCAATGTTGAACACTCCAGAAAGATATTGATTGTTGATGATTTCACTGCCTGGTAAGACAGAATTTTTTCTTTATTTGCTATTAGATTCTGTACATTTATGTCAGTGCTGAACTGAGGCCAGCTTATTTGATCAGTCATGCATCAGAAGGCATGGTGGCTTGATTTCATATTTTGCTTAGGGATCATTTTGCAGGGGGAGTTATTTTGACTGCATGGTAGGCTGATTTACGTTATTGGTCTTTGAGGTTGCATAGCAGAATTTACTAGCATAAGCAAAGACTTTTTCCCCCCCTTTTTCTTTTTGGAGAATTATAGTAAACTCAAGACCATATTTTCCAAAGAGGTAAGTCTTTAACAGAATCACAGAATATTAGGGGTTGGAAGGGACATCCAGAGATCATCAAGATCATAAGAGAAACTTCTAGTACAAAGCATCTGCCTCTCTGTTGTGTTTTGGGTTCTTTTTTTCCAATAGCACTCTTCCAAAGCACTTGTTTGACCACAAGAGCACACTGCTGGCTCATGCTTAACTTGTTGTCTGCCAGCACTCCCAGGTCTTTTGCAGAGCTGCTTTCCAGTGGGCCAAATCCTAACCTGTACTGGTGCAAAATTCTACACTAGCCCTTGTTGAACTTCATGAGGTTCACCCCTGCCCAATCCTGCAGCCTATCCAGGACTTGCTGAATGGCAACACAGCCTTCTAGTATATCATGAGCAAGCTTGCTAAGGGTACCTCCATCCCTTCATCCAGCTCATTGATGATGATATTGACTCAGTACTGACCCCTGGGGAATGCTGCTGGCTACAGGCTTCCAGCTGGACTCTGCACTGATGATCACAACCCTCTATCCTCTGTCATTCTTCCAGCTGTCAGTCCACCTCATGGTTCCTTCATCTTGCTCACACTTCCTAAGCTTGTGTATGAAGATGTTATGAAAGACAGTGTCAAAGACCTTGCTGAAATTGAGGTAGCCAACATCCAGTGCTGTCCCCATCTACATAGATAGCTACACCATCACAGAAGGCTATCAGATTGGTCAGGCATGATTCCCCCTTTGCAAATCCCTACTGATTATTCCTAATAATCTTCTTTTCCTCTCCATGCTTAGAGATGACCTCCAAAATGATCTGTGCCTTCACCTTTCAAACAATGGAGGTGAGGCTGACTGGCCTGTAATTTCCTGGGTCCTTTTTGAAGACTGGAGTGACATGAATAGAGTAGAATAGAATAGAGTAGAATAGAGTAGAATAGAATAGAATAGAGTAGAGTAGAGTAGAGTAGAGTAGAGTAGAATAGAATAGAGTAGAATAGAATAGAATTAACTAGGTTAGAAAAGACCATCATGGGCTTTCCTCTGGTCCTCAAGCACCTCTCCAGTTCTTCATGATCTTTCAAAAACAATGCAGTGGCATCAGCCTGGTCCCTCAGCACTCGTGGGTGCATCTCATCCACGCCCATGGACTTATGAGTGTTCATCTTACCTAGATGATCTTTAATCCAATCCTTCTTGACCACAGGAGTCTTCCTTCCTCCAGACTTCCCTGCCTTCAGGGACCAGAATTTCAAGGGCCTGTCTTAGCAAAAGAAGGCATCCAGTAACTCCACTTTCTCTGTATCCTCCATCAGCAGGGCACCCACCTCATTCAGCAACACCCCTACATTTTACCTACTCTTCCTTTTCCTGCTGAAGTGCTTGAAGGAACCCTTCTTGCTGTCCTTTTTTTTTTTTTCTTGCTGTCATGCTTTGCCAGATTTCTTTCCCAGAGGGCTTTTTAGCCTTCCTCGTTGCCTCATTACTTGTGGGTAATAGATGTAGACACTGCACTGTAGTGGTAGAACCTGTTGGAAGATCACAACCTCAAAAGGCTGGAGTTGAAAAGTACACCATGGTGCTCTCTACTACGATTTTTGTTCAGTTCTTTCTCTAAGGTGACATACACCTCCTCGTACAAATACTTAGATTGGACCCCGTTGGCTGAATCTGGACTAATAAGATGCGCTGTGATCATTTCAAACTGTTCTTTGCCTATCTCCATTACTTCTTTATTTTTCTGCTGCATGTAAAAGGAAAGCCAGATCTGAAGGTTAGATTCGCTTACCCAAATGTCAAGCTCTGTATGAACATCTCGCCTGACATTTTTCTCTGTGCTTGGTAAAGAATGATCCAAAAGTTTGACAGTAGTGCGGTACCAACTCTATCCTACTAGCCATGTTCAGACATGAAAGCTCCATTTGGTCATTGTCTCAGAAAGCTGATGAAGACCTGAATTTGGCAAATGTTAACATAATAGCTTGACATTTTACCTTTCTTTTAAAACATTTTTTTCTCTTTTTTTTTTTTTTTCCCTGAGCTTGGATTGAAAATGGTTTTGTGTGTTTAAACTGAGGGGAATAGAATCATTGAATGGCTTAGGGTGGAAGAGCATCTGCTTCAACGTCCTCGCCATGGCAGGGATGCCTCTCAACTAGACTCAGCTGCTCAAGGCTTCTTCCAACCTGGCCTTGAACACCCCTCAGGGAGGAGGCAGCTACAACCTCCCTGGGCAACCTATTCCAGAGTCTCTCCACCCTGGTACTGAAGAACTTCTTCCTATGATCCAGTCTAGCACTGCTCTCCCTCAATTTCAAACCATTTCCCCTTGTCCTGTTGCTAGACACCCTTATAAAGAGTCTCTCTGCAGCTTTCCTGTAGGATCCTTTCAGGTACTGGAAGGCAGCTCTAAGGTCCCCCTGGAGTCTTCTCTAGGCTGAACACCCCCAGCTCTCAATACACTCTGAGAAATATTGAATAGAGTGACTACTGCCTCTTCAGCCTTTTCTTCCACACAAACATATTCTGGCACTATACAACCCCCTTCTATTACTAGCAGTAAATGCTTCCAAAATGTGAGTGGTGATTCCATTTCTTTGTTATCCAGAAGTCTGTGGTGTGTACTTGATGCCAGATTTCAGGAATTACATGAGTCAGTAGCAACAGGCTGCCCAGGGATGTAGTGGAGTCGTCATCCCTGGAGGTGCTCAAGAAATGTGTGGACATGGCCCTTGGGGACATGGTTTAATGGTCATGGTGGTGTTGGGTTGATGGTTGGACTCTGCAATCTTAGGTCTTTTCCAACCCTAACACATACATGATTCTATGACTCTGTAATACATACCTAAGAGTTTTGTAGACATAAATCATTGAGCAGCACACTTCCTACAGTGGGAACAGCCTCTTTTGTGTATAAGCTTATGCTGCTTCAACACCTTTTGATTAACTGGATTAATTTTGCTAACTAGATCAGTATCAATAAGGTTGGAAGAGACCTCAAAGATCATCGAGTCCAACCTGATCTTCAGCATTACTTTTTGTAGCCACAGGCATGATCTTATCCAAACGTTTCTTTCTCTCTGTGTCTCATTCAGAACTTGCATGAGAACACTGTTAGAATCTGATGCCACATTCAGGTTAGAAATCATCCTCTAACAACAGTGTTTTAATAGACTGAATGAAAGAAGAACTAAAAGCTTTTCCAACAATTTGGCAGGAATATGCCATATCTGGACCGTTACTGACTTAAAGTTGAAAAGATATTTCCATGAGAGCCCTGGAGTTTGCTCCCTGCTGAGCTGAGATTCTGCAGACGTGTGGTGCTTGTTGAAGGCTCTCATTTCACAGGCATTAGGCTGCATATGCCACGGCAGACAGTATTCCCAGCCAGACCTGAGTGTGCTATTGCAGTGGAGATTGCTTTTCTTATACTGTTTTCAAAAGGATGCAGGTGAGTTCCATCATATGGGTGCTTTCTGGTTATTATTCATGTAAGAAATAATATTTTGTATGAAAGATGGCTATTCTGTAGCAGTAAACAGGTGGCTCCCTGCCTTCAGCCTGCTCTGGATTGTGTTGCATGCAAGTTCTTTCTTCAAATTAGAAAAATACTTTGCATTTATAAATTCACAGGGGGCATCAGATTGGAAGGGACCTTTGTAGATGATCTAGTCCAGTAAGCAGAGACATCCCTAGATCAGGCTGCTCCAGGCCCCATCAAGTTTGACCTTGAATGTCTCCAGGGGTGGGGACTCAACCACATCTCAGGGCAATCTCCTCCAGTTATTTCATGGAATCAATAAGGTTGGAAAAGACCTCAGAGATCATCAAGTCCAAATTATCACCCAACGCCTTGTGACTAACAAAACCATGGCTTCAAGTGCCACATCCAATCCCCTCTTGAACACCTCCAGGGACGGTGACTCCACCACCTCTCTGGGCAGCACATTCCAACAGCCAACAACTCTCTCTGTGAAGAATTTTCTCCTCACCTCAAGCCTAAACTTCCCCTGGTGCAGCTTAAGACTGTGTCCTCTTGTTCTGGTGCTGGTTGTCTGGGAGAAGAGACCAACTTGCACCTGGCTACAACCTCCCTTCAGGTAAGCAATGAGGTCTCCCCTGAGCCTCCTCTTCTCCAGGCTAAACAACCCCAGCTCCCTCAGTTTCTCCTCATAGGGCTTGTGCTTGAGGTCTCTCCTCAGCCTCACTGCCCTTCCCTGGACATGTTCAAGAGTCTCAGTTTCCTTCTTAAATTGAGGGGCCCAGAACTGGACACAGGACTCAAGGTGTGGTCTGACCAGTGCTGAGTACAGGGGCAGAATGACTTCCCTGCTCCTGCTGGCCACACTATTCCTGGATGCCATTGGCCTTCTTGGCCACCTGGGCACACTGCTGGCACACCCAAGCCCTTCTAAACAAACCTTCCCCAGCCTTACTGTAAGACTCCCACAGAGAACTGTTCTGATAACTTACTAATCTGAATAAAATTTATATCTCAGTGACATGGACTAAATGTTTTATAGAGAGATATTTTATTTGCTGACGTGTGACATTGCCTGCATGTTTGCTTTAATAAGTGGGCCTAGGATTTCTGTTCTAGGTTATATGATAGTCAAGTCAGATACTGTGATTTTCCAGAGGAGCTATGGATGTAAAGTCAAGTTCCAACTGATTTTGAATTGTCCCTGTGCTAAAACAAACAAGTTGCAAAAGCTTTTCTTTCATGGAAGGATATAGTCATCATCATTTTTCATTGTAATTGTGCTTGAAAAATTGCTGTTATGCTTTTTCCATCTAAGCTGTTTATAATTAGTATTCCATAATGTGAAGAAAACCAAAATACCTTTGCTAACAGCTGGCTAGCATGTACCTACATTTCTGCCATCTGCTTCTAGAGTCCTGGCTAATATAGTGGGCTGATCTTACTATAAAGTCAATATTCAATGGAATTATGAAGTAGTAGAGAGGATGAGTAGAAGAGGGAAGGAAAAAAAGAACTATTAAAGACCACATATAGCAAGAAGATGTAATTTTACAGTTAACTATTCACCTAAAATACTTTCCCAGTGTGGCTTTATACATTAGTTGGATCGTGTTCAGCATCTCAAAGAAGCCACCAAACTATTTTAATATGTTAATAGATTAAAATGTTAATCAATACTCTATCTTTAGCCCTTTGCCCTTTCCACTCTAGTCACTGAAAATGTGCCAGAACCTCTACCCTTACATCCCCACCTCTGCTTTTATCTGACTAGCATGTTTCTGTTGCCTGGATACAACTGGAACACGTGCAAGAGTGCTACTGAGCTGCTGTCAAGATGGCCATTTTATTGCAGTGATTTATAAATGGATTATCTGTGAAAATGGCTCAGCCTTTTATGCAAGCACCCTACAGAGACAGACATAACTCTAATTGGCTGGTCTCAACAACAGGTCTTGCTTTCCTCTTATTTTACAGCAGAGGACTGATGCTTTACTGTCAATGACAGGAACCCTATCAGAAAGAATTAGCCAGCTTCTAATACTGTCAACTTTCAAGTGTATTTATGCATTTTTCCTGTCCTTTGTCTTAGATTCCTTGGTGGTGTCTGGCCACCCACAAGACACAAATGTACTTTCTTGCAAATTCTCTCCAACAACTGGAGGCAAGCAGGGCCAAGAAGGATGGAAAGAAACTGTTGCAACTGAAAACCACAGAGCAGATTTTTTCCTTTTGCCTTGCAGAAGAAATATTGTATTGAGGTCAGCATTGAGGGGTCAGTGGTTATGTCACAGGCTCCTGCTTACTCCATAGCACATATTAACACAACTTTTCAATTATATATCCATTTTGGAGTGTTCAGCTCCTTTTGCAGTGTGAGAAAATTAGCCCAAAACTCTGTGTGATCCAAGTTATTTAAGGAATAATATTTGTCTTCCCTCTAACTGTTTTGTGAGAACTGCAACCAATTGTGGTCATTTTGATAGTAGAATGGCCAGGCTGCTTATGAAGAAGTATGCTTCTGAAGTTTTTCTAGCTGAAAGGCAATGACAATTTCATTGAGAGCAAAGTGTATGTCCAATCTCTCTCTTTCTAGCTGGTGTATTTAAAATAAAGATCAAAATTGTTATTTCATAGACTTGTAGAATTGTTTTGGGGTGGAAAAGACCTCTAGGATTGAGTCCAGCCAGCAATCCAACACCTCTATGGCCATTAAAGCATGCCTCCAAGTGCCATGTCCACACATTTTCTTGAACAACTCCAAGGACAGTGACTCCACCACCTCCCTGGGTGGCCTGTTCCAATGCCTGACGACTCTTGCAGGAAAGAAATTGTTCCTAATTTCCAATATAAACCTCCCCTGGCACAGTTTCAGGCTATTTCCAGGCCATTTTGAAGTGGGAATTTTTTAGGTTGATTGGGTTTTGTTTGTTTGGGGTTTTTTTGTTGGTTTGTTGTTCTTTGCATTTTGTTTGGTTTGTTTTTTTTTTATTTGTTTTGTTTTGTTTTGTTTGTTTGTTTTTCCCTTAGATATTTTAGTACCAGAATTTTCTAAACTCTACTCCCTCCCTGTAAGTTTTCAGTCTCTCAGAAGGGCTGTGTTGTCTTTGGTCTTTGTAGTACTGCCAAAGGAGCCCTGACTCCAAGAGGAATGCTGTGGCAAATCAGCAGCCACATCTGCTTCAGTCTGATTCTCCATCACTCGCACGCCAAGGTAATGTGCCAGATGTTCTGCTCAGACAGATGAGCCATGTCTGTCAGCAGTCAAAAAAAGAAAAACCACCCAAAAAAATTAAGGAAAAAAGCAAAACTACAGCAAAATCTCTGTCTTGGATGTCTGAAAATGCTTTACCAAATCATAACCCCACCTATTTCCCATGAGGTTGTCTTCTTTTGCCTTGGCAACTTACAAAAGCCATGCCTCTTGTTTGGACTTCTAGCTGAGGCAATGGTTGCAGTATTATGGATCACAGCTGCTATAAATGGGGTCACAAATCTGACAAAAATACACTGTTTGTTATAGTTGGGGGGATGACAAGAAAAAAAATGATTGTAACTGGAAGTCATTTAGAAACTGATGATCCAAGGCACTGGAGGTGAAGAGAATGTCAGCTTTAAAGACCTCACAGTTCACATTGCATTCCCACTAAGCCTCCCTCCTTTGAAACTGAAGCATAGGAAGTATCATACATGGGCTTTAATCCAAATTCTGGTAAGTATTTATTCAAATGTCTCTTTATGTCCATTTGTGGAATTCATTAGGTGTTGCTATAGTGAAGTCTATTACGTGTGAAATTGTGTCTCTGTGAGTTGGGAGGAAAAACCCATTGATTTTTACTGAGACTGGGGGTCCAACCTTGCCTAGTAAATGCTGTGAAAGTCAATAGATATTCTTTTGCACGTGTCCATTTGAAACGTATTCCTATGTATAAGTCAGAAATGATTGATCTATAGCTGTCTGGTATTCTGAATAATGAGTTAGTAAGCCACACTTGGTTAAAAAAATTTAAAGTGTGCATTCTAAAGATAGAAACACAGGATTTGACATGAGGAGTTCTTGTAAAGTATTATAATCAAGTACTTGATTATAGATTGCAATTGAATAAGCACTGACACCGTTTGCCATAATGACTTCCAGACAGTAGTGTTGTGCCACAATTCCATTGATTTTGCAGATATGTTTGGAGGAACAAGGAGGAACACTTGATTCCTTTATGTGCCATGATTATGGCCTAGGAAACTGTTTTTGACTAAAGTATTCATTAAGTTGTTTGAATGTTGTCATTCACACAGAACAACTCCAACACAGGAGAGTGTTCACCCCCCCAGATAAATGTAAAAGGCAGCATTGCTTCTCATGGGTGATAGACACATGAAATAAAGACACATTTCCAGCCTTCCTGCTTCATTTTCTTCTGAAATCTGCATTTTGCAGACCATAAAAGTGATGAAAGACAAAAACCATATGAGGACAGAAACAAAGTTAAAAGGAAGAATAATTAATTAATTAAATAAATAAGTGCCTCAGTTATAGCTTTGGTCTAAATCAGAATGAAACACACTAATTACAGGTAAATTAGGGAGGTCATTGGGCTCCTGTACTCAGCACTGGTTAGCAAACACCTTGAGTACTGTGTCCAGTTCTGGGCCCCTCAGTTTAAGAAGGACATTGAGACACTTGAACGTGTCCAGAGAAGGGCAGTGAGACTGGGGAGAGGCCTCATGTGTAAGCCCTATGAGGAGAGGCTGAGGGAGCTGGGATTGTTTAGCCTGGAGAAGAGGCTCAGGGGAGACCTTATTGCTCTCTACAACTACCTGAAAGGTGGTTGTAGCCAGGAAAGGGTTGGTCTCTTCTCCCAGGCAACCAGCACCAGAACAAGGGGACACAGTCTCAAGCTGTGCCAGGGGAAGTTTAGGATCAAGGTGAGGAGAAAGTTCTTCACAGAGAGAGATGTTAGCTTTTGGAATGAGCTGCCCAGGGAGGTGATGGAGTCACTGTTCGAAAAGGGATTGGACGTGGCACTTGAAGCCATGGTTTAGTAGTCATGAGGTCTTGGGTGGCAGGTTGGACTTGGAGGTCTTTTCCACCCTTGTTGATTCTATGAGTCTGTGAATCCTATGAATGGCTTAGGTTGGAAAGGACCTTGGACATCTTCTACTAGATGACATCTTTGACTAGACTCAGCTGCTCAAGGTCTTATTATCAATCATCATTGTTCACATTAAGACATGAAATGCTGAATTAAGAATAATTTCAGTAGAAGAAATCTGCCTTTAGTCAGGATCTTTGCTATCTACTTAAACTCTGTCCAAGGCAGAAGCCAATACTTGTGCTCCATTTCTGTTTTTTTGTTTTGTTGTTGTTGTTTACCATTTACCAGGAGAATTTAGCAAGGAACCACAAGGGTAACACGGAAGTGACCTTGTCTTGTCAAGTAATTTGTTTTAATGTGGGTAGAGATGAGCAGCATTCCTGAGCAACCAGCAATTTGACTTGTGTGTGCTGCTGTTACTGAGCACAGAAACCACAGGAAATTATGGGCTCTGTCGGTTGATTTTCAAAGTGTTTTTATTACCTGCACAGATTATAATTTATGGATTAAGCTAATTGCACAGAAAGACCTGAATCTCAAGTATCTAATCATTATACTTGAACAACACTAAATAATGTAGCTAAAACCTGAATGCCTTCCTCTGAAAACTGCATTATTAAGCTTGAAGTATGGTCTTTTCAGAATACTTGGATGATTTGGCCCCTCAGTTTAAGAAGGACATTGAGACTCTTGAATGTGTCCAGAGAAGGGAAACGAGGATGGGGAGAGGCCTCAAGCACAAGCCTTATGAGGAGAGGCTGAGGGAGCTGGGGTTGTTTAGCCTGGAGAAGACGAGGCTCAGGGGAGACCTCATTGCTGTCTACAACTGCCTGAAGGGAGGTTGTAGCAGGAGGGGGTTGGTCTCTTCTCCCAGGTGGCCAGCACCAGAACAAGAGGACACAGTCTCAAGCAGCACCAGGGGAAGTTTAGGCTTGAGGTGAGGAGAAATTTCTTCACAGAGAGAGTAATTTGTCATTGGAATGGGCTGCCCAGGGAGGTGGTGGAGTCACCGTCCCTGGAGGTGTTCAAGAGGGGATTGGATGTGGCACTTGAAGCCATGGTTTAGTAGTCATGAGGTGTTGCGTGACAGGTTGGACTTGATGATCTTTGAGGTCTTTTCCAACCTTATTGATTCTATGATTCTATGGTTCTGTGATTTGTTTTTCCTCCTGTACTGTGTGAGAAGAATATGAGCAGCTATGGGCCTCAAGTGTGTGTAGATAAATCCATCTGGGGGCAAGACTTTGAAGTAGGTGTTAGCGTAACATACTTTTAACTCTGCAATCAGAATGCTTGTCTGCTTTATGGACTTAAACCTTCCTGTGACTCATTTTGTTAGTAAACAGAATTTCCTTTCTCCTCTGCCCACAGTGGCTCACAATGATATCTTTTTCTTCCTTACTTATATTACAGGACTCCTGCCTGCTGCTATGCTCTCCGAGTGATTCAACTTCAAGCAGGCTGAGAAGCATTAACTCTCAGTTGGACTCTTGCTGTCACCTTGAAGAACTTCAGCTCAGGAAAGAGCAGGAGGTAGGTTCTCCTTTGGTGGTAGGTTTGGGTTTTGGTTGGTTTTGTCTTTTGCGATTGATTATCAAGAGTGTGCATTACGGTTGCTTTCCCACCTCATCTCAGCATTACAGTCTAGCAGCCTTTTTGCTACCATAGGACTGAGGGACAACATTTCTCCTATTTCTGTCTCTCCTTCTGAATGAGAATGCTTCAGTCATTGTGCCATGTTGTTTTTTAATGAAGAACTTCTGTGTATTAGGAGATTGTTAGAAGTGTTCCAGGGCATGCATAACATGTTCACAGGAAACACAGAAGTCTGGACCATCAGCTTTCTTACAAAAGATGTTGAGGCACTGGAACAGGCTGCCCTGGGAAGTGGTGGAATTGCCATCCCTGAAGGTGTTCATATGTGGAGCTTCAGTACATGGTCTAGTGGTCATGGAGGTGTTAGGCCAAAAGTTGGACTTGAAGATCTTGGAGGCCTTTTCCAAGCTATATGATCATATGAAGATGCACATTACATTACTCCCATGGTAACTCTGCTTGCAGTGTTATTGCTTATATAGAATAATGTACAAAGGGTTGCTTTAAACTCACTACGCACACTTCTGCCCACATTCCAGTGTGTGCACACATACCTTTTGACTGCTGCTGCAAACAGCAGAGGTATAATTGCCTTTGCTCAGTTTGGCTGCCCTCCAAAATGATGCAGTATGACACTTCTCAAAGTTGTCCTTAACTGAACTATAGAAAGCTGTCCTGGATCTGACTTTACAGGAGTCATAGGACCGTGGAATAGAATCATAGAATTGTTTTGGTTGGAAAAGACCTCTAAGATTCAGTCCAGCCTTCAACCTAAGACCATCATGGTCATTTAACCATATCCCAAGGTGCCACTTCCACATGTTTCTTGAACACCTCCAGGGACAGTGACTCCACCACCTCCCTGGGCAGCCTGTTGCAGTGCTGTATGCATAATTTTGCATTTATTGCTGGTTTTCTGTGTGAAGAATATCTTGCTGCATGTTTGTGGGAGGAATGCACAGAAGACCATATGATGAGCTTTATTTCCATATGTAGCAACTTTTATTTGTTTTTAAGGGGAAAACCATGTGTGACCAGAAATCTTCTCCACAATGTTTGACAATTCTCTTTTAAAACAATACATAGTGTAGCCACCAGAGCCATATGATCTCAGCCAGTCTCTGCAAAAGGACATGGGGGAATTACTGATTAGAGGAGCTTGTTTGTCTGTGTAGGGATCAAAGGGGCAAAGCATAGTTTATAACACTCACCGCTTTTTAATTATAAACTTCAATTAAGTGCTGCAGAATAATCTTCAGCATTCCATCTGGCAGCTGTGAGGAGAGAGGGAGAAGAACAGTTAACAACATTAATCAAGGCTTGAAGTAGACAGGTTCAAGTACTGCAGGCTTTGTTTAAATAAAAATGAGTTTGGGACAGGGTTAGCCTTTGAATAACATTCCCAAAACACCAAATGCAGCAACATTAAGCCTTTACTCTTGCATTAACCCTTTGACTGCTGGCAATTTCTAGACCACAGCCAGATGACCAGCATGCTGTCATTGACTGCCCATTGCTCCTAGGACACATGGCATTGATAGTGAAGCATGAGAAAGGCCTTTTTGGAATGGCTGTGCCAGACACTGGAGGCAGTTTAGGAAATGGGAATTTTGTCTTCATGTCACAATGGTTTCAACAGGTGAAGCACAATCATTTCTTTCGTTGAAATGTCATCTGTCTCATCTCTGACAGTGATGATGTCACTAACTGATAGCTTAAAATTAATTTCTAAGGATCAGTAGTAAAAAAATATTCACTGTTCTCTTCTACTCCATTGAGAAATCAGAACTGGCTAGCAGTTATTCAATAGCTTTTGACTTTAATTGGAAATAACAGATATTTAAATACCCTATTTAATACATAGAGAGATTTATAGGTATTTATACAGCCTACATAAATTATTCAGGTTAGGTTACAAATGGTATTTTTATGCTCCCTGCTGGCACATTGGTGAAGAATGGTAAAAGAAAGATACAGGACTATGGTAAGAAAGAAGCTTCACTGCCTGATTTTGGCTTCTAAAATAGAGCAATTGGATTCATTTAAGCTCTGTTAATGCACTAGTATGATCTAAGTACTGCTATATGTTACATGTTATTGAAGTTGTTAAATAGGATTAAAAATAGAGGAAAATCACATTGAAATCTGACCACCAGAACTTAGCCACACCTGATTCTCACTTTCTACAAATGGCAGTGAGGAGTACAGGAGTTCATTTAGACTTTCTGAAATCAATACAGCATATCTGTTGATCAGTAGAGCATTAACTCAAACACCTGGATTTTTATGCATTTCATGGACTAAAAATAAATAATATGAAGCCCCTGAGGAAATACACAGGCAATTAAGGGGATGA
The DNA here is from genome assembly GCF_014839835.1 of Dryobates pubescens. NCBI lineage: Eukaryota > Metazoa > Chordata > Aves > Piciformes > Picidae > Dryobates > Dryobates pubescens. The sequence continues at coordinate 8,459,507 of NC_071630.1, forward strand.
CATGATGCCAGAAAAATGAGAGTTCAGCTGGGGGTGAAATCTCTCTCTTTAATTCCCTTCTTTCTCCTGACTTTTGGCAGGTGGGATCTTTCATTATTTAGAAAATTGAAATAAGCAGAAACAACAGCTCCAGTACTAATATATTTCTTAGCTAAACTCGTATTGTATTTCCTGGCTACATCTAGGTTTATTTGGGTTTTTTTTTTTGAGCCATTCTAGTTTGATGAATTTTGAGTAATTCTTGAGACAGGGCATGAAGTCAAGCTTTCCTTTTACTTATAAAGCACAAATAATGCTTTATTCAAAAGGATTGGAATGAATTGATGTTTACCTGTAGGGTTTTCCTCATTGTTGCTGGTTTGTACTGATCCCAGCTAGGCTATGGCAGTAAATCACTGCTGTTTGATATCTGCTCTGCTACCTCTGCATAGCCATGTAATGCCACATCTGGGAGCATTGTGTCCAGTTCTGGGCCTCTCTGTTCAAGAAGAACCTCAGAGAACTGCTTGAAAGAGTCCAGAGCAGAGCTACAAAGATGGTGAAAGAAGTGGAACATTTTCTTGTGGAGGGAGCTGGGGCTCTTTAGCCTGGGGAAGAGGAGCCTGAGGGATGCCCTCGTTCATGTTGATAAAGAAGTGCAGGGTGGTGTCAGGAGGACAGAGCCAGGCTCTGCTCAGTGATGTTCAGTGACAGGACAAGAGGCAATGAGTGCAAGCTTAAGCAGAAGAGGTTCTACTGGAACAGAAGGAAATGTTTTTTTCACCATGAGGGTAACAGAGCCCTGGAGCAGAGTTACCCAGAGAGGTTGTGGAGTCTCCTTCCTTAGAGACTTTCAAGACCCATCTGGATGTGTTCCTGTGTGACCTGTTCTAGGTAATCCTGCTCTGGAAGGGTGTTTGGAGGTCCCTTCCAACCCCTACTATTCTATGATTCTGTGATTCTCTGATTCTGTGATTCTGATAGTGGGGCTGATTCAGCTACAGGTGTAGAGGTTCCTGATTTCGAGCTATAATTTCAGTTGTCATTGCTGATAGACCACTTCCAGCAACTCCACTCTTTCAAGTAAACCTGAGTGCATGTAAACCTTTTCACAGATAACACAGCCTGTCAAGGTTATCTATGGAAGCACACAAGAGACTGCAGTGGTGATGTGATCCTGTAATGGATAAAGTTGAAAGATGTTAGCCCCCCAGATGCCAGCAGTCACTTCACACTACCACTCAGCACACTTCCAAAGTCAGTAACTTGGGAACAAAAAGGAAAGCTGTTGCACCATATGTTTTTGGAACTGAGTCAGAAGACAAACATCAACTGGGAAAAATCAGAAGGAAAGTATCAACTAGGGGAAAAAATAAGAACAGGGAAAAGACCAATGGTTTGGGTTTGGGTTTAGTTTTCCTAACAGAAACAGCACAGTGCCAGAGAAATATGTAAGTGGTTGATAACTGAAAGTTTCACCCCAATTTGTTTGACTGTTTTTTTGCAGTAACAGCTTCTGTAAAGATTGACAATTCACTAATTGTCTTTGCTTCCATTTTCTTTCTTGCCTGGAAGCCCAAGCCAAAAATTTTTAGCGGCTTGCTGTTCGAGTAGGACATTTATCCATTCAACAGTAAGCTCACCTGCTTGAGATGAGATGCATCTGGGAAGAGGGTGATTTAACTGAAGGAAGTAAGCCACCCTGTTTTAGCAGCAGAATTCTTAGTGTGATGTTTACATGGGGCTTTGCATTCAATTCATTAATCTTCCACAATGTCTCTGCAAAAAAAAAGATAAATAATCCTTAATGGAAAGGTTTTTTCCTTAGGATCAGTTAGTCTAAAGGTATCGGGCTTCCATTAAAAGAAAGTCTCTGTTTTGAATTACTGTTATCTCCTAAGAAGGCTGATTTGATTTCCTTTTCTTTTCTTTTCCTTTTCTTTTCTTTTCCTTTTCTTTTTTTTTTTTTTTTCATTTCCCAAGTTAAGCTTCACCTTTGCTTGCTCTTTGCCGCAAACATACACAAGATATTAGCTTAGCTGCTTTTTCAAAAACAGAACTAAACTCTTCAGTTTGCTAGAATAATCACTCTACCAATGTCCTGGCTTGAGCTAGAATAGGACTAGAGACGGGCAACGAGGCTGAGAGGTGAGAGGTCTCAAGCACAAGCCCGATGAAGAGACCCTGAAGGAGCTGGGGTTGTTTAGCCTGGAGAAGAGAAGAGGAGGCCCAGGGGAGACATTATTGCTCTCTACAACTGCCTGAAAGGAGGGTGTAGACAGGTGGGGGTTGGTCTCTTCTCCCAGGCAACCAGCACCAGAACAAGAGGACACAGTCTCAAGCTGCACCAGGGGAAGTTTAGGCTCGAGGTGAGGAGAAAGTTCTTTGCAGAAAGAGTAATTGGCTATTGGAATGTGCTGCTGCTGTGGTGGAGTCCCCACCCCTGGAGGTGTTCAAGAGGGGATTGGACCGTGGCACTTGGTGGTTTAGTTAGTCATGAGGTGTTGGGTGATAGGTTGGACTTGATGATCTCTGAGGTCTTTTCCAACCTTATTGATTCTATGATTCTAATTCTGTTCAGTCATTTTGTTTTCAGCTCAGTATCTTCTAAGTAGCTGCACTTTCTGAAGCTAACGACATGTTTTTTGCAGCCAGTGTCTGCTCTAGAGGTTAAATTACATTCATGATTTAAAAATACATAAAGAAGCACTGGGGCATGACTGTAAAGTTTCTATAGCTCTGATTGTGTGTAAATACAATTTTTTATATATATATATTGAAGTCTTATGAGGCTTTGGCTGGATAAACAAATATTAATTTAGTAGTTGGAATGAAATTAAAGTCTCAAAAGTCAGTCAAAATGTCACTTATATGTGTATATATATATATATATTTTAATGTACCCACAGATCTATTTTTTACCCATGCATCTATTACTGAGAGACAGTGGGAAGCTTCTTTGTTTTTATGTGTTTAGGATGAAGCTTGGGATGAAGTAAGAATACCTGCTCAGAATGAATTGGACACAGTCTGCTAGAGCAAAGTTTTGTGCAGTGACTATTTCTTTCCAAATATACTTTATATGACAGTCACTGCAGATTTCCAAATCAACTCTAGTAAGCTCCAACTATAAAAACAAAAACAAGTCTGCAAATCTGTGCCTACCTGTACATCTAGAGTCTATTTTCTTTAATTACTTAATCTCATTAAGCTCACTCTTGGCACTCTCTCCAACTCTCCCTGACAGTGTCTCATTTTCATGCTTGAGGCGCATCCACTATGTTTAAGCTACTTCTCTCTAGACTGGCTGAAAACTAAGAACTAAATTGAGATGCAACTTCCCCAACATCTGCTAAAGTATTTTTCAGCAGTGGTTTAAATTGATTGGTTTGATGGTTTTCCATGACATGAACTATGATTGTGGGGAAGTAGCAGCAAAGCGGCTTCTAAAAACCCAAAGCCTCAACAGAGAGGCAGTGTTGATGGTGAGAGATGCTCTTCCATTTGTGTGCAAAGCCAAGCAGGCAAATTTTCACCCTTTGGAAAAAGCAGCCTAAGCTAACCTTGCAATATAACAACTCTCAACACATTAAAAAGAAAATGTGGGAGGATTAAAAGCATGTTTGGTTATTATCCAAGAGGTTTGTTCAGTTACATATTCATTTTAGGAAATCATCCTGGTTGTAAGTGAAACAAAGTAATGCAAAAAGATGCTGAGGAACTACTAAACTCCTGATAAAAGGTATTCTTTCCGCTTTAAAAAACACCACAACCCTAACACTTTCAGCATTGAGTCAAGCAGTTTATTAACTCTGTCCTGCCACCTTAATTTCTTAGGCAGTTTCTATTTATTATTGCATTTCTTATAGTTCTGCTGAATTTCACTGTGACCTTTAATGCTCACATTGTGACTCTGCTGTAGTAATCCATGCAGAATTAAAGAACATTCTCACCAAGAAGCACTAGCCTTTCCTGCTTAGGAGACACAACAGGTTTTGGCAAACAGTTAGTCCATGGATAAATTCCATCCCCCAAATCCTATTATCTTAAAATTACTCTTTAAATGTATGTAAATGAAGGCTTACAAGTCAGACATGCTTTACACTCTTGTATTTGCCTGAAAGCAAATGACATAAAACAGCCTGCTAAAAAAAAGCCAACATATTCATTACAGTAAAGTGTTTCAAATATGCAGCAATAAAACCTCCATCTAAAATTAGAAATAAATGAAGATTATTTTTTTTTAACTTTGACTCCATAAAATGTTTTGGCAACTTCTGAAAGAAATTTAGCAGAAATTCTTAGGGATGTGGGAAAATACTGAAATATAAATTGATCTTAGGTAACTCTTTAAAGGAAAGCTGACAAATCCCGTGCTTCTTGGCATATAATTACATAGAACTCTACAGGCAAAGGTTGGGGCCAGTGTAAAAAGTTTCACCAATGTTCAAAGTTGAAGAGATGTGAAAAAAAGTGAAAATTCCAAGGGTTTGGGTGTAAATGTTAAAGGTTCTTGATACAAGAATAGTAGCTGTCTGAATCTGGCAACAAATAGACTTCCATTTTTAGCCTGGATACTGTCTGATAGAGATAATGGTCCAGAGCTCAACCTCAGCTTCTACATAGGATTGAACATAAGAAAAGACAGCTAGACTGAGAAAGAATGGATTCTGTCTGCTTGGCAGCCAGCCTAACCCAGAAACTGTAAACCACTTTGGAGCCTGAATACCCTGCCCTAGGTCACTCCATCGGCATTGCTGAGAATGCAACTTGCCTGTCTGAGAAACTCATCCTTCTGAACAGGTAGCACAAGGTAAATCATAGCTTCAATAAGCTTTCTAGTGGGTTTTTTGGTGTGTTTGTGGTTTAAATTCATATTCTGACTTTATACCAGCACAGAGCTCTCAAGGTTGCTTCCAACCTATGAACCTATGAGCTAGGGTTGTTCAGCCTGGAGAAGAGGAGGCTCAGGGGAGACCTTCTTGAGGTCTACAACTACCTGAAGGGTGGTTGTGGACAGGTTGGTCTCTTCTCCCAGGCAAACACCAGAACAAGAGGACACAGTCTCAAGCTGCACCAGGGGAAGTTTAGGCTTGAGGTGAGGAGAAAGTTCTTCACAGAGAGAGTTGTTAGCTGTTGGAATGGGCTGCCCAGGGAGGTGGTGGAGTCACCATTCCTGGAGGTGTTCAAGGGGAGATTGGACATGGCACTTGGTGCCATGGTTTAGTAGTCATGAGGTCTGTGGTGACAGGTTGGACTCGATGATCTTTGAGGTCTCTTACAACCTTATTGATTCTATGATTCTATGTACTCTGGGTGTATGGAGCATGCAGAGGTTGTGAAGAGGTAAACAGAATTCCTCTCCTGTGTACATCTAAAGCACAAATTAATATGAAGCAACAGGAGGTGAGTTATTTTTTTTCCAATAGCAATAAAAGCTCTTGCAGGAAAATGCTTAATATAAATGACTTAATAAAAATATATGCCTAATTTCTTTATTGAAGAACATCACAGTAATGAGCATAGTAATTTCTTTTCCTCTACCACAATTACTTTTTTTAATTAAATGGTCCTACATAATGATTAGGTTTGATCAGAAGCAACTCTTCCTATTTCAGCCTTTTGGAATGAGAAGCTCACCTGTAATTTCAACTGTTTCATAAAGCACATGACGTAAGCTTAATTTTTTTGCAGGCTAGAGGCAACCTCTCCTCTACTCTTCAAAATGATTCAGTGAAGTACTCCATAACAGAAAACTTATTTCTAATTCTGTATTCAGTGTATTTAAAATGTATCTGAATGTGGAGGTAGGTTCAAGTTGAGTGGCTGATGCCAAAACCCACATGGATCAGCATTTCTCTTGTCTTTAATCAGATATTTACCAGTTTGGGCAATCAAGTCAGAAGATGATGATATTTTATTTTATTTTATTTTATTTTATTTTATTTTATTTTATTTTATTTTATTTTATTTTATTTTATTTTATTTTATTTTACTGTATTTTATTTCATTTCATTTTTTACCATAATGTCTTTTTGTTGTCCTTTAATGACTGCTGTGATGTATGATGTGAACAAGCCAATGAGGAGAAATAGAAAACTGCAGAGTGATTAGAGAAACTAAAATGAGTTCTCTGGAACTAAATGATAATAATTTACTAGAGGCAGTTATTTATATCTGCAAAATAACTCCAGCATCAGTAGTGCTTGTACACCACAGAGCATCATTTAACAGTTCAGATAGAGGTTCAAACAGTACAGTGTTGGTTTTGATGCATCATTTTTTTAGCTCTTAATGAAAACCACTTGTATATGGCTATTATTTTGCCCTACACTATTCTTGTGGTTTGAGGAAGTCTGACAAGATGCAAAATGTGTCTGATACTGTTTAGAACTTGTAAATGGTTTTCCATTGTCTGAGAAAGCAAGTGAGGCAAAGGTAGGCGTGTCCACCCCATTAAGAAACACCAGGACACAAGGCGTAATATTTCAGTTGTCACTTTTGAGTAAAGGCAGATACACTCCCTGTGTGACAATCTTTTGCTCCTCTCTACCCATGAGACCCAGAAAACAATCTCTGTTTTGAATCAGGAGGAAAATATCTATCAAAATGCCCTGCACTATCTGCCCACGCAAAGGTTACCTTTAAGACATTCGTGTTATGCCCATGGCTGTAGAGATGCAAAAGCTTGGTGCCAGAATGCACTGAAATCCCTTTGAACCTAAGAACCATCCACCATACAGAAAACACTTCACAAACATGTCCCTGAAATTTCAGCATGCAGTCATAAAAACCTTTTTGAATTATGTGTTTCATGCAGACCACCAACATCTGGACTAGCTGTCAGCCATGTCCCTTTATACTTCTAACAGCCTTTTAAGTGAAGGCATGACATGAATGGCAGTTATCTGCATTTATTTCTTCCAGTGCTTTTCCCATCTCATGAGCTAATTTGCTTAATCCTTTTCTTAACAGACAGTGAAATAAAACCCCTCCCTTCCTATTACTAAATTACCTGACCTTGTCTCCAGCAAAGAAATTCACAATAGGCAGTCATCTACTGGGCTGCAATAAAATTGTTTTGATTAAAGTTCAAAGCTGCAGTTTTATTGTAACAGAAAATAACATCATAACAGCTCTAAAAATACTCAGTTGTTATTTTACAATTGGAATGGCAGCAAGTGGTGTAGGCTCATTTTGCAAGAGGGAAAAGAAAATATTCATATGTTTATCTGTAAGGTGATATGGAATCATTGAATTTAAGAGGCTGTGAAAGTGTATAGCAGCCGGCATGAGATTTAATACAGCTAAGTGCCGGGTTCTACACATTGGCCACAACAACGCCAGGCAGCCCTACAGGCTGGGGTCAGAGTGGCTGAAGAGCAGCCAGGAAGAAAGAGACCTGGGGGTAGTGGTCGATAGTAGGCTGAACATGAGCCAGCAGTGTGCCCAGGTGGCCAAGAAGGCCAATGGCATCCTGGCCTGTATCAGGAATAGTGTTGCCAGCACGAGTAGGGAACTCATTCTGCTCTGTACTCAGCACTGGTTAGGCCAAACCTTGAGTCCTGTGTCCAGTTCTGGGCCTCTCAGTTTAGGAAAGATGTTGAGTTGCTGGAATGTGTCCAGAGAAGGGCAACAAAGCTGGGGAGGGGTTTGGAGCACAAGCCCTATGAGGAGAGGCTGAGGGAGCTGGGGTTGCTTAGCCTGGAGAAGAGGAGGCTCAGGGGAGACCTTATTGCTGTCTACAACTACCTGAAGGGAGGTTGTAGCCAGGTGGGGGTTGGTCTCTTCTCCCAGGCAACCAGCACCAGAACAAGAGGGCACATTCTCAAGCTGCACCAGGAGAAGTTTAGGCTTGAGGTGAGGAGAAAGTTCTTCGCAGAAAGAGTAATTTGCCATTGGGATGTGCTGCCCAGGGAGGTGGTGGAGTCACCTCCTTTTGATCAGGCTGAACAGCCTCATCTCCCTTAGCATGTCCCCATAGGCGAGGTTCTCCAGCCCTGTGGTCATCTTCCTCTGGAGCCACTCCAGCCAAGCACCCACTTGAGAAAGTGTCCCATGGCACTGGGATGGCGAGTTTGCAGTAGTAACTTAGGACTTGCCCTCCTTCTCCCTAAGAGGGCAACTGAGGGCCTAGGTCTGCTTTAATTCTTCTGCCAGCGGCATTATTGCCCAGGCTCTGGTGTATGCAATGTTTTCTGGGTGAAGGGAGATGAAAGGAAAAGGGGACTGAAGGAAGCAGCTTAGTAACTGTGAAAGATGCTCTTTTTAGTGCAGGAAAGTAAACCCCAACCTGACCTCAGGCCCTGTCAGAGGCTCAAAATCCTCCTATCAACCACATCCCCAAACTGATGACAGCCTCAGCAGTTCAGTTGTGCCTTCTTCTGGCTCATTGACCTGAATGCCATGAAGTCCATGAAATCTATCTAACTATAAACACATTAGCAGCATCACTCCTGTGGTTAATATGAAGCTCATTCTTAAGTGAATGACTAAATCACACTCTGTAACATGAAAAGCACAAGTCATTAATAAAAGTTACACAGATGCATATGGTGAACAACAGCATTTTGTTACTCATTCACTGTAGCTGACTGACTTTTCATTATAAAGCTTTTGAAGAAATGAATAAAGATGTAAGAAAGCTGAAAGATACATTTCCTTACCTTTTGCTTATTTGACATAACCAGGAGACTGCTAAATCACTGAAAACCAGGTCTCCAGGTACATCATTCTATAGATGGTAACAATGAGTTTACAAATAGGGTCCAGGGAGTTAATTACCAGAATGATTATCAAATGCTAGTAGCATGATAAATCATTCAGTGTTAGAAGCAATTTAACTAAACCAAGGTGTGAGATAAGACCTCTGTAGCCACGTTTTAAAACTAGTGTGAAAGAGGGAAAAAAAAGCATTCAATAAACAACACATGGTAGAGCTTCCAGCTCTGTTGGTTTCACTTGTGGAACAGGTATGAAACACAGACCTAGCTAATGAAGATCAGCTGTGGGTTCATTCTATTTTGCATGATTTTTTTTTTCCCCTCTAAAATTAAATAGTAACCAGAGGGCATTTTAATATTCCCACTAAGAGTGGCAAATACAGTAATTTTTTAATGGTTTGCACTTTCTCTGTACATATTCTGGACTTATTCTGTGTCCAGTTCTGGGCCCCTCAGTTTAGGAAAGATGTTGTAATGCTGGAACCTGTCCAGAGAAGGGCAACAAAGCTGGGGAGGGGTTTGGAGCACAAGCCCTATGAGGAGAGGCTGAGGGAGCTGGGGTTGCTTAGCCTGGAGAAGAGGAGGCTCAGGGGAGACCTTCTTGCTCTCTACAACTACCTGAAGGGAGGTTGTAGGCAGGTGGGGGTTGATCTCTTCTTCTGGGTGGCCAGCACCAGAACAAGAGGACACAGTCTCAGGCTGCACCAGGGGAGGTTTTTAGTTTGGATGTTAAGAAGTTCTTCGTAGAAAGAGTTATTGGCCATTGGAATGGGCTGTCCAGGGAGGTGGTGGATTCACCATCACTGCAGGTGTTTAGGAGGAGACTGGATGAGGCACTTGGTGACATGGTTTAGTTGATTAGATTAGTGCTGGATGATAGGTTGGACTCAATGACCTCAAAGGTCTTTTCCAACCTGATTAATTCTATCCTATCCTATCCTATCCTATCCTATCCTATCCTATCCTATCCTATCCTATAATTTAACTCTATTTCACCTTCTACAAGGATACTAATAAGTAACATCATCTGTATTAAAGTAGAACCTGGATTCCAAATTATGAATCAGGATGCCTTTTTTGCCATAGACAAGATATAATGCCTGGGACACATCCCATATCTGGTAGAAATATCCCCACTTGCAATAAATCTTGCAATGTCCTCATGCTTTAAAATGTGAATAGGTAAAAATAAGATCATGTATATAGGGTATAGTTTTCTACAGCACTGATCTACTTCTCTGCTTTCTCATAAAAACCAAACTGCTGGGTGTATGCAGTTGTCCTCCAGTGGCTACCTTGTTATGGGAGCACAAATTATCTTGTTTGTTAATAAATGCCTCCTCATGCTGCAGTTTTGTACTCCATGAAATGGTGCATGCATGATTTTATTGGCCAGCTGATGCCATCTACTGGGGTCTGTCTAAAGAACTGAAATGACTCACCATATCTTTCTAAGGGAGCTATTCAAAGTTAGTTGATCTTAAAGGTAGTTTTAATGATTGCCCCCCCAATTCTCAGTTTCTGGGGCAACAAGGTCACAGAAGACAACAGTTTTACTCATGTATCTTGGGGTGTTTTTGTGTTGTGTTGCTCATTCAGCCAATTTCCAGGTCCCTAAAGATTGCAGGCATCAGCTGCAAAGTCCAAAGGTTTTTGACACTGAGATTACCTAAGTTCTTTGACTTAAATAAGACTCACCTTATGCATTAATTTTTAAATGTATGATTTGTATGTGTTGCTATCCATGAAGTATTTTATACATATATATATGTGTGTGTGTGTTAAGTGTTTGATTTTGTTGGTATACCAGGTATAACTGAAGACAGGAAAAAAATGGACTTGCTGGACTTGCTCCTGAGTTTCAAATGAAGTATTTGTTTAAAAGCTTTGCTGTGTTGAGCTATTAGAGGAAAGTGTCTGTGCTCTATTGGTTTGGAAAAGGAAGACCATAATTTTCACCAAAGTGGAGAAATTGCAGTGAGCAGCCCTATAAGGAAAGGAAATAGAACCCACTTGGAAACCTCATTGTCCTATGACTCCTCTGGGGTAGGAGACACCAAATGAAAATGAAAAGCAGAGAATTAGTCAGAGTGTGAAAGTGACCTTATACAGAGGTTTCTACAAGGAGTGCAGCAAGGATCCCTTCCACTGAGTGGATGTCATGGGTTGTTTTTTTCCTTCTTTCAGTTGTGGAGTTGATTTTCCTAGGCTAAATGGGCCAATACTGTAACAATAGTAATATAAAAGCTGTCATTAAAAAAGCCCCATAACATAAGGAGCAGGGAAGTCATTCTGCCCCTGTACTCAGCACTGGTTACGCCACACCTTGAGTACCATGTCAAGTTCTGGGCCCCTCAGTTTAGGAAAGATGTTGAGGTGCTGGAATGTGTCCAGACAAGGACAACAAAGTTGGTGAGGTGTTTAGAGCACAAGAGAGGATGAGGGAGCTGGGGTTGCTTAGCCTGGAGAAGAGGAGGCTTGGGGGAGACTTGGGAGACAGGTTGGACTTGATGATCTTTGGCATCTCTTCCAACCTTGGTTATACTGTGATACTGTGATACTTATTGCTGTCTACAACTACCTGAAGGGAGGATGTAGCCAGATGGGGGTTGGTCTCTTCTCCCAGGCAACCAGCACCAGAGCAAGAGGACACAGTCTCAAGCTGCAGAAGGGGAGGTTTAGGCTGGATGCTAAGAAGAAGTGCTTCACAGAGTTGTTAGGCTGTCAAGGGAGGTGGTGCAGTCCCCATCACTGGAGGTGTTTAAGAGAGATTGGATGAGGCACTTGATGCCATGGTTTAGTTGATTAGATGGTGTTGGGTGAGAGGTTGGACTTGATGATCTTGAAGGTCTTTTCCTACCTGGTCTATTCTATTCTATTCTATTCTATTCTATTCTATTCTATTCTATTCTATTCTATTCTATTCTATTCTATTCTATTCCATTCCATTCCATTCCATTCCATTCCATTCCATTCCATTCCATTCTGAAGTGGCTATGAATGTCACTATTCCTTTGCAAATTCAAGCAATTTCTGAAGCAATAGATATGGTGGCATCTTTTGTTCAGCATACTACCTGCTGTGCAAGCACTGTGATTGATGTATTATTTGTATAGATGGAGAAAGGAAAAGAGTTGCAAAGAAAAGAAATTATTTTAAGTATGTTCACTTATTTATTTAATGAGGATCTGCATCTGCCAATGAGACATGGAATTACTGCAGATGGAGCTAATATATTGTAGAGGTCCAAGAGGCAGCATTGCTAATAGTTCACAGTGTGAACTGAAATATTCCAAATGGTGGCTGGTGGGCCTAAGGGCTGATGCCAGCAGCAGAGGCACATTGCATGCTTAGACCAGATGGAGAGCATAACAGGCCACTTAAAAGAGTTAACCTGGCTTTGCTGTTGTTTAAACAAGGATCTGTGCCTTTTATAAATCTGCACACATGATTTCTTTCAGATACTTGCCTTAAATAAGCCTTGACTAAGTCTGATGAGGCAATTGGAAACTCATGATCCCTATCCCAATCCTGTCCTCATTGGTATCCCACACTGATTAAAATTACTTACATTAGTGCAATTTGCTGAAACACTACCAGAGAGAAATTCCTATAATTCCTCTGTAATAAATACAGACTCTTGCACATGCTATATGAAACCCTCTGATTATTGTTAGATCTATGAAGCTCATCATGTAAATGTTAGATCTCGATTGTCCTTCTGAATCCCACATCAGACGATAGCTATGTTCTTTAAATGCCTTTAAGAGAAGGAAAGAGCAATCACTGTCTGATTAATAATTCTTTTCTCAGACATGTTGTGATCTTTGTCCTAAACCTTCTGACCAGCAATTAATTCCTATTATCCATCACAGTTTTCATCATTCATGGGTTGCACTGAAATGACAATTGCCTGCTGTGTTATTACAGAAGTATCATTTGCACAATTGTATTTCTGTCATGCTTAAGCTCTCTGTTTTCTTAATGTTTGGAGTTTCCTGGTGATATTTCATTCTTTAGTTCTTTTTCACATTTGATTGAAAAGTGAAGATACCCGACTGCCTTATCCTGAAAGAAGTAAATAACAACTTTGAGTTGTTGGTTTGGATTGGTTTTGTTGTGTTGTGTTTTGTTGTGTTGTGTTTTGTTGTGTTGTGTTTTGTTGTGTTGTCTTCTGTTCTGTTGTGTTTTCTACCAAATTTGGTATAGCTCTGAGTGCTTCAGTTCTTTTCTCTGGTCTGAGGAAGCAATAGCATTGTGCATTTTCAAATATTTCCTGAGAAAAAAAGGTTGCTTGGATATGTTGTTTCAGTATTTCAATAATAATTTTAGTGATATTTCATTCATATTTTTTATTCTTAGACTTCTCTAGGTTTATCAAGCTCTTGTGTATGACATGTTCTTAGTAGAGCGTATACATTCCATCTATGGAATTGAATACATTATTTCCATTGACTGAAAAGAAGCTGAGACTATGCTTACAAATGTTTCCATACAATTTATTTTCCCTTTATCTATCTCAATCCAGCAAGTCACTAAGGCATGAGAGAGAAAAATAGATAGAAAATATTTTTCATTAACATTGAAAAATGCAGAGTAAATGTTTAAATTCAACTGTTATTTCTGCTTGCAGTGGAAAAAAAAACACCAAACCCAAACTTCCCACACACAGCTCCAGAAGGATTTCTTTCCTCCTTCCAGCTTATTTGCAGAGGTGATGCTTCATAAGCACTTCTAGGCTTGAGCAGTTCAGTTTTCACATGTTTTCCATGATAATGTGGGCACTTTATCTTCCTCATTTATAATTAACACCCACTTTGATTCATATATAAAAACACAAGCAATGTGAAAATCAAAGTAGCTGGGTTGGAGATTCCTCTCGCAAGAATAACAGGGGGATTTTTGTAGTCTTTCCTCATTACAAGATCACAAGATGTTAGGGGTTGGAAGGGACCTCCAGAGATCTTTTGAGTCCACCCCCCCTGCCAGAGCAAGAATCTATCACAGATCACACAGGAATGCATCCAGATTGGTCTTGAAAGTCTACAGAGAAGGAGACTCCACAACCTCCCTGAGGAGCTTGTTCCAGTGCTCTGTGACCCTCACAGTGAGGAATTTTCTCCACATGTTGAGGTGGAACCTCCTGTGCTGTACTTCATATCCATTACCCCTTGTCCTGTCACAGGGGTGTGAGACTGTACGAGCTGGGCTTCTTCATTCTGCAGTTATTCTTATCTGTCAGCAACTAATTTTGACTGTGTCACAGGAGTTTCAAGAATTTTTCTGTAACAGGAGGTTGCAGGACATCATGAACTACGCATTACCACATTGCTCTGTCTGCAATGAATAGCGCGGGGCCCCATGCTCTTTAACATCTTTATTGATGATCTGGATGAGGACATTGAGTCCATCATCAGTAAATTTGCAGATGACACCAAGCTGGGGGCAGGAGTTGATCTGCTGGTGGGTAGAGAGGCTTTGCAGAGGGACCTCGACAGGGCAGAATCCAACAGCATGAGATTTAACACACCCACGTGCCGGGTTCTGCACGTTGGCCACAACAACCACATGCAGTGCTACAGGCTGGGGTCAGAGTGGCTGGAGAGCAGCCAGGCAGAGAGGGACCTGGAGGTGCTGGTCGATGGTAGGCTGAACATGAGCCAGCAGTGTGTCCAGGCAGCCAAGAGGGCCAATGGCATCCTGGCCTGCATCAGGAACAGTGTGGCCATCAGGAGCAGGGAGGTCATTCTGCCCCTGTACACTGCACTGGTTAGGCCGCTGTGTCCAGTTCTGGGTCCCTCAGTTTAGGAAGGATGTTGACTTGCTGGAGTGAGTCCAGAGAAGGGCAACAAAGTTGGTGAGGGGTTTGGAACACAAGCCCTATGAGGAGAGGCTGAGGGAGCTGGGGTTGCTTAGCCTGGAGAAGAGGAGACTCAGGGGTGACCTTATTGCGCTCTACAACTACCCGAAGGGAGGTTGTAGACAGGCAGATATTGGTCTCTTCTCCCAGGCAGCCAGTACCAGAACAAGAGGACACAGTCTCAGGCTGCACCAGGGAAGGTTTAGGCTGGATGTTAGGAAGAAGTTCTATACAGAAAGAGTGATTGTCCATTGGAATGGACTGCCCAGGGAGGTGGTGGAGTCACCATCATTGGAGGTGTTCAGGAGGAGACTTGATGGGGTGCTTGGTGCCATGGGTTAGTTGTTTAGGTGAGTTGGATTGGTTGATGGGTTGGACATGATGACCTTGAAGGTCTTTTCCAACCTGGTCTATTCTATTCTATTCTATTCTAATAATAAAAAGCTGTAGGTAGAGCAGGAAGCTTTAGTCCTAATGATGGTTTAATAGGTGGTTTGAGTTTGCTGAAAGTCCTGGTTAAAGAATTGCAAATTTCTTCATAGGTGGGGGAAAGAAAAAATAAATATAAATTTCTTCTACTTCCAAGCAAAGAGTGGTTGGTGGCAATAGAATATAAGCACAAGGCAGCTGCTAAGAATTTCATACACTGAAGTAGCAAGACTGTTTCTGGTTGTATTTTAGGTCTTTAGGCAGCAGGAGAAGATTTACTGCTGTGTAGTAATAAAAGAAGCAGCAGTTTTGCTTTTCTGGCCAGTAGTCTAAGTTTAAAAAGAAAAGGGAGAAAAAAAAAAAAAAGAAAATAAAAGAGAAAAAAAAGCAGAAGGGAAAAAAAATGATAAAAAAGAAGCTATGTTTGGATTTATAATAAAATCCTGGTGTTGGAAGGACACAATAGATTTCAACATAAGGCTACCCAAAAGGGTAAGAATGAACTTATCTCTTGGGGTATAATCAAATGACAGTTCTCTTTGTTGGTAATGTACCAGACTGCAAAAGATGTGCCACTTCAAAGTATAAGGAATGGGGAATAAAGAAAACAGTCAAGAGGAAATCACAAATTGTGATATAAAACAGAGCATGGATTTCCATTAATTAGAGATAAGTTAAAGCACTCCATGACGTTTTACTGGCCTGCCTCCTCATAGGAACTTATTTCCTACCAGCTTAGCTTTGCTTAGGATCTTGCTATTAGTGGTCTAACATATCATAACCGTCTTTAAATAACTACTTTTTATGCTTTTGTTGAAGAAAAGCTGACCTCTTGGGGTTTTTTATTCCTGAGGGTAAGCTAAAGTTTTGTCTGTTGCAACCCAATAATCAAACCACTCTAGATGAAATGACCTCTTCTGAACTGTGTGGTTAAGGGGAATTGCTAAAATGTGGCATGCATTAAGTCTTTACTTCATTTTGAACTCCCCTGCTTCTTCCTGTGGTTTTGTTGTCGTTCTTCATTCGTGTTTGGATTGCAGTAGTACCAGGGGCTCAAATCACAGACAGAGCCCTACTGTGGTAAATGCTTTGCAAATGAAAACCATGAGATGGCATGTTTCCTGCTCCAAACAGCATGCCTGAGAGGCCAGGGTCACATGAAGGAGTAGTATTGATCCCACAGCAATGTTGTGCCAAGGATAGTGAGGTAGGACTGAATTGAAACTTGGGCATCATTCAAAGCAGGAAGGCATTCCTCACTCTGCAGATACCCTCAGAATATATCTGGCATGATTAGCCCTTGCATTTTCTGCCCTTGGCCAAGCTACAGCACACCATACCTGCCCACAACACATTACATTCATGTTGATCTCTGGGGCTTATGACGTGCAGGAAGCAACCTGAGGCTTAGAGGTAGGGAAATAAAAAATACAATTGAAAAAAAATATTAAAAGGAGAAATAAGTAAGAGCAGAGGTGATGGTTTCAGCAGGAGCAGGGAAGTCATTGTGGCCCAGTACTCAGCACTGGTCAGGCTACACCTTGAGTACTGTGTCCAGTTCTGGGCCCCTCAGTTTAGGAAAGCTATTTAGTTGCTGGAATGTGTCCAGAGAAGGGCAACAAAGCTGGGGACGGGTTTGGAGCACAAGCCCTATGAGGAGAGGCTGAGGGAGCTGGGGTAGCTTAGCCTGGAGAAGAGGAGGCTCAGGGGTGACCTTATTGCTCTCTACAACTACCTGAAAGGAGGTTGTAGTCAGGTGGGGGTTGGTCTCTTCTCCAAGGTGGCCAGCACCAGAACAAGAGGAGACAGTCTCAAGCTGCACCAGGGGAGGTTTAGGCTTGAGGTGAGGAGAAAGTTCTTCACGGGGAGAGTTGTTAGCCTTTGGAATGTGCTGCCCAGGGAGGTGGTGGTGTCACTGTCCAAAAAGGTGTTCCAAAAGGTATTGGATGTGGCACTTGAAGCCATGGTTTAGTAGTCATAAGGTGTTGGGTGATAGGTTGGACTTGATGATCTCTGAGGTCTTTTCCAGCCTTATTGATTCTATGATTCCATGATTTCCAACAGACCTGTTCTGCATAGGTTGATAGCAAACTTAGTTGATCTTGTTTGGGAAAAGGTTACAGGCTAAAAGGATGAAAACAAACCATTCTAGGATACACCTAAAAGTGCCTCATTTTTAATTTAAAGATTCACATGGTAAAATAAGCACTTAAGAGAGTAATATAATTTAGAACAAGTACCATGCTAAAGGGCATATTTCTGCATGACTTCCTTTAATAACTCCAGTCTGCAGCCTAATTCAGCCTTTCAGATTATTGCAGTGTGAGCACTTTTATTTTTTATAGCTGTACAGTGGGCTATTTTATTCCTGCCATAGTAAAAACATGATTTGATTTGATTATTTTTTTGTTGGCTTTTTAAATGGTGATCACTTGATCGGAAACAGATGCTAATGGAAGAGGAAAAACATTTTAATTAATACATTTGAGCTGGAAATTTTCAGATACCTGAAGAGCTGAAGCAAATTTAAACCAAAGGGTAGGATTTGGTGCCCATTATGTGAAATACAGATGACTGTGTCATTGTATAACTAATCAAAAGTTAGTGACACCCTTGAATAACTTTTTTTTTCAGATGTACATTTACTAATTATCACACACCTAAACTCAAACTATTTCAGTAAGACTGTCTAAGGAAAGGGTCAGTCAGAAATCCTCCAATGGCATGGCATTTAACAAGTCCAAGTGCCCGAGTGCTGCACTTTGGCCACAACAACCCCATGCAGAGGTACAGGCTGCGGTCAGAGTGGCTGGAGAGCTCCCAAACAGAGAGGGACCTGGGGGTGCTGATCGACAGCCACCCAAACATGAGCCAGCAGTGTGCCCAGGTGGCCAAGAAGGCCAACGGCATCCTGGCCTGCATTAGGAATAGTGTGGTCAGCAGGAACAGAGAGGTCATTGTGCCCCTGTACTCTGCATTGGTTAGGCTGCACCTTGAGTACTGTGTCCAGTTCTGGGCCCCTCAGTTTAAGAAGGACATCGAGACACTTGAACGTGTCCAGAGAAGGGCAACAAGGCTGGGGAGAGGCCTTGAGCACAAGCCCTATGAGGAGAGGCTGAGGGAGCTGGGATTGTTTAGCCTGGAGAAGAGGAGGCTCAGGGGTGACCTCATTGCCCTCTACAACTACCTGAAAGGTGGTTGTAGACAGGAAGGGGTTGGTCTCTGCTCCCAGGCAACCAGCACCAGAACAAGGGGACACAGTCTCAAGCAGCACCAGGGGAAGTTTAGGCTGGAGGTGAGGAGAAAGTTCTTCACAGAGAGAGTCATTGGTCATTGGAATGTGCTGCCCAGGGAGGTCCCTCGAAGTCTTCAAGAGGAGATTGGATGTGGCACTTGGTGCCATGGTCTAGTCATGGGGTTTGTGGTGTCAGGTTGGACTCGATGATCCTCGAGGTCTCTTCCAACCTTGGCGATACTGTGATACTGTAAATGAATATGGACTTAGGGCTTCAAAGATGATTAAGGCACTGGAACATCCCTCAAAGGATGAGGAATGACTGAGAGAATTGGGAATTTTTAGGCTGGAAAAGAGCAGACTGAGGGGGATCTCATCAATTCTAGTCCGTACTTAAAGGGTGGGTGGCAAGAGGGTGGGACCAGGCATTTTCCAATGGTACCCACTGATAGCACAAGGAGTGATGGGCACAAATGTGAATGTAACAAGATCCATATAAACACGAGGAAGAATTTCTTTAATTTAAGAGCACTGAAACCAGCTGCCCAGTGAGGTGGTGGAGTCTCCATCTCTGGAGACATTCCAAACCCACATGAATGTGTTCATGTGTGACCTTCTCTAGGTGAACCTGCCTTGACATGGGGATTTGGCTTAATAATGTCCAGAGGCCCCTTCCAGCCCTCACCACTCTGTGATTCTGTGACTTTTTTCAGGAGCATGAAGCCTTGGCTTGCAAACCCAGTTGTCAGAATTCACTCTTTGTGGCTAGTGGTCAGTGTCCAAAATACAGGCTTTGGGAGCCAGTAGAGTGAAGCAGTGACTATCACGTGTACTGTGCACAAATCTCAAATACACTACTGCATTCTCAATGATTTTTTTTTCTTTCTTTGTTTGTTTCTATCTGACTTCTCCCCCCACCCCCAAACTTAGAGAAACAAAGAAATTATTTTGGTTTCATGTCAGCAGTATATTAACTTCATAAATTATACACAGAATCACAGAATGGTAGGGGTTGGGAGTGGACTTGAAAGATCATCAAGTCCAACCCCCTAGCCAGAGCAGGATCACCCAGGGCAGGTCCCACAGGACACATCCAGGACATTGAATTCCTCCAGAGAAAGAGACTCCACAATTGCTCTGGGCAGCCTGTTCCAGGGCTGTCACCCTCAGAGTGAAAGAAGTTTTCTCTTTTGTTCCAGTGTCACCTCCTTTGTTCCCACCTGCACCCATTGCCCCTTGTCTTATCTTTGGACATCACTGAGCAGAGCCTGGCTCTGTCCTCTCAACACTACCCTGCACAACTTTATCAACAGGAATGAGGTCACCCCTCATGCTCTTCTGCTCCAAGTACAAGAACCCCAGCTCCCTCAGCCTGTCCTCACAGGCAGATGTTCCACTGCCTTCAGCAGCTTTGTGGCTCAGCCCTGAACTCTCTCAAGCAGTTCCCTCAGGTCTTTCTTGAACTGAAGGGTCCAGAACTGGACACAATATTTCAGATGTGGCCTCACTAGAGCAGAGTAGATGGGCAGGAGAACCTCTGTTGACCTACTGACCATAGCCCTTCTAATCCACCTCAAGACAGTATTACTATTCTATACTGCTTTACAAGTACAGCATTTGGATTTAGGAAAGATGTTGAGTTGCTGGAATGTGTCCAGAGAAGGGCAACAAAGCTGGGGAGGGGTTTGGAGCACAAGCCCTATGAGGGGAAGCTGAGGGAGCTGGGGTTGCTTAGCCTGGAGAAGAGGAGGCTCAGAGGAGACCTCATTGCCCTCTACAACTACCTGAAGGGAGGCTGCAGCCAGGTGGGGGCTGGTCTCTTCTCCCAGGCAACCAGCACCAGAACAAGAGGACACAGTTTCAAGCTGCACCAGGGGAGGTTTAGGCTGGATGTTAGGAAGAAGTTCTTCACAGAGTGATTGGCCATTGGAATGTGCTGCCCAGGGAGGTGGTGGAGTCACCATCACTGGAGGTGTTTAAGAAGAGACTGAATGAGGCACTTGGAGCCATGGTTTAGTTGATAAGATGGTGTGGGTGATATGTTGGACTTGATGATCTCGAAGGTCTCTTCCAACCTGATCTATTCTAGTCTAGTCTAGTCTAGTCTATTTTGGATCGGCTTGAAGTCTGATAGTGGTGCTCTTTCTTTTAGATAAGAACTTTGGCTTCTGGAATGAAGTAGATGTTGTATAAGAAAATAGCAAGTATCTAACTGCAGAATAGTTAATGTTACTTCAATTATATTTATGCTTCCTGTCTAGTTTACTCAGTTGATATCCAGATGATGTGTGAAGTCAATTAGCATTGCATAAAGTACATTCAAGACATTGTAATGATTCCTAAGACATGGTGTGTTGGGTTTTTGCTTGTTTTCTATACACTTTTAAATAATACCCAAGTCCCAAAAGACTAGGGGCATAAATTGCTTAGGAAATGGATGAAAATAATTATTTCAATTAATGTATTTTTGTTATTTGAGCATCTATTCAAGCTGTTTTAATAGCTATGAAATCATAGCATAGGTTTAAAATGCAATGTATTTTCTGCTCCTTCTGTGGACAGCAGATTGTACAAAATAGCTTTTAATCTATTTGTAACAATGCCAGCTATTATTTTTGTAAATGATTAGGACAATTAAAAAAAAAACCCATGTGAGCAAAATAAGCCTGTAATAGAAAGAGAGCAGGCAAAGTAGGAAAAACAATACAAATAAGTGATTATAGTTAAATAATTCTGGCATTTTGGAAGGACCTTGTAGACAATAAATGAAATTTATTGACCTGAGCTTGTTCATAGCCTCTTTTGAGAAGAATAAAATAATATACAAGGAAGGGTGCCATTCACACTCTGTATCAAAGGGAGGAAAAAGCCATTGTCCAACAAATTCTGAGATCTGAGAAAAAGAAAATACATTTTGATCTTTTGGAATCAAAGAGATACATCTCTGCAATGCATCAGGTGAGTCTGTAACTGCAGAACAGGTGTGGTTTTGTTCAGCTGGTTTTTTTTCCTGCCTCAGCTTCACTGAGGTATACATTCATGTAGTTATGGAGAACTCTGAGCAAGGTGGGAAGAAATACTTCAGTTCTATTTAACATTATTAAGACCAAACTGAAGGAATGTGTCCTGTCTGGAGCTTAGCACTTGAAGAGGGATGTGTGCTTGTGGCCCATCTGAAGAAAGACACTAAGCTTCAAAAGGTAATCAGAACATATCTGTGAATAAAATAAATAATAAATAATAAAGGTTGTTTAGCCTAAAGGAAAGAGCACTAAAACCAGGACACTTTGAGTATTACTATTCAAAAACTGTTGTTGCTGAAGTGTATGGATATAGAACCATAGAATTTTTTAGCTTGGAAAAGACCTTTAAGATCATGGAGTCCAGCCATTAACCCAGCACTACCAGATTACCACTGAACCATGTCTCTCAGCACTACATCTATACAGCTTTTAAATCCCTCCAAGGATGGAGACTCCACCACTGCCCTGGGCAGCCTGGGCTAGATTGCACAACCCTTTTGGGGAAGAAATTGTTCCTCAAGTCAAGCCTAAATTTCCCCTGGTGCAACTTGAGGCTGTTTCCTCTTGTGCTATCACTTGTTCCTTGGGAGAAAAGCCCAACCCCCACCTGGCTCCAACCTCCTTTCAAGGAGTTATGGAGAGCAAGAAGGTCTCCCCTGAGCCTCCTTTTCTCCAAGCTGAACAACCCCAGTTCCCATATCCGCTCCTCACAAGACTGACTCTAGACCTTTCACCAGCTTCATTGCCCAGTCTCATTATGCTTTCTTCATATCCTGAAAGGATTCACTAACTTTTTCCTCTCCCGTCTGCATCAGCAGAGATGGAGTCAAAAACCTGTCCAAACTTATATGTTACTCCATTATGTCCATCACAGAAAGGAAAAGAATAATGTTATGAACAATGCCATGAACAATGGCTTAGGGCATATACAATGAGAAAAAATACACTAATGGATGGGTGAGGCTATTGCTGGGATGGAGAGCCTGAGGAGATTACAGTGTCTCCAAATTTAGGAGCAGTTCAGAGTGGAGTTGACAAGTACCTACTGGGAATGATATAATTGTAGTTTGTTTTGAGGGATGGAAGAGGATTAGTATAAGTCTTTATGTCCTATCTGGCCTCTTTTTCTATTTTTTCCTTAATTCTATGAATGCTGACTTTTTTCCCATCACTCAATGTCTCTCTTGACTGCAGAACTCTAAATACCTTTTACAAAAAGGATGTATGAAATGGGAACCTGCCTTATCTATTTGATTTATTCTTTTACAGGTGGTGGAGTCACCATCCCTGGAGGTGTTCAAGAAATGGATGGACGTGGCACTTTGGGACACGGTTTAATGGCCATGGGTGGTGTTGGATTGAGGTTGGACTCAATAATTCTCAGGGTCTTTTCCAACTGAAACAATTTATGTAGGCAGAGGGTAAAGGACTGTTATGGACTGTTTAATGCACTAATATTTTGAGATTACATTCCTCTGAGCCTGCTTTGGCAACCTGGCACACAGTTTCTAATAATTTTGTTGGACAAATTGGCTTACATTTAAAATGTGCAACCTATTGTGCAAAGAATTAATTGTTCCACTAGACTTCTTTTAGTCATTGTGGATTAAATTAGAAACTCAGGTTTCTGCTTTTACTCACTCTGAGTAAATAATTGAAACAGACCTTTGTTTCTTGCTTTTAGTGCAGAGATTTGGGAAGAGTTTTGCCATATTTTGTATTCATCTGATAATCTGAATTTCTAGCTATTTACACATTTTTATAAGGAATCAGAACCTACTGCCTTTGTAATACAGTGAAGGAAATACTTGAAGCTTGATGTTCCTCACTAAGTACTGGATTTTAATTACTAACCATGTGAAGCAGTTGTGCAGATAAGAATACTACTTTTTCTAATGGAATAAAATAATGTGCATTGTGTGAACAATCACAAAGACTTTCTCCTGGAGTATGCAGGATAAATATTCATTAAGTAAGATCAACAGTTGCAAGCAGAAGATAAGTATTATCAATATGGGAGGCTCTTTGTGATAAAGAAGAGTTGCATTGATGGCTTGACAGCTTGAAGCACAATCCTACTGTAAGAAATGACTCTGTAGCAGATCAGTTCCTCAGGTGGCTTCAATTCTGTTTGCCATCATTTGTCATGAAGCTAAACATTTGGATTTTGTTGCTGTTAATCTTGCAGAAGCCATATATAGAATCACAGAATGGCAAGGGTTGGAAGGGACCTCTGAAGATCATCTAATCCAACTCCCCTGCTAGAGCAGGATCACCCAGAGTCAATCACACAAGCAAATGACCAGGTAAGTTTTAAATGCCTCCAGAGCAGATGGACCAAGATTTATCTTCTGACTCATTTTATTCATGTAATGGCTAATGAAGCTCCACTCATAAAACTGTTTTATGCTCTTTTAGCCTCACATGCAAACCCCTATCATCAGTGAAGTTGCAGTGACATGACTGAGAACCTCTGTGGATGACTGTGGGATACTTTGGAAGTAGCTCATTAAGAGTTTACCATGGAAAAAGCAAGAAGTAGGCTTAATTACACTTATGAGATTGGGTAAGAGTCTGGATGTAGATCTTAATCCTGGATTATGAACAATTTTTCACCCTACATCTCAAGGTCAGAATTAAAGATTTTGCTTGTTAAATAATAGGCATAATACCAGCAGGCAGCAAACACTTTCTCTTCCAAGCTTCACCCATGTGGTCAGGCATGAGAGATGTGGGAGGTAACAGCTGAGACCTTTTAATTTCCCATATCAGTTCTACACTAATCTGAATCTCGCCTGCAGAGCCATACTACAGGATAAGCCAAGGATGCCTTACTCACTCCCAGACAGATGAAGAATCTGAGGTTTTACTTTAGTGTTCAAATGTATCTCATTAAATGTAAGGGGGATTAACTAATGTTATAACTTATCATTGATTCAGAACAGTAAGCAGAAAGATATTCCTCACTTACATAAGGATATCATGTGTGTTTAGTGGGTAAGTTAGACTCCAAGTGATGAAAATGAGATAGTGGTTAGGATAAAAATTTCCCCACCAATGTCATTCATTAAAATCCTTGCCCTGGGAAGGAAGGCAGATACCTCACATAAAGTAGAAACTTGCAACACTCCTTCACAAATTATTGCAGGGTAACTACATCTTCTTTTACTAAATCACTCTTTTATCTGGAATTTTTCATAATAGCATATCACCCTAGTAAAGTGATTCCACTTTGTTTCAAATTACAGCTCCTGAGATGCAGTGTATAGGGCTACTTAGCCTTAATTTGAATTAATTTCTTTATCAAGCATGTTAAGCCATTTTTATCTCATTTCTGACAATGCTTTGCTGAGTTCTAGAAAATTGTCAAAAGGCCCTAAAGGCTGCAAGTGTGTGCAATTTATTTGTTTTTGGTTTAATCTCTTCTTCACAATCCCTCACTTTTCTCATGCTAGGATGGAACAGATGTCCCTGGAGGGATGGAAGGACTGTGCTCTGTGAAAAAAACAAATAGTGGCAAGAGGCAGCTGCTTTTGAGGGGCAGAAGTAAACTCCTGGATGGACCTTAAGGGAATGGGAAGAGCCTTTTATGGACCAGAGAGGTAAGTTTGAATTGCAAGCAGCCTTGGAGTTGACATGCCCCCATGGACACAATAAGTGGAAAGAGTTACTCACTTTGCAAAGAGAAAAACCTTCTCTTCTCGCCTGCATCAGGAATAGTGGGGCCAGCAAGGAGCAGGGAAGTCATTGTGCCCCTGTACTTAGCACTGGTTAGGCCATACCTTTACTACTGTGTCCAGTTCTGGGCCCTTCAATTTAAGAAGGACGTTGAGACTCGTTGAATGTGTCCAGAGAAGGGCAACAAGGCTGGGGAGAGGCCTCGAGCACAAGAACTATGAGGAGAGGCTGAGGGAACTGGGGTTGCTTAGCCTGGAGAAGAGGAGGCTCAGAGGAGGTTGTAGCCAGGAGGGGGTTGGTCTCTTCTCCCAGGCAACCAGCACCAGAACAAGAGGACACAGTCTCAAGCTGTGCCAGGGGAAGTTTAGGCTGGAGGTGAGGAGAAAGTTCTTCCCAGAGACAGTTGTTAGGCATTGGAATGTGTTGCCCAGGGAGGTGGTGGAGTCACTGTTGAAAAAGATGTTCAAAAAGGGATTGGACATGGCACTTGAAGCCATGGTTTAGTTGTCATGAGGTCTTGGGTGACAGGTTGGACTTGATGATCTTTGAGGTCTTTTCCAACCTTATTGATTCTATGATTCTTCATTCTCTGTTTTGAGTTTATTTAAAATATTGGGGGGGGGGGGGGGGGGGGGTATGAAGATTTGGTGCATAGTCGTTCTGGTTTCTTTGGGGAGGAATGGGTCAGGATGGGTCTAGGATACATTTTTCAGTGCACTTAAGACTTTTAGTCTACTGAAGTGACTCAGATGCCATCATGGTGTGTGACATCCGTATTGTTTTTATCTGTGATACTTTATTAGATTCTTTTCATAGTTTGGGACATGTTAATATTGTTAAATTAGAATTACAGAAAGTACATCATCACAGTGCATTTTTCTGTTATTGAAGATATTTCCTGCAGAAAGGCTGTTATGAAACTCAAAGCTTGGGTCTCAATCAAATGCAATTGAAAAATTAGCTTTAAGTACACTTCACATCAATTCACTCATGATGAGAAATGTTTGTTTAGTTTCACACTGCTAGAGAAAGCAAAATGGACAGGCTCTCCATTTACATGCCCCAGATCCTTGTGTATGTGAAAGAGGCTTAACCTGAAGCTGTGATTGCACTCATCATCAACATTTTTTTTAGTGTATCTTCCTTGCAAGTTGGAAATACAGAAATTTAGCCTGGTTTTCCAGAAGACAAGAGCAATATGTACAGTGACAAACAAAACCTTTTTCCACCTCCCTTAATTCTCAGCAAGTCTTTTCATCTTTCAAGCTAACTCAAAGTAATGCTTTTAAGGGAAGACACTAATCAATATATTGTACTGTTTGCATAATGCTCTTCTGAAACTGCTTCTTTATATCCACGTGGTGAAGTGGTGACTCTACAGACTTGAGATTTTACCTTCTGTGAGTTATTCAGGCTGCTTGTCCTCAGTAAGATGCTTATTTTAAAAGTATAGGCTCCCAGAACAGTCAGTGAGAAGAGGTAATCTGCCAGAGGTAATCTGCCTTAGACAGCAAATTATGAGTATCTCTCTCTAATGGAAATTTATGTTCCTGTTTTATGAACCCAAATGTTATGATTACTCTTCTTCAGAAACAGCTTATAAAGTTTTTCTCCACCTGGACTGCAAGGGAATGGGGGTCTACAAAGGAGAAATTTGAATACCCAACTTCCCACCACATTTCTGACATTTAATTTGGATGATGTATTACAAGATCAACAGCATTCTAACTTCATTTTTTTCATTATTTGCAACAGAAATGTTATTAGATATGGATTTAAGTAATGTGATTACTAGTGAGTGGCAATTTTGAAGTATCTGTGTGGGAACTCCTTGAGGAATTATTGCACCACTGAAATCAAACCATGATTCAGATTTAAACATAACCTCACCTTAAGATATCCTCAATATTATCAACATCTTTCCATCCCTTCTGTTAAAAAAAACAACAAATGGAGAGGTAAAATACTTTAAGTAATGCTCCAGGTTTTGTATTATGTGTCCTGAGAAACTAAGGGAGGGACTTTTCATAAGGGTGTCCAGCAATAGGACAAAAGACATTATTAAAAACATTTTGATTACTTTCATGTCTTTTATTGGCTGTTGTAGTTGGTTTGGATTCCTTGTGTTGGGTGTTGGTCTTCTTTATTCTATAGTTGGAAAAATAGGTTTAAAATAACACAAAATGGAGAGAGCATTTGTGATCATAGGAATATATTTGATCTATTAGTCTTAACAATATACCTGTGGATAGGTTAGATATAAGGAGCAAGTTCTTTACAATGAGAGTAGTAAAATATTGGAAGAGGATGCCTAGAGATGTGGTGGAGGCCCCAGCCCTGGAGACATTCAAGGGGCGCAACCTGATCAAGTTGGAGATGTCCTTGATCACCGCAGGGGGTTTGGAAAAGATGGCCTTCAAGGGTCCCTTCAAACCCAATGCATTCTGTGTGTGATTGTCTCTAAAGATGAAGGTTATTCCCAGCACCCACATAAACCTGCATGGAAAGGATCTAGTCCAAAGGAAGGTTAATGCTGAAGGAGGGGTTTCGGGGTGAAAATCTGTTGTTAAAGAAAGAAGTTTAGTATCAAATGATGCATTTTTAAATAGTAACAGCTCCTGTGTTGTGTTGGGCATCCATTTGCTACTATTGGCAGTCAAAGTCCTGAGGGTGAGCTTTTAATTTAATGCTTTACATTAAAGAACTATTCTTGTATAGTGCATTTGCCTTCTAGCCTCTGCAAATAAATAACAAGTGTGCTGTACATCATGGGCAAGTGAGTTCCACTGCCAAATGGATAAAAATGCCTCGACCATTTTTTGTAGTACTGGAATAAGACACATTTCTTACATCCATTATAGACAGCAAAGTGATTTAAGAGCCAAAGAGGTGTCATTTATATAATGTTGCAATTCTCCTTAACTCTGAGAAATAAAATAAGCAAGGATCCAAACAGCACCTGTGCTGCTGCCCCACGAAACTGGACATTGCTATAAACCTAGATGGTCATGTGGAGCTGAATTTTACAGCTACTTCTAGGGTCCATGAGAGGCTGTCTGCTGGGAGCTGATATTGTCCCTGTTATTCCTGAGGTGGTGAGAAACAGTTGTTTGCAGTAAAAGAAGAAAATCCTGGTCATTATGAAAGGATAAAGTTGGACTTTCAACAATTTTTAATCAAATGGCAAACAGCACTATCATATTAGCTAAGAAATTATCCATGAATTTAGGGAATTTAATCCATTAATCTTAGATCTCTGCATAGACAAGAAGTCATTGAGATAATGAGTCACCTGAGGCAATAAGATTCAGTAGAAATCAAGCAGCTAATTTTTGTCTGTGCCTGTGAATATCTCTTTCAGGAATCCTATCTCTTTCTCTTGAGAGAAGTATTATTAGCACCTCCTTCACTCCTTTCATGCCTGAATGCTTGAAGAACCACATTTAGGGCTGGGACATAATGCTTTTGCAGACCTTCATATCTTTTATTTTTGTTGTTGGTGATGAGTAATTCATGGAGGACACTTGTTAATTGAAACACGTTCAACAAACATGCAGCCTAAGGTTGATTATTCCTTTTAATGTTCAATCTTCAGCAGTCTGATGCATGCTTCTGTCAGCATTTGTAAACTGTGGGCTTGGAATATATTTTATTTTTAAGTGATCCTTTATTGTGAGGACTTAGAATAGAATAGAATTAACCAGGTTGGAAAAGACCACAGAGATCATCAAGTCCAACCTGTCATCCTACACAATCTTATCATGGCACCAAGTGCCTCATCCACTCTCCTCCTAAACACCTCTAGTGATGGCGACTCCACCACCTGCCTGGGCAGCACATTCCAATGGCCAATCTCTCTTCCTGTGAAGAATTTCTTCCTAACATCCATCCCCTGGTGCAGCTTGAAACTGTGTCCTCTTGTTCTGGTACTGGTTGCCTGGGAGAAGAGACCAGCCCCCACCTGGCTACAGCCTCCCTTCAGGTAGTTGTAGACAGCAATAAGGTCTCCTCTGAGTCTCCTCTTCTCCAGGCTAAGCAACCCCAGCTCCCTCAGCCTCTCCTCATAGGACTTTTTACCCCATATATTTTACTGGTGTAATTCTCAGGTTATTGCTGGATAACTTTGTGGAGGTTTGTTTGTTTTTTTTTTTCTTAATTACCTAATTCCAGTAATTCTTTTCCCACTTGAAAACCACCAATTTCTTCTCATTGTGTTGTTTTCATTCTAGTCTTCAAATGCACCAAATGCAACTTCTTTTTCTCTCTCATATTTGACTTTTGAATTTTCAGGTTCAGCACAATAACTTAAAATCAAATGCCTAAAAGATAGTGTGTGGGAGCGTGCATGTGTGTATGTGGTGGGGTGGTGGGGAATTCAGGGAGACCAGCAGGAAAAAATCAGTGTTTATCATGATATTTTCTCAGTGTGAAATGGACTGAGAAAGGATGTTATGTAGCATGAAATCATGTAGAATGACCTTGAAAGAATTTAGAAGGCAATCATGAGCATTCTGTCTGAGCCTGCAGATTTATTACAGTGCAGAGATGCTGTGAGTTCACCTATTATACTACTAAGAAAACAGAGGATTTATAATGGACATCTGTGTGATTAAAAGCTCAGTCCCCAGAGTGTGGTGAACACCTCATAATTTACAGAGAGAAAAACCATGACTGAGATGTTAAAGACATTCCTCATGCTTGGAATTAATTTGATATTAAAGGGAGTTTAGAATGTGGCCTTTTTCTCAAGGGTGTAGGGAATGATTGAGGCCCTGTTAAATGCTGTGGTTTTATTTGCACTTTCTGCTTTTGAGTGTAAGTATTTGAATATTCTGGAAGTTCTGCATGCAAAAGGGACTTAATAAGGACAGCTTCCATTTGCTTCCAACTGAGCTGATCTGGCAAAGTTAATGTTGGGAGGAAATCTCAACCCACCACACTCATAGAACGGCTTGGGTTGGAAGGGACATTAGAGATCATCTGCTCCAACCTCCCTGCCATGGGCAGGGACACCTCTCAACTAGACTCAGATGCTCAAGGCCTCATTGAATCTGGCCTTGAACATCCCCAGGGAGGAGGCATTCCCACCCCTCCTCAGCAACTTTTTCCAGAGTCCTGCCATTTCACAGAGGCTGTGTGATCACTATAAATTTGTTCTTTGTCCAGTCACCTCTGCTTGGCACTGGTGAGGCCACACCTTGAATATTGTGCTCAGTTCTGGGCTGCAGTAGTGGTGGGGTCGTGAGGTGATAGAACGAGAGGAAATGGCCTGAAATTGTACCAGGAGACGTTTCAGTTGGGTATTTGGAAAAAAACTGCTTTGCTGCAAGAGTGGTCAGGCATTGGAACAGGCTGCCCAGGGACGTGGTGGAGTCATCATCCCTGGAGGTCAAGAAATGTCTGGGTATTGCTCTTCAGGACATGGTTTAATGGCCATGATGGTGTTGGGTTGTACGGTTGGGTGATCTCAGAGGTCTCTTCCAACGTCAACAGTTCTAGGATTCTCTGATTTTATACTAGAAATATTTCATGTGTTATAAAAATCTTTAGAGAAGGCTTTCGAGGTTCCCACTTAAAGCTGAAGCATCAAGAGCATAAGGTTGCAATGGTAAACGTTGATCATATGCAGGTTCTTTTTCCCTGTCATCTCAAATGATGGTTTACATATTTATTAGAGGAAGTGTATTAATTTTTGCTAAGTTGTGTGAGTTAGAATGGAGTCACCTCTTTTTTCTTTTTAAAGAATACATTGAGTAATTTTCTTAAGCAATACTGTAGTATTTAAGCTATGGGAAAGGTTTAGCTTTGAATGTTGTGGGTTTTTTTTTAGTTTTGGTTGGTTGGTTGGTTTTTTTGGTTGGTTTTGGCTGATTGTTTTTTTTCTTCTTTCCCCACTCCCTCACCCCCCAGGAAAATTTAAGAGTCAATTGTTAGCTGAAATGTTTTACCTTCATGCAAACTTCATTCCTTTCACGTGTCATATTGCCTTTTAAACTTGTTAAATTTTTTTGGCTGTAAGAGGCACAACCAGTGGCTCACATTCATCTGTAGGATGACAGTCTTTTCAGATGTTTGCTTCAAAGAGGCCCAAACTGACTCATCCAGACCACTTTTTCATAATCACCTACCTTGATGTATTGCATTTAGAAGTACTTCAGTAAGTAGCCTGAAGTGGTAGAGATAAAATTACTGGATGCTTCTGAAAAATCTGTGCCCAGACATCCACCAAAGTGTTTAAGAAGAATCATCCCCAGCAGACAGAATAGAATTCAGAATTAACCAGGTTGGAAAATACCTTTGAGATCATCAAGTCCAACATATCACCCAACACCATCCAAACAATTAAATCTCTAAGTGCCTCATCCAGTCTCTTTTTAAAGACTTCCAGTGATGGTGACTCCACCACCTCCATTGTAGAGAGTACATAAATGGCTGTGTTATCAGTCAGAGAAGGACAGGAGTTCACAATCCTAAGGAGCAGACACTGAACCAAAATCATTTGCTCAAGCCATTGCTCTTCCTATCTAGGGATCTTTCAACTGATCTAGGTGAATTTGCATCAGCTTAGATGATCTCCAGATGTCCCTTACA
The DNA here is from genome assembly GCF_014839835.1 of Dryobates pubescens. Taxonomy (NCBI): domain Eukaryota; kingdom Metazoa; phylum Chordata; class Aves; order Piciformes; family Picidae; genus Dryobates; species Dryobates pubescens. The sequence continues at coordinate 8,491,025 of NC_071630.1, forward strand.
ATCCTTCATATTCCATGATTCTATTATCCTATGATCATTAGATTAATTAAGAAACCATTAGCTTTTAGGTTTAAATGGAAATATCTCTCCTTTTCCTTTTGTGGTGGAATGCTGTGATGCACACCTGAGTCTGGCTCCATGTTCTCTCCTTTTCATTCTGGAGATGATTCATTATATCACCAACCATCTTCATTCCCATGATCTCAGCTGAAGTGCTTTAGTTTTCCATGTCACAGCAATACAGGTGATATGTTGGACTCGAGGATCTTAAAGGTCTTTTCCACCCTGGTTAATTCTATTTATTCTATTCTAGTCTAGTCTAGTCTATTCAGATTTTTTGCAGATTCTGTGCAGATTCTAAGCAGATGATTTTCCATTACCTGAAAGCATCTTCAGTCCAAATTCCTCATCAAGTATGCATTTCAATTAGTGTTTCTGATTCTTGCTCATGAGAATGCAGTGAGTTGTACATTCTAAACTTGTGTGGAATAGCCAATAAGGAATTGTACTCCAGCTTCATTATACTTTTAAAAATTACCTGCCCTCTGTTGTGACACAACTCCCACAGTGCAGCAGCCCAGGCTGCCAAGTAACTAACTCCTAAACTTTCTGCCGACGAATATTGTTTTCTGTCATCACAATTGCACCATGAAATATGAAAGTTCAATTTCCTCTTCATTTCCTTTTAATAAAACTTCTGTTCATTTCATTTTTTGAAAAGAGATTGGATCTAAATTACTTTGACTTTTTCTGGCCTAACTCTGGTGAATGCTTCAAGAGAGATTCTGAAACTCTTTTAAATCCCGCTAAGGAGATCAAGGGTTGTATTCTGGGAGGTCTGTACTTGCATTCTCATCTCTCTGTCAATACAAGACTTTTGCATTTAGAAATGACAGTATTGATTCCAGGACATTGTTACACAAGGCATATTTATTGTGCCCACTGCCATAGCTGCTGCTAAAGCTTCCTATTTTCAAACAGCAATTATTGTTCAAACAATAGGCAAAGGAGTTAACTGCAGAAGTAAATATGCCAGACGATTTTGGAGCAAAAGCCATTTTACTTTATGGTACTTATGCAGCCTTTCCCAGTTTGCAAACATTGCATTTGAGAGGATGAGAACTGTATGAACTTTACCAGTGACCTATTAGTGATCAAGCTAATGAAATTAAACCAAAGGGAAAAAATGAATTAGCTAAATCAAACACAGATTTCACAGGCTGTCTCTTCATAGAATCACCCTCTAAGATCATCAGTCCAACCTTCAACCTAAGACCACCATGGTCATTAAAACATGTCCCAGAGTGCCTTGTCCACAGGTTTCTTGAACACCTCCAGGGATGGTGACTCCACCATCTCCCTAGGCAGCCTGTTCCAATCCCTGACTACTCTTGCAGCAAAGAAATTTTTCCTTATCTCCAACCTATACTTCCCCTGGCACAATTTTGGGACATTTCCTCTCTATTACCTGGTACTAGGGAGAAGATGCCAACCCTCACCTCACTTTAACCTCCTTTCAGGAGGTTGTAGAGAGCAATGATGTCTCTGCTCCTCTTCTCCAGAGTAAACAAGCCCAATTCCCTCAGCTGCTTCTCATAATATTTGTGTTCAAGGCCCTCCACCAGCTTTGCCTTCCAACAAAACAACTTAGAAGATCAGACATTGTCACAACATTGAATGTTTTGTTTGTTTGCTTCAGCTAATAGTAAAGTGCTGGTGGAATTGGTGGAATTTCTGATTAAACTTCCAAACTTAATTAAACTTAAACCAAGTGTTTTACAAAGTATACTGTGACTGGTAGAGGCATGCAACTAGCAGTTGTTTCAGTGTGCATAACTCCATGTGCATGTGCAATCTATGCTACTGATGGAAGAGGGGGTCATGGATGCCCCCTCCCTGGAGGTGTTCAAGGCCAGCCTGGCCTGGATGAAGTCTTGAGCAACCTGATCTAGGGGAAGATGTCCCTGCCCACGGCAGAGAGGTTGGAACTAGGTGATGTTTAGGATCCCTTCCAACCCAAACCATTTTATGAATCTATGAAAAATATTTTTTCAGCTTTTGCTGTGTGATGCTGGCACTGAATGTCCCTGGCATTCGAGAAATGGCATTCTATCACCTGGGATTGCTTGGTACGGCTGGCAATGATTCTCTCTTCACAATTGCTCTTTGGAGAAATCACAGTTCTCTATTTTTTGTGATGCATAAATCCAGGCAAAAGAAGTGGGTCTCTGTGTGCAGAAGCTCAGTATCTGCAAAGCCAGTTTTTGTGTGCTTGTCAAGGAGCACTCTCACTGGAGACCACAGATTCTGTTGAATTGCATCAGAATGTGAAGCTTGAAGTGGATGTTTTGTGGGTGACCCCACCTCTGTGTGCCAGTGAGGCTGCATCTGAAAGTGACACCAAAAATTTCTTTACTGTCATCAATCCATCCACATTTAGAACAGTGCAGTGCCTAAGACATTGAGAATTAATATTTCAGTCTGGAGATGCAAACACAAGGTTTTGACAAACGTTTCCCATTTCCTTCATTAAATGGATAATGAGTTTGAATTCTGCAGGAATCGTGTAAGACAATGTGTTGGCTCCACGATGATGCAATTATAGCTGTATCAAACTATTCCAACAATCCTCTTGTGCACAAGAAATCAAACAAGATTGGAACAATATTTCATCTAATTTCCAGTGTGTAATTGAGAAATATGCTCTTAATTGTCTTTGTTCTTTGATAGCCAAATGTTACAAAAAAAACCCCAACCCAACCCTTGATCTGATAGTCTTGGGTTGGTTGGGGAAGAAAAGAGATGCAGGACCTCAGACCTCAATTTCATTTATTACAATAAATCAATTTCATACTCATTTGTGTTTAATCTCCATTGGAAATTTACATTATCCAATCAGAAGTGAACAAGTCCCTCTGGGGAGATCAAGTGTCACATGAAAAATTTGACAGGAAATTCATGTAATAAATCAGTAAAAGTACAACTCATATGTGGAGATTTTAAACCCATCTAAATTCTATTAAAAACCTCTAAATCCTATTTTAGACAGAACAAGGAGGAAGCTTGGGAGCTGTATCATTCCTAAGAGGCCCCTCAAAGTGCATATTCTAATATTTAATCATTTCTACTTTTTGTGTGTCCAAATTAAGTAGTTTAACTGGAATGAGTATAACTTTCATTTACAGTTTTGTTTTGGTGGATTTTTTTTTTTCCTGACAAGGAGTAGTTTATAGAGACAATGTTATGTCATCACCATCTTCAAATAATTAGCTGGCTGAAAATATATTCTGTACATTGTAGGCATCCTTTTAACCTATTGAATTGAAAAAAATATGTGAGAAGAGAAGGGCTTCATCAAATTTAAGCCTGTGTGTATGTCGGCTTTGAAAAGCAAAGCAGCGGGAGGCATGGCAAAGTAGGGAAAGGCAGACAAATGCCAATGGCAAAAGCCATCTGCAGTGGACAAATTAGTAAATTCAAAGTAATGGGCTCTACATTTTCTACCTTGAAATGAGGGGGAAAGAAATCATGTGAAGTGATAGTGAATTGCTTCCTGTTCAGCAGCACTCAAAAAGAAGACAGAGCATTGAAACCAATTAGGTGTGGTAGGTGTACAAAATCAAGAGGTTATGAAGAAGCAGGAAGCAGTGAGGTGTCTGTAGTCCTATCCACCTCCAGTTCAGAAGAACAAGTGTTCTGAAATCATTTACTGTCCCAACTGCTGCTTTTGCACTTCTAGAATGTTTCTTATCTCATTGCAGTGAGAGGTCTTGACCACAAGCCCCATGAGGAGAGGCTGAGGGAGCTGGGGTTGTTTAGCCTGGAGAAGAGGAGTCTCAGGGGAGACCTCATTGCTCTCTACAACTACCCGAAAGGTGTTTGTAGCCAGGAAGGGGTTGGACTGTTCTCCCAGGCAACCAGTACCAGAACAAGAGGACACAGTCTCAAGCTGTGCCAGGGGAAGATAAGGCTGGAGGTGAGGAGAAATTTCTTCTCAGAAAGAGTAATTGGCCCTTGGAATGTGCTGCCCAGGGAGGTGGTGGAGTCCCCATCCCTGAAGGTGTTAAAAAAAGGATTGGACGTGGCACTTGAAGCCATGGTTTAGTTGTCATGAGGTGTTAGGTATTAGGTAATAGGTTGGACTTGATGATCTCTGAGATTTTTTCCAACCTGATTGATTCTATGACTCTAAGAAGTCACACTGAAAGAAAAAAACAGAAGCCTGGAATATTAGTTTAACATAACCAAGTAGGGCTGGAAAAACTGGACTGTCTTCTGGGACACTTGAAACACTGTGTATGCTTCACACTTATGGTCTTGTTCTGAGTTCAGGATAGCATGTACTCCTTTAACTAGTGTATCTGTGGTTATTATCCACAGTAAAGTTGTTCTTCAAAGCTCCAGCTACACTGTAGAAACAAGGTAAGGGAATAAATCAGAAACCTGTGGTATCAAAATGGTTGCATGTGCAATTATCTTGGCTTGAAAAACTCTTTTCAAACTTCAAATATTTATATATTTTGAAGTGTGAGAGCTAAAATATCAAAGTACCTTAAAAGAAACAATTTTTTATTAGAACATTTTAAAAAAAAATTATTATTATTTTTAACTTATTTGAACAAGTTGTGTTTGAAGGAAAAGCCTGTGAGCAACCATAATTAACCTTGTGGCCTCTGCATATTTGTATCCCTGAATTTAAAGACACTTGTAAATGAGTTTCATTTTCACTTGGAAATAAATTCAGGTTCATTATAGATGGCACATTGCAGTTGCTCACATTTCTCAGTTATTTCCTCAAAACACGAATCACACATAGTCAGAACAGTTAAGAGTATCTTTATTACCTTTGGATTGTTTTAGGGAAAGCAACAGATGGTGGTATTTGAGTCGTCCCGATATAGAAAACATGAGCTTGCACCATCAGTCTGGATTGCTGTCTTGCTTGCCTTTTTAGAGGTATAATTCAGACTTAATTAAGCAAGTATTTAAGTCCCTGCTTAAGTGCAAAAGTGGATCAATAATATGTGCTTGAAGTTATTCATCTGATTGGAGGGTTCCTGAAGTGAACGGAATGGAACAGAATGGAACGGAATCGAATCGAATCAAATAGAATAGACCAGACCAGACCAGGTTGGAAAATACCTTTGAGATCATCAAGTCCAACCTATCACCCAACACCATCTTATCAACTAAACCATGGCACAAAATGCCTCATCCAGCCTCCTCTTAAACACCTCCAGTGATGGTGACTCCACCACCTCCCTGGGCAGCACATTCCAATGGCCAGAAGAATTTTTTCCTACCATCTAGCCTAAACTTCCCCTGGTGCAGATTGAGGATGTGTCCTCTTGCTCTGGTGCTGGTTGCCTGGGAGAATAGACCAACCCCCACCTGGCTACAACCTCCCTTCAGGTAGCTGTAGACATCAATGAGGTCTCCTCTGAGCCTCCTCTTCTCCAGGCTAAGCAACCCCAGCTCCCTCAGCCTCTCCTCATAGGGCTTGTGCTCCAAACCCCTCCTCAGCTTTGTTGCCCTTCTCTGAACACGTTACAGCAAGTCAACATCTTTCCTAACCTTTCCTAAACAATACTTACCTGGATAAACTCTTACACTTGTAAAAGTGTATAAGACTCTGTCTTCTGCATCTACTTAAATCTTTATGCATTTAGCACTAGACAGGGCTAGCACTCATTTAAGGAAGGAAATGTAAGCTTTTGAAAGTTCTACCCTGAGGAAATGAGAGCTGTCTAGCTCCCATTTATTCCATTTACCTTTTTTCCCTCTTGCTTCCTCTTCAAATTGTTACATTTTTTTCAGAAAAGAGGAAGAAAAAAAAATATATATCCTTGCTTTTGAGAATAGGAAAATCTACACTGAATCAAGAAGCTGCAATTCTTGGCTGAGACAGGGTGCTTGTATTAATGGGATGTTAGACAGCACAAGGCTGCAGAGGCATGTAGAGATTAGATCTAAATTCTACTCTTTGTGGGGTGTGTGTGTGTGTATAGATGAATTAGAGCAAAACAAGGAATACAAATTAATACTTCATCTGTTATTGTGTCATCTTTTTGCCAAACTGAGCTGACAGATTAGGATAACATAATTCAGGTTTATTTACAGTCTACTCGTTTGTCAACTTGGCAATAGCAGAAATAGAATTACAGGAGTAAATTAGTATAAACCACCAGCTTGCAACACTTCAAATATAGCTCCTTTTTTCTTATCTCAGGCTGTGAATGAAAGTCTGCCAACAGTGATAAGAAAGTTCTGCTCAGAACAGAAGGGTCTCAAGAATAAGTCTTACAAGGACCCGCTGAGAGTTGTCTAGTCTGGAGAAGGGGAGGCTGAGGAGAAACCTCATCCTCTACAACTCCCTGGGAGGAGGTTGCAGTGGGATGGGGCCTGGTCCCTTCTCCCTAGGATCAGGTGATAGAAGTAGAGGAAAATGACCTGAAATTGTGCTGAGGGAGGTTTAGGTTGAACATGTCCAGAGAAGGGCAACGAGGCTGGTGGGAGGTCTTGAGCACAAGCCCCATGAGGAGAGGCTGAGGGAGCTGGGGTTGTTCAGCCTGGAGAAGGGGAGGCTCAGGGGAGACCTTATTGCTCTCTACAACTACCTGAAGGGAGGTTGTAGCCAGGTGGGGGTTGGTCTCTTCTCCCAGGCAACCAGCACCAGAACAAGAGGACGCAGCCTCAATATGCACCAGGGGAAGTTTAGGCTGGAGGTGAGGAGAAAGTTCTTCACAGAAGGAGTAATTGGCCCTTGGAATGTGCTGCCCAGGGAGGTGGTGGAGTCCCCATCCCTGGAGGTGTTCAAAAAAGGATTGGATGTGGCACTTGAAGCCATGGTTTATTTAGTCATGAGGTGTTAGGTGACAGGTTGGACTTGATGACCTCTGAGGTCTTTTCCAACCTTATTGATTCTATGATTATATTATTAGGAATAATTTCTTTTCTGCCAGGAAGACCCACAGGGTCAGAATTTGGAACAGGCTACCCAGGGAGGTGGTGGAGTCGCCATTCCTGGAGGCGTTCAAGTACCATGTGGGCATGGCGCTTGGGGACACATTTTAACAGCCATGGTGGTGGTAAGTTGGTGGTTGGACTTGATCTTAAAGATCTTTTCCAACCCAAACAATGATGTGATTCTATCTGAATCTGTTGTCACAGTGTTTGTAAAAAGTATAGTGGTGGAATAAGACATGAATAAAATATTCATCTGTTAATAAAAATACCTTTTCACATAGAGGGGAAAAAAAGTGTTTGGCATGGACATATAGATTTGCACTGGAAGAAAATAGAAAGTGCACAGCTCACCAAGAAAGAATGCCAGTGTAATATCTTTTCAATGCTTGTTGGCTTTATAAGTCCTCTAATAAATTACAAACTAATTTAATCATGCTCCATAATTACATACTCTTGAAGGAATAAACTTTGGTTTCAGACCGTATCATACTTTCGGTGCAATGTTATTGTGGAGCGCACAGACCAATGAAACTGCACAGTGGCAATAAATTAATGGCTCTGAGGCTGCCAAGCAGTAATAAATAAAGAGTAGATGCTTATGACCAAGTGCACATTTTATTAGACACTGAGAAATGCAATTTGACTCTGGCACACAACAAAAGTTGAATGGTTGAGGGGGTTCTCGGGTTGTTGTTTGGGGTTTTTTTGACTGGTTGAAACAAACTTCTTCTGAGGTTTTGTTATCATCTCCAATTTGGATAATTTGCGATTGATTGTTTAATTCCAGTTGATAATAGCAGCAAAACTAAATGTTGTAAGGCGTGGTGCTTCAAGATAATTCTGTTGGGCTTGGGGAATGTTGTGGAATATTGTGGTGTATTGGTTATTTGTATGGTTTTATTAGCTCAGAGCCTGGTTTTGCACCAGGTTAGCAGAGTCACATATGCTTATTAATAAAATGCATTAAGCAAACTAAAGCAATAATCAAAACTTCTATTTGTTTGCTTGAATTACAGGGATTTTAGATGAACAATTTTCTTTTCATTTGCAACAGATGTGCTTGGGGTTTAGCACCATTAGCAGCTATTCTGCTCTGAAATACTCAGGGTTGGATCTGTTTTCTATAGCTGTTTGTTCTCCCCAGTGTTAAGAGTTCTCCTATGCCATGATGTAATTTCTGAAGGAGTTTTCTTTTTGGTCACTGGATGAAAAAAAGAAAGTTGCTAAAATTCATGTTGCTTTAAAAGAATGCATTAAATTACTTGAGCCCCAAATCTGGTTATTTGGTGTGACTTTTTTCTAGAGGCAAAAATAGCCACAGAGCTACAAAATTATTCCTATATATGGAGTCTCAGTTTTCTCCTTTCTTTTGCAAACACAATCCCTGTTTTAGAGCACATGTTCAACAGGGGAGACAATACATCACTCTGTTACGCAGACGAAATGCTGTTAGCAGAAGTGCCCTGTGATTTTAGGCATGTAAAAATATCGGAACATCCTGCATTCATTTTCTGGAAGCCAAATCCTTGCATGGTCTCTGTGGATGAAAAAAACCCTAACATCCTAAAATAGCCTGCTGTCTTTAAAGCCCTTCTCAAGTGGACTACCATATTTCCTCGTTGATGATGGATTTTGACATTTCTTTAAGGCCAAGAGACATCTTGGAGGCCTGAGTTGAAAGAAATTAAAAGGAAAATAACTTTTTTAGTAAGACATCAACATTGGCCATATTTATTTTTTTTTTTCATCTAAGAAAGGCAGGCATAAAATCTCATCTTTCTAAATGTTTTCAGATTGATTCTTTAGAAGCAAATATTTTAATTAATAAAAAAAAAAAAAACCAAGTCTTTTACATTTTCTTAGCTTATCAAATCCTAGATATTCTGAATAGTGTGGGAAAATGTCCACTTAAAATTGGTTTCCATCCCTCTTTATTCCATCTGTGTTCTATTTTATGGGGAAAAAAAAATAGAGGTAGAAGGTTAGCAGTGAAAGTGCCTATAAAAAGCAATAATTATTAACCCTGGTGCTCTGTCAATAGGATGTTCAGCTGCTCCTGAGAAGAACCTAATGTTTGGAAAGGACTTCAAGCCACCTACAGTCAGGGACTCTGCGTATCTGATGGCCTTCTGACTGATCCAAGCTATGCTGCTCACGCATCAGGTTGGTGTAATCACAATGTAAGCACCTCAGCAGAATGAAGTCAAGTGATCCTTCAAATATTACACAACTCTGCTGCCCTCTGAGAACTCCTTTTGTGCAGTAGGACTAAAGTGATCTCCAGTGGGAGTACAAGTCTTGGCATGGATAATTCTTTGAAAGTGGCTATGTGACCTTGAATGACCTAGAAACTAGAGTCAAGCACAGGCTGTCCAGCACCTACTTTTTGATTTGAAATCCAAGCTGTTGGCTATGCCTTCAGAACAGCTCTTCCATCCATTCTAGCTTGTCCACTGTTTTGAGTGTGCCTTCTGGACACAGAACTTGTTGTTGTCACCATACTGACAAAATTTTTGTTCAATATAAAAGAAAATGTATAAAATGAGTTTGTATTTCCTCATAGGTATAGCCCATTAGTTTACCTAGTTGCATGCAAATTTGCATTCATTTTTCTCTTACCCTCTAAAGGAAATAGAATAAGGAGAGGCTATTCTAACACTATTTAAGCTGCAGCAGAAAGACTAAAACATTTATATTCTATTTTAATGTTCTTAAAGTTGAAGTTGAAATAACTTTTTCAGTCTTATTCCTTACTCAGTGTTATTCCTTAGCTCTAAGATGCATTCCTGTTACTGGTCAGCTTTGATTTAATATAGCTGAAGTTCAGCATGGTCCAGTATCAAGAGAATTGTCTGTTGTGATATTAGTGTTGATGTCTTTAATAAGCCTGACCTATATAAAATCTTCATCTCCCCTCTGTGACATATCCTGCAAATCTGGTTGATTGCAGAACACTCCAGACAGGGTTGTTTACAGGTAGTCTTAATCATATTAGTTTTCACAACACCAAATTGTTTCATTTTTCAGCAATAGGAAGAAGTGGTGCTGAAGTTTTCCATGCTTTGCTTCTTCCTTGGACCACTGCTGTCCTAGAAATGAAGTTTATAGATTTTTGTGTCTTTTTTTTTCCCCCTTTCTTTTTTATACACTCACTTGCACACCCCCCACATCTGTTTTTCTATTGTACAGAGGAGGAAAGGAAAGGTTTTATCTGGAAACTGGCACTGGAGAAGAACTGGAGTGCTGCTGGTGGAAGAGCTGTGGCTGGAACTGCAGTCCCAGTAAGTTGCAGGGGAGATTTGTCAGGAAAAGGTTTTCCTTATATGCAAAAGATCATGGAATCTGGGCTGCCACAGGGTATCTATGTGTGCTTTTACAACAAACAGATTAGGGGTTTAGAGTGGTGTTCCGCTATAAAGTTGATAAGGTTCACTGACTCAGGAAAGAAGCAAGGCAGTCAGCATGTTAAAGCTTTCTTCTGCCTTCCTAACTCCTGCACATTCTTCCTCCTACCATTTATCAGAGAAAGTGGTTTCATTGCAGCATTGACTGTCCAGGTCTTGACAAATATATTTGTGTTTAGACTATTCATTTTCTACATTATATATGCATGTGCATTATATTCTTTCTTATTTGGGCATAAAGCAGGAAAGCATCCTGCCTTGCTTATCTTGGCATGGGACCACAAAAATACTGTAACAGCTAATCTGAGGATTGCTCATTTTTCTTCCAATTCACATGGAGTATAATTGGAGAAAACAGGTTAAAGATATATTTAGCATTCTCGAGGAAATCATTATGTTAAGCCTCTCTGGAAAATGTATTACTCTGCTCTCATTTTAGATTAATATAAGAACATATTAAAGGCATTATTCACATGCATTCTTAGCCTGTATGAAAATTATGTGTCTCCATTACATTGCATTCTGCTTTGTTGTTTTACTTCAAGAGTCTGTGCTATAAAGGTGCAGATAATTTCTAACGTTGGTAATTTCAGCTGCCTGCATCATATCATAAAATTTCTGTGATCTCTAATGCCTATTAAATAGGAATTGGGTGAGTGAAGAGAAGTTCTCAGATGATATCATTAGGAAGATACATACCAACTTTATTGATATACAACACATTCATTCTGCAAAATGTCAGACAAATTCCTATGGTCTGAAAAACAACTTCTGACTGTGTTTGATATTTGTAAAGATGGAGAGGAGAGAAGACGAGAGGGGAGGAGAGGTTCGGAGAGGTTCGGTTCGGTTCGGTTCGGAGAGGTTCGGTTCGGTTCGGTTCGGAGAGGAGAGGAGAATAGACCTTCAAGATCATTGAGTCCAACCTATCACCCAACACTATCTTATCAACTAAACCATGGCACCAAGCACCCCATCCAGTCTCTTCTTAAACACCTCCAGTGATGGTGACTCCACCACCTCCCTGGGCAGCACATTCCAATGGCCAATCGCTCTTTCTGTGTCTATAACCAAGAGAAGGACCAACACATGAAAATATTTGAAGGGCCACAGTAATTTGTCACTTTTTTCTTAGGTGGCATGCTATAACACCAAACCTGCGTGGTGGTTCTTGCAGAAAATTGCAGTTTGGTACCTTAAATGATATACCAAATTGTATGTCAAATGAAATTCAAGTAATATCATGTAATTTACATTAAATATTCCACTACCTGAAGCTGGGCAGCTTTAGAGATTTAACTTCCTAAAAGACTTTGTGTTCACGTTTAAAATACACTAAAGCTGTACGTTTACCACATTCCAAGTGCTTAGAGTTATTTACATTTTCAGTTTAAATATCCGTTTTCTTTCTGTTTAGGTGCAGATGGAATTGAAGAAGTGCTTGGGCGCTTTCCTTTGTAGTTCCTTGCATGATTTTGCTGCATATGCAATTCCTTCAACACAATGATACATGGAAATCAGATTTACTTGACAGAAAAGAAAATATTTATGCAAGGGGAAAACTCAAGCAGGAAAAAGGAGATTGGATGGTGAGTAATGCAAAAGAGCAGTGTAAACCAAGAAGGTGGAAGAGCAATGTGGTATCCATCACTCTGGTATTTCAGGATCATTTTTTCCCCAGTCCAACTGCTGAATGCTCCTCATGTGTATTGCAACTTCTCCCTTTGCTCTGGGGTTCTATTTTGTAATCTAACTCTACTTTCAAGAAGATCTATTTCTCCCTGTGAAGCTTTTTCATATTCCATTTTAAAAACCCCTTTTGAGAGTTGTCTTAAGAAAAGGTGATCAGAATGCCTTAAGAAAAGGTGATCTGAATGCCTCTTTTCCCATCCATGGTTGTCAAAATAATACCTTAATAAGAATTTCCTTAAGAATCTCTAAGTATTTACAGTAAATTGAAAGAAAATATTGGGAAATGTAATTTTGGGGCTGTCTCATTAAAAGCAAAAAGACTCCTGAATACAATTTTAATTTAGAATTCTTTTGTATTCCCAACTTCAGTATAAAATTGTTTCCTAGCAACACAAAGAAAACGTAATTTTGTCATTGAAAAGTAGATTTAGGCAGTAAAAACTGAGCTGATTTTTGTGAAACAATTAAAATCCCCAATCATTTTTGGTTGTGGTGGTATTGACGTTTTGATATAAGATTTAGTATAAAGGAATTTTCCTCACTGGTTATATTTACAGTCGCTTGGTGCATGTGGCAAAGTGGTTGAATTCCCTTTTTTTTTTCTCATCCTTGGACATCAAAACTCCCTCATAATGCAAAAATTTACTTTAACCAAATTTTTTCTTCAATAGTCTCTCAGGAGTCGATTATTATTTTAGTGGTCCTTTTAATTTCATTCGGCATCTTCACTTTATGAGTAGGATAATGTAGTGATTAAGGCTTTTGAGTGTGACCTTAATCCAGTTCTTAACTGAATTATAGTCTGTCATTGGAAGAAGTCTGATAAACACAACCCTTATTCTGTCATCATCACCTCTATTTACAGAATCATTTGAAAATACAGAACTATTCATTAGAGAGTTACTCAGCGTCAGCAGCCTGAGTATCTTTCCAGATGCAAATCTCTAAGTAAATGCATACAATACAATAAGGAAATGTATCGTGCTTAAACTTGCATTTTCATTTAGACAACCCGTCTCTCAGCTGTCAGAGTGATCTTGTTTCCAAGAGTATTGAGCTTGTTAGCTCTTGGGGAAGTCTGAGATAGCAGCATACCCATGGAAGCAATGAAAATACAGTCTCTAGGAATCTCATGTATGCCAAGTATAGTTTACTATGTCATACTTAATCAATATTGCTGCTGGTATAACCCAGAACCTCCTCACAGACACTGGGAACTAGGAAAGGGAAAAGAGAACAGAAGGCAACTACTTTTTCCCCACATTATCTGGGTATTTTTTTCATCTCCTGATGGGAAGCTGTTGCTGCCTCATTAAGTCTCCTTTGTCCATGAGCAGAACTGGTTTCCCTCCAGAGTGCAGTGGTGGTGGTGGTGGTGACTGGCAGTGCAGGAAGACGAATTCAGAGCTTCACAGCAATCTCTTTGCTCTCTGTCCTGCAAATCACAGAATGGTTTGGATTGGAAGGGTCCTTAAAAGATCACCTGGTTCCAAACCTGTCATGGGCAGGGACACCTCCTACTAGGCCAGGTTGTTCAAAGCCCCATCCACTCTGGCTTTGAACGCTTCCAGGGTTGGAGCCTCCACAGCTTCTCCGGGCAACATGTGCCAGTGCCTCATCACCTTTGTGGTGAATAATTTCTGTGTTGTAGTCCTCAGAAAACAAAGCTGATCTGTTTAAAAAGGAGACTCTGATTAAAATAGGGGGAAAATGTGTAGGGAAAAAGGAAAAAATAATCTTAACCACACGTGTGGATGAATATTTATTGAAATAGTTTCCTTTTGACCTGATTCTTGAGCTAATGTGATACAAATTTGTTCAGCTAGGTATAATTTGTGTAAAAATATGTCCTGGATTATGTGTATTTTTTGAGGATGATACAGAGTCTGCTTGTTTTCAGATCAAGTGTGTCCTCTCTTCTCATAGTTGCCTCAGTGCTTCAGCCCAGTAGCACTTTCAGGCCTTAACTGGGACCTCTGTGCTAAACAATGAACTAACTCCTAACGAAAAGAGAAAAAAAACAACCATTGAAGGCCCCTGAACATTTAGAGAAAGGTCCTCAAGACAGGATGGAGTCAGAAGGGTACAAACGCATTTTCTAGAGTAGGGTAGGTGAGCTGGAAGGCAGTTCCAGCTTTCTCCCCACACAGGCTGTACAGTCTCTGGACCACAGCTGCCTCTTGAAGAGTTTTTCTCTGAACAGCTTTGGAAGTGAGATGTCTGTATGCATATATTAAAAGCCAGAGGGTATAAGGGGGGGTGAGACAGGTTTGACTGGGGGTTTTTTTTTGTGTTTCTTTCTTTTTTTTTAATATCATATTACATAAACTCAAAATTGTCAGGGAAAGAATTTCAGGGCGAGTGAATGAAAACAGCAAGAGATAAGGAAAAAAGATGAAGCGGTTGGACAAGCGAGAAACAGTAGAAGGAAATTAACACAGGCCTGGAAAATATCTGAGCAGTCAGCCCACTTTCCAATGCTCATAGGGGAGTTAAGATTAAAATGTCTAAGCCAGAATTTTCAGTTTATGATACAGAAAACCACAGACTGGAGCAATCAGACCGGAACGCATCTTTTGTAAGTTATATTCAAGGCATAGCTCCAGAGCATTCCAGGATAGCCTGTAGATTTCTATAACAGTAACAGACTTTTAATAGCTCTTTTGACAACACACGAGGGATTGAAGGAGTAGGGTTGCGACCACAACCTTCTTTAAAAGGTTCTTAGCAAGCCAGGAAAAAAAGTCTTACAAGGTTTAACTCTTGGGTAGTTCAGATGCTAGGGATGATAGATAAAGAATGATAGAATAGAATAGAATTAACCAGGTTGGAAAAGACCTTCAAGATCATCGAGCCCAACCTATCACCCAACACCATCTAATCAACTAAATCATGGCACCAAGCACCCTATCCAGTCGCTTCCTAAACACCTTCAGTGATGGTGACTCCACCACCTCCCTGGGCAGCACATTCCAACGGTCAGTTACTCTTTCTGTGAAGAATTTTCTCCTCACCTTGAGCTTAAACCTCCCCTGGTGCAGCTTGAGACTGTGTCCACTTGTTCTGGTGCTGGTTGCCTGGGAGAAGAGACCAAACCCCACCTGGCTACAACCTCCCTTCAGGTAATTGTAGGCAGCAATGAGGTCTCCCCTGTGCTTCCTCTTCTCCAGGCTAAGCAACCCCAGCTCCCTCAGCCTCTCCTCATAGGGCTGTGCTCCAAACCCCTCCCCAGCATTGTAGCCCTTCTCCGGACACATTCCAGCAACTCAACATCTTTCCTAAACTGAGGGGCCCAGAACTGGACACAGTACTCAAGGTGTGGCCTAACCAGTGCTGAGTACAGGGGCAGAATGACTTCCCTGCTCCTGCTGGCCACACTGTTCCTGATACAGGCCAGGATGCCATTGGCCTTCTTGGCCAACTGGCTCATGTTCAGACATGGCTCATGTTCAGACGGTTGTCACTCAGTACCCCCAGGTCCCTTCTGCCTGGCTGCTCTTCAGCCACTCTGACCCCAGCCTGTAGCACTGCATGGGGTTGTTGTGGTCAATGTGTAGATCTTGGCACTTAGCTGTGTTAAATCTCATGCCCTCGGACTCTACCTATCTGTCCAGCCTGTCAAGGTCCCTCTGCAGAGCTCTCCTACCCTCTAACAGATCAACAATGCTTGGTGATACCACCAAGCATCTGGACTCACAGAGAATATGATAATAAAATCTACCATGAAATTCAGCCAGATATAGTTTGGGTGTATTAGAAAGACTGCCAGCCCCTGAGACCCGGTGATTCTGTGGAATTACCAGACAAGGTCAAACCCAAGGATTCATACCAGCTGAAGACTACATGGGAAAGGAGGTGTTCATATTTTGTATTCATCTGACCCATGAGAAGGTTGAAAATTGTGGTGAAAAGCTGACTAAAAGTGTTTAGCTGTATAACATTACACATGATTTTGTGTCAGGTGCACATGCCAAAAAAAAAAAACCATCAAAACAACAAAAAAACATTAAATGTAACAGCTTATAAAATTGTGAATCATAACTTAGGGCAGAAGGTAAAGGTCTTCAAAGGATTTTCAACATGTTTGCATTTGTACTTGAGAGTATCTGTGAAAAAAGTTGAATTGCCAGGAGCTGACGAGTCCCCACCTAGTGAGATCTTCAGAGATATCTCAAAATTAAAGGCACTAAAATAAAACACTGCCATTATAGTATTATAGCAGTCATGACTTACATGCGTCTTTGAAACCCATCTTGGAAAAACTCTGATAATCATCGAATCATTGAATGCTCTGGGCTGGAAGGGACCCCCAGAGGTCATCTAGTCTGACCTCCCTGCAGCCAGCAGGGACATCCTCAACTAGATCAGGATGCCCAGGACCTTGTTGAGCCTCACTTGAATATCTCCAGGGAAGGGACTTCAACCACCTCCCTGGGCAATATGTTCCAGTGTTCACTACCCTCATAGTAGATAACTTGTTTCCACCTTAAAGCCATTGCTCCTCATTCTGTCCCTGCAGGCCACTGTAAACAGGCTCTCTCCATCCTTCTTGTCGGTCCCCCTCAGGTACTGGAAAGCTTATGTCAAGTTGTTCAGCCACTACTTGCCAGATACTAGCATGAGGCAATGATGCTTATTCTTCTGTTGACATGCTCAGGGTTTATTTGAACTCTTATCTCCAAAGGTGTGATTAACAGATATCTATCTATCTATATATAGACAGAGATATAGATAGATATAGAGATAAGAAAGATAGAGATGAGAGAGATGATAGAGATAGAGATGAGAGAGAGAGAGAGAGAGAGGCAGAGGCAGAGATAGGAGGAGTCTGTAAATGGATTGTTCTTAAAAATAAAGGCAGGTGATGATAGGCCATGTAGTTTAAAAATCCAGATGAGTAATTGTAGGTAACTGGAGCTAGAAGTGAGTAGGGCTCAGGCTTGGGCTTCTGTTTTTATACCAACTGTGCTCTGCACTGAGAGTTGTTTGGGTTTTGTTTTTCCTTAAAAGTCTGTGTTTTCTAATCTTCACTAACAAATGGACTGGTCTTTTTTTTCCTTGTGTTTGAATTCAGTAGGGTCATATGTAGGATAAAATTGAGGTGCTGATACATGTTTGTCTTTCTAATGTATTTAAAGTATACATAAAAGGTAAATCTCCTTTCTGTGTACTGACAGCACCTTTGGGTTAATATATTCACATCTTAACTTGTAGCCAGATCTGCTGTTTTAAATGATTAAATTTTGAATCTGGTATTTACTCTTGGACTGTGCAAAAGTCAAAGGGAACAATTTGTCAGCTCATTCATATTTCGCTTTTAAAGCCAGTTAACTAATCAGCCTAACAGAAAAAGAAGTAAGATAAATGGAAGCCATTCTGTTATGTGGGAAAGTGTACATGAAGATAAATTTTTCACATTTTGCTTCATTTCATCTGCAGTTATCACTGTCGTAATTGCTTCTGAGCACTCAAGGTGCTCTTCGAATTACTTCTATGATATGAACAGCTCAGGCTGTTTTGGCAGACTACTAGCTCGCAGCACTGAAATGTTCTGTCTTCTTTTTCCCCCTGTATTCTAATTCAGCAAACATCCTCTAATGTTTTGTATAAAAGTGAATTTGCCAAACAAACAATAAAGGGTAAAGAGCTGTGTAAGAGCAATTTCTGCTAGAAACAAACTTATGTGTAGGAAATCCTGAGTAAATAAAGCCTGGTTACCATTGCTACTAGAGTTCCTATTAGTTTATGGTAAAAATATGTGATAGAATAGAATAGAATTAACCAGGTTGGAAAAGACCTTCGAGATCATCAAGTCCAAGCCATCACCCAACACCATCTAACCAACTAAACCATGGCACCAAGTGCCTCATCCAGTCTCTTCTTAAACACTTCCAGTGATGGTGACTCCACCACCTCCCTGGACAGCGCATTCCAATGGCCAATCTCTCTTTCTGGGAAGAACTTGTTCCTAACATCCAGCCTAAACCTCCCCTGGCACAGCTTGAGACTGTGTCCTCTTCTTCTGATTATCTAGGTTAAAACACCTTGCAGTAATTTCTTTTCCTGTCATGTTTTCTCTTGGTGTAAGAGCCATCCTCTTTGCCTTATCTAAAACCCGCATTTTCAGTTCATGATAGTCATCAGGGGTTTCTCATTGCAGCTTCATTAACCAAATTATTAAATGAAAACCCCTAAAAACTACATATTACTGTTTTAAAATGTAATTATTATATGAAAACCCCTGAAAATTATAGACTACTGTGTTAAAATCTAATGATTTAAAAAAGGGAAAGTCTGTGGTGAAAAGGGATCTTGCCCATTTTTCTTGCTGCATCATAGGATCACAGAATCACAGGATGTTAGAGGTTGGAAGGGACCCAAAGAGATCATCAAGTCGAACCCCCCAGCCAGAGCAGGACTATACAATCTAGCTCAGGTCACAGAGGAACACATCCAGACGGCCCTTGAAAGTCTCCAGAGGAGACTCCACAGCTTCCCTGGGGAGCCTGTTCCAGTGCTCTGTGACCCTTAGAGTAAAGAAGCTTCCCCTTGTGTTGAGGTGGAACCTCCTGTACATCCATGACTCCTTGTCCTATCCCAGGGAGCAAGTGAGAAGAGCCTGTCCCATCCCTCCTGACCCCCAGCCCTCAGTTATTTATAAACATTTATTAAATCCCCTCTAAGTCTTCTCTTTTCCAGACTAAAAACTTCCAGATCCCTCAGCCTCTCCTCATAAGGCACATGCTTCAATCCCCTGGTCATCCTCGTGTATGTTTCTTCATTGAAAGCTCTTGAAAGCCTAAGGAAAATGCCAGGATTTAGAAGAGTTTTTCCTCTGTTAACACATGATGGTTTTCTGGCTAAATGAATTATAATGGCATAGTTAGCCACATACGTAGAGTCCTCATCAGCATTTGCAATCTGATTCTCTGCAGTGATATTTTATGATGGATAAGCATCTGAACAAATAACTAGACCCAAAGTAGCTATATTAAAATTGCTGGTAAAGGCATAGCAGCCTACTTAGCTAGCAAGATTTCTGCTGTGGTGGAGTGGAATGGAATGGAATGGAATGGAATAGAATAGAATAGAGTAGAATAGAGTAGAGTGGAATAGAAGTAGAGTGGAATAGAATAGAATAGAAGTAGAGTGGAATAGAATAGAGTAGAATAGAATAGAATAGAATAGAATAGAATAGAATAGAATAGAATAGAATAGAATAGAATAGAATAGAATAGACCAGGTTGGAAAAGACCTTTGAGATTGAGGCCAACCTAGCTGAGACAAAAACAAATCAGAAAAAAAATCCTCCATTTTGTTCCAAAGAAATGCAGGGGTGAGAGTTGATTTCTTTCTTTTATGGTTTGACAGAATTTTAATGTAGCTTTATTGCATTAACTTTTCAAGTACTCCACCTGCTGTAGGAAGTATCGAGCTAAACAATAAGCTCAGAAAGAGAAGGCGTGCATGCCGTTCTTAAAACACTAAAGCAAACTGGGCTTAGCTCAGAATTTCCAAACCCACATCCATTTTGGTTTTTTCCAAAGGCTCCACAGGCATTTTTTAAAAACCCCTCTGAGTTTAAATCAATGTATTTTACTGGCAGTAGAGTTTGAGTTATTAGCCCCCCAAAAAAAAAAATGTAAAGGTCATCAAATACTTTTATAGCCACATAGTGAATTAAATTTTTCATTTGTTAAAACCTAGGATCTTGTTCTTAACTAAAAAAGCAATTCAGTGCTCAGGAGTTTCTTTCTACCTTTCATACATTAATTTTCAGTTTTCTCTCAAGAGCTTGGTTGGTTGGTTTGTTTTAAAAAAAAATGAATAAAAATTAATCTAACTTGGATGCTCCAATCCTGTCCTTTCTCCTAATCCAATTGCAATATTCATTCAAGTGATAAAAATATTCTTCTGTAAAACTTGGCATGACAAGAAGAGCACTTTTCATGGAAAATGTTTTGTGAGTCACCATCCCTGGAGGCGTTCAAGAGGGGGTTGGACATAGCACTTGGTTTAGTCATGAGGTCTGTGGTGACAGGTTGGACTTGATGATCTTTGAGGTCTCTTCCAAGCTTGGTGATTCTGTGATTTCAAGCTCTTACTCCTGGACATTCACATGATCTGTGAAAGTATCACTGATATCTAATAGAAGGTTGTAATTGATGAACTAGTCCTGGATTCAGGCCTTGCTTCTGACCTTTGTCATGACTTTACCACAGGTGTTTTGGCTTGGTCATACTGAAAAACAAACCCAACCAACCAACCAACCAACCATACAATGACAACAAAAATAAAAAGCTAGAAAAAGAAGTTAGCCTTTCCCATGCATGGTGTATTTAGTGTTAGTGCTGCTCCTTTTCCTTGCCTTGATGGCAAACAGAAATCAATGCTTTGCTAATATCAGTTCTGAAATTGACAACACTTTACTGAAGACTTTCAGAAGATGAGAAACAACGATTATGCAACAGCAATCCAAAGAATTAGAACTGACCCTATGAATTATATCCAACTGATTTGTGTGTTGCATGTTAAATATTTCTCCAGAATACATGACATGCTTTCAGAGCAGAATAGAATAGAATTAACCAGGTTGGAAAAGTCCTCAGGGATCATCAAGTCCAACCTATCACCCAACACCATCTAATCAACTACACCATGGCACCAAGTGCCTCATCCGGTCTCCTCTTAAACAGCTCCAGTGATGATGACTCCACCACCTCATGGGCAGCCCATTCCAATGGCAAATCACTCTTTCTGTGAAGAATTTCTTCCTAACATCCAGCCTAAACCTCCCCTGGCACAGGGGAGACTGTGTCCTCTTGTTCTGGTACTGGTTGCCTGGGAGAAGAGACCAACCCCCACCTGGCTACAACCTCCCTTCAAGTAGTTGTAGAGAGCAATTATGTCTCCCCTGAGCCTTCTCTTCTCCAGGCTAAGCAAATCCAGCTCCCTCAGCCTCTCCTCATAGGACTTGTGCTCCAAACCCCTCCCCAGCTTTGTTGTCCTTCTCTGGACACATTCCAGCAACTCAACATCTTTCCTAAACTGAGGGGCCAGTCTGCTTTCTGGACTGACACTAGTCTTGCAAAATACATCCCAGTGTTCTGGAGGCACTTGTACTCGTGTTCCCTGGGGATGTGCCTTTTGCTGGACCCCAGATTTCAGCAACTGGGCTAGTGAATTGTCATTTATTACTTGAGTTTGATAAACATAATAATGTGTGAATGCAGAGGAACTTCTCAATATCACATTGCTTTGGAACATCAATGTGCCCTTGTGGCCAAAGGACCAAGAGCATCCTGGGATACATCAAGAAAAGTGTGTCCAGCAGGTCTAGAGAAGTTCTCCTCCCCCTTATTCTGCCCTGCTGAAACCTTACATGGAATACTGTGTCCAGTTTTGGGCTCCCCAATTCTGGAGAGACAGGGATCTGCTGGAGAAAGTCCAATGAAGAGCTACAAGGAGGATTAGGGGACTTGAACATATCACTTGTGAAGAAAAACTGAGAGCCTTAGGGCTGTTTATTCTGGAGAAGAGAAGGTTGAGAGATTTTATCAATGCCTATAAATATATGAGGGGTGGGTGTCAAGATGAAGGGATCTTTCTGATGGTGCCCAGTGATAGGACAAGGAACAGCAGGTACAAGCTGAAACACAGGAGGGTCTACCTCAACCTGAAGAGACACTTCTTTATAATGAGGCTGCTGGAGACCTGGCACAGGCTGCCCAGAGCAGCTGTGGAGTCTCCTTCTCTGGAGACATTCAAAACCCACCTGGATGTTTTCCTGACTGACCTGCCCTAGGTGATCCTGCTTTGGCAAAGGGGTTGGTCTGGATGATCTCTGGAGGTATTTTCCAACCCCTGCCACTTTGTGATTACATTAATTACAGTATCTAAGTATCTACTACTTCTAGAAAAATAGGGGGGGGGGGGGGGGAACCAACATAGGGGAATTCTCATTTCTTGAAGTTGAGAAAGGCAGGCAAATGTGGTCTGCTTTTGATTTCCCAAGGAATATGGCTCTTTTCAAACAAGTTACATTTTTCTTTTGTGTCCTTTAGCCTACCCCACGTGGCCTGCAGTATTTATCAGCTTTAATCAACATGACTGACAGGAAAGCTGATAATAGAGAATAGGTGTCTCTACTGGTGGGGCAAAGTCTTTTGAAATGTCAGCAGTGAATACTCTGTATTTACATTTCTTTGGGACTCTCGCTTTTCAGAGATTTTAATCTTCCACACTGGAGGGATGAAAGTAAAGGTTATTTAACTCTACATCAGAAATTGTATCTGATGACAGTGGGACAAACTATTCCTGCTTTCTGAAGAGCAGAATGCCTGCTTCCCATCTCTGGTGTTGTTTCAGTGGTGTACCAAGTTCGTAGATACCACTTGTCCTCTAACACTTAATCATAGAATTGTTTGGGTTGGAAGGGACCCCAGGGTTCATCTAGTTCCACCCCCCCTGCCATGGGCAGCAACACCTCAAGTTGCTCAGAGCCACATCCAGCCTGGCCTTAAAAACCTCCAGAGACGAGGCTTCCACCACCTCCCTGGGTAACCTGTTCCAGTGAGGCTTTTGAACAGCTTACTTGAAGCTGTTCATCATCCAATTAATGTCAGTCCTGGAGCTTTCTTTTTATAATCCATTTGGGGTTTGGCCAACATATTATTTCTCTACAGAGATTTATAGTATATGAAATACAAACAATTAAAATTAATAATAAATTGCTTCTGAACTGTCAGGAGACACATTGCTTTGGCCCTAGGCTGGGCTCTCTGAAAAGAGCTGAGTTGTCTGGTTATGCTGGATCGCACAGAGCCTTTTTGCCTGGCAAAACTGTGTTACAGCTGTGCTGGTCTCAGTCTGTGAGGTTTGAGATTTTGGAGAACTTTGGCTTAGTGCTGTCTATAGTGATCAGAGAATTTGCTGAGGCTGGAAGCCAGCATTTCCTCTCCTTCATGTCCTCTGTACTGAGCAGGGGGACTGCTAAACTTGAAGCTTGTGGCTCAGCTAATTGTAGCAATTGCTGCCTCTTCTGCACATCCGCTCCTCCTGAGCATCACCCTGGGCACTGCTCCTGATGCTCTGCCTCTGAATGCACCTGATTTTATGTTGGGTATCACATGCTGCAGCTGCTCAGATTGGGAAAGCTGAAGCCCTGAATGCAAAAACTCTTGAAGAATTGAGGAGAGTACCTAGAGAGCTTCCCCCAAAATACAACAAGGCTGTTTACTGGTGTTTTCTCTCTTGCACTTTTGTTTTCACTTCGTTTTTCCTTTGCATTAAACCTCCTTTCACCTATTAAGAAATGTCACATTCTCAGCAGTTGTTGTGCTACCCTCAGAAGGGGGGGGGGAGGGCACAGAAAAGCTGCATAAAGCAAAACATGAACCAAGAGGACAGCTGGAAGTAGCTGGTCCCTTAGTGAGAGGAGTTTTCCTAATCCTTGTAGGTCCCTTTGGGTGACTTCATAGGGCTAGAGCACCTCTCCTATGAGGACAGACTGAAAGAGTTGGGCTGTTCAGTCTGGAGAAAAGAAGGCTCCGAGGTGACCTAATTGTGGCCTTCCAGTATCTGAAGGGGGCCTACAAGAAGGCTGGGGAGGGACTTCTTAGGATATCAGGTAGTGATAGGACTAGGGGGAATGGAATGAAGCTGGAGGTGGGGAGATTCAGACTGGACGTGAGGAAGAAGTTCTTCACTGTGAGAGTGGTGAAGCCCTGGAATGGGTTGTCCAGGGAGGTGGTTGAGGCCCCATCCCTGGAGGTGTTTAAGACATGGCAGGGGTGCTGGAGCTAGATGATCCTTGTGGTTCCATCCAACCCTGACTGATTCTATGATTATATGATTGTCTTATAGAGCTACTAACTTCCTTGTGGAAGCTTTTCTGCTGGCATTTCATAACTTAGACATTGGTTTCATTTGAAGCTCAAAACACAAATTAGCTTTCTTTTTGACTGCATTTGTTAAATATATTGGTAAACAAAGGATTTTTTTTTTAATCATTTGGACAAAAAATTGAGGGGAAAAAATGTGTTTCTGGAAAAAAAAATGAAAAACTATATTTTAATGTTAAAAACTGCCTTAAAAGTATAATTTTGAATTCCCACCATACTTCTCAAGGAGAAAGTTCATTTTCTCTGGCTTTCTTGGATTTTCAAATATTGTAACTAATTATTTTTTTTCAAATGAAATAAAATCACAGAAACTCCAGCAAGAAAGTAATGAAGCTGTAGGGATCCCATCCAGGCAAAGCCACCTTTGTAAACATGGAACACCTAGAAACACCACAGCATACCTACAGCTCACCACTAAATGTATTTTCCCCCTGCCCCCCTTTTCTTCTGTCTAATATTTTAGTTTCAGATGGATGCCCTGTGCCCAGAAGCCAAGCTACTAAGGCTGACACATTAATCTACTGCAAATCTGATCAGTGCCTGGAGGAAGGAGGCACAGAAGACGTGAAGCATCTTTCAGTTGCTGCAGGGAGCATCCCACTGGCAGCAAGGGGCCAGCTGAGAGATGACTGTGGGGCACCAAGGGTGTGCAGGGATGAACTCTGAGCTTATCCACTAAGTGACAGCTACTTCAAGGGCTCAAGCTGGAGGGGAAACCAAGGTAGAGAGGATGCTTTCACCAAAAGCATTTCACTGGTTTAGTTGTGACAAATTCCTTTGTGCCTTTTAAATATCAGAAGTCTGTTTCTTACCTCATTATGTAGTGTTATACCTTCACTTCCTTGAAGATAAATTAACCCCCTAGCATTTATGTGAAAAGCCTCCCATGTCTAACATCTGCTCTGCCTCTTACAATGTACATAGCTGCATCAGGAGAGAAACCAGGCCTTTCAACAAGTAATGAAGGAGGATTCATTAGGGGAAAGGAAAGGAATGTGAGCTTGCAGATTGGCAAGAAAAGACTGTGACCCTCTCATCCACAATTTGGAGACTTACAGTGAAAAGGAATCACTGCCCTGATTGTGTAAACCAGCAGCAAGAAGATTTAGCATCTCCAAAGTTGCTGCACAAGGTCAGGTTTATTCCTTTTAATCTTCATCAGTGCTTCTATTTTCCACTGTATCTCCCAACAAATTCAGCAAATAACACCCCCTGCACACAAGCAAGTAATCCTCAAGATTTTTTTCTTATTATTAAGCAGACTCTCTACTGGGAGTATTTTAGACTAAAGCACTGAGGTGAGCCAGAGTCGTGTTTTCAGATGTGCAGCTCACACCAGTACTTTGAATGATGTGCCTAGATGACCTTGACACAACAAAAAGCAGAAAAGGTGAATTCCTATAATTGAAAATATTGGAACAAGGAGGCAGGCTTTTGCCAATACCTCCATGAATGTGTTGCCTGTGTTGTTGCTGAGTTAGGTGTGATATCCCTGGGTGATAACCCAGGGATTAGGCACACACAAAAACAGTCAATGGGGAGTGCTGTGAAGTTGCTACAGTGAATGATCTAACTGTGGTTGCAAGTTTCTCACAGAACACACAAAACTGCTCCTCTCCATAGCCCTGATTAATATTTTTTTGTTATTATTATTTCTGCACCCTGCATAAGGGCACACAGTGTGGGTTTAAATGTAGTAGCTTTTAAGATAGCCCTTATTTAATTGTAATAGAGGCAATCAGGCATATGAAGTTATTTGCAAAAGATGTAGTGAGGACCCATGTGGTGAGAGTCCAAGGGACCAGGCATGTTCTTGCTCCTGCACAGGAATTTGGGGTCATTCTAGCTACCACTCCATGCAGAGAAGAATGATGTCCTGCCATGCACCAACCACAGAGGTAACCAGTCATTTCAACATTCCCTCCTGTGCTGGAAAGAAATCCAGTGCTGGTCACACTTTCTGATGTGGACAACATCCTTCTGCATCACTGCCAGTGCATAGCAGGGGACACAGCTGTGTGTCAACAAAGTGTCACAGCATTACTCCCTAGGAATAACAAATTAGGGGCCACTAGTCTCCTCTTAAGAACACACTTTGGCAGCAAGAATGAACAAGCCCTATGAAGAGTGGCTGAGGGAATTGGGGTTGCTTAGCCTGGAGAAGAGGCGGCTTGGGGGAGACATTCTTGCCAGCTACCTGAAGGGAGGCTGTAGCCAGGTGGGGATTGGTCTCTTCTCCCAGGCAACCAGCATCAGAACAAGAGGACATAGTCTCAAGCTGTTCCAGGGGAGGTTTAGGCTGGATGTTAGGAACAAGTTCATTACAGAAAGAGAGATTGGCCATTGGAATGTGCTGCCCAGGGAGGTGGTGGAGCCACCATCACTGGAAGTGTTTAGGAAGAGGCTGGATGAGGCACTTGGTGCCATGGTTTAGTTGATTAGATGGTGTTGGATGATAGGTTGGACTCAATGATCTCGGAGGTCTTTTCCAACCTGGTCAATTCTATTCTTGCAGGTGCACAGGTAGCCTCATAAATCAGCTACTAAGGATTGTCTGATTGGAAGATTCTGTACCAAAAAAAGCGGTCTGTACAGTCTGGATATTTCAGATTATGAATAGCACAAGGATATTTCAGGTTAAGAATAGCACAAGGATCTTTGACAAAGAGTCTGACCAAAAAAGAAAGAACAAAAAGTGATGCTAATTGGTGATGTGACTCTCAATATGCTTAGCACTGAATGGAAGAAGTAAGGCTTACAAAATTCTTTCTGGAAACTGCACACCTCATCCTTTTAGGGGTGTTTGTTCACATGGAAGAACTTCCTACATTCCGTGGCAGCTCCCATATTAGAAGTCAGAGTTAGAGTTTTACAGGTAAGAGGCTATTCTGAACTGAAAACAAAACCACTGGTAGTTAAGAACAAATAATTTGATGTATTTTGAGAGCTGCAATGGAAATAGATTTATATAACATTGTTTGTGTATCTGAAAATACCAGAGAAATTCACTGGGAGTGGTCTGAAACATGTCACAGTGAACCAAATGGCAGCATCTTCCTAGTCCTTCACAAGGTATCACCTATGGGATGTTTTCGCTAAGAAGCAGCAAGCCAGGGGATACTGATATTGATGACCAAAAAAATGTAAAAGAGAATGTATTCAGCAATCAGGAGTCAAAAAATGTTGACAAATGCACCTGAATGTTGTAGACTACAGAGGCTGTGCTTCTGCATGACACATTAAACATGTCTGAGGCACCTTGCCATTGCTTAGTGAAAAACAACCCTCAAAATGGCCAATTCCTCTTCCAGCACAGTGTTAGGGGAAGATAATTATTCTGCCATATTGTAGTTCAGCTTAGGATCTTATGCTCTGTGACTACTGGCTTTTGTCTTTCTTCTGGGGAATATGATAGTATATATTCAAGGGACCAAAAAAAGAGAGATATGTGGTGCTTAATTGAAAGCAAATTTTTAGGGGGATTGTGTGATGTACAAATAAGGCAGGCATTCTCCTACGGAAAGCCATATCAGTTCCCAAGGGATTACTTTTTGGTTGAAGAAGTAATTATTATAAATAAATGAAAAAAAAACATAGTTAAGGAAGGAGTTAAAAGAAATGTCAGCACAGCATGAGGGCCATTTTTGTTTTACTTTATCATTTACTGACCTAAATTTGCCAGTGACATAGAACTGGGAAAGGAGGATAAAGTAAATACAGAGGAACAGAGTAAATAAATACAAAATGATCTGGGTACATTCAGCTTAGAGCCTGGATAAGTAGCTTATTCAGCTCAGTTGTACAGAAGTGTGAAGTAATAAGATTAAGAACTAAAAATAATCAGAGAGGATAGAGCCAAAAAGAAAATACAACAAATAACACAATCCCAGAAGAAGAGTGGACTAAATACTTTTCCCTGTTGAGGGGAGAGAAGATAGAACTTGCTGCCTGGTAGGGAAAGCAAATGGACAAATTGCAAATTGATTGCATTTAATCATTTAATATATACCTGGCAAGAATGCCAGCTGATGAACTGGGACTCACCACGCAGGACACATGTAACGGCACTGGCAGTCTCTGCCCCAGATTGGTTTCAGCTGACACAGAGTTTTTATTCATTTCACAGACTTTTTTTATTTCAGTTCAACTATTTGGTGCTTTTTTTCTTCCCCCCCCCCCCCCCCCCCCCCCTTTTTTTTTTTTCCCCCCTCCACATCATGTTTTTGGTGCCCAAAGCACTGTGATCAGTGTAAACAAGTAAAAGATTGTGAGATATCTATTAACTAGGTTTGCGGTAATTGTCTGTTTTGCCTTAGGGAGTTGCCTTATTATTAAAATTGTCTTACAATAAAAGCTCAGGCTTGAGGAAGACAAAGCTAAGCAATTCTCTCTATATATATATAGTTTTTTATTAATTCTTTTTTAAATACAGACCTTATTTTAGAAAACTGAACCAATAAACCACTAAGCTGCTGTTGAAGAGTAGCACAAAGCCTTTGATAGCTCTTCTTTAAATCACAAACGATCCTCTACCGAACAATTAAAGACACCATTAGCAGCTGCCTTCTGTTCAAGATCAGGTTACTACTTTTTTCTTTAAGAGGTACTTCTATTGTGTTAGAGAAATTATACTGAGTATTCTCTGTCTGAAGTGGCAAAATAACTCCATAATTGGATTTGTTCAGAGTAATGATAACAAGATTTAAAACACAGTTGCAACACAGGAAAAGTTTGTGTAAAAAGACTATTCTATGTTTTCAGCTGTCAACTAAAAGTATATTGAATTTTGCAGAGCAAATTCAAATAAAAGTGTGGAGATTAAAAGTGATAAAGCAGCAACAGTGAGATCAGAATCCCTTCAAAAATTAGATTAAATCTTCCTGAGGACCATAAAAACCTTATTATCTTGACATGTCTAGATCAATCATTGCAAGACAATTATCTTAACAAGTTAAAGTTGTTTTGATACAGGAATTTTAAACTACTTCTCCTTGGTATGAAAATAGACTGTGTATGGTCCAGGCACTCCTGAGAAGAAGCTGAGATAAACACATCTAGGCTATCATGGTGACAAATAAGCCATAAAGTCTGTCTGTAAACATCAGTAAAGTCCTCCTCTAAACACCAAAAGCTTGTATTATATTAACTGTGAAACAGAGCAACACTGACTCTTGTCAGCATACAGTTTATTGACTTGGGATCCTGGGGTGTATTAAGAAGAGTGTGTACAGCAAATCAAGTTCTCCTCCCCCTCTACTCGGCCCTGGTGAGACCTCCTCTTGAGTACTGCGTTCAGTTTTGGGCTCCCCAGTTGAAGAGGGACAGAGATCTGCTGGAGAGAGTCCAGTGGAGGGCTACAAGGATGCTCAGGGGACTGGAGCAGTGTCATACAAGGAGAGTCAGTGTGACCTGGGGCTTTTTAGTCTGGAAAAGAGAAGACTTAGAGGGGGTTTAATAAATGTTTATAAATATCTGAGGGCTGGGGGTCAGGAGGGAGGGGACAGGCTCTGCTCACTTGCTCCCTGTGATAGGACAAGAAGCAATGGATGTAAGCTGCAGCACAGGAGGTTCCACCTCAACACAAGGGGGAGCTTCTCTACTGTAAGGGTCACAGAGCACTGGAACAGGCTGCCCAGAGAGGTTGTGGAGTCTTCTTCTCTGGAGACTTTCAAGGCCCATCTGGATGCATTCCTCTGTGACCTGAGCTAGACTGTGTGTTCCTGCTCTGGCAGGGGGGTTGGACTTGAGGATCTCTTTGGGTCCCTTCCAACCCCTAAGATCCTGTGACTTTAGTCTGAACTTAGTGAATGTTGAGTCTGTCTCTGCACTTTAACACCAAAGCCATTCTCACAACACAAATACTCTGCTGATTTTTTTTACTATGCCTATTAGGAGACAACTGATGTGCCTCAACCTGGGCATTAATACTCTTGCCATATCCCTGAGAGTGACTGGTGCTGTTATTGACAAAGGTGGAACTGAAGAATGATGTGAGAATGGTCACAAAATAATCAGAGCCATAGAGAGGGAATCTGGGATCCTAAACTAATGATAGAAGCAGGACTTCAGCCTGTTTAGGTATGCTATGGGTATGCCAAGAGAAACATACACCTCTGATCAGAGAGGTTTTTTTCAATCCTCTTGGAATCTGTTTGCTCAGATTTTTTAATTGAGAATTTCATAACTGATCCATTGGAATTTGTCCCTGCAGGTGGATTGGGCTAGAAGGCTTTAGAGGTCCCTTCCAACCCAACACCCTTCTGTGTGCCTTTTTTGTTTCTACTGGAGAATTTGGGCGTGTTTTGTCCCTGTTTCATTACTGCACAAGAGTTTTGGGAGCATTCTTGTTAGTTTGGAGTGGCGTGGTTTGACTGAAAACTTGCTCGCTGCCTATAGATCCAATTGTAAAGCAAATCAATATAGCTCTGTGTCAAAGAATATGGCAAACGTGGGCTTTTATTTCAGATCACAAAAGACTCTTGGTGTAATCCTTAGAAGAAAATGCTTTAAATTCTTTCCAAATAAAAGCAGTCATTTGTATTTTCTAACTCCTGAAAGGAATATTAACTCAAGATTTCCCTTTTTATTAAGGTTATTTTGCTTGTTAGTTTTGGAAGTAATTTACTACTGAATGCACTTCCAGTGGGGCAACAAATCTTAAACATGATGGTATGTTGTGGAGCCACTATGCAAAATGGGTATAAATACTTCTTACAATGCAGAAGCTAATTATGGCTCTAAATGAACAGAGCATTTCCTTTGCACTGTAAAAAAGTTATCTCTGGGTGAGCACTAAGGCAAAGAAGATACTTGATTAAAATTGCAGCATAATGCAAATAGAGACCAGATTATTTAAATGGGGGGTGGGAAAAATTATCAAAAGGGGGAAAAATTTATCAATTATTCTAAAAATGTATGTAATTAATTTTCAGCACTATAGCATAGTTCCAGATATTTCTTTATCTGTGAGAATTCATCACACAAATGATACATTCCTACAAACTGGAGTTTTATCCATTTGAACCTCTTAACAACAGTGGTACAAGGGGCAATAATGAAATACACAGCCTCACAGACCCATTGTGGTGGGTTAACACCCATCCTGAAAACAAAGGGGGGAAGGGCTTGCCAGTGCTTTGCCCTCCCTGCAGGGCGTTTTCCCCTCTGGGAAACTGAGTCTGTACCACTCCCCCACCTCCCTGCCCAGCTCGGGTATAAAAGGGAGGGCATTGCAGCCATTAGGTCTCTTTTTCTGGCTCCTGCCTTCCTGGACAAGAGCTACTGCAGCTGCCTTCCTGCTCCTCTGCCACGTGGTTGGGCCTGATCCTTCTCCCTGCTGCCTCTGTGCCTCTTCAGAAAGAGACTGGTTTTGTATTCCTTTCCCCACCCCCACCATCCATCCTTGTTCCTTTCCCTTGTGAACCCTACCTGTTATTGTTTTTTTTATATATCTATCTATCTTTATCTCTCTACTTCCAAGCCAACTCCAAATTATTGCTTGGTGGGTTTGCTCCTTCCCTTTTTTTTCCTTCTCTGTTGGGAGGGAGGAGGGAGGAGCAGGGGAGAGCTTCTCATCCTTGCCCCCCATCTGAGCTCTTAACTCCCAGTTAAGGCTCAAACCACTACACCCATGAAGGACAGATGATATCAGGTAGCCTTACACACATAGTAAGTTTAATATTCCATCCTGGTTTCATTCTCACATAGTGTTTGGGGGTTTATTTTTCCCCAGGTTTTATTAACCCAGACAACTCATAATAATTATGATAAACAGATATTGTCATCAAAAATCAGCAGAAATTTGATAAGATTAAGTACAATGCAATACATCTTCCTTGCTCAGAGTCTGGATAATAAATTACTTCGAGGCTTCAGAATGAGGCATTGTATAATTGAGCACAACAGATCAATTTTTAAGGATGCTTATTTAAATGCAAACCAGTCTTTAGAGTACGGTAAACTTGATTAAAATCCCTCTTTAAGTGCAAATCACAAACAACAATATCTAATACTCTCAGGCCATAACCATCCTATTAATAATGCAATTTATTGTTCAGATATAATTGTAAGGTCTTAACGATGTGGCAGCTGTAATGTACTTTAAAAATTAGAAACGATGAACTCCACAGTCTTCTAACGTGGCTGAAATACACCCAGCGGCTGAGCAAGTTGCATTTGGTTACTGAAATAGATTGCATCAGATTAACTGATCAGGCTTTGGGGTGTTTCTCACACATCCTTTTCCCCATCTGTTAATAGTGGCTACCATAAATTATACTATTTCTGGTATTAGGTGTATATGAAAAGCAAATCCAGAAACCACCAAAGAGGGATGCAGCCATCTCAGCCCTAAATAATTCTTAAATTGATTCAATCTTCACATGCTGGCAATACCCAATTTTTATTTTATTTTCTTTCAGCAAAATTTCCTGGATAGGTGCAGCTGAGCTTTTGCATAGCAAGAGAACTACAGACTTGAGATGTCTGGACAGTCTGTGAGTAGCTCATACTATAAGCAAAGCTGAGCTGAAAAAAAACCAGCAATGGCACTTGGTGCCATGGTTTAGTTGATTAGATGGTGTTGGGTGATAGGTTGGACTTGATGGTCTTGAAGGTCTTTTCCACCCTGGTTTATTCCATTCCATTCCATTCCATTCCAACTCTAATCTTTCCAGCTTAACTTTCAGTGAGGGTCTCTTTCAAATAGGTGGTTTTGGCAATTGCCTGCCATGGTTCTGTAAAGCAGAGCTCTTCACTAAATGCAGTGCCAACCATCTCTTTCTTTAAAGGCATAGGCGGGGCTATGGCTCCTTCTCCTCTATGAGGAGCACCTGAGGGAACTGGGATTGTTTAATATGGAGAAGAGGGGAGACCTCATTGCTCTCTATAGCTCCCTGAAAGGAGGTTGGACTTAGGAGGAATTTAGCATTATGTCAGACTCCAACAACAACACAGAATCATAGAATGCCAGGTCAGGAGGGACAGCAGGGATCATCTGGTCCAAATTTTCTAGGTAACAGTCTAGTTGAAATGAGATGTTCCAGCACCCTGTCAAACTGAGTCTTCAAACTGTCACATGGAGGACAATCCACTACTTCCTCTGGGAGGTGATTGCAATGTCTGACCCATGAGAACTCATGGGGAATTATTTTCTTCTGGAGTCCAATGGGAATCTCCCCAGTAGTAACTTGTCCCCATCACTCCTAGTTTTTGCCATGGAATGCCTTGTAAAAAGGCAATTTCTGCCCTCTTGGCAGCCACCCTTTATGTCCTGGTCCATGGTAATAAGGTCTTCCCTAAGCCTTCTTGAGGCTGAACAAACCCAGTTCTCTCAGCCTTTTCCTCATATAGCAGGGCTTCCAGTCCTCTGATCAACAATTTCTCTCAGAGAAGAAACCGAACTTCCCACCAAGATCTCTCCATGCTGTAACAGGAGTCTGAAGAATGAAACATCTGATCTTCAAAGGAGTCTTCAGCTTTGGTGAGACATAAACATTGTAAGTAGAATATTTAATACTTTAATAACATCTGTTGCTGCAATGTTAATAGCCATTGTTTATGACCAATAAACTACTTATTAGCAGCTCCATGGTAGTGCAGATGAATTATGAAAGAATGAGCTTTGCGTTAGACATTTTAATGTCATTTGTATTCCTGCACATGTATCAGGTTTGGGAGTACCAGTGTTTTCACTCTAAGTTCACTCACTCTCCTATGAAAGCCTTGAAAGTAGTCAGTCTATCATTTATTACAGTTTTTGCAGCCTAAAATAAGAGTCCCTGTGTATTATA
Organism: Dryobates pubescens; assembly: GCF_014839835.1. Classification (NCBI taxonomy): domain Eukaryota; kingdom Metazoa; phylum Chordata; class Aves; order Piciformes; family Picidae; genus Dryobates; species Dryobates pubescens. The sequence goes on from NC_071630.1 coordinate 8,524,781, forward strand.
AATGCTTCCATGGTGTTTGAGTCTGTTTCACTGAAAGGGAGTGAATGTCAGAAAACAGGACTGAGCCTAACCTTCTTTGCTCCTTACCAGGTGTGGAGCAGTAATGACCTGCTGCTCCAGTGCTCACCCTGCACTGCTCTGGGGCTGGCTGCAGGCTGGCTCACATGGCTCCTCTGCTGCACTCTAAGAAGGCTGAACACAGCCTTAGCAAAAATAGAAATTCAGCTGCTGGCTATTGCAGGAAAAGTGAATTGACAAATTCAGTAAGCTAAGTGGTCTGATGAATTCTGTTTTGCAGCTCTATTACAGCATTGCTAACCCCATGTGGGGAGGGGAGCACTGTGTGAGAAAAGGGTAAGAGTTTAGTAAATGTTAGTAACTATATAGCCTTATGGTTAAATGATTGTACTGGAGCACACAAAAGCTTTTCCTATCTTCTGGAAATATGGCCTTTGACATGGATTCCCATATTCCTCACTGTCTCTGTCATCTTCCTTTACTACAGATTCTGTTTGTGTAGCACTGGACTGTGATAGCAATAATGAAACTCATTTATTAGCTAACTAGAGTGGAGTTAACAGGGACACAAGCTGTGTATCAAACAGTGCTGAAGAAAGAGGAAGCTAGATTTAAAAACATAAGCCATTAAGCTCTCTGCTACATATTTTGCTTCCACAGTCCATGTATTTTCATACATTAAAGCTGATCACCAAACTGATCACTGTCAGCTAGCTCAGTTATTAAAAGATAAATCAATTCTCTCTACACCATGATGTTCATCACCAGCAATCCTGTCAAACTAGGAATGCTGAAAATGCTCTCAATGGGCCACTGATTCCTACCTTAGAGAAATGGGAACCATCCTTTAAAGCATGAGGTTTAACAAGGCCAAGTGCTGGGTCCTGTACTTGGGTCACAGCAACCCCATGCAATGCTCCAGCCTTGGGCAGGGTGGCTGGGAAGATGCCCAGAAGAAAAAGACCTGGGGCTACTGGTTGTCAGCTGGGCATGAGCCATCGGTGTGCTCAGGTGGCCAAGAAGGCCAACAGCATCTTGGCATGGATCACGAATAGTGTGGCCAGCAGGAGTGGGGAAGTGATCGTGCCCCTGTACTGGGCACTGGTGAAGCCACACCTCAAATTTGGTGTTGTTTTGGGGCCATCACTCCCAGAGATCATTGAGGTGTTGGAGTGAGTCCAGAGAAGGGCAACAAAGCTGGTGATGGGTCTAGAGAACAGGGCTGGTGAGAAGCAGCTGAGGGAACTGGAGTTACTTGGGATGATGAAAAGGAGGCTGAGGGGAGACCTTCTGACTCTCTACAGCTCCCTGAAAGGAGATTGGAGTGAGGTGGGGGTTGGTCACTTCTCCCTAGTAACAGGTGATAGAAGGAGAGGAAATGGCCTGAAATTGCGCCAGGGAAGATTTAGTTTGTAGACTGAGAAAAAATTTCTTTGCTGCAAGAGTGGTCAGGGACTGGATCAGGTTGCCCAGGGAGGCGGTGGAGTCACCACTTCTGGAGGTGTTCAAGAAATATGTGGACATGGCAGCTGGAGACATGGTTTAATGGCCATGGTGGTGTTGGGTTGATTGTAGGACAGGATCATCTTAGAGGTCTTTTCCAACCAGAACAATTCTGTGCTTCTGTAATGCCACCCAGCATCATTCCTCAGTAGCCTGTCACACAAGACTATGCAGTTGCCTGTGCTTCTCTAAGTGCCTGTGTGCATGCATGCATGTATGTGCAGATGCAGGGTACAATCCCTAACATGACTTTTCAATGTTCTTCCTTGTGTGTGCTCACCCTGCTGCACACACAGCCGTTTGAAAACATGAAGGAAAGTCATTTTGCTGTGAGTGTTTGCTGGATCAATGAATCATTTTGTTTTACAGTAGCACCTAAAATGTGTTTGGCAACATCCAATAAATCCTGATGCCTGCAGTCTCAAAATAGGAGAGGAGCAGAATAAAATGGCACCTTTATTTCAGTGGTTTTATACTGCCTGCATTGGAGAGAAACTTAGAGGAACAGAAATTAGCTGATTTCATGCAGCTGACTCAGTGTACCAAGAAGTTATTCAAAAGAAGAAATAAAAATGAGAGGAGCAGAAGCTGGAAGCAGATCTGATTTTGAAATTAGAAGAGGGAGAAGGCATAAGTAGCATGGTGCAAATTTATGAAGATTGCTGAGGAAAGAACTGTCATTTTGACTTTGATAAGGGAGAAAGGAGACAGCCAGCAGCCCGGGTGGCAGTCAGGTAATGTGCAATTTAGCAGATGTGTTTGTTTGGTTGTGGTTTTTTACTATGAGACAAAGACAAATGTGAGCTAAAGAAAAGGGAGTTAAGGCACTCAATGAGATCCCCAATGAAAGATTTTGGTTAACATTTCATTAACAATGCATTTAATTTCATACAGATTAAAGGGTTGCTTTCTAGTTTTGGTAATAACAGTATTGCACGGTGGAGTGTACAGTCCACTGCTCTGAGCCTGTAAGCTGATATTAACACTGCAAGTAATTAAAATATTTATATTAGTGTCAGGCAGGGGTGACAATAGGAAGCTTAAAACTAGGACTAACTTTGACAATGCAGTGAAGGTTTATTAATGTCTATTTGAACTTGAGCTGGGGGTTGTTCAGCCTGGAGAAGAGAAGGCTTAAGGGAGACTTCTGAGCAGCCTGCCAGTACCTGAAGGGGACTTGCAAGAAGGCTTCAGAGGGACTGTATACAAAGGCCTACAGTGATAGGATGAGGGACAATAATTTGAAATTAGAGAAGAGCAGATTTAGATTGGATGCTAAGCAAAAAGTTCTCTACAATGAGGGTGGCTGAGCGCAGGAACAGGTTGCCCACAGCGGTGGTTGAAGCCCTGTTCCTGGAGATATTCAAGATGGGGCTTGTTGGAGCTCTGGGCAACCTGATCTAGTTGAGGATGCCCCTGCTGACTGCAGGGAGATTGGACTGGATGACCTTTAGAGGTCCTTTCCAATCCAGGTGATTCTATGTTTCAGTTTCCAGTGTGGTCTATCACATATGAGGTTCAAGATGGAAATAAAAGCAAGTAGTGTTATGGTCCAATCTATTAATAAACAATGAAAGCTTGCACCCAGATGTGAAACCACACAGAAAAGCAAACCCAGGAAAAACTTGATTATAAGTTTGCAGCTAATTTCTAGAGCACTGGTGTTTTTTAGTTTATGCTGAATCTGGCTGACCTGACTGTCTGTCACACCTTGTGTTCACCTAAACACATGCCAAAACTATTTTGGCCTTACCTGTCTTCACATTTTAATCCATTTAATCTAAAATGTCTTTATATTTTAACCCATTTAATCTAAAAATGTCCTTTATGCTGCTTACCACATGCAAGCTACCAATATAAAAATGTAATCCAAGCCTTTTTATTTGTCCCTTTATGTTTTATGTGCAAAATAGGTAATATTTTAATGCTCAGCGATTTAGTGAGAAACCCTCAGTTTGAGTTTGATCTTCAAATACTAAAGGAAGAATGAATATATTTCTGCTCTCTTTGATTTGGTGGGAAATGCAACATCAAATGGTACATCTAGGTAATAAGACTCATTAAGCTGTTTCTAAAAACAGAGACATGAAAATTCAAAGTTCATGCAGAAAATTCAGGTTTTTATGGGTTTTTTTCCAGGCCATTCTTTGAATTAGCACTTTAATGTTGCTATCTTGCCTGTGAATATGTGGCCTGTACTGAATTCACAGAATCACAGAATGGTAGGGATTGGAAGGGACCCCCAGAGATCATTGAGCATAACACCCTTGCAGCCTGTTCCAGTGCTTCATCACCCTTAAATTAATGATCACCTAGGGCAGGTCACTGCACTGCTAAGGCCACACCTTGAGTACTGTGTTGAGTTGTGGGCCCCTCGGTTTAAGAAAGACTTTGAGTTGCTGGAACATGTCCAGAGAAAGGCTACAAAGCTGAGGAGGGGTTTGGAGCACAAGCCCTCTGAGGAGAGGCTGAGGGAGCTGGGGTTGCTTACCCTGGAGAAGAGGAGGCTCAGGGGAGACCTTATTGCTGTCTACAACTACCTGAAGGGAGCTTGTAGACAGGTGGGGGCTGGTCACTTCTCCCAGGCAACCAGCACCAGAACATGAGGACACAGTCTCAAGCTGTGCCAGGGGAAGTTTAGGCTGGATGTTAGGAAGAAATTCTTCATAGAGAGAGTGATTGTCCATTGGAATGTGCAATGGGAGGTGGTGGAGTTGCCATCACTGGAGGTGTTTAGGAAGAGACTTGATGGGGTGCTTGGTGCCATGGTTTAGTTGATTAGATGGTGTTCGATGATGGGTTGGACACAACGATCTCAAAGGTCTCTTCCAACCTGGTCTATTCTACTCTACTCTACTCTACTCTACTCTACTCTACTCTACTCTACTCTACTCTACTCTACTCTACTCTACTCTACTCTACTCTACTCTATTCTAATGGGTCTTGAAAGCCTCCAGAGAAGGAGACTTCATAACCTCTCTGGGTAGCCTGTTCCAGTTGAAGTTGCTCATCCATACACTTCTGCCTATTCTCAGTGAATATGTCCTGAGACTACTTTAGAGGAATACAAATGAGAATAAAATTCAGACTAGGGTATAGGAGAGAACTCCATATCCTGAAAATTCCTCATGGATTTTATATCCCTGTTTAAAGGCACCGAGGGTTTCTCATCAAAGTATTGACAACTGTGAGGCCTGCTGTAGATGATTAATTTCTAACACTTCATTTTTACTTTTATTTTCGAAGGAAAATGTGCTGCCTCTTTTAATCATAATGGAACAGGAGAAAGCTGAAGGAAGAAGAAAAGCCAGTGGCATAGAAATGTGATATCCTCAGAAAAAAAACCCCAAACAACAAAGGGCCTAATGAAAAGCAGTTTAGGCAAAGAAATGGCCAAGCTAAACAGCTACATTTATTGCTGGGTTTGCCTGAGGGCTGTGCTTGCAGCAGCAATGGTTGAAGGAGGGCGGTGTAAGGGGAGCTGTTGGCATCCTTCCTGCTTTTGTTGGATCTGATATTTTTCTGGGTTTCTCTCCACTTCTGCCTGTCTTTTTTTCTTTTTTTATGGACTGAACATTATTCTATATGTTTCCCTTTCCATTCTCTATAGAAAGTTGAGTGGATAAAAAGCCTTTGTGGGCTCCTGAAACCCTGAGGTTTCTAGAAGATTAATTTCTTTGGTATTTCAAGTGTGATATAAGAGACTGACCTTGCCTGTCAGTAATCTGCTCTTGATAGACACAAAAAATGCTGGCAAGAGACACCTAAATAAATAAAGTGGGTACAAAACAGATCACAACATCAGTGAAGTGGCAAAATACTCATTTAGAAGCTTAACTCCAGGCTTTTAGGTTAGTGATTTCAGGCAGTGCAGAGCAGAGATGAAGGTGGATACTCCAGCTTTTGCGCTCCCTTTGTGCTGCAAAACCTGCTGAGAGGCAGCAACTGACTCAGGCTTAGCTCCTCACTCAACACCAGCCACGTCTTAGAGCTGGTTTGGGGTCAGACCTCAAGCAAAGAATGGTTATTATAATTTTAGGCTAGATACAGATTTTATGCTTGTCACCTCCTTAGATGCAGATATGGGGAACCAAAGGTTGTATAGTGAGAAAATCATGACCCTGCTCCATTCAAAACCACTGCAGCTACTGACTGTAGAGTTGTGATTGACTTTTAGCTGCTCCATAACAATGTCAGTGGATTTGCTTCTCATTTATTTAGCACAATTCATGTGTTTTTCTATGGAGTTTCACAAGAAGTGTCCACCACAACCCAAGGAAAAGCAAACACTGCATCTGAGAGGGGATCCTTACCAGCCAAAAATCTTCACATCTTCTGATGCAGCAGCCTCTGTGCCTTCCTGTGTAGTATGCACAGATGGCACAAGGGTTGCTGGAATAAACTGACCAAATTCACCCTTGGCTGAACTTCTGAGCTCTCTTAGCTGTCTTGTAACTTATGGAATGTATCCATAAGAAATAGTCACAATTACCACCCATGAAACCCTGCTGTTTACTTTCCATAAACCACCATTATAGTATAGAGGATACTGAAAATGTTCCTTTTATTCATCTGCTATAATCTGTGGAGTTTGAAGAATGTTCACTCCAGCAGTGAATTATTCTATAACATGACCTATGCCTGCAATGGTGGCATTACTGTTGCACTCATATACTGCTTGGAATGAGTCATTAATCCTTATCTCCTTGGGATTTTTTTTGTAGTATCAGCATACTGCATAATAGAATCATTAAGGTTGGAGAAGACCTCATTGAGTCTAACCACCAGCTTAACACCACCACGACCATTAAATCATGTCCCAGTGTGCCATGGCCACACATTTCTTGAACACCTCCCAGGACTCCACCACTTTTCTAGGCAGCCTGTTCAGATGCCTGACCAATCTTGCAAGAAAGAAACCAACCTAAACATTCTCTGGCGCAACTTGAGGCCATTCCTTCTTGTTCTATGACCTGATACTGAGAAGAAGAGACCAAGGCCCACCTCATTCCAACTTCCTTTCAGGGAGTAGTAGAGAGCAATGAGGTCTCTCCTCAACTTCTTTTTCTCCAGCCTAAACAGCCCCAGGTCCCTCAGCTGCTCTTCACCAGATCTCTTCTCCAGACTCCTCACCAGCTTCATTGCCCTTCTCTGGACATGCTCCAGTGTCATGACTGCAGTGCACAAACAGCTGCCAGCCAACAAAACTTTGTCTCAGCCACCCATTTTGAAAAGGTTCTTTGCAGCACCATCACACCCAAAGTGTCTCACAAACATCTTCACTTTCCTGCTGCTGACCAAGGACTTCTTCATTAAGGCAATGTCTTCATTAAGGTAACTTGATCCCACTCCTGAATTGCTTCAGTGTTCTCTGAAATCTGCACTTTGCTGAAAGTGTGAAAATACAATTCCTGAGCATTCACTTAGCACAGAGACAGCTAACTAATAGTCTTTCTATTTATCAGTGTCACAAATTATGAATTTCATGTCATGTCGTTTTCTGTATAATAATTCTGCAAATTACATGACAGTTGTTGAAAATTAAAAGTCAGACTGTGAAGGTGCTACTTGAGCAAGAGAGAAATCAGCTCCTCCTCCCTCATTACCTGAAACTTAATTTAATGTGCTCACATTATGAGTATATTGGAAGCTCACTTTTGTTTCGATCATCCTGCACACCATGAGCATGCCATTGGTTAAGCCCCTTTGTTGAGCTGCTTTTCCTGTATGGTGTTCAAGTCTCCTTTAATCTGGACAGAGATATGTGAATTGTGGATGATGTCATTAAAGATGGCTCTTTATTTGCTTTTAAGGGTGGTGAGACACAAGAACATGGTCCCCAGGGTGGTGGTGGAACACCCCCTGAGGTGTTCAAGGCCAGGTTGGACAAGTACTTGAGCAACCTGGGCTAGTGGGAGGTGTCATGGAATCACAGAATTGTTAGGGTTGGAAGGGACCTCAAGGATCATCTAGTTCCAACCCCACTGCCATGGGCAGGGACACCTCACACTACATCAGATTGCCCACAGCCACATCCAGCCTGGCCTTATAAACCTCCAGGGATGCAACCTGTTCCAGTGTCTCACCACCCTCATGGGGAAGAACTTCTTCCTAACATCCAATCTGAATCTACCCATTTCTAGTTTTGTTCCATTCCCCCTAGTCCTATCACTCCCAGACACCCTAAAATGTCCCTCCCCTGCTTTCTTGTAGCCCCCTCCAGACACTGGAAGGCCACAATTAGGTCTCCTTGGAGCCTTCTCTTCTCCAGACTGAATAGCCCCAATTCCCTCAATCTGTCCTCACAGGAGAGGTGCTCCAGGCCTCTGATCATCCTCATGTCCCTGCCCATGGCAGGGGATTGGAACTGGTTGATCTTTTAGGCCCTTTCCAAACAAAACCATTCTGTGAATCTATGAATCTTGAAAACATATCAGTATTGACATCATAAGATGTTCACTTGTGTATCCCATAATTACTGTTAATTGCTTTCTTGCTTCAGCTGGTAGCAAAGATGTTCTATGTGAAAGGGACTGGTAAGAACATGGCCATCATGTTTATTAATTATGATTTACATTGGTAATTGCTCACTTTCTCGAGCTGCCTTTCTCTTTCTTCTTGGAAATACAGTGGCTTCTTGAAACAAGGTTTCATCCTGACAGTTGTAGACCATTCTTGTCTCCTAGCCATGTCACCTGGAGATGAATATATATATATATATATAATATCATAGAATCATAGAATCAATAAGGTTGGAAAAAATCTCAGAGATCATCAAGTCCAACCTGTCACGCAACACCTCATGACTACTAAACCATGGCTTCAGGTGTCACATCCAAAACTCTCTTGAACACCTCCAGGGATGGTGACTCCACCACCTCCCTGGGCAGCACATTCCAAGGGCCAACGACTCTCTCTGTGAAGAACTTTCTTCTCACCTCAAGCCTAAACTTCCCCTTCTGCAGCTTGAGACTGTGTCCTCTTGTTCTGTTGCTGGTTGCCTGAGAGAAATGAAACAACCTCCCTTCAAGTAGTTGTAGACAGCAATAAGGTCTCCCCTGAGCCTCCTCTTCTCCAGGCTAAACAACCCCACTCCCTCAGCCTCTCCTCGTAGGGCTTGTGCTCCAAACCTCTCCCCAGCCTCGTTGCCTTTCTCTGGACACATTTAAGTGTCTCAGTGTCCTTCTTAAATTGAGGGGCCCAGAACTGGACACAGGGTCTTTTAATTAATTTGCCTGGTTGTCATTTGAAGTCATTAAAATTCAGCTCTACAGACAAGTGTGGCCAGCCACCTTACTTTTGAAACAAGCTCTTGATGTACACCCCTAGAATCCCTATTATGTGTGAGGTTTGCCTTCTCTTGGATACACAGATGCTCCAAGTATGGTAGAAGAAAATAAAGAGCCACTGATTAATCATTTAAAAGATAGGATCTTGACTTTTTTTATGCTTTTATCTTATCTGAAAACTAGTGAGTAAACCAAATCTGATTAAAGGAAGAGTATTTGCCTCTTATCCCTTAGACTTGGTGAAATCTGGGCTTATCTGCCGAGTGTCAGCTATATTTGTGCTTCAAAACCCAAACATCTGTTTTCAGGCAATGTTTTCTTTTTATATTAACCTCCATCACATCCCAGCATCTGTGCAGTAATTCTGCATCTGAATTTTAAAGATTTAAAACATGCAATATACGCCAGAGATCAGTCTAATGGCAAGGTTGTGTGGTCACCTCTGAATACGAAGGGGGGGAAAAAAAGCAGATAAAGCAGGAATGTCTTAGTGTAAAAATTCATTTCTATTCCCTTTGATTTCCCTGCAGGCTCTTTCATTTCTAGTGGAAACTTGTCCTTCTGACATCTTCATGAGAAACTGTAGCTGTGTTGGATTGGTACCATGGATGCTCAAAAAGTTTGTATTGAAAAGCAGCAAGTCACAGTAATTCAGGTGACCATGAAATGATAAACAGTGTCTTACACTACAGTACTGCACAGGGGTAAATATTAGCAGTAAAACCAAAATTAATTTCTATGATTATGTAATATTCATTTCTGGAGGAGAAGACATAAGTATCAAAGCCATAAACCAAAGTGGACAGTGATGTTTACCTGCATTAGCTGGGCTTGAAATACAGCATGGAAGTTGAAGTAGTTTATAAGTTCGTCTTCTCTGGCAGTAACACATAGAATCCTAGAATGGCTTAAACTGAAAGGGGTCTCAGAGGTCATAGAATCAATAAGGTTGGAAAAGACCTCAGAGATCACCTACTCCAAACTCCTTCCATGGGCAGGGACACCTCTCAAGTAGATTTGGTTGCCCGAGGCCTCATCCAACCTGGCCCTGAACACCCCCAGGGATGAGGCATCCAAAATCTCTCTGGGAAGCCTATTCCAAAGTCTTACCACCCTCATACTGAAAAACTTCTTCCTGAGCTCCAGCCTAACCCTGCTCTCCCTCAGCTTCAAACCATTCCCCCTTGTCATGTCACTAGGCACCCTTATGAAAAGTACTTCTGATGTCGTTATCTCCTTACTATTTTACTCAAAAAGCTTAGCTTGTCTCTCTGCAGATTAATTATGAGCCATCATTAATAATTAACAGTTTATTTTTAAGGAAAGATTATTCTGATTTCAAGTTAGGATAATGAACATAGTTATGAGCTCTTCTTCCTTGGTATTTTTAAAATCTATTTTAAAAAAAATAATAATCCTGATACTGTACTAAACTTGTTGCTCTAATTGCTTACAGTGCTCAGCTTGCCCTTTGCTTGTTTTCCACTGGTTACACCATTAGTAACATTAAGCTCAGTATTTTGCAGCATTTAGAAATGGCTTCACAGTGTGATGCCAGTATTTGCAGTGTGGGATTCCAATTCAGAGGGAATATAATGACCTTTTTGGAGCTTCAGATGTGTCACAGCCTTTTGTGGTCAGATCCACAAAATGTTAATTGCTTAAATATTAAGTAACCAATGGAAATGGTCTGTACACTGAGATGCTAATCACAAAAAGCTCCTGGATTTAGGTGTCAGACTTCTTTGCCTGCTGAATGCTCTCATAAGTGCTCAGCTACCTTTTTCATTAGAAGTCACAGAAACCTATGAACTAAACTGAGCAAAATCTAAAATTTAGTGATATTTGATTTCCCTGAGAAGAAAAAAGCAAACCAACAAACAAATCCAAACCCAAACCAAATCAAATCAAAACCAAACCAAATCAAAACCAAAACAACAAAAACCAAACCATATCAACACAAAGCAAACCCCCCCCCAAACAAAACAAAACCCCAAACCCCCACAACTCTCTCTAACTGATTTGTGGGAGGTTTGTGCTTGGTTTTTTTCCACTGAATTGTGTGTGCTAGACCAGAAAATCTCCAACTGATGTCCTTGATGACTCATGGCCATTTGGCTCATGGAATGCTATTGCCCAGTTCCCTTGTTTCAAGGTATTAAATCAAAATAAGGCTATGGGGCATTCATGTTCTTCTGCATTCTGCATAAGTAAAACAAATAGAAAAGGACAAAAAGTATTTTATGCTATGTACCTATATGGTGCTAACATGCAAAATGTCATTCATTCTGTGGAGGCCTTTTGCAATAAGGTAATTAAAGCAAGAAATCTGGTTCTTAAAGTGTTGTATAAAACCCATTCAGTCCTGTGACAGACACTAAAGAGGCCTTTAGCCAAGTTTCTTTGCTTGATTTGGTTTAGCAAGTGACCTGCAGATGGAGTGAAATCCTGTTATTTTTCCATATCTCCAACCTGAGCCTCCCCTGGCACAATTTCAGGCTGTTTTCTCTTGTTCTGTCACTAGGGAGAAGAGACCAACCTCATTTCCCTCAGCTGCTCCTCGTAAGAGTTGTTCTCTAGACCCTTCAACCTTCAGGTGTGGGGCCTCCAAATTCTTAACTGTTTTAAAAGATGCTCCATATCTCTGAAACCTCTTGAACAGCACAAGCAGAAATGGTCACTCTGATCACTGTATCTCCAGACAGCTTTGTAAGGGAGTTTGCAGAATTGTCTAAGTGCTTCATAGCTAATGACAACCTTGTCATCATACACCCAACTGAAGGCAGGATTTTGGTAGAGTTTGGGATGAAATTGTGACAAAGAATTTTAAGAAGCCTTTCCCTCCTAAGCCTCTCCTCTGCACAGAGAGCTCTGGGAATCACTCACTTACAGTATTAACAGATATTGTGTTTCTGTCTCTCCATTCCAAACAAGCTGCCTCTGATTCCTACAGGGAACACAAACTTTCTTATTGCTTATTCGGGGGATGGATGTGCCAGCGTTGCCTCTGCTGCTGTCAGTGATCCTCTTTGGAAGAGGATTTATTTTGGTCATTTGTGCCAGTGGGCATGAAAAACACTTCACTATGAAGCAGCTGAGGATAATCTCTACAACAGATATGAGACTGCTTATCCAGCAGATACAAACACCTATGTGCCAGGTCTCCACAGCTGTGGTCAAGATGCACTGAAGTGCTGTTTGTTGTGCATCAGAGATTTTATTAGAGCAGGGTTACAGCCAAGGAAAATAGAATAAAACACCTGCTTTTCTTTTTACCTTCCAGGTTGCTTATTTTTGATGTACTTGCTTCTCATTATTTTTCTACTCTTCTTTTTTAAATGGTGAGATAACGATAGAATCATGAAGGTCGGAAAAGACCTCTAATATCATCAAGCACAGCTTGCTACCAACACCTCCATGGCCCACAGTGCCACATCTATTTATTCTTTGAACACCTCCAGAGATGGTGACTCCACCACCTCCCTGGGCAGCCTGTCCGAACACCTGGCCACTCTTGCAAGAAAGAAATTCTTCCTAGTATTCAAACTAATTGTTCCCTGGTGTAGCTTGAAGCCATTTTCTCCTGTCAGTAGAATGGCATGGAATGGAATGGAATGGCATGGCATGGAATGGAATGGAATGGAATGGCATGGAATGGAATGGAATGGAATGGCATGGAATGGAATGGAATGGAATGGAATAGAATAGACCAGGTTGGAAAAGACCTCTGAGGTCATCGAGTCCAACCTATCATCCAACACTATCTAATCAACTAAACCATGGCACCAAGCACCCCATCCAGTCTCTTCCTAAACACCTCCAGTGATGGTGACTCCACCACCTCCCTGGGCAGCCCATTCCAATGGCAAATCTCTCTTTCTGTGAATAACTTCTTCCTAACATCCAGCCTAAACCTTCCCTGGCCAACACCAGCCTCACTCCAACCTCCTTTCTGGTAGCTGTAGGCAGCAGAGTAGTGTAACTTCTCCCAGCATTTCATAAATATTTTGTGCCCATGAACAGCAGACTAAAGTTGTCTTGCACAGGAACTAGCACAGTTATAACCCATGCCAGCATGTGAAGTTTATGGGTGTGAGTCTTCGTTTGAATTCACTCACCAAACAGTAGTCAATGCTGTGATCTTGCCTTCTTTGTCTGGTGAAATTTCACCTCAGTGATAACAAATGTTCATGAAATGACTCTTCAGGGCAACACATCCTGGTGTATTAGCTGCAGAGTGTAGCTATTCAATAGGTTTAATTAGAGGCACAACAGTTCTTTACTTTTAAAATTCAGACAATGAATTTCATTTGAAAGGCCTTAGAGTTGTTGTATAGTCTTAATTCCTGTGCCTTTTCAACTAAATATCTGGGCAAAAAAGTCCAATATTTGAATTTATCTGTGTGGGTGGAAGCTTTCTTTGGAATGTTTTCACTTGTTTAGCTCCTCCATGTGGTTTCAAAAGGCGTTCAATAAGTTGTGACGTTTAACTAGGGGTGCTTCAGGCAAACTAATACCCACTGCACACAGTACCCCAACCTTCAGGTAGCAGCAAATAGCAGTGTTTTATGGGTAATTTCTTACCTCTACCTGCTGTTATCAAAATGATCCATTACTTTAAAGCTGAAGCCCCATCAACTGCCATTGTGTTTTCACTCCCAAGGCACACACTGGCACGTGGCAGCTGCACTATGCTGAAAGGAGCCCCATGCTGCATTTCCAACCACGCATGGAACTGCACAAAGGCTGATGTCTCTGCTGCCCATGGGTGAGTATAGAGAGGTGTTCTGAGCAAGCACAGCATGTTTTCCAGGCTGGAGCAGGTGAGACAGAGGAAGATTATTGCATAACTTTTGCTGCAGAGAAAGCGGTTACTGACATTTCGATGCCAAATGGGGACTGAAGTCCGTAGGACAGCTTGGACCGTACCTTAATCCTTGTTGTATAAGGTTAGGAGAGTATTAACCTGAAAGCATTTTTTTGCTGTCATTACACATAGCAATAACTGCACATTGCTCCTGGGACTGGGGAGTTGAAGCCTATGCTACCTGTCAAAACCAGAAAGAGCAGAGCATTGCTGGGTGAAGGTACCCAGTGAACAGGACACGTGCATCTAGAAAGGCATTGAGGAACAAGATAGCTCAGGGCAGAGGTCCACAGCCAAGAAGTCTGTGGTTGCCTGTGGAGAGAGTCCTGCTGCAGCTCTCCTGTGGTGCAGAAAATTGTGCCTCAAATACAAGCATTTCATAGGTGCACAAAGTTTTATTCCTATTGTTTAGGCCAAGCTGATGTTGTTTGGAGTGCAGAAGGGTTTAAAATTTTATTCATGTTCTGTAGGCCAAGCTGATATTGTTGGGGGTGCAGAAGAAGGGTTTAAAGTTGTATTCCTGCTCTTTAGGCAAAGCTGATGTTGTTTGGGATGTAGATGAAGAGTTTGACTACAAACAATATTGACAATGTCTCTAGCAAACACCTGGCAAGTGTGAAGTCCTGCATCTGGGGAAGAACAGCCCCAGGGTACAGGCTGAGGGATGAGCTGTTGGAGAGCAGCTCTGGGGAAAAGTATCTGGGAGTCTTGGTGGACAACAGTATGATCATGAGCCAGCAATGCGCCCTTGTGGTCAAGAAGGCCAAGGGCATCCTGAGGTGCGTCAAGCCAAGTGCAGCCAGCAGATCAAGGGAGGTTCTCCTCCCCCTTTACTCTGCCCTGGTGAGGCCACATGTGGAGTACTGTGTCCAGATCTGGGCTCCCCAGTTCAAGGACAGGGACTCATTGGAAAGAGTAAAATAAAAGGTTACCAAGATGATTAGAGGACTAGAACATCTTTCCTGTGAGGAAAGACTGAGAGAATTGGGGATTTTTAGTCTGGAAAAGAGAAGACCAAGGAGACATCTCAACAATGCTGATCAATACTTCAAGGATGTGTGCCAGGAGGATGGGACCAGTCTCTTTTCAGTGATGCCCAGTGACAGGGCAAGGAGTAATGGACACAAATGTGAACATCAGAAGTTCCGTCTAAACATGAATAGGACAGAATAGAATAGAATAGAATAGACCAGACCAGACCAGGTTGGAAGAGACCTTCAAGATCATCGTGTCCAACCAACCCACCTAATCAACTAAACCATGCAACCAAGCACCCTATCAAGTCTCCTCCTACACACCTCCAACGATGGTGACTCCACCACCTCCCCAGGCAGTCCATTCCAATGGGCAATCACTCTCTCTGTGTAGAACTTCTTCCTAGCCTCCAGCCTAAACCTCCCCTGGTGCAGCCTTAGACTGTGTCCTCTTGTTCTGGTCCTGGTCGCCTGGGCGAAGAGGCCAACCTCCACCTGAGGAGCAGCTTCTTTAAGTTAAGGGTGACAGACCACTGGAGCAGGCTGCCCAGAGAGGTTGTGGAGTCTCCATCTCTGGAGACATTCCAAACCTGCCTGGATGTATTCATGTGAGACCTTCTCTAGGTGACCCTGCCTTGGCAGGGGTGTTGGGCTCAATGATCTCTGCAGGTCCCTTCCAGCCCTTACCATTCTGTGATTCCCTCCATTGTCCCTCTGCCCCTTCCAGCGAGCACACAGATGGTTGGTTATTTTCAGTAACAATTATCACAGAATCACCAAGGTTGGAAGAGACCTCAAAGATCGTCAAGTCCAACCTGTCATCACAGATCTCATGACTAAACCATGGCACCAAGTGCCATATCCAATCCCCTCTTGAACACCTCCAGGGCACCTCCACCACCTCCCTGGGCAGCCCATTCTAATGGCTAACAGCTCTCTCAGTGAAGAACTTTCTCCTCACCTCAAGACTAAACGTCCCCTGGTGCAGCTTGAGACTGTGTCCTCTTGTTCATTATATGACTTGCAAGTTGAACTTGAACCTTTGAAAGTTTTGGTGATAGGAGAAACTGGCTTCAGACTGCTCAGCAGAAGTCTGATGAAGCAATATCCCAAATCTTTTGGTAGGGGGTTTGGACTTGATGACTCTGGAGGTCCCTTCCAACCTCTAACTGTCTGTGATTCTGTAATCTGTACTACATTGACCTTCTAATGTCTCTATAAAAAGAGAGACAAATTTGGCCTCCAATGCCATACAAATTCAATCCACTGTATAAAAAAAAGGTAACATGATGAAGACAACAATTGGAAATTTTAAGTTCTGAAAGGATAATTTATTTACATTTTAATATGAAAAAAAAAATCATGCAGGAAATATTTTCTTCTGCTGAATATTGTCTACAGTAACTTTCCTTTCTGCTATCCAGTATCCAGTTTATCATCTCTAATCAGGCGTCTTTAGTTTATGTTTTTCGAATGCTCAACAGCCTTTCAAATTATTCTCATTAGATGAAGAATGTCATGGCCTTTAAGACACTTTTTTTCTCATGTGGAGAAGAACAACTTCTCAGGCAAGTTTTGCCAGTCTGTGCAAGCCTCCTGATCACAGTAATTTCACAGCATGACAGTAGAGGTGGGACCTTCCTATTGTGTTTGTTGGGGTTTGGTTTTTTTTTTCATTTCTTTTTAACCATGTGTCATATAATGCCTCCTTTCGTATTCTAATCTTCCCTTTTTGAAACTCCATATGAAATCCTAGGCTTCTCCAGCTACTTCTACCATTTGGACTCAAAGTGAAGCATTTTTTCCCTGCATCATTTCTCCTTTGTTATCTTCTCTTTCCAGGAGATCCTCCATTAGCTCAATCATAGGACTGCTACACTTTTTATTTCCACTATTATGTATGGGCTATTAAATCTTTTACTAGTCTTTAAAACATATTTGTGTTTAGAGGTCTAATCTTGAAAGGCTGAAAACTCATCTCAACATTATCACACCGGTAATCAAATTGCACAAAATAATCCAGAATAAGATGCACAGTAATTGAGCTTTAAGGATGCAATCTATTTGGGGTTATAAAAGATAGTATTTGTTTATGTGGTTGGTTATTTTTCTTCCTGTGATTACCTTGAGACAAAGACAAAGCTCCTGAAGTTCAATAAGGATAAGTGCAGAGCCCTACATCTGAGAAGGTCTAATACCAGGCACCAGTACAGACTAGGGGTTGTCCTGCTGGAAAGCAGCTTCATAGAGAAAGACCTTGGAGTCCTGGTGGACAGCAAGTTCTCCATCAGCCAGCAATGTGCCCTCGTGGCCAAGAGGGCCAATGGCATCCTGGGGTGCATCAAGAAAATTTTATTCCTATAGAAATGTAGGAAATATATTTGAGCCATACTGAAGCCTGGAAAGAGTGATTCCAGATGCACCCTGCAAGTGAAATACATTGAATTGGCACCTTAGCGAGCTTGCCTTGTGTTATGAATCGTTCTAAAATGTGGTGTAATGTGGTTGTGGATTTGCATGCTTTAGGCAATATTCACTGTAAACAGTATGCATGATTCTTTGAGGAATTTGCTTGGTTTATTCTTTTCTAGTTCCTAAGTCTTTAGCAGAACATAGCCAAGTGGTAATCTGATGTGCAAATTTCATTCATAGTCTTTAGTTAAAAACTGTTTGCCTTCCATGGGCATATTCCTGTCTGCTTTAAGAGCAGCAAAGAGCAGAGGTCTTGCTGTTCAGAAGCTAATACCATGTAACACTAAGCAAATTAAAGACAGACTTTAGTGGAGTATAAGCATTGTCCATAATATAGGGGGAGATATAATGTATTGCATTATACTAAGCTGTTAAGTATAATTCAAGGTAATATATCCTTAGCTGCAAGAGGTAGTTTAGACTTATTATATTATGAAAAAAAAAATAAAACAAAGTAGCTCTGTCAACTAGTGTAAATTGGCTTAATGGTTTCTATAAGTTCCCTTTAAATCATCAGGTAAAGTAAAAGAGTAGCTATTATGCCTTTTTTACGTGGAGAAGAAAACATTTCTTCTTCATCCTGTATTTTTTGCAGGGCACCGTGCCCCAGCTGCTCCAGTGCACACTGTTTCAGAAATAATTGGGCCCTAAATCTGCAAGACACTTAGGTGTTGAAATGGTACCATTTTTAAGTCAGGCAAATGTTGTTCCTTAAAGAAATTCATCTGCCTCACTTGTAGAATTAAGCACTTCACAGTTTTGTTCTTGTGTTTATAAAAGCCACAGAAATGTTTTTTATCATTTTTATCATAGTCCAAGTGCTGGGTGCTGCACTTTGGCCACAACAACCTCATGCAGCACTACAGGCTGGGGACAGAGTGGCTGGAGAGCAGACAGACCGAAAGGAACCTGGCGGTACTGAGTGACAGCCAGCTGAACATGAGCCAGCAGTGTGCCCAGGTGGCCAAGAAGGCCAATGGCATCCTGGCCTGCATCAGAAATAGTTTGGCCAGCAGGAGCAGGGAAGTCATTGTGCCCCTGTACTCTGCACTGGTTAGGCCACACCTTGAGTACTGTGTCCAGTTTTGGGCCCCTCAATTTAAGAAGGACATTGAGACTCTTGAACGTGTTCAGAGAAAGGCAATGAGGCTGGGGAGAGGTATCAAGCACAAGCCCTGTGAGGAGAGGCTGAGGGAGCTGGGATTGTTTAGCCTGGAGAAGAGGAGGCTCAGGGGAGACCTCATTGCTTTCTACAACTACCAGAAGGGAGGTTGTAGCCAGGTGGGGGTTGGTTTCTTCTCCCAGGTAACCAGCACCAGAACAAGAGGACACAGTCTCAAGCTGCACCAGGGGAGATTTAGGCTGGAGGTGAGGAGAAAGTTCTTCACAGAGAGAGTTGTTAGCCATTGGAATATGCTGCCCAGGGAGGTGGTGCAGTCACCGTTCTTGGAGGTGTTCAAAAAAAGAATTGGATGTGGCACTTGAAGCCTTTTTTTAGTTGTCTTGAGGTGTTAGGTATTAGGTTATAGGTTGGACTTGATGATCTCTGAGGTCTGTTCCAGCCTGGTTGATTCTATAATTCTATGACTGTAAAGCATCATCGGACTCTGCTCTTGAATGCCTACACATTTTCACTTTCTATTGGTGAAAGCAGTGTGGAAAGCATAGAAGTGCCATGGTTGTCTCTAGGAAATTCATTGAAGTCAGCTGAGCTCTGTGTTCTATTTTACAAGAAACAAGTTCATAGAATCATAGAATGGTCTGGGTTGGAAGGGACCTCCAACCCATCTAGTCCAACCCTGAAGGAAGCCTCCTCTACTAGATCAGGTTGCCCAGGGCCCTTTCAAGCGTCACCTTGAATTATCTCCATGAGTGGGGGAAGCTGATGGTAGGAGATGGTGTGGGGTGATAGGTTGGACTCAATGATCTTGAAAATCTATTCCATCCTGGTTAATTCTGTATTCTGTAGATAGGGATGTGAGGATCAGTCAAAAATGGATGATAAGAAACAGCTGCTTGGAAGTGAATATGTTTGTTGGGTTAAGACATAAATAGAGTTTTACTGTTTATGAGCCTGCAGGTGTTGCAGCCTTGTATTGCATAATCTGGAATCCATATTTCAAGGATGAAATTCTGTCCTTTATGCCATTGATTTCTGTGGGCTTGTAGTTTCTCCAAAGATGAATAATGCTGGGACAAAATGGTGATGTTAAGCAGTAAAGCGTCATCATAAGAGGGTTTGCTTATAAAGGTCAGATAAGTATATGTCACCCCTCTTTGATTAATAGCCCATGGTGTTAGGAGATATTGATTACATTTAAGTGCCTGTGGGTAAGAGGCAATTTAAATTATCTTTAAGCAACTGCACAAGAAATAAAGTTCAGTTGAAAGCAGATCCTAACAGATGCATTGCTGTGAATCCAGTTGGAGCAAGGGGAGACAGCTAGGAGAGATTTACCCATTTTGTAGAAACTAGTGGTAAGCACTGGTGGAGATATGAAGATAATAGTTGCCTACCATCTGCTCTTCTCTGCCTGTGGTATCAATTACAGCAGTGTAACTATCCAGCATTTTTCCATTTTACCACCCAAATTCAAATCAGAGTGTGGTCCTCAGCTTTTGACATCTGCAAAATAAATACTTTAAGCACACCAGGGGAAAAATGCAGACTATCCACAGCACCCTATCAAATGTTTTTTTCAAAGTCTTTTAGGCAACTTAGCATTTCTTTATGTTTCATTTATGTTAATAGATAGGTATTGTTCTCGAGTGAATGTCCAAGAATGGTCTGCAGCCATCACATTTTGTGTTATTCTTTTAACAGCCTCAGTTTCAAATGCAGGGGTTGCTTTGTATAAGGTGTGCAGATCTTCAGCAAATCTCTAGCTGTTCCAGGGGAGATTTAGCTTGGGTATTAGGAAGTATTTCTTTGCTACAAGAGTAGTCAGGCATTGAAACTGGCTGCCCAGGGTGGTAGTGAAGTCATCAGCTCTGGAGGGGCTTCAGCAGGTCCATGTTCTTCCATTCTTATTTAAGAACCAAATATAGTTGGTATCATTTCAGATTGGGAAAGCAAAATCTCAGTCTTTCTGCTTGATAACCTCGTGGTATTTTACAACTACAGCACTGCTGTATTAGGCATCACTGCTTGGAATTTGTTAAAAATAAGCCAACCCACATGGGGATGAAATGTGGAGTTGTCTGAATGTAAAGTGCAGTCTGTGAACACAGGGCATGTGCAGGCCACCCATGAGCACACAGAGCTGAGCTGAGGCTCCCCAGACATGTGACATTCATATGCAAGTGCCACTTCTCATATATGCATGTTAATATATGGCAACACTGCTTGACTGTTAAGCATATTAAAAGGGAGCTTTTATGCCAGTAATGCCATCTTTGTGGTCATAATCAGCTTATTTAATTAGCTCGAGTTCTTCAACCCCAAAACAATAATTCACGTCAGCTGAAGTCGGAAGGCTTTGTGTTTTTCTGACTGCAGAACTTAGCCTGGCTGCTGCAATCTGTTATGTTAAAGATTGCTTCTGATAGTTTGGAAATGTGGACATGGTACTCTGGGACATGGTTTAGTGGCCATGGTGGTCTTAGGTTGACTGTTGGACTCAATGATCTTAGAGGTCTTTTCCAATAAATACTTGTATACAGATGCTACTGCCCTGATATTTTAAGGCAGTGTTTGAGACTGGAAATCCTGCACTGAATCTTACATCAGTAGTAAACTTGATGTCTCATTTAGAGTTCTTGCATGGCTAAAGTTGTGCCCTGCAAATTGATTTTAAAGCAGTAAGTTCAGTGCAAAGAGCACTATGAAAGCTTCTTAGTGCTCTGTGGCTTATTCTTTCACAGCAACAGTTGAACTCCTATTCAGTTTTGTCCAATACATCAACTAGTAATTGTCTACTCACAAAAAGTCCTCTAATAAAATGTAAGCAGCAGCTGGATACATTTTTGGGGCTTTACTGATTTTGTAAATTAAATACAAATGTGTTCACATGCAAACTAAACAAAGGGATGTATATGCACGTTGTTCTCAGTGCAGCTCAGTTCGTTGGGGTTTGGAGGGAACAATAGGGCATTGGTTTGAAACCCGGCAGCTTTTGGAAAGTATTCATATTAATTATATGAACCAAATGGCAGTTTGAAAGCATGGCTGCATTCTTATGCCTTCATAAAAAGTAGAATCTCATGAACTATTTTGTATGATCTCTTTTAAAGAGCCCCTGAATCCAGCTGACTCACAGTGATAATATGATAAGACATTGAATTTCTATTAATTACTGTGTTGTGCATTTGTCTCATGAATTAAGCCTTTTTTTACTTAGATTGTGATTATTTTTCTACCTTTCATTGCTTATTTATTATCAAATTATTCTCAAAATCAAACAAACAAACCAACCAACCCCAAGACTGATAACCATTTAAGATCAAGAAGGTGCATTTATTTATTTGGAGCGTGTTATTTATATGGAAGCTGCCCAGAGAAGGGCCATGAGGATGAGCAGAGGGCTGGAGCATCTCTCCTATGAGGACAGACTGAGGGAGTTGGGGCTATTCAGTCTGGAGAAGAGAAGGCTCCAAGGAGACCTAATTGTGGCCTTCCAGTATCTGAAGGGGGCTACAAGAAAGCTGGGGAGGGACTTTTTACGGTGTCAGGAAGTGATAGGACTGGAAGGAATGGAATAAAACTGGAAATGTGTAGATTCAGATTGGATGTTAGGAAGAAGTTCTTCCCCATTGAGGGTGGTGAGACACTGGCACAGGTTGCCCAGGGAGGTGGTGGAAGCCTCATCTCTGGAGGTTTTTAAGGCCAGGCTGGATATGGCTCTGAGCAACCTGCTCTAATGTGGGGTGTCCCTGCCCATGGCAGTGGGGTTGGAACTGGATGATCCTTGAGGTCCTTTCGAACCCTAACAATTGATTCTACGATTTATGAATTTTTTCAGTGTAGAGGAACACAGGTTGCAGGCAAATGTTGTGTTTTATTGACAAGTCACATTGAATTGCAGAACACACATGTATTTAAAACAACAATTTACTCCAAAGTGTTTTGGCATGCTCAAGGAAAATGAATGGGGTGTAAGTATCAACAATGCTTCTCATCTGTCAGTTCTGCTTTATCTGCTACTTCAGTTTAAGTTGGGATGGATTGACTTTGGTTTAATTTTGAAGTATTTCCTTTGGAGTAAATGGATCACATCCACATGTACCAATACCTATTTACATGCTCTGATGAAAAGTGATACACTAAGCCACCTGATCTAGTTGGAGATCTTCTTACTCACAGCGTGGATCTTAGGCTAGATGCATGGAGGTCCCTTCCATCCTAGGCTGCTCTATGACTCTGTAACCCATCACACACTAAAGCCTTGCAGTGATGTTTGCCTAAGAATAGCCTAACAGAGCATGGTAGATTTTCCTCTTCAGATCCATTAACAGAGAAGACTGCAAATGGGCTGTGCAGTTTTAACAGAGGTCTTAAATCAGTACTGTTTTCCCATGCCATATCTCTGCCTGATGTATTTGATGATTAGGAGATGATGGTGATGATTTTCCAATCAAATACAGTTTGTTCATTAAATAGTATCCTGTAATCACACTGAAAAAAAAATGTGTGAATGTCAACTAACTAATGAATTCTTTGATTAGTAGAAGCCAAACTAATTCCTTTGGAGAGTTGAAAATGAGGATTTTTATTTTTTTCATATAAGTCACTTAATAATTCAGAAGCTTCTCACAAAAGATCACCCCACTTAACAAGCTGTTGAATGAGCCAAAGGAATGGCATAGATTTTACTGAAGGATAGTTAGACATCTCACACAATAAAATTCATTTTGAAAAGCACAGAATAAGACAATGGATGGCAAAGCAATTGGAATTTGCCTGAATTAATTACTAGAGCTGGGTAGCCGTTTCTAGGTGCCTTAGGCTGCAGAACTTTACAACGTGCCAGAAGTTTCATTGATTCTCCATCCAATGTTGCAGGTATTAATCCTCAGGAATTTATTTTCTCCATGTAAAATGTGGGGTTTCTTCTGAGTGGTGTTTGATTGCCTCTGCTTCACAAAGGTGTTTTCAGCCCATGGCAAGTCTTATTTAGGAAACTTGCTTGGTTACCTTACATGCTTTGGGAATGGGGGTCAAGTCAATACTTAAATTCTTCCCTTGCACTGTGGGCAAGAATAGAAAATAGTGGGAAACATTTTGGAGAGCTCACAATGAGGAAAAAAATACTAAGCTGAAAAGATTCTGGATCTTCTTTTATTAATTATACCTCCTCTCCACCCACCCCTCAGTCAAAGTTGCTCTTTCTTCTTGCTTTCCATCTGTGCAGTGTCAGAATCATTCTCCAGGCTCAGTTTCAGCAAAGGATTATGGAGCAAGATTAGCAATCTTGCCTGCTAATGCTTGTTTATATTGCATGTAGTCACAGATGATGTCGAATGGCAACTATGTTACAGGCCACTTTTGATTCCAATCTTAAAGCAGAAAGGTTCATAGAGGAAACAATTCTGATTTGTTCTCCCCAGATGAAGCCCTCCAGTTCTCAGGAAGTGCCATGGGGCTTTAGGGAGATGCTGGCATAGAAGTGGGAGCTCTCTCAGCTGCCTCTCGTGGGATGTATTTTAAAAGGAATCTTTGTGATAATAAAAGAGCTGATGGTAAAGGAGTATTTTGTGTCTCAAAGCACAAACACAGAGTCAGCTCCTATGCTATAACCATGAACTTCTAAACCTGCAAAGCTGGTATGAATCTGAAGAACGGGAAATTAAACTGCACTCTGAGTACTTTTGTTGGTGCTGTTTGTTTTAGCAGGGCATTTGCTGTAAGTTCTGCCTACAGAAAGCAGTTTTGGGGGAAGAGGTATTCCATCTGCAGGTGGGTGCTGATACAATGATTGCACAAATATGCATGGAAGTACACTCAACAGTGTCTTCATGATGTGAACTTGTTCAATTGAGTTTGCCTCTAGCCACAAGATTCAAGTAAGTGTAAATTATCACGTTAAGATTGTGGAAGACTCATTGCTATCCCTTTCCAAACTTTATTCCCAAAGTGTTTATTTCTTTGCTGGTTTCTACTGCTCCCCTCAAATGGTGTAAAATTTTCCCAGTTTCTAAATTCTAGTTTTTGTCTCCTTCCAATTTCACCTCATGAAAAAAAAAAAGAAGGTTTTCTCTTTATGTTAAGCACAAGGTTACCAGTAGCTTTGAAGTGTGGATTCCAAGTAATCTGGTCTGAAGACAGTCTGCCAGCAATGTTTAAGGTTTCATTACAAGGCCTTTGAAGTAGCAGAGGTACCACAAATGACTGTTATTGAAAATTTTTCCTTGATTATTATTTTTACTGCCAGACTTTTAAACCATACAATATCAGCTTTCTCTCGACTTTGCTTCTGAGGTCTTTTTATGGTAAAGCTTAATACAGTGAACATATGGAGCAGCTGAAAGGCTGCCAAATGTTTAAATGACAAGGTTATAAATATAGGGACAGCATGGTTTTTTTTCCCTTCTTAATGTACAGTGCTGTTGGCTTGAGCCAAAGCAGACAATAAATCAGAATGTATAACTTGTTTTGCCACTAACTTTAAAGATTTATAACATGGAGGAGCTACCTTGGTCTAGTAGACAAACAGTCACACAGACCATATCCAACTGCAAGGGAACACAGAGCTAAATTCCACAGAAGGCACCCCTGATATCCAAAGGAAAAGTTAGTCTTTAAGTTTTGTTTTACAAGTATTCCTAACGATACTCAGTGGCCAGGGGAGTTCTTTCTTCCTCCTGCTTTGGTCCTCAGCCACAATCTATACTCATTCATAAGGGTATCCAGTGACAGGACAAGGGAGGATGGTTTGAGGCTGAGAGAGAGTAGGGTTAGACTGGATCTTAGGAAGAATTTTAAGTTATACAGAATTAACCAGGTTGGAAAAGACCTCAGAGCTCATCAAGTCCAACCTGTCACCCAACACCATCTAATCAACTAAACCATGGCACCAAGCGCCCCATCAAGTCTCTTCCTAAGCACCTCCAGTGATGGTGATTCCACCACTTCCCTGGTCAGCACATTCCAATGGCCAATCTCTCTTTCTGGGAAGAATTTCTTCCTAACATCCAGCCTAAACCTTCCCTGGCACATCTTGAGACTGTGTCCTCTTGTGTTTTGCAGTATGAAGGTGGTGAGACTCTGGAACATATTGCCCAGAGTTTGTGGATGCCTCCTTCCTGAGGGTGTTCAAGGCCAGATTGGATGAGGCCTTAAGCAATCAATTGTAGTTGAGAGGCATCCATGCCCATCATAGGGAGGTTGGAGCAGATGATCACTAAAGTCCCTTCCAGCCTAAGCCATTGTGTGATTAATTCATTGACCCGTTCCTTTGGGTGGGGAGGAGCTGCCTTCTCCTTTTGTATTTTTCTTCCACAATAAGAAAGACACTATGGGTGTCTGAAAATAGGCACTTCATTACTGTGCCTTGCACTTCCTCCTGAGCAGCCCAAGCCTTCTCACTCTAGCCTGGTGTTCTCTTGCAGCTATTGTGACCCTCAGCATGTGAGCAGATACAAGCAGCATCTGCTTTGACACTCAAGCATTTTGCTTTGGTAAGAAATAAACTGTCTCTTGTGCCTGTGTGAGACAAAGCAAGGCTGTGCAAGGTACCTTGCATTTGGAGGGAAAGGGATGATGCTCAGAAAAGTCCTTTTTCTTCTGCAGTGATCCCAGTAGGAGATATTTGAAACTTAGAAGCTTTCAAACTTCTGCATCCTAAGGCCTTGCATCTGTCATCTGCACCTTTGCTCCCTTAATGCACTTTTTGGTATCCAGATTCTGTGGCTATGTTCAATAAGAAACCTGTGGATGTAAAGCTCTAGTGTTTTTATCAGCAGAATGCATTAGGAGTATTTCAAGGTTTGTGTTTCTGTTTTCTACCAGAAGCAAATGTTTTTCTTTCTCAGCCATCCACTACTAGAAGAGAGCTACCCAACACCAGAAATACAGCTATGGAAGAATCAGCACTCCTAAAAATAATAATTTGGATTATTTGCAAACAGATGGCTAGAAACACAAACACTTTATCTTACAATCATCACTTCTCCCTTTGGCTGCCAGTGCTCCACAGCACACATCTTTGTTGCTCTATGCTAATAATATCAATTGAAAGAAGTTGGAATGTCAGCCCATACCTGCTCCACTTAGCAAGTGATTTGCCAGCTGGGCTATTTGAGGAAAAACAAGAATAGCTTTGTGGTTAAAGCATTTGGGTTGGGCTCTGGAGACTTGTGTTCAAACCATGGTCCTGCCATAGATTTCCTGTGTGACCTTGAGCAAATAACACTTGTAATCTCAGCTGCCCATCTGTTAACACAGGAATGGTAATTATGATGGTAATGAATTTCACTTTGTAATGGTTCTTAACATTGCAGACCCTGCATCAGCAGTGTAGCTCAAATTGTAGCCCTTAAGATGCCAACAACTGGTTGGTGTAGGACAGGGTGAATTCCATAGTGGGATTGCTAAGCAGCGACAGCAGTACAGCAACCTTAAGGCTGAGCTTGTTTTGCAAAGTCCCACATTGGGCATCTCTCTTCTGTCTCTTGAGATTGTCATTGTGCTACTGCTTCCTTTGGTAACCAAGCAGTCCTTTTTCTTCAGCAAGCTTACCCCAGCTCAGGCTTTGGATTACTTTTGTAGAGGACACCATTATCTTCACTCATTCCTCTGGCCTTTCCTTGGTTTCCAAGTGTTTGTGAGGAGGTGGTGGAGTCCCTGTCCCTGAAGGTGTTCAAAAAGGGCTTGGATGTGGCACTTGGAGCCATGGTTTAGTTAGTCATGAGGTGTTAGTTAATAGGTTGAACTTGATCTCTGTGGTCTTTTCCAACCTCATTGATTCTGTGACTGCCTATTTCTAAAGCTGCAGCTGTTTACATCATAAAATTAACTTTTTCTTTCTTTCTTTCTCTCTTTTTAAAAAAACAAAAATATTTTTAGTTGTTTAATGCATCTGAGTACTTTTGGCTGATGTGGCAACTTTGTTACAAGGGCTGCTGGTCAATGGGATCTGGAGGGCCTTGGGAGACAGAGCAAAGGACAGCAGGAGTCATTACTAATAAGTATTTCATGCAGATGCAGCAAAACACAGTCTGTAAGTGGTTAATCACACTGGTGATTCTCACACCCACTTGAATTTGCCTGAATCAAACAGTTAGATGTCCTCCTTGATGTGAGATACAGGTTCTTGACTGATGGTCCTCCCTTTTTTCCTACCAGGAGTACTGTCTCGTGGCTAGTGCATCCTCAGCTTATCAGGTTACATGTAACTGTCAAGGCACCATGGAACAGTTATGGTTTCAAGTCACCTCCTTCTACTTTGCTATGAAAGGCTTTCATTATGAACATTCTTTTTGTTTTCTAAGGAAGGATGTGGCAGCATGACAGTATTTCTGCCTATGCTTATAGCTGAGCTATCATCATAGAAGGCATGGTTCTGACCGCCGAGATCAGGAGGAAGATGGTTATTATGCTCCTTAACCAAGACTTCTTTAAAACTAGGTCATCTTAGAGAAGTACAAGGAATGGAGGTGGACAGTGCAGTGATTCTGGGCATGTTCTGCTCCTCAGAAGCATCCCACGGATGAAACCACAGCTGATAGAGATGTTCAAGGAGACTGTGTGACAGCTTCTATGGAAGTATATTGTATGGAGCACAGAGACTTTCTCATTGTTCTCTAAACACACTTTTGTGTGACTGGTTGCTCTGCTACCATTTTATCTTCCTTTTATTTATGTAAGAGAATCAGGAATTGTTCTGAGCTGTATTTGCCTGCCAGATTTTAAATAGACTGGAGTTCAGCTGAGTTTCATCCACAAGTCAGTTAGCACTTCAGGGGGAATCTGTCTGCATGTGTTGGCTCCTTGAGTTTTGCTCAGAGTTTCAGTCTGAGACAAAATTGAGAGCTCAAAGGAGAACTCAGCTTGAACTGCTAGCATGGTCCAGCTTGTGGTTGGGACTATGCAAAAGCTCTGTTTAGTTTGGTTTCAAACAGCTACCATAAATCCTTATGCAGATCCCAGTAGATACTTTAAAGCTGACTCCACATTTACCCCCAGTTCCCATGAAATATTTGCTCATTTCAAAGTTTTCAGTACTGTGCCAAAATGTCAGGTTTATAAGAAAACCTGATATAAGCATACATATATTTATATATATCTGTCCCCCTCCACCAACCCAAACCATTCCACTCAACCAGCACACAAAGAGCTAAGAGTGTGAGCTGTGTTGTTCCTTTTAATGACAGCTGGGAAGTGAAACCCTGAGAAACTACTGCCACACTTCTTCCTCCCAGTCCTACACCAGTTCTCATGGATTTCTACAATATTTTCTTAAGTAATAACTGGCTCTGGCCTTGGCAGAAGGTCCTTTGGAAGCTTTTGCCTGGATTTCTTTACAGAGAAGTATCAAAAAAAGAAAAAACCCCACGTCTGTGATGTGAGTAACTGTGGAATGTTTTTCTTGAGCCGGGCTTACCGCAGAGAGCTATAGCGAGGCACATATATTACTAAAAATAATAGCCTAAAACTATTCCAGTGTCATTTGTTCATTATTAAGTCTATTACCTCTGAAATGAGGCTGCAGTGCTCAGCCCTTTCCAGTTCTGTGCAGAGCAGTTTATTAATGGCCCCTTTGTTTAAGAGGGATGGCACAGGGAGCTGAGCGGAAGACTTGAAGCTGCTCAGCAGCTATGAAGCAGATACTGGGTACTGTTTAATATCTTAAATGACTCCATGCCTATAAATCAGCCAGCTATAAATTATATTTAATGCTGAAAAATAACCACTAACCAAACAGATCTTTAACCTGTAAATGTTAATTCTGTTTGTTAATACTCAGTGGCTCCAGCAGTACTCTGCGGCTACAGGAGCTATTATTCATTTTGACTACACTCCAGCCCTCTTCAGAAAAGCCTCTCTGAGGTCTTCCTAAAAATGGGAACTGCTGCAAGGCATCCACTGTCAAGTGGAAGCACAGTGGGAATGGTGCAGTCAGAAAGTCAGCTCATATCTCCACTTCCCAAGACACCAGAAGGTGTGTCAGTGGGATGGGTCATACTCGAGAAGAAATATTAGGTGGAAACTGAATTAGGGCTCCCCCTCAGCTTTTGCTGCTCACCGTGGGATGATTTGGCAGATGTTTGGCCCAATGTGACAGCAGCTGCAGTCCCAGAGCAGTCTGAGCCAGCTCAGCTGACTCCGTGCTGCACCACCCTGTGCACCACCATCTTGTGATGCTGAGCACGGCCAGGGCCGAGACCAGTGGGACAGGGCTAAGGGGATCACCATTGCACTTATGAATGTCCTGAGGTGGAAGGCACTGCACAGCTTCAAGGAGAAGATTTATTCCCTTCCTTCTCTGCTTCATTTACCCTCAGCTCTAAGTCCCTCCTTTTCTCATGTGCACTCCATGATCTTCAGAGGTCCCTTCCAGCTCCTGCTCTTCTGTGATTCTATCATCTAGCAATCTGTGCAGCTACAAAACCCCAGAGATTTGCTCCTTATTTAAAGAGTATATTATATATATACTCTATAATTGAGTCTGATTTTATTTGTGACAAAAATTTACACTGCATGTGAACTAAAGGGGCATTTTAATTCTGAAAGCTGAAATATTTACATCAAAAGGAGATTTATCAGTACAGTTACACTTCATTAAGTGTAAATGACAGTAAATTGGGTGGGAGTGTTGATCTGCTTGCTGGTAGGAAGGCCCTGCAAAGGAATCTAGACAGGTTGGATTGATGAGCCAAGGTCAGCTACATGAGGTTTAACAAAGTCAAGGGCTGAGTCCTGCCCTTGGGTCACAACAACCCCATGCAATGCTTCAGGCTTGGGGCAGAGTGACTGGAAAGATTCATGGCAGAAAAGGCCCTGGGAGTGCTGGCTGACAGTTCAACACAAGCCAGCAGTGTGTCCAGGTGGCCAAAAAGGCAAACAGCATTCTGGACTGGATCAGGAATAGTGTGGTCAGCAGGAGCAGGGAAGTGATCATGCCTCTGAACTGGGTACTGGTGAGGCTGCATCTTCAACACTGTGTTCAGTTCTGGGCCCCTTACTACAACAAGGACATTGAGGGGCTGGAGAGTGTCCAGAGAAGGGCAACAAAGTTAGTGATGAGTCTGGAGAACAGGACTGGTGAGAAGCAGCTGAGGGAACTGGAGTGGTTTAAGCTGGAGAAGAGGAAGCTGAGGAAAGACCTCATTGCTCTCTACAACTCCCTGAAAAGAGATTTTGGAAGTGAGGTTGGGGTTGGTCTCTTCTCCTTAGTATCAGGTGATATAAGGAGAGGAAATGGCTTGAAATCATGTCAGGTGAGGTTTAGGTTGGAGGTTAGGAAATATGTCTTTGCTGCAAGAGTGGTCAGGCATTGGAACAGGCTGCCCAGGGAGGTGGTAGAGTCAAGAAACCTGTGGACATGGCACTTTGAGGACATGGTTTAATGGTCATGGTGGTGTTGAGTTGGTGTTGAGTTGATGGTGGGACTCAATGATCTTAGAGGTCTTTTCCAAATGAAACAGTTCTATAATTCTGTGATTACAGAAGATAAAATAGTGTTGAAATAAATATTGGCCTTGCTCAAAGGTGTCAGCCAGCAACAAGACAAAATGCAGCCCTATTTCTCCTCTCTGAAAATATAACTGTCTAGAAAATACCAGCAGAATGAATTACACAGAAACTGGGCAGACAATAAAGTGTAAGTGGGAAACAAATGTTAACATTCTACTTATCAAGCTCTTACAAGCAGAAGAGAGCATGTAGAATGGTAATTAACACCCACTCACCACATTCTTCTAGAAGATTAAAGAACAGGTCCTAGCCCCAGTACTTACCTTTACAAATACAATCTCACCAATTAATCTAATTCAGAGGAGAATGAGGGTTTGGGTTGGCTCATTTTGCCAGTCTTTTTTTCTTTCTCATTAGACTGTTTTTCTCATTTGCCACATAAGAATCCACATCTCACTTAGAGGTGACAATTCCTTGACCTTTAAATGCACTTAGTTAAATCTTCACCAAAAATAAATGCATAAGGAGCTATCACAGGTGTAGATACTATGAGAACAGGGGCTGTGATAGATGATAAAATTCATTTTTAGCTCCTAAAGAAATAGATAAGTTATATATATTTTTGTGCGTATGTGTGGCTTAAGGTGTTACACACCTTCGTTGCTAGCAGTGCTAGCATGGATTGATAGCTGGTTTCATTGAGATAATGTAGCTTGGTGTCCCCTTTCTTCTGGAAACATCACAGAATCATAGAATTGTTAAAGTTGGAAGGGACCTCAGGGATGATCTAGTTCCAAGCCTCCTGCCATGGGCAGGGACACCTCACACTACATCAGGTTGCTCAGAGCCGCATCCAGCCTGGCCTTAAAACCCTCCAGGGATGAGGCTTCCACCACCTCCCTGGGCAGCCTTCTGGGGAAGAACTTCTTCCTAACATCCAATCTGAATCAACCCATTTCTAGGTTTTTTTTTTTTCCATTCCCCTGAGTCCTGTCACTTCCTGACACCCTAAAAAGTCCCTCCCCAGCTTTCTTGTAGCCCCCTTCAGATACTGGAAGGCCACAATTAGGTCTCCTTGGAGCCTTCTCTTCTCCAGACGGAATAGCCCCAACTCCCTCAGTCTGTCCTCATAGCAGAGAAGCTCCAGCCCTCTAATCATCCTCCTCACCCTTCTCTGGACACGTTCCAGCACCTCCAGATCCTTCCTGTAATAGGAGCTCCAGAACTGGACACAGTACTCCAGGTGGGGTCTCACCAGAGCAGAGTAGAGGGGGAGAATCACCTCCCTCAACTTACTGTCTGTGATTCTCTTGATGCAGCCCAGGATGTGATTTGCTTTCTGGGCTGCAAGTGCACACTGCTGGCTCATGTTGAGCTTCTCATGCACCAGCACCCTCAGGTCCTTTTCTTCAGGGCTGCTCTCAAGCCAGTCCCTGCCCAGCCTATATGGGTGCTTGGGATTGCCCTGACCTAGCTGCAGGACCTTGCATTTGGTCTGGTCTTGCTGTACCTCATGAGCTTGTCATGGGCCCACCTCAAGATTGTCATGCAGCTTTGTTTTGAATCCCACTCACTAAAATTCTGAATATTCTAAATGCATAAATTACCTAATAGCCCAATTGCTTGGCAGCCTGCTTTATGAGAAGTCACTTGCACAGGCAGCAGATACATATAAATAAGAGTTTTAGCTGTGTATATGTAGAAAGAGGAAGTGTGTGTTTAAAACTTTAAGAATACAAAAATGGATCCTAAAGAGGCCTTGCTAGTTTTAAAATATATATATATTTGGTGAAGCACTGGAACAGGTTGCCCAGGGACGTGGTAGAAGCCTCATCCCTGGAGGGTTTTAAGGCCAGGCTGGTCGTGGCTCTGAGCAACGTGATGTAGTGTGAGGTGTGAGACTGGATACTAGGAAGAAGTTCTTCACAGAGAAAGTGATTTGCCATTGGAATGTGATTTGCCATTGGAATGTGCTGCCCAGGGAGGTGGTGGTGTCACCATCACTGGAGATCTTCAAGAAAAGGCTGGATAAGGCACTTAGTGCCATGGTCTACTTGATTGGATAGGGATGGGTGATAAGTTGGACTGGATGATTTTGGAAGTCTCTTCCAGCCTGGTTGATTCTATGATTCTATGATCTGTCCCTGCAGGCATCTTCTCAGTTGTGAACCTTGTTGTGGTGTTGTCATGCAAATGTTTCTGTGCCCTGTCATGCTAAGACTTTTGCAGATGCAGATCTTGTGGTTTAGGTTTTGAATCATTTATAAATGGAGCTGAAATACGCCTCCCATCTGAGTCTGAGAGTGAAAACATCTTAGTAAATCTACTTGGAACTGGAGTTGCTGGTTCTTGGCCAGGAGGTACTAGTGAAGCACTGGTAGAAGCAGATGTAACAAGGCAGTGAAAGTGATCATTAATGATATTATATACATTTGCCGGAGCGAAAATGAGAATTTCAATTTCCACACCATTAGGAGCCTGAAGAAGTATAAAAATGCATTTTGCAATCTTCACTCAGATAAATGACTGCTGCTCTCAAACCCTTGAATAGGTTTAACAAATGACTACTGGCTAGGTTCCACTGTTGGACTGTAGCTTCAGGAAAACTCTGCTATTTAAATACATAAACACAGGTTGTTAATGAAACCATTCTCTAAATCCCCGCCACAGTTCCTGGTGGAAAACATTTAGCTGAATACGACTGGAAAATTGAGCTGATACCAATGTTCTCTAATCTCTCTGTCCTGTTGAATTTATAGATGTGCTCCTGCTGATTTATTATTGAAATTTCTTCTCCTAAAAGCAATGGTTTCGTGGAGCTAGAATGACACATGAAATGTAGTCCAAGGTAAATTAAAGTATTTAAGCGCAGTAGTTATCGTCTGATAGCTAAGTACATTAGACAGCTCAGTATCCTTGCAAACAATATATTAAGGTGATCAGTCATCAGCAGAGTTCTCTTCATCTTGCTGCTATTATGAATCACTTTTATGAGAATATGAACTCTGATTTCTATCTAGGCAGGGAGAAGAAAATAAAAAGGAGTTGTCAGCGCAGCTCTATCAAGACGCCTGTTGCCTGATTTCTTCACTGACTTGGTGGTGACTGAAATAATGCAGAACAATGAGGCATGAAGGTGAGCCTTGTGAATTGCAGCATGCAACAGAGATACCTGTAAAAGAAAAACACAGGGAAAGATGGAACCTCCAGTTTGGAAATTCCATCCATAGAATAGAATAGAATAGAATAGAACACTTGGAAAGGATCTTCAAGATCATCAAGTCCAACCTATCACCCAACACCATCTAATCAACTAAACCATGGCACCAAGTGCCTCATCCAGTCTCCTCTTAAACACCTCCAATGATGGTGACACCACCACCTCCCTGGGCAGCTCATTCCAATGGGCAATCTCTCTTTCTGTAAATAGTTTCTTCCTAACATCCAGCCTAAACTTCCCTGGCACAGCTTGAGGCTGTGTCCTCTTGTTCTGGTGCTGGTTGCCTGGGAGCAGAGACCAACCCCCACCTGTCTACAACCTCCTTTCAGGCAATTGTAGACAGCAATGAGGTCTCCCCTGAGCTTCCTCTCCTCCAGGCTAAGCAACCCTAGCTCCCTCAGCCTCTCCTCACAGGGCCAACTGCACTCACAAAAATACTTTCCTGTATCTGTGAGGAAGAATGAAAGCCTTGTTCACAATCAAGTGGTAGGGCAGCAGGACATACCCTGTCTTAAATGTCCTGTCTTTTAGGTTGGACTAGACGATCTCAGTTGTCTTTTCCAACCTGGTTGATTTGTATTCTTAAATGAGTAAACCCACTTTGTATTTTTCCACAGGCTTCAGAACCCCATTCTATCTGAGCATCTGCTACCAGAAGTGCCAGATGCACCAAGAGGAGTGTGGTCAGCAGGTCGAGAGAGGTTTTCCTCCCCCTCCACTCGGCCCTGGTGAGGTCAAGTCTGAAGTACTGTGTGTAGTTCTGGGTTCAAGGACAGGGACTTCCTGGAGAGGGTACAGAAAAGGGCTACAAATATACTGAGGGGACTGAAACATCTCTCTGATGAGGAAAGACTGAGAGAATTGGGGCTCTTTAGTCTGGAAAAGAGCAGACTGAGGGGGATCTTATCAATGCTTATAAATTCTTAGAGGGTGAGTGTGAGGAGGATGGGACCAGTCTGTATTCAGTGGTGCTCAGTGACAGGACAGACAAACCTGAACATAAGAAGTTCCATCTAAACATGAGAAAGAACTTGTTTAATATAAGGGTGCTGGAGCACTGGAACAGGCTGCCCAGAGAAGTGGTGGAATCTCCATCTCTGGAGATATTCAAAATCCAACTGGCTATGTTCCTGTGTGACCTACTCTAGGTGACCCTGCTTTGGCAGGGGGTTGGACTGGATGATCTCTGCAGGTCCCTTCGAACCCCTACAATTCTATGACTGCAAAAAGATGGTGGAGAAACTTCCTAAAAACATATCAATTCCTGTGCCTTCCAATGGTGCCCAACACTCCTATTGTTACTTTCATTTTCCCAAATACACAAACCCCAGAAAACCTCAGACAAAAGAAGAAGAAGGTTACAAAACTAAGACACAACTTCAGAAACTTCAGAAGCTGTGGTTTGAAGTGATTTGATGCCGCTCAGGTGTTATGCTTTGGGAAGTTTTCAAAAGACAGGAGAGTAGCCTGGGAACTTCTGTTTTGTGTCTGAGACTTCAAGGCTCATACTATTCATTAAAATCAAATTGTTTATGCTCCACAGTATAAGAAAAAGATTGACTCATCAGGGTTACTTCCTTTTCTCCATGGCTTCATTCCTAGCAGCCGAAGGACAGACACCTTCTCGGTCTCCATTTATCACAGAAACACCACAGCCATCATAAATGTTTAACATAATGTTAGAATGAACTGGAAACTTAAGAATGGGGGGAGGAGGAGAGATCTGAAGGGCGTCACATAGAACTTGGAGGCTGAAAGGAATACTTAGCATTAAGAATAATGCATGCAGGTTCCTTGGAAGCAGCAGAGAAATGAGGACAATGGAATTCAGCACCTAAACACCCCTTTCAGATTTATAGCCTAGATGGACAGCTGTAGGAGAGAAACAAGGCTCCACCTGACCTCTCAAGATATGTCAGGCACATGATGGAATTACCTTGTGTTAGGAATAAGGGTGTTGTCCCGCCATAGTTTGTCGTGTAGGAAGAAATGTCCTCTTCCTCCCTCCCTCTCTGTACTTGAATATTGTTTCTATTCTGGGATGGATGTGTATGGTACTTCTGGTAGATGGCTTTCTAAAAAGTATGTGACATGTTTCTTTTTTCTCAAGCTGCACCAGGGGAGGCTTAGGCTGGATGTTAGGAAGAAATCCTACACACAG
Organism: Dryobates pubescens; assembly: GCF_014839835.1. Lineage (NCBI taxonomy): Eukaryota > Metazoa > Chordata > Aves > Piciformes > Picidae > Dryobates > Dryobates pubescens. The sequence continues at coordinate 8,560,858 of NC_071630.1, forward strand.
AGAGTGATTTGCCATTGGAATGTGCTGCCCAGGGATGTGGTGGAGTCACCATCACTGGAAGTGGTTAGAAAGAGCCTGGATGAGGCACTTAGTGCCATGATTTAGTTGATGAAATGGTGCTGGGTGATAGGTTGGACTTGATGATCTCTGTGGTCTTTTCCAACCTGGTTAATTCTGTATTCTCTATTCTGTGTACTGTTGTTTGCTTTGATCCGTTTAATATTTTAGGTTTGCTGATGGTGTTCCTTTTAAAAATGAAGTTCAATAGCGAGCGTATTTCTTTTATTGATTTGATTATTGGTTTAGAGTATGGACAGGAATTGCTTGGCTGACAAGCAGAGACTCTGCACTGTGTGTCAGGGACAGAAGAACTCCAGTCTGATAAAACCCTTTTCTTTCCTTTCTGGTAGCTCATCACAGATAAACCTAACTGATATTACACTTTGATTATTGTGTTCTGTATACTTCCAGGCTATGGAAACCACTCCTTTATTATTTTTTTTTATCATCAAGCAAACAACCAACACATTCTGCAATCTCTTTCTTTTTCTTTCTTGTTTCCCCCCCTCCCCCAAAAACGGAATATAGTCTGCTTTTACCTGACAAGGCTTACAGGTAATTGACTGAGGTGTGCAGTGATTCCTCACTGAGAAACAACCAACCTTTATTCCTCTGTCCCAGGGGTGTAAGGATAAGAGACATAAGGTCTGAAAGAGGCAGCATCAGCCCATAGATCATGGTGGTGAGGGCAGAGCAATGTGCATGCCCTTTCTCACAGCCACTCTTTTTTTCCCAGGGAGCAGCAATGTCTCCTGATGGGGCAATCTCTTGTAATTTACAGAGCCCTCTGTCCTGGCTTTGACCCCATCTTTGAATGGTTGCAAGATGAACATTAATTGCCCAAATGACAACAAGCTAAGAATATCAGATGACATCAGATCAGCCATCTGACCAGGAGCATTTCATGAATATTCAGAGTGCTTGGAGTGCAGCAGAGCAGACATGCAATATGATACTGGCTGCATTCTGGCTAAGGTGAGCATAAAACATTTTTTTTTTAGAAGAAAGAGCTCTTCACACTAGCCATGCTTTCTGTCTCAGGGTGAGGATGCACATGCTGATGTGCAGCCTAACCTTGGTAAGGCTGTAGATAGTTGTTAAGCATCATTCTCTGTGGGAAGGGAAAAGACCACAATGCTGTTGGGGTTTTTTTGAATGGAGATAAGATTTCAAGACAAAGCATTTTCTGGATTGGTCCAGGTTGGTGACTGTCATTTTGAAGAGGTGTGGGAATTAAAATGGGAAGAGAAGCATAAAGCTGAGACAAAAGCTTTCCCGTGGCATCGTGTTATGGGACTTTTTTAACCTTTAAGAGATTTGAGATGTCTTCCTTCAAGATGATGCTGAAGAAAACAGTGCAAAAAAAGCCAACTAATAATCAATATTGATTAGCTCAGTACTGAAAATCACATGGCATGATCCAAAAAATACTCACAGTCAGTCTCTGTGCACTTGCCACAGATCAACACATCTCATTAAATCTCAGTTGCTTAGCAGGTCACCCCCTCATCCCCCCCCCAAAATGTAATCAGGAAAGGGTAGCTGCTAGAAGTCTTTTTATTTCCTTTGCTCTGATTTTTAAATATTTAAATGTCTTTTGCATTTGCATTGCTTTGTGTTTGCACTCTGCTGCAAAGCTGACAGCATTCTTGCTGAGAAAGAGGCAAGTTTTCCAGGTTGCATAATGTTCCTTAGCTGCATTTCTCTAAGCTGTAACATACTTGCTGGTGTTCTCAAGCGAGCCTTCAGTAGATCTGAATCATTTAAGGGTTCACCCTCATCTAGTTAAAAATCAGTGTTTGAATATCTATCAGTATGTAAAACATTCATTTGCTACTTGAGTTAGAGTTCCTTATTATACCAGGAAGAATTTAAGTTTTAATTAGCATTTCCTCTGGTGTACTAAACCCACTGAGATTACTACACTTAGTAAAATTTAATTAACTTGACAAAAGATCCTAATTGTTTTCATGCCACTGGTCCTTAGTGGGACTAAAAATAATACCCTTCAAATTAAGTGTCTACAGCCAACCTTCCTTTTGATTGTCCTACATACCTAAAACTGGTTGGCCTACATAGGATTATAGTTGGTAGGAAGTCTTGCCCAGTGTGGGATCAAGGCTGTTTGCTCAAAGATGGAGGTTTTTGTGGCAGTGCATAGTGAGAAAAACCTATTCATCAAAAGCCCTCAGCTAACATTAGTTCTTCCCACCACCTTATGAAGGTTTGCAAATAGATCTATTGATTTATCTAGGTGTACTGACTAACCAGCGAGGTAGAGAATTTATTTCAATCCATGTAGTGTATTCACTTCAATCCATATAGTAAAGCAATATTGGCAAGAGAAAAGAAAGATAAATGTGTCAATAATGTATTTATGATAAGCAATGTCTATTTATACAAAGTCTGGCACATCTAGGAGAAATTTAGTATTAAAATACAAGTATTTCTTTGTGAAGAACCTTCTCATATCTTTCCTTCTTCTTAAATATAGCTGCTCACATAATCTGAAGGCTTTATTCACTTTGAGACACTCATCCTGAAAGAAATGTGAGTATGGGAAGTATTAGTGTGTGATCAGTCTTAAAAGTATTGGGCACAGATTTTATCTCAAGAGATTTGTTACAAAAGTTTATATACAGAACACAAGTGCTGGAGTCCAGCAAAACCTTTGGCTCTGAGTATCAAAAGGAGAAATTTTAAGGAGAAAGGATCAAGGAAAGACTCCTCAACTCCCCTACCAAGGAGATGATTCCATTCCATTCCATGTATCCTTCCAGGGATCAGGTATGTTTGTCTAGTTATTATCTCACAATTTTAGGAAGAAAAGAGCATAGCATCCTAGGATAGCAAATCAACCATTTGTGTCCCTGGAGGAGTTTAAGAAAAAACTGGATGAGGCACTTAGTGCCATGGTCTAGTTGATTAGTTAGGGTTGGGTGACCAGTTGGACTTGGTGATCTTGGAGGTCTTTTCCAACCTGTTTGATGCTGTGATTCTGGTTCTGTGATCCCTGTACTGAACTTTGTTGAGACTGAATATCCTTGGAGGTGCTTGCAAATTATTTCTAATAGGTTTTGGCATCATAATCCATTGTGTGGATGCTCTTTCTTGGTAAGGAATCAACTCCATCCCTTCATGAAATAACAGTTCAGACTGAGCTTTTACAACTGAGAATGCAAGAGAATACTATCTGTATCTATTGTTAAGTCCTCACAGTACCAGGAAGATTAAAAAAAAACCAAAACAAAACACAACTGTAAATCTGTCTGCAGCTAGAGACTTCTTTTTCTGCCCAAACATCTGGCTGCTTTATAATGTTTGAATACTAAGAAGATGATTTTGGCTGAGGATCCATCCAGAGTGGCTGTTAAACACCTCTTTGCTGCTCTCTCTGCCAAGTTGCTCCTTTGTTTCTTTCCCTCTCAATCTAAACCACGAGGTGCTGTTAAAGGCCTCAGTCTCCATCAAGATTTATTGATGTGAGCTCAAGATATCCATCTAGTCTAGATAAATTATTAGGATCCTCCAAGCATACATCAACCAGATACTTTTAATGAACTCTACAGAGTTCTCCTTGATAAATTTTGCCCTGATAAATAGAGCCTTTATGGTAAGCCTTTCATTCAAACCTACCATATGTGTGTGTGCCTCTTTAATACAGAGAAACGTTTGAAATTACACTCCCATCAAATTTTCTCTGCATGTATGAAATAGTAGAGTCAGAAGAGCTGCCAAAGGTTTAAGCTGAGTACATAAAAATCAGGGAAATTTGATAAAATGGAGACTACAGGAAAATCAGTCCTCGGAAGATTCACTATAGAGTTGTTTGGGATGGAAAAGACCTCTAAGATAATCGAGCTCCACTGTCAACCCAACACTCCCATGGCCATTAAACCATATCCCAAAGTGCTATGTTCACGCATCCAGGAATGGTGATTCCATCACCTCCATGAGTAACTAGGAAAGACTTAAGGCATTTGGAAGGAATTCAGTTCATGCTTTTAGGAAAATGGAAACACTCTTCATCTTTATTAGAATAGAATAGAATAGAATAGAATAGAATAGAATAGAATAGAATAGAATAGAATAGAATAGAATAGAATAGGATAGGAGTAGAGTAGAGTAGAGTAGCATAGAATAGAATAGAATAGAATAGACCAGACCAGACCAGACCAGGTTGGAAGAGACCTTTGAGATCATCAAGTCCAACCTATCATCCAACACTATCTAACCAACTAAACCATGGCTCCAAGCACCCCATCAAGTCTCTTCCTAAACACCTCCAGTGATGGTGACTCCACCACCTCCCTGGGCAGCCCTTTCCAATGGCCAATCACTTTTTCTATGAAGAACTTCTTCCTAACATCCAGCCTAAACTTCCCCTGGTGCAGCTTGAGACTGTGTCCTCTTGTTCTGGTTGTTAAAGCACTGAAAATACAACTTAAATTGTTGTAGCTCTTCCCATCTCTGCCTTTGTTGTTGGTCTTTTTTCTTTGTTTGGTTAATGAATCTTTGGGAACGATAGATAAAACACAGGGACTTTATCTCCCTGCTCTTACAAACTGTGCACAGCAGCTTGGAATAATCTCATATTCTCCTCATCACTTAATTAGAATGCTTTGACTTTTAAAAAGACTGCTTTCAGCAGTTTTGTGTGACCTGACCTACTGTTCACCTCCAATATTTAGATACTTAATATCTTTAATAAAACATACATATATGTATCTATACCTCATAAACCAATTAATTCTGATGCAATCTTCTGATCCAGCACTTTCACACACCTTTTGGAGTTTTACATTGTACCATAACAATTTATGCATTTAGAAAATGGAAGTGTAATTGAAAATTATAATGTGTAAAAGCAGTGCTGATTAATATAATGTAGAGCCTTGTAATGGGGGGCATTAAAGACTCAGGAAAGAAAATGAAGTGTTCCAGGCAGGCTTCTGAAGGTGGAAGCGCCTCAAACCATCAGGCTTCTGAAGTTTGAAGAATATAAACAGGCTTCTGAAGTTTGAGGAACATAAGCCATCAATAACACAATGATCTGTGGGAATGCTGAGAGCATTTCCAAAATCATCTCCTCATTATCTTTCATCACAGGCACTGATGACTTCATTTAGATCTAGCCTTGCTCTGTTTCAATAGGCTTCCTTTTGTTATGTAGTCTTAAAATGATGCCTTTTTAATACTTTATTTTTAAATTACTTCTGAATTTTACAGGGAAAAAATAGGTCCTAGTGGCAACTGATAGTAGATTCGGAATGGTCCTTTTGACAGAAATCTTCTGTGAGGAGTCTGAGTGTTAAGTGCACTGCAGTTTCTGCTGTTCCTGTTGCATGGCTTGGTTCTGTCCAACTCAAGGAAAAGATCAATTTAGCAGATTTTTTAATCTTTTTATTGTTTTGGCTGTCAATTGCTGATGAAGGATATGCATAACACAGGTAGAAGTCCCCTTAGTAAGTGGAGTGATAGAAAAACCCCAAGGTTTGGGTTTGAGATGGATTTGAGGGAGGTAAAGAGAACTATTGGTGGGATGAATCTCTGATATTTGTCCATGAAAAGATTTTTTGTGTAAGATGCTTTCACCCAATTCTATATGTCACTGCCATGAATATTCATCTCCTGCTGCTTACAACAAAAGCATTCTCAAGAAAAACCTGAAGAAGGTACAGCCTCAGCAAGTGATAACACAATATCATAGAACGCCAGGTTGGTAGGGACCTCAAGAACCATCTGGTCCAACCTTTCTAGGTAACATCGCTCTCTTTTGAAGTCACTTGAGCTATGCTGATTGCTATCACTTCAGATCTAAACCACACACAAAAAAATCTTACTTCTGTTGAAAGAAAACCAGCTTATATTTTCTTTAGCTATCAAATTACTTTGGAATTCTACAGTGGCAGATTTTCCTGGAAATGAAACACAGCATCAGGCTGTAAGAACATTGGCACCACAGGGAAGGAGTAGGTATTTCATGAAGTTTTGTTAGCCATAAGCATTATACACAAGACTGAAAAGACAAAATAATATTTTGGTAGGAAAAATCCTGAGATGATGGGGGGGGAGGGGAACCCCCACAAACCCAAACATCTGCTCCATTTGAAAACTAATGGAAAATATCAGTGCAATAAAAAAAAATAAATAGTGCAATTAAAAGAAAGGGAAATGCTGAGGGAGTGTAATTTGTGGGAACTGTTTATCAGCTTTGCTCATCTAGTGAGGCTTGCTTAGGCACTTCTCTCCAACCAACAGAAATACAAAGACTGTTCAAAATCAGTTTGCTTCCATATTGTATAAAACAGATCTACAAACTCCACAAATTTAACATTAACTCATAGTAAATATTCCAGCCACAGGGTTGGCCCCACATTTGGTTTCAAAGGGGGCAGTGGCTCAGCATTCTCTGGTCACCCAAGGCCCAGGCCCATAAAACAGCTAGATGTGATGCTTACTCAAATTCCATGTTTAAATGCTTTGATGAAAGACTAAATATGGGCCCTAGCTATGTTTCCATGAAGATAAAACTGGGTCTGCTCTCCTTGTTACAACACTGTTAAGTTTATCTTGCTGTCTGTCTGTATTAAAACCAGACTTCCCTGGTGGAATGCTGAAGTTTCAAAAAAATTAGCTCATCAAAGTCAGGAAAAACACAGATAATGCTCCTCTGTCCTTGTCACAATCTAAACTGATCCTACCATTTACCATTCCTCAAGTGATATGGATCTCACAATGAGCTGTTGTTGATGCCAGATGGGCAGATCCTTCTCTGGAGGTAAGTGGGTGCTGGAAGCCTTCTGTCAAAATAATGTCTGGAATAGTGGGAAAGAGGAGCTCCGAGTTGACTGGGAGGCACTGCAGGACCATTGGAAATGGACAACTTGCTTGGAACTGGAAAGTAATTTCTTGGTTGTCCAGAAAGCCTGTTCAAATTTCTTTTATAAGAAGACCAGATGGTATGGAAGGAAATACTGCAATTTGAACCAAGAGGAGGCAGTGTGCTGTGCTCAAAGCAATAACACTCTCTATTGAGTGGTTTATTGTTTGGTTAGACACCTTGTTTTCAGAGAGCCCAGAAAGTCATTAGACCTCAGTTAGGACTCTGTAGTTTTGTTTCCTGGATTTGCTTTTTGAAGTTTAATGACAGCTCAAGAAATGAGGGTGTGTGAAAATTAACAGTAACTATGAAGCAATGAGTTCATACCCTTGGCATTTTGTGCCTCAATTTGTAATTTTAAGTGGAATCAGCCATACTGAACAGCTGCCCAGAACATTTATGTAGGGCAAAGGCTTTGTGCTGGCCTGTACAGAAGAAAAGTCTTATATTCAACAGTGCTTTATGGAGATCACGTAGCCAAATGCTTTGGATTTTTTTTAACTGCCATGAAAAGACTTTCTCAGTACAATGTGATTTAGAAAAAGCCATTCAGAGAGGGTGGGGAAAAAAAAAAAGGTTGTGATGAGCCATTAAAGAAACATTTCTTAAAATGCAGCAGTTTAAATTAAAAATGTCTTGTTTCTTCAGCCTGTTAATCCTAAACAAGCCCTGGACATTTCTGGGCTATGCAACTAATCCCAAGAACGCTCACTCATGCAAATTGTTACTTAGAATGGGAAGAGAAGATTAAGCCACCAGGTTTTGTGTCTAGGATATGTAGGGCTGCACACTCTAAAAGTGTCACTGCTCTTCTGGGGTAATTAAAGGTACTTTAACCTTGCACAAGTAATGCTTTACTCTTGCGAAGGTAAATGGAATTAATAGCAGCATCTTTAGGGTGGAAGGCAGAATGAAGTTCATCAAACTGAAATTGGAACAGCACAGAATAGAAGAATAGAATAGAATAGAATAGAATAGAATAGAATAGAATAGAATAGAATAGACCAGACCAGACCAGGTTGGAAGAGACCTTCAAGATCATGTATCCAACCCACCATCCAACACCACCTAATCAACTAAACCATGCAACGAAGCACCCTATCAAGTCTCTTCCTAAACAGCTGCAATGATGGTGAGTCCACCACTGCCCCAGGCAGCACATTCCAATGGGCAATCACTCTCTCTGTGAAGAATTTCTTCCTAACATTGGCCTATTAGGTTAAAAAAAACTATCCTTCAAGTGTGTGAAGAGCTCAGGGGATTCTTTTAAAAGGTATGTGGCGAAAGCTTCCTTCAGTATCTCCCCAGTTTGCATGCATGGAGGATGCCTTTTGGTGGGAGAGAACAGGACTGCTTTGCTCACAGAGGTTTCCCCACTTCTTCTCCCTCAGTATCTATGGCTCTTCCAGCCACAAGCTGTCAGACCTGCTGGGTACTCCCATCTTTTGTGGAAAGTGGAGGGAAAAGTGAGATCATAGCCCTAGACGGTATGGCCATGGTAAATTATTCATGACTGGGTTGTATATATAGCATCTGCCTTAAGTGGTACTTCAGCCACATGAAACATGACAGCTTGTTTCTTTGGTCTTACTGACAAAAAGCCTGAGACAAGTTCGTTCTTCTCTTTCACCTTTTTGTGTTTGGTTGTTTCTTTCTTTTCCCCCTCTTATCTTTTTACTTTTTACCTCATAAATGTGCACTTTCTATTAACAAAGATAACAAAAGGATGAAGAGAGCATTTCCAGCAGGACAGACCTCCTAGTCCAACACACTATATGAAAAGCATCTCTCATGCACTGACATTACTGCTCCTCTCATATAAATTTAAAATATGCCTTTCAAAACTTTCCCATGCTTCTAAACCATAAATATTTAATAGTCAGTATTATCATCAATCAGCTTAGATGATCTATGAAAGGTATTGGTGGTAAAAGCTTCTTGTGCTGTTTTGCTCTAAGACCTCCGAAACCACTCCAGGTTCAGGGAGAGCTTCTAAGAGCTGAAAGGCAGAGGGAGGCTGTTGATTAATGGCTCCCTGGGACACTCTGACACCTCTGCTTGGATCAGGGAGATAAGAGGCAGCAGAGTCTGCCTGAGAGCAGTGCTTTATACAAGCAAAGCAAAGGTTAGCAGCTCGGAGGAGTTCCTGCAAGAAATGCAGCTTCCTCTGGGCCGAGATAATGGGTTGCAAAGGGGAGTAATAGAGTGAAGGATCGTTTTGTAGTACTCAAGCAAAAACAAGAGACAAGACAAATGATGTTAAAGGGTTAGAACACAACAAGAATAGAGAATCCATGGAGAAATGAACTTAAAAGTATGTCAAGTTTTGTTGATATGGGTTGTTTTTTTATGTCAAGTTTTGTTGAGGTTTTTTTTTTTATGTCAAATTTCATTGAGGTTTTTTGTGTCAAGTTTTGTTGACTTATATTCCTTTTTTTTATATATGTTGGGTTTTGTGGTCTGTATTTTTCTAAGGCATCTTTTAATTTATCTTTTGTCATAAGAATTTTGTTTATTCATTCTTTTATGGCATAATTTGCCATGCAGGAGTATGTATGATATGTATGCCATATATTGTAATTTACCAGCAGGACAAGGGAAGTGATTCTCCCCTTCTGCTCTGCTCTCCTGAGCCCCCGCCTGGAGAGCTGCAGTCAGTTCTGGGTCCCCCAACAAAGGAAGGACATGGAACTGTTGGAGTGGGTCCAGAGGAGGCCACAAAGGTGATCAGAGGGTCTGGAGCACCTCCTGAATGGGGACAGGCTGATAGAGTTGGGGCCATTCAGCCTGGAGAAGAGAAGGCTCCATGGAGACCTTAGAACAGCATTCTAGTAGCTGAAGGGGGCTACAAGAAAGCCAGGAATGGACTCTTTAAAAGGGGTTGTACTGGTAGGATGAGAGATAATGGCTTTGAGCTGGAAGAGGGGAGATTTACACTGAAAAATAGGAAGAAATTCAATCCAGTGAGGGTGCTGAGACACTGGAACAAATTGCCCAGGGAGGCTGTGGATGCCCCCTCTCCAGAAGTGTTCAAGGCTAGGTTGGACTAAAGCTTGAGCAGCCTGGGCTAGTGGGAGATGTCCCTGCCCATGGTGGTGGTGGTGGCGTTGGAACTGGATGATCTTTAAGGTCCCTTCCAACCCTTCTACATTTTTATGCTAAACAAAGTACACTTCTCCATAGTGGAAGGAGTATTAGCAACACCACTAGTAGTAGAGTCTGCATTTAGTTAAAATAATGCTCACAAGACAGCAATGCAAGGAAAAATCAAATAGATTGGTTAGTTTGGTGAGAATTAATTATTTGTGATAACTATATAAACCAAATCACTAGCACAAATCATCTATTGTAGCAATGCTCTTTCTGTGACCCAAGAACATGGTTGCCCTTTCTTCCATGCAAAATCAAACAGAATGCAGGAATTTGCACTGCTCAGCATTCCATTTATCCCAACACCTTGCCTTTGGAAGTGGTCAGATTCCAATGCTTCACAAGAATAAGGAAAACCTGTACTTTAGGTTAACTTCACCTCGTCCTCAGACAGTGCTTAGAATTCATGGTACATAGCAAGAAATCTTCTTGCAATCAGTTTCCACTTGAAGTCATTGGAATATTTTTCTTGAGCAAAATGTCATCGCCCAGGTTACATTTCTGACCAAGCAGAGAGCTTTGTTGTTTACAGACCTAACTATTAGTAAATGCCATGATTAGAAATACAGGTGGCTTGAAACTTTGCAAATGCCTTTTTACAAAGAAAGGCACAAGACAGCCTTGGGAGAATTTTATAAACAGAGTTTGATTCAGAGAACTTGGGAATCATTGGAGGGGAAAAAATAATTTGGCTTTAATGAGCTTCAACTTAGTATTCAAAGTAGGAAATTTTGACACATTGGGGAGTACTTTGCATTAGCACAAATGAGCCAGGAGCACAAATCCTTGGAATGGGAATTATTTCAAAATTATTGTAGGCTGACATCACTGACTGGGTTTCACTTGTGTCCTTTTCAGTGAGAAAGGTAAGGGGGAAAGGTCCATCATTGCCTGGCAATAGAAACATGAGCTCGACATGGAGGCTGTGAAGGACAAACATAGAATCATAGAATTGTTAGGGTTGGAAGGAACCTCAAGGATCATCTAGTTCCAACCCCCCCTGCCATGAGCAGGGACACCTCACACTACATCAGGTTGCCCAGAGACACATCCAGGCTAGCATTTAAAACTTCCAGGGAAGAGGCTTCTACCACCTCCCTGAGGAACCTGTTCCAGTGTCTCACCACCCTCATGGTGAAGAACTTCCTCCTAACATCCATCTTGAATCTATTCACTTCTAGTTTTGCTCCATTCTTTCTAGTCATATCACTCCCTGACACTCTAAAAAGTCCCTCCCCAACTTTTTTGTAGCCTCCTTCAGATACTGGAAGGCCACAATTAGGTCTCCTCAGAGCCTTCTCTTCTCCAGACTGAATTGCCCCAATTTCCTCAGTCTGTCCTCACAGGAGATGTGCTCCAGCCCTCTGATCATCCTCATGGCCCTTCTCTGGACACATCTACAGCACCTCTTGGATGCAGGTGGCAGAAGCCTAGAAAAGTTCTTAGGAGCTCCTAATCCTATGGGTGTTCTGACGTACATCTGATGTACAACAACCAACCTCCCCAGGCAACCTGTTCCAGTGTCTCAGCACCCTCACTGGAAAGAATTTCTTCCTATTCTTCAGTCTAAATTTCCCCTCTTCCAGCTCAGTCACTGCCCCCTATCCAATCACTATAAGCCCTTGTACAAAGTTCCTCCCCATCTTTCTTCTAGGCCCTCTTCAGGTACTGGAAGGCTGCTCTAAGGTCTTCCTTGGGGAGAGAGCTGCAGGTGAACAAGGCAAAATGTAACTGCTTGGCATGGAGATGTGTACATAAGGGAAAATTGCTGTTGCTGCAACTGAAAAGCAAATCTGTGAGGGGAGTTTTGCTAGTTTCAAAGTCTTGAAAGTGCATTCTCACTAGGGAGAGAGGCTTGGAAATAAAGGGATAAGCTAATTATTTATAATTAGGTCAGCCTGGGCAGGCTGATTGCCATAATTAACATTGCCTAATGAGTGTCCTCAGGGATTTTACTTGGATACACCAGGTGAAATCTGGTAAAAGTGGGTATCTGTTGTGCCCTTCTGGTGTGAGAGAATTTACAGCCCCTGACTAAAGCAGCCCTGTGAGCAGGGACGTGTGTGGGAGGCTGGGAGCACCACAGGCCCAGTGGGAAATGTGGGTTAGTGTGCTGGGAGGCTGAGCAGTTGGGTTACCAGGAGCCCTCTCAGGAGACAAGCATATGTGGGCTGAGGAAACACTCCTGAGCTAGCAGTGAGGGAGCTGGGTGAAGTTTGTAAGGAGTTGGAGATCTGTGCATCAAACACACTGTGGTGTTGAACCTCCAGAAACTACAATCATAGCTTCAGAGACCCTCACTGGAATCATAGCCTCAGCACCCTCACTGGAAAGAATTTCTTCCTGTTCTTCAGTCTAAATTTCCCCTCTTCCAGCTCAGTCTTTGCCCCCTGTCCTATCACTATAAGCTCTTGTAAAAAGTCCCTCCCCGTCTTTCTTGTAGGCCCTCTTCAGGTACTGGAAGGCTGCTCTAAGGTCTTCCTGGAGCCTTCTCTTCTCCAGGATGAACAGCCCCAGCTCTCTCAGCCTGTCCCCACAGGGGATGTGCTCCAGCCCTCTGATCATCTTCGTGGCTTCCCTCCCAACCAAGGAGGTTGCCCATTCCCTGGAGGTGTTCAAGGCCAGGTTGAACACAGATTTGAGCAACTTGGTCTTGTGGAAGTTGTCCCTGACCATGGCAGGAGGGTTAGAACTAGATGATCTTGAAGGTCCCTTCCAACCCAAACCACTCTGTGATTCAGCTGGCCTCGTTTTGCCTCCCACCTGTGTTAAATATTCCTGGTCCTCCTCCTTTCTTGAAGGTGAGTACCAGGGTGCAGAGCTTTAATTCCTGCACTGGGAGGACATTACCTTTGATGCCATGAGAAACAATCCCCCATTGTCTTACAATTACAGCCCACGTTCAAAGGGACCATTGTAAGTCTGCTATTCACAGGTACAGCTGCCAGCCTGGAAATCCTACGCCAACACCAAGGGGTATGTCCCCAGCCACTTGGAGGAACTGTGAACTAAATGACTGAGTCCCACTCAGACTGGAGCTAAAGAAGAAAAGGTTCCTGCATTCTTAACCAGCAAAAGATTGTTCTTTTTATATATATATATATGCCAAAAAAAATTGCCTCCACATTTTAAACTAATGATGACTTTTAGGCATGGTGTAATTACAGCACCAGTGGGAGCCCATATGTCACTGAACCTTCAAATGTAAAGGTTGTGCCTACAAAATGAAGCCATATATTCCCCCTAATTGAAGCAGTTGCTTTCCAGTTACACAATATTAGTTTTAATGGTGAGACTGTTAGAAAGTCTATGAATTTTTTCCTTTGCTATTGATCTGGAGCGTTAAGGTGGCACACTTTGCACTGATCAAAGCTAGGGAAAAGGTGGCAATCGTGCCAGCAAAGTTATAAATATAAGAAGTGACTCTTCCAGTTGTGGTCTGGAGGTTGGCATTAGAATAACCTTGGAGGAATGGAAGTTTTTGTGCTGTCAGCACAGCCTGCACAGCTAGAGCAGAAAGGATTAGCAAGAGAAATTCTGATGAGGGTATTTACAACTAATGACTGCCTTCAAAATTGCCTTTTATCTACAGCTTTTCAAAGCATTTTCCATTCATTAAGCCTTATAAAACCTCTGTAAAATTGGTGGAAGATATAGAAATGCAGATATCTTTGTGCCAAAACACGCAGCAATGCTTTGACAGAAAAGGGCAGCAGTACACACTAAACATTATTTAAAATAGGAATAGCAGGATTTTACAGTGATGCTATCACTCTGTTAATTAGAGTTTGACCAGAACAGGGGGAACAGTCCTGATCTTAAGAAAAATGCTGTGGAATAATCAGCAAACAGAGCTCAGGGCTTCTGTTTTCTGTTGCAGCAATAAGACAGATGTATGTTATGCAGTGATATAAAAAAGAAAAGGCAAGTTAAGGATATGAATGGCACCTGTTCTTTTATTGTAATGAAATCTGCTTCCTAAACTGCCAGCCACAAGAGACGGAAAGCAGTGAGTCAGGACTGCTAAACTGATGAGCTGGAAACCCTGAGATGTAGAAAATAACCAGTACTGGGGCAGAAGGGGCAGGATTGAGGGCTTTTAAATCTTTAGAGCCATTCCTTTACAACTGGAAGGAATATAAAAAGGGATGAGAGAAGGGGAGGGGAGGGGAAGGGAAGGGAAGGGAAGGGAAGGGAAGGGAAGGGAAGGGAAGGGAAGGGAAGGGAAGGGAAGGGAAGGGAAGGGAAGGGAAGGGAAGGGAAGGGAAGGGAAGGGAAGGGAAGGGAAGGGAAGGGAAGGGAAGGGAAGGGAAGGGAAGGGAAGGGAAGGGAAGGGAAGGGAAAGATTTGAGGACAGCTGTGACAGAGTTGTGATAAGCAAAATTTTAGGTGTGGAGAATTTGGAAATTTTCCCTTTCTGGTCTTCTTTTTCTCCCTTTTCCTTTCCCTTTCTCTTTTCTTTTCCCTTTTTATTTTTCTTTCCCCTTTCCTTTCCCTTTTTCTATCCCTTTTTCTTTTATCCTTCTTCTCCTTTCCCTTCTCCTTCTCTCCTTCTCCTTCCCTCCTTCTCCTTCACTTTTCCTCCTTCTCCTTTCCTTCTTCTCCTTTCCTTCTTCTCCTTTCCTCCTTCTCCTTTTCTCCTTCTCCTTTTCTCCTTCTCCTTTCCTCCTTCTCCTTTTCTCCTTCTCTCCTTCTCCTTCTCTCCTTCTCTCCTTCTCCTTCTCTCCTTCTCCTTTTCTCCTCCTTTTCTCTTTCTCCTTCTCTCCTCCTTCTTTCCTTCTCCTTCTCCTTCTTTTCTCCTCCTCCTTCCATTTCCCCCTTTCCCACCTTTCACTGCCTTTCTCAATAATGGGTTAAGTCTCAGTGCTGCCGTTAATATGTCTGGTGACTTGAAGCTCTTGGAGCTCCAGCAGTTGCTATAGGAGCAGTGTTTAAGGGCCATCAATACAATTACTCAGCCCTCCAAAAACACAAGTAATTCAATAGCATGTAACTGCAAGCTGCCAAAATACACAGTAATCTGTTGGCAACCTGAAGTTACATGAACATATGTCAGTGTGACTCAAGGAATGAGATATACATTAAAAAAAAAAGAAATGTAATAAAATAAAATAGTCAACCCACATTTTTGCTTGGAAATGACTTGTGGAAGAAGCTCCACAGGATCTCTGGGTGTTTTTGGAGGGAAAGGGGTAAGAGACAAGGCACAGGAGGGCTTGCAGAACCAGCCTTGCACTGTGCAAAGGCTACAGGATCTTTTGGAGTCAGTAAGTGATAAGTAGCACCTCCCTGTCGGGATCAGAAGACTTGGTAAGAAGGAAGGGTCATCCTCACACTGAGCAGAACCTTGCAGCCAGTTTGGGTGGCTTCCAGGTAATTTTGTTATTTTCTCTTCTTGCTTTATCATTTCAGCTCATTTAACCAGATAAAACTGAACTCATTAAAAATAAATTAATAAATAAGAATAATGATTCTTTTAAAAGAGTTCTGCCAGTTAAATGATGCAGAAGAAGAAGGTTTGCTGAGAAGCAAAGAGTGTGTGGGAGGCAACAGGAGGTTGCAAGAAGGCTCTTTGCAGCTCCCCCATCCCCTTAACTTTCCTATTGGTTTGCAGAGTGAACCTATGTAAATTTGCCCTTTAATTTTTAGTGGGTGTGGACGTCTTCCCTCACCTAGCATGAAGGCCCAAACATGTCAATGATGGTTGTAATAAGGTGTGGTGGTTTTAAGCTATGCCTTTAAAATTTAGTTACAGATTTGGAGCAGAAAATGTAGAAAAAGATAAATAAATCACTATTGGGTGTAAAAAGGAAAAGTAAAGATTAGTCTAAACAGATTCATTGGAGAAATGTCTGTGACCAAAAAGTAAATGAAGACTTTTCTGGGTCACTCAGCTTATGAAGCAGTCAGGTGTTGAGTTTCTTAGGGTTGTAAAGCCATAAAGTTGGGGATTAAGGTATCACTTTTGGGTGAGAAGTTTCACTCTTGTTCCTGGGTGGAATTCAGCAAGCTGGATTCCAGTTTGCAGTGGTCATGCTGGTTAAAACATTCCCATTGTGCAGCATTAATTTGTCCTTTAATAGTTCTTCTCTGGCCATTAAAATTCACTGTGGGACTTTTCTCCCCACCGAGTTTGGTTCAATTATTTAGAGAGAAAACAAACAAACAAATAAGCAAACAAACAAACAAAAACATTCCTTAGTTCCATAAGAAGATAGAAACTTCCAAATAGGTTCATGGAGCACAGAGCCTTTCAGAAGAAATTGCAGGAAATGCTTGGGGGGAGGCAAAAAAAAGGACACTTCTGATTTAGGGCTCTTTTGCAGCCTGCACTAGGCACCAACAGAACCTAGAAGTCTTTTAAATGCTTCTTTTATACCAAATTGGCACCCAGCTCCATTAAAACCCTCAGCTAATTTGTAATCAGAGGTATGAGGAAGCATAGAAGAAGCATTTGGATTTCTTCTGTAAGGCTTGTTGACCATCGAAGCACCCTTGGAAAAAAAAGGCAGCTACGTTTTAGTACTTAATGGGACTCTAATAACTGTGTGGCCACAAACCATTAGGTTCTTCATCTGAGAGGTGATTAATTTCCAGGGAACATATGTTAAGAAAATAACAGCTCTTCCCAGCCCTCTTCCCTAAAAAGGTTCTCACAAAGCAGTGTCAATGCTCTGTATTTATTGAGAGAAAAATAACTTCAAACAAGAGATTACAAATTAGAAGAAGAAGGTTTAAAAAGAAATATGCCTGTGTTTAGGTCACTAGAGGGGAGACAAATATTGCCACAGTTTCTGCGAAGCTCCATAAAGCAAGACAATGGTCATGAGGGAAAAAACAACAATATTGCAGCTAACTTACAGTGAGCATGAAATGTGCTGTGGCTGAAACTGAGCAATGCAGGGTCACAAAATGACTCTAATTGCTTTAAGAAAAGCAAAACCTGTTTAAAGCCTTTAAAACAAACAAAAGTGTCATGGTGCTGACCCCTCCCACATCCTGTTCTCAGTGTCCTTAGGCAGCTCAAAGCTCAAACTCATCCTGGAGCTAGTGCTGAGCATGGGGAAGGCAAGGAGAGGATCAGAATATTTTCTGCCCCAACTCTTTAGAGAATCTGGCTGCCCACAGGTCCTCACTGACCAGCTGCAAACTGAGATCTATGATTTTTTTTTTCTCCTTCTGGAACTTGTGTTTTCCACATTTGGATGTGTTTTCTTTGGGAGAGCTAAGTGTAAATCAGGGACAACATGGTTAGCATCCCAACAGCTTTCACATCCTGGCTCCAAACCTTAGCCATGCTGAAATGTCATAACAAAAACTGCTGTCAGAATTCTTCTCCTTCTTAGCTCTAAAATTTCCACTGAAACTTTTCACCTACTTCATTCCTCAAAAAAACATAACTTAGATAATTGTTTTGGCTGGAAAAGCCCTCTAAGGTCATCGAGTTCAACTATCAACCTAACACCACCATGGCCATTGAACCATGTCCCCAAGTGCCACGACCACGTGGTTCTTGAACACCTCCAGGGATGGGGACTCCACCACCTCCCTGGGCAGCCTGTTCCAATCCTTGACTGCTCTTATAGGAAAGAAACTCTTCCTAATCTCCAACCTGAGCCTCCCCTGGCACAATTTCAGGCCATTTCCTCTCCTTCTATCACCTGATATTAGGGGGAAGAGACAAACTCCCACCTCACTGCAACCTCCTTTCAGGGAGTTGCAGAGAGCAATGAGGTCTCCCCTCAGCCTCCTCTCCTCCAGCCTGGACAAGCCCATTTTCCTCACCTGCAGCTCGTAAGACATGAGCTCTAGACCCTTCACCAGCTTTGTTGCCCTTCTCTGGCCACAGTCCAGCATCTCAGTGGTGGTTGGGGGTTTTTTTTTGGTTGTTTTTTTGGTGCTTCTTTTCCCCCAGAATAGCTTGTATCTGACAGGTGCCTGTGTGTGTGTTGCATGAAAGTGCATCTCCATCCAGGATGGACCTCATAAAGTGAACTTAGGGTGCTGTCTACAGCGCTATTGTGTAAGAACATCTCCAAAGGGTTTTCAGGGAGTCCTATTGTGTAAGAAAGTCTCCAAAGGCTTTTTCAGGGAGTCCTATTGTGTGAGAAAGTCGCCAAAGGCTTTTTCAGGGCTTTCTTGTATCAATGCATATGTTTCAAAAATAGTGAAGAGCTAAATCTGTCTCTAGAAGTCTCTGTTTATTGTGTAAGCTTGCGACACACGGACTTAAATACCAGTATTAAAGTCCTCTCATTCACCTGTCTCATTACAGGAGTGCATGTAACAGCTAGAAGAATGTAGGGGTTATATAAAATTGTATACACTATTTATGTATTATTGTCTCCAACACATATGTCCTTTCCATCTGGGATGTTCTCACCGTGCAGAACATGGCTGGTTCCAAGTATAACTCAACAGAAGCAGTCAACCTTTGATTTTAAAACTGTTAAGCATCTCCACTCCCACAACCCACGTCGAGAGGAAATTCCAGATTGCGGGGTGAAATGGCTGCCAATCTGAATAAGGAGGAACATCGTCAGATGGCAGGGAAGTATTTGTACTAGTTGTATTAACAGAAGCAGTGACCTTTCCACACTCCAAAACAAGCCATATGGGCCTTGGATCATGGCAACCTCTCGTCAAGCAAAACTCCTGAATCATTTCAAGCAGTATTCAAACACGGGCCGCAAATGCTCTTCCAAACTGCATCGCTGAAGCAGGAGAGATGCACCAGAGTTTTTGAGGTAACTGCTATTTAAACCTTCAAATCCTACAGCAAAATTTTATTTTACTTTTTTTTTCTCTCTGATTTTTTTTTACTTTTTTTTTTTTTTCCCCCCCATGAATGTTGGCCTGTGCATTGTTGGGGATGGAAAACAGATGGGCTGCAGTTTAACATTGCAGCAAGAATCCAAATTCAGTTCTCTGGCTTGTTCTTAGGAGAGTTAATGAAAGTTGAATAATCTGTGCTGGCAGTCCCTAAGCCCCTCTCTGCTTCTCTTTTTTTTTCTTTTCTTTGGCAGGGAGAGACTATTCTGCATTACATTTGCATATGGCTACCTGTCATAGAAACATAGAATCAATAAGGTTGGAAAAGACCTCAAAGATCATCAAGTCCAACCTGTCACCCAACACCTCATGACTACTAGACCATGGCACCAAGTGCCATGTCCAAACTCCTCTTGAACAACTTCAGGGATGGTGACTCCACCACCTCCCTGGGCAGCACATTCCAATGGCTAACAGCTCTCTCTGTGAAGAACTTTCTCCTCACCTCCAGCCTAAATTTCCCCTTCTGCAGCTTGAGACTGTGTCCTCTTGTTGTGGTGCTGGTTGCCTGGGAGAAGAGACCAACCCCCTCCCGGCTACAACCACCCTTCAAGTAGTTGTAGACAGCAAGAAGGTCTCCCCTGAGCCT
The DNA here is from genome assembly GCF_014839835.1 of Dryobates pubescens. Lineage (NCBI taxonomy): Eukaryota > Metazoa > Chordata > Aves > Piciformes > Picidae > Dryobates > Dryobates pubescens. Next base: position 8,580,372 of record NC_071630.1, read on the forward strand.
CCTCTTCTCGAGGCTGAGCAACCCCAGCTCCCTCAGCCTCTCCTCATAGGGCTTGTGCTCGATGCACCTCCCCAGCCTCATTGCCCTTCTCTGGACATGTTCAAGAGTCTCAATATCCTTCTTAAATTGAGGGGGCGCAGAACTGGACACAGGACTCAAGGTGTAGCCTAACCAGGGCCGAGTACAGGGCAGAATGACCTCCCTGCTCCTGCTGGCCACACTATTCCTGATGCAGGCCAGGATGCCATTGGGCACACTGCTGTTTCATGTTCAACAGCTGTCAATCGGTACCCCCAGGTCCCTTTCTGCCCGGCTGCTCTCCAGCCACTCCGACCCCAGCCTTTCCTCCTAGCCTAACCCTGCGCAGTGATTCCTCTGACCTTATTTCAGATTCATATGGCCCTTACACTTTGCCCTCACTTCTTAGGCCATCTCTAGGCTACTTCTAGCTCCTGCAAGTGAACCAGAAGGACCTGCTGAAGTGAGCAATGATTTAGTATTGACCCTATTTGTTCATTAATGTGGTGAGAGTGATATTATCACAGAATCACTGAAACACTCAGGTTGGAGGAGACCCTCAGGATCACCAAGTCCAACCGATAACCCTACTCTACAAGGTTCACCTCTAAACCATACCCCCAAGCACCACATCCAAACCGCCTTTAAACACATCCATGACAACACTGATCTTTAACTGAAACAAATTAAACCTGTGGAGTAAAATTATTTTTGTTTTCCAGAGAGAAATATTTTGAGTACTGGATGCTTGTAGCAAAGATATGAAGGGAGGACTGGGGGTGCCACACAGAGCACATTTTAAATGCCATCTATGAGAGGTCAAGGAAGAAAAGAAAGAGTCATTGGAATGGGCTGGCTAGAGAGATGGTGGAGTCACCATCACTGGAAGTGTTTAAGAAGAGACTGGATGAGGCACTTAGTGCCATGGTTTAGTTGATTAGATGGTGTTGGGTGATGGGTTGGACTCAATGATCTCAAAGTTCTTTTCCAACCTGGTTAATTCTATTCTATTCTATTCTATTCTATTCTATTCTATTCTATTCTATTCTATTCTATTCTATTCTATAACACCATATTTCAGGAAAACAAAGCCAAAAACCAGAGAGCAAATCAAGCATGTAACCTCTGCTACGATGAGCATGAATAGAGTTTAACAAAGAAGAGCACTCTGAACTCTGCTTGGACAACCTCAAAGAGAGGAGGAACTCATGTAGCAAATTTCATGTCTAATAAAGCAATGCAAGCAATGAAATAACAAGAGGAAATGGCCTGAAATTGTGCCACGGGAGGTTTAGAGAGGAGATTAAGAAAAACTTCTTTATTAAAAGAGTGGTCAGGCATTGGAACAGGCTGCCCAGGGAGGTGGTGGAGTCCCCATCCCTGGAGGTGTTCAAGAGACGTGTGGACATGACCGTTTGGGACACGGTTTGCTGGTCAAGGTGGTCTTAGGCTGGTGGATGGATTTGATGATCCTAGAGGTCTTTTCCAGCTGAAACAATTCAATGATTCTGTGAGGTTTCTGAGTTTAAGTGATGATGGGATTCACAATGACAGAAAATGACTAACCCTGGTGTTTCTAAGCAAGAGAGAAATGGAAACTCTAAAAGCACTCTTAACTTGGCCCCATCAAGTGCAAGAGTCTTTGACCTGCTGGACACCCCACTTTTACTGGCATTCAGCTATGAATGAAGAAGCTTTTGTGAGTGAACAACTTAAAGGCTACATCATGCTTTATAGTGAGTCCCCCACTGCTATGACAGCAGAAACGTACTAAACCAACAGGGGAGTCCCAGAGCATGACAGGGTAGGAAAGCAGAGACTGGATGGAAGTTTTCTAGGTGTCTGTCACTATCCTTAAAGGTCAGTGGGTTACAAGAGAAAGGGATTTTAAGAGCTGCAAGGTTACCTTTGAAGTCAGTGGTGGGCTAGAGCCTTTGAAATGTCACACCCTCAACAGATCTGCAGGGCCTTATAAATGGAGTTGTTCCAATCTGCCAGACCTCAGAGCAGCCCTCTTTCTTCCAGCAGAGAAGCAAACCTTTTCCCCACACCCATTAGTCTCCCCTGTCTGTGCCTTGGTGTAGGGTCTCTATCATGGCAATGCAACCAAACTGGGGCCTGGAGCATGGGGGCTGAGGTGACCTTTGAGGACCAAGTTCATTTTAGCCGTTGAGACATGCTCAGATTGCTTTGCTTGTCTTGCAGACTTCTATTTCTCCCTTGTATGACATTGTACCAACCAGCCATAAGATTGCCTGAATCTTTTATCCTCCCACTCTTCCCTGAAACAGCTTTCAAGACAAACAGTAAAGCAAGCACAAGGAGACTTGGATGGTGTAAGGTGAGCTCCTCCTCCTTCCCCTGCTGCCTTTGCTTCAGCACCTCTTCTGCTGGCCTTTATACACAGGCAGCCTTCCTAGAAATGCTTCTTTTCATCAGTTTCCTGATTCCTCAAACTGAAAAGTGTCTTTTTTCTGGCCAAAGGAGTGGTGGGTTTTTTGGTGGTTTTATCACAGGATGCTGTTCTCCTGGCAGCTGCAGCTCTGCAGTTGGCACAGCCACACTGCTCCCAGGCCAGCCCAGGTGCCCCCTGCAGTGGGCAGGAAGCCCAGCCTCTCATCCCTCAGCGACGATTCCAGCTTGTGACTCCCAGGAACATCTCATAAATTTTGCCCTTAGACTCTGCAGCCAACACAAATTGGTAACAAAGAAAGATAATGCCTGAGGCTCACGCAGGAGGTCACAAGAAAGGACACAGTCCTCTCAGAGACAGATTATTGCAGTAACCTCCACAGTGCCAAATAAACAGAAGAGCTGAGTGCTGCTGAAAGTTGGCTCACCTCTTGGAGGTGAGATGGGAAGGGGTCATTTCTGCAATGAATTGCTGGCATGCAGCTTCATGCACTGCCCTGCAAGGGTTAGTTTAGGTTCTGGATTTTATAGGTGCAGCGGGAGCTTAATGCTCTTTTATTAGCACAGCTCTGTCCTGACCTCCATGCTAAAAAAAGAGGGAAAACCAACAACAGGGACTTTCATATTGTCTCATCACCCACCAAGGGCAAATAAACATTCACAAATTCTACTCCTTCTGGTTTTTTTTCTCTTCAACTCTCATTAAAACTGTGGTCTCTGTTATTATCAGGCAGGCATTCTGCACCAGTTTTTTATTACAGTCAAGTGTAGATGCCCTTTTTATTTTGAAGCAGAGTTAATAGTAAAGCTTTTTTTGGGTTTTTTTGCTGAAGTTCCTGATTATCTACTATGGCTAAGAGCAGTTTGCCACCAGTAGTCTCCTTGGAATGCTCAGGGTTATGCAGAGCTTTTAATTCTTTAAAGAGTTCAGCAATAAATAGCTTGTTTATACTGTGATCTCACTTTTGTTTATACTGTGATCTCACTTGAGCAGCAGCCAGCAGATTTCTGAATGGGCTTGGCCACTTCTTCCACCACCCAGCCACTGGTCCAGCCTCAGAAATGTGAAGCTGAGAATGAAAGAGCCATGCCATGTATTTATGGATGGATCCAGTTGGGATTAGGTGGCTTTGCAATGCATCATAGGGCACATTGAGTCTATGTGGGGGCAACAAGGCTGGTGAAGGGTCTGAAGACTTATGTGGAGCAGCTGAAGGATCTGGGGTTGTTTAGAAGAGAAGGCTGAGGGGAGACCTCAGTGATCTCTACAACTCCCTGAAAGGAGGTTGCAGTGAGGTCGGACTTGGTCTCTTCTCCCCAGTACCAGGTGATAGGAGGAGAGGAAATGGCCTGAAATTGTGCCAGGGGCGGCTCAGGTTAGAGATTAGGAAAAGTTTCTTTGCTATAAGAGTAGTCAAGGATTGGAACAGGCTGCCCAGGGAGGTGGTGGAGTTCTCATCCCTGGAGGTGTTCATGAACTGTGTGGCCATGGCACTTGGGGACATGGTTCAATGGCCACAGTGGTGTTAGGTGACAGCTGGAGTCAATGATCTTAGAGAGCTTTGCCAACTGAAACAATTGCATGACATTTTCTGTTGATGCAGCAGAAATCTATACTTCATAACCTGTCATCATCTAACTATCTACCATCCTTGCTAACAGCCTCAGCAGAGGTCAAATACAGCATGGCTGAGTGCCCTAGGCTCTGCAGTTTTGGTTGCTGATGATATTTAATCTCAGACAGTTAATTTCTTTCAGAAATCTGGGGGGGAAAGAATAAAATACAACAAAAAATAATTCAAAGGGAAAGGTTTGTGACAACCAAGCACTGGTTTTGACTTCTGTGGCTTTGCACAATACTCCAGCAAATGCTTTTCACTGAACACAATCTCTCAAGATTGCTCAGTCCTCATAACTGTATTATTTTCTAAAGCCTAGATCCTGCAGACATGTACTATTTAGCACAACATTTACTACTGGGAACTCATAATAGTAAGTATAATGAGGTAACACTACTGGAATCTAAGTGTTCCCATCCTACTGGAAGATAATACCTTGCACTGTGTTAAAACATCATTAAATAAAACAATAGGAACATTTTATCTGCCTACACGTACTGCTGCTGCTGCACTGCAGACTGCTCTGAAGTGCCCAATTCCATGCAAAACTCTTTTCACAGAGAAAAATCCCTCCAATAACACCTAAGCATCTCACCAAGAACTGCCAAAATGGCACAATTTTGTGTCACAGCCACCTAAAGAGAACTGATTGTATGTTTCATTCATGTAAGTAACAATAAGCAACTGTAGCTAAAAGGGGGAGGGGGAATAGGAAAGGAAAATAAATGTGTGGGACTTGCTTTAAAAGGCTTTGAAAAAGCAAGAAGAAAACAGCAGGAATTCATTGAGATAGACACCAGCAAGGTCAGTGCCTACCAGTGAGCTACTCCAACATGTAAGTGAAAACAGAGCAAGTCTTCCTTGCTTACTGACCCCTCCTTCCCTTTCCCACCCTGCCTGCAACATTAAGCTTGCTCCAAGCGCAGAAATGCAAGGTCAGAAGCCATCTCACTGACAATGCAACCACATCTGCACCTAGAACACAGCATCACAGAATCAGAGAATTGATTCAGGCTGGAAAAGTTGAGTCTAATTGTCACCCTCTCTTCAGGGAGTCATAAAGCGCAATGAGATCTCAGCCTTCTCTTCCCCAGCCTAAACAACCCCACTTCCCTTGTGCAAGTCATGTTCTTTAGACCCTTCACCGGTTTGGAGCCCTTAAAGCTATGTCAAACCTCTAGTAAATTCCAAGAGCTTCTGCCAGCCCCTCAGGAGTAGCTACTTTCACTCACTCCCAGTTGTGCTTTACTAGAGACACATAAATTAACACAAGAAAAAAATGGCTCTGGGAGGTTTGGGTTTTTTATAGTTGAATGCACCCAACTTTCCATTTTAGAAAGCAAAGGAAGCAAGCAACAGCTTTGCTTCTCTATCTGGGTAACGTGCAGCAGCTCCATAATCAATAATGGAAAATGTTACTGAAAGGCCCAATAGACCTCAAAGAGATAATGGGAATTGGCCATTAACAGTAAGTCATTATAGAACTTATTAAGTGAAGCCTTGGGGCTGTCATAGAGCCTAAAGGTTGACATAAATTTTTCATATGCATTGAACTTTGCTAAATGTGCTTGCATTTGATTAATGATGACTTTCTTCAGCTTGCTAATAAGAAGAAGGAAAATATGAGCCTGAGCTGCAGCAGGGAGAACAGTCTCCTAGAAGGAAGGCCATCTTTGGCAGGAGGGGAACAATTTGGCTTTCTAAGACTCCCTGCCAAGAATGAAGCAGTTTATTACTCCCTGAAAAAAAGATTGCTCCTTACCACCCAGAGACAGGGTACTGAGCATGAGCAACACACCAAAAGCCAGTTTTGGAGTTGTGGAAGTGAAAGCTTCACAGCTCCAAAACAAAACCAAATCCAAATCCCCTGGCCCCTTTTAGACCTCCCTGCATCACAGAGAACAATGGAGAAGTGCTTCACATTTGGAAGGCAGCTCTGGGAGAGCAGTGGTGTGTCTGCAAAGCTGCTGGGGAGAGAGCTGGAGGAAATTTGCCTTGGCAGCTAAAGGAGTGAGTCATGGACTCATGGAATAATTTAGGCTGGAAGAGAATACAACAGCAAAATAAAACCCTGACCTGCAGAAAGGCCTGAAGAACAGCATATGGATTAAAATAAACATGTTATTGCACTTGTTGTTTAATAAAAAGGGAAGTGAGAGATAATCTCAGTCCAAAGCACTCATAAAGTCCAAGTCTCCTTCACTAACCACCACCAATGCTAGGCTTCTCTTAAATAATTTTGGGGAATAGCTTAAAAAAAAAATAGAGTAAGATTTCTTTTCTCTTAGTCTTTCAAAGCTGTTAAAGGTCCAACTCTCCAGATTTTATTCTGAATTACTTTAAAAGAGCACCACTGTATTCAAAAGACTAAGCCAAGAGGTTTCAGATAGATAATTAGATTATATTGGTCCTGATATGACAAATGTAAAAGGAAAAAGAACCACCAAGAGGGGTGTCTGTTCCTTCTCACCTCCTGGCAGTCTGGGTGAGAAGCTGTGAATTTGCCAGTCTTGAGCTGCAGCTCCAAAGCAGGTTCCCCTTCTGCCCATCAGCCTGGCTGGTGTCTTGGCTGTTGCTCTTCTTGAGGCAGTTACAGGCTACTGCAAGTGGGCTAAGCAAACATTAAAAAAAAAGGTTAAAATAAAATAAAATAAGAATAAAATAAATGAAATAAAACAATAAAATAAAACAAAGCAATAAAACAAAATAAAATAATAAAATAAACCAAACCAAACCAAAATAAAATAATATCAGGTTTGGAGTTTGGCAGTTAGGGAACTCACAGGGATTCTGATAGTCTCAGGTTCAAGTCTCTACCCTGGTCAATATTTAGTTATTTATAGAACACAAATTTGCTTCATCAGAAAGCCTGAAAGCCTCTTGAAGAAGGACTCTTCCCTGACCTGGAAAGACAGACAGCACAAACGAGTCTCCCCTTCTTTGGGCATCTCTGCTGTCTGCCTTTCCACCATGAAACCTGAACTGCTCCATGTACAGTGCAGACATCTCATCATGCCCTTGCCCATGGCATATACAATCCCCACCTCTGTCTGGGTCTAGGCCACTGGCAAAGTGCACTGTGCACACGTAAGGTCACCACATTGTACATGGCAAAGGTGCTATTGACACCTGAAGTCATCACTCCTGCCCTTCCTTTAGTCTCAGAAGGCAGAGCATTTTGGCAGCAGGGCTTGCAGTCACTAAAAGAGGGAGTAATGAGCACAGAGATGAAGCTGATGAGCAGGCAAGGGCCAGGAATTTGTGCAGAGCTACCAGAAGTGTGTATTTCAAAATGCTGTGAATCTATATATCGCAGTTCAAATTGTCCTCCTCCTGGCTTGGGTATTTGCAGCCAGCCCAGGTCACTCAGTCAGTCAAGGATTTGAAAGAGCTTTCCTCATCCAGTACTGAAATTAGTGATAATAAATAATTGAAAAACCTCTTTGCTGCCATCCCTGGGCACAGGGATGAGTCAGAGAATTATAGAATGGTCCAGGCCAGAAGGGACCTCCAAAGGTCATCCAGTCTGACCTCCCCGCAGTCAGCAGGGACATCCCCAACTGGATCAGGCTGCCCAGGGCCTCGTCGAGCCTTACCTTGAATATCTCCAGGGAAGGGACCTCAACCACCTCCCTGAGCAATCTGTTCCAGTCTTCACTAACCTCATAGTAAAGAGCGTCTTCCTGATATGTAAATCTGCCCTTCTCTGGTTTGAAGTTATTGCCCCTCATCCTGTCACTGAAGACTTCTGTAAACAGTCTCTCTCCATCCTTCCTGTAGGTCCCCTTCAGGCTGCTATTAGGTCTCCATGGAGCCTCTCTTCTCCTGGCTGAATGCCCCCAGCTCCCTCAGCCTGTCCTCATAGCAGAGGTGCTCCAAACCCCTGATCATTTCTGTGGCCTCCTCTGGACCTTCTCCATTAGGTCCAAGTCCTTCCTATATTGAGGGCTCCAGACCCGTACACAGTACTCCAGGTGAGGTCTCACCAGAGCAAAGTGGCAGAATCACCTCTCTGGATCTGCTGGCAAAGCATCTTTTCATGCAGCCCAGGATGTGCTTGGCCTTCTGGGCCAAACTACTCGATCTCCAGTCTCAGCCCAAATTAGGGAAAACAATAGCAAAGTTTAGCTATTATTTATTGTTATTCTTATTAATAGAGGCTGTAATTCTGGTGCTGCTTGTGCAGCTTTGGTTCCAGCTCAGTATTTCAATCATTTGGTAAGGTGGAAGGCTGCACAGGGTCTAGCTAGATGTTTTGTTTACTGAGTCTGTCAATAAAATCATGTCATTCTGAGAACTCTATTAGATGAGGAATGAATCCCAAGCTTTTAGGTCCAAGAAAGCTAAAGCTGCCTCTTTGTGAGAATGATTTAAATTCCTGTTCTTCACTTGTCCTGTAAGCTTCTCAGCACCAACATGGCAAAATCCAGCATTTTATTTTCTCAGTCAATACCACAGAGCCAAGAAAACATGCAAATGATTTAAAAGCTTTCCTCATCTCTGCTCATATCAGTTTCTGAGCCATGATCTTGCAGAGATCATGTAGATGTTGGTGGCAGGATGGCAGCTTGTAACCCTTGACACAGTATCAAAACCTGCCTGACATAACGCAAGAATATGACAGAGGCAATCTACCAAACCCCAAACAAACCCTCCCCTTCCATATCAGCGTAAGTTTTGAGAGCTCCCTTGGCAACCAGCACTGAAGCTGCATTCCTAATTCTTGCCAGTGATGAAAGAGATAGTGTACCAATGCACCGTGGGTAGAGGTGAGATGGGGAGCACAGCAACCTCACTCAGATGCAAGTTCTGCTGGCAAGAAGCAGCTAGACCAGGAGCTGCCCATTCTTGCCATACATACACTCAGCTCACCAAATGAACATCAGTCCTGGTTAGGGTATTCAGAGCAGCTCAGCTGATGTATTTAGACAGGAGGTTAGGAAGAAATTCTTTACAGTGGGGGGTGGAGAGACACTGGAACAGGTTGTTTGGGGAAGCTGTGGACGCCCCCTCCCTGGAGGTGTTCAAGGCCAGGTTGGACAGGGCCCTGAACAATCTAGTCTAGCAGGAGGTGTCCCTGTCCATGGCAGGGGATTTGGAGCTAGATGATCTTTAGGGTGCTTTCCAATCTAAACCATTCTCTAAAATCTATGATAAAAAGAGACTTGCCGCTGTCCCTTACCTTACTGGGCTCAGTCACGATGATCCTCCTTTTAATTAGTGTTTGCCTTCAAACCCACTGATGCTGTAATTAATCTTTCAGTTGTCTTCCATAGATGTGAGGCTCAGTCCTTCCCTGAGCTCAGTCAGAAGAGAGAAAGATTATGCTAAAAGCAACTCATGCAAAGAAATCTCTTCCCAGCTTGCTGGGATCCTTGGGAGCACTGTGCCAAACGACAACCCCAGCCCACAGTCTTCTCTGATTTGTGTCAGGGACCAAACTAGCACTGCTGCTCTGGGCTGGTTTTTGCACTCTCAGATTATAAACCTGAGACTCCAGCAACCACTGCTGTGAAGCTGAACACAAATAAATGTCGTGGTGTTGTGCCAAAATACACTGTTCACTCAGGGTGCCGCAGATGAGGCATGGTGAGTAGTATAATTCCCAGCATTTCAGAGGTAGCCCCAGCTGAGATTTAGCAAGGCTAACTTAACAAAGCTCTATGATAATTGCATGTTCCCTGGGAAGGGGGGTGGGGGTGGGGGGAGGCAAAAACAAAACAAAACAAAACAAAACAAAAATTCAAATGAAAAAGGACAAAACCAGAAGGGAAAGAAAATTTATTTCCAAGCATCTACGAGAGTGCTACAAACAATAGACTAAAACTCAAAGCATTTAAAACTACTTTAAAAAGGTAGTTGACAAAGTCCTCCATAAAAATCCAACATAAAAATGTAGAAAAAAATGCAGGTATTGACTCTAAAACTTGCTCAAGAGTGAAAGAAATCCAGATAGCATCAATGAGGATGGAGTGCTACAAATCACTTTTCTTTTTGAACTTTATTTCAGCGTGTTAATTTGTAAAATTGATACTCATTAATTATATATTCCCCTGCCCCACCCCTGCCCCTCCCACCCTAATGTTTCCTTAAATTTATAATGGAGAAATGTGCAAATCTAGCAAAATAGTCTTTGGATTATAAACAGAGGAAAAGGAAAAAGAAAATCAACAAAAAGAAATCAACAACCCAAGAAATTTGAACTGAGTTAATAATAAACTAGAGGATTATATAGAATGCATACAGCTATAGGAAAGTGAAATATTACGAGGAGGAGTGGAGAGCAAATCTGCTGATTTAGCAAACTCTGCCTTGAAAAAACAACCCACAGGAATAGAAGGGGAGAAGGGAAAGTGTTATGAATATAGAGCTGAAACATCATTCGTAATCTTACAAAGACTTAGATTTGAATCTAACTACAGGTATGGGGGGGGAAGGAAAAGCAACACACCACCAAATCCCATCCCCTCTCAGATCAAGCAGTTTGGTAGCTGACTGCAGGGGAAGGACAGGGTCTGTAAAATCAACAGTAGGGAAAAAAATAAAAGGTCTCTAATGTCTATTTATTGCCTCTTCCCATATTGCAGCTGCTGATCTCTCACCCTAAACAGCAAACTATATTGAGTTTAGCATAAAAAAAAACCCCAAACAACAAAGGTACAGCTAACTTTTCAGTTAAAAAGAAAAACAAACCCCGAAACATACATCACAAAGGACAACTCTGAAAGCACTCTGTATTTGTCACCACAAAGTAAAACGTCTTCCTCTCCGTAGATGATGCTATTATACTGCAGGAAATGAGGAAAAAAAGGGGGGGGGGGGGGGGGGAGGTAAAAAGGGGGGGGGAAGGGGGGGGGGGGGAAAGGAAAAGGGGAAAAAAAAAGGAAAAAGAAAAAAAGGAAAAGGGGAAAAAAAGGAAAAAGAAAAAAGGAAAAAGAAAACAAGGAAAAAGGAAAAAAGGAAAAAGGAAAAAAGGAAAAAGGAAAGGGTAAAAAAAAAGAAAAGGAAAAAGGGGGGGGGGAAGGAAGTCAAAATAGTAAAAAGAAAAACTAAAGGGGAAAAAAAAAGTGAGTGCCAGAATCTTAATTACTACTCAGGTAAGGTAATTGTCAGGTGGAACAGTCCTTAGGGAACTGAGAGCTAAACTGTGTCAGACTGGCGTCTCTAGGACCCACAGAAGCTTAGCACAGATAGGGAAACTCACAAGTCTGTCTGGAGTAAATTGTTTTGAGTACAGAGCACTCCTGTCCACTGACAAAGTCCTTCGTGAAACCTCTGGAATTGCTAAGACCTAAGCTAAAAGCATAGTACATGGGAAATATTGCAAAGGATTACACTTCATTTCATCCAGCAACCACAGCAGCGTTACACGAAGATCAGCGCTGCGTTCTGGGAGCAGCCACAAGCTGTGGATAGAGAGGGTATCAAAAGATATTCACCAGACATTACACTATTACTCCTTCTTTTTGCTTGTCTGTTTAAATCTAAAAAGAAAGAAAACATTTAGCAAAATGTACTTGATTTTTGTTTTGTTTTGTTTTGTTTTAAATAATCACTTAACAAGGCAACAAACCAACTACAAACACATCATAAATAAGGCTACTTAAAAAGGTCACGGCTGGAGGAAATTAGTCAGAGCTAGAAACGGGACGGTAAAAACACTCCGTTTGGGGTCGGTTGGTTGTTTGCTGTTTTGTTTCCTTTACTTCATTGCTTAATAACCAGAACAAGGATTTAAAACAAACAAAAAATATATATATAAAATTAAAAAAAAAAAAAAAAAGGAAAGAAAAGAATCAGTTTATTTCAAAGTCTGCTTCGTATACTGAAGCACATATTAAAGCAAACAGTACAATGTTCATAAAATATAAGTGTGATGCTGTAACGTTTCTTACATGTCAGGATACTGATCGCTTCGCATGTATACTAAAATAAGAACTTTAAAATTGTACAAATAGATACATTAAAAATGACATAGAAATTGGGCATCTCCCCCCCCCCCCCCCCCCCCCACTGCCACAAGACAGAGTTTTGTTTTGCTTGTTGGCTTGTTGGTTTTTCTCTCTTTATATCTGGCATGTATTAGTTCGAGATGAAAGGATAAGCAAAAAGATTTACAAGAATCAGCAGTAACAAGTCGGATGCTCCAGAGACAGGGTAATCGTACATTGTACTGTACATACATCATATGGGTTTAAGCTGGCTGGATAGTATAGATTTCAAGTTTAAAAATGCACTACCAATAGAGAGTGTCCAGAGTTTAAGGCGAAATTACAGCTCAGAACTGTTCTCTTTTCTAACGTGTGGAAGCTTCTTTGACAAAAGGGTTTTTTTCAGACGTTCGTGACACAGAAAAAGATTTCCCCTCCTTGGAAGTTCGCTCTTAGCATTTGCCTGCATTTAAATATTTTGTATTTCTTAAGTGGTTGGTGGGTTGGTTTCCTTCAGTGAAGCTGGCAGCCCCAACTTCTCTGGTTTTTACCCTTTGTAGGAAAAGGTATTTCACAGTATTTACCACTTTGATGTCCTTTCTGCAATCAAAGGAATCCTCTCTGGCGAACTGAAGCGAGATTGGGGTTTTTTTTTCCTTGATTTTTTTAAAAAAATACCTGCTTACATTTCTTCTGGATTCTTCAGAACATCAGACACAGTTCTTTAAGGCCAAATCTTAAACTTTATTGTTAAGAATCGTCATCGAAAGTGTCTTTGGAGCCATACAAGTCTGCAAGTTTCTTAAACCGAGGTCCCCAGTTTTGTAGATAGTCGTAGTCCAAATCAGAATCTGTGGTCGCTGACTCTAACGAGCTAAGTGAACCAGCCACTGAGCCTCTTCCTTCGTAGCCATAGATCTGAATAGAGTCATAAGGAGGAGCGGTTGGATCATTATCAGCCTCTTGTATTCTCGTGTTGATAAAGTCATCAACATCAACACTGTTGGGAGCCGGCCGAAGCCCTGGTCTTGGCATATACTGATACTCAGGTTTGATGTCTTTACGAGGAATAAATCCATTGATGCCATCGGGGTTCTGCAAAGTAGCTATGTCAAAAGCTTCAGTGTCTTCCTCTCCTCCACCTTCATCATCATAGGTGATAATATTCTCTCGGACATCTTCTTCTTCAAAAACTATCAGGGGTTCTTTTTTCTGCCTTTTCAGCGTTACGAACAACACTACAATGACTACAGAACACAAAACAAAAAAGAACACAAAACAAGTTAGAGTCCACTCCCAAACAGCAGCTCCTTTCTAAACTGATCGTTGCACTCACTGACACCTCAGCTTTATATTGGCCTTCCAGAGCCTGAAGTGGCCTACAAGAAAGCTGAGGAGGGACTTTTTACATGGGCTTGCAGTGATAGAACAAGAGGGAACGGACTGAAGCTGGAAGAGGGGAGATTTAGACTGGAGATTGAGAAGATGTGTTCAAGGCCAGGTTGGATGGGGCCTTGAGCAACTTTCTCTAGTGGCAGGTGTCCCTGCCTATGTCAGGGGAGTCGTAACTGAGTGATCTTTAAGGTCCCTTCCAACCCAAACCATTCTGTGATTCTGTTATGTGGTTCCCATGCAGTTTTGCTGACATCTGCACTCTTATCATACACAGCTAGGCAAAAACATCAATGTTTGCCCACAGAACTGAACATAATGATGTGAGGGTTTCTGTCTGGGTTGAATACCACTGCTCTTACTAATTGCTCATTAACTCAAGGCTAATTCAAGAAAAGCATCTGTGGGGCCCCAGTGCTGCATGAACACTCTTAACACTGCCTTGGAGCCAGCCATGTATATCTGCAATAAAACAAAGACTGATCTTTACTTTCTCCTCTATGCCCAAAGTTTTAGTCAAATTCCACGTTTCAGTTCCATGGCAATGGATTTCTTTTTTCCTTAAGCAACCCCTCAAACCACATGCAAAGCTTTGTTGTTGCAGTCCTCCTCACTTCAGATTTCTCTCAAATAACTTCACAATAAGTAAGAAAAGAAAGACTAAAAATGACGATGGGCAAAACAAGCCATTTTATATAAATATTCTCAAGTCATCAGGAAATGTTTTACAGCACTTCCTTGAAAGCAGATCCTTTGAGTCATTCATTTGTCTTCAACACAAGAGAAGTTAGAGGGAAATAGCTGGTAGGAGCCATTAATCCTGGCTGACCTCAATAAGGAACTTGTCATCCAGGGAAGATCACAAAACTTCAAACTGTGTATCATGACCTGCTTTTAACAGTGCCCCTGATTAACTCCTATTGGGCCACAAAAGGACACTCTCTGATCACACCTGGACAAATTGGTTGGTGTTTGCTACTGTATTTCAGCCAGGCAGATTAGTACCTCCTACAAAAATAAAAGCTAGGAATGAAGATTCATTTCTCCATCTCGAAGCTGAGGGCAAGGTTAATGCAACAAAGAAAGAACATCTCGTTTTTACCTAATAAAATCACAATGCAAGCAAGAATGGCAATTAAAGCTCCAGTGCTTAATCCAGCATTGAGGATGTAGGCTTCAGCATTACAGGAGAGCAAGGAGCCATTGCTGTCACAACCACAGACCCGAATGGTGAGGGTGTTGGTGCTGCTCAGAGGGGGGTGTCCACCATCGCTGATGACAATAGGAAGGAGGTACAAATCCTGCTTTTGGCGACTAAACCCTTCGCGTCTCACCAGAACACTTGCGGTGTTATCTGTTTGAAGAAGAGAAAGAGGGATCATTATTAGTGCCACAAAGTCATCCTCTCAGTAAATACTGGGAGGAGAAAAAAAAAATCTGTCTTGCTACAAATGGCTCTGAATTTCCAGATGTCTTAGCACTATTTGTGCAATAAACCAGTACAAATTCTTGCCTTTACAAGCAATTACAGTATGGAGCTTCATTCACACAGCACCACGTTGAACTGTGTTTATTTTAGACTGATGAGAGTAACACCAGGATCACAAAGCCTCTGTCAGAGCCGCCTTTTAGCACCCCACTGACTTTTTTTGGGCAAGCTCACAATACTTCACCATCTACCAGAATGACTCTACTGCTGTTGGAGCTGGCTCTAGGTTCTTTCCAGAATTAAGAGTCTTCAGTGGAGGATAATAATGAAAAGAAAAAATAAAACAAAGTAAAATAAAATAAAGTAAAATAAAATAAAGTAAAATCAAATAAAATAATAAAATAAAATGTAAAATAAAATAAAATAAAATAACAAAATAATAAAGCAAAATGTAAAATAAAACAATAAAATAAAATAAAGTAAAATAAAATAAAATAAAATAATAAAGCAAAATGTAAAATAAAATAATAAAATAAACCTAAAGTAAAATAAAAACATAAAATAAAATAATAAAATAAAGTGTAAAATAAAATAAAATAACAAAATAGTAAAGCAAAATGTAAAATAAAACAATAAAATAAAATAAACCTAAAGTAAAATAAAAACGTAAAATAAAATAAAACTAAAGTAAAATAAAAACATAAAATAAAATAACATGTAAAAGAAAATAATAAAATAAAATAATAATACAAAAAAAATCTCTGCTTTATTGTTCTTGGTGTCTTTATTGTTCTTGGAACAGAAAGCAGAAATCTGGATCAAAGTGGGTTGTTAATGAGGCACATATCAAAATGACAGTCAACATTTACTGTGCCATTAGCAGGTTTGAAACTTAGTGTCCTTGTGTTTCAGTAGGAAATGCTCAAGCCCTGGATATTTTTAGCAGGAGCTGGTTTCATCCAACCTCTCAGAGCCAGAATTCAGCAAGCTTGATCACACACACACAAAGGGCACCTTTTCAATTCTGTGGATACAAGGAAGAGTTAAAGTTCCTCTCTAACATTATTTCCAGTCGTTCTCACTAAGAGGTTGCCCCTCCTTGTGCAGGGGATGGAAATCAAATCTCCCATCTCAGCACAGGTCATCTTTGGATAGTTCTTCACCCTTTCTGGGGCAAAAGCATTTGAAAGGGAAGCGTGTGAGATGAAAAGCTGGGATGAGACACCAGCGCTTCCTGCTCCCAGCCACGCCAGACAAAGCCAAGGAAACACAAACAGCCTTTCTTTGTTGTGTTCTCTGTGTCTCAGTTCTCAGACCCAACCAAAGTTTATAAAACTGTAAACATCCTGAAATAAATAAAATGAAACAATCATATCTGTGGTTCTCAGCCCTTCAAAAACCAGTTTAGGATGAGGATTTACTTCACACAACCTATTGTGTTTTGCTGTGTTCTTTATTCTTCCCTGCATAACAGAAAGAAAATGGAAGAAAAGAATGGTTGTGTTATCTATTAAGATAAAATAGAAGAAAAGAATGATTCTTTTATCTATGAAGATGAAATAGAAGTAAAGAATGATTCTTCTGTCTATGAAGGGAGGGCTGTTCACCTCCACCAGTACCCATTTTACTATTGCCTCAGGGTCCTGCAGAAGATTAATCATTTCCCTGCTGAAGAGTCAGCATAAATTCCAGAATTTAATAATGCAAATCATAAAACCTCTCCTAATGATCTAATCACTGCTATTTCCATGAAAGTTTGTGAATAAATTATCCCAAAAGAGAAGTATTCTTGCCTTATATTAACCAGCAGCACAGGCAGCACCTCTAATGTAGGACAACTTCTGAAACTGTCCCCAGACTGGGCAGACACAGGACAGTTTATGGGATGAGGAAGGTGTTTGTCCTAGGGCCCTGCTTGTCTGGCTCTCCCACTAGGAACTGCTGCAGATCACACCAGAAAGGATGATTCTATTTGAGGTTTTTTTGTGACTGTCCTAGTTATGATCTGTTTGCTACAAAGCAAATTAATTAATCTCCCCCACATCTACACCCCTCCTGCCAGGCAAACCATACCTGATGCCCAGTGTGGTTACTTCAGTATCACAGAACTGAATTCTTTCTGATGCTGAGGCCTCACAAAAATAACACCTGGACCAAACCCATCCTTTTAACTTCTCCTTTACATGATTGTCATATTTGCTAAGGACAGAAAAGTTGATAGAGGTTAAATTATTTATTACTTGTGGGGTTTGAAGGTGCCCTTCATCTCTTTTCAGTCTAACCTACTGCATGTTTACAGGCAACATAAGCTTGGTACCACAGTTTCGAAAGACATTAGTAGTGTCACTGTGTGCATAATAGAAGCCTTATTTTAGAACTTGAAATTAATGGCCTCATAAAAATTTGGTATAAATAGAAATGTCACATCTAATATCTATTAATTCATCAACTAATACTTGAACTAATATGTGTGTGTGTATATATATTGATAGAGAATAAAACAATTCTACAAGGTTCTTTAAAATGCATTTAATAATTCATCTCCTCAATATGAGAGCAAAAATCTGATCTACCAAATGAAAGAACAGACAATAGGACAGATAATCCTTGTGCTGAAGAATATGAACATTAATAGTGCACTGAGCTACTACTGCCTAGAGGCTGCAATGTGGAAAGAAACACAGGCAAGAGCATATGCAAATGCATTTAATCTGTTTGCTAAGCAGTTTCTATACTTTTCATATTCTATTCTATTTTATATTCTACTTATATTACCCAGAGAGGTTGTGCAGCCTCCTTCTCCTGTGTGGCCTGCCCTAAGTGATCCAGCTTTGGCAGGGAGGGTGCATTCAAATGATCTCCAGAGGTCCCTTCCAATCCCTACAATTCTATGATTCTGTTCCATTCTAATCCATTCAATTCCACTGTACTCCATTGTATTCTGGTCCATTCTTTTCCATTCCATTCTACTCCATTTCATTCCATTCTACTCCATCCTATTCCACTCCATTCTATTCTATTCCATTCTACTCCATTCCATTCTTTTCCATTCTATTCCATTCAATTCCCTTCTACTTCATTCTATTCCATCCTGTTCCACTCCATTCTATTCCATTCCATTCTATTCTAGTCCATTCTTTTCCATTCCACTCCATTCTATTCCATCCCATCCCATCCTTCCTGAATTTTTACAGCTTAAATTGTATTCCTAACTAAAGATAGGAAAAGGGTAGTAAATTGCTCACTTATTACACAGACTGGCCAACACCACTGCAATCGACTATGTGACACTAAGGCTGAATTTGATCCAGTGGTTGATATAGTTGGTTTAACTTGAAGTGATTTCTAGTTTTATATATATACATATAAAGAAAAATCCTATCGAGATGCCCGGCTAAAGTTTTAAGAAAGGACTAGTAGATGATCTCTAAGGTCCCTTCCAGCCTGAGCCATTCTATGATTCCATGATTTATCAACACTTAAAAAGAAATCTTTTGGAATACTTTTTCATCTGTTTATCCTTACTTCTCACATTCAGAAGAAAACATAATACCCATAAGAGGAAAAAAAAGCCAACACCCTTCTACTTAGACAAAAGATAACATATATCCCTAGCTAATATTCTCATCCCTCTTCCCCTCCCCCCATTATTTTCAACTCCCCAGAATGTAGCTGTAATCTAGGTATAATGGCATTTTTAAAGGCAAGAAACAGTAGTTAAATGTCAATGCCATCTTCAAACTACTACTTAACACATATGGGAGCTACTTAACTGGCTCGAGGTGAGGAGAAAGTTCTTCACAGAGAGAGCTGTTAGCCATTGGAATGTGCTGCCCAGGGAGGTGGTGGAGTCACCGTCCCTGAAGTTGTTCAAGAGGGGACTGGATGTGGCACTTGGTGCCACGGTTTAGTAGTTATGAGGTCTTGGGTGACAGGTTGGACTTGATGATCTCTGAGGTCTTTTCCAACCTTATTGATACTATGACTGACAGCCCTAACAAACACAATGGGGGCTGACAGAAGACCAAAGAAATGAAAATAGGCACCTCAACCCCATTCAGGAAAACAGACACACTTTCACGTTTCCAGCTGTTATTGTGGGGGATATTCAATACTCAAAAGTGTTGTAAGATTACCTCTGCTTTCCATGAAAATCTTCACAATTAGAAGTTAAAATTGCATTGCTTTATGGTGATCTTTAGAGTGATCTTCCTGACCTCTCACTGTCATCTTGTTTTTCTGGTGACCTTGTTGATGGTTTCACATTTTTTCCTCTACATGCAGGCCAGGCCAATGTAACTTAGCTTATGAGGCTTGTTAACATCTATAATGTGTGAGGAGGCTTCTGGCTTAAAGAAGCTGACTGCAGTGTGAACATTTATCTCCTGTATCAGAATGTGAGTGCTGATTCAGCAGGAAACCTAAACAATTAGAGAGGTCCAACTGTCTAAAATCATTACAAGGAAGTGGCAATTGATGTGGATAATCCATGGCAAAACCCTGTAAGTTTAATGTTCATGATTCAAAATGTCTTGATTAAAAGTTTTGGAATTGAGAACCACAGGATTGCAGCAAGCTGCCCAGAGAGGTTGTGGAGTCTCCTTCTCTGAAGACTATCAAGACCCATCTGCATGCATTCCTGTGACCTGCCCTAGGTGATTCTGCTTTGGCAGTGGGTCTCTAACATACTGCAATTCTACCAGAAAAGTGAATTTTAAATCACTAATTTGAATGGACTCATAAATTTCATTTCAGTCTTTGGGAAGCACTGTTTTGTGTAACTGAGAACATTCCTACAGCTCACTTTTGCCGTGTAATGTCTCCTTGTGTAGCCCGGTCAGGAGCAAGGTGGCTGCAATCCTTCCAGCAGCACTGGCTGTCTGCCAGGCCTGCACACAAGGTGAGTGAGCCCAAGCTAAGGGCAGCTCAGTTTAGGATGGAGCAGGATTAAAAGGAGGAAATGATTTTTCTACAAATCCATCTCTCTGCTGTGAAGTGTCGTGAGCCTCTGCTGCTCTTTTGAAGCTCTGACTTCAAGGGGAGCAAAATTGAGCAGAGCCTGGACAAACAGAGTGCTGGTTATTTACGTGGTGTAATGTAAGTAAACAGCACAAAAGTAATTCAGTGTTCTATCACAGCATGTGATAAGCCATTATCTCATGTTTTCTATGGAAGATAGTCTCAGCTGAAAAACTTGGTAACACAGTAGGCTGTTAATAGGATGTAGAACACGATCACACTTTTTGGATTACTGCAACGTGTGATTACTTTTAGGAGGTGGTAGAAAGAAACTCTATTAAATGATAATTACAGGACTGTATTCACTTTAAAGTTCTGTAATAGACCCAAACATTGGAGTTCTCATTAACTGTTCTTCACAGTTAATAAAGCCATTTTTTCCTTTGAAACTAGCAATTCCATCTGAAAGTGGTGGCATGGTATATAAACCACTCAGATTTACAACTGAAAAAACCCTTTAAATGATCATGTGAAATATTTCACTTGTAACTCTCTGACAAGTTTGGTTTTGTATGTAGAAGTACATAGACCTTTAACTTTTAAGCTTTGCTCTCTCTGATGGGCAGGGTCCAACATGATGGCACTCAACAAGTCCAAGTGCCGGGTGCTGCACTTTGGCCACAACAACTCCAGGCAGTGCTACAGGCTGAGGTCGGAGTGGCTGGAGAGCTCCCAAACAGAAAGGGACCTGGGGGTGCTGATTGATAGCTGGCTGAACATGAGCCAGCAGCGTGCTCAGGTGGACAAGAAGACAAATGGCATCCTGGCCTGCATCAAGAATAGTGTGGCCAGCAGGAGCAGGGAAGTCATTCTGCCCTGTACTCAGCACTGGTTAGGCCACACCTTGAGTCCTGTGTCCAGTTCTGGGCTCCTCAGTTTAGGAAGGACATTGAGATTCTTGAATGTGTCCAGAGAAGGGCAACAAGGCTGGGGAGAGGCCTCAAGCACAGCCCTGTAAGGGGAGGCTGAGGGAGCTGGAGTTGCTTAGCTTGGAGAAGAGGAGGCTCAGGGGAGACCTCATTGCCCTCTACAACTACCTGAAGGGTGGTTGTAGCCGGGAGGGGGTTGGTCTCTTCTCCCAGGTAACCAGCACCAGAACAAGAGGACACAGTCTCAAGTTGTGCCAGGGGAAGTTTAGGTGAGGAGAAAGTTCTTCACAGAGAGAGTTGTTAGCCATTGGAATGTGCTGCCCAGGGAGGAGTCACCATCCCTGGAGTTGTTCAAGAGGATTTTGGACATGGCACTTGGTGCCATGGTCTAGTAGTCATGAGGTGTTGGGTGACAGGTTGGACTTGATGATCTTTGAGGTCCTTTCCAACCTCATTGATTCTATTCTATTCTATTCTATTCTAACCATAACTTACTTTACTTACTACCATAACTTACTCTACCACAACTTACCACAAACCTTCACAGAAATAGTTAACTTGGCATCACTGCACTGAAGACTGTACAAAAAAGATACCCCAAAGACAATGGATATGGATGGATTTCCTTACACAATCCCTTTTTCAAACAAGAAATTCTACAGGAAGATTCAATTCTTAAACATTGTCTTGTTGAAATAACCTTTTGCAGCATTATCAGGGCCCACTCCCTGAGTTCGGTTGACTTCATCATTTCAATTACAGAACATTCTTATCTGGGTTACCGTTGTCATCAAATAAAAGAATTAATTCACTGCATGTGGAAATGAAGGATTAGTGGAATTGGCTGGAGTCAGCAAGCTTAATACCATTTGCCTGCAGCTGTATCAGAGCATCTCAATTCTGACCTATGCTTCCTTTGTTCAATTATAAAATCTAATCCATTCTCGGTCTGATCTGGTGACCATTTTTTACAGAGAAACTTGGCCTCACAGTCCCAAGAGAAAAAAAACACCCAAACAAAAAACAAACAAACAAACAAAAACCTCAACAAATATTGTTTGCTTCTCTCTGAAAACACATTCATCAATTTTTCAAGAATAGTGTTTTACTACTTTACAGAGAATAAATACAGCCCCTTCCACTGCATCCTTTATGAATTGCTTTATGTATGTACAAGTGTCAAGCACTAGGCAACGGCAGTACTTTGATCCTTCAAGAACAGCAGAAAATCTGGTGGGGAGCTCTGATGGCAATTACTCTCACTTCAGATGTTGATACAGATATATAAAAGTGTGCCACAACATAACACTTGAGAGAAAAGAAGATTATTTTTTTAACTGAACTCATGGCTCTGGATGATGTTGCCTTTTGCACTTCTGGCAAGCTAGAAGAAATCATTTGTATTCATCATTTAAAGCAGTTCAGCTGGGTTCTGCTTTTCAGAAAAGAGTCAAGTTTCCTTCAGACATTAAAGTTTGCTAATTAAAATCAATTTCTTAGAAGCTGGAGCTGTTTGGTTTTGGTTTGGATTTTTTTTTTTTCCCCTGCACAGAAAAAATGACAAATGAATATTGAATTGACAATTGAATATTGATTATCATTAAATAAATAGAAACCTATTGTAGAATGGCTAAATCTGTCTTTTTCTGTTTACACCCCTCTGGCAAGTTATGTTCATTGGGGCTGTTATGTTAGATGATCGAGCAAGCTTTGATGCTCACCTATGCCTGGGGTTTTTTTTTGTCTACACATTTCAAACATCTTAACATCAATCTGTAGAGACTTCTGTAGAGCAGCTTCTTTATGCTAACAACCCCTCTTCCTCACAGGGAATCCTTCAGGGATAAATCTGTAGGGTAAAATCTAATGCACTGCACTGTGTCTTTTTCCATAACAGGATGAGTATTTTACTGAGCATTTTACTCTGCTCTCATGAGACACCACTTGGAGAACTACATCCAGTTCTGGAGACCTCAGCACTAGAAGGACGGGAAACTGTGGGAGTGGGTCCAAAGGAGACCACAAAGATATCAGAGATCTGAAGAAGTTCCCCTGTGGGGACAGGCTGAGAGAGTTGGGGCTGTTCACTTTGGAGAAGAAAAAGCTCTGGGAACACCTTAGAGCAGCAGTCCAGTACATGAAGGGGACCTACAAGAAAGCTGGGGAGGAGCTTTTTACAAGGGCTTGTAGTGACAGAATGCAGGGTAATGGATTGAAGCTAGAAGGAGGAAGGTTTAGACTGGGGAGTAGGAAGAAATTCTTTGCAGTGAGGGTGGTGAGGCACTGGAACAAGTTGCCCAGGAAAGTTGTGGATGCCCCCTCCCTGGAGGTGTTCAAGATCAGGCTGGACAGGGCCTTGAGCAACCTGGGCTAGCAGTAGGTGTCCCTGCCCATGGCAGGGGTTGGAACTAGATGACCTTTAAGGTCCCTTTCCATCAAACCATTCTGTGATTCTATGCAAACCATGAACAGAAAATTGGCAAAGGGATCAGGATACCCTCAGCCTGAGATACACCCAGTCTGGACCTGTTTCAGAACAGGAATCCATGTTTGTGTTTTTGACAAAAGCTTAGCATGGCAGTGATTTCATTCCATTAGGAATCCAGTCCATGTGTCTTGTGATCCATGATCTAGAAAAACTAGCAAGCAGAGTAACAGGAGCAAATACAAACAACCTAACAATTTATCCTGCTTCAGCTAACTTTAGTTTAGCAAGTAACTGTTCTCTAAATCAAGGATTTTTGCCAATTACATCTGGGGACCGGTTCTGGCAGTGTTTTTTTACCCTCTTCCTAGGAGCCCAAAAGTCAGTGGATTTTTCATCTAGGATATTACTATGTAATTTAAAATATGTACTCAAGAAAATGAAAGTGAGTTAACAAGCAGCACATTATTCCTTGGATTTCAGCTCTGTTTTCCCCACCTTCCTCCCCTAAATCTCTGGAAAGCAGACACTTTGTCAGAGCAAATGAAAACGCTGTTGCATGACATTACGTGGGCCATTATTTTTACTCTGTCATTTCACTGGGCTCTAGTATAAAGGGAGTCTTCACACAAACCTCTGTTGTCTCTGAGAGTAAAATTTGGATTATGAATAATTTCAGGTGGCAAACTGAAGATAAATCTTGGTCCGTTGGCCGAGTCATCCTTGTCGTCAGCACTAATTGTTATAAATTGCTGCAAATGAAAAATACTCTGTCAACAAAGAGCTCCTTCTCTGGGCACAGCACATAGAGACAACACCCTGAGAAACCTCCTAGATACACAAAATTTGGAAATAGCAGATCCCCCTCCCCCATATCAAATGCCTCCACAAGTGTATGCAATTAGAAACACAGAGCAGACTCCAATCTAGACTAGGCAATCCTTATTTTCTATTCTATTTAACCAACAGAGTTCTAGATGTAAAGGTGAGATTCTTCTGTACCCATATCTGATAATCAGAACTAAATAAAATCCTATTCAACCAACAGAGTTCTAGCTGTAAAGGTGAGGCCTATAATTCCCTGGCTCATCCAACCGGCCCTTCTTGTGGATGGGTAACACGTTGGCCAGCTTCCAGTCTTCTGGGACCTCTCCAGTGAGCCAGGACTGTTGAAAAATGATGGAGAGTGGCTTGGCCAGCTCATATGCCAGCTCTCTCAGCACCCTAGGATGCATCCCATCCGGTCCCATGGATTTATGGGGATCCAAGTGGCTGCGGAGATCTCTAACTATCCCCTCCTCCTGGAACAGAGGGAAACTATGCAGTTCCCTGGCTCCTTCTGCCAGCTCTGCAGGCCAGCAGTCTGGAAGACATTCTGTCCTGCTAATAAAAATTGATGCAAAGAAGGTGTTAAGTACCCCTACCTTTTCCTCATCCTTTGTTACAACATTCCCCTCCGTGTCAACCAAGGAGTGGAGGTTGTCCTTGCCTTTCCTCTTGCTATTAATGTATTTATAGAAGGACTTTTTGTTGTCCTTCACAGCAGAGGCCAGTTTAAGCTCCAAATGTGCTTTTGCCTCCCTAATTTTTTTCCTACATGACCTAGCAACATCCTTAAATATTCTGTGGGTTGCCTCACCTTTCTTCCAAAGATGATACACCCCTATGGTTTAGTTGTTTAGGTGGGTTGGATTGGTTGATGGGTTGGACGCAATGATCTTGAAGGTCTCTTCCAACCTGGTTTATTCTATTATTCTATTATTATTATTCTATTCTTCTGTACCCATATCTGCTAAGCAGAACTAAATAAAACCCTATTCAACCAACAGAGTTCTAGATGTAAAGGTGGATGCCTACACAAAGATTCTTCTGTACCCATATCTGCTAAGCAGAACTTAACAGACTAAATAAAATCCTATTTAACCAACAGAGTTTTAGATGTAGAGGTAGATGCCTACACAGAGATGCTTCTGTACCCATATCTGCTAAGCAGAACTCAACAGACTAAATAAAATTCTGCAGGCAACTTGGCAGCTCAAAGGGAGTAAGCACAATGTCCTTTTCAAATTGCTGCACTAACTGCAAAAGTGCAGAGCCTGTGTAGTGGCTTCTATATGCTAACAGCTCCCTCACAGTGAAGCTTCTCCAGATTTATCTTTCAGGGATTAATCTGCAGGCTAAAGTCTAAAGCTTTGTATTGTGACTTTTCCCATGGGCGGCTGAGTATTTTACTGTGCACTTTAGTCTGCTCTCATGAGACCCCACCTGCAGTACCATGTCTAGTTCTGCTGCCCCCAACACAAGAAGGACATGGAACTGTTGGATTGGGTCCAAAGGAGGCCACAAAGATGATCAGAGACCTGGAGAACCTCTCCTATGAAGACAGGCTGAGAGTTGGGGCTATTCAGTCTGGAGAAGAGAAGGCTGCAGGGAGACCTTAGAGCAGCCTTCCAGTACCTGAACGGAGCTACAAGAAAGCTGGGGAGGGACTTTTGACGAGGGCTTGTAGTGACAGGACAAGGGGCAATGGATTGAAACTGGAAGAGGGGAGATTTAAACTGGAGATTACAAAGAAATTCTTTCCAGTGAGGGTGGTGAGAAACTGGAACAGGTTGCCCAAAGAGGTTGTGGATGTCTCCTCCCTGGAGGTGTTCAAGGTCTTAAGTAACCTGGTCTAGTGTCTCTGCCCATGGCAGGTGGGTAGGAATGAGGTGATCTTCAAGGTCCCTTCCAATCCAAACCACTGCATGATTTCTGTGATATCCAAAACAGGCTCCTAGCTAGGAAAGCTGCTCCAAACTATCTTCATTGCCCATGTGTTGGTGGATAATCAGTCAACAGCAGCCCTATTCCCTGCAGGTAGCACTGTATCTGCTGATGGCAGTTCCAAATAAAAGCACAGTGACATGTCTTTCTGGATGCTCTAGGCATTTTGCTCAACATTTCTAAATAAATCTTTGTTTGCTGCCACTTATTTGAGCTGCCAATACAAAACTGGGCTACCAGCACCCTGAGGAAAGCCACTCCTGCCCAGGGAAGGTGGTGGGCACAGCCATACCTGATTGCTTCGGGCATTCTCACAGACGAAAGCTTCGTAGGCTGCTGCAAATTTCGGAGCGTTGTCATTGACATCAACGACCTTAATTGCAACTGGAACTTTGGCTTCCTGGTGCTGTTTGTCTGCGGGAGTAAAGCAACAGCAACATGAAACAGAATCAGGAAACCCCCTCAAAACAAACAAAACCCCAGCTGTATCCAGGTAACAACGAAACAGGCTATGAATAGGATTTCTGTTGAGATTAATGCACTTAGCAAACACAGACAATTAGCAGACTGCAGAATTGATAGCGCTGGTTCTAAACCACCTGGGGGAAATACTTACGGACTTCAACTGCAAAGACAGAGATATTATGCCAAGCCATTTCTTCCCTATCCAAAGCTTTTATTGTCTTGATATTGCCATCTTCTGCACTAATGCTGAAGTATCTTTCCAGGTCCGTGTGACGATCGATTGAATACCTAGGGAAGGTTAAGAGCCAGGAATTAGATAAAACAAGGGCTGAGCAGCTTCATGCATCCAAGTTGGCTTAGTATTGCTATTGTTTTAAAATAAGGGTAAGAATCATACTTACTGTTGCCTTTAATAGCATTGTCAAAGGGATGATACGCATTCTTTTAAGAGGAGATTCCTCTGTTTGCTTTCTACATTTAGAACAATTGTTACATCGGAATATTTGTACTAAGTGAAGATCATTTTTCTTTGAAGTCTCTCCATTGAAGTCTCCAAATAGTCTCTCATTTTCATTCTCTTATAAACCATGATCAAACATCTACTGAGATATTTCTGTTTTCTTCTGTTTGACATTAATCATTAAGATCTTTTAAGTCTTCTGATATTTGGACTATTCAGAATGTTAACTGATCGTAGCAGATTCTACCATGCATTACCTACACAGTGTTACACAGCTCTGGTTTTCATGTCTTCACCTTGCAGTTCTTTGAAATGTTAACTACACCCATTAACCAGAGTTTCAGAATTTAACAGGACAAACAAAATATAAGTGAATAGAAGACTATGCAATGTCACTGCTGAAAGTAGGTCTGTGTAGGAAAGACACTGAGGTCCTGGTATGTGGTCAGAGAAGAGCAGCAATGAGGCTGGTGAGGGGTTTGGAAGGTATCATACAAGGAGAAGATGAGGGTGCTGGGGTTATTTAGCCTGGAGAAGGCTGGGGGGAGATCTTATTGCTCTTAACAACTACCTGAAAGGAGGTTGGAATGAGGTGGGGACTGGTCTCTTCTTCCAAGTAACCAGTGATAGGATGAGAGGAAATGGGTTTAGACTGGAGATTGGGAAAACCTTCTTTACTGAGAGAGTGGTGAGGTGCTGGAACAGGCTACCAAGGGAGATGCGTAGTGTCACCATCCCTAAGAGGTGTTCAAGAAGCTGTAGATGTAGCACTTCAAGATATTTTTCAGTGGTCATGGTAGTTGGGTTACAGTTGGACTCAATGATCTTAAAGGTCTTTCCCAGCCTTGGAGATTCTGTGATTCTAAGTGCTTGCCATTAACAATTAACTCTTAACAATTACTCAACATAATCTTTAAAGTACTGCCTAGACTTTTATACTTTGACAAAAACCATGCTGTGAGAACATCACAGGGTATTGTTATTTTATAGAAAACGTAGTTTAGATTAGAGTCTGAGAACACAGATATCCTTTCAGTTAGACACAGCTATGATGTGGTTTCTTATTGATAGGAGCTTTGAGAAACCTGTAGCTCATGGAACAAGAAATAAAACCAATGTTCTATACTTAACATTGTTAATATTCTGGGTGAAATTAGAGTATCACTCTGCCTGTATAGCTTGCATAACAATCCTAAAAGCTAAGGTTTAGAAAGAAACAACCAGCTGAAGCATACCTTATAGCACTGTTTGCAGCATCAGGGTCTTTGGCATGTACTTTTCCAACCACAGTACCAGATGCTGCATTTTCTGGCACTTCAAAAATATAACTTGGCTTTAAAAATACAGGTGGCTCATCAGCATCTTCCACTGATATCTTCACTGTTACTGTGTCCTTGAATGGCCCATTGCTGATGAACTTAGGATCAATGTGTACATTGGCTGCCTCTACCTTCAGACTGTAGGACTTTTTGGTTTCATAATCCAAGAGCTGTGAAAAAAACAAACAAGAAGCCAAAGCATTCCACAGTCAGGAGAATTAGAGTGTAAAAGCATCAAGCAGTCCCTTAGTATCCAATGACATAAAACAAATGTGAGCATCTGTCAACAAGCTTGGACTGAAATGTGTGTATTTATAAACATACAGACTCAAATGGAAGGAGCTACATTCTATGTATGGAGCAGCATAGGAAGGCACTCAAAATATCCCAACAGAGTCCTTGTCTTGCTCTTTGCTTGCTGAGTCACTCAGACAGTCATCTTTACTGGGAAAATTAACCTTTTCTTCATGCAGCCTTCCAGGTAGCACAAAAGAACAACGGTTAGGAAAGGAGTAACCACAAACTGCCAGGCTTGGTCTAACCCAAGCTGGCAGGCATTCCTTTAGAGATCTGGATATGGCTGGAGCTGTTATTAGCTGCACCATGAGACAGCACACAGAGAAGTTAAGTAATTCAAGTAGTTAGGAAAATATGAAGATGGTTTCATTTCTGCAGTTCTTTCTGTCCCCAGATCCCATACTGCTTTACAAAGGGAGGTGAAATAATGCCCCGTGGAGTAATTCTTTCGGGGGGCCTGATCAAAGCCACAGCATGTCTGCTTTGTCATTGACATCAAACAGCTAGAGAGCTGCAGTATTGGTAGCCTCAAAATGCAGGTGCTAACCACAATCCATGGGGTGTGCTAACACCAGAGACTGAGTGGAGAGACAGTTAGTCCATGTTTTAAAATACACAAAAGATACACTCCCATCTATGGAGCAGACACAGAAACTGAACCACGGCAGGGAGTTGACCAGAGGAGGTCTCTGGGTCTCTCCTTGAGAGACTGCCCTGATGGGCAGGGCAGGCTTAACTTTAAAGTTATGTTGCCTTCTCCTTTCAGTTTTGATGTTTTCCAAGAGGGATAACAGCTATCAAGATCGCAAATAATAATGCTTAAATAATGAACAAGATGCTTTATAATTTGCCATTTTCAAATGAATAGGAACATTTCAAAAGATCAGACAGATTGCCTCTACATGAAATCGCCTCGGTGGTGTTTGCTGCTTTTCTCATAGCCTGTGACTCCTTCAGAACAATATTGTGGACAATGCACAGCTGAAGAATTCAAACTAGAGAAGGGCATGAGGCTGTTCAGACTGAACATAAAGCAACAGTGAATGTCTGCTACTTATCAGCACTAGGCAAAACTTCATTAACAATGAAGCTGAGAGCATGGTATTTTACCGTGACTTTTTATTATGAATTCATTTAGTTTGGGCAATTAATCCACTGTACAGTATTTATGTAACTCTTCTGGGTTATTCTCTTCCATTCCAATTCAGCTAATGGGGAAATGGAATATGAAAGAGTTAATCACAGCTTTAGGAACAAAAGGAGTGAAATTGCATTTACTGAAAGTCTAGCTTACGTGGTAAAGCCATAGGTGCCAAATACTCTGTCAGCCACACAGAATGCCACAGAGGAGCAGGTGCTACTCACCTTCTTCAGCTTTACAACACCTTCTTGAGTCTCATAATCTGTTGTAATTTCAAACATATCCATTCCATCTCCATCAATGATGCTATAAGCTACTAAGCCATTTTCCCCAATGTCTGGATCTTTGGCCTTCACTCTTCCTACTTCCTCTCCTGGGACAGCTGCTTCTGACACTGACATCTGGTACACACCTGGTGAAGTAAAAAAGAAGCATTTAAGAGTGCAGTCTGCTCTCCAGTTGTACATTTATAGATTTAGCTTGTCTGTTCCAAATAAACACAGCCATATTTTTACATTTTCAAATCTCCTGCAGGAGTGCTGTGTAATACACAGCTCTGAGAAGTGAGTCTTCTGAGAAGAGAAGACTCCAGGGGACCTTAGAGCTGCTTTCCAATACCTGAAGAGATCCTACAGAAAGACCTGAGAGGGATTTTTCATGAGGGTGTCTACCAGTAGGACAAGGGGGAATGGTTTGAAGCTGAGGGAGAGCAGGGTTAGAGGGGAGCTTAGGAAGAAGTTCTTCAATATGAGGGTGGTGAGACTCTGGAATAGGTTGCCCAGGGAGGGTGTGGGTGCCTCCTTTGTGGGGTTGTTATAGTCCAGGTTGGATGAGGCCTTGAGCAGCCAGGTCTAGTTGCCAGGTGTCCCTGCTCACGACGGGGGGATTGGAGCAAATGATCTCTAAGGTCCCTTCCAACCTAACACATTCTATGGTTCTATGATTCTATGGACAAATCCATGTCAGCATTTGCAACACTTCATCAGGATTCATAAATTTGAAGAAAAGAAAAAAAAAAAACAGAATGGGATAATTTATTTATTCTCTTTGCCACACTTGTGCTGTTGCTACACAAGCACCCCAGGAACATCAGGAGGCTTACACCAGGCAAAGACTTGGCTCATTACCCATATGAACAACTGGCACATGTCATCAAAATAGGTCATTAACTCCAGAATCCAAAATTTAAGCACATAACTCATTAAGGGTTTGAGCAATGAACATAAAGAAAAAAAAATAAAAAAGGGGGGAAAAAACAAAAGGAAGAAAGGAGAGGAACACTTAAAAATATTAAGCACTGGGCTGTTTGCAGAAAAAGGTCAAAACCTGGTTTTGAGTTAGAAACCATTCCCAGTTCAGGTTTTAAGTTGGGAGTGAATGATTTAGTGCTCTTAGGCACTTCTACTAATTTTTAATCTTCTCCCAAAACACTCAGTCATGCAGCTTGAATTTGTAGTGAAAAATCCACCATATGATGGAGTTACTCAACAAAATACCATATCCTGGGGTCTCAGGTTAGGATTTAGTGTGAAAAGGGATGCTGTTTGTGAAAAGGTATGTTTGAGAGGTTTGCAAAACCTGGCACTTTCAGCACTTTCCTGACAGAATGGTAGAAAATGCTAAGATAGATTTTATTTTTTAGGCAGTTAGGAACTGGCTGTATCATTTAAGCTCTTGCATGAGGGTCCAGGAAGCTGCAACACTGGGAGAAGAGCTGTTAGAGAGACAGATTCAGGACAGAGGAGAAACAGGGATGGTGTGTACACTGCACTCCAAAGTATAACAACCCCAAACCATGCAGAGATGAGATGCAGAACAGATGTGTGGGTCCATTAATGAATTTCCACCCAACTGTGAAGAGTGACTGTGTTAATGTCAGCCCTGATTAATGTCATACGTGAAAAGTAAATAGCACAGGTATAAAGAAAAGGACTTTATTTGACCACCAGCAAAACATTCCAACCCCTGATTGAAACAAAATATACATAATTGTACTAAGTTTAGTTTGCATTGCCAAGGTAAATGCAAGTCTTGAGGAGTATCTTCACAGTACCACAGTATAACTAAGGTTGGAAGAGAACCCAAGGATCATCAAGTCCAACCTGTCTCCACAGACCTCATAACTAGACCATGGCACCAAGTGCCACGTCCAATCCCCTCTTGAACACCTCCAGGGACAGTGACTCCACCACCTCCCTGGGCAGCCCATTCCAATGACGAACGACTCGCTCAGTGAAGAACTTTCTCCTCACTTCGAGTCCTAACCTCCCCTGGCGCAGCTTGAGACTGTGTCCCCTTGTTCGGGTGCTGGTTGCCTGGGAGAAGAGACCAACCCCTTCCTGGCTACAACCACCTTTCAGGTAGTTGTAGACTTTTGCCCTCATGGGCATTCACTGTTCATTGAAAACATTTTTAGAAGTCATTGTGAGGGTGACAGAGCCCTGGAGCAGGCTGCCCAGAGAGGTGGTGGAGTTTCCTTCTCTGGAGACATTCCAAACCCATCTGGATGAGTTCCTGTGTGACCTAGGTGATCCTGATCTGGATGATCCTTCAAGATCCCTTCCAATCTCTAACATTCTGTGAAAAGACCACTGGCTTTTTCAAAATGGTCTCTACATCCATCCTGTAACTATGAGAATTATGAAACTGCAGCAGGGCCAGGAACAATTTCTAGTATTTCTGACCAATTTTAACACACAAAAGAGCCCTCAAGAAATGGGGCTCCTTTCTCCATTAACAGAGAGGTCCAGACTCTGTGTCTCTAATGATACCATAGGAATGTTTCTAGTATTTCTTACACATCACGCTCCATTAGTTTCAAAAATTAAGTGTGGGGCTATGAAACTTTGCAATGTAACCCTGACCTTAAAAAATGCTTCACTTTGCAATACAAAGCAAATAATCCAGATACTAAAGCTCTGCAACTTACTGGCAAAAATGTCCAAACAATCTTTCTCTGTTCACATGTGTGCTGAGATCATTCCTCCATTACTGCCTTTTGAATCACAGAAGGCCAGATTGGAAGGGACCTCAAGGATCATCTGGTCCAACCTCTGAAGCTTTGGGTTTGTCTAATAGCATGCAAACACTGGGACTAGTAGTAAATGTGAGGAAGGATCTTGTTGCTACTTACTCTGTGGGAACTTTGGTGGGTTGTCATTGACATCTGTAAGTGTAATTGTCACTTTGGTTGTCCCTGAGAGGCCTCCCATGTGTCCTCCCATATCTTTTGCCTGTATTACAACGTGATACTCTTCCTTAGCTTCTCTGTCCATGTTTGGAAGGGCAGTTCGGATAATTCCTACAAACACAAAAGAAAATAGGGAACAGATCAGTTTTGACAGCTTCACATCACAGAAATATAATTGGATACCGTGGTTTGAGCATGCATTAAAACACAGCAGTTTTGGTGGTGATGGTGCAGATTCTGTTTTCCCATCGCTGTGAGTCATGCTATGCAAGGAAAGCAGAACATATGCTCACAGCTTCACACATTGCGTTGGGTTGGAAGGGACCCTCAAAGGTCACCTTGTCCAACCCTTCTGCAGTTGGCAGGGGCACCTCCAACTAGTTCAGACATCGATTCTCAACACAGCTGAACACGCCTGGAGAATGGCAGTTCAGCACAGCCTCTGCCATCTCTGTCACACCATGCCATACCACAAAAGAAATAGTGTCACCTATCTAGTGCAGAAGAGATGGGACAAACCTGCAAAAGAGCTCAGCTAGAATCAAGTACATTACGGAAAGTGTGGCCAGCAGGTCAAGGGAGGTTCTCCTCCCACTCTACTCTGCAGAGGTGAGACCACAGCTGGAGTATTGTGTCCAGTTCTGGGCTCCCCAGTTCACAAGGGACAGGGATATACTGGAGAGTGTCCAATGGAGGCTACAAGGACAAAGAAGAGAATCTGTCTAATGAGGAAAGGCTGAGAGGCTTGGGGCTGTTTACTCTGAAGAAGAGAAGGCTGAGTGGAGATCTTATTGATTTTATGAATATCTGAAGGGTGGGTGTCAAGAAAGGGCCAGGCTTTTTTTCAGTGGTGTCCTGTGATAGGACAAGGGGTAATGGATACAAACTAGAACCCAGGAAGTTCTCCCTCAACATGAGGAAAAACTGCTTTGCTGTGAGCATGCTGGAGCACTGGAACAGGCTGTCCAGAGAGGCTGTGGATTCTCCTCTGGATACTTTCAAAAACCCATCTGGATGTGTTCCTTTGTGGCCTGCCCTGGGTGATCCTGCTCCAGCAGGGGAGTTGGACTCAGTGATCTCCAGAGGTCCCTCCAACCTCTACCATTCTATGACTCTATGCCTCTAAGACAGAGCAAAGGACACTTTGCTGAAACAAATCAGTAGATAAACCCAACTGTACTGCCTCAGTCAGTAAAGTCAGTTCTTCCTTTTAATGCATTCCAGTTATGAGGTCCTACTCAAACAAAGTGCTCAATAATACCTGTTTGAGCTTCCACCGAGAAGTACGGCTGACCTTCAAGAATACTGTAAACCAATTTGGCACTGTTCCCATAGGTAGGATCATCAGCATCTGAAGCTGTTACCTGAATAACTGATGTACCTAAAAAAATGGAAAGCAAACCCAGAAGGAATACAGTCAGAGTCAAAGATGTCTGTAAGAAGCATGCAGAGAAGCTTTCAGCCACACAGCAGAACTACTTCTTAACTTTTTTATTTCCAGGTTTGGTAAAGGGAAAGAAAAATTACTTGGCAATTTGTATCCAACAAAACAGAGTCATACAAAAAGGTTTGCCACCAGCTGGGATGTGGATTAATGTTCTAAGCAGTGAAGATATAAATGTCAGCAGTCATGCTGCACCATTACGGGTTTTTTCCCTCAGCAGTTAAAGCGTTATATTGCTTCTGTCATTAGACAGCCAAACAACAGTTTTCTTTTTACATTTTCCTCAGTAAGTCTCAGAGAAATAATTCCTGTGGAAGTGTCTGAGACAGACACAAGCTCAAACAGAAGATGAAAATGGAATAGATAGTGTGGCAGTAACTCTTTAGCTTTATTTCGCAGCTCTGCTGAAGGAATGATCTTGATGTTTACCCTAGAGGAATTTGCACTCTCTAAATTCCAGAGGACATTCACATTGCATCCCAGGAGGAAATGGTCCTGTTCTAAGAAGCATTGAGAGCTACTTCAAGCATGACAGTCAGTAACTGTGAGGGGCTAGATCTGGTCAGCAGATTTAGACAAAGTCACTGGCTGAGCATGAAGTAAATTTTACTTTCCATATGTCTAGATAAGAATTAAGTAAACCTAAGACATACTGACAACATCTTCATGGGCCCAGGAACTGAACATTTATGAGTACTTACCTACATTTGATCTCTCTGGCACATTGGCATGGTAGTTTTCATGAAGAAACTCAGGTGGGTTGTCATTTATATCTTGAACTTTCACAATGAATTCAGAAGGTGGTTCCAAAGGTCTGTTAGTGTTTCTGTCTACAGCTTGTGCCGTCAGAGTGTACTGAGCTCTCTCCTCCCGGTCCAGAGTCTTTGTTGCATGGATGTTCCCTGATTTGTCATCAATGACAAAAATGATTCCTGCTCCTTCACCTGAGAGAATGTATTTAATGTTTCCATCTCCAGAATCAATATCTGAATGAAGCTACAAAACAACAAGACAGACATATCTTAACAAGATGGTATACGCTTCCTATATGCCTTCATGACACAAAAGCTTTCATTAAGTCCCTCTCATTTTTGTTGTTTACAAAACCTCGTCCTACACCAGGCAATAACCCATGCTGGAACACATGCTGTGCACACATCTGCTCTGCATTCAGAGAAGCTGCCTGCAAAGACTTCCATGGTACCACACGGGCTGCCTAGCAGGGTTGTGGAGTTTCCTTCTCTGGAGATATTCAAAACCTGTCTGCATGTGCTCCTGTGTGACCTGCTCTAGGTGACCCTGCTTTGGCAGGGGGGGTTGGACTGGATGATCTTTTGAGGTCCCTTCCAACCCCTAACATTCTGTGATTCTGTAGTGTGCCACTGAGACCTAAGCTTTGAGATTTAAGAGAATACATGAGAAGATGAATTTCATTTATTCAAATGAAACTGGAAGAGCCATTTTTACAAGGATTTTGTACACTTCATAGGAATCATATTCTGCTAGAGATGCAGTGAATGGGCCAATCAGTGATTGCCAACTAGATTTTAATGTCTTTTCTCCCAGATGACTAGCACTAGAACAAGGGGACACAATCTCAAGCTGCACCAGGGGAGGTTTAGGCTGCGTGTTAGGAACAAGTTCTTCACCGAGAATGAGATTTGCCATTGGAATGTGCTGCCCAGGGAGGTGGTGGAGTCACCATCACTGGAGGTGTTTAGGAAGATGAGGGACTTGGTGCCATGGTTTAGTTGATTAGATGGTGTTGGACGATAGGTTGGACTCAATGATCTTGAAGGTCTTTTCCAACCTGGTTAATTTCTATTCTATTCTATTCTAACAGAAAATGAATAGCAAGGAGAAAAATAAAAGGCAACTTACTAAATAATAATAATATCAATTAATAATAGTAACTGATGAAGCAACAAGAAAACTTTTCTTACCCTTCCCACCAGTACAGGATCTGGTCCCGTGTACTCTTCTATAACAAAGAACTGATTCCACACCCATCCTCTTTTTGAACGATGCAGCACTTGTCCTTCCTTCCCTTTCTCATGGTGCCCATGAAGCGATGGCCTCGTGTGGTTCAGTCTTTCTGTAGCCGCAGCGTGGCTGTAGCACAACATGCCCAGGCAGATGAGAGCGGCGTGTAAACAGCTGTCCTCCTTCATTTTTGGTTAGTGTGTAGGCACAGGAGTATCCGAGAATCTACCCCTTCCACCTTGGAAGTCAAAAGGCTTGGGGCTAGTGAAAAGTTTCAGATCAAACGTTCTGCACATAAGATGCCTTCACCACACATTGAACACATCACTTTAATGCTCCACGGCTTCCCAGCTTAATTCCTGAAAGAAAGTCAAAAAAGGATGATATCATTTAACAAGTCCAAGTACTGGGTGCTGCACTTTGGTCACAACAACTCCATGCAGTGCTGCAGGCTAGGGACAGAGTGGTTGGAGAGCAGCTAAACAGAAAGGGACCTGGGGGTACTGGTTGACAGCCAGCTGAACACGAGACAGCAGTGTGCCCAGGTGGCCAAGAAGCCAATGGCATCCTGGTCTGTATCAGGAATAGTGTGGCCAGAAGGAGCAGGGAGGTCATTCTGCCCCAGAACTCAGCAATGGTTAGGCCACACCTTGAGTATTGTGTCCACTTCTGGGCCCCTCAATTCAAGAAGGACATTGAGACTCTTGAACGTGTCCAGAGAAGGGCAACAAGGTTCGGGAGAGGCCTCGAGCACAGCCCTGTGAGGAGAGGTTGAGGGAGCTGGGGTTGTTTAGCCTGGAGAAGAAGAGGCTCAGGGGAGACCTTATTGCTGTCTACAACTACCTGAAGGGAGGTTGTAGCCAGGTGGGGGTTGGTCTTTTCTCCCAGGCAACCAGCACCAGAACAAGAGGACACAGTCTCAAGCTGCACCAGGGAAAGTTTAGGCTTGAGGTGAGGAGAAAGATCTTTACGGAAAGAGTAATTGGCCATTGGAATGTGCTGCCCAGGGAGGTGGTGGAGTCACCAAAGGGATTGGATGTGGCACTTGAAGCCATGGTTTAGTTAGTCATGAGGTGGTGGATGATAGGTTGGGCTTGCTGATCTCTGAAGTCTTTTCCAACCTTATTGATTCTCTGATTCTGTGTTTCTGTGACAAGGAGAAGACTGTCACTTCTTTCATATTTCTGAGGTGCAACAGAAATTTTTATTTTACTGAGCAAAATAAAACTTAGAAATATCTTGGGGAAGTTTCAAGAAAAGGATTAGTTTAAGATATATGAATACATCTGAAATGCTGACTAATGAGTACGTTTGGCTACACCTGCCACCTTGTGAAATCTCCTGACTTGCTGGTTAGGGAAGTTGAAAGACAGAGAATCATATTCTCTCATGATCCCTCCAAATGGATTTAGCCCAAGATGCAAGGTAACTGTCAAAACACATCATTTATGTCTAAGCCCTCCTTGGAGCTTATGTATAAGCCTTAGCTATAAGTTGTTAAGCCACATGTTTAGATATAAAATAGATACCAAGACAGTTGCGTGTCAAGAATATACTCTTTCTACACATGCCTGGAAAAAGGCCTTTCTATGATCAACAGCCTCACATCCTGAAAACACCTGTCTTTATTTTTCTAGGAGCAGTGGCTGACAGAAATCCCATCAGAAGTTCCATGAAGTGTTCAAGAAAAGTGTGACCATGGCACTTGGAGACATAGTTTAATGGCCGTGGTGGTGATAGGTTGATGGTTGGACTCCATGATTGATCTTAGATGTCTTTTCCAACCAAAACATGAGTCTATGATGTAGGGTTTAGGCCTTTGAAGTAGCTCTTCTACCTCTGAGTTATCAAAGCAGAGAAGCAACACTGATTGCCAGTTCTGCTGTCTTTGTGCTGGTGATGATAAATGCCAAAACCCAATAAAAACACATTCAGATACTTTTGATATAAAATAATGATTGATTATTTGTTCCTGCTTTCCCTTTGATTTAAATTCCCTGAATTACATTGATTTCTTACATTCTAATAATTCTTAAAACACTAGGTCAGAAGTAATAGTTGAAGCAGAAATTGCATCATGGAGTGAAACCTGAACTAAGGTCTACAGCTGCAGCAGCAAGCAATCCATCATAAAAGCCACTTTGACTTGTCCCTGGGGGTTCCAATATATTCGCCTTCAATCTTTACAGAACAGCCAATATTCACAAGGTTCCTACACTGTTTGTTTCAGCTTTCAGTGTAATTCACTTTACTCTCCTAAAAGATACAAATAAATGTGATATTCATACAGGCACAGCTATAAATACATGTTACCACCTTTAAAACAGAATGAGCTTTTATGATAAATAAGGAGATCTTAAGCACTGTTATTTGTAGCAGAGAAAATGTGAATATAGGCAAAAGCTTGAACCTGCACCACATCCTGTAACTCCAGCAACAGGGAAATAGCTCACTAGTACTGAGGACACAGAGCTGTTGGAGTGAGGCTAGAGGAGGGCCACAAAGATGACCCAAGGGCTGGAGCACCTCTGCTAGGAGGATAGGCTGAGGTTGTTCAGCCTGAAGAAAACTCCCAGGAGGACCTTAGAGCTGCCTTCCAATACCTGAAGGGATCCTACAGAAAGGCTGCAGAGGAACTTTTCATGAGAGTGTCTAGAGACAGAACAAGGAGAAAAGGTTTGAGGCTGAGAGAGATCAGGTTTAGATTGGATCTTAGGAAGAAGTTCTTCAGTACAAGGGTGGTGAGACTCTGGAATAGGTTGCCCAGAGAGGATGTGGATGTCTCCTGCATGGGAGTATGAATTCCAGGTTGGATGAGGCCTTGAGCAGCTGAGTCTAGTTGAGAGGCGTCCCTGCCCATGGTGGGGAGGTTGGAGTAGATGATCTCCAAGGTCCCTTCCAACCTGAGCCATTCTTGGGATGACTTTCTCAGACCCTTAGTGGTCGTGCCCTCCCTCTGCACAGTTACATAAAAACACCCCCCCTCTCCCCAACACTGACAGACCAGGGCTTACAAATGCTCCTTAAATAAGGAACTAAACGTTTGGGTTCATTTCCTCTTGTCCTCTCACTTGTTGCATGTTAATGACAAGAGCAGTCACGGAAGTGGAGTCTGGGCTGTTTTAAACTTCCATCATCATATTTATAGCAAAAAATAATCCCAAACATTCCTGCTGACTTCCTCTGAGCCATTAAAAGACCATGTGCCAAATCAGAATAGACTAAACAATCTTTCTGATTCGTCTGGGCCATGACTTCTGGATGACAGATTAAAATAGCAATTGTTCTCAGGAATACACTTGGCAGAAAACAGTCAAGAGCACAGTGTAGCAATATAATAATGGATGATTATGGCCTCAAATGGTTTGCAAAAGTATCAAGTAAATATAGCAAGTCCCAGTCCAAATGAGATTTCAGCTGTAATTACAATTAGCTGAAAAGATGAATGATTTATTTTACAATAATTTTATCACCAGACAAGGAAATTAATAGCTTTTTAATGACAGAATAAATATTGGATCATATTAGTCCTGGAGTTAAAAGTGCCTGAGTTTTGGGCGTGAGGACGGAGGGGCAGGCACAGCTGGCTGAGCACCCACCCTGTCCATGAAGGCAGGGGGGGACCTGGGGTGGCCAGGCAATGCACACAGCTTTGTATGGGCCTCTTCCATGCCATCAGCAAAGCTAACAAGAACCTAGGCATTCAGTCTGGAGAAGAGAAGGCTCCGAGGAGACCTTATTGTGGCCCTCCTGTATCTTAAGGGGGCCTACAAGAAACCTGGGGAGGGACTTTTTAGGCTGTCAGGGAGTGATAGGACTAGGGGGAATGGAACAACACTAGAAATGGGTAGATTCAGATTGGATGTTAGAAAGCAGTTCTTCCCCATGAGGGTGGTGAGACACTGGAACAGGTTGCCCAGGGAGGTGGTGGAAGCCTCATCTCTGGAGATTTTTAAGGCCAGGCTGGATATGGCTGTGAGCAACCTGATGTAGTGTGAGGTGTCCCTGCCCATGGCAGGGGGGTTGGAACTTGACGATCCTTGAGGTTCCTTCCAACCCTAACAATTCTCTGATTCTATGATCTGATCTTGGGATAGGGCTGTTCTGAGCAGCCTCAGAAACCATACTCCAACATTTAACTCAAGTAGTTAGCTAAGATTCTCTTTCTTCCTCAAACACTGTAATTGGGGTCATAAAAAACAAGCATTTCATGTGGGGGAAAAAAAAAGAGGCAGAAAAGAAGATTTTTACGTGAAATAACCAGCCAAGTCCCATAGTGGTTATCTGTAGGGCATATCATGAATTTAACTACTTTGGGAGTCATTTAATAAAACACATGAATTGAGTGATGTAGAACAGTTCTGTGCACAACTGCTTCATTACTCGTGTGCATTGGTGAATGTATGCAGGGCAGCGTGAAGGCAGGAGTTCAGGCTGCCATGGATTTTTTTAATCCCCTTGGAGACTGCTGTATTCAAATACCTGATGCCTAAGAATTGTCAAGAAATTCCTGCTTATGAAAATATCTTTGAAGAATACCAGGTCTTGTTGCAGAAAGCTACCCAGCCCTAACCAGTGAAGTTCATAGTATCATAGTATCAGTCAGGGTTGGAAGGGACCACAAGGATCATTCAGTTGCAACCCCGCTGCCACGGACAGGGACACCCCACACTAGATCAGGCTAGCCAGAGCCTCATCCAGCCTGGTCTTAAACACCTCCAGGGATGGGCCCTCAACCACCTCCCTGGACAACCCATTCCAGGGCTTCACCATTCTCACGGTGAAGAACTTCCTCCTCACGTCCAGCCTGAATCTCCCCACCTCCAGCTTCATTCCATTCCCCTTAGTCCTATCACTACCTGACATCCTGAGAAGTCCCTCCCCAGCCTTCTTGTAGGCCCCCTTCAGATACTGGAAGGCCACAATTAGGTCACCTCGGAGCCTTCTCTTCACCAGACTGAACAGCCCCAGGTTCACATATTTTGATAACCTAACATTTTGTTCTAATTTCATTTTTCCCGTTTAACAAAACTTTTTTCTCTTGACTTGACTGGTGCAGAAACAGCCAAGATTCTAGGAGTATCCTACTGCAGAGGGATTCTAGGCCAAAGCAAAGTCTGTATGCACTAAATACATAAATAAAATCTTTACAGAACTGGTGATTTTCATCTCCAGCGACAGAAGTCACCTTAAAAATGCTAAGTTTTGTAAATTCCTATTCTGAGTTCTCTCAAATCCTGTGAAAGGAAATCTTAATCCCTTGCAGTTTTAAATTGTGGTCTTTAGCACTATATTGGATTACTGAGATGTTTAAAGCCAATAATCCCCAGCTGCTCCAAAGAATAGTTTTTGAAATGTGGCCACATTTTCCTGGAGCAGCTTGGAGACTCAGTATTAGGGAAACCACTGATGAAATCATCAAATGATGCCTCTTTGAAACTAGAAGTCATTTTGTAGGAAAGAAGTAGGAAAAAAATGACCTCCTGACTAATATAATGTGATATATCCTTCAGTATCTACCTCTGAAATTATCATGGAAGGAAAGTACTTTCACCAGGCTTTGATTTAATTTGTACTCATTCAAGAAGAGTGAAATTGCCATTTAGTGTACCTTATACAAAGCAGCAGAAAGTAAGAAGACAACTTAGTACATTATGAAGTGAATGGCACAGAAATAAGCCTGAGAGGATGATATTAAAAGGCTTGGGAAATGAAAAATGGCTGTAAACAGAGTTTTACATTTACTTGCTGCCCTGGGGAGATCCACTTAAGATAAATGTGAGAGAAGCTGTCTGTTTTGGAGCATAAACTCTGGAGGAAAACAATAAGGAAGAAGAAAGGTAGTCTTATTAAAGAACATGGTGATTGATAGAGTCATTTGAAGTAATGACTAAGCTCTTGGTGGAGTTTATTTTAAATAGTAATTGTGTTCCTGTGCATCTCCAACTGGAATTCTCATAATTTCATGTGTACTTAAAGGCCAATACATCTGCAGCCTGTGCCCATGCTAGTTTCAATG
Source organism: Dryobates pubescens (assembly GCF_014839835.1). Lineage (NCBI taxonomy): Eukaryota > Metazoa > Chordata > Aves > Piciformes > Picidae > Dryobates > Dryobates pubescens. The sequence continues at coordinate 8,622,570 of NC_071630.1, forward strand.
TAGTTTGCTCTTCTGTAAGTGGCTATAAGTGACACCCTGCAGAGGAAAGAAATGACAGCTAAAGTCAACTTAATTCCAGCTACTAATGCTATACTTACATGCTAAAGCAACTCTGATTTTTATTTTCCCCTCTAAGAATTTATACTTATGAATAGCTCAATAACACTCATGCTCTGACTGACAGTTATTTGGGTTCACCCTAAAAATGAGTCAGAAAATCAGCACTAAAGACTGAAAACCTATCAAAACCTAATGACTACAGATGTGCCTATGCAGCTACCAAACCCAACCAGAAAGAATTCCAACAAGTAATCCATTTCAGACCTGATTTGGAATCTTTCACTGAAGGGCTGGAAGCCTCCATGCAATCAGAAATCTAAACTCAGTCTGTGGTGTTGCACTCATAGCTTCATTTCTAAAGGAGCTTCAGCAGCGCTGCCAAAATGCTGAAAGTATTACTGCATCTGTGCGGTCTTTACATGATGAATGTGCCCCTCTACAAAAGGGGTTTTTCCACTTTGAATGTAATTCTATTAGACTATTTGATCCCCTGGTCCCTTTCACAGATGCACAGAATGGTTGGGTTTGGAAGGGACCTCTGGAGATCGAGTCCAAATCTCCTGCCAAACCAGGATCACTTAAAGGTCACACAGGAACACACAGCACATCCAGGCAGGTTTTGAATGTCTCCAGAGATGCCTCTCTGGGCAGCCTGCTCCAGTGCTCCAGCATGCTTAAATTAAAGAAGTTCCTCCTCATGTTTATATGGAACTCCTTGTATTCAAGTTTGTACTCATTACTCCTTGTCCTGTCACTGGGCACCAGTGAAAACAGACTGGTCTCATCCTTCTGCTGCCCACCCTTGAAGTATTGATCAGCATTAATGAGACTCGCCCTCAGTCTTTTCTTTTCCAGATTGAAAGCCCCAATTCCCTGAGTCTTTCCTGCTAAGAGAGATGTTCCAGTCCCCTAATCGGGTCTCCCTCAAGAAGGAAAGCTTATGATAAAAGATTTGCCCCTTTGGAAGCACATGCAAAGCACCCTGGCAACACTTTAAGTCTAGCAACCACTGCAGTTCTCATTTAGAGAGGCTCCCATAATTAAATTCTCTGTAACACTTATCTTTATAGAACTTGACAAGTCACTGAATTACTACAAGTCCCTTTCTCAAATACATTTGCTAGAGCAAGAAAGGTGCGAGCTAAATTCCTAATCAAAGAGCCCTCTGCTTTTCTCATCTTTCTTGGAGCTGTAGAGGAAAGAGTTCAGATCTTCCAGTCATACACACAAAAGGGGTTGGGTTTTTTTCTGATAGTTTGCTGAACTGTTCCAGTTTAGTGCAAATTTCTCCCATAAAGAGCATAAAAGCCACTTTGATTCTTTTTAAATAAAAAATGGAATCAATAATTAATTTTTTCATAGGCAGAGATTTGCTGTGAACAGACCTATTTTGGCTCGATAGCACAAGATGTCAAAGGAGTCAAACACATTCCTCAGACAGCTTCAACAGCTCTAATGAAGGAGACCATCACTGTTCAGGTACCTAATGGGAGGCCACAGCAACACTACAGATTTAAATCATTATTTCAATAAAAAAATAATCACAAAATTATAATTCAAGCAACATTTTCATCTGCATCTTCTGAGAGCACAAAACCATAGAATTCTTTTGGTGGGAAAGGCCTCTATGATCATTCAGTCCAACCATCAACCCAAAACCACATGCCATGTCTACATGCCCCTTGAACACCTCCAGGGATGATGACTCCACCACCTCCCTGGGCAGCCTGTTCCAGTGTCTGACCACTCTTGTAGGAAAGAAATTTTTCCTAATATCCAAATTAGACCTCCCCTGGTGGATGTCTTTTTCTAATTAGTCATGAGATGTTGGATAATAGGTTGGACTTGATGATCTCTGAAGTCTTTTCTAACCTCATTGATTCAATGATTTTATGATTTCCATTTAACTTAAAGCCCAAACACACAACCAATCACAAACACCACCTTCATTAGTTACAGCTTTCCCTTTGACTTGCTGTGAAGCCTGACCTGCTCTGAGTACAAAGCAGAGTAGTTATCTCTGCTCTAGTGAGGCTGCATCTGGAATATTGTGTCCAGTTCTGGGCCCCTCAGTTCAAGAAGGACCTCAGGGAACTGCCTGCAAGAGTACAGCACAGAGCCACAAAGCTGCTGAAGGTAGTGAAACATCTCACTGTGAGGACAGGCTGAAGGAGTTGGGGCTATTGAGCTTGGAGGAGGCTGAGGGGGGACCTCATTCAGGTTTATAAGGATGTGGAGGGCAGTGTCAGGAGGATGGCACCAGGCTCCGTTCAGTGACATCCAATGACAGGACAAGGGACAGTGGGTGCAAGCTGGAGCAGAGGAGGTGCCACAGGAACAGAAAGGGAAGCTTTTTCACTGTGAGTGTGACAGAGCCCTGGAACAAGCTGCCCAGAGAAGATGTGAACTCTCCTTCTCTGGTTGCATTCCTGTGTGATCCTACTAGGTGATCCTGCTCTGTCAGGAGGATTTGCACTGGATGATCTTTCAAGATTCCTTCTAACCCCTAACATTCTGTGATTCTGTAATTTCCAGGAGTCTGAAGCTACAAGGACTAAGACATTAATTCTCAATATTGCGGTCCAAGCCCCAAAACCCCCGGAGGCGCTAAGGTAGAACAGAATAGAATTAATCAGGTTGCAAAAGACCTTTGAGATCATCAAGTCCAACCTATCACCCAACACTATCAAATCAACTAAACCATGGCACCAAGGGCCTCATCCAGTCTCCTCTTGAACACCTCCAGTGATGGTGACTCCACCACCTCCCTGGGCAGCCCAGGTGATGCAGTTAGATGCGAAGCATATAAATAGCACAGCAAAGACAGACGTTGTCAGCTTGCACTTGCAATTTGTTTTTCAAGCAAATGATTTGCCAAATGATTCAGTATATTTTGCACAAATATAATTCATTTTGAGTTAAATCTGTTCATTACATATTTGTAACTGATTAGATGAACCACTAATAGATCCCAGAGACTATGCATGTGCACTATTTCTGACCTGTAATTACAGATGATTGCAACAAAACAATTTCTTGTTCTTCTGACAGAAACCAGTGATAGCAATAGTTTCAAGGCAATGCCTTGCTATAATTGAATGATTTATATAATTTTTGGTACCATGTTATCAAGGAGAAGAGGCAAAATTTAAATCCCTGAAGTTGTGCCACGGGAGGTTTAGGTTGGATACTGGGAAAATTTTCTTTGGTGCAAGAGTGGCCAGGAATTGGAACAGGCTGCACAGGGAGGTGCTGGAGTCACTGTGCCTGGAGGTGTTCAAGAAATGTGTGGATGTGGCCCTTCAGGACATGGATTAATGGCCGTGGTGGTCTTAGGTTGATGGTTGGACTCAGTGATCTTAGAGGTCTTTTCCAACCCAAACAATTCTATGCTTCTCTACAGCTGTTCTTGCATAAAATCCCTAGTTTCTGAAACTGACATTCCACAGAAAGCTGGTCATGGGAAACTGGCAAAAAAAAAAAAGCATTTGTTTGATGAGATGTCTGTTATTCATAGCTGGAGTTATGAATCACCTACAGTTAGATAGATTCTGAAGTGGGGCCAGAGGAGGGCCACAAAATGACCAGGGAGCTGGAGAACCTCCTGTGTGGGGACAAGCTGAGTTGGGGCTGTTCAGCATGAAGAAGAGACAGCTCCAGGGAAACCTTCCAGAGGCCTTCCAGTACTTGAAGGAAGACACAAAAATTACAGAATATATCTGGTTGGAATAGACCTCTAAGATCATCCTGCCCAACCTTCTGAAAGGGAAAGATGGAGAAGAACTTTTGCTTGTAGCGAGAGGATGAGGAGCAATGGCCTTGAGCTGGAAGAGGGGAGATTGAGCCTGGAGATGAGGAAGACATTCTTAGCAGTGAGGGTGGTGAGACACTGGAACAGGTTGCCCAGGAAGGCTGTGAATGCCCCCTCCCTGGAGGGGTTCAAGGCCAGGCAGGACAGGGCCTTGAGGAGCCTGGGCTAGCGGAAGGTGTCCAAAGAATAGGATTAAGCTTTTTACTTTTTCACATCAAACAAACCTTTGTGTTCTGCACATTTTCTACCAAAATGTTATTTTCAAAAAGCTGCCAGTGTGATATCACTATTTCAATCCGACTAATTTCCCTTGAAGTCACCCACTGTGGTAATTAAACCAAAATGTCCTCTTGCACTAATGGTGATTCCTGTGGAAAGGGAAACCATTAGAGCAAAGAGAGATGAGGAAGGATGCCACCAAGCATAATGTTTCTAAATACATTGGTACTTGTTATAGTTATTGGAAGAAGGATGGAATGCTTAGTAACTTTGAACCTTTTCAGGTTTTGTGAAGGAAATGTCAACCTGAGAGTGGAAATAAACAAACTAAAATGATTGCTGACAGTCCTGGGAGTGGAAAGAGAAAGAAAATGGAAGATGTGTCAATAGAAAGCTTTTAAAGACCATCCATGTTAAGCCCAAGAGAGCTGCTGTGAACTAGAATCCCAAATTAACACGTTAGAAGCAAGTAGCTGGTGGGCAAGATGAAAGTGACTGAAAGCCCTAGAGTAATAAGCAATGGTATTGCATTAAGCAGCATTTCCCAAATAAATCAGGTTTGCAAAAGCATGAGGCGTTGGAGACCAGGTTACTATGATTCTGTTAAGAAAGTCCAGTGTATGGCAACTCATCAGATCAAACAGCTCTCATCTCTGTCAATTTTATCACCTCTGATAGAGAGAAATGAGGCTTTCAGCAGTCCAAGTAATTGTCAAGCGCATAACTTGATGTTTCATCTGTACTTTCCCTCTTGATTACAAGCCAAGCTAAAATTATGAGTTGCAGCCTGTTGAGTGCTCCTGGAGTTTTGTTCATGTTTTTGTTTTTCAGATTAAGCTTTTTTTAAAGTTTGATAAAGATTCTTTGTTGAAATTTGTCATATACTTGGCTAAGCAACTTGTAGCATCCACTGATTTTGCCATCAGAACAGGCTGATATAGCCTTCTGCCTTGTTCTCTGCTATATCAGACTGCACCAGAAGTGGTGAAGTGAGGTTGGAGCAAGGAGGGGCCATAGAATCACAGAATCAATAAGATTGGAAAAGAACTCAGAGATCATCAAGTCCAACCTGTCACCTAACACCTCATGACTACTAAACCATGGCTTGTGCTTGAGATCTCTCCCCAGACTCATTGCCCTTCTCTGGACATGTTAAAGAGTCTCAATATCCTTCTTAAACTGAGGGGCTGAGAACTGGACACAGTACTCAAGGTGTGGCCTAGGACCAGATGCTTTTCCTTGATAACAAGCAACAAGATTAGAGGAAAACAGTCACAAGCTGTGCCAGGGGAGGTTCAGGCTGGATACTAGGAAGTATTTATTCACTAAAAAGGTTCTTAAACATTGGAATGGTCTGCCCAGGGCAGTAGTAGAATCACCATCCCTGGAGGTGTTTAAGCAGCATGTGGACCTGGTGTTTAGGGACATGGTTTAGTGTTGACCCTTCAGTGCTGGGTCAAAGGTTGGACGTTCAGGAAGAGATCCTGAAGGTCTCTTCCAACCAGGTATGTTCTGTGATTCTACAAAGCACTACAGTGGCACGTGCTGGTTTTGTTCACGTCAGAAGGAACCTGGAATGCTCCATTTAAAAGCCTATGCAAAATTCCAGTGGCAGTGTTTTCCTTTGTGCATAATGCTGAACACCTCCATCTGCCTTTTTCCTCTAATTCCCTCTGGTAAATAATAGAAGGTTGCATAAAACTTACCCATATGGATTAGTTACTTGAATTTCCCTACAGTGCTTTTACAATATCACATCCAAGGATAGTGATATGGTGCTCTTCTACAATGCAAAGCTTGTATTTTCCTGCCACACTGAAGACCTAAAGACAGTGTTTAGAGCTTAAAAGCTCAGGAGAGTGAGCAAAAGGAAAAGGAATGATCTGGTACCATTTGTTTGTCACCTACAATAAAAAATAGCTTCCTGCAAATCCAGTAGTTAGAGAGAATAAAGTACCAGACGGGGACCAGCTGGAGAAACTGGATCTGGGGATTCATCCAAGAACAGGGAACATCTTTCTGAGCAGACAGACATATTTCTTGTTCAAATGCAATGGCTGGCAGGTTAAACACTGCCTTCAAAAAAAAAAAAAAAAAAAAAGAAAAAGAAAAAAAGAAAAAGAAAAAAGAATAAAGGAAAGAGAAAAAAGAAAGAAAGATTGTGGCTTTTAAAAAAAACTTATTTTCTACAAATTTTGTGAACCCTTTTTGGCTTAAGCTTTAGGCTGGGGTCAGAGTGGCTGGAGAGCAGCCAGGCAGAAAGGGACCGAGGGGTAGTTGACAGCCAGCTGAACAGGAGCCAGCAGTGTGCCCAGGTGGCCAAGAAGGCCAATGGCATCCTGGTCTGTATCAGGAATAGTATGGTCAGCAGGAGCAGGGAGGTCATTCTGCCCCAGAACTCAGCAATGGTTAGGCCACACCTTGAGTCTTGTGTCCACTTCTGGGCCCCTCAGTTTAGGAAGGACATCGAGACACTTGAATGTGTCCAGAGAAGGGCAACGAGGCTGGGGAGAGGCCTCGAGCACAGCCCTGTGAGGAGAGGCTGAGGGAGCTGGGGTTGTTTAGCCTGGAGAAGAGGAGGCTCAGGGGAGACCTTATTGCTGTCTACAACTACCTGAAGGGAGGTTGTAGCCAGGTGGGGGTTGGTCTTTTCTCCCAGGCAACCAGCACCAGAACAAGAGGACACAGTCTCAAGCTGCACCAGGTTTAGGCTTGAGGTGAGGAGAAAGTTCTTCACAGAGAGTGTTGTTGCTGCCCAGGGAGGTGGTGGAGTCACTGTCCCTGGAGGTGTTCAAGAGAGGACTGGACATGGCGCTTGAAGCCATGGTTTAGTTAGTCATGAGGTGTTGGGTGACAGGCTGGACTTGATGATCTCTGAGGTCTTTTCCAACCTTATTGATCCTATGGTTCAGCAAAAGGGCTTAGAATCAGCCCTGAAGAGTGATAAATATATCTTACAAGCAGGAAGAACTCATTAAGAAGGTCACAGGAGGGTACTTGTGATAGAATATTTGTAAACAGCTATAACTAAACCCATCTGTAATACATGACATGACTGTGCAAGAATAAGATTGCTAAGATGAATGTTTACTAAATGCCTATTTAATAATAGGGTGTAATTAACATTAAAAAAACAATAAATATTTCCACGTGCAAGTTCAACTTGTCACAAACCCAGAGCTCTCTAAGCCAGTAAAACTGTGTTATCACTGCTTGCAGCACGCCAAAGGCTGTGTGTGAGGCTACCAGCACAGTCCTCAGGACCCATCACAACTTGTTAGGTCTCAAGGGGCATATGTGGGCCTCACGGAATCACAGTAGGCATTGTTTGAAGGGACCCTGAAAAGTCATCTTGTCCAGCCCCCCTGCAGTCTGCAGGGACACCTCCAAATAGATCAGGCTACGCAGGCTCCCACCAAGCCTGACCTTGGATGTCTCCAGGGATGGGGCTTCAATCACATCTCAGGGCTTTGGCTAATTCACTTGGCTATAGCAAGTTATCTGAGTACCAGGTCATTTGTTTTGGCTTTTTGCTTAGTTTTGGATGACTGTGTTGTAACATGGTTCAGAGCTGGGGCTGTTTAGCCTGGAGAGGAGAAGGCTCCAGGGAAACCTTCCAGTGGCCTTCCAGTACCCGAATGGAGCCTACAAGAACTCTGGGAAGGGACTTCTTACAAGAGCTTGTGGTGATAGGATAAGGGGGAATAGCTTTAAGATGGAAGAGGAGAGATTTAGACAGGTGATTAGGAAGAAATTCTTGACAGTGAGGGTGGGGAGACACTGGAACAGGTTGCCCAGGGAAGCTGTGCATGTCCCCTCCCTGGAGGTGTTCAAGGCCAGGCTGGATGAGCCTTGATCAACCTGGGCTGGTGGGAGGTGTCCCTGCCCATGGCAGAAGGGTTTGGAACTAGATGATCTTTAAGGTCCTTTCCTACCCAAACCAGTCTATGATTCTATGAAGACAGTAAGTGGAGGCCTCAGGGCTGTAAACTGTTCTCAAGGGGTCAGCTACTGGCCAGTGAACAAACACAGCCTTGGAAGCTGCACAAAACCAGTTTTAGAGAAAACAGAGAACAAAGGGCAATATTTTATAGGCATAAATCATGGCATTCTGGATGTCACATGGAACTACAGGCCAGTGAAGAAAGTGTAAGGCATGGAGATGTGGAGCATGTTTGCAAACAGAGAAAAGACTCCAGATGGGTTCTGGAATAAGGAGGAGGGAATCATCTTTGTAGTGCTCTGAAATGTAAAACTCTGCATCTCCATCTCTGCCTGAAGACATCTGCCTGACAGGCAGCTGCTGAGGAATGTGGCACCAGGGAAAGGGCAGATATAAGAAAGCTTGTGTGCATTACTTTTAAGTGGACATAACGGTACACTCTTAGCCTGTTGTTCCCTTGGCCTAAATGAGCTCCACGAGCTGTAGCATAATAAACTGATGGAGACTTCTAGCAACCTGGATGCAACACACTGGTAACAGCTCACAGGAAAAATGATTCAGTGAAATAAAAGGCAACATTGCCAACCATGTGTGAGCTCATGTTAACAGCAATGCAGCCTGTGCAGAAAGGAGGCAACAGCATGTGGGGAGAAGTAGTAACCTGGACAATAACTGGGCCAACAAGAGCACCAGCCTCTGCTTACAAGTTGGTTCTGAGAGCTATTAAAAAAGCCATTGCCATTCTTTTCTTTACTGGGAAGTTTTCCCACTTTAACTTTTAATTGATCTTTATTTTTGTTAAATCAAAGTAGTTTCTTAAGCAAAAAAAATAATCACTACAGATCTAAAAAGAGAAAGAAAGAAAGAAAAGTTAATTCCATCTGATGTGAGGTTTCTTGAATACAGAACTATTGTGTTATTCTGTTTATCCTGGGAGCAGCAAAGCAGCAGTAACCACTGGGTCACTAGCTGTACTGTGAAACAGCACAACACAGTCTTTGTTGAGCTCTCCTTGGACTGAGTCATTGTGATTCACTGAAAGACCCTTCCCTGTGATGGGGCTGCTCTCTCCTGTGTCTTTTACAGGGCAGAGAGGGAGGGAAAACAAATGCTATCTTTGGGCATGCACACAGAAGGACATAGTGATGAAGCCTGCAGTTAGTAGCCAGTCCTGAAACGAGCAGCTCATTAGTGAGTGCTAAATGTGCAAAACTCATTCCCTTGAAAAATGAAGAGCAATATTCCTCTCTCCAGCATGCTGCAACTCATACATGTTGCCTGCAGTGAAAGTATGAAAACAGCTCAGGAGGTCAAGGGAGACTCTTTTGGTTGGATGGTTATTTTTGCTTCAGCGCAGCCTCGGTTCACAGAATAGAGCTTATAGCATGAAACTTAGCCAAGAATGCCAGGAGGCCTCTCTGAGTGACCAGATTTTGAGGTTACATAATCTGTTTTTCTGTTCTGGGGGCAGAGAAGGGAGAATGGGAGGCCATGTACCCAAGCTGTCTTCTAAAAGTAGGTATGAACCTGTAAAAGGGGATTAGATCCCAGAACCATGACTTTTCAGTGGTTTAGGCTGTTGTTTCTACAAGAAGACCATGAATAAACACAGGACCAGAGAACACCCTGCAGAGTCAGTCTTATATTTGATTCCAAACACTACACTGGCTCAGACTTCCCCTTTTCTGGCCTCTCCTGTTAGCCCATTGAATTCATTACAAGGTTGTGGCCACCGGCCAAAACAAATGGTTAATGCATCCCAGAGCCTATATTCTTTGAAATAACTTCTGAGACAGGAATTTATAGCATTGCTATAATAAAACTCAGATTTCAACATGAAAGTATAAGTCTGTGTGCTTGCCACACATACCAGAATTAATACAGAAAATGTGAACCATGAAACCCTGAGGGAAGTAAGAAACTACACAGTAACATGGAGAAGGAGGCCATTAGGACTTGGTTACACCTTTAAGAATAACCTTAAGCAAGAGATAAATCACATCTGATGTTACACAGGTAGCAGCAATGGACCTAACAGAAATGTCATTAAATCACAAATGTTTCACTGTTTTTGGCACACTGCAGAATAGCAACACACCCTAAAACCAGCAACTTCAGAATCAGAGAATCAATACGGTTGGAAAAGACCTCAAAGATCATCAAGTCCAACCTGTCCTAGACTGGTCTAGAGCAGTAGCTACCTCAGACAAGCAAAGATGGGATTGAGTCCTGACTCTACCTTCACATTTGCCTATCCATGCCTCTGTACAGCCCTGAGAAAATGACACCTTTTGCTGTTTACTGTGTTCTAATATATTCTCTTTCATGTTATGTTTGTTATGCATTCAAATATTATTAAATATGTGCTCTCTATCCCCACCCCCCCAAAAGCATACATTAATCATCTTCAGGAATTGCCAAGCATTGCTTTTAGAGTTAAGAAACTGCATTGCTTTTTCCTGTTTTAGACTTTGTCTAAAACCTTGGAACAAACCTTCATTTACGAGACAAGGGAATCATTTTTATTCCACTACATGAATTCAGTGGGCTGCCACAGGCCAGTCATAATCTGTTATTGTTTCCCTGCAACCTTGTACTATTAATTTTTCTTTTTAATGAACTGTCCAGTCTAGTTTAGCTATGGGAACTATGATGGAGCTGCAATATAAATGGTTTATGTCATGCCTTTGTCAAAAGGCTTTCCCCTACAGCGCTAGAATGTAATCGAAAAGCCATTTTAAAATAAAGTAACTGAATGCTTGCAAATGCAGTTTGTCAGGAATAAAATGGGAAAAGCCTTTGCATTCCATTAGATTTTACCAGTCACAACTTGTGTGACTTTATTAGTGTTTATACAGATTAGCAGAGCCAGACAAATTGCATGTTTGCATGATGACACCAGCAGGTACCCCTGAAAGATATCCAAGCCATTTCTAAGAAGCTTTTCTTCACCTGTGACTAACAAGGCAGTTAAATGAGGTTAAACACCTCAAATTAATTAAATACACTAAGTCTGGGGTTGTTTTTACAGTATAGTGTATATAATATTTTTGCTGCATAGGAAACTTTGAATGGCAGAATACACTTATGACCAATATCTGCAGTCTGTGCAGTGGAATCACCGTCACTGGAGATGATTAAGAGGAGACTGGATGAGGCACTTGGTGCCATGGTTTAGCTGATAAGATGGTGTTGGGTGATAGGTTGGACTTGATGATCTTGAAGGTCTTTTCCAAGCTAGTCCATTCCATTCCATTCCATTCCTAATCCATTCCATTCCTATTCCATTCCATTCCATTCTCTCCTTTGCTTAAGCAAACCTCATGCCTTGGGGGGAATCCCTCAAGAGTTTCCTGTGACTTAGTCCAGCCAAGCTGCTTTAGAGCACACTGTAGCCCAAACAGGGCTTGTCCAGAAGGCTGAGAAAATGCAGAGATGAGTGTTAGATAACTCAGTTGTTTCAGCATTTGCACTGAAAAAAAACCCAAACCACCCTTTCTGTCACTGACAGCTGAATTTCAGTACAAGTCAGGTTTTTTGAACAGCAGACTACACATTTGAACAAAATCAAGATTCTCTCAAGGCAATCACACTTCATGGAAATAATTTTCTATTAAAATGCAGAGAGAAAAATCTCAAATGGCCACATTATGAGGTATTGAGTTTATAACAGATTGGGCACTTGATATCTTTTGGAAGCCTTTGTAATTTCTATTCATACAGTCATTCTTCTCTGGTATCTGTTTGACCAGGATCTATGCGTTATAAATATTCCAACAATATTTCCAAAGGTATTTCAGCTCAAGCAAGTCTTGAAGAGCATCAACAAAGCAGAAGTAACAAATTCAGGCTCCATCTCATTACACAGCTCATATGAAATGAGGCTGACACAAGCAGATTACTCTCCTTAACATTTCACTCTCAGGCCTTAGTTTAAGAAGAACCTAAAGAAATCTGCTATTGCAAAGCTGAATCTGGACAAGAACTGAGCACAGTTTGCAGAATCTGGCCTTTGTGCTCAGTGAATGACAGGGTAAGAATCTCATATCCTCAGCTACAACTCTTCCTAAGCAGAAAAGGAGCTTACATGTTTCCCACCAAAATTAAATTGGATGCTGTTGGTATCACTGTCAAATGCAAGCTGATTCAGCCTAATACTAATTGCTGCAGTCTACATTAGCATGGCTGTGCATACTTCAGCACTGGGCAGGCCACACCTTGAGTCCTGTGTCCAGTTCTGGGCCCCTCAGTTTAGGAAAGATGTTGAATTGCTGGAACGTGTCCAGAGGAGGGCAACAAAGCTGGGGAGGGGTTTGGAGCACAAGCCCTGTGAGGAGAGGCTGAGGGAGCTGGGGTTGCTTAGCCTGGAGAAGAGGAGGCTCAGGGGAGAACTCCTTGCTGTCTACAACTACCTGAAGGGAGGTTGTAGCCAGGTGGGGGGTTGGTCTCTTCTCCCAAGCAACCAGCACCAGAACAAGAGGACACAGTCTCAAGCTGTGCCAGGGGAGGCTTAGGCTGGATGTTAGGAAGAAATTCTTCATAGAGGGAGTGATTGGCCACTGGAATGGGCTGCCCAGGGAGGTGGTGGAGTCACCATCACTGGAGGTGTCTAGGAAGAGTCTGGATGGGGTGCTTGGTGCCATGGTTTTAATTGATTAGATGGTGTTGGATAACGGGTTGGACACGATGATATCAAAGGTCTATTCTATTCTATTCTAATCCTGCACAGCTTCTCTCAAGGATGTGGAAGTGTATGGCCCATTTGGCTGCCAGAAATAAGATTATCATCATTCAAGGACATTGCCACAGACATGAGGCATCTGTCAAGCAGGACTTGAGTGCACTGAATGTAAAACCTGTGAATGAGTCAGCTAGACAAAGAGCTTTAATATCCTAGCTTTGCACTCCTTAGTCTAGACAATTCAGATGGGATCATGCCTTTGATTCTGCAAAAAGAAGAGTACTTATGTGTTTATTATCTATTACATTTAATCTGTTTCTAAGTTTGGTTTTTTTAAAGTGTGGATACTCCTTTATGTGGACAGTTCTCATCTTTGTGGGATCACAGGTTGCAGCAGCTGCACAACTTAAAGACAAAGAGCATATGAAAAATTCAACACATCAGAGCAGCAAATGCAACTATTTTTAGGCCTAGGTTTTCTCATGCTGCTCTACATCCACAGTTTCCACAGCCACCTCCTCTGAAGCCTCAGGGTCATCACTAAATTCTTTTTCTAACCCAGGTCATGTTAAGCTCAGTGGCATTGCACAAAACAGTGGACAAATAAAGCAAATATTAATTTAACCACTTACTCATGCAGGCCTTGAGTAAGAAAAGCATAAATCTTTCTGACTGATAAAGTCAAGTTGGAAATCTAAATATTAGAAAATTTCTTACATTTGGTGGTGTCCTGTTAGCAGGCAAGGAGCAAAGAATACAAGCTGGAACCCAAGAAGTTCCACCTCAACATAAGGAGAAATTTCTTTACTATGAGGGTGCTGGAGCCCTGAAGCAGGCTGCCCAGAGAGGTTGTGGAGTCTCTTCCTCTGCAGACTTTCAAGACCCATCTGGGTGCATTCCTGTGACCTACCCCAGGTGATCCTGTTCTGGCAGGGAGGTTGTACTTAATGATCTCCAGAGGTCCCTTCCAACCCCTACCCTTCTATGATTCTGTGATTTTGGGTTTTCAGTGCTACATTGCTGTGAGTTTTGAAGAAGTTTGCTGATATTTTAAACAAGGCATGTTAAAAAGTGATCCAAAAATGCACCTTGTCAAACCATATTCTACAGACATAGAAGGATGGTCAGTGGTCTACAACATCAGCCCTCCTGAGTGACAGTCAAGACCTAGTGGATAAACTCTATAATGAAAAAGAAAAATTGGCTGACAACACACATCAAGGGAGGGATTATCACCAAGGGAATGTAGCCTACATTGTACAAATGCTGCAGACACCACAGGAGCAAGAGGCTAGCCACACGTCTGACACCACTCAGAAGTTCAGACATTTGGATGCACCACTTACCTTCACCCACTGGGAACTTGTTGCCAATTTATGTAGCATATTCCACACATTTGAAATGCCACTGAAGGAGGCTATGATGACAAAGCAGATGCAAGCTTTCCGTTGCCACTTCTCCAGTACTTCAGCTCTGGCTGCAAAGAATGGAAAAGATCATTTGAGATCCAACTAAAGGCCAGCCTAATAACTAGCACAGTCACCTAGAGTGAAGCAATTAAATTATACTTTGAATTCCAAGGAGAAACTTAATAAACAGCTTTTACTTTAACAGACTTAGAATCATAGAATCAACAAGATTGGAGAAGATCTCAGAGATCATCAAGTCCAACCTATAACTTAATACCTAACACCTCATGACTACTAAACCATGGCTCCAAGTGCCACATCCAATCCCTTTTTGAACACCTTCAGGGACGGTGACTCCACCACATCCCTGGGCAGCACATTCCAATGGCCAATTGCTCTTTCTGTGAAGAACTTTCTCCTCACCTCAAGCCTAAACTTCCCCTGGTGCAGCTTGGGACTGTGTCCTCTTGTTCTGGTGCTGGTTACTTGGGAGAAGAGACCAACCCCCACCTGGCTACAACTTCCTTTCATGTAGTTGTAGAGAGCAATAAGGTACTACTACAAGAATGTTTCCATAACTACAATGCTGGAGGACATATCAAAATTTCTTTACATCTTTTGTGTTACCTCTTTAAAAAAACCACAGACAAAACCAAACCACACCAAAAAACATGGTTCTGTACAAAAAAAAAATGTGTCCTGGGAACATTATCCAATACAAGACACACTATAGGCAAAGAAGTAATAGCTGCAGATATCATTACCCAACTCAATGTGCTTTGAACGTGTCTAAGTGCTCTAAAGGCTTATTAGAAAGTAAGTATTTTTATCATTTAATGGAGAAAGGAGTAGATTATTGTATTAAGCAGAGCTACCTCTACAGCAGGGGCAAGGTATCTAGGATAAAACATCTGAAGGAAGCAAAGGAGGAAGCATAAGTTCATCTCCAGCAGTTTTGGTGGTTAAAATCCTTTCAGAAATGGGACAGTGAGTTGAGACAGTCTGTAGAAAGAGGGTAGAGAAAATAAACCAGCTGAATCATTTCCTATGAGATGAGCTGAGTCTTTTCTGAAATTTAAATCAGTACGTTAAGAATGGTGACAGCTTCAGAAAGCAGCACCTCACCATCCTGTGTGCTTCTGACACTGTAAAAAAATGGGATTGAACAGAAAAAAAATACTCAGTGTGATCTATTTTTTATGTACTGTTGTAGATACTCTAATTAGATTAGATACTCTAATTTAGCCTGGAGAAGAGGTGGCTCAGAGGAGACTTTATTGCACTCTACAGCTACCTGAAGGAGGTTGTAGCCAGGTGGGGGTTGGTCTCTTCTCCCAGGCAACCACCCACAGAATGAGAGGACACAGTCTCAAGCTGCACCAGGGGAGGTTTAGGCTGGATAGTAGGAAGAAGTTCTTCACAGAAAAAGAGATTGGCCATTGGAATGGGCTGCCCAGGGAGGTGGTGGAGTCACCATCACTGGAGGTGTTTGAAAAGAGCCTGGATGAGGCACTTAGTGCCATGGTTTAGTTGATTAGATGGTGCTGGGTGACAGGTTGGACTTGATGATCTCTGAGGTCTTTTGCAACCTGATTCATTCTATTCTATTCTGATGCTCATTTGATACCTGGACAGAATCTTAAATGTGCAGTAAATGAATCCTAGGTCTAGGGTTAGTTCTAGCCAAGGAAATCAGGCTAGATTACCCAGTCCTTTATTAACTGATGATTTCTAGGAAGAATTATTGCAAAATAGCCTCTGTAATTTGGATTGATATATCCCAATCAGCAATTTTCTGCAGTGTTTAACTGTTCAAGCCATCTCATTTATACCTATTTTATATCCATTCCTCACTCCTCTTAAAGTAATCAAGTTTTAATTGCAAAAAAAACCAGTTCAGCAACAGAGGCCAAATTTCAGAGCTGTTGAGAAGAAATGAACAGACATTGACTGGAGATCACAGATTCAATATTCATAGAACCATAGGATCATAGCACTGCTTACATCAACAGATTTCACCCCAACTCCATCAGAGGAAGAAATAAGGTTACGTGGCTTCTGCTGTGACCAAGTCACCAATAAAGCTTATGTGCAGTGACAACCAAGGCACTAATACAGAAAGCACTTGGTTCACAGGAGGGCCACAAAGATGATCCAAGGGCTGGAGCACCTCTGCCATGAGGATAGGCTGAGGGAGCTGGGGTTGTTCAGCCTGGAGAAGAAAAGACATTGGGAAGACCTTACAGCTGCTGTCCAATACCTGAGGGGATCCTACAGGAAAGCTGCAGAGGGACTTTTCATAAAGGTGTCAAGCAACAAGAACAGGGGAAATGGTTTGAAGCTGAGGGAGAGTAGGGTTAGACTGGATCTTAGGAAGAAGTTCTTCAGTACAAGGTATTGGAAGGCAGCTCTGAAGTCCCTCTAGAGTCTTCTCTTCTTTAGGCTGAACAATCTCATCTCCTTCACCCTGTCCTCATAGCAGAGGCGCTCCAGCCCTTGGATCATCTTTGTGGCCCTGCTCTGGACTCACTCCAACAGCTGTGTCCTTCTTATGATGGGGACACCAGAACTGGACACAGTATTTGAGGTGGGGTCTCAGCAGAGCAGATTGAAGGGGCAGAAACCTGTGTCCAGGTATACAATAATAATTTAACTGCCAAAGAAAGGCTTCATTTTCCAGTTACACTGAATTTAAACAGACATCAGAGGTTACAAATCAATATTCACTGTAGCACTAATCATGATTTGAAGAAAATAAATCTTCATATTAGCACCAAGCAAGGAGAGAGAAACTCCTTCAGGTATCAGTTTTGATGAAAAACCCTGATTTAAGATTGCTGATTTCCATCAGCACAAGGAATACTTTGGCTGATTGATACAGGAGTATCAGACACTACTTTTGCTGCCTATCATGGTTTTTCCTGCTGCAGCTGAATACAGTTTCCACAGAAAGGTTCTGATAAGACTACAACCTTTACAAAAGGGAGAAAAGCCCCAAGAAAAACGACCTGCTCTATTTACAAAAGTCTGTTTCCAAGTCCAATTATAATTACAAGAAATGCTTCTCCTAAAAAAACCCAACCACAACAAAACCTCAAATCATTAAACAGTTCCAATGCTCCAAAGAGATTCCACACAGTGGCACTTTAAATCAAACCTCCTAAGAAGATTTTGATCTTAGTTTTTTTAAATAAGCTGTGGCTTCAGAGTCACTTTATTCTTAGTGACAACCCCAACCATTTTGCAATGTTGCTAGCTGGGGGGGGGAAGAAAGAAACAACCCCAACCCCATTGTCACTATGGTAATTATTTCACAATGCCTGATGTTAAATGGGCAGGCCTGTGGCCTAAGAAGCAGCTGAATCCTGCATTGTCCTTGCATGATAAAAAGATTTGAAAGTCTGAAAAGCAGAGGAACCGAATCTCACAGCTTCTTAGCCTTCCCTCTGAAAGGGCCATTGTAACATCATCATAAATCCTGGGCTCCCCAGGCACTTGACAACTAAAGCAGTGGACAATAGAATTCTTGTGTTGAACAAAACACTCCTTGTCTGCCAAAGGGCTTATCTGCTTCATTTACAAATGTCTTTCATTGTACCCGAGTAATTCCCTATTAGAAAAACTATTAGCAGCAGAACTAAATAAATATTCACAGCTTTGCGGTCTGTTTGGCAAAATGAATGTAAACTAATACAATCATGGAGCAGGCAAAAGATGAGATTTAAAGCAAGGAAACCTAGAACAACCCCAGACCCCTCTTTATTTTCCTGTCTCCTTTTTCCTCGGTTTCCTGATCGCAGGGAATTGCACTGACCACACATTTGTCTCTGTGAAAACAGACCCAGGTACATCACACACACTTGAAAGAGATGGAAAAGAGCAGAGATGTGCAGAGCTCTTTGGGGCAAAACTGCATCCAATGTGCTTTCTAAAAAGTGAAAATATTTCCAGAAGGGCACTTACAGAAATTAAATTGGGACACACCTGAGTGTTACAGAAATAAACCTGGGATATATCTGGGAGTTTATGAAATAGAGACAAATTATTTACAATCATAATAGGATTTCGGCTGTGGATTTGTAACTCTGTGTGCTTAGCTCCTTGTTACTGAGAGATACGGAGGCATCAGGGATCAGTATCTGAAATGGAATGATCACCAAATTATTGCCACTTGCTTTAAGCCCAAAGAAAACTCCAGCAGCTACCACAGAGAAGTGAAAGAGACTAAAATATTCCAAAGAATACTTTAAAAAAATAAGCATTTCTAACCCAGTCAGAATACCATTGCATCTGTTTATTTCCACATAAACAGCTATTCAATCACAATTTACTAAAGAAGTGCTTATAAAAAGATGATTTACATCATACACAATTATCTAAGACAAGCCCTCCTAGTCTAAGGTGTTGCTCAAGCAAACAGTACTGACCACATTCAAGAACGATCAGAGGGCTGGAGTACCTCTCCTGTGAAGACAGGCTGAAAGAATTGGAGCTGTTCAGCCTGGAGAAGAGAAGGCTCTGGGCAGACCTTGGAGCTACATATCCATATCCAAAGGGGACCTACAGGAAAGCTGGCGAAGGACTGTTTATAAGGGCTTGGAGTGATAGGATGAGGTGCAATGGTTTGAAACTGGAGCAGGGGAGATTGAGGTTGGACATAAGGAAGAAGTTCTTTAGAAGTGGTAAAATACAACAGCAGGTTGCCCAGGGATGTGGTTGAGGCCCTGTCCCTGGAGACATTCAAGACCAGACTTGCTGTGGCCCTCTGCAACCTGATCTAGTTGATGTCCCTGCTGCTGGCTGCAGGGGTGTTGGAAAAGATGACCTTTGAGTGTCTCTTCCAACCTGACGCCTTCTGTGATTCTGTGAAGTGCCAGAGCAGCCTGTATGGCTGAGCTAAAACCTGAAGAAGATGAAACTTCTTGACTGAATTATCAGTCATAAGCTACTGGGTCAGTTAACTACTGGGTCAGTAAGCTAATTTTTCAACTGCATTAGGGAAACAAAGTTTTTCCATAGCCCAGGCAAGTGGGCTGAAGTGGCTAAACAGCTTTTCTTCCCCCCACCCCCCACCCCATGCCTAATTACTACAAGCCTACAAAACTCACAGGTATTTCTAATCTGCCCTATTAAACTGCTATTAAAGTGGAAAAGTAAATATTCACCATGCACACAATAAGCAATACTGTTAAAATACAAAAAGAAGGCGGGGGGGGGAAAGAGAGTCTAACCACATTTAAATTAAAAATATCACAGGTTCCAGATCATATTCACAAGACAAAAATCCAAGATCGAGGAATATGTGAGCTTTCCACGGTTGCAGCATGAATTTGCAGGCTGACCCTGCCAGGCACCACTTAACCTTGAAGCCATTTCTACAAGGGAACAAAGGCAGCCTATAAAACTTTTCACCTATGAAGGATGTGCTAGCTGGTACAAAAATCAGAGGAAATAGGCCTGAATTCAGACCTCCCACATGCCAGCTGAGTATCTCTACTGTTTGGGTGCAGAGCTTCATCATTTTTTCTCTCACTTTCTCTCCTCAGTGAATAATTAGCTGCTCTAAAGATACAGACAGAATTCGGGATGTAACGGAAAGTTTCAACCTGCCTTCTCATCTGCTATTTTTGGGTGTTTGCTATCCTATGCCATGCATTGCCCAAACTCCCCTCCCTCTCCAAGCTGGATCATCTGGATCAATAGCATTCGCATAAAGTTATTCTGATCGTTTAGGCAATTCCCAGTTCAGAAATATGTCTTCAATAAGATCTGTTTCCTGACAGCTCTCTCCTAGTTTTATTCCAGTTCCTACTACGTGGCACCCAACCATACCAGCTTTTTATATAGTCAGTAGGCTCTGTTTAGGTATAAAAAAAATACATATAAAAATGGATCTGCACTGAAGTTTAAGTCTCTTAGTGCAAAACTGGCATTTAACCCTGCCAGAAAATATATATCTGAGTACCTTGACTAGGATGGTAGTGTCCTTGCCTGCATATAAATTGTTCCTGCAAGCTATTATCTTAGCATCTAAACAAGCTTATGCTTGGAATCACCTTCCAGAAGAATCTATCTTTTTCCACTTACTACAGGCAGCTAAGTCAGGTAATGTGAATCCCCACAAACAGCAACCAATATACCACCCTAGAATGATTTAAAGTGGGAAGGGAGTTCCACAGGTCATCTGGTCCAACTCCCTTACTGAAAACAGCACCAATTTCAAAGCTACTTTAGGCTATTAAGGCTATCACTTCATTATTGTCAACAGCTGAAATTAGCAGCATGACCAAGGTCTCTCCGTGACATGAACTCTTTAAGGGTTTACCACCTTATGCTGAAAGATGGTGACATAAAAAGGCATGGAACAAAACAACAGGCAAGAATTGCATCAGAAAGCATAAAAAGGACAATCTTGCATAATCTGCCTTATAAATCATAGAATCATAGACTTGAAAACCTCCACCACCTTCCTGGACAGCCTGTTCCAGTGCCTGACCACTCTTTCCATAAAGAAATGCATCTGTATGCAACTACAGGGACTATTGGCAGGTCAGGGCCAATGACTTCAATGACTGACCACATTTCGGGCTCTGGGGGATGTTTGTATCTTTCTATGTGTGCTCCTGAGCACTCAGACCACCTACAGCAGACCTAAGGGGTACCTTGTGTTGAGCACACACTTCCTCTGTTATTGGCTTTCATCATCTCAATACTTGAACCCTTCAGACTGCTTTTATTACCTCCTGCTTCTGAGGTAGGAAAAATGTTCACATCTGTTTTCTGCAGTCCTGGAGGAGCTACATTTTCAACCCGTGATTCACATAAGAAGTCTGGCATAAAATGAAGCTTGAAAACAGATTTTGAAACAAACAGTTGCTCCACCAGAAGGAAAGAAGGACCTTGTTACCCAGCACAGGACACGTGAGAAAAGGACAAAACCCAAGAGCTGCAACGAAGGTTTCACACAAAGTTCTGACCAAAGCAGTAAATATTGGTTCTCTTTCTTAACAACTCTTCTCATTTTACATTATACTCTCTATACCAAAATGTTTTCCCATCCCCCCAGCACTCAGCAACTCCACAACCAAAGGAACAGTGAGACTGACCACTTCCAAATACTCTGCATTGAAAAAGAGTTGACTGTCTTAAGTCCTTAGCTATTAATATGTGAAGGCAGAAACTGACGAACCAAAAAGCAGAATAGCCCTATGCTATCCCAACAGACAAAAATACATCTTAATGCTTTTCAGGAGATTAACAGAAGTCAGATTAAAGCCCAAAACTAATCTGTCCAAGGCCAAATTAAATAGCAGGAAGAGAAAAGGTTTATGTGGGCTCACAAGGAATAAATTAGGCCCTCTTAAAAATCTCTTCCTGGAACACATGAGCACCCAGGCTTTGTGCTCACCCAATACAATATGACTTTATCAGGTTTTTTCTTGCTTTTGGGTCACAAGTGCCTGAAGGTAGATGACAAGCCCTTGAGGAGAAAGTCTGTATTAATTAGCTTCATGCTGCTGCAGTCCCAATCTACCCAGGTACTAAGAATACAAGTGGACTGGGAGGCCTGCAGGCAGGTATGTTCTGTCATTTTCAATATCATAAATCAAGCCCACCACTTCAAGAGCTCAAACTTCTCTGAGTTTCTTCTGAAAAGTACATTTGGAAGAAGAGGATCCACAGCAAGCAGATACCTGCTTCTTATATATACATGTCTAGATACATATGCTTGGTAATGAATACTAATCACAGAATGGCTCAGGTTGGAAGGAACCTTAGAGATCATATACTCCCATCTCCCTGCCATGGACATGGACTCCTCAGCTAGACAACTAGACTCAGCTGCTCAAGGTCTCATCCAACCTAGACTTCAACACCCCCAAAAAAAGGAAGCATCCACAAACTCCCTGGCCAACCTTTTCCAGAGTCTCACCACCCTTGTACTGAAGAACTTCTTGCTAAGATCCAATCTAAACCTCAGCTTCAAACCATTCCCCCTTGTCCTAATGCTACACACCCTTATGAAAAGTCCCTCTCAAGCCTTCCTGTAGGATCCTTTCAAGTACTGGAAGGCAGCTCTAAGGTCCCCCTGGAGTGTTCTCCAGGCGGAACACCCCCAGCTCCCTCAGCCTATCCTCATAGCAGAGGTGTTGCAGCCCTTGAATCCTCTTTGTGGCCCTCCTCTGGACTTGCTTCAACAATTCTGTGTCCTTCTTATGCTGGGAACACTAGAACTGAAGACAGTATTGGAGGTGGGGTCCCAGAAGAGTAAAGGGGCAGAATGGCCTCTCTCACCCTGCTGGCTACACTGCTTTTGATGCTGCCCAACACACAATTTGCCTTCTGGGCTGCATGAAGGCACTGCTGACTCATGGTGAGCTTCTTCAAGCATATGAATATCCATACATATATATATAAGGACATTCACAAATATTTCTGGGTACCATTCTTTATATAATATGAATTCCTTGCCTTTGCAAAAAGTCTTCACTTGTTCTCCAAATTCTTTGCTAACAGATTAACTTAAATGCCTGCTCCTGAAGGACCACCAGTGAAATGTTCTAATATATTCTCTCTGGGTAAACATTATGCATACGAAGCATACAAAATCAATTATTATCATTGCAAGAGGCAGACAGAATTGCTCTAAAGCCTTCTAAGTCATACTAGAACTCAGCTTCCACTGATTCAGGGACTACTAGAGTGCAATCTAGTCAGCATTATGGCAAATTTTCCCTTCAGATTTTTTTGTTTCTTGTTTGCTTCCTCCCCTCACCATTCTCACAGTCATACTCTGGTGCTTTTCCCCCAATAAACACAAATGGTCAGATCCTTCCTCTACAGCAAATGCTACTCTGACTGTCTTCACTTGCATTTGGTGCTCTATTTAATCTTATCTTCCTCTGCTGCCAATTTCAGTAAGCTGTTCTCTGTTTCTTTCCTCTGGCTTTCTTCTGCTCTCTTTTATCAATCTCTTCTAGTGACCTGAAAAGAAAACCTAAAAATTGAGACTCACTGAAGTATATGCTGAATGCCCCCATTAGTCAAGCTGTAGGGGACACTCAGCACAGAAAAAAAAAATACATTAAAAAATAAACCCCCAACCTTTCAAAAAAGCTTTATATAAATGTTCTACAAAATCACCCTGCTGGTTCCAGGTCCACTGAAGACACCCCAGAAAGAATAATTCTGAGACATCACAGATACAATAAAGGAGAAGAGCTCAGAATCAGTCCAAGAGACTCAAGAGAGAAAGAGTTCTTTGGTCTTTGGGACATTTTTTTTCCTATCTTCTCCCTTATATTAATAAATAAAGAAAAGAGGAACTGTTCAAAGCCACCACAGAGATCTGACATCTCTGAATTTCTGTGTGTCTCATTCAACACACTGAATGTCTCTGTCAGCCCAGGAAGATACATGATTCATTCTGGGAAGCCTATTGCAAGCCCAGCAATGACTCTTCAAACGTTTGGAAAGCTTTTAAAAAAAGTTTAATTCATTCTTATTTCTGGACCAAATACACCTCTTTTCCTATTCCCCTCCCCCTGTCATAGCTTCTCTAGATCTAGGGAGGGCAGAAGGAAGGGAGGATGGATAGTAAATTCATTCTAGGTCAACCAAAAGGCATTCAGGCTGTCTTTCTCAGGCTCTCTTTTCCTCATGTCCTTCTGTATTTGCTCCAAAGACATCACACAGTTGGCTTCTCCAACAAGGACAAGGCAATGTCAAACACATTAATTTGTCCATAGAAGTCTTTAAGCACTAACAAAAGAAAGCTTAAAAAATGAAGACAGACAAGCTAAACATCCCTGATTCCAAAGCCAAGCCTCTTTAAATGACACAATTCAGGACTCAGCAAACCTCATGAATTGATGTTTCCAAACTGTGCTCAGCTGTATATCATTTTAAATAAATATTAAAAGACTGAGGGAGTTGGGGCTATTCAGTCTGGAGAAGAGAAGGCTCCAAGGAGACCTGATTGTGGCCTTCCAGTATCTGAAGAGGACTACAAGAAAGCTGGGGGGGGGGGGGACTTTTGAGGGTGTCAGGAAGTGATAGGAGGGAACGGAGCAAAATTAGAAGTGAGTAGATTCACACTGGATGTTAGAAAGAAGTTCTTCCCCATGAGGGTGGTAAGACACTGGCACAGGTTGCCCAGGGAGGTGGTAGAAGCCTCATCCCTGGAGGTTTTTAAGGCCAGGCTGGATGTGGCTGTGAGCAACATGCTCTAGTGTGAGGTATCCCTGCCCATAGCAGGGAGGTTGGAACTAGATGATCCTTGAGGTCCCTTCCAACACTGACAATTCTATGATTAATTAAAGATACAGCAAAATATCAGTAAGTAGATAATTGGAAGACATGCAAGCAGTAAGAGCATTTCATTATGCTTTCTGTGCAGTTTCTACTCACAACTAACAGAGCTTTCCAGAACAAGGACAAAAGGATGTTCCACCACCACCTGTCATTTCAGGATATTCCTCTCTAGAAACTACAATATGTTTTTTTTTTGTTTTAATTGAATTATTTTGTTACTTAGTAGCAGAGAACCACAGAGTTGTTTCAGTTGGATTAAGACCTCTAAGATCATCATGTCCAAATCTTCCTGAGAAAGATCATAGAATCACAGAATGACTTAGGTTGGAAGGAACCTCAGAGATCATCTACTCTAACCTCCCTGCCATGAGGAGGGACAGCTAACTCAGCTACTCAAGGCCTCATCCAAACTGCCCTTGAACTTCCTCAGGGAGTGCTCTCCCTGGGCAACCTACTCCAGAGTTTCACCACCCTCATACTGAAGAACCTTTTTCTAAGATCCAGTCTAACCCTGCTCTCCCTCAGCTTCAAACCATTCCCCCTTATCCTATTGCTAGACACCCTAATGAAAAGTCCCTCTGTAGCCTTCCTATAGGATCCCTTCAGGTATTGGAAGGCAGCTCCAAGGAGGTCGCTAGGCTGAATAACTCTGGCTCCCTCAGCCTGTCCTCAGAGCAGAGGTGCTCCAGCCCTTCTGTACTTCAGCTGCAGCATGTACTGAGGTGCTTGTGACACTGCAGCTCACCGCCAAGATCCAGCAGAAGAGCCAAGAATGTGAATGTTTAACACTTGCCTGCTATTCATTCTGCCTCCCGAACACCAGCGAGACTTTAATTCTCCGTAGCATAATCATTAGAAGCTATGAGCAAGTGCATTATGAGGTTTCTTCAAAACAATGATTGTGAGATAGAAATATGCATAACCAAATAATAACAGAGCAAGCATCCTGCATATTCAGGAGCAACTGCATAATTGGCCAAGAATTCTTACTGCTACTGAAGGGAGTTTGGTCTGATGGAGATAGCCCTTTGTGCTATGAAGGCATTGGCTTTAAACAACAATAAATGAGCTCTAGCAATCATCTGGGAAACTCATGTTCAACCAGCTAAGGAGATGTACTTATAAATAATAAGGACAGTAAAATAAAAAGAAATTTTTAAAACACAGTCACAAATAAACAAAAACCTCCAAGCTGCTTGAAAGCTGAGAACCTGGCTCCACTATTTAAAATTATTCTAGCAATGGCATCCTGGCCTGTATCAGGAACAGCATGGCCAGCAGGAGCAAGGAGGTCATTCTGCCCTGTACCCAGCACTGGTTAGGCCACGCCTTGAGTCCTGTGTCCAGTTCTGAGCCCCTCAGTTAGGAAAGATGTTGAGTTGCTGAAATGTGTCCAGAGAAGGGCAACAAAGCTGGGGAGGGGTTTGGAGCACAGCCCTGTGAAGAGAGGCTGAGGGAGCTGGGGTTGCTTAGCCTGGGGAAGGGAAGGCTCAGGGGAGACCTTATTGCTGTCTACAACTACCTGAAAGGAGGTTGTTCTCCCAGGCAATCACCCACAGAACAAGAGGACACAGTCTCAAGCTGCACCAGGGGAGGTTTAGGCTGGATGCTAGGAAGAAATTCTTCACAGAAAGAGAGGTTGGCCATTGGATTGTGCTGCCCAGGGAGGTGGTGGAGTCACCATCACTGGAAGTGTTTCAAAAGAGTCTGGATGAGGCACTTGGTGCCATGGTTTAATTGATTAGATGGTGTTGGGTGATAGGTTGGACTTGATGATCTCAAAGGTCTTTTCCAGCCTGGTTAATTCTGTATTTGCAGCCATTCTGAATGTTTATCATTGCTTCTCTCTCTAAGTTGCTTTCTTTTGGAAGAAAGCTTTCCCTCTCACAGCCAGGAGTGCCCAATATTAACATAGGAAATCAAAAATCAAGATTTCACAAGGAAATAACCTAGTGCCTAATCAAAATCAAAGTTATCTTTATAACAGTGAAAGAAATTGCTCTGTCAACATGAGGAAAGGGACTCTCTAACAAAAGCATGGCAAGGTCTGTTTGATAAAAGCTTCTCTGGAAACATACAAGCAGAATAATTTTATGTACAGGAGTAACATTATTTTTTTAAGTCCTTTTCAACTGCATTGGGCAGGGGTGGAAGAATATTCCAGGCCATAACTTAAGCCTCCTGGGTGGCCTTGGGCAGATCTGCTGGGAGTATCCACACAGTATATTGCTGGCAGATGTCAGCTTTTTCTGCCCGGGTTCCAAGCTGAGCTGAAGCTGAATAAATGCAGTTAGCAAGGCACACTGTGCCCAACCCACAAAGTCCTACTGCGAGTTGAGGCAAATGAGCTTGTGATCAGACCTGCTAATTCAGATTTGGCATCGTGATAAACATGTTTGTGTAGCTCTGGTGGGCTGAGACTCCATCTGCCAACAATAGACTTTGTCGACATGCCCTCTGCTCCTCAGCTCCATCACTAAACTACAGATAATAATGAATGCCTGTATCTGCAAATGATACTGTGAAGGTGAGCTAATTTACTCTCACAAGGAATACTAAGGTGCTCTAGAACTTGAATCATGTAGCTGTAGTTCTCACTTAAGGGAGTAAACCTTTTGTCATATGTATGCTATGGAACTGAGCCAAAATAAAGCCATATACACACTTCATGTTCCATTGGCTGAGCCAATGGGTACTATAAAGAGATGCTCACATATTGTGGAATGGTTTCCTAGAATGGGTTAGGTTGGAAGAGACCTCCAAAGGTCATCTAGTCCAAACCCCCTGCATAGATTCGTAGAATGGTTTATGTTGGAAGGGACCTTAAGGATCACCCAGTTCCAACCCCTTTGCAGTGGACAGGGACACCTCCCACTAGCCTAGGATGCTCAAGGCCTCATCCAGCCTGGCCTTGAACACCTCCAGAGAGAGGGCATCCACAACCTCCCTAGGTAACCTCTTCCACTTTCTCACCACCCTCACTGGAGAGAATTTCTCCCTAATCTCCAGTCCAAATCTTCCCTCCTCAAGCTCAAAGCCATTTCTCCTTATCACTTCAAGCCCTTGTCAAAAGTCCCTCCCCAGTTTTCTTGTAGACTCCTTTCAGGTACTGGAAGGCTACTATCAGGCCTCCCTGGAGTCATCTCTTCTCCAGGCTGAACAGTCCCAACTCTCTCAGTCTGTCCCCACAGGGGAGGTTCTCCAGCCCTCTGATCATCTTTGTGGCCTCCTCTGAACCCACCCCAGCAGCTCCTAGTCCCTCTTGTGCTGGGGGCACCAGAACTGGATGCAGCGCCCCACGGGGTGTTTCACAAGAACAGAGGAGAGGAGAAGAATCTCCTCCCTCATCCTGCTGGTGACACTTGACATTATCTTCAGGTTCATAAGAGTTATGAGTATTTGACAATCTGACACACCTTAACAACCTATTCATTTGGTTTCAGTATCAACCTAAATGAGTTATATGGAAACAAGTCACCTAATAATTTTAGCTCAGTGTGGAGAACTTTGCCGATTCTCCAGTCAGTATTCACAGCATCTGAAAGCATAACCTACTCCTTCTCAACTGACAGCATTCTGCATGCTGAATTATGGCTGAACACTTCAGAAAATGCATTGGAAAAGTTTCAAATGACAACAATGAAAACCTTCCCCACTTCCCTTTATAAAAAGAAATCTAATTATTCATTCTATCAATCTCCTGCAAAATGTTCTTTTTCTTTTCTTACATTATTGCTTACTTACTAACTGCAGTGCACAGAGAAAGGGAGACCATGAGGAACAAACCACTGAAACTCCACTAAAAGTTGAATTTTGTGTTTTATGTTTTGTATGCTGGTTTGATGCTTTTATTCTTCAGGGCACTGGAACTTCCCCAACCACATTTGAGAGAAATAAACCTCAGCAATCTTCCACATCGAGACAATATAATTTTGTGGGTGGTTACATAAATAATCTTCCAAAAGACTTTGTGAGGAAATATCTTGTGGTATTAAAAAATACATAATTCTGTGACTCCAAGAGTCAGGATTTCATGGTTTAAAACACTCCACATCTACCAATATAGCACAACAGAATGAAATAAAAATGCCCCAAAGGTGGAAGTTTCAGAGCAAAATCCTGTACTGCATCAGACAGATAAATTTAGATGACAGAAAAGCTCCCACATCTGCACAGCATCAGGGCAAAATACCCTTTCAAAATGTATTCTAAGGTTCCCTGAACAAGGCTCATACTGGAGCACTGGAAACTGAGCCCTAAGCTGCTCTCCTCTCGTCTTGGTGTACAGCAATGGGCACTGGCAGCCCAGAAGGCAACCATGCCCTGGGCTGCATCAAAAGAAGTGTGACCAGTAGGACACAATCTCAAGCTGTGCTGGGGGAGGTTTAGACTCGAGGTGAGGAGAAAGTTCTTCACCGAGCGAGTCGTTTGTCATTGGAATGTGCTGCCCAGGGAGGTGGTGGAGTCACCATCCCTCGAGGTGTTCAAGAGGAGATTGGACGTGGCACTTGGTGCCACGGTCTAGCCATGAGGTCTGTGGTGACAGGTTGGACTCGATGATCCTCAAGGTCTCTTCCAACCTTAGTTATACTGTGATTCTCTCTCTCTACTCTGCTCTTGTGAGACCCCACCTGAAATATTGCATCCAGCTTTGGGGGCCCCAACCCAAGAGGGATGTGGAATGGTTGGAGTGGGCCCAGAGGAAGCCATGAAGGTGATCAGAGGGCTGCAGAACCTCTCCTGTTAGGAGAAGCTCAGAGTGTTAGGGCTGTTCAGTCTGGAGAAGGCTCCAGGAGGTAGTGAGTCACCATCCCTAGAGGATGCATGGATGTGGTGCTGAGGGACATGGATTAGTGGCAGTAGCTTGGCAGTAGTGATGGGATTAGTGAGCTCTAGGCGAGTAGTTGGGCTTGGTGACCTCAGAGGTCTTTTCCAACCTCAACAGTTCTATGGTTCTGTGACTGCTATCTAAGCTTCTGTATGTACATGGTGAGTGACTGCCTAAAGATACTTCAAGGATATGCCAGACTCAGGAGAAACCAAGGGGCACCACATTGCACCATACCTGCCTTCACCAGTCTACCACCTCGCAGAACAGATGTCTCTGCTTTCCTAGAGCAGGTCAGGGACCGTACAGGACCCCAGGCTTGCTAAATTCAGCTCTGAGTAGAACAGAGCAACTTGTGAAATAGACAAGTTGAGCTGTTCTGAGAGAAGGGGAAGGGAAAAAAAAAAAAAGGAGTCTTAAGAATGAAGCCAGCAAGCTTTGAAGAGCCAGCAGGCTGCTATGTTAGCCATATGCCTTCATATGTCTGTTCTGTGGGAGTGTTACAGCTCCTGCTGTTCCATTCTTCACTTTTTAAAGAAAATGTTACAGGGCCACTAGGACTCACAAACATTTGTTGACATTTCTTCTGGGTCAGCCTTAGGAGGCCTGCGAGAATTTCAACATATGGCAGCATTTAGTTGCATGAGGGAATGGGTTGGTTCAGAGAAAAGCAGTCTTTAGCTGCAAAACAGTTTAATCAACCATAAAGGTCTTAAATTTTTTGGCCCAAATCCAAACTTTTCTCAATACATATCTTCCCCCCCCCCCCCCCCCCCCCCCAGTTATATTTTAAAGCACCAGAAGTTATCAGCTGAGCTGCTGTTATGAAATCTTTTACAATATTTTCTGCTGTCCTCCACTGGAATAGGTTGCCCATGGAGGTAGTTGAGGCTTTATCCCTGAAGATATTCAAGGTAAGGCTGGACAAGGCTCTGAGCAGCCTGATCTAGTCGGGGATGTCCGGGCTGACTGCAGGGAGGTTGGACTGGATGACCTTTGAAGGTCCCTTCCAACCCAAACCATTCTATGATATCGTGAATTCTTTGTTACAAATTAGCTACCCTCCTATACAAAAAACCCACCTCAAAATCTCAACTATGCAGAAAGTGTCTCTATATTAAATGGATTTGTGATGCTTTACTAAAAGATACAGTTCCAGAATAAACAACAGCATTAAGCTGCTGTGGTTTAATATTGGTCTTTGTGGACCTGCTGTACCTCCAAGCTGCAATCAATGCAAGCCAGCTAAATAAATGCTCTCAGCAATTACTTCTTTGTGCCTTAACATATTTGCCATTCTTTTGATGAAATCAATGCTTAATGATTTTTTTTTTCACTTTTAAAACACTGCAACTGTTTCTGAAAGCCACCAACTGCACACTGTCTTCTGCACAAACACGTAGACAAAACAACAAAAAATGGATTACCAAGTTGATAATTATATCAACAGGTTCTCAACTCCTACACTTCTATATTATTCTTTGGTCAGTGTTCATATTCCTTTGCCTGCTCAGCATAAGACAGTGATTCAGCTACCTGAACCTTGAGTCCTGTGTCCAGTTCTGGGCCCTTCAGTTTAGGAAAGACGTTGAGTTGCTGGAGCGTGTCCAGAGAAGCTGGAGAGGAGTCTGGAACACAAGCCCTGTGAGGAAAGGCTGAGGGAGCTGGGGTTGCTTAGCCTGGAGAAGAGGAGGCCCAGGGGAGATCTTACTGCTCTCTACAACTACCTGAAGGGAGTTGTAGCCACGCGGGGGTTGGTCTCTTCTCCCAGGCAACCAGCACCAGAACAAGAGGACACAGTCTCAAGCTGCACCAGGGGAGGTTTAAGCTGGATGTTAGGAAGAAGTTCTTCACAGAAAGAGAGACTGCCCATTGGAATGGGCTGCCCAGGGAGGTGGTGGAGTCACCATCACTGGGAGTGTTTAGGAAGAGCCTGGATGAGGCACTTGGTGCCAAGGTTTAGTTGATTAGATGGTGTTGGATGACGGGTTAGACTTGATGATCTCAGAGGTCTTTTCCAACCCGGTTAATTCTATTCTATTCTATAGAGACTCTCATCCAGCAAAGCTACCTCTGATGCAGCATTTGCTCGTGTTGCTTTATTTCCTTAGTACAAACCATTTGGCTGAGCATTCATCCTTACTCCCACATCATTAACACAACCATGACAAATCCAAAACATCAGAAAGAGTTGCATCGCACCCAGTCATATTTACACTTATGTGAAGGATTATGAAAAGTCTGAGCTTAGAATCTTGTGAAGCTTCCTTAGGTGTCTGGTTTAATCTCCATCCTTTGTAATCCACATCCCAAGATTAGCCAGACTCTCAGTGGCACAAGAAGAACAACGGCAAAAATCACAAAACCCAAATGAATCTATTGAACACAGAAATAAGTAACAAAACCATGTCAGAAACAAGTAGCAAATATATGAAGCATATGCAATTCAGTCAGAAATCTCTCACATATACACAAAGAAGAAACAACATCTGCACTCCATTGTCATTAAATCTAATTTTTAGAGCAAGAAGAAGAACAACAAAAGAATAGGAATTCATGCTCAAGCACAATACTACCAACCTGATGTTTGCCAAGCATTTTTTCCAACCTACTGGCAAAGAAAAGACCTGGCGTCAGCTGATTCTCTGGAATTATTTAAATCCAGGCTGGCTGAGGCTTTGAGCAGTCTGGTCTAGTGAAATGTGGCCCTGTCTGTGGTAGGGGAGGAGGGTGGAACTAGATGATTATTAAGGCCGATTCCAACTCAGGCCATTCTTGATTCCATAGATGCATTGCAATTACATGGAGAAAAGGAGGCTCAGGGGTGACCTCATTGCCCTCTACAACTACCTGACAGGTGGTTGTAGCCAGGAAGGGGTTGGTCTCTTCTCCCTGGCAACCAGCACCAGAACAAGCAGACACAGTCTCAAGCTGCGCCAGGGGAAGTTTAGGCTCGAGGTGAGGAGAAAGTTCTTCACCGAGAGAGTTGTTTGTCATTGGAATGGGCTGCCCGGGGAGCTGGTGGAGTCACCATCCCTCGAGGTCTTCAAGAGGAGATTGGACGTGGCACTTGGTGCCATGGTCTAGTCATGAGGTTTGTGGTGTCAGGTTGGACTCAATGATCCTCGAGGTCTCTTCCAACCTTGGCAATACTGTGATACTGTAAATGGTGAGGAAGAAAGGAACCTACAAAGGCTTCCAAAGAAAGGAATGCTCCTAATATTTGGATCTCTCATAGAACAGATTGGGTTGGAAGGGACCTCCAAAGGTCATTCAGTCCAACCCCCCTGCAGTCAGCAGGGACATTCTCCACTAGATCACGTTACCCAGAGCCTTGTTCAGCCTCACCTTGAATATCTCCAGGGATAGGGCCTCAACTACCTCCCTGAGCAACCTGTTGCAGTGTTCCACCACCCTCACAGTGCAGAATTTGTTCCTAGCATCCAATCTAAATCAGCTCTTCTCTAGTTTGAAATCATTGCCCCTCATCCTGGCACTCAGGCCTTTGGAAACAGTTCCTCTGCAGCATTCTTGTAGCCCCCTTCAGGTACTGGAATGTCCTTTGGTGTTCTCAGGCTTTGTGAGAATATAACAAATATGCAAGTGTGAATTTAAAAGAGCACAAGAGTCATTTATGTGTATATATATATATAACACCACAAAAAACACAAACACAACCCTCCCACCACCACCAAAACTAAAAACAGAGATCATCTTCTCCAAGCTGGAAGTTATCAAATCAAAGGGCAATTGTAACAAACAATTAACAACCTCATTCTTTATTTTCTTTTTATCAGACTATTAACAGAAAATTCCTGATGTTCCCTTGCTCCAAGCTCCCTACTCAAACAGTCTTCCTTCCAAATGACTTTAGGAGCAACAACTCACACCAGGATGTTATTGGGGGTAAGTTATTTAATGACTGCAATTCAGAGGAACCAGACTGAGTCAGTGGGTTCAGTCCAGGTTTAGGTAATTAAGCTTGTACAGCTGAATGAGTTGGAAGGACTGTAGCAGCTTCATCTTGATCACTCAACAGGAGAAACTCTTCTGACATCCATTTAGGCTCAGTGCCATGTAGCTATTCTGGCATAAGTAATTCAAACCTCTTCAGTCAGCTTCCTTGCACCCATCTTTGACCTCTTCAAAAGACTTCTGATACTGTTTGCTTCTGAGCATGACAAGACACCTATGATTGCCTTTTATTTTAGTGTTTCATACATCATTTAGTACACCCAGGATTTTGAAGTACAGAATTATGCTTGAAATAATAGAATCCCTGGGGGGGGGGGGGGGGGGGGATAAAGAAAGAATTGTCATAGGATTGTCAGGGTTGGAAGGGTCCTCAAGGATCATTTAATTCCAACCCCCTGCCATGGGCAGGAACACCTCACACTGGATCAGGTTGCTCAGAGCCACATCCAGCCTGGCCTTAAAAACCTCCAGGGATGAGGCTTTCACCACCTCCCTGGGCAACCTGTTCCAGTGTCTCACCACCCTCATGGGGAAGAATTCCTTCCCAATATCAAATCTGAATCTACTCACTTCTAGTTTGATTCCATTCCCCCTAGTCCTATCACTGCCTGATACCCTAAAGAGTCCCTCACCTAATATACTATACTATATAAATAAGGAGAACCCTGTACATATACATGCTGGAAAATTTGAACCAAAGTTGGGAATCCACTGCACATGGTACTTTGAACACCTAGACCTGACCCATAAAACTTCAGTACTGAAAAGTCTCATGGAGTGCAAGGAATCCAAGAATGTGGAAAGGGAATCTGGCATTAGTGCATTGGAAACTGGGCATTGGAGACACAGGTTAAACAAGAAGGATCCAGGCATTGCAAAGATGGAAGACTAAGCAATATGGGGGGTGAAAAGTCAGAAATAAAAATTCATTTCATCACTGCCTTATTGCAAGAGGAATAAAAAGAAATTTTATTTGACAGGGTGCATATGGAGCAAGGAAGATCCATGTTCTTCCTGGCTCTGGCACTGCTTACTCTATCTTTTATTTCAGCTCTTACGATGGAACCCATAAACAGAGCTTGCTGCAGAATAAAAGTGAACATGAAACAGGAATTTTAAGTGCAGCACTTCCCTGATCTTTCCCTTTGCTTCTATTTAAGCACACTAATCCATCCTCCAAAGTACTGATGCCTTCCACATAAATACATGCTAAGATTCCTTTCACATCCAAGGTTGTATGAAGTTATTCATCATCCCCTATTGCTCTGCCCAAAGTTCACAGAGCAGAATAGATTCACAGAATGGTTTGGGTTGGAAGGGACCTTAAAGATCATCTAATTCCAACCACCCTGGTTTGGGTTGGAAGGGACCTTAAAGATCATCTAGTTCCAACCTCCCTGCCTTGGGGGAAGGACAACTTCCACTAGCCCAAGATGCTCAAGGCCTCACCCAACCTGGACTTGAACACCTGGAGGGAGGGGACATCCACAACCTCCCCTGGACATCCTGTTCCAGTGTCTCACTACCCTCAGGGTAAAATTACCTAGACATAGGAAAAGGATTTTCTCAGGTAATTGACTTTGTCACCTCATTGACAAGTCTTGATTTTGGGCATTCTAATTCACTGCTAACACTTCAGGAAAAATCAAGAAACCAATATCAGTACCACCCCTGTGTGGGTCATATTTGGAGCCAAGAGCCCCTTTCCCCACAAACACTAAAGGACCATAGCTTCACAGATAAATCCCTTAAGAGTTTTCTCGAAGCAGCTCTGATTTATGTCCTGTATTCAGTGACATAAAGCAAAGCTGAGAGATAATTATCCTGTGAGCACAGAGCCAGTGCAGTGTAAAAAAGGTGCCAAAAAATTCCAGTGCTGTCATTAACTGCTGCTGGCTGCTTGTCATCTGAGAGTGGAGGACAGCCCATCAGCATGTACTAGGAGATGGAGAGATGAGAACATACCTGTACACAGCAGGGTATTTATACAATCTAATCATGCAAGTAAAACAAAAAATAAGAATGAAAAGAAAAAACCAACCTTCCTGAAAATGCCTCACAAAGTGTTGTAGCACTTATTTCAGTGACATGACATTTCATTTTTCCTATGGAGCCAGCAATGTCATATTGCTGATCTTTCCCTGATTTAAAACTGTGTTTCCCAAAAAGCTATTAAATATTGAATTTTTCTGTAGTTCCTGAACTGAAAAAAAAAAAAGGATCAAAAGGAGGGAAAGAACCACTAAATTACTGGAGTGGTTTGTCTACTTGCAGCCGATCTATTTCCTTTGAAAGCTGTCAACATTAATGTTTTTACCTCTTTTTAAAGCACCACATAAATATCAGCACTTAAAACAAGAGGTTTCTGCTGCCCCAGGTGTTACTATGGTCAAAAAAAAACCAAAGTCATTTTCCATGGTAGAGAAAGAAAAACATATGTTGAAAAACAGTCTCAGTCTGAACTGAGCTTACCTAAGTCTTGCCCAAACCGCAACATAGAATCATAGAATGGTTTGGGTTGGAAGGGACCTCCAAAGGTCATCCTGTCCAACCCCCCCTGCAGTCAGCAGGGACATCCTCCACTAGATCAGGGTGCTTGGAGCCTTGTCCAGCCTGACCTCAAATATGTCCAGGGATGGAGCCTCAACTACCTCCATAGGCAACCTGCCTCAACGTTCCACCACCCTCATGGTACACAACTTGTTCCTAGCATCCAATCTAAACCTCCTTCAATTTCAAACCATTGTCCTTCATCCTATCCCTGCAGGCCTTTGCAAACAGTCCCTCTGCAGCCTTCTTGTAGCCTCCTTCAGGTACTGGAAGGCCACTATTAGGTCTCCCCAGAGCCTTTTTTTCTCCAGGCTGAACAACTCCAGCTCGTCCTCATAGCAGAGGTGCCATCTTTGTGGCCCTCCTCTGGACCCACTCCATCTGGTCCATGTCCTTCTTGTGCTGAAGGCTCCACAGCTGGACACAGGAGTGCAGGTGAAATCTTACCAGAGCAGAGGGGCAGAATCCCGTCTCTCATCTGCTGCCCATACTGCTTTTGATGCAGTCCAGGCTGCCATTGGCCTTCTGAGCTGCACAGTGTTGGCTCATGCCCAGCTTCTCATCCATCAGCAACCTCAAGTCCTTTTTTGCTGGGCTTCTCTCAATTTCATCATTACCCAGCCTGTATTGATACCTAGGACTGCCCTGACTTAAGTGCACCTAAGAGAGAGTTGAACCATTCCCCTGTTCTCCTGCCTAGACACCAAACAATCCCTCAGGAAGCCAGAAAGAAGTACTGCTGGTGCTGTTGGTCTTTTAATTACCATAATGTTATGCATTTCCCTAATTGGATTAGCTGTAGCCTTTTCAAACAAAGCTAAACAGTGAAACTGTACTTGGTTTGCAGAATGAAAGTGTTCCTGCTTATTCAGAGTGTCACAGTATTTACAATAAATATCTTACTCTGCTCTTTCAAAGCATTCATGTGCATTTTATTTTATTTCTTTTACTGGCTGACCAAGTTCTGTAGCCATTCAAAGAGACAATTTGCTCCACTTCTAAGACATTTTTATCTGATTCCTCTTTCATCCCTCATATGGAGTTGTAAACCACATTTTTCTTGTTCCATAAAGAGTGTCACAAACACAGATTGCAGCTGAAGGCTGATCTACATGACAGCTGCTGAAGCCGTGGACAAGAAAAGCTGCATCTCAAATTGAAGGAAGCAGGATATAAAAGGATAGCACCTTCAGAAGGAGGTGCATTGCTGAACATGGCACCTGCAGAGCTGGTAAAGATGTATAGCTTTGACCATTGTCTTTTCTCCTGGCAGCAGCAAACTGTGTTCAGTTCTGGGCCCCTCAGTTTAGGAAAGATGTTGAGTTGCTGGAACATGTCCAGGGAAGGGCAACAAAGCTGGGGAAGGGTTTGGAACACAAGCCCTATGAGGAGAGTCTGAGGGAGCTGGGGTTGCTTAGCCTGGAAAAGAGAAGGCTCAGGGGAGACCTTATTGCTCTCTACAACTACCTGAAGGGGGGTTGTAGCCAGGTGGGGGTTGGTCTCTTCTCCCAGGCAACCACCCACAGACCAAGAAGACACAGTCTCAAGCTGCACCAGGGGAGGTTTAGGCTGGATGCTAGGAAGTTTTTCACAGAAAGAGAGATTGACCATTGGAATGGGCTGCCTAGAGAGGTGGTGGAGTCCCCATCACTGGAGGTGTTTAGGAAGAGACCAGATGAGGCACTTGGTGCCATGGCTTAGTTGATTAGATGGTGTTGGGTGATAGGTTGGACTCAATGATCTCAAAGGTCTTTTCCAACCTGGTTAATTCTATTCTATTCTAAACTGTGTGTATTTCTGGTTAGACTTCAGGTCACAACAGCAGGACTAAGCCAACTCAAAAGTGCTCTGATGCCACACACTTTATCCAGTGTTCCCAGCTCAAGAAGGACAGGGTCTTGCTGGAGAGGGCACAGAAAAGGGCTACAAAGATGACGAGGGGATGAGAATGTCTCTTTTATGAAGGAAGACTGAGAGAATTGGGGATTTTTAGAATGGAGAAGACAAGACCAAGGGGGGATCTCATCAATGCTCATCAATATTTATTCAAGCACTGACAGTAACTTCTGTGAAGAGCTGAAAATAAGATGGAACACCACAGTGTTACAGCTTCGTAATCACTTTCATTGGTGAGTTCAGCTGCAAAATGAGTGTCCCCTGCCCCTGGATTTTCTCTCCCTCTCAGAGGTTACCTGGCTTTCCTTTGTCTTTTGCACCTCTCTAAACCTACAGAGCATTATCTGACTGTGTGTATTAATCTTATTGCTTTAGTAATGTGAACTTACAGTGCTTGCTCTACTTTTTATGTTTGCAATTGCATTTCACAGAATCACAGAATGTTAGGGGTTGGAAGAGACCTCAAAAGATCATCCAGTCCAAAATCAGGCCCTGCCAGGGCAGGTCACACAGGAATGAATCCATGTGGATTTCAAATGTCTTCAGAGAAGGAGACTCCACAACCTCTGGGCAGCCTACTCCAGGGTTCTGGCACCCTCACGGTCAAAGTTTTGCCTTCTGCTCCCATGGCATCTCCTCCACTCCAGCTTGGACTCATTGCCCCTTGTCTTATCACTGGACATCACTGAGCAGAGCCTGGCTCTGTCCACCCAACACTGCCCTGCACATCTTTAGCAACAGCAATGAGGTCACCCCTCAGGCTCTTCTGCTCCAAGCTCAAGATCCACAGCTCCCTCAGCCTGTTCTCACAGGGAGACATTCCACTGCCTTCAGCAGCTTTGTGGCTCTGTGCTGGACTCATTCAAGCAGTTCCCCAAGGTCCTTCTTGAACTGAGGGGCCCAGAACTGGACACAATATTCCAGATGCAGCCTCGCTAGAGTACAGGGTAAGAACTTCTCTCGAACAACTCACCACAGCCCTTCTAATTCACCCCAAGATGCCCTTGACCTTCTTGGCCACAAGGGCACATTGCTAGCTCATGGACATCCTTCTGTCCACCAGGACCTTCAGGTCAGTTTCTACCACGATGCTCTCCAACAGATCAGCCCACAACCTATCCTGGTCCATGGGGTTGTTCTTTCCCAGATGCAAGACTCTACCCTTGTCCTTGTTGGATTGCATTCAATTTCCCTCTCCAGCCTGTCCAGGTCTGGCTGGATTTACATTGCCATAGCACTGTTCAGAAGCAGCCGGCACATGCTGGATGTGAACAGTCGCTATACAAACCCAAGGTTCCACTGCCACACAGAGCTGGAATTATTCACAAATGTCAGATTTGTGTCTGCTCCAATGCTTATGTAATTTGAAAATCCAAGTCATCATGCATGTAACACCCCCACACCCCCTCTTCGTTGCAGTTCAGACACAATGCACTATGACAGTTTTAAACTCTTAACATCAGAGCAGGGGTTTAATAAAAAAGAAAACAACCAAACCCTATTTGATGAATAAAAACTATTTGTGTGAATGTTTCAGTAGAGGACTCAAAAAGATGTTCCATGGACAGGGGTTTTAAGAGCATGACTGTCAACATCAAAATACATTCTGAATTGCTTTTAAGAGGTTCTACAGAGATTTTCTTTGATCAGAAGCAGATAAAGTTGCACTGCCTGAATTTCTGTGCATGACAGAACAGGGACTGTATTTGCTTTGACTGCTGCATTGCAAGAGACTGTGCTGTAATAAATGTATATTCCTAGAGTTTAGCCTGAAAATCCTTACTTGGGCAGTAAAAAGGGAGAGGAAAACTATGCATGCCACATACAAAACTCAGTGATTCCAAGATCTAAATGATAAATCTTGATGGTATGGCAGCTCTATGAAACTCCATAGAGTACCTGTGTCTCTAAAGCTATGGATACAACACATTCACAGAACACAGAATTAACCAGGTTGGAAAAGACCACAGAGATCATCCAGTCCAACCTATCACCCAACACCATCTTATCAACTAAACCATAGCACCAAGTGCTTCATCCAGTCTTTTCCTAAACACTCCCAGTGATGGTGACTCCTCCGCCTCCCTGGGCAGCACATTCCAATAGCCCATCTCTCTTTCTGTGAAGAATTTCCTCCTAATATCCAGCCTAAACTTCCCCTGGCACAGCTTGAGACTGTGTCCTCTTGTTCTGGTGCTGGTTGCCTGGGAGAAGAGACCAACCCCCACCTGGCTACAACCTCCCTTCAGGTAGTTGTAGAGAGCAATAAGGTCTCCCCTGAGCCTCCTCTTTTCCAGGCTAAGCAACCCCAGCTCCCTCAGCCTCTCCTCATAGGGCTTGTGTTCCAAACCCCTCTCCAGCTTTGTTGCCCTTCTCTGGACATTCCTTATGTAGATATTTCTAGCTGCAACAAATGCTATCCAAATCCTCTCTCTTTGTTGTTTTTTTTTTTTTTGTTGTTGTTGTTGTTGTTTTTCCCCTTCTATTTGCTACAAAATAGAATATTTTTTTTATCAAAAAATATCTTGTTAAGCTGTTTTCATAACATAAAAGGGCTGGAGCACCTCTCCTGTGAGGACAGACTGAGGGAGCTTGGGCTCTTCAGTCTGGAGAAGAGAAGGCTCCAAGGAGTCCTAATCGTGGCCTTCCAGTACCTGAAGAGGGCTACAAGAAACCTGGGGAGGGACTTTTTAGGGTGTCAGGGAGTGATAGTGTGATACTGTGATAGGACTAAGGGGGATGGAACAAAACTAGAAATGGGTAGATTCAGATTGGGTGTTAGGAAGGAGGTCTTCCCCACGCAGGTGCTGAGACACTGGAACATGTGGCCCAGGGAGGTGGCGGAAGCCTCATCCCTGGAGATTTTTAAGGCCAGGCTGGATGTGACTCTGAGCAACCTGCTGTAGTGTGAGGTGTCCCTGCCCATGGCAGGGGGATTGGAACTGGATGATCCTTGAGGTCCCTTCCAACCCTGACAATTCTATAATTCTATAAAGGTTTGCCTTAGCAGGCAACAACCAACGATGGAAGTTTACGTTTAGAGCATCTTCATCTCTTAATTGCTTTTTTAGTCCCTAATTTAGCTTTGAAAGCTTTCTTAGAATCAACCCAGCAAACCAAAAAAGTGCCTGTCTGCTCAATCTGTGACTGTTTGCCTTCAGCATAGAGTCACAGAACACACTGCAGCTTTCCCCTGAACTAAGGATCCACAGCCCAGTTTTCAAGGCACTTATCTCTCAGTAAGAGATTTTAGCCACTTATTTATTTTTCCAAGGCCACTTCTCCCTACTAAACCTTTCTATGGAACTCAAAAGGCTTCTCTAATCGAATTAACAGGTTTACAGAAAATAAGTTATACCCCAAATTGCATAGGTGGGCATGGGGAAAGAAGGAATGTTTCAGCAAGATGCAACCTATTATGTAAATTTGTCACCACATGCCATACATAATGAATAAACCTTGTGCTCTTAACACTTTGATTATAGACTATGCAGACAATGCAAATTAAAATTCCTGCTGCTCCATAAACGCAGTAAGAGGAAATTATGTAAATTTTCACACATTAGATTGATTTGGTTGAAATGAAACCTGTTCCACTTGATGTTTTAGGGGAAGAGCCACAATCACAATGATTGAGAAAGCACAGTGTTAATGAAGTGTGTTATTGCTAATCAATTCCTCCTCCTCCTCCTCTGGTAATGGCACAGGCATGTGCAGTGACACTGGCAAGTGTAACCCCTCACACCAGCACAGAGATTACAGGGCAGAAATTAAGACTTCCATAAACTCAGGTCCTGTTGAACATCAGAGGTTTCAGAGTGAAATGATGGCAGGCATTCAGGAAGGGTGTGAGCTCTGCTACGTAGATATAACACACACATAAAACTTGCTGGCAGTGCTGGCTGTCAGACTGCTGTAGATCAAGTGAAGTTCTTTGGCTGGGATGACACCAGGAGTAAAACAATCATCTTTCTACTGGCTGAGCTCTTGGCAAACATGGAATGAGATTCTCACCTGGCGGTGATTTACAGATCCACAGAGTGCATCAGGAGGGAAGGCACCCTCAAAGGTCATCTTGTCCAATCCCTCTGCCCTGAGCAGGGACACCTCCAAATAGATCAGGCTGCTCAGGGCCACATCAACTCTGATTTTTAATGTCTCCAGGAACAGGGCCTCAACCACATCCCTAGGCAACCTATTCCAGTATTTGACTGCTCTCATTGTGAAGAACTTCTTCCTGATGTCCAAATTATATCTCCCCTGCCCCAGTTTCAAATCACTGCCCCTCGTCCTGCTCAACTCTCCAGCCTTCCTGTGTGTCCCCATCAGGTATTGAAATGCAGCTCTAATGTCATCCTGGAGCTTTCTCTTCTCCAGGCTGAACAGCCCCAGTTCTTTCATCCCATCTTCACAGGGAAGGTGTTCATCTTCCTAACCTCCTCTGGACCCATTCCACCAGGTCCATATCTCTCTTGTGTTGGGGGCCCCAGAATTGGACACAGTACTCCAAATGAGTTCTCATCAGTACAGGGCATTGTCAGAATCACCCCTCTCTATCTGCTAGCCATGCCTCTTTCAAACATGTTTAGTTAACTGAAATGCAAAGCAAGGTCTTTCAAGCTGAAAAGAAGATTTCCTGTCCAAACTGAAGGAACTAAACCAGCAGTCTCAGGTGGTTTCAAGTCTCACACAACATATTTTTCTCCACTAACAGTTAGCTGGGAATTGTGGCAGGAATTTGGAATGTCTCACAACTGAACATAGCTGATTTGCTTCTGTAACCTGCTTGTGAAGAACTGCAGAGCACAGAGCTGATGGAGATGTTTTTACAGGGAGCAGAGTTGTGAAGCAGATTACACCGCCTTTACCTGAAGCAGAGGAGCGTGGCTCTCCAAGCATCATGTCACTACTTTAAACAAAATACTTTGTAGAGCTCCTCACCAGCATGATAATCAATTGCAGAATGCTGCACTGCTGTCTTCATTATTTCAATACTGAAGGACACCTGCAGGAAGGCTGGGGAAGGACTGCTTGGAAGAGCTTGTAGTAATAGGACGAGAAGCAATGGTTTGAAACTGGAGGAGGATAAGTTTAAGCTGGACATCAGGAGGAAGTTCTTTACAATGAGGGTGGTGAAATACTGGAAGAGGCTGCACAGGGATGTGGTGGAGGCCTGATTCCTGGAGACATTCAAGATTAGACTTGATGGGGCCCTGGGCAGCCTGATATAGAATAGCATAAATTAGCACAGCATAGACCATCGAGATCATCAAGTCCAACCTATCATCCAACACCATCTAATCAACTAAACCATGACATTAAGTGCCTCATCCAGTCTCTTCCTAAAAACCTCCAGTGATGGTGACTCCACCACCTCCCTGGGCAGCACATTCCAATGGCCAATCTCTCTTTCTGTGAAAAACTTCTTCCTAACATCCAGCCTAACCCTCCCCTGACACAGCTTGAGACTGTGTCTTCTTGTTCTGTAGGTGGTTGCCTGGGAGAAGAGACCAACACCCACCTGGCTACAATCTCCCTTCAGGTAGTTGTAGAGAGCAATAAGGTCTCCCCTGAGCCTCCTCTTCCCCAGGCTAAGCAACCCCAGCTCCCTCAGCCTCTCCTCATTGGACTTGTGCTCCAAACCCCTCCCCAGCTTTGTTGCCCTTCTCTGGACATGTTCCAG
This sequence comes from Dryobates pubescens, assembly GCF_014839835.1. Classification (NCBI taxonomy): domain Eukaryota; kingdom Metazoa; phylum Chordata; class Aves; order Piciformes; family Picidae; genus Dryobates; species Dryobates pubescens. Next base: position 8,665,939 of record NC_071630.1, read on the forward strand.
CAACTCAACATCTTTCCTAAACTGAGGGGCCCAGAACTGGACACAGGACTCCAGGTGTAGCCTGACCAGTGTTGAGGTGTCCCTGCTGACTGCATGGGGGTTAGACAAGATGACCTTTGAGGGTCCCTTCCAACCCAATGCAATGTGTGAATCTGCACATTTACTGCGCTAGATGAGATAATTAATGAGCTCACACATCATACTTCTGCAGTTCTTTTGTTCTACAAACATTACCGTGGCATTTTCGAAGGAAAATTCTCATTTGCAGGAGGAAATTTTGCAAAATTAGCAATGTGTAGCACCTACTACTTCCCAGGTAAATATGAGCAGGTGGGACGAGCCAATCTGCTTTGTTTTTCCTTTCCATTTATATAACTTCTACAATATCCTTGAAAATATTTGTCACCACATGTAGCGACTGCAATTGTTTCCTCTCTCTACTGACTTGTCTCCCACTAATTTATAGTTCTTTCCTGCCAGGATCTAAGGAAGCACTCTGCACAGAGACCTGTCCCTGGCTTCAAGAGCAGTTTGACACACAGGAATGCTGCAGGTCGTGAATATAACACATATCAAACCAGAACAACACAGGCAATGAGAGAGCTGTTAGGAAGCAATGACACAACAGACAAACATACAACATACATACACACACACACACACACTAGGACTGGCACTTACCATAAGGAATTTCAGTATTTTGTGTCTGGGGGCAAAAAAAAAGAATAAATGGGGGTTGAGCCCCAGCTGTAGATGAAAATTCGGTGGACCACAAATAAGGAAATGCAAAAATGAAAACAAAAAGGAAAGAGACAAAGGAATTAGTCTTTCCTAGAAAAGAAGGGCTATTTCTTTAAGCAGGCAGAGAGGCCATTCTTGTATCAGCATGCAGATCTCTGCTGTGTTTCAGGTTTTCAATATGCCAATCAATTTTTGCTTAATAAGGTGCCTGCAATAACGTGCCTGCCACCGATGGGGAGAAGCACAGAGAATGCTTAGGAGCCAGGGCTGCTGCTCCAGACCATGGGCTGCTTCTCATCAGCTGTGATTTTTTTTCTGGCTTTAGGTTGGGGCTGCTGGGGGAATCAGCTATGAATGAGGGCTCCTCTGCTTTAGAGTGCACAGTCTACATTACGCTGTGCTAATTAGAATCTCAAAGCATGACGTGGTCAAAGAGTCGCTTAGAGCTCGACAAGCGAGAGATTTGCAAAAGCAAAATGGGAGGGGGAGGGAGGGAACCACTTAAAATTGAGAAGCAGGAAAAACAAAGTCAGCTAAATGAACATAGAGAAGCAGGAGCTAGGCATTGCAGCTTGCAGGAGTTGGTACAGATGTTTGGTTATATAAAATAAACACAAAGAATCGCAGCGGTAAATATCTCACCCCACAGGAATCAGCTTAATTTCCAGCTCACAAAGATCCTAGCAAACAGAATCCCTCCACGCTAGCTCTTGCTTGAATTCTTTGACTTCAGACTGCTTTGTTTATAGGAAAAAGCTCTCTTTGATGTTGGAATATTAGAAGGAGTGAAACAATAAATTTCCCATATTCTAATATCCAGATATCCTGAGCTCGTTCAAGGGCCCCTTGATTCATGAAGGCAAATAATTAAATTACCTGAACTTTGATCAAGGAGCTGCTGTAGTCCCTTTTTGATGTAGAATGTGGCTGTTTGAAGCTCTAGCCAGATAGCTAGCCCATATGTTTTTTAACTCTTTTGGCACCACTAGCCAATTTCATGCAAGGAGCTAGCATTTCCAAGCGATTACCGTGGTACCAGTGGGGAATGCTACTCCAATAGGAGTAGAGAAGGTATAGAAGGTCCAATTCAGATCCTTATACCACAGACTTGATGTTTATTGAAAGGTTTAAATTCCTGCTCCTCCTAAACAAGCTGAAATTACTTTTCAGGCAAGTAAACTTGCCTGTGGAAGCTGCTCTTTAGATTGCATCTCACTGAGACACAAAACAAAAGGAGAAGGAAGGAGTTTTGTCTCTGTGATACAAGAGTTTGCATTGTGTTCCATGCTTTCCAGCTATTTCCTGGAAGAAACATGAGTGGGCACACACTTGTCTAGTCAGGTGAAAGAATGCTTTTAGAATCACAGAACTGTTTTGGTTGGAAAAGCCCTCTAAGACCAAGTGCAATCTAACCTAACACCACCATGGCCATCACACCCTAAGTGCCATGTCCACACATCTCTTGAACTCCTTCAGGGAAGGTGACACCACCACCTCCTTGGGCAGCCTGTTCCAATCCCTGACCATTCTTGCAGAAAAGAATTTGTTCCTAATCTTCAACCTAAACCTCTCCTGGCAAAATTTCAGGCCATTTCCTCTCCTATCATCTGATGCTAGGGAAAAGAGACCAATCCCTACCTCACTCCAACCTCCTTTCAAAGAGCTACAGAGAGCAATGAGGTCTCCTCTCAGCCTCCTCTTCTGCAGACTAAAAACTAGATAGATTTAAGGCTTTCATTCTTCCCCCGCCCCCCCTCAGATGCAAGCACCTGGATGAAATCATCTTTGCCATTACCAAGTCAAAGTCTTAGCCATGCTGCCTGCAAAGCAGCAGAGAAATTAGAAGTCAGTACAGATGCTGCTCTCCCACATGGTTTGTAAATCTGAATGTGATTACTGAAAGAATTCCTCTCCACAAATGAGGAATTATGCTTCTCTTCATTCACCCTAGGATTCCTTAGGGAAACGAGGAGGTTACTAAAAGAGCATAATTAGAAGGCATAATTAATGTATAGGTATCTCTTACTCAGTTCCCAATACAGCTTCAACAACACAGCCATATATATATATAGATATATATATATATCCCCCCCCCCTTAATTTTAGCAACAGTTTCATGGTTTATGGAAATGACCTCACTAGGCTGCTGAGAAGTGAAAAAAACAGCTCTGCAAACAGGATTTTTTTTGTTCCTGGTATCACTCATGGTAGAAATGCATCTGTCCTTCAAGGCACAGCTGTGGAAAGGATTCATGTCATGCAGCCTGACATCTCAATTCATAAGGACACAGGCTAAAGAAAGCAGGATGACTATGCCTGCCTTACTCCAGATAATAGACAAATTATTTTGGGACTTGAGGATGTAGATAGCAATTCACGTCTTTACATTTAAAACACTTGATTTGTTTCTTTAGAAGTTTCTGGGGCCCCTCAGTTTAGGAAAGTTGTTGAGTTGCTGGAACGTGTCCAGAGAAGGGCAACAAAGCTGGGGAAGGGTTTGGAGCACAGCCCTATGTGAATGGCTGAGGGAGCTGGGGTTGCTTAGCCTGGGGAAGAGGAGGCTCAGGGGAGACCTTATTGCTCTCTACAACTACCTGAAGGGAGATTGTAGCCAGGTGGGGGTTGGTCTCTTCTCCCAGGCAACCACCCACAGAACAAGAGGACACAGTCTCAAGCTGCACCAGGGGAGGTTTAGGCTGGATGCTAGAAAGAAGTTTTTCACAGAAAGAGAGATTGACCATTGGAATGTGCTGCCCAGGGAGGTGGTGGAGTCACCATCACTGGGAGTGTTTAAGAAGAGACTGGATGAGGCACTTGGTGCCATGGTTTAGTTGATTAGATGGTGTTGGGTGATAGGTTGGACTCGATGATCACTGAGGACTTCTCCAACCTGGTTAATTCTGTATTCTGTAATTTGTTGGACTTCTCATAAAGCCCAAAGGGGAAATGTGGATAATCAATTGGTAAGGAGGAGGAAGTAACTTCATGTGCATAGACTTTTCTGGGGCTGTTCCAGTAAGCCACAGGAGCTGTACATAAAGTGTGAAACAGGAAACCTTCTTATCCGAGTGACACAACATCCTCACTGTGACATAATTATCACAGAGTGATAGAATTGCTTCCTTTGGAAGAGACCTTTAAGACCATCTGAGTCCAACCTTCAACATAACACCACCATGGCCAGTAAACCGTGTCCCACACTGCCATGTCCTCAGATTTCTTGTACACCTGCAGGGATGGTGACTCCACCACCTCCCTGAGCAGCCTTTTCCATTGCCTGATCAAAAAACCCCAAACATTAAACAAAAAAAAAGGTATGTAAATACATAAACAAACAAGCCAAGCATGTTAAAAAGCAGGAAAGGAGAAGCTGCTGCTCTCAAATTGAAGAAGCGATTAGCATTCATTAACTCCAGGTTATCAACTGCCCAAGGCATTTATGGGTTAAACATAGTATCTTGCTAAGCACATGGAAACAGTTAAACCACAAGCTTTTCCACTGTTTATTTTGAATGATTCCATTTCTAGCAAAAATGGATTTCATTTCCAGATGGGGTATACCTCTAGGCAAAAACATTCTTTTTTTTTTCTCTCCTCCAGTGGGCTAAGTGATTTAACATCAACAGAAAAGCCTTTTGTACACATTATTAATTTCATTTCCATGACTTCATTTTCTTACTCAAGTATCAATGACCTTCTGTAATTTTATTTGCCCCCCACCTCCCCAATCAGTAAATAAATACAAGTCCCATTTTTTGGTAGCTCTCACATCATGAACAGCTTTCAAGAAATAACTTGATAACGATTCCTTTTCTGGAGTGAAATAGCATAAAAGCTAAGCAGTTCCATGGACTGGGTACGGTGAGAGCCAGAAACAGGATGTAACAGCTAGAAGAACGAAAGACAGAGCTGCACCCAGTTCAGCAGTGATCTGATCCATGCAGACAACCTGGTTCAAGTCTGCTCCTGGTCTACAGAATCTTCTGAAGGCAGTAATTGCAGTTAGCAGACTTCCTGACCTCTAGCTCATCATTAAAACAGCCAAGGTCATGACAACCAGCAACTGTCAAGTCTTGCTAAGTTATCAGAGCTGGCACATTCTCTATAGACTTGATTATTTCAGCCAAACTAATTTCTTGTTCCATTTGATTGGATAATTAAACAAATATTAGTGCAATTTCATACACACAATGGTGTATTGATAGCATTCCTAGTGAGAGTAGAAAGTGGCTTAGCCCTGAAATGCACACCTCCATCTAATCTCTGTTTAAAAACATGAGTGAACTACTTTAATTTAAACCAAAATTACTTTACATTTCCATATCAAGGCTATTGTATAACACTAATGCCAACTGAATAACCCCCTGGACCCCAATACAGTTTCTCTGTTATGTAGCAGGTTGACCAGGGAGAATTTGAACTAGTGATGTGTGACCATCTGATAAATAGTTTCAATTTATCTGTTCACAGAAGTCACTAAAAAGAGTCTGTGAACAGCAGCAACAACAAAATTCTGCACATATATTAAATAAAGGTGGGCAATTCCCTAGCAGAGTCCACAATAAGGTGGCATTCAATGTCACCTCAATGCCATTCATAGAACTATAAAATTGTTACAGTTGGAAATCACCTCTAAGACTACCAAGTCCAACCATCAACCTGAGACCACCATGGCCATTAGGCCACATCCCCAAGTGCCAAGTTCACACATCTCTTGAACACCTCCAGGGATGGTGACTCCACCACCTCCCTGGGCAGCCTGTTCCAATCCCTGTCCGCTCTTGCCACAAAGAAATGTGTTCCTAATATCCAACCTAACTGACCCTTGGCACAATTTCAGGCCATTTCTTCTCCTTCTATCACCTGATAGTAGAGAAGAGACCAACCCCACCTCACTGCAACCTCATTTCAGGTAGCTGTAGAGAGCAATGAGGTCTCCCCTCAGCCTCCTCTCCTCCAGTCTGAACAAATCCAGGTCCTTCAGCTGCTCCTTAGTGAAAAGTCCACTGAATATTCAATTTTGTGCTGCAGAGAAGGAGCAGAAGATGATAAACTAAGGTACACGAAGTACAACCTTGACATAAGCAAGTTCAATGAACTCAAAACACCGATGCAGGAATCTGAGAAACTGAGAACTAAGCCTAGGAGAAGAGAACATTACCGAAGGGCATAGAATCATAGAATTGTTAGGGTTGGAAGGGACCTCAAGGATTATCCAGTTCCAACCACCCTGCCATGGGCAGGGACACCTCACACTACATCAGGTTGCTCACAGCCACATCCAGTCTGGCCTTAAAAACCTCCAGGGATGAGGCTTCCACCACCTCCCTGGGCCACCTGTTCCAGTGTCTCACCACCCTCAGGGGGAAGAATTTCTTCCTAACATCCAATCTGAATCTACCCATTTCTAGTTTTGTTCCATTCCCCTTACTCCTATCACTCCCTGACACCCTAAAAAGTCCCTTCCCAGCTTTCTCGTAGGGCCCCTTAAGAGACTGGTAGGCTGCAAGAAGGTCTCCTTAGAGCCTTCTCTTCTCCAGACTGAACAGCCCCAACTCCCTCAGGCATGCAGAGAATAGTCTTAAACATTGTAGGAGTTTTACTGTAACCCAGATCACACCAATACCTCAATTAGCTCTGAAGTCTCCAAGTCCCCTTTGTACAGATCAGTGGGCTCTGAGCAGTGTAGAGGTACAGGTCTGGGAATCACCAAGGAAGGGATCATCTTAAACTAGATTCACTACAAGGGTATAGCCAAAGTCTGCACCATCAAAAACCATGAACTAGAGATCACAGAATCACAGAATGGCAGAGGTTGGAAGGGACCTCCAGAGACCATCTAGTCCAGCCTCTCTGCCAAAGCAGGCTCGCCTAGGGCAGGTCATGCATGAACACATCCACGTGGGTTTTGAAAGTCTCTGGAGAAGGTGATTCCATAACCTGTCTGGGCAGCCTGTTCCATTGCTCTGTCACCCTCACCACAATGAAGAGTCTCCTCACATCGAGGTGGAACCTCCTGTGTTCCAACTTGTACCTGTTGTACCTGGGCACCACCAAAAATATCTTATCAGTTTCATCTCAGCACTCACCCCTCAGATATTTTTAGACACTGATCAGATCCCATCTCAGCCTTCTCCTCTCCAGACTAAACAGCCCCAGGTCTCTCAGTCTTTCTTCAGAGCAGAAATGTTCAAGTTCCCCAGTCATCCTCATAGACTCCATAGGACTCTCTCCAGCAGATCTTTTTGAACTGGGGATCCCAAAACTGGACACAGTATTCCATGTATGGTCTCAGCGGGGCAGAGGTGTTCAAAACAGGACTGGATGTGGCACTTGAAGCCATGGTTTAGTTAGTCATAAGGTGCTGGGTGATAGGTTGGAATTGATGATCTCTGAGGTCTTTTCCAACCTTGTTGATTCTATGATTCTATGAGTAGGGGGGAGAGAAGAACCTCAGAGAGCTCTAAGGGGACAGTTGCTTGTAGTACTTGAAACAAGACTACATATTCAGAGTTTAGGAACAATTTTTTTCCCTCCCATATAAATATTGCAAATTTGACAATTTTAAGGACAGAAAGAACTATCAGTTCTCAGTCTGACCTAACAGTCACTTGCATTGGTACCTAATCAGCCTTTTTGTATGCAAATGATAAATTGTTTGCATGTAAATGCCAATGCCTTCTATGTTTTCTTCTTGCTTTAGAAACAGAAATGCTCTGTAAATTGCCACCAGGAATTGAAATGCATACTAATCAGCTCTATTCTCTGAGCTATACCAGCTATAACTGGAATGGTAACAAATAAAAAGGCTACAATCAGTGGTGGACAAGGTTTTCTATTTGAATCAGAACACACTCCCCCTAGCAAAATTATTATTCAACTGCTTTGCAAAAATTGTGGGACCTCTCTTGTCTGCAGAAATTGGGTTTGAAACTGTGAATGAACAGCAGCATGCACTCATGCAAAATATTAAAGATCTTCCCTGGAATTTCAATTCCTGGAAGAGGATGGGAAGGAGATGTCATCTTTCAAAATGCTTTGCTCACTGTGTGCATTGGATAAATGTCTGATTGTTCAGCTACATTAGCCTGGTAATCTCTGCAGGTAAATAATGATGCTTACATGCAACATGACACTGGAAGGTTTGAGCACTGTGCTGCAGGTATTGAACAGACCCAGCAGCATTGCACTGCTTTAATATTGGTCATTCATAGAATCAATGAGGTTGGAAAAGACCTCAGAAATCATCAAGTCCAACCTATCATCCAACACCTCATGACTAACTAAACCATGGATTCAAGCGCCATGTCCAATCCTCTCTTGAACACCTCCAGGGACAGTGACTCCACCACCTCCCTGGGCAGCACATTCCAGTGGCAAATTACTCTGGGAAAAACTTTCTCCTCACTTCCAGCCTAAACTTCCCCTGGTGCAGATTGAGACTGTGTCCTCTTGTTCTGGTGCTGGTTGCCTGGGAGAAGAGACCAACTCCCTCCTGGCTACAACCTCCCTTCAGGTAGTTGTAGGCAGCAATGAGGTCTCCGCTGAGCCTCCTCTTCTCCAGGCTAAACAACCCCAGCTCCCTCAGCCTCTCCTCACAGGGCTGTGCTCGAGGGCCTCTCCCCAGCCTTGTTGCCCTTCTCTGGACATGTTCAAGAGTCTCAATGTCCTTCTTAAATTGAGAGGCCCAGAACTGGACACAATAACACAAAATATTTGTTAATAAAAGATGAAAGGAGTAATGCAGTTACTCATCCAGCAGCCAGGAGCTCTGAGATAATTACTTTAAATCAAGAAGGGACAGACCATTTAAATGCATGACTTAATGCCAACACATACATGTATTAATAAAACAGTTAGCATGAATGGAAATAGGGTTTAGTCTCCTGCTTCAAATAGAGCTATCATCTCTGGCTTCTACTGAGCTAATGACTTCTCCTTGACAGACTGAGCTGTATGCATGTGTTTAACTATTTAACTTAACCACTGAGACCAATTAATACATTTCTGGAGTTTTATTTTATTTTAAAATATATATCAGCAGCCTCCCTGGGATAGAAATTATGTCAAAGCCAAGTTTCTATGGCACCAGTTTAACCTTAAATGAAATACTTTCACGTGGAATGTCTGCTGATCACACTGTAGAAGGGGACTGGAATGCAGTGTAGAAGCAGCACATCAACGGGATTGACCTCAAGGAGTTTTTTTTATCTTACCAAACTAGCATAGGCTTTGTGTGATGAGGAGATCCCATGACAAGAAATGAAGGCTGCAAGCCATAAATTCAACCTCTGTTTCACTTGCTAGCATGAACAAGAGGAAATGGCCTGAAATTGTGCCAGGAAATGTTTAGGTTGGAGGTTAGAAAAATATTTCTTTCCTGCAAGAGTGGTCAGGGATTGGAACAGGTTGCCCAGAGAGGTGGTAGAGTCACCATCCCTGGAAGCATGGCTATGGCACTTGGGGACGTGGTTTAATGACCATGGTGGTCCTAGGCTGATGGTTGGATTTGATGATCCTAGAGGGCTTTTCCAACCCAAGCAGTTCTACGATTCTAATAAACCTGTGCACAGCCATCTAAGCCAGGCTGTCTTCAAGCTGTGGGGTAGTGCTAACGCACTCTGATAGCACAAGGAAACCTGCTCTAGTGGCACCATACAAACCTAAGGGAGTTAAATGCTTGGTGCTATGAAGATCATAACCATAAATAAATCTGCAAAGTGCATTTTAAAGGGTGACAGAATTCCTTCTGCTCATCACTCTAGTCTTTGTGTGGCCCTGTGTCTCCACAGCACCATTGGGAGTACAGTGGAAGAGTGTCAGACCACACCAACACAATTAAATGGAAGCTTAAGCGTAACCACTGATCTAGAAAGGTCCTTCCAACAGCTTACAATCATGTGTTAAAGTTCTGCTCACTTTTGTCCAGTTCATAACACTTCATGATCCACAACTGCCTCCTAAGTTGGTTTATCTATGATGTGGCTTACAGTCTTATCTGTGGATGAACAATTAAATGCTTGGTGTAATACTGAGCTGTATTTGGAAACCTGTTGTTGGACTGCTCCCCAGTCACTCTGGAAAATCCTGGCTCCTCTTTTAAATTCAGTTACTTGGTCCTTTCCTTTTAATTCATTTACATTGATTTCTCCTACTCCAACTCTGCCTGCCATTTCATTGCAATTAAGTATTCTGATGAACTCTTGCTGATTCAGAAGGGAATGGGCTCTTACTCATTGCCAAACTTTAGAGAGAAAAAAACAAAACAACAACAACAACAAAAAACCCACAGCAACAACACAAAACCCCCTTAGAATTTGCTTAAGCCAGCACTTTAATTTTAAAGTGCTAAATTATGGCTCATGAAGCCAGCAGAGCTCAGTGGGAATGGGATGCCTGAAAGCTACCACACCACCCAAGCAGTTATGGGAGAAGCCCTTATGCTTTTGTCAGGCAAAATTAACCATAATGTCACCTTCCCCACGGGCCCTGCTCAGCAGCAGGGCTGGCTGCTCCAGATATTTGTCCCTGAACTCCTGCTGGCTTGCAAGGCACTGCTAATGCCCCATCCATGTGTAATGCTCTCTAGAGGGTCTTAAAGATGACTGGCAGCTCTGACTTCTCCACCCACCTTGAGTGCATCTAGCAGCTTAAGAGATGTTCCCTGCCTTGGAGCACTGAGGATGGGCTGTTAACAAACACTGGAGTACTCTTTACAACACAGTGCTCCCCAGCAAAGCAGTGCTGCTTTTCCAGTGCAGTAGTTACTCTCTCACCAAGAGCTGCTAATTTAAGATAATTCTTAATTAATATCCTAAATCTGATGTGATTGCCAGGAAGCTGTACAACTGTTGTGGGACTGTGCTGCCCATTTTTTGGCATTGAAGTTGCAGACAATTTCTATTAGACACATGAGCTCCTCTGGCAGCATACCTGCCCCAGTGGACAGAATACAATAAGAGGAAGTTCTGCACTCTGATACTTATATAATATATGTCCTATACACAGGAATCCGATTGGTCAGTGGATCAGTTCAAAGATTTGTGCAGAACAGCATCCTGCCTTGAGTGGATGTCTAGGGAAGAACAGCAGAACAAGACAGGTGGAAACAAGAATCCTTCCCAGCCTGGAAACGTTTAACATCTGCACTGCCATTGACGAGTATTTGCATTGATAGGTTGTAACAATGTGTTTTACATCCCAAGGTGCTACAGGATACATGGAAACTATTTGGACTAATCTCCTTTTCAGTTCTTCAGCTGTAAGCTCCGCTGACCTAGATGTGTATGGGTAAAATTAGACCAATTTGGCCTAATATGTCTTCGTTGCTGTTGTTCTTCTTCTTCTATCAAGGAGGCATCCTTGATAAGAGCACTCAAGCCTCCATGGCATGGCCAACGGGAGTAAGGAAGTGGTCATGCTCCTGTATTCAGCACCAGCGGAGCTGCCCAAGGTGAAGAGTCACTATCCCTTCCGCCACTTGACTCTCCCCTGCTGAGACCTCACCTGGAATAGTGTCCAGTTCTGGAGGCCACAACACGGGAAGGAAACGGACCTGATGGAGGGGGTCCAGAGGAGGGCCATGAAAATTATGAGGGGCCTGAAGCACCTCTGTTGCGAGGACAGGCTGAGGGAGCTGGGGCTGTTCAGCCTGGAGAAAAGACGACTCTGAGAAGCCCTAATAGTGACCTTGTAGTATCTAAAGGGGGCTGCAGAGGGACTGCTTCCAACAGCCTGCAGTGATAGGATGAGGGGCAATGGTTTGAAATTAGAGAAGAGTAGATTTAGACTGGATGTTAGGAGCAAGTTCTGCAACATGAGGGTGGTGGAACACCAGAACAGGTATCCCAGGGAGGTAGTTAAGCCCCATCCCTGGAAATATTCAAAATCAGGTTCGACAAGGCTCTGAGCAACCCAATCTAGTGGAGGATGTCCCTACTGACTGCAGGGGGTTTGCACTAGATGACCTTTGGCGGTCCCTTCCAACCCAAACCATTCTGTGGTCTAGTGGCCATGGAGGTGTAGTATAGAAAGTTGCGCTTGATCTTAGAAGGCTTTTCCTACTTTAATGCTTCTATGGTTTTGTTTCTCTTTCTAAATGCCTTCTTTTGGCATAGCAAAACTCCAGTGTCTCGAAGAAGGAAGAGACAGCTATCAAACGGCTGCCAGGGAGAGGACAGGGCTGCTCGTTTGACACCCAGACTGCAGCTGTGGCACTCTCCAGACCATCTGAAGTTACAGCATTCCCAAACTTTGCAGCGAGCGCCAAGGTGGGAAGGGGACACCGAAGGTAACGCGAGCCACTGGCTAGAGAGACGTTAATCCTGACAAACTGCCTGCGCATTAGCCCGAACCACAGCGAGATTGAATCCCGACTCCCCCGGGAGGGCCGAGCGATGCCGGTGGTAACAAAACGGCTTTTCATCGCCGCCCGGAAAGGCGGCGGGGCGGCGGCAGCGCGGAGCAGCAGCGCCCCCTAGTGCCCTCCCGCCTACCGCCAGCCCCGCACCGCGCAGCTCCGCACCGCTCCGCGCCTCTGCCCCCGCGGCAGCGCCTCCGGTAGTTTCACACCGACCTGTTGAGCAAAGCGGAGCGACAAAGAGAAGAAAAGCTTCCCAAAAATCCCGGCTCCCCGAGTGAAATCTCTCCCCCGGGAGTCCCGTCTGCAAATCTGCTGCCCTTCGGTAACGCTGAAATGACTACAAAGTCCTTGCTTGCACAGGGACAGAAAATGAATGGGTTTAATAATTTGGCGTACACAGGCTTGCACGGAAATGAATCAATCATTTCACAGTCTAAGAATGTCCTAGCCTTCAGCATCAAAACCCAAACCACATTTTTTCCTCAAATAGTGTCAAAGTTTTAGAAATAAATGGCTGCAGTGTTCCTTAACTGATAAAAGACAGTATGAAATATCCGTAAATATACATAAAATAATATACAAATATGACAAACTGACAATACTTAAGAGTAAAGTCCTCTTAATTCACATGGACAAAGTCCAAGCTACACTTAAAATCAATGGCAAACTTTCCATGTATGTCCCTAGGCTTTAGGTTGACCTCAACAAAGAAACAACAAAAACTGAAATACCATTAAAAACAAGCCAAAAAAAGGGTGTATGCTACACTTAAACCAATGACCAATTTTCCATCAATCTCCCTAAGCTTTAGGATGGCCCCAAAAAGGGACAATGAAAATTAAAGTACCATTAAAAACAAAACAAAAAATTGGTGTAGTGTAGGAAATTGCATAAAAAACTCAGAGACATACCAAAAACAAACAAAAAAAAGAGTAAGTCTAGAAACTATGTTGTTAAACTGTTTCCAAATAATTGATTCCAGATGTGACCTCTCTTTCTCACAGGCTGAAGATATTTTGCTGAGCATCCAGCTCACAAAATGGATTCCAAGTTGGTTTAGGCTGCTCATAAAAACAAAGACATTTGAAAGTTTGAAATGGCTTAGATTTTCTATGACATCTGAGACAGAAATAACTTACAGTGTGGAAATCTCAGCAACAGAAGATTTGTTTCTCAAGTTATGCTTTGTTTCACTGCAGCATTTGCAGAAAACAGAAATGTTAGTCTCAGTCTACTGGAAGTCTGAACTTCACATATGTTCCTTACACTCAATTAAATTAAATGTGTCAAATGTTCTCAGGATAACGTATTAGTAGAAGCTGAAACCACATTTAAAGCTTTTGATCAGACAAATCATAAAAAAACCATTCTAACCTTCATAGTTTGCCCATGTTGTCATGTGAAAGAAAAATTCATTTGGCTGTCCTGACTCTCAATCAACCATTTCCATACAGATTTCCTTCTGCAACCGCTGATGCCAAATTGCAACGACTTATCCCATCTCTTGACATAATCTATCGTAGCAGCATTTCTGGTAATGAAGCGATCGAGTTCTCAGTGATTTTTTTGGACAGCCAACACTTAAAAATTCAGCAAAGTTAAAGCTGATGTAGAGAAGTCTATAAACAGCATTCTCTGTCCATGCTCATTCTCTGATGGCCTAATGCAAGGCTGAGGTGAAAAAAAATTAACAAGATCCCATTCCAGGGCCTAAGAACAAGAGCCTGTCTGCAGAAGAAGGATGACTTTTAGGTAATTTTCCTAAAGAATTTCCCATTCTTTTAGTGAAGGTCTTGAAACTTTGTTTTGCTGCTCTCCTACAAGGGGAGGGAGAACTGCTTTAAAAGTACAGTCAGAAACTTTGGTTTTCTAGAGTGTGGTAGGCGAAGAAATAGGTGAGAAAAATGTTTTGTGTGTTAAGGTATGAAGCTCAAACCAGATCCCCTGCTCTTAGTCTCTCTACTCTTCCTCCTGCCCATCTCCCCAGCAACATGAATCTCACCGCTCTGCTATGAAAATGCTCTTCATAAGCAGGCATCTGCAATTCCACTTCCATATACTGCTGTGTATTTCCCCACATAAAATCATCCAAAGGACTGAGTACAATCATCGATTTGTGTTCCAAACCTCAGTGGACGGACCTGGCTGAGGCAGATGTCAGATTAATTATTGCAGAAGGTCTACACTGAAAACGAATGTATTTATTGGTATATTCTAGCCAGCATAGGAAAAAAAAAGAACAAAGTATTTACCTGGAGAATCACACACACTTTGGAAACAGTAAAGCAAGCATAAGAAAAAGGGAGGGAGGGAAAAGAGAGAGAGACACTCAGTAATGACTGAGTGCATGCTTCCCTGCTTCTGAATCTGTTAGTGCTTTTCTCATTCAACAGTTTCATTATTAATTAGCTAAAAACATTTCATTTCTTAACAGAGGAACACAGAGTCTGTAAAATTCCTGTTGTATCACCATCACAAATCAACAGGAAGAAAGTCTTTCCCAGGGAGTTACTAGCCATAGGAATGTGAAAAAGAAATTAGCATTCTCCTTATAAAGGGCCAATTTCTGAATTAGTGACCTCATTTGCTAAAGAGGTTCCTTTGTCACAGATATCTTAGTAGGTAAATACTGTGTTACACAGCCACACGGTCCTTAGTAGCAATGGTACAAAGATCTCCTAGCACATACTGGTCCTCTCCTCACCAAATGAATATTTAAAAGAGTAGACAATAAAGGGGGACTTCTATAGGAGGTGAAGGCATTCGTATCATGATGTCAGACTGCTATATGTGCTCCCGGAGGACTGCACAGGAAGCACTTTTATTCTAAAAGTTAATGGTATTTATGGAGACCTACAGCCTGATCTATTTTATGTCTCTTAGGGATGTGCTTATGCATGTATCACCCAAGAGTCTAATGCTTTTGGGGCTAGCCCGCATTACAGACAGATACCATTTTGGTACCTTGTGAATAGTAATGCATTTGAAAACCAGAAAGCAAAATATATTATTAAAAAAAAAATATAAAAAGAAATATATAAATCAAAGTCTTCCCCTTTTTTTCATTCTGGATAGAGTATCCTTCATTTCATGCACTCCTAATTTCTGCATATCCATTTCACGCCTGGGAGCTACAGTGCAAGTAACAGATTTTCAGTTCGGGGCTTTCAATATCTGCTTCTCCGGAGGAACATTTTAAAACGGGCAAATACTCGCCCTCCCCCCCCACCCCCTCACCCCACTCCCCCGCCTCCACCCTCCGTAGAAGAGCTAGAGAGAGAGAAAAAAAATAATAAAACAATACCGTTTGCGACAGCGTTTCCTTTCTCCCTGTGGCGAGACTGTCTCGCCCCTCCGGGAGCCCGCCGGCCGCCTCCGCACGGAGCTGCGGCAGAGCCGCGCACCTCTCTCGGCCCCGGCGCCGCTCGCCGGTAGCCCCGCTCCAGGCGCTGCTCGGCCCCGGCGCCGCTCGCCGGCAGCTCCGCTCCCGGAGCCTTGCCCACCGCACACCTGCTCGGCCCCCGCCGCACGCCCGAGCCCCAGCCCCGCTGCTAGCCGCAAGTTTCAGGCGCACCGCACGCATCCTCCTGCTCGTTCCTCTGGCTCGTCTCCCCGAGCTCTTTTCGTTTCCCCCTCGCCAAGCCGCCTCCTCGCCCGGCAGCAGCGCGTCCCGCACCCCGCCGCCCCGCTCACCCCAGACAACTCCGGCGCCGGCGTGCCCCGGCTGGTTCCCGCGGCACGCTCCTGCGGCCGCCGCTTACCTGCGGGTCCGGCGTGGCTGGCTGCTTCCCTTGGCCACCTCCGGAGGAGGGAGAGGAGGCAAGTCCCATTCACAACTAGACACTGAGCAGACACGGCAGCATCTTCAGCCTATTACACTCCACGGGCAGCGGCTGCTGAATGAGGCTCCGAGCTAGTGGCAGGAATTAGAAAGAGGGAGGGAGGGGAAAGGGGAGAGGAAAGGGGAGAGGGAGGGAGAAGGAGCAAGGAGGAGTGAAGCAAGATTAGAGGAAGGGAAAAGCTGGAGGCTGTTGCTTCTTCTCTATTTTCTTCTCCCTTCCCCCCACCCCCAGAGGAAAGCAGACCCCAGAGCCTGCCCTCCCGCATCCTGAGTGCCCTCCGATGCCTACGGGGGAGAAGTTGGGGTAGGAAGAGCAAAGCGAGGGGACGAGGAGCCCAGGGTACTCTCTCCCTTCGCCCAGGCAGTCCGTGGGTGGGTAGGGTACGTTGTCCCCACCCCACGCTCGGTTCTGCAACCCTTCAGCCATACAGGCACCCACAGGAGGGGGACGGGGACACGCACCCTGCGGTGCTGGCAGGCTGCGGGAGGGATGCCCTGTCCCTTCTCTGTCACTGCTCCTCTGCAGGCAGCCCAGGACCACCCCACGGCGGTGCGGGTGGGCTGGAACCCACGGAACAGCCCCGGGCACGGCCAACCGCGGCCACTTCTGCTGCAAGTCTTCTAGCTGGGGGGCTACCCCTGCCTCATGACTCTCACAGAGAGATCATCTGAGCTGGACAAACAGCAGGGGCATTTTATACCCAACCCAGACATGGTTCCTGTCATGATCAGACATTTGTCCAGGGGAAAGGAAAAAAAAAATCCACCAAAAAACCACAACAACGAAGTTCCCCAAGCATTTATGGATGTGGAAAATCTTGGTCTGTTGTAGCTCCCAGACAGAGGCTGAGGCAGGGCCTCTCTGCCCAGGCAGACTGCTAGAGGTGGAGGGGGTGACCCTTTCTTTCTCAAACACACCTGAACCAAGTGCTGCTACTCTCGCTAATGTAACACACCCAGGCATGATCCCCAGGTAAGGCTGAGCTCTGTGAGCCCAGGAAGAAGTGCTCTGAGCTGATACACTCATCCAAGCCCAGAGGCAGCACGCATTCATAGAATCATAGAATTGTTTTGGTTGGAAGAGACCTCTAAGATCGAGTCCAGCCATCCCCTCCCGTCTAGCCCACATGAGCCTGCAGGTCCCCTCTCACCCATCAGCTCCCCTCAGAGTGGCCAAGACCCATGTGCTCTGAGGTGGCTGTCAGCACAGTCGCTGCCATCTGTGTAGCTGAAGAGCAGAGCAGAGCGAGGAAGGATGCAATGCTCAGCCCCGCAGGAGCATTCGCTGTTGGAAATAACTAGGTGCCTCTTTGTCAAGATAATGTGCCCATCCTCAGGCAACCCATCGGACCGTTCAACCCCCACGCCACAAGGCAGCACTCACGCTGCTCTGTGACCACACCACTTGGCCCCGAAGAACAAGGCTTTTATATTCTGTGGTTAATTAGCTCTGCCAATAACTCCAGGCAAAGAGGGGGAAAAAAATTGGCACAAAACCTGCCACTGTACAAACAAAGAATTTGGAAGGAGGAAAGCTGATAAACAATGCATCCTAAGGAGGCTGAGGGACACTGAAGTTAGCACAACAGAGTAGCAAGCCCTGCCTGATGTCAGCCCCAGGGAAAGAGCAGGAGCCTTCTGACTGCAGAGATGGGGGCCTTGAAGAATTAAGGGCTCCAATTAATTTGCTTCAGAGGTATTCTGAGAGTTCACAGTTTGATTTGCAAATGCACCAGGGAGAGGTCTGTGTGTACTGTGAGGTGGAAGGGCACAGGCAGGAGGGCTCAGCTCTAGATGCAGGGCAAGGCACTACTTGGAGCAGTGACAAAGCAGCTAGGACAGCAGTGTGGGTCCCAGCTGTTGAGCACAGGCAGGCAAGTAGCATGGAGATCAATCCTGGTGTGGGAAACTCAGAGCTTGGGACAGACAGGGGAAACCATGGAATAAACCCAGAAACACCATGGGCTGAGCAGAAAGCATCAGGTAATAAGACAGCTAATTAATTGGTATTGGGCTTTATCTTGATAGGAGTAGGGCTGTGGTGCTGAGAAAACTAGTTGTAGGAGTGGGGTTTGATAGAAAATTAAAAATGTAATTAATTATGGGGAAAAAAAACATGGAAAGGACCATTTAAGAGTGTTTTTGGGGAGACATAGTTGAGGCAGGAGAGGGATGCACATGAATTTGGAACAATTTTGTCAAGAAAGTGGTGGTTTGGACAGAAAATAGGAAAGGAAGGGAAATATGTCTCAAAATAGTTCCATGCAGTTCCAGTCCAAACCTATTGCCTTTAATGGACACCATCAGTCTCCTCTGATGATAGTATGAGAATTACCATTTGTTTTCTTTATGGATACACTGTAGTGAGTACTACTTAGTGTAGCTCTGCCAAAACTGCCACTAAGCAGAAGCCCAGAGCTGGGCATCTGGCCGAGGTTTTTTTCCCTTTTCCCCTTCTCCTGCTGGCATTAGCAGTGCAGTGGAAGGGATGACTTTTGCAATTCCCTTTTTTAAACTGCTGAGATCAGATTTTTTGGAATATAAAGGAAATGTGAAAGCAATTTCAATCTAATTAAGCATATACAATAGGTACCCACAATATTCTCTAGTCAAAGAGCATATTGATCTACAATGAAAGGTTTCATTAATTCCATTCAAGGAGGCACGTTAACAAATGAGTATGGTCACATCTGATCTGGTGAGTGGCTTGCACCCTCCTTTCTGCATTGAAATGTTGGTGTAAACTAATCAGAATCTGCTATTATTTTTCTCTCATTTCTTTTTTTTTTTCCCACCAGCTTCCTCTAGGTTCTTATCTGCAAACAAAATAACCCAAACCTCCTGTTTGCACCTCTGGCTAAGTCCCAAGTCTGATTACATTAATAACCATTGTGGAATTAATTTCATCTACCCTAAGTCATTTTAAAATTGAATATCTAACAGGCTATCTATAGCAAGATTTCATTTAATGTCAACAAAAAGAAGTCCTTCCAACAGGGACAGGCCACTACCTGGAGGTGCTTCTCTCTATACCAAAAGGTTCTTAACTTGCTCAGATTAGAAACATACCTACAACCACCTGCAAGTCCGATGAGATGAGTCCTACTTTTTATGTTAGTTAAGCAGCAGTCAAATAAAAATCAACATGTGATGCTGAGAAATTACAACATTTGGTATAGATTCCCTTTATCCATTACCCTTTCCATTTAGGCAGTTCCAAATCACCCTGCCATCATTTCAGGAGAAACACTGCACAGAATCCTTGAGTGAGAAATGACAGTGGGCCACACAAAAGAGTCATACAGGGAAGAAGAGTACCCCAAAACATCTGCAGAACACCTCCACTGAGTTCCAACCAGTGCTCCTGCGTGCATTCACATCATGCTAGATGGGAGATTCCCATAGGCTGCCCAGGTCAGACTTTGCCATACTTCCCACATACCACATTGAGGGAAAGAAGCAAATTTCTGCCTTTGCAGGGTATTTCTGATGGTTGCTAACTCTTCATCTACAAAGCCTTAGGCTAGATAGTAACTTTACAAACAGCTTGTTGAAGCCAATGTAACATCAGTGTGGACACTATCAGGTTAACTAGTGGGAAATCTTTCTCATTATGGTGGCCTCCTCTCTTCACAAAAATCACAGAATCACAGCATGCATCGGGTTGGAAAGGACCTCGAAGGTCATCCTGTCCAACTCCTCTGCACTGAGCAGGGACAGCTCCAACTAGATGAGGTTGCTTAGGGTTCCACCAAGTTTGACCTTGTATGTTTCCAGTGATGGGGCCTCAACCACATCTCCAGGCAAACTGATCCAGTATTTCACCACTCTCCTTGTAAAGAACTTCCTCCTAATGTTCAACCTAAATCTCCCCTGCTCCAGTTTCAAACTGTTGCCCCTCATCCTGTCCCTTCAAGCCCTTCTAAACAGTCCCTCCCCAGCTCCACTGTCAGTCCCCTTCAGATATTGAAGTGCAGCTAAGGTCTCCCTGGAGACTTTTCTTCTCCAGGCTGAACGACCCCAACTGTCTCAGCCTGTCCCTGTAGGAGAGATGCTCCAGCCCTCTGATCATTTTGTGGGCCTTTTCTGGAGTCTCTCCATCCTGTTCATGTCCTCCTTGTGTTGGGGGCCACAGAGCTGGACACAGTACTCAATGTTAGATGCAAACTAAAAAGGCTGGCCTTAGTTATTCTGCTGCCATGGAAGTCATGGCAGAGCAGCAAGGGAGCACACTGAGGTCTGGAGTTAGCAGTTGCAGCTGCTTGCAACATGGTGTCAGAATGAAATCAGCATTAGACATAAATAAAGGAAGTTTATACATATTTTAAACAGCATTTGGTTTTGCATATCCATATATTTAGGTTAAGAACATCTGTGATAACTTTGCAAAACCTAAAACCCCGAAATAAATAAATAAAAATGCTTCTTTATCTGCTGTGGGCTTACAGAATCTGAAGTTTGGTAGGATTCTGCTCATTACTTGGGCAGTTAACCCGTTTATCACTTGAAAATAAGTTGGCTGCTTTGTTTTCTAAGCAGCTGAAGGGGTACAGGCGCTTCAGAATGGAATCGCTGCTCCAGCAAACAGTGCAGCTGAGCTCATGCAATAAGCATAAGCAGGCAGGTTGTAAATTTAGGATGGACATTTGTGCATGAAAAAGCTTGAATTGTGAACTCTGGAAAGGAAACTCCACAAAGAAGAATATATCACTGTCGCATTTACTCAATAGTTTGGGCACATCTACACAATAATTATGAAAGAAGAAACTTCTTTCCATCTTTTGAGCCTATTTTCTCCAGACCCTAGAGGCTCTTTTTCCCACATGGCTTCCAATAGACTCTCTTCCTTTTCAGCTACCTTTAAGAGACCTGCAATTGCTTTCACTTTTCTTCTCACCTGGAAAGCATTAGACATTTAAAAGGCACATGAACAGTATATTGCTATCCACAGGAGCTAGGAGTTTAGAAAGAGGCAAGAGAGACAGTGAAAGAAAAGAAAAAGATTTACAACAAAGTACATTTCACATAGTCCAAACAGAGATTTTTTGCCCCAAATGCCCTTCAACTTCACTGTCATTTTGCTAATCATGAAATCAATAAGGTTGGAAAAGACCTCAGAGATCATCAAGTCCCAACCTATCACTCAACACCTCATGACTAACTAAACCATGGTTCCAAGTGCCACATCCAATCCCCTCTTGACCACCTCCAGGGATGGTGACTCCACCACCTCTCTGGGCAGCACATTCCAATGTCAAACAACTCTGTGAAGAAGTTTCTCCTCACCTCAAGCCTAAACCTCCCCTGGTGCAGCCTCAGACTGCGTCCTCTTGCTCTGGTGCTGGTTGCCTGGGAAAAGAGACCAACCCCCAGCTATCTACAACCTCCTTTCAGGTAGGTGTAGAGAGCAATAAGGTCTCCCCTGAGCCTCCTCTTCTCCAGGCTAAACAATCCCAGCTCCCTTAGCCTCTCCTCACAGGGCTTGTGCTTGAGACCTCTCACCAGCCTGATTGCCATAGAATCAATCACAAAGCAAAGGAAAATTTGATTCCTATATGAAAATGCAAAGGGTGAGCAGGATTGAAGGAGAGAAAAATTATTGTTCTTAATGAGTCCAAAAAAAGGGAAAGCAGCACAGAGAGAAGACAAGCACAGAAGAATTGTGCATCTTGAGGCAAGGAGACAGGCTTTTACACAATGAAAAATGGGCAGCTCAAAGCAGCTGGTGTCTAAAGCTGCTTTCTTGTGTTTTGGTGGGTTTTTTCCAACAACAAATGTCTTCCTTGTAGAAATGCAAAAAATATAACAACATGTGTTTACTTGAGAAAGGTTAAAACAGGCAAAAAGGAAAAGGAAATTCCCCAGTGGGAAGAGGATTGCAGTAAACCCCAAACTGAACTACACAAATATTACACAGGGGTTTGGGGCGGGGGGAGATGCTTTTTACATTTCCTATGTGCACATGGAGATCCTTGCAAGTGTTACTAGCTGCAATGACAAATCATCAGCTTGATTCACCTCTTCCAAGCAATGCCCAGTTGGTACTTTTAAATACAGGACTGGTGTGCTCAGTATAACAAGGAGGAAATCATATTTTGGGCTTGGTTATCTCTTTTCCCTGTTCACTACAAAGAAAAAGAAAGGTCTCACTGCTCTGCCAGAGCGAAGTAAAGGTCTTCTCACTAATCTGCCAATGGAGTCTGGCCTTGATGGTGTTGCACATTTTAACTCATTTTCATGATGAAGTTGAAAATCCCCATCTTCAATCAACCCAAGTGGTCAGACTCAGACTGCACCTGCCTACCCTTAACAGAATTGAGTCCAATTCCATTTAGGCTGCAGCAGAACAGAAGTCTTCTGTTCTCCAGTTTTCAGATACCTTTTAAATCTAGGTCTGTTATCATCAAGACTTTGATAGGGAACCTACCTTGTTTGATACAATCCAAGTAAGTGTTTTGATATGTATTGAGTATGAACAATTAGACATTTCTACCTGATTTCTCTGAGCTTTGAGACTATCTTACCCTGACAGAGCCCTCAGAATCTTCAGGGACTATTTTATTCAGTTTTAAAAACTGTTGTGCTAAGTAAGGATGCAGCAACAGTCTGGCCAACATCCCATTTCCTCAGAACCCGGCATCTGCATGAGATTCACACATCCAAGTGCCGGGTTCTGCACATTGGCCACAACAACCACATGCAGTGCTACAGACTAGGGTCAGAGTGGCTGGAGAGCGGCCAGGCAGAGAGGGACCTGGGGGTGCTGGTCGATGGTAGGCTGAACATGAGCCTGCAGTGTGCCCAGGCAGCCAAGAGGGCCAATGGCATCCTGGCCTGCATCACGAACAGTGTGGCCAGCAGGAGCAGGGAGGTCATTCTGCCTCTGTACACTGCACTGGTTAGGCCGCACCTCAAGTACTGTGTCCAGTTTAGGAAGGATGTTGACTTGCTGGAGTGAGTCCAGAGAAGTGCAACGAAGTTGGTGAGGGGTTTGGAACACAAGCCCTATGAGGAGAAGCTGAGGGAGCTGGGGTTGCTTAGCCTGGAGAGGAGGAGACTCAGGGGTGACCTTATTGCTCTCTACAACTACCTGAAGGGAGGCTGTAGACAGGCAGAGGTTGGTCTCTTCTCCCAGGTAGCCAGTACCAGAACAAGAGGACACAGTCTCAGGCTGTGCCAGGAGAGGTTTAGGTTGGATGTTAGGAAGAAGTTCGTTCTATACAGAGAGAGTGACTGCCGATTGGAATGGGCTGCCTGGGGAAGTGGTGGAGTTACCATCATTGGAGGTGTTCAGGAGGAGACTTGATGGGGTGCTTGGTGCCATGGTTTAGTTGTTTGGGTGGGTTGGATTGGTTGCTATGTTGGACGTGATGATCTTGAAGGTCTCTTCCAACCCAGTCTGGTCTATTCTATTCTATTCTATTCTGCTCTACTGTGACATAGCAAAGACCAGACAGGACTGGACTAGTCAGCTTTTGTGTTCTGAAGGGTTCTCTCAAGCCTGGGAAATCTCCAGAAGCACTGAGAGAGCATTTTGGTTGCCCTGGATTACAGATTTGACCCCACCAAGGAGCTGTGTGTTTTTTACAGTACTGAAGTCACCTATCAGAGAACAGTATTCATAAGGATATTAACTGAAAAGTGTTGTATGCAAAGAGTCTGATGACCCATGGAGATTCACAACCATAGCCTCTCTTTATTGTTTCAACCCAGTACCAAAAAATTACAGCATGAAGGAATTTGGGGGTAAAAAATAAAAAGCCTAAATGTTGAGTCAGACAGACCTCATCAACTTTTGCATGTCTATGGCTAATGTGTTTTTAGAAATACAGATCAGAAAACTAAATTTCTAATGTAGACAAGGGGTTATTTACTTAGGAACTGGAGACTCATTTGTTTCTGACCCTGTGCATTAGAAGAAAGCAATGCGTTTGTATACACATGTGCATGCACACACATCTATCTGTGTGTGGGGCACTTTCTGCACGGGCTGTCAAGCAGGGTGAAGCCTCCAAGTATATGCCTCCAAATATATGCCTCTAATGCACTCCATTTATAGCTTATATCATTTGTTCTATTAGAAAATAAGTGTGGAAGAAAAAAAAATAATCACTGCATCCTCCCAGAGAGCATGCAGGGCTTTGTACACACATCATCTCAGAGTAAGATACAGCCTAGCCAAATAACTGGGAATAATGACATTTAATTCCATTTCTTATTGTCACTTATTTTGTGCAGGATTATGCTGCTTCTATTCTGCAGCCCCCCCACCCCCCCACCCCACCCCCAATTTCCTGTGTTTTGTTTAAAGAATACACATCTGATTTGTTAGAATGCACTTTCTTGCTCTGCTACAAATAGCCTTCACATGTGTATTGGGTCTGTCCCACGTCAGTTTGCAAATAGCCCAAACTGTGCCCAAGAAGATTTAAAGGAGAATGATGTTCCTGTAATCTCAGCTGCTAACCCCTCTGCACTGATGAGCACCAGGCAGTCATGCTTATCTAGCACAAAGATCTTTCTTCATTTAATGCCCACAGCTTGAGATAGTCAATCTTGCCCAGCATGTGCCTCAAGTATCTCAGATTGTTATTTGTGATTTTTGTGTCTGTCCCCATGCTGTCCCAAGTAGTATGAGCTGGTAGCTGCTTATCTATCCATACAAGGGCAAAATCAAGAGGCATTTTTTACATCACTATATGAATAACCATCTTGCACAGACCCAAGAGATCAATCACTCTCATGATTGCAAAGATTCAGAAAACAATTGTAAATCATTGAGTCATAGAACTGTCAGGGTTGGAAGGGACCTCAAGGATCATCTAGTTCCAACCCCCCTGCCATGGGCAGGGACACCTCACACTACAGCAGGTTGCCCAGAGCCACATCCAGCCTGGCCTCAAAAACCTCCATGAGTGGGGCTTCTATCACCTCCCTGGGCAACCTGTTCCAGTGTCTCACCACCCTCATGGGGAAGAACTTCTTCCTAACATCCAATCTGAATCTACCCATTTCTATTCTTTTTTTCCATTCCCCCTAGTCCTATCATTACCTGACACCCTAAAATGGAGCTGCTGGGTACAAACTAGCAAAATAATGACCAAATTCCAAGCCTTTAGCCATAAATTGTACTTTAACTCATGCATGATACTCAAGCAGTGATATACTATCACTGCATTAAGACCCATCTGCTACTGAAACAAAATCCCACAAAAAATAAAAGAACACTAAGCAACTTTTCTCTAATGAGCTGGAGTAGTGAAAAACATGGTTTCAAAAGGCATATAGGTTGCCTTGACTGTTTAAAGTCCACGGGAGGCTAATTCTTTAAGATGGCTTTTTATCAGGAGATAAAAATATAACTAGACTTTGGAGTTGGGCAGATGAGTCATGGCTGAAAAACATTAGGTGATTCACACAACAATCAATCACAAAACAGGAAAACAATCTCTGCTGTTACACTTATTGAAAAATGACATGGTGCTGCTTTACTACAAAGCTGCCACACGGCTCAGAGTTGGGTTGATCACTCAGTAAAAGGTTGTGTTGTTGTTGGCTCCTCTGGGTAAGGCGGCATCGTTTTGTTTGAGTTCAGACAATTATTTCAAGAGTCTGGTGCTATTTTTTTTCTCCGTATTTCTCAATAACCTAAGGCCAGCATTGCTTAGCTGTACTCAGAACTGGTTAGGCCACACTCTGAGAACTGTGTCCACTTCTGGGCCACTCAATTCAAGAAGGATGTTGAGACTCTTGAACATGGCCAGAGAAGGGCAATGAGGTTGGGGCGAGGTCTCGAGCACAAGCCCTGCGAGGAGAGGCTGAGGGAGCTGGGGTTGCTTAGCCTGGAGAAGAGGAGGCTCAGGGGAGACCTTATTGCTGTCTACAACTACCTGAAGGGAGGTTGTACCCGGGTGGGGGTGGGTCCCTTTTCCCAGGCAACCAGCACCAGAACAAGATGACACAGTGTCAAGCTGCACCAGAGGAAGTTTAGGCTTGAGGTAAGGAGAAAGTTCTTCACAGAAAGAGTAATTGGCTATTGGAATGTGGTAGAGGTAATTGGCCAGGGAGGTGGTGGAGTCCCCGTCCCTGGAGGCTAAGGGTTATAGATCACACTCAGACAGGAGATGACAGATGTGCTTGAAAATGCCAGGCTTCACTTCAGGGAGCTCAGAGAGATAGTTATCTTTGTGTCTAGACAGATTATCTAACAAGATTCTAAAAATCATAGGGTTCTCTAGACATAGAATTATAGAATGGTTTGGGTTAGAAGGGACCTTGACAACCATCTAGTTCCAACCCCCCTGCCACGGGCAAGGGACACCTTCCACATAGACCATGTTGCTCAAGACTTCCTCCAGCCTGGCTTTGAACAACTCCAGAGAGGTGGCATCTCACCCTATCATTGCAAGCCCTTGTCAGAAGTCCCTCTCCAGTTTTCTTGTAGACCCCCTTCAGGTACTGGAAGGCTACTATCAGGTGTCCCTGGAGTCATCTCTTCCCCAGGCTGAACAGTCTCAACTCTTTCAGCCTGTCCCCACAGGGGAGGTTCTCCAGCCCTCTGATCATCTTTGTGGCCTCCTCATTGAACTGCTTCAGCAGTTCAATGATCTTAAGAGAGATCTTTTCCAGCTGAAACGGTTCTGCAGTTCTATGGTTCTGTGATTGTTTGTTCTGTATATTTGGTGATGTTTTGTAGCTTCTGAGGCAAACGAAAAGGAGAGGAAAAAAAAAAGAGGAGACGGGGAGAGGGAGGGGGGAGGAGAAGGGGGAAGGGAGAGGAGAAGGGGGAAGGGAGAGGAGAAGGGGGAAGGGAGAGGAGAAGGGGGAAGGGAGAGGAGAAGGGGGAAGGGAGAGGAGAAGGGGGAAGGGAGAGGAGAAGGGGAAGGGAGAGGAGAAGGGGGAAGGGAGAGGAGAAGGGAGAAGGGGGAAGGGGGAAGGGGAAGGGGGAAGGGGGAAGGGGGAAGGGGGAAGGGGGAAGGGGGAAGGGGGAAGGGGGAAGGGGGAAGGGGAAGGGGAAAGGGGAAGGGGGAAGGGGGAAGGGGAAAGGGGAAGGGGGACGGGGAAAGGGGGAAGGGGGAAGGGGGAAGGGGGAAGGGGGAAGGGGGAAGGGGGAAGGGGAAGGGGGAAGGGGGAAGGGGGAAGGGGGAAGGGGGAAGGGGGAAGGGGGAAGGGGGAAGGGGGAAGGGGGAAGGGGGAAGGGGGAAGGGAAGGGAAGGGAAGGGAAGGGAAGGGAAGGGAAGGGAAGGGAAGGGAAGGGAAGGGAAGGGAAGGGAAGGGAAGGGAAGGGAAGGGAAGGGAAGGGAAGGGAAGGGAAGGGAAGGGAAGGGAAGGGAAGGGAAGGGAAGGGAAAAAGGGAAGGGAAGGGAAGGGAAAAAGAGAAGAGAAGAGAAGAGAAGAGAAGAGAAGAGAAGAGAAGAGAAGAGAAGAGAAGAGAAGAGAAGAGAAGAGAAGAGAAGAGAAGAGAAGAGAAGAGAAGAGAAGAGAAGAGAAGAGAAGAGAAGAGAAGAGAAGAGAAGAGAAGAGAAGAGAAGAGAAGAGAAGAGAAGAGAAGAGAAGAGAAGAGAAGAGAAGAGAAGAGAAGAGAAGAGAAGAGAAGAGAAGAGAAGGAAAAGGAAAAGGAAAAGGAAAAGGAAAAGGAAAAGGAAAAGGAAAAGGAAAAGGAAAAGGAAAAGGAAAAGGAAAAGGAAAAGGAAAAGGAAAAGGAAAAGGAAAAGGACCTCCACAAATCTTCTGTTGATTCAATAGCTGAGATATGCTACTGTTTGCCTTCCATTCTTCAAAATCAGAATACAGATTAACACAGATGCTTAAAGAACCAAACAATTTTTTTTTCCTTCCAAGTGAAATATTGTGGGTGCTAAGGAATTGTGGAAAACATGCTCAGACTGTGCTGCCACACTGTCAAATACAGCTAGGAGAGAAATCTCTTCCATTGGAAAATCCAATACACCACCCCTGTTAATTTAACAAGGAAGGAAGAAAAACTGCATATTTAAAAGAGAAGCTAAGGTGAATCTTGACATGGACTAGACATCCTCAGCCAATGTTCAGGTTACACAACACACAGAAATGTTTCACATAAGCTTTCCATACAATTTAACACATCTGAATAGCTCTTTCCTAGGAGTATTGGAGAAAATTACATACGTTCTGGATCTGCAGAGCCTTTAATCCATGGACAATGCTTTCATTTCCATCAGACCTATGCAGAGCAAGCCTCATCTTTCTTCATTTTCCACTGCTGCAGTCTAGGAATGTGCAAGAAGCCCTCACTAAAATGTTTAGCATCTAGATGAACTCATTTCCATGGAAAGCAGTAACTGCAGCACTCTCCCATGCAGTAACCTCTAAGAGGTTCTCTGTAGGTGTTTTCTGCTTTTAAGGGTGTGTTTATTACTCTGACTCTCCTTAGCTTTTCTAAGCACCTTGGAAGAAGTTGACTTCTGTGGCATTTCAGAAAGCAGCAGACACTCTCCTCCATTGCTGCCTGCTTTGTATTCCACAACAGGCAATGAGACCTGTCCTGAATGGACCAAGATACTGGGAAAATGAGCCAGCTAGATTCCTCAGATTTTAAAATCCAGTTATTTCAAGGGCATTTCACCCAGCCTTCTGCAAAAGAAATCATGAATCTGCCCCTTAAAACCTGATTTTTTAGGGTGCCACACAAAGTATGTGGCTATATACTATAGCTCAAGCACGTTTCACTTTGATCATGGCATTTTGAAGTTTTAATCACATTGCACTGCTTGGGGTAGCTCAACAGTATCTGAAAACTCTGATTCAAGAGTACTAGAAAGAGAGAATTTAAGAACAATAGTGCTAAACAACCCCTTTATGTCCCCAAGAGTTACACAGACTCACACATCTAAGAGAAGACCTTTAGCCCTTTAATTGTAATACTCAAATCAGTAGTAGTGATGACTACAAGAGTTCAACAATGTCACTATTAAAATAGGGTCAGAGTGGCTGGAGAGTGGCCAGGCAGAAAGGGACCTGGGGGTACTGGTCAATAGTAAGCTGAACACGAGCCAGCAGTGTGCCCAGGTGGCCAAGAAGGCCAACGGTATTCTGGCCTGCATCAGGAACAGTGTGGCCAGCAGGAACAGGGAGGTCATTCTGCCCCTGTACACTGCAATGGTTAGGCCATACCTTGAGTCCTGTGTCCAGTTCTGGGCCCCTCAGTTTAGGAAAGATGTTGAGTTGCTGGAATGTGTCCAGAGAAGGGCAACAAAGCTGGGGAGGGGTTTGGAACACAAGCCCTATGAGGAGAGGCTAAGGGAGCTGGGGTTGCTTAGCCTGGAGAAGAGGAGGCTCAGGTCAGACCTTATTGCTGCCTACAGCTACCTGAAGGGAGGTTGTAGCCAGGAGGGGGCTGGTCTCTTCTCCCACGCAACCAGCACCAGAACAAGAGGACACAGTCTCAAGCTGCACCAGGGGAGGTTTAGGCTGGATGTTAGGAAGAAATTCTCCATAGAGAGAGTGATTGGCCATTGGAATGTGCTGCCCAGGGAGGTGGTGGAGTTGCCATCACTGGAGGTGTTTAGGAGGAGATTGATAGGGTGCTTTGTGCCATGGTTTAGTTGATTAGATGGTGTTGGATGATGGGTTGGACTCAATGATCTCAAAGGTCTCTTCCAACCTGGTTTGGTCTATTCTATTCTATTCTATTCTAATTCTCCCAAATGGTTAGATTTTCCTGATCATGCAGAGAAAAGGAGATTTTATTTTTTCTTTTATTGAAGTGATTCATGCAACTAAATTCACATTTTTCCTGGACCATTTCAGTACCTTTTCTGTTGTAAAGGTAACAGACCAAAAACCGAGAAGTGCAAAATAAAGAGGCAAAAAGTGAGGTGAAGAAGCTAGAGAATATAATGGATTAATTATCACAGTTGGTAATCTTCAGATCAAGCTCAAATACAGCAAAAGTAAACCCTTTTGGCTAGTAAAGACAAAGAAGGAAGAAAAGTGATTCATGAAACTTTTTATATCAATGAGCTCAACCATAAGGATGCCATGCCAGATCCTGTTCTCATGCCACAAATCCAAAATAACACCATTGGCTTACTCAGATTTTACACTGACTTCAGGAGAGTTACTTTGAATTTACATCCCTGTGAGATCGGGATCAAACTGCTGAGAGGATATTAAAAGGAGATTAAACATGATCTTAAACAGTGACATCCCAGGAGATCCAAGGATTTTCAATTTGCAAGACTTTACAACTGTCTGAGAGTTGGATAAATTTCAAATGCAGTTGCTCATAAGGGCATCTGCAACTGCCAAAAGAACCTCTTTTAAGGACCTGGAAGTTGGCAGAGAAACTGCACACCATGGCAGAGTGTAACAGAACAAGGAGGGCTAAGCAAGCGGAAGGGAATTCCGAGGCCATTTATGACAGCACATTACTGAAGTCATCTGATTTGAGCTGTTGGAGAGGTTTAGGCTACTCTTCTAGCAACTCACTCAATCAAACTTTGAATCACAGAATAGTTTTGGTTGGAAAAGCTTTCTAAGATCAGTTTAGGTTTAAAGCACTGGTAGATATGTTTAGATATCAAGGCCCAGATTTGTCTAATTCCTGTTCACTTACAGAATCAAATCCACTCAGATGGCATTTCAGTGTCTTGGCATGAGTTATTTTGCTCTTTCCTGGGCTCAAGAGTGATATTCAGAACTTCCACAACAGAATACGGATTCCAGTGATGCTCATAGAATCATAGAATCAATAAGGTTGGAAAAGACCTCAAAGATCATCAAGTCCAACCTGTCTCCACAGACCTCATGACTACTAAACCATGGCACCAAGTGCCATGTCCAATCCCTTTTTGACCACCTCCAGGGACGGTGACTCCATCACCTCTTCAGGCAGCACATTCCAATGGCTAACAACTCTCTCTGTGAAGAACTTTCCCTTCACCTTGAACCTAAACTTCCCCTGGCACAGCTTCAGACTATGTCCTCTTGTTGTGGTGCTGGTTGCCTGGGAGAAGACACCAACCCCCACCTGGCTACAACCTCCCTTCAGGTAGTTGTAGACAGCAATAAGGTCTCCCCTGAGCCTCCTCTTCTCCAGGCTAAACAATTCTAGCTCCCTCAGCCTCTCCTCATAGGGCTTGTGCTTGAGGCCTCTTCTACATCTTCCTTCCCTTCGTTCATTACGTGATACTCCTATAGGATTTAATGGAAAGAATTATTTCTGGCCTGTGGCTCTAGACCTTTGTAGCTGTTATTTGCAGGATACTCTAAGAGCAACAAGGAGGTGAGTGCAACAGTCCAATCTTTAATTCTTTAGGCAGAGGACAATTTTCATTGCATTCAAATCAATTTCTCATCTGGCATAAGAGGACACAAAGATGTCCTGAATAAATGACAATCCCAAAGAACTGAAAAATAAACAGGGAATTCTGTTGTGGTATTGACCTATAGGTAACAAATTTTAAGAGCTTAATGCTGTATCTCAAACCTTGTGCCAGTTTTGAGTGGTGTGTGTCCTTTCAATTTGCTTTTGCACACGTGTACAGAGCACCTAGGCATGGGGTTGAGCAGATAAAGATAAGCTTTCTGAGCACAGCTATAATGGTTCTGTACACCAAAGTGTTGCCTCAACCCCAAACAATGTGGGCATACACACTATTTTGCACCTTTAACCCTGAAAATCAAGCTCTGTAAATCATCCTCTTCAGGTAAGTGACAACTGAGAATTAAAAGGTACCAGGGGAGAGTAATTTTAAATAACCTAAACTAGACAGAGACATTCCACATTAAACATCAAACACCATATAATGGGCTAGTTTGAAGTCTCCCAATTCTACTGCCCTTCAATTTGGCTGAAGATAAACCTTCAAGAGAGCACCTTCCCTAATTCAGAAGCAAGGTTTTTATATTGTTATTTAGATATGGCACAACAATGCTCTAAGTTCACATTTCATGCAGTTATGCTGCAGTTTTTCAGACATAACAATGGAACTGAAATGTGCAGAGTAAAATAGCTTATTTTCATTGCCCACAGCAATTACAGCCTGAAATCAGACATCCAGGCTGCAGATTCTGATACAAAAGACCAGAGGAAGTATTCAAATTTCAGTATAATTTCATTTCCTAGAAATGAAGTTGTCACCAAGAAATATAATAGTGGTATTCTTTATTCACTACAGTGGGGTAAAAAAAAAAGGACCAAAATGTACTACACCATGTACTGAAGCATGTCCTACATGACATTCCTGAGTAGTCCATGGAATAAAACACATTTTTGAGTAGAGGATTCCTAGCCTCAAGTTCCATCCACAGCCTCCATGCATTTCACCTCTCTGTCCTAACCAACAGCCCTTGTGGCACTCACTCTCTCCCCTTCCAAAGCATTTGGCACTTCAGCTTCTGTAAACCTCCAATTAAAATCCCAATTAATAAAAATGCTCTTTCAGCACAAAATATTCAGTGCCTTGTTTGATTTGGGCCTTCATTTTCATGATTTTTTTTTTTTATCAGCTACAGTTGTTGAGGATGTTAATTTCCAAGGTTGGAAGAGACCTCAAAGATCATCAAGTCCTCCAACCTGTCACCACAGACCTCATGACTAAACCATGGCACCAAGTGCCATGTCCAATCCCCTCTTGAACACTTCCAGGGATGGTGACTCCACCACCTTAACAGGTTTACCTGAAGTTTCATTTGTTATCAGCCAAACTGAGGTTTAGACCACAAATTATTGGCAAATTGGCATTAAATGTGGTGTGCAGGTTTGAATAAGAGGAGTTGGGAAAGGGAAATGATTTTGGGAGGTTCAAGCTTTACTTTTATCTATATATTTAAAATAAATTGTGTGAAACTGTTGTTTGGAGATGGGGTCGGAGTGGCTGGAGAGGTCCCATACAGAAAGGGACCTGGGGGTGCTAATTGACAGCCAGCTGAACATGAGCCAGCAGTGTGCCCAGGTGGCCAAGAAGGCCAATGGCATCCTGGCCTGCATCAGGAACAGTGTGGCCAGCAGGAGTAGGGAAGTCATTGTGCCCCTGTACACTGCATTGGTTAGGCCACACCTTGAGTACTGTGTCCAGTTCTGGGCCCCTCGGTTTAAGAAGGACATTGAGACACTTGAACGTGTCCAGAGAAGGGCAACGAGGCTGGGGAGAGGCCTTGAGCACAAGCACTATGAGGAGAGGCTGAGGGAGCTGGGATTGTTTAGCCTGGAGAAGAGGAGGCTCAGGGGAGACCTTCTTGCTGTCTACAACTACCCGAAGGGTGGTTGTAGCCAGGAGGGAGTTGGTCTCTTCTCTCAAGCAACCAGCACCAGAGCAAGAGGACACAGTCTCAAGCTGCACCAGGGGAAGTTCAGGCTCGAGGTGAGGAGAAAGTTCTTCACTGAGAGAGTTGTTAGCCATTGGAATGTGCTGCCCAGGGAGGTGGTGGAGTCACCATCCCTGGAGGTGTTCAAGAGGGGAATTGGACATGGCACTTGGTGCCATGGTCTAGTCATGAGGTCTGTGGTGACAGGTTGGCCTTGATGATCTTTGAGTTCTCTTCCCACCTTGGTGATTCTGTGAGATTCTGTGAGATTTGAAACAAATTGTGTGAAACTGTTGTTTGGAGATAGAAACCAAAATGAAATGTAGCGAGAACTAAACTGACCAATCTGAGTGGTTAGAACTTAGCTGTAGTGCCCTCTTGGAGCAGACTGCAGTCCAACTGTGAGAACACTTTGAATTTCCATTGCATTAAGGGGGAAAAAAAAATACTAAAAAAAAAAAAATCAATGTTTAAACTGTTTCATTCAGCTAACAAAATGGAAAAATTCAGTTCTCCACTCAGTTTAAATAAGTTTTCTGAGAGTGGAGTGCATCAATTAATAGGATAATGGTGTGCACAGAAATATTCTGCTGAACTCTCAAATTATAGAGTTCACTGGTTTGATAATAAAGTACTTCTATGGCTTTGTTCCCCAGGAGCTTATGGGTATGTTCTCTTGATAATGTGTCCTGTATAAAAATATTTCTTTATAATTTACATCTTCCCAGAAAAAAAAGGGGAAAAAAGAGCCAAAAATAGCTCATTTGCATCAATTTTCATATATATTAGATATGTAAAAGGCAATGAAATGTGGAAATAAAAGGAGCACTTAAAATGTGCAAACCCAAACATTCCTAATGATATAATCAAGTCTGAGAACACAGTTCCCCTTTGCTCTGCTACTACTTCCAGTTTTGGTGTCCCCAGCATCAGAGCTCTTGGAGTGAGTCCAGAGGAGGGCCACAGAGATGACGCAAGGGCTGGAGTACCTCTGCTAGGAGGACAGGCTGAGGGAGCTGGGGTTGTTCAGCTTAGAGAAGAGAAGATTCAGGGAGAACCTTAGAGCTGCATTCCAATACCAGAAGGGATTTTGCAGGAAGGCTGCAGAGGAACTTTTCATAAGGATGTCTAGAGACAGAACAAGGGGAAATAGTTTAAAGATGAGGGAAAGTAGGGTTAGACTGAATCTTAGGATAAAGCTTTTCAGTATGAGGGTGGTGAAACTCTGGAATAGGTTGCCCAGAGAGGTTGTGGGTGCCTCTTCTTTTGAGGGTGTTCAAGGCCAGGTTGGTGTCCCTGCCCATGGTGGGGAGTTTGAAGCAGATGATCTTTGAGGTCCCTTCCAACTTAAGCCATTCTATAATTGATTTAAGTCATTCATGGTGCAGATTACATGACATCTGATGACTGATGAAGATGGTTAAGTGAAGTTCTATTAAAAGCAGTGTGGTGTTTAAGATAACCATTATGCATTTTCTGGATGGAGTTCACAGGTAAGGCTCATTTGCCATCACAATATTGCATTGTAATCCGTGTCATTCAAAGCACATATTTGAAAACCTGGCTAAATAGCAAAGAGGAAAGGTCAGATAATCTATGCTTAGAAAACATTATGTAACTAGGAAATCATGGAAATGCCTAAAAAGAAGAGGAAAATGAAGTGTGCTTTAAGCATTGCTTATAATTACATAATATACTGCTTCTATTGTTTTGTAATCTGTGTAAGGATGCTCAGGAGAGAAAAAAAAAAGTGCTTGATCCATACATCCAAAATAGATGTTTGCCCCAAATACAGAAATAGTTCTGCAAAGCACAGGAAAATATTAACTGCACTGGTGACCTGTGTTCTGTGCTACCAGAAAAACAGAAGAATTTGTGAAGATGGCTGAGAGCTGAGAAGAAACTTGATCTCAGTGCATAAGAAAGGAACGCATGGCTTCTGTCTAAAGGGGAAGAATATATGGTCAGAACAAAGAGAGTTTCCAAAGTATTTCTTTTAAAAATCATTTAAATGCTAGCAGTGGCAAGCAGAAAGCAAACAAACCCAGCAAATCTAATCAGATTCCTAATCATACTGATGTCTACAGCAAGATGATCCACCCCAAGAGAAGAGAAGAGTAACTAAGTTAATACAAAATGAATTGAAAGTTGGGGATGCCCTCTCCCTGGAGGTCTTCAAGGCCAGGCTGGATGAGGCCTTGAACAGCATGGTCTACTGGAAGGTGTCCCTGCCCATGGTGGGGGGGGGTTGGAATTAGATCATCTTTAAGACCCCAAACCATTCTAGGATTGTATAAATCTGTTGCCTTGTCAATATTGAAATCTGCCTTCTCCACACACCATAAACCATAACTCCACTGAACAGAAGTGCTCTGTAACAAAGCAATTAAAACCAGACTTTTCATTCTTCTCCTCTCCAGAGGTGCCATGAAGCCCCACTCCTTAGGTTTGGAAAGTCCTTTGAAATCCTGAGATGAAAGATGCCAAGGAAATGCAAAGCATTATCATCATAATTATAAAGCAGTGGTATCATTGTCATCAAACAAAGTGCCTTAGGAAAGGGCATTTTTACACATGAATTCATTTGTGAGTTTAACAGCTTACTTATTCCAGTGTAAAGCTCCTGCTACTATTAGATCCAAACCTGGATCCAGGAGATGAAATTTAGAATCATAGAATCATTGCAGTTGGAAAACACATCCAAGATCATCAAGTCCAACCTTCTACCCAACATCTTCATGACCACTAGACAATGTCCTAAAGTGCCACATCTACTTATTTCTTCAATACCTCCAGGGATGGTGACTCCACCACCTCCCTGGGCAACCTGCTCCAAAGTCTGACCACTCTTGCTGGAAAGAAATGTTTCCTAATATCCAACCTCAACCTCCCCTGGCACAATTTCAGGGCATTTCCTTTCTATCCCCTGACAGTAAGGAGAAGAGACCAACCACCACCTCACTCCAACCTCCTAGACTGGATCTTAGGAAGAAGTTCTTCAGTATGAGTGTGGTGAGACTCTGGAACAGGTTTCCCAGGGAGGTTGTGGGTGCTTCCTTTGTGGGGGTGTTCAAGGCCAGATAGGATGAGGCCTGGACGGCAGAGGGGATTGCAACAGATAATCACTGGGGTCCCTTCTAAGCTAAGCCATCCTGTGATGCTATTATTTGTGATGCATACTTCTAGAAAAGCTCCATCAGCCTCCTTGTTTTTTATCAAGAGACAGTTGTGTTTCTTTTCCAAATCAAGTGTATTGTATTGCACAACATGTTAGAAACAGTTTAAAAAGCCAAGGGAGTCTAAAGTGTAGATTGCTATATTACTTACAATATGGGGGTGGAATAGCTTCATTTTAATGTCAATTCCTCTAAGGAATGATGGGTTCATTTTGCCTTGGTAATGTTCAAGGTAACAGTAATTCTTTGTGGAAACATCACATCAGATACACAGAAAGGTTTCCATTAGAGTACACTGGAAGCTAACATGTTTGATGCTTTTAATAGAAAAAACAGGTAGATTAGTTTGGGAGCAGCTCCTTTTGCTTTTTTTTCTGATGGAAAACAATTATCAGCATTCTCAGCTCTTAGCACAGAGTGGTTTGAGGCAATTAAAGGACACATATGCCATGTCCAAAGGGCGAAAAGCAGATGACATCGCTATTTGTTCTGACCCTGAGCAGCCATCAGAGCAAATTGGACATCCATGCTCATCATTCAGAGGAATGATTAGCATAGTGCTAATCCTGCCAGCTAACTGATAATCACGGTGCTAATCCTGCAGACTGAGGAAGTCTAGGATTTTGTTCCCTGGGGAAGTTCAGTATCACATCTCCGCACCACAGACATACATCTGTCTACCACAAGCTGGCCTCAACCTGTTTGCTTACTTAAGAGTCATGTTACAGAACAGCTACCTACTGCTTTCTGAAAGACAATACACAAATCTGAAAATGTGGACAAATCAATCGACTCTCTCCTCTCCTCACACCAGCACAAATAAGGGCACTTAGGTAGCGCCATGCCCTGCAGCCATGCAAACTCTATTCCTCATTGAGAAGAGCAGTGCAGAACACAAAGGACATACACAAAGGAACACAAGCCCTATGAGGAGAGGCTGAGGAAGCTGGGGTTGCTTAGCCTGGAGAAGAGGATACTCAGGGGAGAACTCCTTGCTGTCTACAACTACCCAAAAGGAGGTTGTAGACAGGCAGAGGTTGGTCTCTTCTCCCAGGCAGCCAGCACCAGAACAAGAGGACACGGTCTCAGGCTGCGCCACGGGAGGTTTAGGCTGGATGTTAGGAGGAAGTTCTACACAGAGAGAGTGATTGCCCATTGGAATGGGCTGCCTGGGGAGGTGGTGGAGTCACCATCATTGGAGGTGTTCAGGAGGAGACTTGATAGGGTGCTTGGTGCCATGGTTTAGTTGATTAGATGGGTTGGATTGGTTGCTAGGTTGGATGCGATGATCTTGAAGGTCTCTTCCAAACTGGTCTATTCTATTCTATTCTATTCTATTGCTCCAGAACTCAGGGAAGACCAAACAACCAACATCGTGGGAAGCTCTGACTGAGGTGCCATCTCCACAAGTGCTTGTAGGTGCTAGCTTCTCAGCAGTGTATAAGTACCAGCAGTGCACTGGTCCTTGGCTTGTGGAGTACCAGGTCTTAACAGAAAGGCCAAAAGGCCAGAGAGCACTATTGCTTAAAGCACTATTTGCTCTCCACAGGTACATGTTTGGATCACTCCTCTGATTCAGAACACAATTTCTCTTCTCAGGCTGCTGTTCTTCAAGCCACCACTAAACTCATTTATATTTATGCCACTGGCAAAGAGAAATAACTCTGTTTCTTTATTTGTATGTTGATCCCTGTCCCTCTCCAGTTCACAACATGATTATAAAAAATAAAGTGTTGATCCTCCAGTAAAACTTAGAGACACATGAAACACTGTTCAGGAAACCAAATAGAATCATATAAAGTGAAGGGAAAGGACTAGAAAGAAACTAGATATTGCTGCTTCTGTTCAAAGCACAGACTGCCTGCAAGAACGCAGTGTGAGTATAACATTCAAGTGACCTACAAAAA
The DNA here is from genome assembly GCF_014839835.1 of Dryobates pubescens. Lineage (NCBI taxonomy): Eukaryota > Metazoa > Chordata > Aves > Piciformes > Picidae > Dryobates > Dryobates pubescens. The sequence goes on from NC_071630.1 coordinate 8,704,255, forward strand.
CCATAAACACTTGATGCTTAAATCACAAGGCAGGAAAAAAAACCCCCAAACAACCATGTAAGACATCAAATGCAATATAAAAAAAGGGAGGATAATAGCTACAAGGCAATGAACAAAGGTGAAAGAAAAGAGATATTACAAAATCCCTACAATAAAAAGGTGCTAATTGGCATTCGTCTTAAAGGTATGCAAGTTTCCAAAGCACTGTGACTAGCCCTACTCTCCCTTTTACCATGGAAAAATAACATTTCAGGTAATATGTTTCAAACATAAAGCCAACAAAAAAAACCCAACCCAAAACCAACCAACCAAAAACCCTCAACAACAACATCAACACCCCAAAAAATCCCCAAACCAAAACACACACACAAAAAAATCAAAACAACCAAACAACATCTAAAAAGCAAATCAAAAAACAAGCAAACAAAAACCAGCCCAGGATATCTGATGTAAATTGCACCAAACCTCATTTGACTTGCAAAAATGAAGTATGAGAATGTAGTAGAATGCTTTTAATTATCACACCAGCCTTTGTAGGTAATGTCTGGAGAAGAGGAAGCTGAGGGGAGACCTCATTGCTTTCTACAACTCCCTGAAAGGAGACCAGAGTGAGGTGGGGTTGGTCTCTTCTCCCTAGTCTCAGGTGATAGAATAAGAGGAAATGGCCTTAAACTGTGCCAGGGGAGGTTTAGGTTGGAGATGAGGAAAAATTTCTTTGCTGCGAGAGTGATCAGTGATTGGAACAGGCTGCCCAAGGAGATGGTGGAGTCACCATCCCTGGAGGTGTTCCAGAAACATATGGAAATGGCACTTGGGGACATGGTTTAATGACCAGGGTGGTGTTGGGTTGATGGTTGGACTGAATGATCTTAGAGGTCTTTTCCAACCCAAACAATTCTATGAATCTATGATTCTTAGTGAGTGGCTTAACATGATTATTTGTATCATTCAGCACAACTGTCTGGAGATACAGAAAAATGTAGTTTAGGAATCCCTGGGCTTATTCCTTTATAATGCTTGTCAAAGTTTTGCCTAAACTATCACTTTGAAAAAGAAAATGTTTGCATTCTAACTAAGCCTTATATTTACTGTTTGAGTAAACACATCACAACACACTTTCTGCTTGACTTTTAGGTATCACATTCACTTAGCCAACAGAGATTTGCAGGAAAATGTACTCTCAGCTCCACAGGTTCTAGTCAAGGAAATGGAGAAGCCTTGGAGTTCTTATTCTACACTCAGGACCTTAATTGAGTGGTTGAATCTTACCTAGCCATTACTCTTCTGGTTTCTAACCTTTACAATGCCCTCCACTGCACAAAAAGGTGGGGCATACCTGACTCCATCTTGCCTTTTGTGACTTGATCTTCATGAAATGTTAACAGAATGCAGGATGTTTCACCTCATAATGAGGAAAAACTTCTTTATTCTAAAGGTGCAAGAGCACTGGAAGAGGCTGCCCAGAGAGGTTGTGGAGTCTCCTCCTCTAGAGCTCTTCAAAATCCTTCTGGACCTGTTCTTGTGTGACATGCCCTTGATGATCCTGCTTCAGCAGGGGGTTGGACAAGATCTCCAGCGGTCCCTTCCAACCCCTAACATTCTGTGATTCTATGAAATCTTCCTATATTTCAGGGATATTGAAGGAACTTGGCTTCACCTTGAAACATGCATCCCATTTCAGCTGAAATGTGGAATGAGAAGTGCTGCACCATGGCAAATTTCCTCTTCTGAATTTTCCTGTTTTAAATGACTCATTTATTAGGAGAAGAATAAACAGCACATGCTCCACAAGTCTTGAGTAAAACCTTCTACATCATCTTGAGGTTTTGTAGTGATAAAAGTCCCAGCATTTACAGATTCCCTGGAGGAAGCCAAAGTAATCCTCTAACTTCGACAGCGCTAAGGGATTTATATGGACTAAAACATCCAGCAGAACACACTAAAACATCCAGTGGAGAAATGTTTGGTTTAGACATTCTTATTAAAATCTTCTGTTAGTCTAACTCCATCTGTGACCTGTTGATATTGACTTGCTCACTACAATGCAGCAGCATCAGCTAATCCAATCCCAACCCATCTGTACGTTACACGTCTTGGACTACTGCTGTAGTGAGCATTGCTTCCATCTGGGAAAATTCACTGGGGAAAGCAGCAATGGAAATTATATGGAGGGGGGTGGGGGGGAAGTAAAGTAATTCTGCCTCTATTTGAAAAGCATTTTGTTATGCCTTGAATGAAGAATGCAACATAAAACTAAATTGGATTCTACATTGTAGATGCAGAGCTCTCTGGCTGCTAGAAGAGAGAAAAAGCTATTGCTGTAGCAGGAGATCATTACTGATGATGATAGGACAACTTGTGAAGTTTCCTGGGGAAAACAACTAATTGATCCAAGCTATCAATAAAATAATTCCACTCCATCATTCTGTCTCTTTCCTCTGCTTCCTTTTCTTCTTTCCACGTTACTACTACTCTTATTTAACCTTCAGCTAACCAGATCAGTAAGCAGTGAATAATTGTATGCAATCGATAGCGTGGTACAGGGCCTACTTGCTTTGGGCATTAATGTCAGGAGGGTTCCTGCTTTTTAACTTCACTTTCTTAATGCCTCCAGTGTAGTAAGAATGTATTTGGGGTCACTACTCAGTCCAGTCTTATTCAAAATCTTCATCAGTGACCTGGAGAAGGGGATAAGAGTGTATCTTCAGTAAGGTTGCTGGTGATACCAAACTGGGAGGATTGGCTGATACACCGTCAGGCTGCGTATGCAGGGAGAACCAGACAGGCTGGATAGCTGGGCAAAGGGGATCCTAATGAAGTACAACAAGAAAAAGTGGAAGGCAATGGATACAAACTGGAACCCAGGAAGTTCCACCTCACTATGAGGAAAAGCTTTGCTGTGAGGGTGCTGGAGCTCTGAAGCAGGCTGCCCAGAGAGGTTGTGGAGTCTCCAGAGAAGTAGACTCCACAAGGCCTACCTGATGTACTTCTGTGTAACCTTCCCTAGGTAATCCTGCTTTGGCAGGGGAGTTGGACTTGATGATCTCTGGTAATCCCTTCCATCCCCTACAGTTCTGTGATTCTAGGTTTTTATTTGCAGTGTTTTCATTTATTTTCCAGTGACTTATTTTGGATCTGTGCAGAACTCTACAACTGATTGTAAGACAGTAACCTTTCAAGTCCATTGTTTCCTTCAAAATTTAAATAAGAATTACTTACAAGTGTTTGGAATTGCCACTGATGGGTGGGCAGGGAGGTATCGGAATATTGGTGCTGATGTAGCTCTGCCACTAAGGGGAAATACAGGCTTAAAGAAAAAAACCCCAAACCATACCTATGTTTCAGTGCTGCTGTAATTCTGGATATTCTTTTATATTGCCTATTACCAGGAACTTTTATGCTTTCACTTCTGCAGAGTATAAACATAATCTTAACAGAATTAATAGCCATAAGTATTATGGTTACTAAGAAAGTAGTAGCAAAAAATGTTGTAAAGCATTAACAATATTAACATTAATGTTTAAAACAAACAGTGCCTATAAATGAAACTGTGAAATTAAATAACAGTCTTTCTGCTGGCTCTTCATTTTAAGGAAATAGTTGAGTTTCACTCACAGAAATGCTGTTAGGTAATTAATTTAAGGTGACTAAGCATGCTGAAGGTAATGTGCCCTCCAGAATCACAGAATGGTAGGGGTTAGAAGGGACCTCTAGAGATCATCGAGTCCAGAATCCCTGCAAGAGCAGAATCACCTAGAGCAGGCCACACAGGAATGCATGCAGGTGGGTTTTAGTCTCCACAGAAAGAGATTCCACAACCTCTCTGGGCAACCTCTTCCAGGGCTCCATCACCCTCACCATAAGCAAGTGTCTCCTCATGTGGAGGTGGAACCTCCTGTGTTCCAGCTTGCACCCATTGTTCCTTGTCACAGAATTGTCAGGGTTGGAAGGGACCTCAAGGATCATCTAGTTCCAGCCCTTCTGCCAGGGGCAGAGACACTTTCTACTAGATCAGATCAGGTTGCTCAGAGCAACATCCAGTCTGGCCTTAAAAACCTTGAGGGATGGGGCTTCCACCCTCTCCCTCGGCAACCTGTTCCAGTGTCTAACTACCCTCATGGTGAAGAAATTCTTCCTATCACTGGGCACCACCAAAAAGAGCCTGGAACCTTCATCTTGACACCCACCCCTCAGGTATTTATAGAAGTTAGTAAGGTCCCCTCCCAGAAGATGAAATACCACAAGGAGATGACTTAGGAAACATGATTCTTAACAAGACACACAGGCAAAGCCACCCAAGCAAGACTAGAATTTAACAGTTTGATTTGTAGCTACAACTGCACCAATGAACTCTTAATTTGCCTCAGTAATGTCACAGTGACAATGGGAACTTTCAGTGACAAATGGAGAACATTTGAGACCAAATGTTGTGCTTTACAGAAGAATAATGTTAAATTCTTTGATGAACACAGTGAACTCAAGCAGCAAACTTAGCTGAAAAATCCTAAACATGCCTGACAGAAAATATGCTGAAAGCAGACAAACCCAAACTAGGCATCTATGGGTAATGGATAATTGAGCACTACAATAATCTGCAGTGTCTTCATCGTTTCCCATCTAGATGCTTTTCTTATTAACATGCTCTTACCTCATTCGCATCATGGGGCCCAACACAGTCAAGGAAAAGGGCAAGATTTATTGCACATAAAAGGTCAAACCAGATAATCAAATGGTTCCATCCAATCCTGAAATTAAAGCCACTTTTTGATTACTTGTTCTCTGAGCAATATACACAATGCCTGTCTTCACAAATGCCTGAGCTACAGAAGGAATTTCTCCCCTAGTGCTCTTTTACTTGCAGCTATTGTTTCTCCATGATTATTTTAGCTGCAAAATTCTTTTTAGTAATGGAGAAGAAACAGGATACCAGAGGAGGTCTTTTAATTTTTAGTTTTGGAATGGAGGAGAAACAGGATATCAAGAGAGGTCTTTTAATTGTTGTTTTGATTTGTTTTAAACAGAGATTATAGAACCAGTCCCTCATGGCTGTTATTTTCAGCATTAATATTCCTCACCAACAAAGGGTGTGAACGTTGCACAGGATGCCCCAGGCCCTTCACACTGCAAAAAGATTTAACATTTCTCAAACAAAAAGTTTAGATTGCATTATTTTGTTGGTGGGAATTTGATAATTTTGACTGGTTTAATCCAAAAAGATGAGGTTTTGTGTTTGGGTTTTCTTCTGAGTAAAATATATCAGGATGCCTTCAAGATAGGTTCTCAGAACGAGCAGAACTAGGATTTAAGTGTCTTCTACAAAAGACATCAGGATTTAAATGTCTGTTTACCACAGAACTGTCCAAGATGTGGCTTTCCAGGATTAGCAAATAAGGCATTCATGTGAATGGAAGAGATTATTATAGTATGGCAGACATTATTATGTAAAGGGAAGAAATGACATCATTTCAAAATGATATAATTTTGGAAAACAAACAAACAAACAAAACCCAACCAATCAACACCAGCAAAAAGCCACATCAACCCCCAAAAAATCTAATTTTGAAATACCTAATAAATATCTTTGTATAACAGACCAATCCATCAAAGAATTTATGAGTCCCTTGCATCTTGATTTTTGTGACAGCCTAATCCTCTATTCTCTCAAAACAGCTCTGGTGGCAGGGCAGGGCTGATCACAGTATCACAGTATCACTAAGGTTGGAAGAGACCTCGAGGATAATCGAGTCCAACCTGTCTCCACAGACCTCATGACTAGACCATGGCACCAAGTGCCACATCCTCTTGAACACCTCCAGGGATGGTGACTCCACCACCTCCCTGGGCAGCACATTCCAATGACGAACAACTCACTTGGTGAAGAACTTTCTCCTCACCTCGAGTCTAAACCTCCCCTGGTGCAGCTTGAGACTGTGTCCCCTTGTTCTGGTGCTGGTTGCCTGGGAGAAGAGACCAGCCCCTTCCTGGCTACAACCACCCTTCAGGTAGTTGTAGAGGGCAATGAGGTCACCCCTGAGCCTCCTCTTCTCCAGGCTAAACAATCCCAGCTCCCTCAGCCTCTCCTCACAGGGCTTGTGCTTGAGGCCTCTCCCCAGCCCAGAACTGGACACAGTACTCAAGGTGTGGCCTCACCAGTGCCAAGTACAGGGGCACAATGACTTCCCTGCTTCTGCTGGCTACACTATTTCTGATGCAGGCCAGGATGACATTGGCCTTCTTGGCCACCTGGGCACACTGCATAAAGATATGGAATAGAGACTCACCAACACTTTTCTCTCTCTCTTTTTTTAAAATGTAACAAATAAATAAATGGCCTTGTGAAAGGGTACTTCAGTCTTTTTGCAGACCCCCATCCAAGCACATGCTGAAGGAATGTCAGTCTGAGGGAAATACAAATGTGTTCTGGATTAGAATTGTACATAATGAAGGAAGAATTCCAGTCAAAATAAAGCAAACCCCACATTACCTCCTGGGGTTGAAGAATCAGATACACAGTTTCCCCTCTTTTTTAACTCCCGAGTTTGAAAAATACCTCCTCATTAGGACATAATCATGAACATGTGTGGGAAAGATCTAAACTGATGATGCTCTCACAAAAGCCATGAAGGAAACAGATTTTCAGAGATAAGATTCTGATTTTATAAAGCTTAGACATAATTGCAGCTGCAAAGGTAAGAGTAAAAAAGGGCCACAAGGACCTGCCTTCAATCTACTTGAAAAAGTAAACAGGACACTTCTAAAATTCCATATTTAACCTCCAAAAAAAAAAATTAAGTCACCATCCTGCAGAAAAACAAACCAAAAAAGCTTTAAATTGCATCTACTTGGCTAATTGTATGGGGTTTTTTAATTACTTGCCTTAGAAATAACAAATGAAAAGATAAAGGAAAAATCAAATGTATAAAAATCTCCATTGGATCCACAGGGGCTACAAAGATGCTGAGTGGACTGGAACATCTCTCTGATGAGGAAAGACTGAGAGAATTGGGGATTTTCAGTCTGGAAAATAGAAGACTGAGGGGAGTGGAGGTGGAATCTCATCAATGCTGATCAATATTTGAAGGGTGGGTGTCAGGAGGATGGGACCAGTCTGTTTGCAGTGGTGCCCAGTGACAGGACAAAGGGTTATGAGCACAAACTTGAACATGGGAAGTTCCATCTTGCTTTGAGGAAAAACTTTTTTCATTTAAGGGTGATGGAGCCCTAGAACAGGCTGCCCAGAGAGCAGCTGTGGAGTCTCTATAGCCCTATGAAGAGAGGCTGAGGGAGCTGGGGTTGTTTAGCCTGGAGAAAAGGAGGCTCAGGGGAGACCTCATTGTTGTCTACAAATACCTGAAGGGAGATTGTAGTCAGGTGGGGGTTGGTCTGTTCTCCCAAGCAACCAGCACCAGAACAAGGGGACACAGTCTCAAGCTGCACCAGGGGAGGGTTAAGCTGGATGTTAGGAAGAAGTTCTTCACAGAAAGAGTGATTTGCCATTGGAATGTGCTGCCCAGGGAGGTGGTGGAGTCACTGTCCCTTGGAGATCTTCAAGAAAAGATGGGATGAGGCACTTTATGACATGGTCTAGTTGACTGAAAAGGGCTGGGTGAGAGGTTGGACTAGATGATTTTGGAGGTCTCTTCCAACCTGGTTGATTCTATGATTCTAAAGACATTCAAAACCTGCCTGGATGCATTGCTGTATGACCTTCTCTAGGGTTACCCATCCCTGACAGTGGGTTTGGATTCAGGGATCTTCAGAGGTCCCTTCCAAGCCTCACCATTCTATGACACTTTGTTTTTCTCCTTTGCCCAAATATTTTTAGGCATTTCCTGGACATGGGTAAGATTCTGTGATGGTGCTCATTCAATCTGAGGTAGCTGACTGCAGCAGCAGATGTGCCCTTATAAGACAAACTTGAGAAATCCTATCAAAATGAACCCAGTATGACGGATAAAGACAATTCCAAATGTAACTTTACTGATTTCAAAACAAACAATGGTTCTGTTAGACATTGGCAGCATTCCCAATAATAATATTTAAACAAGGAAAGACAGAACAATATGCACAGGCATACTCCAACTATTTTTAAATGACATATTACTGTGTACTTTATGAGAAAAGTTCAAGCAGATTTGTCAAACAGCTCAAGGTCTAGCTGTTCAAATGCTGGCTGCACAAAACAATTGCCTCTTTGTTTGAGAGCTGACTTTCTGTACAGCTATTAAAAATGTGCTTACAAGCTCCCATCTGAGGTCTACCATCTTGATAACAAGAAGACTATCATGCAGATCTTCTTACAAGGTTTCTTGTAAGGTCATAGAATTGTTGTGGTTGGAGAAAAGACCTTTAAGATTGTCCAACCATCGACATAAGACCACCACGGCCATTAAATTTGTGACAGGAAGGGTTTCAAATCAGTGATCCAATGTGCTATTATGACCTGACTTACACACTGAGGAGGCTGTGGACAAGCTGATTCCCATCTGCCCATCTTCAGATATTTCTACAGAATCATAGAATGGCTTAGATTGGGAGGGAACTCAGATATCATCTACTCCAACCTCCCTGACACAGGCAGGGATGACTCTCAACCAGACTTTGAATGCTCAAGGCCTTATCCAACCTGCTCTTCAACACCCCCAGGGAGAAGGCATCCACAACCTCCCTGGGCAACCTATTCCAGAGTCTCAGCACCCTCATACTGAATAATTTCTTCCTAAAATCCAGTCTAACCCTGCTTTCCCTCAGCTTCAAACCATTTCCCCTTGTCCTGTCTCTAGACATCCTCATGAGAAGTCCCTCTTCAGCCTTCCTGCAGAATCCCTTCAGGTATTGGAAGGCAGCTCTAAAGTCCTCCCTGAATCTTCTCTTCTCCAGGGTGAATAACCCCAGCTCCCTCAGCCTATTTTCCTATCAGTGGTGCTCCAGCTCCTGGATCATCTTTGCGGCCCTTGCCTGGACTGATTCCATTTCTGTGTCCTTCTCATGATGGGAACACCAGAATTTTGCTCTTCAGGGAACGCACTTTGCGTTCTCTAGACCAAAATGCCTATCTCTGCATGACTGCTCAAGGCCCTTGGAGCTTCCCATGAAGCTGCATAAGACTCAGATCAGTTTGTCCCAATGAAAACTTTACCAGCACAAGGTCTATTAGATCTAACTGCCTGACAGCATCTGAGCCCAAACTCGTGGCTCGATTGGAAATTTTTAGGCCAATATTTATGGGGTCTGCCTGATACTTAAATATGTCCAAGAGTTATGGCTCCACGCTGGGCTTCTCAAACATTCCTTTATCAGAGCATAACAAAGTGAAAGCCATCAGCACAGGCTCATGGATGAGATTAGATATGTTTTTAGGTCGCAAGCTAAAAGCTTGCTAATGCTCACAGGCATTCCTTGTCTAGGAATGTTTGTTAATTTGAACTCCCCTCCCTTGCTGCGTTTCTTTAATCTCCCAACCAGCTGTCTCCCATAAAAAGATATTTCTGTTTTTAGTTACAAATCTGTTTAGAGATAAAACTTGCTCATAAATACACAACTGCATCCATGGTCTTTATTTTATTTATTTTTTTTTTTTTTTGCTGACAGTAGAAAACCAACTCCAGATGAAAAACACTAAACTTCAGCTAGGAACAGAAAATGCATTCCGCTTGCTCCGAGCATGGCGCATGTATTAGAGACGCTCTGGGTCTTAGATCTGGCATGACACTGTGGAGGAACTCACTGAAACAGCCATTTTTGTCACCTTTTCAGATTTAGAGCTCATGAGGTGGGATAAATTGAAGCACTCTCAGTGCCTGGCAGTATTTTTATCTGCAGAACACCTGAATGCATGAAAGGGACTCGGTGTAAAGAACAAACAAAATCCTGCCCCTAGACTCCACAACTTTTGCTTTTCTAATAACAGCAAAGCAGTGGGTGGTTTACAACTTGTTTTCCTTTCCTTGACTTCTGGATTTTTTAATTGCTTCAGAAATATTCAAGTCTAAAATCAAATTAAATACCAAACTAAGTCTCTCAGCTACATCTGGAGAAGAGAAGGCTCCGAGGAGACCTTATTGTGGCCTTTCAGTATCTTAAGGGGGCTTATAAGAAAGCCGGGGAGGGACTTTTTAGGGTGTCAGGGAGTGATAGGGCTGGAAGGAATGGAACAAAACTAGAAATGGGTAGATTCAGATTGGATGTTAAGAAGAACTTCTTCCCCATGAGGCTGGTGAGGCACTGGAAGAGGATGCCCAGGGAGGTGGTGGAAGCCTCATCCCTGGAGGTTTTTAAGGCCAGGCTGGATGTGGCTCTAGGCAACCTGATGTAGTGTGAGGTGTCCCTGCCCATGGCAGGGTGATTGGAACTGGATAATCTTTGAGGTCCCTTCCAACCCTAACAATTCTATGATTCTGCCCAGCTCCAAGTTCTGCGAGGAACAGGGAGCTGCACTTGATGATCCTTATGGATCCCTTCCAACTTGAGGTATTTTGTTCTATGATTCTGTTAGAGACAGATTGAAATACTTCTCTTTGTAATTCAAGCTAAGTGTAAAAGAGCAACAGATTTCCAATGCTGAATTTTACTGCTATAGAAAGTAGCATTTTAGCAACCTCCAACCAACATTTTGCAAAAAGCTTCTATCCATCATCCTTCCTACCAGGGACATTATCTACAGTCCCAAATCTAACATTCCTTCATTTGTCATCTGTTAATTGATGCTCTGGAAACTCACCATGCAGCATTGCTTCAGAATTTATCCAAGTGTCTTTTGTAGATATATGATGGTCTGGTGTTACCCAGTATACCTTCATTATTAAAAGATGATGTCAAATGTATTTTCATTAATATTCACTTTACTCCTGCTGCAGCTCAGCACACAGTTCTGTGGTAAGCTGATTAAAAATATAGTTGCATGAAATATATGAAAATTTAGTCCTACTTGTCTCATAGTATCAAGAGAGTGGTATGTGGACAACGTGCCAAGACTGTGCTATACTGCAGAGTATAAATATTTACAATGGAGTTTGAGTATTAGCAGTTAAATGCTGTGGCGTGTATCCATTCTCCCAAGTGAAGTCACATCTGAGGAGATTCAGCAGGGCTGTCACTCAGTTACTCCATGTAGTTATTTTATCTACACTGCTTTCCATAGGAAACCTGTGCCATTTAAATCCTCAAGTGATAGGTGCCTTATGAATGCCTGAGCTAGATAAAGGTGACTGACAGGAGCTAAAAGGTAGCAGCAAACTCCTTCAGGATGAAGAAATACTCATAGAATCATAGAATCAACAAGGTTGGAAAAGACCTCAGAGATCATCAAATCCAACCTATTACTTAACACCTGATGACTAACTAAACCATGGATTCAAGAGCCACATCTAATCCCCTCTTGAACACCTCCAGAGATGGTGACTCCACCACCTCCTTGGACAGCACATTTCAATGGCCAATTACTCTTTCTGTGAAGAACTTTCTCCTCATCTTGAGCCTAAACTTCCCCTGGCACAGCTTGAGACTATGTCCTCAAGTTCTGCTGCTGGTTGCCTGTCTACAACTTCCTTTCAGGTAGTTGTAGAGAGCAATAAGGTCTCCCCTGAGCCTCCTCTTCTCCAGGCTAAACAACCCCAACTCCCCCAGCCACTCCTCATAGGGCTTGTGCTCAAGACCTCTCACCAGCCTCCCTCCATCTTCACATCAAGAACATGCTTTCCAGACACAAACCCTGCCCTTTGCTTCTGCTAGGGCTTGCTCACCATATTTTCTAACTTAGCTGTGTTTCTGCCTATTTGTTTCCATGCAACTGTGCTAGAGCCAGGAATGAGGAACTTCATTTCTGGAGTAGATGTAACATGAACTGGACTTGGAAGGTTTGGGGCAAATAGTAATCTCCTCACAGCTTGTGTGAAGCTAGTTTCACACATGGGAGCTGGGATTCCTGCCCCCTCTGAGAAGCTTTTGAAAGCATCCAGAGGTCTACAGGAAGCTAAGATGACATTCACTAACAACACAAGAAATTACACTGACTACCATCATCCATCTGATCACGTTGTGCTCATACTGAAACCAGAGCAGAAGCACATAGCACTCAGCTACTACATGATCATAACAAGATTGCTCAGTGCAATCTTGCAATTGCTCAGTGCAATTAAAAAGAAAAGAACCCAAACCCTGACAAAATTATGACTTATCCAAACCTGACTTTTGCAATTCAGATTTATCCAAAGCCTTCATTGGAGAGAAGGTTAGAATAGAATAGAATAGAATAGAATAGACCAGACAAGGTTGGAAGAGACCTTCAAGATCATTGCATCCAACCGATCATCCAACACTACCTAATCAACTAAACCATGGCACCAAGCACCCCATCCAGTCTCCTCCTAAACACCTCCAATGATGGTGACTCCACCACCTCCCTGGGCAGCACATTCCAATGGGCAATCACTCTGTGTAGAATTTTTTCCTAACATCCAGTCTGAACCTCCCCTGGCACAGCTTGAGACTGTGTCCTCTTGTTCTGGTGCTGGCTGCCTGGGAGAAGAGACCAACCCCCACCTGTCTACAACCTCCCTTCAGGTAGTCATGGAAAGCAATAAGGTCTGCCCTGAGCCTCCTCTTCTCCAGACTAAGCAACCCCAGCTCCCTCAGCCTCTCCTCGTAGGGCCTGTGTTCCAAACCCCTCACCAACTTTGTTGCACTTCTCTGGACATGCTCCAGCAAGTCAACATCTTTCCTGAACTGAGGGGCCCAGAACTGGACACAGGACTCAAGGTATGGCCTAACCAGTGCAGTGTACAGGGGCAGAATGACCTCCCTGTTCCTGCTGGCCACACTGTTCCTGATACAGGCCAGGATGCCATTGGCCCTCTTGGCCATCTGTGCACACTGCAGGCTCATGTTCAGACTACCATCGATGACTACCCCCAGGTCCCTCTCTGCCTGGCTGCTCTCCAGACACTCTGACCCCAGCCTGTAGCCTGTTACTTCTAAATGAAATAATTATAAGTATAGTAGGTAAGGAAAGGAAGCTCCTAAGTGCCCCATCTATAAATTAATTAAAGAACTTGTTACAAGGAGAATAAATATTCCACACAGGCCTGTGTGGCACAGCTGAAAAACAGTCTGACAAACATGATGCCTCCAGAGGAATGAGCTAGCAGTTCAACGAGACAGGTTAATACCCTACTTACATCCACAAGCCATTCACAACGCTCCCTTGGAACTGTTTTGACTTGAGACTAAAAGCTTTAACCAATAAAAAACCATTAAACCCAGGAAATAAAACAATGCCAACCACACCAGACCACATGGCTGTGGATCAATACGTGGTATTGCCTTCAGAATTCATTTGCTAAGCTTCTCAGTCTGAAAATATTTTTCCCTGCTTTAAAAATGAATGGAGGGAAAAATAAATGTGGTCATGTCGAAGTTTAAAGAACTAAAGCCAGAGGGCAATGAGTAGAATATGGACAGCATCACAGAATGGTAGGGTTTAGATGGGATCTTTGGAGATCATCAAGTTCAACCTCCCTGACAAAGCAGGATCACCTAGAGAAGGTCACATAGGAACACGTCCAGGTGGGTTTGGAATGTCTCCAGAGATGGTGACTCCACCACCTCTCTGGGCAGCCTCTTCCAGTGCTCTGTCACCCTTAAATTAAAGAAGTTCCTCCTTATGTTTAGATGGAAGTTCTGATGTTCAAGTTTGTGCTCATTACCCCCTGTCCTGTCACTGGGCACCACTGAACAAAGCCTGGTCCCATCCTCTTGCTACCCACTCTTTAACTATCAATCAGCATTGACACGATCCCTCCTCAGTCTGCTCTTTTTTCCCCCTCCTTCTCTTGCTAACTGGTGCAATCCCTCCCAAAACAATAAAACTGTAACAAGCACAGCTTCCAAGATTGGTCTTTGTAGGGGCAGTGGACTCAGATGTTCAGCCAAAGCTACTCTTATTCTGTAAGAAGAGACATGCATTTTAAATACCAATTCACCAGATATTCTATAGAGCTTCAACTTTCACCTAAGACCCAGCAGCAAGATTCACACTAATGAGGGCTGTTGACAGCTAATTGCTTTCTAGGATTCAGGCATAAATAGACTCACTGGGCCAGTGCTGTGATGCCAAGGAAGGCAAAACCACCTTGACATTAAGCAAGATTTCTCCCAGGAATCAGCCCTTTGGGGGTTTAGACCACTATGCTCTCAGCACAAGGCAGGGGACCCATCCAGAGCTTTCTCACCTTATGAACTGCTCTCCATGCCTATGATTAGAGATGGGAGTTTTTTATACTTCATCAGACCTTCATCCCTGTACTGACTTGTATGCTTTCCACTACATTATTTGACATACTCATAAAGTATTCCTTTTATTTATGCCCTTCTTAACTACTGGGTAATATTCTGCAACAAAGGAGAGAAAGATCAAGACAGAAGTCAAAGAATCCACAGACTCATAGATTACCAGGTTGGAAGGGACCTCAAGGATCATCTAAATAAAGGCTAAAGGCTAAATAAAGCTTCTTCCTTGTGCATTTTCTATCAAAACCCCTTCCCCTTCTTACCCTTTTGCAATCCCTCTGATAAAAATGAAGCCTCCCAACTTCATTCTCTACATCTGCAGAAAATCAAGGGTTTAGTTGCCACAAAAATCCTCTGTAGCAAACATCAGGAGGCTTCCGAGCTAGGCTGCTTCTGTGTCTTCAGGTAAAACGCACACACTGCCTTTTAGTATCTGAGAATCACCGCTGGCTCAGTTTTCCCTTCTGTAAAGGGAGGATGACCTGTGCTTACCTCTGAAAGTTGTTGCAAAGCTTCATTTATGAAGTCTGACAGAGCTGGGAAGTTACACAGATCCCTGGACACTCCAGACTTGTGATTTTCCAGTTCTACAATCCTTCCTGTCCAGGTTATTGCTAAAGGCATGGGGGTGTTTTGTCTAACCAGTCACTACATTTATCTTACCCAAACACTTCAGTCCAGCTAGGCAACACCACTTTTTTGTGGGGGGGTTGTATTTATGAAAAAGAACCAAGAAATGAATACTAATTTTATAGCTATATATATAAGTGTATACATATATATGTATATATATATGTAAAACCAGGATGAAACCGCAAGTCTTAACTGAATGACCCATTTGACATCAAATTACTCTGATATTTCCATTCCTTGTGCCTTAACAGGGTAGCAGCTTTCTCTCTCTCAGCTTTAAAGGCCTTGGGAAGCTAGATCAGCAATCAAAGTAATAAGGGGGGAAAAAAAAGCAATATAGAACATGTATAAACTGAGCTGAAAATCCTCAGAGGTTTTCTCAGCATGCTGGCTGTTCCAAGATCAGGCACCTGGATGGTAAATTACTGGAGTTTGATTTGTCTAGCAGGTATTTTGTGTGTGGGTACCAAATTAGCAGAAATGATCCCCCAAATTCCCCACAGTCACTGGCATCCACGTTTGGGTTTTTGAAGTGTCACTGCAAGTTTACTTGGGAAGGAGCTTTGAAGGGCAGCTTTCCAGAGAAAAAAACAACCAACAAACAAAAACCCCCAACCCCAAACCAACTAACCCCAACCAACCAAAGCTTAAATACATTTCCATGGGTCAATTTCTGCAGAATGTTATTGTTTCTCTTCTGAATTGTTTGACCTTCATGTTATGAAAATCAAAGTCAGGCAAAGCCTTTCTGATACCAACGGAAATTAGGAAAATGTCACTTCTTGCATTGGTAAGAGAGGTTCAGAAGCATGCACACAGGCACAGCCACACTGCATTTCCACTCCTAGGCAATTTTCCATTTCAGTAAATAGAGAAAAAGGGAAGATTTATGGCAGGAATAGTTTCCATTTCTTTCTCCATTATGTGATTCTTTCCCCCCTCCCCCCCGCCCCCCGGCCTGTTATCCACATATCAGAGAGAATTTATTCACCTAGAGACACCACAACATAAACTTTATCAAAAGTAAGAAAACCTTCCCCCTGCTTGTTTGTTGCATTTTCTTTTCTTTGTAGATAATAATCTGTGGGGTTGGGGGTTTTTTTGGGGGGGCAGGGGGTGTGTATTAGAGCACTCATTTGGGCCAAGCAGGGAAAAAATGAGGTGAGGAGTTTCTCCTGCTGAGAGAAAGCATCCAGTCAGGGATAAAAAAAAGGGCAAGTGGTGAGAGGACAAATCCTCCTCCGTGCTACTTTACCTCCTTGTGAAATCTGAAGGATTTTCTTTTTCCATGATTCAAAGTCAATAGATACAAGAACATAATGACTGATTGACCTTAATGAGCACTGAAAGCCGTGCACTGCTTTTTCCTGTGGCTAACAAGTAGCACAAACTCTTCATGCTCCAGCATACTTTCCCTCCCGTTTTCACTGCTTATCTTGCAGTGCAACTAAAGGTCATCTTTATTGAAGACTGCTGCTGCCCATTTTGAGTGTGAAAAACCTAAAGTCAGCTAACATATTAAAAAAGTCTACTGCTGCTAGTTGTTCTGGAACTGGAGTCAGGGACAGGGCAACCAAAAAGAAAAAAAAGGCATGGAAAGAGAAAGAGAGAGAGCAGAAATAATGCAGAAATCAAAGGTGAATATAGGAAGCTACTTCCTAAGGTCACAAAGACTTCACAGTGGTTACATTCCCTGGAAAGCTTAATTTGGGACACATGACTCTATCATTACTACAAGCTAAATGATGCATTACTATAGATCTCAGACTTGCTTTTTTTCCATAAGATATTTTAACTGTTTATTGATTTGCAAAGGCAGCATGACTCAAAACTCTGCTGACCTTGGAAAGGCTGGGAAGGGAGGAGATGGAGCATTTGAACCACATAACCTCCAATGCCTGCAATGAGCAATGTCACTGACATTAAATGCCCAGGAGAGCCTGTGCAGCACACTCTTATATGTCCAACCTTTTGTCACTGTTAGGGTACAACATCAAACCCACTAATAGAAGTGTTTCAGTTAGAAGAGACCTCTAAGATCAAATCCAACCATCAACCTAAGACCATTAAACCACGTCCCCAGGTGCCATGGCCACACATTTCTTGATCAATTCCAGGCATAGTGACTCCACCACCTCCCTGGGCAGCCTGTTCCAATCCCTGACCACTCTTACAGCAAAGAAATTTTTCCTCATCTCCAACCTAACCCTGCCCTGGCACAATTTCAGGCCATTTCCTCTCCTTCTCTCACCTGAACTAGGGAGAAGAGACCAATCCCCACCTCCCTGCAACCTCCTTTCAGAGAGTTGCAGAGAGCAATGAGGTCTCCCCTCAGCCTCCTCTTCTCCACACTAAACAACCCCATTTCCCTCTGCTCTTCACCAGCCCTGTTCTCCAGACCCTTCACCAGCTTGGTTGCCCTTCTCCAGAGCTGCTCAGCATCCAGATGCTGCGAGTTTGGAAGGGATGAGCAAATCTAGGGAGAAAGAGAAAAGAATTTTGCAACAGAAAAGGTGAAGGAAGAAATGCTGCTTCTTACAAAGACGTTTTCATTTCAGTTGTGTGGATTAATTGCTGAACCTCAGATATGGGAGTTTAAAAGCACTCAAAATGCACACACACACACATTTCCAGATGGCAAAATTGGGAGTGAGAAATACAGAACATTCCAAACAAGCATCGGTAAGACTTTGGTAACCTGAACCATCTCATACGTTGTCGAAAGAAGTATTTATTGAAAGATAAAAAAGGGGTTTAAAATAGATTATTAGTGCTATTTTCGAAGCCTGTGCCCATAAGCCTGGGTTCTACAGTCGGTGCCAAGACTGAAGGCTCAAAGGGGGAGAAAAATGTGAACTAATAAATTCAGCTTTGCTTTGAGAGTAAGGCACCTCCCCACAAGCTCACGCTGATAAAACCTTTATGCCACTCCATCGCATATTCTCTCTCTCCCTCAATTTTCATTTGACTTTTCCCACATCATATGCAGCATATGCAGAATGCATGATGGTGCTGGTATAAAGGTTTCATTAGTACTCATTTGGGATGCAGCACAACTCCCTCATGATTGCACAACACGGAAGTGAGGGAGCCGCTCCGATACCTCCTGCTGAAACATTTATAAGGCAACAAGCTATCACCCATTGCTCCTGCACTCCACATCCACCCTCCACCCACACGGGCTGCCTACCCCACTACACACTCCATTTTGTTTGATTTCTAAGGACTGAATAAAGAGGCCACTGCTATACAATCTCAGCAGGACAAGGGATGTGATACTCCCCCTCAGCTCTGCTCTTGTGAGACACTGCCTGGAGCACTGCACCTGATTCTGGTGGCCCCAGCAGGAGAATGACATGGAACTGTCAGAGCAGGTCTAGAGAAGATCATGGAGATGATCAGAGGGCTGGAGAACCTTCCCTATGGGAGCAGGCTGAGAGAGTTGGGGCTGTTCCGTCTGGAGAAGAGCAGGAGACCTTAGAGAAGCTTTCCAGTACCTGAAGGGGGCTACAAGAACACTGGGGAGGGACTTTCGACAAGGGCTTGTAGTGACAGGATGAGGGACAATGGCTTTGACCTGGAAGAGGGAAGATTTAAACTGGAGATTAGGACTAGGGTGGGGAGACACTGGAACAGCTTCGCAGGGAGGTTGTGGATGTCCCCTCCCTGGAGGTGTTCAAGGCCAGGTTGGATGAGGCCTTGAGCAACCTGAGCTCGTGGGAGGTGTCCCTGCCTATGGCAGGGAGGTTGCAACTAGATGGCCTTTAAGGTCCCTTCCAACTCAAACCATTCTCTGAATCTAAGAATCTACACCAGCATCCAGTCCCTGCATCTTGTATATTAGCATGAATTTAAACCTTCCATTTGTGTGAGGGTTGGGGGATAGATTGGAAGCAAATAACTGCTATAAATACTAACAAAACCCCAACCAAACCCTAATGAAACCCCACTTTTCACATCAAAAATTCAAATTTCCTTTCAGTTTTTGCCTTTTCCACAGAGGTAACTGCAGAAAGCCATTGCAAGAAGTCAGTTAGCATTATACCTTTAAAGACAATACAGGCACTGAGAAATCTGTGGAGTAGAAAATGTTCCAAATGTTAACATTTGAGCAAGATGCAATCGTGCCTCTTTATTTTGCTGGCCCTGGAAATCAGAAGGCAATGTGCATTTATTTTAGCTAAATAGGTAAGTAAAAAAAATAGGTAAGTAAGAAAAAAATCTCAGCAAGATGTCTTTGAAAGTATCTGTCATTTTAAAGGTGGGTTCTATACATAACCTCTAATTGTACTGGGGAGAAGTGTGTTGGTATGAAAAGCTATCAGGAAGAGTGAGGATGTTTTGGGTGGAATAGAGTGTTAATGAGAGCTCATTACTTCACTGCAAATTTTGACATGCTGCATGGGGGGGTGTTTCTTACAGCCTCAGCTCCCCAAGAAAAGCCAATTTTAGTTCTTGAAAAAGGTAAAATGAAATATATATTAAAATAAATAAATAAATAAAAATTATGCTTCCCCTCCATCTCCAACAACAAGAAGCAGAAGAAAAGGATAAATAAGTTAGATCCCTGTTTCTTGATACTGCCCTAATTACTTAGGCTGAAGTAATTTATGGCTTCCAAATAAGCATGGTTAATAAAGCAAAGAATATTTAATATCTGCCAACACAGAAAATGGTGAGGAACTGCCTGTCAAGGGAAGGTGAAGCTCCCAATCCCTGGCATGAAGCTGCAACCCTTCTGGCATCGCTTCACCAATCAAGGCCACAGGACTCATTTGCTCTGTGTTTGTTTTTCATCTTTCCCTACTGCAGGAAACATCAGACTAATAGTGATTTAAGGGTGGAAGGTATTTTTATTAGTTTTAGCTAATTTCTGAATGACATGATTTATAGAGGTTATTTTCAAATGTTAGAGAAAGGTGTACAGACTTCCATGGACAGATCTACTGGTCCTGAGTAGCCTTTTAGTTACATGGTCACCTGAAAGGAGGTTGCAGCGAGGCTGGTGTTGGCCTCCTCTCCCAAGCAGCTAATGACAGGACAAGAGGAAATGGCCTCAAGCTGCACTAGGGGAAGTTTAGGTTGGATTTTAGGAAGAATTTCAATCCTGAAAGAGTGGTCAGACATTGGAACAGGTTGCCCAGGGAGACGGTGTAGTCCCCATGGTGGAGGTATTTGAGAACCCTGTAGATGTGACACATTAGGACATGAAATTGTTGGGTAGAAGGTTGGATTTGATAATATAAGAGGTCTTTTCCAACCTTAATGATTTTAAGTTCTGTAAGAAGCAGCCTTTCATACAGATTCAGCTACATTTCAAAGCTCCTTAAATAAATATTATTTTTTTTAAAGTAACTTTTCCTCTTGGTTTACAGCTGGACAAGAAATGAGATCAGCCCTCAGTCCCAGCCTACAATGGTATTTTTTCTGCCTGTTTGTATCCTTCAGCATATTTTACAGCCTTCTTGGTTTCCACAGAAAATTTGAAGTGATTTACTTCATTTCTTTCCCTTTCAATACTCAATATAAGACATTCTTGTGTGCATAACTCCAGCCTAAGTTTGTTTGGAAAACTTAAATTCACCACTGTGTACCTTCTAAATTTAGTCTAATTATTGTTGCTGTCTAGCAGATAATGCACAGCACAGAACAGTCCCAGCTCAGGCAGAGATGTGCTTTGCTGTACAGAGGTGAACACAACGGCAGGAACAAATTCTGCATTACAGATTCACAGGTTGCGTCGGGTTGGAAGGGACCCTCAAAGGCCATCTTGTCCAGCCCCCCTGCGGTGTGCAGGGACACTTCCATCTAGATCAGGTTGCATAAATTGTAAAGGTTTTTCCTGCATCATCTGTGTGTCTTGGTATCCAGGCTGCCTGCCTACACCACACAATGCACTGACAAAGGATGTACAATGGAGAGAAAGATGTAAAATTAATCCTGGTTTGTATAGAGTCTGGCACGAGAGGAGTCTCATTCTAATTGGTCTTTTTGGACCTCACCGAAAATCAATAAAGAATGGTTAATAATAGCAAAAAATTCTTGTTCTTTAGCCTTTATTTCTTTTGCCCTTCTGCCCTTCACTGAGAAGAATAAAACCAAAAAAGTTTGGGTTTTTTTTTTTGGTTAATAAGTGAAAAGTTTGGTTTGTTTTACAAGTCTTTAGGAGGAGGGCTCTGAATGGCATTTCCTGAATAGACATTCCTTCATTCTGAGGGACTCAGGTGGGAATCAGCACCAAGATGGGTGGGCATGTTGATCTGCTGGAGGGCAGGAAGGCTCTGCAGAGAGATCTGGACAGACTGGATGCAGGAGAGTCAATAAGGTCAATTGTTCAGTGCTGAACTTGGGCCAGAACAACCCCATGAAGCGTTACAGGCTTGGGGCAGAGCAGATGGAGAGCTGCTCAGCAGAGAAGGACCTGGGGGTGGTGGTTGATGGCTGGCTCAGAATGAGCCAGCAGTGTGCTCAGGTGGAAAAGGCAGCCAAGGGATGTGATTACCTCACTGTACTCAGTGTTGGTGAGGCCACATCTCAAATAATGTGCTCAGTTTTGGGCCTCTCACTACAAGAGGGACACTGAGGTGCGGAAGCATGTATAGAGAAGAGCAACTAAGCTGGTGAAAGGGCCTTGAACACAAATCTTCTGAGGAACAGCTGAGGGAACTGGGGCTGTTTAGTTGTCAGAAGAGGAGGCTGAGAGGAGACCTCATCACCTCTATAACTCCCTGAGAGGAGGTTGGAGCCTGGTGGGGGATCGGTCTCTTCTCACATGTGACAAGAGACAGGGCAAGGGGAAGCTGCCTCAAGCTGTGCCAAGGGAGGTTCAGGCTGGATATTAGGAAAAATTTCTTCACAGAAGGGGTTCTCAATCACTGGAACAGGCTGCCCAGAGGGGTGGTGGAACCACCATCCCTGAAGGGATTTAAAAGATGCATGGATGTGGTGCTGAGGGATGTGGTTTCATGGTAGTGGCTTAGCAGCAGTGGTGGGATTGTGAACTCTGGGTGAGCAGTTGGACTTGGTGATGTCACAGGTCTCTTCCAGCCTCAAGACTTCTATGATTCTATGATATAACTTGGTGTCGCCTCTGGATAGAGAAGAACAAAGGTTTCCACTTGCATGTAGGAACTGATAATGCAACTAATAACACTAAAATGCCCAAAGCAAAGCCAAGAGAAGACCCCACAAAACTCCTGGAAGAACTGAGTTGTGTAAAATGTTCACAAGAACTGTCTTGTTAAGAACCTCTTTAAAGGGATGCCACTGGATCAGCATCATGGAACTTCCTGCAGTGACTCCTACAGGGCTGAAGAGGCATCACCAGGTTCACCACCGGTGCTCCAAATGCAAGGCACACTTCTGTCCAATACAAAATCCGAGGCAGTTTGTTTCTAAAGCAAATCAAATGACAAACCCTACCCAAAATAAAATGCTCCACTGCACACACCATTCTCCCTCAGGGAGGGAATCAGAGAACAAAACACATGAGACAGATGTAAGTCATGTTGCTTAATGCACTCCTGGAAGGCACTCGTAAAAAGCTTGTTTTAAAAACAGAGTAATTTTCTCTTCCCCCTCCCTTTTTTCCTACCCCACAACAACAACTCATTTTGAAACTGATGATAAAGTTTAGTACAATAAGAAGAGGTTCATCCCACGTCAGAAAAAAAGAACCTAGTGTTTCCTAAAGGGGCTGAGAAAAATTCAGGTCAACCACTCTTGTGAAAAGTCTTCAAAGCTAAGCAAGGCCTACTGCTAGCAAGAGGAGGAAAGGTGAAACCTCCAATACCTCACAATCTGAGAAATTAGCAGCCCTGAAGAAAAGGACCTGGGGGTGCTAGTGGATGAGGAGCACAACATGAGCCACCAGGGTGCACTTGCAGCCCAGAAAGCAAATCGCATCCTGGGCTGCATCAAGAGAAGTGTGGCCAGCAGGTCGAGGGAGGTGATCCTCCCCCTCTACTCTGCTCTGGTGAGACCCCACCTGGAGTACTGCGTCCAGTTCTGGAGCCTCTATTACAGGAAGGATCTGGAGGTGCTGGAACGTGTCCAGAGAAGGGCCACGAGGATGATCAGAGGGCTGGAGCTCCTCTCCTATGAGGACAGACTGAGGGAGTTTGGGCTATTCAGTCTGGAGAAGAGAAGGCTCCGAGGAGCCTTCCGGTATCTGAAGGGGGCTACAAGAAAGCTGGGGAGTCAGGGAGTGGTAGGACTAGGGGGAATGGAACAAAATGGGTAGATTCATATTGGATGTTAGGAAGAAGTTCTTCCCCAGGCCTTAAAAACCTCCAGGGATGAGGCTTCCACCACCTCCCTAGGCAACCTGTTCCAGCATCTCACCACCCTCATGGGGAAGAACTTCTTCCTAATATCCAATCTGAATCTACACATTTCTATTTTGTTTCCATTCCCCCTAGTCCTATCACTCCCTGACACACTAAAAAGTCCCTCCCCAGGCCCAAGAAGAGGAAGGTGAGAGGTGATGTCATTGCTCTCTACAGCCACCTCAAAGGAGGCTGGAGTTAGGCCATTGTTGGCCTCTTATCCCAAGTAACTAATACCAGGACAAGTGGAAATGGCCTAAAGTTGCAACGGGTGAAGTTTAGGTTGGATACTAGGAAGAATTTGTTTCCTGCAAGAGTGGTCAGGCATAGGAACAGGCTGCCCAGGGAGGTGGTGGAGTCATCATCCCTGGAGGTGCTCAAGAAATGAATAGATGTGGCACTTTGGGACATGGTTTAATGGTCATGGAGGTCATCATGGTCTGGGTTGGAAGGGACCTCCAAAGATCATCTAGTCCAATCCCCTCAGGTTAGACTTGATAATCTTAGTGGTCCTTTAAAGCCTTAAAGATTCTGTGATTCTCTGAAACAGAGTTTGCCCTTTCCTACCTAAAATGCAGATATAATCTTGCAGAAAAAATTGTGGCAAAAGCAGGAATCCCCTTTGAAAAATCCACACCCAACAGCTCTAGTTCCAATTTTAATTACTTATTATTCCACTGGGACATACATCCTATTCCCCCTGCCTCTCTGTTTGTTATTTACTGCTAAAAGAAAAGATTAATACCTGCAATAAAGAATCACTAACTTTATAGTTGTAAGAGATTTTCATTCTGTATTTAAAGCAGCACCATCCACCAAGGAGTCTGAATGGCTGCTTCAAGTCTTCTGAGATGGGAGTTCTAGAAACTTAAGTTTTCAATTAATAATTTCAGCTGAACAGGCACAATAAGTGAGAACTCTATGGCTTTTTGAGCTTGCCCGACTACAATCACTTTATAATTGCTAGAAACAGAGATTCATCTCCGTGGCAGATGAATCTGCAGCATCCCTGCATTTCAGAAACTGTCAACATCCTTTATATAATCTCCTTAGGACCTTTAAATGCACAGCTTGAGGGGGAAAGATACAGCTCTCCAAGCTGTCTGCGAACAGAGGAGCTTCACCTCTACTCTCACTTGAAAGGCAAGAACCAGATCAGAAATTTCCCTGTGTCACTTTTCAGAGAGTAAATTTGTGTCTTGCAGTATTTATCAGAACTGCTCTCGGTTATCAAGCTCCCAATAAACAGAAGACCCGAGCCACTAATATCTTCTTTTAGAGAGGCAGTGTCATGGGCCTCTCATTGTGTGGCATTACTGGAAGCATTTGTCAATAGGCATGACCTTATCCTTCCAATACTGGTTAGACAAGGCACTTTTCTTCACACTCAATCTAGAATTTGCAATGTTATATAATCCCATTCCTTTTATATTTTCTTCAGCAGCTGATATCACATCTTAAAAGGTCAGCTTTTTATGTTTGCTTACATAAACTTCATGTTCCTATTTCAGCTGAATGAAGAATCCAAAAGATTACACATGCACCTTGCTGGTTAGAAATATGTAGGTTCTCATTTCCTGATAAAGAGTTTTCCTTCCCAGTGTTGAGCAGAACATTTAAAGTGCCCAGAGATTCGACAGGAAATGGAAATTATATTGGGCTGAAGTGAAAGGGCACTGTAAATGACAGAGCAATTAAACCAAATTATCTCATATTTGAAAATGCTGCAACTTAACATCAAACTGATTGGAATTTGGAAGTTTTGTCCTATTTTAAATGATCATGTTTCTCCCCCTCTCCTCATGGAATCATTTCAGTTGGAAAAGACCTCTAAGGTTATTGAGTCCAACCATCAACCCGAGACCACCGTGGCCATTAAACCATGTCCCCACGTGTCATGCCCACACAAACAGGATAAAAAAGTTAAATATCACATCACTTTTGGAATCAAATATTAATAATAAAATCATAGAGTCATAGAACAGTCTGGGTTGGAAAGGACCTCTGAAAGTCATCTAGTCCCCTTCCCCCTACAGTCAGCAGGGGCATCCTCAGCCAGATCAGGTTGCCCAGAGCCCTGTCAAGCCTCACTTTGAATATCTTCAGGAATGGAGCCTTAACCGTCTTCCTGGGCAACCTGTTCCAGTGTTCCACCACCCTCATGGCAAAGAACCTGTTCCTGAATGATGATTCTAGTATGGAATCAGATGTTCTAAAACTCCCTAACAAAAGGGCTACTCTCTTGAACTCCAGAAGTCTCCAGGCACAGAGCTCTGAATGTGTTTTTCTGTGCTATGTATCAAGCATCACTGTGGAAACAAAGTCAGTCAGGCTCATCACCAGAGTGTCCTGGACAATTATAGATCTTGAAGCATGAAGACTTTTAAACCAAAACACAAATATTGTACAGCCCTTAAGCAAACTCATAATTGTATGGGGTTTTTCACTACAGCTCAAGATTCTATAATTACCTTTAAACAAATCTAAATTTTAAGTGACAAGCATTGTTGAATACAGACAAGCAAGCATAAACTACTCTCTTAAATACAAGAATAATTCTGCCATTATAATGTACTGCCCCTAAACACAAAAAGACTGCATCAAGAGGAGTGTGGCCAGCAAGGCAAGAGAAGGGATTCTGTCCCTTTTCTCTGCTCTTGCAAGACCCCACATGAAATACTACTTCCAGTTCTGGTGTCCCCAGCAGAAGGACACACAGCTGTCCAGAGGAGGACCACAGAGCTGATCCAAGGGCTGGAGCACCTCTGTTAGGAGGATAGGCTGAGGGAGTTGGGGATGTTCAGCTTGGACAAGAGTAGACTCCAGGAGGACCTCAGAGCTGCCATCCAATATCTGAAGGGATCCTACAGGAAGGCTGGAGAGAGATTTTTCATGAGGGTGTCTAGCACCAGGACAAGGGGGAATGGTTTGAAGCTAAGGGACAGTAGGGTTAGACTGGAGCTTAGGAAGAAGTTCTTCAGTATGAGGATGGTGTGACTCTGGAATAGGTTGCCCAGGAAGGTTGTGGATGCCTCCTGTGTGGGGGTCTTCCAGGTCAGGTTGAATGAAGTCTTGAACAGCTGAGTCTAGTTGAGAGGTGTCCCTGCCAGTGGCAGGGGGGGTTGGAGTAGATGATCTTTCAGGTGCCTTCCAAGCTAGGCCACTCTATGATTGTACGATTATGCTTGGGAAATAATTAGAATTAGTTAAGTAGGTTTACCTCACAATGTAGCCAACATTATAAAATACTCAGCAATGTTCTAAATATTTTGAGGTCTTGGAGAATCTGGAAGAACACAGGATTGTGTGTAGCACAGTAATAGAAATTAGTGTTTATTAGAAGGCAAGTGTCTGTGTAAACCTACAGTAACTCCCATTGAACTACTCATTTAATAACTAAACATTTATGGGTTGATGTGATGTGGTCCAAAATTCTAGAGAGATATAAATCTGTGAGGGTTTTAAACACCACTGCTGCTTAATACAGTTGTCAATCTTTACCAGGGTCTATAGACTGCAATTAAAAACATATTGATCAAAAAGCCATTGCATTGAAGTCAATGATATTTAAGTGGGATTTGGGTTTAAAATGCCAGATAGGATTTGGAGGAGGCTTGAAGGAAGGAGAGAGAAGGAAGGGAAATTATACAATGACAGCTGATAAACCAATATTAAAGCTAGAGACAAGTGAACTTCACCAAGCTCAGAGTTTTGAGTTCAGGTCTGATAAGCATTCAGAAATTCAGGGGCTTATCTGGGCTTATCAGAAACAGCTAGATCCTCTCAGTCTGCAAAACTGAGCTGGAAATCTTGCGGCAGATCTCAGTTTCTGGTTAGAAACCCTTCACAGATTATTTCACTGGAGTTTAGCATTTTAATTATCACCCTGATTTTGTCTAGGTAGGCATATGAAAGTGAATAGAAAAAGGAGCATGCCACTTGGAGAATTTCCATAAAGATTCCTCCTCAATCAAAGCTCAAAGTTTCTACTGAAAACCAAAAAATGCCCAAATAAACAACCTAGAAAAAACCCCAAACCAAACCCCCCCAAAAAACCCAAACCACTTCAATTTGGGAACTGGATCTGAGACCAACTGTGCCATTTTGTTTGCTTGGTTGTTTTCTCTTTATCTCCATTTATTATCCAGCCCCAGTCAAGCTAATGAACCACAAAAAAGGGATATTAATTTTAGAACTCACCTAGCATTGTTCTGGGATCTGCTGAAAATGCCATCAATAAATAGAAAATACATCTAGCGTGAAGGCAGCTTGTCAACAAGATGACTGAGTCTTGCACTCTTAAATTGCTTACTTTAGCTCACATAAGATCTTATTGACATGGATATATCTGAAACAATCCCCTCAGAGAGAGTCATGAGGTTCAGCAAGATCTAAAGTCAAGATAAACTACTGAGACACATATTTCCAAAGGTCAATATTATTTATTTCCTTCAAGAGAGGAGATAATGATGAGCAGAAACCTGCTGGCATTTATGTCTTGGACATATCACCCAAGCTATCCACTAAGACAGCTTTTTGATTACCACATCCAATGTTTTGGACTGAAATTTTAGTTCTTGTTTGTTAATCATAGAGTCACAGAATGGTTTGGGTTGGAAGGGACCTTAAAGATCATCTGGTTCCATCCCCCATGCTATGCACAGGGACACCTCCCACTAGCCCAGGCTGCTCAAGGATCATCCAACCTGGCCTTGAACACCTCCAGGGAGGGGGCATCCACAACCTCCCTGAGCAACCTGTTCCAGAGTCTCACCACCCTCACTGGAAAAAATTTCTTCCCAATTTCCAGTCTAAATCTCCCCTCCTAAATCTTCAATCCATTCATCCACATCCTACCTTTACAAGCCCTTGTATAAAGTCCCTCTCCATCTTTCTTGTAGCCCCCTTCAGGTACTGGAAGGTTTCTATATGGTCTCCCCAGAGCCTTCCCTTGCCCACGCTGAACAACCCAACCCAGACAACCCAAATCTGTTATTGAAGGGATTTATCAAGAACAAAGATGAACAGGGTTTCTAAATCATACCACCTGCTTTTTAAGCAGATGGCCTTTGAAGCCCCTCAGATGTTCTGCTTAGACAGAGCCACCAGTTTGACATCCTCTGCTTCATCAGTCTCTGCATTGGTGGCATGGACCTGACCTCTAACCATCTGCCAGCACTCCTGGTTGCAAGACTTTCGTGTCAAGGAAGACACACTGGTATTAGTGGGAGGTGGAAAGTCTCACTGTTGCTATCACTTGTGTTTGACACTAAAGCTGGTTTCCTTCTACAACCTCTGTACCTACCTTGCCTTTCCCATCTACTGCCTTCTCCTCATAATGCAGAAGCATTTTGGGTTCGCAGCAAGATTTTGTTCAGCAGCTGCCTCAATATTCGTTGAAGCCAACAAAAAGTTCTCACTGACCTCAGCACACCTGGACTTCTGTTCTCCAATGTAACAAATTTTACAGGGATTCATAGAATTGTTTTGGTTGGAAAAGACCTCCAAGATCAACAACTCCTAACATCAGTTTAGACCACCATGGCCACCAAACCATATCCTAAAGTGCCATGCCCACAAGTTTCTTGAACCCCTCCAGGGATGGTGGCTCCACCACCTCCCTGGGCAGCTTATTCCAATGTCTGACCACTTGCAGCAATGAAATGTTTCCAAATCTCCAACCTAAACCTCCCCTGGCACAATTTCAGACCATTTCCTCTCCTTCTATCACCTGATCCTAGGGAGAAGAGACCAATCCCCACCTCCCTGCAACCTCCTTTCAGGGAACTGTAGAGAGCAGTGAGGTCTCCCTTCAGCCTCCTCTTCTGCAGACTAACCAACCCCAGTTCCCTCAGCTGCTCCTCACCAGTCCTGTTCTCCAGACCCTTCACCAGCTTTGTTCCCCTTCTCTGGACATGCTCCAGCAACTTTTAGGGTGGTAGAGATCTTTCTTTTTTGATATTAGTGTTTTTAAAGACACAGAAAAGCCTGAGGTGTCAGCAGCAATTTGTAAGTCTGGCATATCTTGTACTCCCTTCTGCAGTCTGTTAGCTACAAATAAAAGCTTGACTGCAAAACTTTGTACCTCACCCACCACTAACCTTAATTGGCCTCATGCAAGCATCTTTTGGTGCCTCAAGAAGCATCATGCAGAACGGGATGAATCTCAGGAACTACAAAACCTACCCCAAGCCTTGGATGGTGGAAGTCTAGGGGGAGGGGTTAGTCTACTCATAACATTCCTAATATTCCCAATGCAGAAATAATTTTCTTACTGCCCTGCCCCAGCAATCGCTCTTGGGCTTACAGAGCTGAGAAGCAAAAGTAAGAGAATTTTTAGAAGCAAGGAGGTACTTTTAGGGAGCAGGACTGCCATGACCATTTTGGTAGTTGGCACCCCACTGAGTAAACCAAAAGCCCAAAATCCCACATGTGAATTCAGACCACAGCGCCAATTACCACGCTCAGAAAATTGTGACACTGTCACTTTGGAATACATTAGAAATCACTGAGCTGTCTCTGCATTCATATACCAGTGTTTAAATGTTCCATTTCTCCCAGCATTTCTTCTGCAAATGAACCTTTGCTGGGACTCTGAGGTCATTCTGGCATGGGAAGATAATTCACACAAAATTATCTTCACTCATTTAAAGGAAGACAAATGATTACAGAGAACTGTGCTTTCCACAGGAACCCAAAAGGCACAGAACAGCAACTGAAATGGCCAGCCCTGACTTACTTAGGTCTAATTCTATTCCATTTTCAAGATACAAATGATATGTTAATCTGGGGGGGGGGTGAGGGGAGTGGGAAAGAGTAAAACTCAAAATCAGTGCACTTTATGCATGGGAACTATGAAGACTTGCAAGCAGCAGATTGGTATCAGTTGTAGATTTCTTTTTCTCTATGAAAAGAAAGTTCTCACAGTGATGGTAGAGTGGCATTAGGCATTTGCTTTCCCAGTCAGAACCAGGTGGTGTTTTCCCCTCTGTGAGCCAATAGTGTGGGGAGGGAGCATGTATTTTATTTTTTAAGCTATGTCTACACATCTATTTAAACACATATTTATCCATGCACATGTATTTATGTATATATAGTTACACTTAGGAATAGATGCATACAAATAAATGCTGGATAAAAATAAATAACTGAATAAATAGATAAGCACTCAAAAGCCCTAGCACTGAAACCCAAAACTTTGCTATTGAACAGAAGTTGGGGAGTGTGAGTAGGCACAATACTGACTCTGTTGTAGCATTTCAGTTAAAGGCTGACCTGGAGACACTCTTCTGTATGAGTAGGAGGTAAATCTGCTTCTATGTTAACTTAATCTTTGGCCTCTCTCAAACAGATACTGCAATTGCTCTGTGTGCTGTGTATTTTTTTTGTCGTGTTTAATATCTTCACAGGAAGGATTCTGTTCCAGAAGGACCAAGCCTAACCCACCAAACAGATTTCACAATGGACCGGACCACTGGTTAGATGGAAACTTGGATCCCAGGGGCACAAGTTTAGCACTTTGTTAATTCCTCTGCCTCTGCTATTTATCAGCAAGGAGCGACCAAAGAAGAGATGGAGAGAAAGCAAGATCTTGCAGCTTCAAGATCAAGACTCAAAGTCCTAATCTTTTAGATTACAGAGTCAAAACTAAGGTGAAATGAGTGACTGAAATGTGGTCAGCCACTCCTTCCCAGCCCTCACTGGACAGCAGTGTGACATCAGACTGCTTTTCTCTCCAAGGATCACTTAGCCAGAGGAACATGAAAAATGAATTAGCCCCCTCTCAGTGGAGCGTAGGTTACAAGGACATAGCCCAGACACACTGAAGAAAAAACAGCACTGGCAAAATTGAACTTCAAAAGCCTTGTTAGACAGAAAATTAATCTTGTTTCTACCTTGTCTTAACAAAGATCTTGAGAAAGAATAAGCAGAAACAGTTTAGTTTAAAAGCTTCCTCGACTGGCAGGATAAGCAGGTCAGAGAGGAAGCAGCAAGCAGGGAAGAAGCACAATTTTCCAGGGGTACAACCCATGCACAGAACTGATAACACCTTCCTATTAGCATTCAAACCTGTATCAAAGGACTCAGATCCCCATAAAAAAAGTACAAATCCAGGGTCCCATTACTTGCATCTCTTCCTCCCTCTCTGCTACAGGCTGAATGTTATGCTGACTGGAAGCATGAAATTATTTCACTAGCTGGAGTGAAACTTCCTGCAAACTGCTCCCCTGATAACTAATCAATTGAACTCCCATGATGGTCACAAAGTATCCTTCAGATATCCAGGATGTCCGTGCTCTTTATGAACATCCTGAATTATACATGGAGGCGAATGGCAACACACCACACAGTCTCCAGCTGCTGTAGGATATTCACATCAAGCTAACACTACCAAACATATTGGCAACCTTCTTTTGCAACAAGTGAACTTCAAGATGATTTCCACGTAGAGAGCTGGAAGGTAATTGGACTGATCCCAAGTAAACCATAGATCCATAAGAAGAGTGGAAGATTGAATGGAGGAAGTTGTAATTACCTAGCTGCATGCAAATGATGGTACATTTCCCCCCAAGGCTACAGCTGCTGGCTATCTCATCTCAGCCATGGGGTGGATCCATAAATTCTGCAGTTCCCTAGTCTCTCTCTGTGAGAGGCATCTAGCCTTTTTTTTTCCACTCCCTTAGCATAGATTCTCTCCAAGTAAATCCAGTCCAGCAGGCAGACTTTTAGAATTATCACAAACTATAACATGCAAACATCTCAGCATCTGAAATTAATTCCAACTCCTACCCAACACTTCACCAGATCAATCCCTCCACCTCCAAAAGAGTTTATTACCCTCCCCATCTGGCTATGAAAACAGAAAACCAACTGATTCCTCTCCAAGAGAAAAAAAAAGTTTTCAGCAGTTTCTCAGCAACATAAGGAATCACAGAATCATAGAAATGTTTCTGTTGGAAAAGTCCTATAAGGTCATCAAGTCCAATCATCAACCCAACACCACCAGGGACATTAAACCATGTCCCAGAGTGCCATGTTCACACATTTCTTGAAGACCCCCAGGGACAGTGACTCCACTACCTCCCTGGGCAGCCTGTTCCAATGCTTGACCAATCTTGCATGATTTTTTTCTTCAGATCCAACCAAACACTCCCTTGGCACTATCTGAGGCCATTTCCACTCCTTCTATCACCTGGTACTAGGGAGAAGAGACCAACCCCTACCTCACTGCAGCCTCCTTTCAGGGAGCTGTGGAGAGCGATGAGGTCTCCCCTTGGCCTCCTCCTCTTCAGACTAAATCTCAGTTCCTTCAGTTGCTCCTCACCAGACTTGTTCTCTAGACCCTTCAGCAGCTGGGCAAGGATGACAGGATCCAGTCCTTCTGGATGTGGCTGACGGGAATATGAATTTGTTACCCAGAGAGAGACCTGCATGAACACTGCCTAGCTGCACAGAACCTGCCTATACTGCTGAGGTCAATGGGAGTAACAGCAAAACAGTTACCATGCTTTAATGCATGCTAACCTAACCTATTTCATCTACCAAGATCATGGATGTACCTGATCCTGGTTCTATTCTCACTCTGCACAGCTCCTCTGCATATTACACTTTCCACAAGTCCTAGAAGAGTTTGCTGTTTGATATTAATACTAATAGTTGTCCCTGTTTGGGCTTTAAGATTCTGTCTTTGCAGTAGTACCTTCACATGTAGAAGCCTTGTTCTTCAGCTGCATGAGGCCATCTGGTGTGTTTCAGTTCCTCTCATGTGATTCATAGAATCATAGAATTGTTAGGGTTGGAAGGGACCTCAAGGATCATCTAGCTCCAACCCCCCTGCCATGGGCAGGGACACCTCACACTACATCAGGTTGCTCAGAGCCACATCCAGCCTGGCTGTAAAAACCTTTACAGATGAGGCTTCCACCACCTCCCTGGGCAATGACTTTCAGTGCCTCACCATCCTCATGGGGAAGAACTTCTTCCTAACATCCAATCTGAATCTACCCAATTCTAGTTTTTTTTTCCCATTTCTCCCAGTCCTGTCACTCTCTGACACCCTAAAAAGTCCCTCCCCAGCTTTCTTGTAGCCCCCTTCAGATACTGGAAGGCCACAATTAGGTCTCCTCCTCCTTCTCCAGACTGAACAGCCCCAACTCCCTCAGTCTGTCCTCATAGCAGAGCAGCTCCAGCCCTCTGATCATCCTTGTGGCCCTTCTCTGGACATGTTCCAGCAGCAGCACAACTTTCTACACTTCTAAAAGAATAACCAATTGCCACTTTTTCTGACCTGCTACCTGCAGGCTGCTGCTGCAGCCTCTGAGGTGAAGCTCCGTGGCAGAACACCACAACATGAGAAACCTCCCAGTTCACTGCAAGAAAACTCTATCCTTCACATCACTCACCATTCATCTTTACCTTTTTTGAAGGGGGCAGACATATAAATCTTCACCTATAGGCTAATCAGGTCTCAGATGAATGATTTTCAGCCTGATTTAGTGTCCCTTTCACTCTTTATAGCCTGCGGGCAAATTGAAGCTTGAATCACCACAAAGTCTGGAAATGGCAAAAATAGAATCATGGAAGCACTAAGGCTGGAAAAGATCTTTAAGGTCATCAAGTTCCACCACAATCCAACTACAATGACCACTAAAGCATGTCCTGAAGCACCACACCTACAGCTTCTTGAACACCTCAAAGGATGGGGCTGTTCAGTCTGGAGAAGAGAAGGCTCCGAGGTGACCTAATTGTGGCCTTCCAGTATCTGAAGGGGGCCTACAAGAAGGCTGGGGAGGGACTTCTCAGGATATCAGGTAGCTATAGGACTAGGGGGAATGGAATGAAGCTGGAGGTGGGGAGATTCAGACTGGATGTGAGAAGGAAGTTCTTCACCATGAGAGTGGTGAAGCCCTGGAATGGGTTGTCCAGGGAGGTGGTTGGGGCACCGTCCCTGGAGGTGTTTAAGACCAGGCTGGATGAGGCTCTGGCCAGCCTGATCTAGTGTGGGGTGTCCCTGCCCATGGCAGGGGGGTTGGAACTAGATGATCCTTGTGGTCCCTTCCAACCCTGACTGATACTATGATACTATGAACCTCACTGGTTAGGGCTGGGTAGCTTTCTGCAACAAGACCTGGTATTCTTCAAAGATATTTTCATAAGCAGGAATAGGATACTATGATTCTGGGATGGCAACTCCACCACCTCCCTGGGCAACCTGTTCCAATCTCTCACCACTCTCTCAAGAAGTTCCTCCTAATGTCCAACTTAAACCTCCCCAAGCACAAGTTCAGCCCATTTCCTCTTGTCCTATTGCTGGTTCCTTGGGAGAAGAGACCAACAGCAGCCTCACTACAGCAACGCTTTCCCCACATTTTGTCTGATACAGTTGTTATTTCCTTCAGAAGAGAGCCAGGTGACATCTTCCTTGAGCCCTGTGACATCAGGTCAGCCAGCTGGAGCAGTTTGGCCCATAAATCTGGGGCTATGAAAGAACACAACAACTTGTCACATACTTGGTCTCTTGCCTCTCAAAAAAATTAAATCACTGCTGTTGTTATGAATTGCAGCGTTGTATTTACGGTGGGATATTGATCTCAATTTTCTCCCCTTCACATTGAAATAATGCAATTGCTTACTTCACTATGGGAAATCAGGGGACTTTAAATCCTTTTGAAGAATAGCTGTGAAATCTTCAGTTTTACATAGTATTAATCAGGCCTGAAGTCAAGTGACAGAAAACCAATAGCAGTGTTTCAGAGGGAGGTGGGAAAAACGGGAGTCTCAGCAGATTCTCTGCTGTAACACTGCTGATACTTTCGCTCCCAGATTCTGGGCAGGAGCAGAGTGGTTGGTAGAAAAGCCACTGGAAATGAAAACAGAGCAAGCACCACTTCCATGGGCTCCCTTTGTAGTAAATATGAGCAGCACTGTCCCCAGGAGCACTGAAGACTATTTTTCTTTCTGTTCACAGTTGTGTAGGAAATAAGAGAGAGAGACATGACCAATGCTCTGCTCTTCAACACCACACCTAAAAGCAGCAGAGGAGAGCCTACCATAGAATGGCTTCAGTTGGCTCTACTCCAATCTCCCCACCGTGGGCAGAGACACCTCTCAACTAGACTCAGCTGCTCAAGGCCTCGTCCAACCTGCACTTGAACACCCCCACAAAGGAGGCATCCACAACCTCCCTGGGCAGCCTATTCCACAGTCTCACTACCCTCAGACTGAAGAACTTCTTCTCAAGATCCAGTCTAACCCTACTCTCCCTCAGCTTCAAACCATTCCTCCTTGTGCTGTCTCTAGACACACTCTTGAAAAGTCCCTCTCCAGCCTTCCCACAGGATCCCTTCAGCTATTGGAAGGCAGCTCTGAGGTCCCCCTAGAGTCTTCTCTTCTCCAGGCTGTAAAACCCCAGCTCCCTCAGCCTATCCTCCTAACAGAGGTGCTCCAGCCCTTGGATCATCTCTGTGGCCCTCCTCTGGACTCACTCCAATAGCTCTGTGTCATTCTTATGATGAGGCACCAGATCTGGATGCAGTACTGGAGATGTGGTCACAGCAGAGCAGTGTCAAGGGGCAGAATGGCCTCTCTTGCCCTGCTGGCTGTACTCCTCTTGATGCAGCCCAGGATACGATCTGCCTTCTGGGCTGCAAGAGCTCACTCCCAAGAGAAGTGTGGCTGTGGAAGTTTCACCTGGAGGGCAGGCAGG
Source organism: Dryobates pubescens (assembly GCF_014839835.1). NCBI lineage: Eukaryota > Metazoa > Chordata > Aves > Piciformes > Picidae > Dryobates > Dryobates pubescens. The sequence continues at coordinate 8,740,207 of NC_071630.1, forward strand.
GTGAAGAGGTCTTTCACTGAATCACAGGAGCCATGTGGCCTCAAAGACTTTAGTCCTATAATTATGATGGAGGCTGTCCCTTGCATGCCTTGTCATGCTCTGCGTCTGCCCAGCTTCTCAGAGCTCAACAGGCAAGCCAAACTTATAAAGATGCAGAGTTACACTCTTATCACTGGGCCCAGCAAGGTTTTGTTTCAGAAGATAGAAGATGTACCAAATTTATTAGTGCCATTAGCATTTTCACATTGCATTAGCAAACAGTGCTTGCAAGGAGCAGAAAAAGTACATGGAATTCATTAAAATCTTCTGGGGTTGGGAGAAAATCTCCTGGGAAGGGGAAATAATAGAGGCTTTTGCAAGGAAGGGAGCAAAATTTGCTACCTGAGACCCTCAAACAGAGGGTGTCGGAGGGCTGAATGTTTTAGATGTGCTCAGCTATACTGAAGATCATGAGTAGCCCTTAAACTTTCAAATCAACAACACAACCCCAAGGAACCTTTTCTTACATGGCAGCTACTGTAGAGATTTTTCCTGTCCTTTAACTAGTTTTCTGGAGGAAAGAGTGAGCATATGTGCTCACATAGTGTGGCAAGAGAGCTGCAGCACCATCAACAGCTGACACTGCAGAACAGTTTTCATCATTTATTTAAACTGGTCTGAAGTGTGTTCCATTCTCATAGATCCAGCTGTGAAGCAGCTTGTCATAGCATTCCACAAGCATGCTCCTTTGGCCAGCTTCTTCCCACACATCCTTGGACCCACTCCTGCTTCCTTCAGTGTTTATGGTCTTAAGGCTTTTGCAGATTGTTATCGCATCAATGAAGCTATAGGACACAGAACTGCAGGCAAGAAAAACACTGAGCTGACCTTGCAGGGGCTGCATGTGGCCTCTGGAACAACACAAAACCCACACAGAGTCAGGAGAGTCAAAAAGTTAAAGGGAGAGGAGAACAGGGAAACAACAATTTAGATAACTGTGAGCTGCTTACTGAAAAGAGTCCTGTAAGACAGAGTCATTATTTTCATGGCTCTGGGGAAAGAGCAAAGAGAATCAGTGCTCAAGTCAAGGAGCAAGTAATAGAGTTTATGAATAAGGCATTCACTTTAGCTCAAAGAGAGCAGCTAAATGACAGGCCTACTGGATAATTTTGTCTTGTGGCCTTGTTTGCTAACCCGTGCTAGATCTACAAGCAAAATAGGGCTTTTTACAAAGGCTTGGAGTGTTAGGACAGGAGGGAATGGATTGAAGCTTGAAGAGGGGACATTTAGACTGGAGATTAAGAAGAAATTCTATACAGTGGGGATGGGGAGACACTGGAACTGGTTGTGGTTGCCTTCTCCCTGGAGGAGTTCAAGGCCAAGTTGGATGAAGGCTTGAGCAACCTCAGCTAGTGGGAAGTGTCCCTGCCCATGGCAGGGGCGTTGGAACTGGATGCTTTTTAAGGTCCTTTCCAACCCAAACTGTTCTAAAAAAATATGACAATAAAACAAAGAAACAAAACTCTGTAGAACAGAAATGTCCTAAAAGCTTTCAGGAGAATTTTAAAGACTGAACATCTTTGCTGTCCTTCCAGTCCTGCAAGTCCAAATAGCAGAGATCTTGTGCTTGGTGAAACTCTCTAAGCACAGCTTCTTGTCTGCAGCATAAAATCATAACAAATAGGGCTGGAAGGGAAGCCAGCAGGTCAGCTAGCCCATCCTTTTGCCCAAAGCAGGATCAGCACCACCTGCATACCAACCCTTGGCAGACATTTACCTAATTCTCTCTGTGTTGTGTTGAAGTTTCCACCCCACCCCGCCCCAACATTAACTTTGCCAGATCAGCTCAGTATGAAGCAAATGGAAGCTGTATTTGCAAGCAAAACTACACTCTACAATGGAATGCAATGAATATGCACAAAATACACAGGATTTACAATATTATATAGACATTTTCAATTAGCAAACAGCACAACCCCCTCCCTGGTCAGAGACCAAGAAAGCTGTTCTACTGCCCCTCCACCCCCTGTCCCAAAAGAGAAAGGAGCAGAGAGTATGCAGGGCTGAGACTTATCCAAAAACCTTTCAGCCAAGGTCAGCCGGAAGCAGATTAATCTCTCCTGAGGAAAGCAAGCAGAGATCAGAAAAGGCAGAGAATTGTCATGGTACAGCCAATCTTATAGCAGATATAGCTCCAATGAATTTGTTTAGAATAATCTTTAGTTTTCTTTTTTTTACACCCAATAGTGATTTAGTTATATTTTTTTCTGCTTTTCTGCTCAAAGCCTGCAACAAAAATTTAAAGAGGCACCCTAAACTCACCACACTCTCCAAAACCCATTGGTGATGAAGATTTCTCACGCCCAGCACTTCACTCTCTTTGCCATTTAGATGTCTTTCCGAGCACCTAATCCAGTGCTGCAGTTCCTAAGTGTCTATTGCTTCTTTTGGCAATTCCTAAGCGTCCTTTTGCTGTTCCCCACCAGAGCAGCTTTCTCCTCTCCTCACTGCAAGCACCTTTAGTAAATGTGAGGACTGTGTGCATCTACTGCATGATCCAGGAGAACAGAACTGAACCGAACTGAACCAAATAGAATCGAGTCTAATCAAATTGAATAGAATAGAATAACCAGGTTGGAAAAGACCTTTGAGATCATCAAGTTCAACCTATCATCCAACACCATCTAATCAACTAAGCCATGGCACCAAGCACCCTATCCAGTCTCTTCCTAAACACCTCCAGTGATGGTGACTCCACCACCTCCCTAGACAGCACATTCCAAAGGCTAAGACACTGTGCCACAACCCTGATGCCACCTGCTCCTGTGCTGAGTGAACATGTGTTTGGGGACAGGCAGAATGAAACCTGTTTCAGCAAAAAAAAAACAACCCAAAACACCAAAACTGTGCTGCTGTTCAGTTTTGTACTTTTTCCAAGCATGGGGAGATGGCAGGAAATTCCACAGCAGAAGAGCCTAAGCGCTCATCAATTCCCAGAATAAAACCTAGCAGAAAAAAACCAAACAACTTAACAAAGCATTAAGCCAGAATATATAAATAAGGGTTCTGCTTGTTCCTTTTGTGGTTTTTCCCTCTGCTGAGAAAACAGGAAAGTGATTTTTGAAACAGAAAGTAGAGAGGCAGCATTGTGCTTTGAGGAGAAGAGGTTAGTTGTTGGGGGATTTTTTTGTGTGCATATCTAGATATTAGGGAGATTTTCTTCAGGGTCTGTACACCCTCTGTGAACAACAAGTCTCAGTACATCGAGTTTGCATACAGCTATCTGGTAATTCCTATGGCAGGGAGTCTGCTGAGGTATCTGACAGGGCTTTTATTAAGTAGGTACCAAGCCCTTCAGTGTTTGTTCCTTACTCAGAAGCCTGGGTAACCGATGTGGATGTGGGTCAGTCTTTAGCAGCATTTTCATTTCATTGTGTGCAGCCCTTTCATACACTTAGCTGCATTTCTGCCCCTTATTTAACAACCCATGTAATTAAGAAATGTACAGAAAGAAGAGTCTCCTGGGTTTAGAATTAGCGAGAGCTGGCTGCTTTGTTCATCTGAAATCAAGCTAAAAGCAACTGTTAGGGGAGACCTTCACAGAGAAACACTCAGAGGAGCAGAGGGTATAATTCTTTAAAAACAAAACCTTAAGAGCATTTCATGGTGACTAAAACAACAAGGCCTTCAAATTCAGTATTGTGCTGCTCTGAGGAGTTAGCTGAACATCGGCATGGTAACTCCCTTGGCACATTTATGCCTTCTCGCAGAATCAAATCTCTCTCCAGCGAGAGCACGTACACTCAAGTGCATGATATTCATCCCAACACCATAATATTATCATCCAATCAATAGTGTAATAAATAAACCTAATCACTGAACATTGCTGAAACCCTGCAGGGCCAGGAGTTTCTTTTTTTCTGTCTGAAGGGAGAGCACTTGGATAGCACATTTTGGAAGCCTTCTATGTTTTTCAAATCATTGTGTTTATTAGGACAGTCCTGTTAGTTTTATTTTGCTGCCTTATACCAAGCTGGCATCACCTCTGCTATGATGACAGGCTGAGGAAGCTGGGGTTGTTCAGCCTGGAGAAGAAAGGGTCTGGGCAGACCTAATAGTAGCCTTCCAGTATGTGAAGGGGGCCTATAAGGACAGGACAGGACGGGACAGGGACGGGACAGGACAGGGTAGGGTAAGGTAGAATAGAATAGAATAGAATAGAATAGAATAGAATAGAATAGAATAGAATAGAATAGAATAGAATAGAATAGAATAGAATAGAATAGAATAGACCAGACCAGACCAGAAAAGACCTTTGAGATCATCAAGTCCAACCTACCACCCAACACTAATCAACTAAACTATGGCACCAAGTGCTTCATCCAGTCTCTTCTTAAACACCCCCAGTGATGGCAACTCCACCACCTCCCTGGGCAGCCCATTCCAGAGGCCAATCACTCTTTCTATGAAGAACTTCTTCCTAACATCCAGCCTAAACCTCCCCTGGCACAGGATGGAGAGAGATTGTTTTCAAAGGCCTACAGTGATAGGATGAAGGGCAATGGCTTCAAACTGGAGATGAGCAGATTTAGGTTGTATGTTAGAAACAGGTTCTATACCATGAGGGTAGTGGAACACTGGAACAGGTTACCCAGGAAGGAGGTTAGGGCCCCATTCCTGAGGATATTCAAGGAGAGGCTCGGCAGGGCTCTGGGCAACCTGATCTAGTTGAAGATGCTCCTGCTGACTGCAGCGGGAGTTGGACTGGATGACCTTTGGAGGTCTCTTCCAATCCAGACCATTTTATGATTCTAAGCTGGCATTTTCAACTGGTGTGGCCAGAAAGGAAAGATGGAATAGTCTTACATTATGATGCTCATTCCCACTTGTTGCAATCAAGGAGATGATGCCCCCATTTCCATACTGATCTGGTTTTAAATTGGATGTACAGAGCTTCAGCAAAATCTTAACCATGATTTTCATACCCATTGTAAGCCACCTGGAGCCTTCAGGCTCAGAATAAAGAGAGTGGAATAAAAAAAATTTTGGATTTTTAAAATATCTACATCCTTCTGCCCCTAAATGTACTGACAATTTCCAGCTGTGTTTCAACCTGTAAATGTTATAATTACCAAGCACATCAGATAGGTCAAGTTTAAGTCACTTTATGGAGTAAGGGAAGAGGTCAAGCTGTGCAGAGATAAGTTGTCCTCTGCTGGATAATTAGAATCATAACAAGAGATAGGATGATCCTCATCATTTTCCCCTTCCACTTCTCTTCTATCCCTCTGAAAAAGCTCCCAATTATATAGTGAAAAAATTTGGCAATGACAGATATGAACTTCTGGTCTGTTTCCTGCTTCCTCTCTGTCCCTTAGCCCTGTACACTGTCCTGCCTCCTCATAATTTTTTTGCCATTTTCACTCCCACCTTCAGATCTTAATCTCTCTTCTCCTGCCTGCCAAAAAGTATTATTGTCATACTCCCTTCTGGTCAGCACACTACAGACAGTTCATGTTTTCTCCTAAAAGGAAACCAAAGCAAAGCAAAGCAAATCAAAAACAACCAACCCTTGGTGGGTTTGCTTGGTTTTTTGAGTGACAGATTCTCTCCAGTTGATGTCAACTCATTCACACACAGATATTTCACAGCCTCTCAGCTTCTGGCCACAGAAGATCCTCTGCATCTCACAATACCATCCTGCCCTTCTGCCTCTTCCACATTTCATACAGCTCTTAAATCAGATTTTCACCATCCTCTGCCCTAGCTGCTGCATCTCTCCTGCCAGAGTAAGTTCTCATATAAAACAGCACAAGCAGAGCATGGAAAATAAAGGAAGCACCCCAGCCCTCAGCTCTTGTGCTGACATGAAGTGCAGGACCCATTCTAGCCAAGGGTGCTGCTTTTTCTCTTCCAAACTCTGAATCATGACAGAGGCAGAAATGAGAACTGGACTGTGCAAGCAGGGATTTTCCTGTGCTGGTACATGAAAGCCTGCCTGTGCCAAAAGTGCAGTTATGAGATGGAAGGGTTTTACTGAGCAGAGGATGCTGCACACTCAGGAAGCAGGACCTGGAGATGTAGAAGTTAAAAGAGGAAAGAAAAAAGAATGTACAAGAAAGCAGAGAGAGAGAGGCATGAAAGTAAGCTCCTGCTACCAAAAGGTGGTAGGTGGTTCCCAAAGGAAGAGCCTGGTACTATGCAGGAGGGAAGAACAGAGGAATTTTGGTTGCCTCAGTTAGCCCCTGGAGCCAGAATGGAGCAAGAAGACAGAACAGCACAAAATGAGCTGCTGTAGGTGCTAAGGAGAGTTAATGGAGGGTTGGACTTCTGTCACGGACACAGGGAATATTCAGAGAGAAGAAAAAGCCTCATGGCTTTTGCCATTGATTCTGCTCACAAGTCTATTACAGGGTCTGGGGTTTTTCACAGAATCACAGAATGCACTGGATTGGAAGGGAGCCTCCTTTGCTAGGGAGCTGTTCTGTGAGCTGCACATGATTTTTTGCTGGTCGATGCAGCAGCCCTCAACAACAAGGATCACAATGATTTCCAACATACCTAAAAGTACTGTGACTTGCTGAGAGTATCCTCTGCTTCCCAGATCCATTTGAAGAACTATTACTTCAGGGAAGCTTAGGTCATTCCAGCTGCCTCCCAGTGAATTGCCTGGCCTCCACCATTTTACCAACAGACATATCAGAATCACAGAATTATTGAGGCTAGAATAGACCTCTGAGATCATCAAGTCCAGCCTATGACCTAACTCTGCCACACTGAGTAGGCCATGTCACTAAGTGCCACATCCAATCTTTCCTTAAACACCTCCAGGGATGGCGACTCCACCACCTCCCTGACACTGATGTTTCATGCTGCACTGGATCAGTCTGAGCAGCACTGTATGCTTTGCCCCTGAACACAGAATCATACAAGTGTTAGGGTTGGAAGGGACCTCAAGGATCAGCCAGTTCCAATCCCCCTGCCATGGGCAGGGACACCTCACACTACATCAGGTTGCTCAGAGCCACATCCAGCCTTGCATTTAAAACCTCCAGGGATGAGGCTTCCACCACCTCCCTGGGCAATCTCTTACAGTGTCTCACCACCCTCATGGGGAAGAACTTCTTCCTAACATCCAATCTGAATCTACCCATTTCTAGTTTTGTTCCATTCCTCCTAGTCCTATCACTCCCTGGCACCCTAAAAAGTCCCTCCCCAGGTTTCTTGTAGCCCCCTTCAGATACTGGAAGGCCACAATTAGGTCACCTCGGAGCCTTCTCTTCTCCAGACTGAACAGCCCCAACTCCCTCAGTCTGTCTGCATAGAAGAGCAGCTCCAGCCCTCTGATCATCCTTGTGACCCTTCTCTGGGCACGTCCCAGCACCTCCAGATCCTTCCTGTAATAGGGGCTCCAGAACTGGACACAGTACTCCAGGTGGGGTCTCACCAGAGCAGAGTAGAGGGGAAGAATCTCCTCCCTTGACCTGCTGCCTGTGCTTCTCTTGATGTGATGTGATTGGCTTTCTGGGCTCCAAGTGCACACTGGTGCCTCATGTTGAGCTTCCCATCCACCAGCACCCCCAAGTTCTTTCCCTCAGGGCTGCCCTCAAGCCAGTCCCTGCCCAGCCTGTATCGGCGCTTGGGATTGCCCCAACCCAGATGCATCACCTGTGTGTAAAGCTAACCAGAGGTTTTCTCATTTTAGCGAGTTTGTGCAGGTTTCAGCAGTTTCTCCACTGATGCTGCCAAGGAATCCCATGGTGTTTCGTAAAGTTTCGCTTTCGCTATGGCATGAAAATTGACACTCCAGCACAACACTAAATTCTCACAATTAGGCTTAAATTGAAGCTCTACTGTATTCCCTAGGACTAAGGTTTTCAAAACATGAAGGAAAGCAATATTTTGCTAAACACCAATTCTGTCCTCTCTCCCGCAACAAGCAGTTTGCAATCATGTCACTCATTCTAATGGCTTTGCATATTTCTTGTTACAACTGTCACAGAACAGGCTGGAAGAGGAAACCAAGCAAGCTGGCTCTTTCTCATTCTAAAGGTAGTCAGAAACACTGGCATTAACTGAAAGGCATTTTTCAGGGCTTGATGGCCCAATTGATTTCATTGCAATTGATCAAGGAATGAAGTAGCACACACGTAAACATAGCAAACACACAGAGCTCATTACTAAACACCAAGCTAGGAAAAGCCATTAAGATGACTGTGGCACTTGAACACTTCTCCACTGTGTCTATACATACACACAACATCTACAGATATCATTTACTATCACATGAGTTCAAAATATTTTCCCTGCAGAATGATAGAATCATGGGAATATTTGGGTTGGAAAAGGTCTCTAAGATGAGGGAGTCCAACTGTCAACCTAGGACCACTGTGACCATTAAACCATGTCCCCAGCTGCCATGGCCACGCATTTATTGAATGCCTTCAGGCACAGTAACTCCATCACTTCCCTGGGCAGCCTGTTCCAATCCCTGACCACTCCTGCACCAAAGAAATTGTTCCTAATCTCCAACCTAAACCTCCCCTGGCACAATTTCAGGCCATTTCCTCTTCTATCACCTGATCCTAGGGAGAAGAGACCAACCCCACCTCCCTGCAACCTTTCATGGAGCTGTAGAGAGCAACAAGGTCTCCCCTTAGCCTCCTCTTCTCCAGGCTGAACAATCCCATGTCCCTCATATAAAGTGAGCTCTGCTTTCCCTTGAGAAATCAGTCAAGCACCACTATTGACCAATCACTCACAGCACCTTCCAAGATGTGCTTTACAGTGGTTAAATATAAACAGACACACCAGCAACTGCTGTTGCTGGAAAAGTGTCCTCTCTTTCATGTGACTGCATCCAGTTACTGTAGCATCTGCTCTACAAATACCACTTCCTCTTTCCACATCATCCGAACAGAAATCAGTATTTCCAGATGATGATGGAACCCACTGGAGGGGACTTTGTAAGAAGGGAATTTTCTGCATGATGGGATCACACAAAACAAACAGCTGAAGAACACAACTTAAGGACTGCCCTCCCCTGACCAGTGGATCTAAAAAGACAGCATTGCTCAGACTAGAAATAGTGTGGCCAGCAGGAGCAGGGAAGTCATTGTGCCCCTGTACTCAGCACTGGTGAGGTCACACCTTGAGTACTGTGTCCAGTTCTGGGCCTCTCAATTTTAGAAGGACATTGAGACACTTGAACACGTCCAGAGAAAGGCAACAAGGCTGGGGAGAGGCCTTGAGCACAGCCCTGTGAGGAGAGGCTGAGGGAGCTGGGATTGTTTAGCCTGGAAAAGAGGAGGCTCAGGGGAGACCTTATTGCTCTCTACAACTACCTGAAAGGACATTGTAGCTAGGTGGGGGTTGGTCTCTTCTCTCAGGCAACTAGCACCAGAACAAGAGGACACAGTCTCAAGCTGCACCAGGGGAAGTTTAGGCTGGAGGTGAGGAGAAAGTTCTTTACAGAGAGAGTCATTAGCCATTGGAATGTGCTGCCCAGGGAGGTGGTGGCGCCACCATCCCTGGAGATGTTCAAGAGGGGATTGGACGTGGCACTTAGTGCCATGGTTTAGTAGTCATGAGGTCTTGGGTGACAGGTTGGACTTGGTGATCTTTGAGGTCTTTTCCAACCTTATTGATTCTATGACCTGAAGCCTTTTGTCTTTAGCACTGTGAAGTTTTCATGTTTTGCTTTTGGAAGGTGTACATCCCTCTGTTCTTCTGAATTCATCTTACACTCAGGCTGATGAGGAGCCTGAGAGGAGTCTCAAGATGATGCATCAATTTGCTTCCTTCTCAGATGGATTAAAAGGGCTACAGAGTGTGTGTGTGTGTGTCTGTGAGAACAGTGCATATGGAACAAAGCAGCAAAGAAAGGAAAAAAAACCCACATTGCCAGAGTTAAAATTAAAAGAGAAATGCCATTGTAATGGGCAAATTAGAAATAATTAGGCAGGCACAAAGACCAAGAAAGCCAAGGCCTGTTGCTACAATAAAGTCATGACGATATAAACCAGACCAGCCAGATGTGACTCACAGAGAAGGCAGCAGATCTAATGCACCAAGGTTCACCCTTCAGCAAAAGCCTCTTGGCTAATATCAGCTGTGCTTTGCCTGAACCATTTTCCCTGTGAAGCACACTCATTTTTCTGAGCCTTGAAGTCCTTTTCTCTTCCTGTTGTTAGCTGCCTCTTCAAAAGATGCTAGCATCTCATTTCCACAGCAGTCTGGAAACACTTCATTGTACTACAGCAGGGCTCTCTAGGAACTAGCAATGCATGTGCCTTCCTCTTTTCCTTTTTTTTAATGTTGTTTGTTTTGGTTCTTTCCCCCCCCTCCCCCTTCTCATTGAGGAAGGCCCTGAAGCCATGTTCTCATTAAATCTTTATGGCTTATTTCAAAATAAGAAGCTGTTGTCCCATATACCTCCTTAATTATGCACCAACCCACAAGTCTGTAAGAAGAGTTTTGCCAGTGACAACCAGGAAGCAAATGAAAGGGAAGAAACCTAACTTAGAGCTGTATTTCCATTCCCCACCCCCATAACACAGGAACCTGTGTAAGCATGAGAATGGCTTAGCACAGGAAAGAGACTGAAGGCTCCCAAGGGGAGAAAAAAAATATCTGTCAAAGAATCAATTTTCTGTCAAATTGATGTAATTCCTATTTAGAAAGCATTTATAATTTACCACCTGAAGGAGGCTTCACCTCACTCATAAAACAAACATTCAGAACAGACTCTCAGACTCCTAGAAATCTCTTTAACTAGGGCAACAAGGCTGGTGAAGGGTCTGGAGAACAGGACTGGTGAGGAGCAGCTGAGGGAACTGGAGTTTGTTTAGGCTGAGGGGAGACCTCACTCCTCTCTACAGCTCCCTGAAAGGAGGTTGCAGTGAGGTGGAGGTTGGCCTCTTCTCACTAGGATCAGGTGATAGAATGAGAGGATATGGTCTGAAACTGTGGCAGGAGAGGTTTAGGTTGGACATCAGGAAAAATTTCTTTGCTGCTAGAATGGTGAGGGATTGGAACAGACTGCCCAGGGAGGTGGTGGAGTCGCTGTTCCTGGAGGTGTTCAAGACATGTGTGGCCATGGGACATGGTTTGATGGCCATGGTGGTTGGGTTGATGGACTCAATCTTACAGATCTTTTCCAACTGAAACAATTCTGTGATTCAAGAGTCCATTTTGAGACACTTGAAGCTGAAGTATTAGAAATGAGTGACTTGAGATGTAAAGCCAAATCATGACACATGCTATGTAATGTTTAACTAGCTAAACTATGACACATGCCACATATGCAGTTTGCTCTGACTTCAGTGACAGCTAGAGAATGCAAAAACCAGGAGAAGAGAAATGTCTAAAATAATACCAATAGTGTCATCGGGAAAATTTCTGTGTCTGGGTCCAAATTAGGTTTGCTCTGATTCACACACAGGATTTAGAAGAAACATTGCTGCTTCTCACTGCCTTTCCTAAAGCAGTTTTTAGGCAGAGTGAGGAAATCTCTAGAAGAGGAGTTCTTTCTACCACCTTCTCCTACAGAAGGAGAAAATGATGCTGATAGTCTCTTGGGGTCAGTTTTGACATCATGAGCGGACACACAGGGAGAAATTGATGCTTCAAGACCTTAAGTCTGCTTGATAAAGATCAAGGAGAAAAAAGAAAAACACCTCACCCAGGTTTATAGAATCATAGAATAATCAAGGTTGGAAAAGTCCTCTAAGATCATCAAGTCCAGCCTTCTACCCAAGACCTCCATGACCACCAACTAGACCACGTCCCAAAAGGATACATCTGCTTGTTTCTTGAACACCTCCAGAGATGGTGACTCCACCACTTCCCTGGGCAGCCTGTTCCAATCCTTGATCACTCTTTCAGTGGAAGTAATATCAAGAGTTTAGGTTTAGACTTCTTAACTTGAAGGCTGAATGAAGGTTTGAAATGAGGAAACTTTCCATTTGTGCTCCCAGAAACTGTGAGGCTACATCACAACAGGAATGGTACCAGGTACAGCCAGCTCTACAGCTCTGAAGTTGGGCTCTCCAGAACTGTGATTCTGTGGGATTCTCTGGAATTCCTCTTGTTTTCTTTGCAGCTGTATTCAAATTGTAGGTAAGTGCACCCTGAGGCATGAAGCCAAGATGCTCTGGGGTTTAAATGTTTTTCTAGACCTAGATGATATTAGAAATAAATTACTGTAACTATTCAGTTACTTTTTCATGAAACCATTAGCATTGGCATACAAATTAATTTCAATTTTGGTGCATTTTTACCTAGTAAAACAATGACTGGAGGCACTGCATGAGGAGCCATCACTGTCTAACAGCAGGCACTGGTGACTATGTCCCAGCATGAAAAAGAGGTGGTGAAAATGTGTGCAGCAGCCCTGGCTGTGTAATCAGGGTGGGAAGAATCACCAATCTTTGCTTCAGCTGCTAATCCAAGCTATGGCCCTCTCTGTCCTCAGGCATGCAACTCTTCCAGCAGTCACAGTGACAGATGTTTTACATGGGTAATCCTTCATCCTTCTAATCCCAGCTGAGGGTTAGAATTGATGGACACCAGCTACACATAAATAAAGGACTTGAAAATACCTACGTTCAGGCTTGAATAAACAGTATTGAAGAAACATATTAATAACAACATAGGCTTTAGAGTGAGATTAGCTGCTGACACAAATAACATTTATTCACACCACAGGGAGTGATTCTAAAGAAATGTGAAACATGAAAGTGCATGGGCAAGTGTTGTTAAATCAAAGGGGCTTTACACAAAGCAGCAAAGAAAAAAAAAGGAGAAAGAAGGAAAAAAAAGAAAAGGCAAAAAGATGACAGGAAAAGTGATGATGTTTCCTCTAAACTGCACAACAAAAACCATCAAACAGCTCTAGTAGCTACAGGTGCAAAGTAGAAATTGGGGGGGGGGGATCAAATCCATACTTCTGTTATGTTCACAAGTAACTTTTTCTAGTGTGAGACATGAATAAAGAAGAAAACTTTTTGGTTGTACACAACGGCGTAGGTCAGAACTGAAACCGGGCAGCGTTTCCCTGTGTGGCACACAATTACCTTCTTAGGAATGTGGTAACAGAAACAGAGTACCTGCTTCTGCTTCCTCTGTTAATCCATCCCATTTACATCTGAACACATGCTTAAAATACTCTAAATTTGCCACCTTGGTATTCAGCTCTGGCTGACTCCAAGTCAAGGCCTCAGTTGCTCATGAATCATAGAATTGTTAAGGTTGGAAGGGACATCAAGGATCATTCAGTTCCAGCCCCCCTGCCATGGGCAGGGACACCTCACACAGGTTGCTCACAGCCACATCCAGTCTGGCCTTAAAAACCTCCAGGGATGAGGCTTCCACCACCTCCCTGGGCAACCTGTGGCAGTGCCTCACCACCCTCATGGGGAAGAACTTCTTCCTTACATCCAATAAGCATCTGGCAGGTCTGATTTTTGTCAAGCTTGGCCCCTAAAAACTGATATTATCCATAAAGGTATCTAAAATCTATTCCAGTGATTTATAATCCATACAGGACACTGAAATGTGGTTTTATCTGAGACTTCAGATCATAAACTGCAAACACAAAACCCAGGAATTCATAGGTGGATTAGAACAAAGAGTTGGGAAATGGTTGATGCAATAGGAGTATAAGAGACATGATGGACAGAGAGATGCCAGCTGAAGGGCCTGGTGGAGCTGTATGTTCTGAGAGCTATATGGTTGGAGCACTTTCCCTATAGGGACAAGCTGAGAGAGTTGGGGCTGTTCAGTCTGGAGAAGAGAATGCTCCAGGGAGACATTAGAGCAGCCTTCCAGTACCTGAAGGGGACTACAGGAGAGCTGGGGAGGGACTATTTACAAGAGCTGTCCTGATGTCATTCTCATTGTTGATGTGGTGGTTGTCAGGGAGCCACATAAAACCTGGGAGACCACATCTCCATTGTAGCCTTGGCCCACAGGCATCCTCACTGAATCTGCCTGTAGCACTTGCCACTAAATAGAATCATAGAATCAATAAGGTTGGAAAAGACCTCATGACAACTAAACCATGGCTTCAAGTACCACATCCAATCTTTTTTTGAACACTTCCAGTTACGGCGACTCCACCAACTTCCTGGGCAGCACATCCCAATAGCCAATTACTCTTTCTGTGAAGAACTTTCTCCTCACCTCAAGCTTAAACTTACCCTGATGCAGCTTGAGACTGTGTCCTCTTGTTCCGGTGCTGGTTGCCTGGAGAAGAGACCAACCCCCACCTGGCTACAACCTCCTTTCAGGTAGTTGTAGAGAGCGATAAGGTCTCCCTTGAGCCTCCTCTTCTCCAGGCTAAGCAACCCCAGCTCCCTCAGCCTCTCCTCATAGGGCTTGTGCTCGAGACCTCTCCCCAGCCTCGTTGCCCTTCTCTGGACATGCTCCAGCATCTCACTGTCTTTCTTAAATACTGTGTTTAAAAAAAAATCTAGCTACAAGCTGTAGTAGAAGTCCCTTTCTATTTTTCAGGGACACTCTAAGGAAGGAGACATACAATAAAACTTTTCCAGACTCTGAGCTGTCAGTGATGAAGACGACACATCTGAGATTGAAAATGTTCTGCCACATTCTGATCTGAGGTCTAGTACACCCCAAAGAACAGGTACCTAAAAGGAAAACAGCATCAATTCTCCTTGGTTTTGAAAGCTGAGGGCAAAATCATTCTGATACCACAAACAACAAACACCTTCTCTCTGCAGTGGGGTGGCATAACCTGCTTCTTGTTTGATGGCCAGAACTAGATCCAAGTGTAATCATCACTAGACATGGAGTGAATTTCCCAAAAACTGTCAAAGCCTGTCAGAAAAGAAGAAACACTTTACTGCACCCACCAGAGCTGGGGAGGAAAGATAGAGGAATGCTTCCAGAGGAAAAAAAAAAAAAAGTTAAAATCCAGTAATAAAAAAACCAAGCAAACCTCTGCTGAAAGGCAGTTACTGGAGGGATTAGGCGAACTGGACTCTGCTGAAGTAGGAACCAGTATCATGGTATATTTCTTGTCAGAAGCTCTAATGCAAGGAATGAAGACTCTGAGCTCCAGCAATGCAACCAGAATTGATGTTTCAGCTACTGTACAGCTCTGCACACAGCATCTCTGCTAACTCTCCAGTTCTTCCTCCAAGGACAATGGTAAAATCACAGTGACATTTTCAGATAGTGAGGCTGGGAGATGATCTGGTGTAGTAGGAGGCTGTCCAGAGAGAGTGGTGGAGTCTCCATCTCTGGAGACATTCAAAACCCACCTGAACATGTTCCTGTGTGAGCTGCTTTACATGATCCTGCCTTGACAGGGGCTTTGGACTCTATGATTTCCACAGGTTCCTTCCAACTCCTACCATTCTGTGATTCTGTGAACAGAAAAGCCCTGCAGCAATGTTGTGTGGAGGAGGAACTGCTTTTACAGAAGCGTAGCTTTCTGTAATATTTACATTCCCAAAGGGCCACATAACTTACTATGAATTACTCTTCCTATGTTCTTTCGGTCCTAATAGAAATAGTAAAAAAACACTGAATGAAAAAGAGAAGGAATCCTCTGAAGGAAGGTTTCAGAGTTCAGATGGGGGAACAGCAAACATCTTCTATCTGTGGGATGATCCCTCCCTGTTCTCATCATCAGCTTGAGTAGATGGTGAGAAGTGAGTTGCGTCCCTGCCTAGCAGATCTCTTCACTAGCCCTGCACAAAGGTTATGGGCACAGCAGCCACAGCAACAAAATATCACCTACTCTAAACCCAGGATGCTTGCTTAGTTTCCAGAGACCTTTGAACCATAGAGATTCCATGGTGTTTAGATTTTTCCTTCTGCTATGTTAGTGCAAAGCTTCCTTTATCATCCAACAAGCCCAGGGTAACCTAAGCTTTAAGAAGGCGCAGAAGTACAAAAGCTCCAAAGGAGCCTAGCACTTCACATGGCTAGGATTGCCCGGCACAATCCTTATGTAAGCACCTAAAAGTAAACCTTATAATCTAACTTCCCCCCCTTATTTGTTAAGCAGTAACACTAACGATTTGCTTGTGAAACACATGCATATGAATGAGCTCTTATATAAGGCCTAATTGTAATTAAGAAACCAAACTGAATCTTAATAACTTCAGAGCTAGAAGTAGGGAAGAACTCCGCAGCAAGTGGGGCAGCACATTGCTATTGGTACCAGTGTCAGACTGCTGTAATCTTATCAGTTAAGAAACCACTAAGAAATAGACATCATCTGCCAGAGGGAAGAGCAACAAGACTGAGGAAAAAGTGGGACTCCAGAGGTTGCTGATAAAAGGTGCCTCAGAGAAATGGGTTCCAGGGAAAGAAAGGTTTCAGGAGAGAAGGGCAGGCAGCCTATATCATAGAATCCTAAAATGGCTTAGGTTGGAAGGGACCTCAGAGATCATCTGCTCCAACATTTAGGCAGGAACGTGAGCTCTAGGTGAGCAGTTGGATATGATGATCTCAAAGGTCTCTTCCAACCTCAACAGTTCTATGATTCTATATTTAATAAGGCCAAATTAATAGTGCATGTACCACTAAAACCATTTAACTTCCTCTAGCTTTAGAGAGAAGGGTTCCATTAAATTGCAGATTAAGTCATTGCAGCCAGCAGCCAACGACAAGTAAAGCAAAGTCTAGGCTCTTGATAAAGATCCAAGCAGTTACTCACCATTATCTGTGCCTTTAGCCCTCTAACTGCCTCATGCTGCAGCTTTTCCACCTTTTCTCCAGAAGTGGCCATTAGAGCAAATATCTTCAAACCCACCTGTTCATCTAGTACACTTACTCAGGTATAATTGTGCTACTTCAGACGATGAAAGCAGCACAAAACCAACTTTGATTTATTTCCCTGTAACCCAACTGCCCATTTCAAGCCCCTCTTTTTCAATTTCCCCACAGAGCTGCCTTGTGGCAATATCCTTCTTGCAGGCAAAAAAAAAAATATTGCTGTGCTCAAGATGGTTAACCACTGCTCTATTGCCTTCCAATTTGCTTCTGGGTATCGCTAGAGATGTGATCATCAACCACTCTTGTATCACTTTTACACCCTGCTTCATGTCCCAAGGCCAGCAAGTTAGTGCAATGCCTGGTGCTAAGGACACAAACACTGCCCCTGGTGAGTGAAGCAGCAATGCATTTTCTATCTTTGTTAGCATTTCCCTCCAAGTCTGTCACAGTGCTAAGTCTTTCAGCTCTGATCAATGCTAAGGTGACAGTGTAGATGTAAACCCTTTAATAAACTGCACTTTGGAGCTTAACAATGATTGGGAGGTCTCTAACCAACATATTCATTGTGCTTGAAAGCATCAGACTCAGACCAAATCTGTCTGAGCCTTCTTTCATATGACTTCAGTGGAACCTTAAGCAGCCTTTTGCACTAGAATACTCCTAAATATCATAACTTTCTTGGTAATTTGATTGCAGTCTTCAGCTTTCATAGGTCTCCTGCTTCCCTGTGTGCTTCCCAAGTTAAGCTGCTGTGTAAACTATAGGGACAATAAGGGACCATTTTCCTCCCCTAAAGAAAACCCCCAAATCGGAAACACCATAAAAAGCGTTTTCATAGGGTCCTTCAAGACACATCTGCCAAAACTTATTTCCTTTAATATTCTCTAGAGACTTTAATTAACCACTTATAAGGTCGTGAGCCTGGAGAGCAGTCCAAAAAGCATTTCCCAGGTGTAGGGATTGTAGCTGTCCTTTCTGCTTCCAGTGCAAGTCTTTACTGACACCACTTCACCCTAGAGCAGGACACACTTGATTCTCCTTAGGTGAAAATCTACCATGTCATAAGCAGTGTCACAGCCTTTCTGAATATTGATTTGGGGAAAACAAGTATTATAAAAGTTCCTTTTTCTATTTCTTTTAAGATGGAATCACAGATATTCATTTGGTACAATAAGGTCTCACTGATAGGAAAACAGAAAAGAGATTGCAGGTGATTGCTGAGAACCTCTGCTAGGTATCTCTTTTGCACTAGACCAGTACCTGCATTAAAGGAGATGTGGCCACAGAGGGATGCAGAAATTCTGCTCTAAATAAGCATTAAGTGTAATCCATCTTCAAAAGCATGCAGAGCAAATTAGTCATCTAAAAGCTCACATTTTGGCATGGGGAGAGCTAAAATGTTACAATGATTTCCCAAGTGTCTAAAAAGTAGATGGAGTAACACTAAAATGAAATTGTCAAACTGGAAAGTGATTTTCCCTGAGATAATCTTTATACCTAGGAAATAAATATTGGAGATGATTTCTAGTATAGCCCAGCTCTGATATGCAATATTCCTTTATCAGTTCTTCCCTCTTGTCACCTACTCACTTCTGCCCCTTTTTTAAAGACTCCTGCAATCAGCCCACACAGTGATACTCACTGGGGGCTGCTGGGGTTTTAAGATGGCAAGATTTACAGCAAGTGAACCAATGAACAGATGCAGAACATTTTGCTCCTGACTCTTGATCCTTCCCTGTACACTTCATCCTTTCTTAAATCAGATTTCCACTGAGGTCCATCACACATTGTAGGAAACACATGTTGCTTCTCTGCTCCTTCATGCTTCTAGTTGATTTGCTCCAAGTGGCACTAGAACCAGAAAATGCTAGAGAGTGCTGCAAAACAAGGCTCATCTCTGGGCACTTCACTCCATTAGGAAAAAGACTTGAAGGAAAGGACTTCAAGTCCTTGAGGAAAATGACTCAATGATCTTAGAGATCTCTTCCAAGCAAAACAATTCCATGACTCTATGAAAAGGTTCTGGAAGGTTCTGCCTTTGGACAAATGCAGCGCTCAGACATAATCTGCACTGTCAAAC
Source organism: Dryobates pubescens (assembly GCF_014839835.1). Lineage (NCBI taxonomy): Eukaryota > Metazoa > Chordata > Aves > Piciformes > Picidae > Dryobates > Dryobates pubescens. Next base: position 8,759,018 of record NC_071630.1, read on the forward strand.
ACCAGTTTCTTGGCCCACTCCCAAACACAGTGAGCACTTTGTATCACAGCAGGAGAGAGCTGGGCTGTGTGGGGAAGCTGGCAGCGCAGCCAGCTACCTGCCTGCTACATGAGCAGCCGGACATGATCTGCTCTTTATGCTCCGGGATTTGCTGGTTGACTCTGAGATGTAAGCCCTCTCTTCACTGTGCCACTTAAGACACTTGAAAAGGAAGAACATATTCTTATTAATATTATCTCTGATACAGTCATATAACATGACAGAAGCACACACTGGTTTGGGTTAGAAGAGCCCTTTCAAGGTCATCTAGTGCAACCCTGCTACAGTCAGCAGGGACATCTGCAATGAGAGCAGGTTGTTCAGAGCTCCAAACAAGAACGTTTGTTACGTGAATAAGCACTATCTCATGCAAAGGGGAGGGACAGAATTGCTTTTAGCATTCAGTTTTGATCAAAGGCTTGTGTGCATTGCTATGTTTTCAGGCAAAAGAAACAAAACAGAAGTTGAATTTCCATTACTTGAGCCAGGGGAAGAAGAAAATCCTACAGACTGAAGCTTACATCTGTGGGTTTATATGGGAAGCCTTTCAGAGGGAAAGAGCTCAGTCTGATTCATTTGCTTTCATTGACATTGGAAATGTTTCTTTTCAAGTACAAATAAATAAATATATATATTATTATGATGCCACTTTCACTCTTCTCGTCTTCCCAGATAAAACAAAGTTCATACCCCTGCCTATCTTCTTGAGCCTGAATATCATTTCAGGCTCCTTAAAGACAGTATGGAAATTCAGCATCTGGTGCTGCACTACCCAGAGCAGGGCACAGCAAAATTTTTGAAGATCATTCACATTGCCAGATGAATTTTAGGGTGTTGAGACACTCATTCCAGGGATGGGACATCTACCATCTCTCTGGGCAACCTGGGTCGGTGTCTTACCACCCTCAGTGTGAAAACCTTCTTCCTACTCTCCGGTCTAGATCAGCGTCCTGGAATTTGACCAGTTGCAAACATCAATGCACTTGTGGATTTCCACTTTTCCTTATCTTTCCTGGTATCTGCAGTGTGGGAGGTGCATTTGGTCCCTGAGCACATGACAAGAGCATTACAATTTCAGAACGAATGACTGCAGCTTTCTTGTGGTTTAACCCCAGCCCCAACCCAGATGCTGACTCACTCCTCCCTGGTGGGATGGAGCAAAAGGGAGAAAACCTATGGGTGAGATCAAGAGAGTTCAACAGGTAAAGCACAAGCTGCACACTCAAGGAAAGCAAACTCAGGAATCCATTTACTGCTTCTCACCGCCAGGCAGGTGTTCAGCAGAGCTTCATCACACCTAAGGTACTTGGGAAGACAAATGCCATCACTGCAAATGTTCTCCCCCTTCCTCTTTCTCCCAATTTTATATGCTGAGCATAACACCACAGTCTGGAATACCCCTCTGGTCAGTTTGGGTCATCTGTCCCAGCTTTCTCCCGTCCCAACTTACTGTGCACCCCCAGCCTACTTGCTGGTGGGATGGTGTGAGGAGCAGAAAAGGCCTTGGCTCTGTGTAAACGTCCCTGCATTGTCAACCCTGTTTGCAGCACAAATTCAAAACCCCAGACCAGCCACTGTGAAGAAAATGAACTCTATGCCAGTGAAACTCATCACAAAGATCTTATCATTAAAAGCATACAGGGAGGGATGACATTCCTGAAATGATAACCCCTGTACCAAACAGACACTGGGCATCACAATCTGAGACTGAATGGCTTTTTTTAACATCAAAGCAAGCATATGCTAAAGAGGAAACTCTCTCCTTCAGCCTACACTGCTTCTCTGCACTTCTCACAGGAGCTCACATGACAATTAGTGATGTTTCAGGTTGAAGCAGTCCCTAGTCTCCCATTCTGCCACAAGAGGGAATAACAAGCTGACTCACAGGAGAGACAGAGAGAGAAGCAAGTCTTCATTTCAGTCTTCTTCCTTCCACTCCAGAACACATGCACGTGCTGGTCTAGAGACTGCACTGCTTTGTCCTGTCTAGGTACATGTTATTCCAAACCCAAGAAAATGCCTCATAGCAAAAGATTTTATCCTTAGCTACAATTTTCCACCTGAGGTGCTCTTGAGCCAGAAGTAAAATAAGAGCTGCAGGGAGCCAAGGATTCTCTGTCCCCAAAAGTCAGCAGATGAAAAAAGTTTCCTCCACCCCAGCAAGTCCCATGTCATACCAAACCTAACAGGAGAAGCTGATGAGAGAGGAGGGGGGTTGAAGCAACAAGATGCTAAGAAATCTGAGGGTTTACTATGGAATGCAGCTCACCAGCCAAACTCTGTGGCACTGGTTCAGAAAAGCAATTAAAAACATTCCTAACTCCATCCCTCCTCAGGAAACGACTTAATAAGGTTATTTCTCTTTAAAACATATACTCTGTGCTGGGAAGTATGTTTCCTGAACTGGGGACTGCATCTGGAGATAAGATCCATGAGGAATAATGGATCTCTTACCAGGTCTAGAAAGCAAAAAGTTCTTTAGGAAAGTTAAAAATAAATAAATAAATAAATAAATAAATAAAAGTTGTCAACATTTTTATATTCCTGGCAAAGGACCATAAGAACTGAGACACAAAGACACCACGAGAGGCAGCCTGTACCAATGCTTTTCACAGAACCATGGAACTGTTAAGGTGGGAAGAGACCTCTGACATCACCAAGTCCAACCACTCACCTAGAGCTCACAGCCCCACCACTGCTGCTAAGCCACTGCCACTACACCATGTCCCTCAGCACCACATCCACAGGTGATTTAAACACCTCCAGTCATGGTGACTCCACCACCTCCTTGGCAGCTTGAGAACCCTTTCTATAAAGATTTTTTTCTTAATATTCAACCTGGACCTCCCTTGGCACAACTCTGACACAACTATTTCTTCTCTGGTATGCTCTGTTCTGTGAGAGTAGGTACCGTAGCTTGATCTTAGCTTGAGGTCTGTGGAGACAGGTTGGACTCGATGATCCTTGGGGTCTCTTCCAACCTTAGTTATACTGTGATACTGTGATACTGTAACTTGAGGCCTTTTCCTCTTGTCCTGTCACTTGTTGCACGTGAGAAGATACTGCCCCCTACCTCGCTCCAGCCTCCTTTGTGGTAGTTTTAGCCAGGAGGTGGTTGGTCTCTTCTCCCAGGCAACCAGAACAAGAGGACACAGTCTCAAGATGTGCCAGGGGAAGTTTAGGCTCGAGGTGAGGAGAAAGTTCTTCACTGAGAGAGTCGTTAGCCATTGGAATGTGCTGCCCAGGGAGGTGGTGGAGTCACCGTCCCTGGAGGCGTTCAAGAGGGGATTGGATGTGACACTTGGTGCCATGGTTTAGTCATGAGGTCTGTGGTGACAGGTTGGACTTGATGATCTTTGAGGTCTCTTCCAACCTTGGTGATTCTGTGATCCTCCTTTTCAGCCCCAGTTCCCTCATCAGTTCCACACAAGATTCATGTTCAAGGCCCTTCACCAGCTTAGTTGCTCTTCCAGTAAAGTACCTTCCTCAGCACCACATCCACATGGCTTTTGAACACCTCCTGGGATGGTGACTCCACCACCTCCCTGGGCAGCCTGTTGCAGTGCCTGAGAACCCCTTCTGGGAAATCATTTTTCCTACTATCCAGTCTAAAGTTTCTAAGGATCTAACTCCCACCAAAACAAAATGAGAATAAGGAATCCAGGCATATTTGAAAGATTTCTGGAACAAGCTGCTGAGGGTGGGGGGGAGGTGGTGGTGGTGTGGAGTCTCCTCTGGAGACACTCAAAACCTTCCTGGATGTGTTCCCCTGTGACCTGCCCTGGGTGATCCAGTTCTGGCAGGGGGGTTACACTGGATGACCTTTCAAGGTCCCTTCCAACCCCTAACATTCTGTGATCTCTGACCCTCATTTTCAGCTGTATAGAGGAAAATATCTCATACTAGCAGCTTATTTCTGGTACTGCATCTAAATGCACCATCACTCAGTGTCCTTTGAGAACTGAGGATTCTGGAAAAGGCTGATCCTGCTCCCTCTGATATTAACATTGTTCCTCCTTTTAATATAATGTGTATACAAAACTGAGATCAGGAGTGAGTAGGCAGAACACACATGAGAGCCATTCAAGAATTTGCAGAGGCTACTGCTGTCTGTGGGTGGGGTGGGATATTGAAGCCAAAGAGAGTCTGTTTTGGAGACAGAGGAAGGGGGGTGGGGGGAGACAACAAAGAGCCAAAAGCTGAGAACAACTGCAGCTCAGTGAACAGGCAGGGCAGGAAGAATGAGCCACAAATCCAAAAGTCTTGAAAAGAATGTAAAAGTTTCATCAGCCAAACATTCAGCTTGTGCATTGGAACAAACCACTGAGCAGTAAAACAAAGCAAGCGAGAAGAGCCACGTACGTTTAAGGTGTGATTTTGCTTTTAGCTGTACAGCAGAACTTCTGCTCTGACACACTTTGAGAACAAGCAAATAAAAGGAGGGAAAAAAGGGGAAGTCAAAATGAGAGAGAAGGCTGCCCTCAGCCTGCAAACTGAGCACTACAAGAGGCGGATGTGGTGTGGGCATGAAGTCAAATTGCAGCAAAATAATGAGACAGGATTTTTTGTCTGGATATAAACACTGAAGGAAGAAGAATGTGTGTGTTTGTGTTTGTGTGAAACAAAAACAAACCTAAAATCTTACAGAAGACTCAGATGAGGACTGAGGTGAGACTTGCCTGTACAAGAACTGTAAAATCCCTCATCTCCTTTTACATGAAGTAACAGAAAAGCTAAACAGGAAAGTCTCAGCGTTGCATAAGGGAATATTCACACAGCTCCTATTAGCTGCATGTTTTCCCACACTCCAGTCTGCAGAGGAATTAACATATTTCCTATTGAGAAAGACAAACCCAAGACAGTTCATTTATCTGAAGGACTGTACCCATCTTATCACAGGATCTGAGCAGATCAAAGGCTCCAGACACTGGCAGCACTATCACCAAAACCTCTGGAATGTCTCAAGAAACTCTTAATTCCCAGATGGAAATGAAACAAGAATAATAAGTCCAGGCACCGCTGCCTTTAGCTGTGTTCTGCTGCAGTGCTGGCATAGTGCTAATGAATCTGGTCCACTGAATTAGGGTGATGCTGTTCTCATTAAAGATGATAATGGATTTATATAGCCCCGTCTGAGTCCATGCCTCCTGCTTGACCCTGTGTGCCATGCTGTGCTAAAAAACACATGGCAATGCTTAAAATACCTGCTCCTGCTTCTCACTCTGCTCTTCAAGCTCTTCTAATGGACTGCATCTTGCTTGATAATTTTCAGCTGAAAAGGATTCTGTAGCTTTTTATCTTCCACAGAGAATGGTTTAGGTTGGAAGGGACCTTAAAGATCATCTAGTTCCAACCCTTGGGCAGGGACACCTCCCACTAGCCCAGGTTACTCAAAGCCTCATCCAACCTGGCCTTGAACACCGCCAGGGAGGGGACATCCACGACCTCCCTGGGCACCCTGTTCCAATGTCTCCTCATCCTCACTGCAAAGAATTTCTTTCTAATCTCGTTTAAATCTCTCCTCCACAAGTCTCCACAAGTCTCCACATTTCCCCTCATCCTATCACGACAAGCCCTTGTAAGAAGTCCCTTCATGGCTTTCTTGGAGCCCCTTCAGGTACTGGAAGGCAGCTTTAAGGTCTCCCCAGAGCCTGCTCTTCTCCAGGCTGAACAGCCCCAACTCTCAGTTTGTCCCCACAGGGGAGGTTCTCCAGCCCTCTGATTATCTTTGTGGCCTCCTCTGGCCCCACTCCAGCAGCTCCATATTCTTCCTGTGCTGGAGGCACCAGACCTGGATGCAGTGCTCCCAGTGGGGTCTCACCATAGGAGAGCAGAGCAGGAGAGTCCCCTCCCTGTTCAGGTCATACTTCTTTTGATGCTGCCTACAACTCAACTGCCTTCTGGGCTGCCAGTGACCGCTGCTAGCTCATGGTGAATTTGTCAGCAACTGACATCCCCAAGTCTTTCCCCAGACTGCTCTCAAGCCATATATATATACAAATTCATATATCTCTATTAAATACTTTCCAAACTCTGAATTTTCAAGGAGTCCTAGGAGTGTCCAAAGTCAGTTTTTAGAATGGCTTTCCAATCATGTGAACATTTCCTAAAACACCACTCTGACTTTAACACTATCTCCCATAAAAATTTTCTATAGAAACGTAATTTGAAATGAAACTATCCATGAGTTCACCTCCAGAAAATGACACAGAAGCAGGTTTAGTTTAGTCACTTAGCTGCTTGCTGGAGAAATCAACACAGGTATCAGCATTGTGAAATACTCATCACGAGCTACAACCTGGAAGGTTTGAATGCATCTGGAAGTTGCCCTCCAGCTCCTGGTAGTGAAGGATTTCTTTAGCTAAAAAGGAATAGCAAGAGTTAATTAACTCCTGTGATTCTCTGACATCTGCAAAGCCAGGGGTTAAACTTACAAAGTGCTAGGCATCTTCTAGCCTGAGCGTAGTCAGGGTAGAATCCCAGCAGACCATGAGATAAATTGGAATGGAATGGAATGGAATGGAATGGAATGGAATGGAATGGAATGGAATGAACCAGGTTACATAATCTTACATAATTAATGGAAAAATCCTCTGACTTCTGGACAGCAGGTGGGTTTCTCTCATAACACCACCAGAAGCCAGTGGAGAGATGACAAGTGCCATCATCTACTGCAACCTTCCTTCCTTAACTCCTGTGTGCTGAAATCCTAACTAGGGAATGAGATGGAAGTATGTCTTGATGGCTTTTCAATTGTCATTTGATTAGAAGTCAGCAGCTGCATCATCTGATCCAACACAGGGCTCGTGCTGGGAAGTCACAAACATAAACTGCACTTTATTAAGCCAGTTAGAAGCTGTGAAAAATACAGAATGCTGCTGGCACACCTTTTAGAGCAGATATTAAAATATGCATCATGTGGGCACCTTAAATGAATCACTTAGGGGGGGCAAAAAACCCAAGCAAACCACAAAGTAATATTTATTTTGCAATCATTCTATAAACAAGAATAAATCACTTATTTTGCAATCATTCTATAAACAAGAATAAATCAAAACCAATTCAAGGCTCTCACCCCACTGAGATAAAGCAAATGCAAATGCTGTTTCAAAGTTAATTGGCTCTGAAATACTTAAGTTTGGGGAAACAATTTTGAGTGCCAGAACTTTTAGCAAAACTTCTGCAGTTTTTTATTTTTGTTCTATAGCCATCAGATCCCTTTACTTGTGGGGCATAAAAATCTGTTTAATAGGCTAGCACAGCTGCATGCGAACGCTAGGAAATGTGTTATCCCTCCTATGAAATCAGGTTAATATTTGTCCTCATTCTCCTGCAGAAATAAAATGCAGAGACATGAATAGGAGTGAAATGTAAATGATATAAATGTGGCTGGTGATGAAAATGAAAGCTTTGATCTGCTGCAATTGAAATGGCTTTATCTAGGCCGCTTTGGTTCTGGCCCTGTGTACTGCAGGACCTCAGGAGCAAAGCGTGAACTAATCTGTTAACTTCTGAAGCAAATTCTGTAGCACTGTTTGTACTCATTGACCTGGATTAACATCAAACATTGATCCCAAACACGCAGAATATTAATGAATATCCACAGGTGTGCTGTGGGTAACTCACCACTGCATCTCCCAGCCCCCAGGGGCTCCTCACATCCACTGTGCTGGCATCGATCCCTCTGAAAGCCAAGGTGTGCCCCTCCTTCCCCTCAGCTGATGAGGGCTAAGGGGCTCTGCAGCTTTATAAACTGATGGATACTAGGAACAATTTCTTTCCCAAAAGGGTTGTCAAGCTCTGGACAGGCTGTCCAGAGCAGTGGTGGAGTCCCCATCCCTGGAGGGGTTTCAAAGCCCTCTTGATGGGATGCTGAGGGCCATGGTTTAGTGCTGACCTGGCAGTGCTGGGTTAAGGGTTGGACTCCATGATCTCTTCCAGCCAAAATGATTCTGTGACTCTGAATGTCCTTCACAAAAGCTCCTGATGGAGAGGGGTCTTGGGGTGCAGTTTGGCTCCCCAGCCACGTGCCACACGATGCTTCTGTTGCTTTGCCCCATTCAGCACATTGTACTGCGAGGAGCCCCCTCTTCCACAGGGCATTAATGAGCCACCAAGGCCCCATCTGGCACCAGCACAGGCACCAAAAAGGAGAAGCAGTCACCACAGAGGCTCAAATAAATGTCGCCTGCTCCCGCGGAGCACAGCCCTGGCTGCTGAGCTGTCCTGTCTCAGCAGGCTTGCAGCCGGGAAGCTCTGCCCAGTGGGGACAAAGGCTGAGAGCAGCTCACCCATGGAGAGCAATTTGCAGGGCTGCAGCTTATGCGTTTTATGCTCCACACCGCAGAGAGCTCCTCGGACATTCTGTTTGCTTAATAAGAGCAGACAGTTAATGGCAGAGCAAATAATGATAATTCTGCTGATATCTTTCTCTCAGCTCTGTCACCTGCATGGCAATGAGCTGCAGAGACTGGTGGCAGCTCTTCTGGACAGCCCTGAGATTGTGCCTGTCCTCTGTGTCTCTGGTGGCACAGACAGGTTTCTCGCCTTCCTCCTTATGCTAATTAGAAGCATGCACGCTCTGCTGACCAGACTATGATTGAATACAAATTCTGCCTACATCCCTTCTATCAGTCCCTGCATGCTCTCTTTCTCTTCTTTTTTCCTTCTATCCCCAGTCACAAGATGCTTCAGGCAAAAGGCAAGAGCATTGTAAGAAAATGACATCTCCAGAGAGCTTTTTCCCGCCCCCCCTCAAGGCCTCTGGCTATCTCAGTTTCATTACATGTCTCAGGAGGGGGCATCACTCCCTGACAACTAACATCTGGCCCAAGAGACCTCCTAATTTAAAACAACAAACTAATTATTGTCACCTACTCTTTCCTGTAGCTTTTATCTTTATTTATTTTTCCCTGGCAGAAATATGTCAGCATATTTTTCATTTGAACTACTAATGCTCTGCTTCTTTATTTTCCCCCCCTTAAGTATGCTTAAATTTCTTCTAAGGGGAGGAAATCCATATTTTATCAATCACTTTCAATTACTTACTGTATTTCACTCTGTGGTGTTGAATTATGAGTTGGAAGAATGTCTTGATTAAAGCCCTTACAAACATCTAGATACCAGAGCAACCAATCTTCCTGCCCACAAGACATGTTGTATGGAACACTGGGAGCTGACATTATGGTAGATGTTGTTTATTATGATTTCTTTTTCAAGTTGGAACTATCAGTCTCTTTGTTGGAATGCTGATAGGAGCAAAAAGGAGCTAGAAGCATGCATTTATTTATTTCTTTTCCCTCCCAGCCTGCTGTGGAAGATACTAGAGGCCACTTTAATGTCTGTTCTGGGCAGGGAAGAGCTCCAGGGGCTCTATGCTACTGGAACAAGCACTACATTCATGACTTGGACCTAAGAAGTTGGAATCCCTCTCTTGCAACCAATTTTCCATGCCTCCTCAGGAAATTATTTACCAAGACTTGCTCTTCAGATTTCCTACCTTTAGTGCTAAGCTTCCTGGATGCAGTGCTTTTAAAACTAAGTAGTTTTTATTGCTGCTGCTGACAAATTCCACTGCTGCACATAACAAATGTTCACCAGAATTGAGCATACAGCTGTTTGATGACAGAAGGTGTTGGAGAAGATGACTTTTTTCCCATCTTTGGTGATAAAAAAATCAGTGTAAGCAGGCTGTGACGACAGAAAGTGAAATCAGGGCTCATTGGAAGTTAAGAAGTTTTTTTACTTGATATCCATGGTATCAGGATTTTATTTGTGATGTCCCACAGAGCCACAGCCCCATGCCAATCTAATTTCTAGGACACCACACAGGAACACCTTCTGCTGTCTGGTTGTTGGGTACATATTGTCTACACCAAGAGAATCTCCAGAATCATTTGGCAGCTTGATAGGCTCTTTCCTCAGGAATCATCCATCCAACCCACAAAACACCAGATGGACACAGCTTTGGATCACTTTGAGGAAAACTACTTTAACCAAAATAAAGAAATATTCTGTTTAAGGAAACAAAAGAAAAAAAAACCAAGAAGCACAAACTCACAGCACTCTCCCCTCAAAAAAACAACCAGCATTACCTTTAGTGTAAAGATAAGCATCACCAAACACGAATTTTGCAAGGACAAAAAAAAGAATCATTCCCCATAAAAACAGAACTGATGTCATCTGACAAAAGTGACCAGCTCAGGAAAAGAAGAGAGAGGGGAGAAGAGAAGTAAACATGGCATTTCTAAACCCATTGGGAAAAGAAAAGTGAGGCCAATCCAGCTTTTTTTTTGTTAGTTTTTTTCCCTTGCTCCTGCCTGCTGTCAGCAGAACAGCAATCAATCAAGCCATGGCTCTGCATAAACCAGTTTGGGGTAGGAGAAGGGGACGCCAGTCAGTCCCCATCAGTGCTCATTAGAGCTGATTTATTTATTTATTAGCACATACCAAAGCTGCTGCTCTTTGATGTAAACCAGAGCTGCCTCTGTAAGCAGATGCTTAACTGGAGACAGAGCTAGTAAATACCTGGCCTCACACTGCTCTGGCTCAGTGGAGGCTGAAGGAATGTCACAGCCTGCTCAAGAAGCAGTTGTATTTTACCACACACACTAATTTTGCTTCTTTCTTCTGCCTTTTGGTAACTAAGAAGATGAGGCTCTAAGAAAGGGAGGTGAGGGTTCTAAAGCTGTTTTTAATCTAGATAGGTGGTTCTAAATAAAAGCAAATAAATACAAAGCCCACTAGAGAGAGTCCAACAAGAGGTTGTCAGGATGAAGAAGGGACTAGAACATCTGTCTGATGAGGAAAGAATAGAATAGAATAGAATAGAATAGAACAGAATAGAATAGAATAGACCAGACCAGACCAGACCAGACCAGACCAGGTTGGAAGAGAACTTTGAGATCATCAAGTCCAACCTAACATCCAATGCTATCTAATGAACTAAACCATGGCACCAAGCACCCTATCAAGTCTCCTCCTAAACACCCCCAGTGATGGTGACTCCACCACCTCCCTGGGCAGCACATTCCAATGGCCAATCACTCTGTGAGGAAATTCTTGCTAACATCCAGCCTAACCCTCCCCTGGTGCAGCTTGAGACTGTGTCCTCTTGTTCTGGTGCTGGTTGCCTGAGACAGCTGGCTCCAGCCCTCTGATCATCATTGTATCCCTTTTTCTATTACCTAATTATTAGATAGAAGGATCCAGCTCTCCCTTGTCATCCTTACAACTTCATGTAGACCTTGGAACTCGGGGGAAGCAGGTCTGTGCTCCTGCCAGGGAATAATCCAGTGCACCACTCAGCATTCTGACTCTACTGGGTCTGATTTCCAAGCAGCCCAGGGAGCCTTTTGGACAAGTGAACCAGATTTCCCTGGTGTGTATTTGAAATCTGAGTTGGACTGAAAGGCCAAGTGAGAAAAGCCACAGTGCACTTGTTTACTTAATATGTCTGAGTGCAGGAAGTGACTTTTATCATGTCCTAGATGGTGACATTGAATTCCCCTGGGCTCCCAAGCCCACGTGTTGCCCTGCCTTTGGTCTGTGTGATTTGGATAGAAGCTAGTTGTCATTTCTAACACACCCCAGTCATCTGGCACACACCAAAATGATCTTTGACATATATATTTATTTTTTTCTCAGGGGGTTTGCTTTTGGCTCCTAACAGCGTGACCTTGACACAGTTCCAACAAACAGATTGAAAATACTTAATGGCAGAAGTTTCAATGGTTCATTACTGTAACTATTGCCAGAGTACAATTAAGCATCTCCTGGCACTTCTTTTAGGATGAGAATTATACCAAGGCTGTTTCAAACAGCTCTGAGCTTTGAAATATACTGAGATGGATGTGATTTTATGCACATAGTTTAAATATTAAGGCATGGACACCAGCATTAATAGTTAAAAGGAATAAAAGCAGAAAATCTGTCCAATCAGAGCATTTGCACTCCAAACTAAGAGATAATATCCAGTAGGGTCTGGCATGATGTTTATTTTTACTTGAAATGTGCACAGGTACTGGAGTTATGCAGAGACAAAGGCAGAAATGACTGCTGAATGGTCAAAGAACCTCACTGCCCCTTTCCATGAGGTAGGGATGAAGCCAGCTAAATAGTAACCTGTCAGACATGCAAGTCACCCTGTCTGGTGGAAAAATCACCCTCATGAACACCAAAAATGAATCAATGGCACAATCATAATCATATCTGAATCTACAGTTTCTCTGATGAAGAATGAACAACAGAACCAATTAGAAGTTGAAATGAAAGGAAGCCTGGAAGGGATCAGAGAGGTCATCTCTGACCTCCCAGCCATGGGCAGCGATGCTTCTCCGCTAGACTGGGCTGCTCAAGGCCTCATCCAACCTGGACTTCAACACCCCCAGGGATCAGGCATCCACAGCCTCCCTCAGCAACTTATTGCAGAGTCTCACCACCTTCATACTGAAGAACTTGCTAAGCTCCAGTCTAACCCTGCTCTCCCTCTGCTCCAAACCATTCCCCCTTGTCCTGTCTCTACACACCCTCATGAAAAGTCCCTCTGCAGCCTCCCTGTAGGATCCCCTCTGGTATTGGAAGGCAGCTCTACGGTCCCCCTTGAGTCTCCTCTTCTCCAGGCTGCCACCAGCTCCCTCAGCCTATCCTCATAGCAGAAGCGTTTACCCAACTCCCATGAGCTTATCCATTCCCAGATGCTTCCCAGATGTTTCTAAACTTGCTGCACAGCACAGTACCCACTCCTTGGTTTTTTCTAACTGCAAAGAGGAAGCCAAATGATGAGTTTCTTCCTTGCATTCTGCAGCAGCAAACTGCAATTTGCAAAAGGTTTTTGATGACGTTTGGTGTTAATTGGACTTTAAAATGTCAATCTTTCACATCACTGTGACCTTCGGGACACAAGGGAATTATCTCAGCATGCAAGGGAGAAATAGCTCAGATTGCACTGTATCTCTCAGAACACAGGTTTTTCCAGTGCACAGGTGAAAGGTATCAGGGTGATTTACTGTCCTTGGTCCTTCTTCCTTATGTGAAAATTAACCAAGGAAGCAGCCACTATATTTAAACATAGATAGCACGCTTTTTGGTGTTAGGAAAGACATAGTTTCTAACACACTATAGCAAATGAATTTTTGCTTTCAGACCTACACAATGATTTTCCCTCCTTCACTTGTTCACAAAAGGCTGGACACTTCCTGGTATAGAATCATGGAATTGTTAGGGTTGGAAGGGACTTCAAGGATCATCTAGGTCCAACCCCCCTGCCATGGGCAGGACACCTCACAGTACATCAGGTTACTCACAGCCACATCCAGCCTGGCCTTCAAAACCTCCAGGGATGAGGCTTCCACCACCTCCCTGGGCAACCTCTTACAGTGCCTCACCACCCTCATGAGGAAGAACTTCCTAACACACAATTTGAATCTAACCATTTTGTTCCATTCCTTCCAGTCCTATCACTTCCTGACACCCTAAAAAGTCCCTCCCCAGCTTTGTTGTAGCCCCCTTCATATACTGGAAGGCCACAATTACGTCTCCTCAGAACCTTCTCTTCTCCAGACTGAATAGCCCCAACTCCCTCAGTCTGTCCTCATAGCAGAGGAGCTCCAGCCCTCTAATCATTCTCCTTACCCTTCTCTGGACACCTTCCAGCACCTCCAGATCCTTCCTGTAACAGGGGCTCCAGAACTGGACACAATACTCCAGGTGGGGTCTCACCAGAGCAGAGGAGAAGGGGAGAATCTCCTCCCTTGACCTGCTGCCTGTGCTTCTCTTGATGCAGCCCAGGATGTGATTTGCTTTCTGGGCTGCAAGTGCACACTGCTGGCTCATGTTGAGCTTCTCTTCCACCAGCACCCCCAGGTCCTTTTCTTCAGGGCTGCTCTTAAGCCAGTCACTGCCCAGCCTGAAGCTGTCCTCTATGCTATATTATTTACCTAATTGCTATACAGTGTCATAGAATCAGGACACAATATTTCAGATGTGGCCTCAGCAGGGCAGAGTAGAGGGCCAGGAGAACCTCTGTTGACCTACTAACCACAGCCCTTCTAATCCACCCCAGGATGCCACTGGTCTTCTTGGCCACAAGGGCACATTGCTGGCTCATAGAACCATAGAACTGTTAGGGTTGGAAGAGACCTCAAGGATCACCCTTCTGTCCACCAGGACCCACAGATCCTTTTCCCTTATGCTGCTCTCCAATAGTTCAGTCCCCAACCTATCCTGGTCCACGGGGTTGCTGTTTCCCAGATGCAAGACTTGGCCTTGTTGGATTTCCTTCAGTTTCTCCCTACCCAACTGTCCAGCCTGGCCAGGTCTCGCTGAACGGCAGCACAGCCTCCAGGGGTCTCTGCCACTGCTCACAGGGATCTTAGGGCACTGTCAAATCCTTATCTAAAAACAACCACTTCCATGCCTCGAGCAGGCTGCATATGGGGCACATGCAAACCAAAGCTTATGCTGCACAGGCAGAGATATTTTTTGTAACTTTTAGCTGTTTAAGAAAATAGCACTGGTGTTGTTACGACCTTTGTATCAAAGACAACATGCCTGCATGCAGAAAGCAAAGGAACAGGCTGCCTACTAATAAAAACTGAGATTTTCTCCACAGAAAAAAACCTAACAGCTATTAAAATGATGCAGTTCTTCAACTATCCCATAGGGCATATTCAGATTTAATGGGGATGCCTGACCTAATGTACTGTACAATTATGCCAGCTTTAAATAAAGTTGCTTTATCTCTTTGTAAGATGCTGTATTGGAAGAGCTGAGGGAAGAAACCTTGCACACAAATCAAGGGTCTTCTGAGGACATCCTAGTAACCAGAAAAGTGCTGTTGATTTGTCACATCATCAGAAATCACTCTGTGTGCATGCTAAAGCAGATCACAAATGGCCACTACTGATCACATCATAATGAGCAAAACTCTTGCTATGAAAATATGAGGAGCTTGTCCAGAGAAGGGCAACAGAGCTGGTGAAGGGTCTGGAAAACTGGGCTGGTGAGGAGCAGATGAGGGAACTGGGGATATTTAGGCTGGAGAAGTGGAGGCTGAGGGAAGATCTCTTTGCTCTTTACAACTACCTGAAAAGAGGTTGGAGCAATGTGGGCTTGGAATCCCCAGTAGCAGGTGACAGGATGAGAGGAAATTGCCTGAAGTTGTGCCAGGGGAGGCTGGGTATGAGGAAAAATGTCTTTGCTGCAAGAGCAGCCAGGCATTGGAACAGTCTGTCCAGGGAAGTGGGGAAGTCATCATCCCTGGAGGTGTTCAGGAAGCATTTGAACGTGGTACTTGGGGACATGGTTTGATGGCTGTGGCGGTCTTAGGTTGATGCTTGGATGCAATGACCTCAGAGGGCTTTCCCAGCCCAAACAGTCCTGTGGTTTGATAGTGACAAAAGCTTTTCCTAAAGGATTAATGGACATTTTCATTTACTTGTGAAGCTGGCTCCATGTGTCAGGACTCCATGCATGACATGAACATTCAACCACAATTCACTGTAAACTCTGAACTAAAAAAGCAAAGATGTGAAAACCATTCTCAAGTTGTATATCAAGCCCGTGCCAAAGACTTCAGCAGCAGCAGCCTGTAGGAAAGAAGTCCCAGATTTCCTTAAGTGTGTTCAACCATTACTTGTATAAACAATTATTCCAGTTGTGTGGGTCCACTTAATGGAAATGTACCCTCAAGAAGCCAGCTAAATATGTAATTGGTCTTTTGTACATACAATTACTGTGCTGTGCACACTGAAGAAGCTCCCTAAAATATAGATAGTTAATAGCAATTAGAGGAGCAAATATTGTGCACCAGGGTTTAAAAATGAGAATCTCAGTTCAAGAAAACCAAGTGCCAATATGACCAGATATAAAGCAAGTTTATCACCACTATCCTCAGGAGAGGATGAGGCTCAGGAGAACCTCATAAGGTTCAATAAGGTGAAGTGCAAGGTCCTGCAGCTGAGTTGGGGCAATCCTCATTATCAGTACAGGCTGGGGGGTGAGAAACTGGGCATGAGCCAACAGTGTGAACTTGCAGCCCAGAAGGCCAAAGCCAGTCTGGGTTGCATCAAAAGCAGCATGGCCAACAGATGGAAGGAGGGGGTTCTGCCCCTCTGCTCTGGAAAGACCTCACCTGGGGTACTTTGTCCAGCTCTGGAGTCCCCAACAAAAGTAGGACATGGAACAACTTTATAACATTTCCATTCTTGCTTTATCTTTTATCCTCTACCTCTTCAGCTCCAGACACAGAAGAGAGGGAGGATGAGCAGACCATCAGGAACTCAACTGCCTCAAGCTAAAGAAAACTAACCAGTCATCCAGCATCATCCACCCCTTTTAAGTTCTTCATCTTTGGATTATGAGCTGGCCACTCATTTGGAGCTTCAGCACCCTGTATGCACTGTGGCAATGCACAAATGGATGGGGTTGAAAGTCTAACGCCCGCAAAGGAAAAGCAGACTAAATTCCACTCTGCTAACACAGAAGAGAACATCATTTCTATAGCAAGAACCACTTCTATTTGATGCATATTGCCAGCTGGAATGTTTACTGGGAACAGAGGTAGGAGGAAGGAATATTTTGCCAGTGATACAGGAACAGCAATCTGTATTTTACAAATACTAATTTCTATTTTACAGCTGATGATTATTGACCCCTAGAGGTTCTATGACAGTTGGAGGAGTTTTCTTTTAGGGACCAAAAAAACCCCATATAAAATAATAAAATCAAAAGACAGTTCTGCAATAGAAAATATATTCCCACTGGGAATTATATTCACCTTGCAATGCTCAAGAGAAAGCATTTCATTTCTTCAATTAATCTGACCTTTATCAAGTGCTAGCGCAGAAGAAAAACTCTCATGGAGCTAAGTACTTTGAGTCAGAGTGAGAAGTGCTGTAGATCTGTGCCAAGAAGTGCTGAGGAAGACCTCCCTGGGTAGAAGGCTCCTCAAAGTCATTTGTTTCTATGCAGGACACACTTAAGCCTCAGCACTGGTAGGGATCTGAATTATCAAGAAGCCTGCCCAAGAGCAAAACCTGCTGTCACTCACACAATGGAGCTCTGGGTGGGGAGCCAGACTTTGAGTTGTTTAAAAACACTCAGCAACCCTTCCTGTGCCTAGGTGGACTAGAATGTCAATATTGCAGGGGTTTTAGTCCCTCCTGATTACAATCCAGAGTGAAAAAGGTAAGGGCTAAGCGTGAAAGCTGATCACTTTCACCAGTTAGACCAACACTCAAAACAGAACTGGAGGGTACAGGCTTGAAAGGTGTGAAAATGAAAGGAAGCTCCAGACACAGAAGAAAGGGAGGATTACCAGACATCACAAACTCAGAATTGCCTCAAGCTAAAATACAGCCTGCAGTGTGTTCTAAGAGAACACTGATTGCTCTGAGAAGAGAGGGACTAGCCCTGAGGAGAGGAAAAAGCCTATTGCCTTTGCTGTAAATGGCCTGACCTTGTGCTAACTCACAACACTTGGTTATTTTTTTTTGTGTGTAGCTATTTTCAAGCACATCTTACCACCTTCTTCCCCAGCATCACCACGATGCATTTTCCTCTGGTCTGCTGATGTGCAGCAGCACTGACACCTACCTCTGCCACCATAACGTTCACCTTCTGTTTGAAAACCTGATTTTATTCCAAAAAGGCCCTAAAGTCCTGGCTTTGAATTACACAACCCCCCCACCTGTGTTACATTAGCAAAGACAAAAAGGTTGAGGAATAGAATAGAATAGAATAGAGAATAGAGAATAGAGAATAGAATAGACCAGACCAGACCAGGTTGGAAGAGACCTTTGAGATCATCGAGTCAAACCCATCATCCAACACCATCTAATCAACTAAGCCATGGCACCAAGCACCCCATCCAGTCTTCTTCTAAACACCTCCAGTGATGGTGACTCCACCACCTCCCTGGGCAGCCCATTCCAATGGGCAATCACTCTCTCCATGAAGAATTTCTTCCTAACATCCAGCCTATGATTAATCAGGCTGCTTGCCTTAAGCAGCTGCTCCCTTAAAAAGAGGGCATAGGTTCAGTGTCAGTCATGCTTTCCTGTTCTAGGAATATCAGCTCTCACTTTCATCAGTGACTTGAATGAGAGAATCGAGTGCACCCTCAGTAAGACTGCAGACAAGACCAAGTTTGTGTTGGTCAGGCATGTTGATCTGCTGGAGGGCAGGAAGGCTCTGCAGAGAGATCTGCACAGGCTGGAGAGATGGTAGGAGGCTCAATCTGGTCAAGTGTCAATTGCTGCATTTGGGTCACAACACAATGCAGCATTACAGGCTTGGGGCAGAGTTGTCTCCAGCAGAGAAGGGCCTGGGGCAGTTGGATGATGGCTGGCTGAGCGTGAGTGTGCTCAGGTGGCCAAGAAGGCCAATGGCATCCTGCCTTACATGAGGAATAGCCTGACCAGCAGGTCTAGGGATGTGACTGTCCCTCTGTACTCAGCATTGGTGATGGCACATCTCAAATACTGGGTTTAGTTTTGTGCCCCTCACAACAAGAGGGACATTGAGGTGCTGGAGAGCATCCAGAGAAGGGCAACTAAGCTGGTGAAGGGCCTTGAACACAAGTCCCATGAGGAATGGCTGAGGAAACTGGGGCTGGTTAGTTTTCAGAAGGGGAGGCTGAAGGGTGACTTCACCACCCTCTACAACTCCCTGAAAGGAGGTCGAAGCCAGGAGGGGACTGATCTCTTCTCACATGCAACAAGTGACAGGGCAAGGGGAAGAAGCCTCAAGTGGTGCCAAGGGAGGTTCAGGTTGGATATTAGGAAAACTTTCTTCCCCGAAAGGGTTCTTAGGCATTGGAACAGGCTGCCCAGAGGGGTGATGTCGTCACCATCCCTGAAGCTGCATGGATGTGGTGCTGAGGGATGTGCTTTAGTGAGAGTGGCTTAGCAGCAGCAGTAGTAGTGGGATTGTGAGCTCTGGGAGAGCAGTTGGGCTTGATGATCTCAAAGGTCTCTTCCAGCCTCAATGATTCTCTGATATTAAACCATTCTGGAAAATCATGAGAACACAAAGCTTACTCACATTCATTGAAGCTTCACATTCTGAATTAACAGAGCTTCCTTCCTCTCATAGGCTGAAATTACCAGCCTGAAAGCCAACTTTAAGAAGTGAAGCTGGAAAAAGAGAAATTCCACTAGAAATCCAGCTTGCTTTTTTTAACCCCTACATTAATTCTTGGCTGCAAATTGCATAACTGATTGCAAAAAAACCCCAAAAGAGAATGCCTAGTACAGGAGCAGGGACAGATCAGAATCAGGTGTGCCTGCATCTGTGAGCAAGCTCTTAAGCAACAGGTCATGCTGCATGCTTTTTGTCACTTTATTGCCTCCCATTCAATCTTACATCAAATTTATTTTACTCTACATTGAGACTAGAGGATTCTGCAGGATCAGCCCCTCACAGCAAATGTATAAAAGCATGTGCAAACGCTGCTAGTGCCATAGTTGCCAAGTCTTTTTGGCTAGAAAGCCTAAATTGATTCATAAGTACTGCTATTCCCAGCCAAAAATAAGTGTGTATTGCCTTACATTTTCCTCTCCACGTTTCTCATAGACATTTACATTTGTATCAACACATAATGAATAGAGGAAACACAAAGACAGTGGAACAGAATTTTCTTTAGCTTGTCAAAAATGCCTTTTTCCTTCCTTCCCCCCTCACCCCCCCCCCCCATTAATTGGAGCTGGGGAAAGAAAAAAACCACCAACCCACAAACAATCTTCACATTAATAGCAATAAAAGTAGCACTAGTACATGAGATTTAATTAGAATCTAACATAAAGATCCTAGACCCTGCAAGCAATTTCCACCCAGGAAACATTTAATCTGACAACCAAATGCAGCCTGTTCTGATGTGGCACAGGGCAGCTTTGTGAGATGAAGATGGATAAAGGGGAGAGGACACAAATTCAACCAGAGGGGCAAGGATGGAATAGAATAGACCAGACCAGACCAGGTTGGAAGAGACCTTCAAGATCATCGCATCCAACCCATTGTCCAACACCACCTAATCAACTAAGCCGTGTAACCAAGCACCCTATCAAGTATCCTCCTAAACACTCCCAATGATGGTGACTCCGCCACCTCCCTGGGCAGCCCATTCCAATGGGAAATCACTCTCTCTATGAAGAATTTCTTCCTAACCTCCAGCCTAAACCTCCCCTGGCGCACCTTTAGACTGTGTCCTCTTGTTCTGATGCTGGTTTCCTGGGAGAAGAGACCAGCCCCTGTCTGTCTACAACCTCCCTTCAGATAGTTGTAGAGAGCGATAAGGTCACCCCTGAGCCTCCTCTTCTCCAGGCTAAGCAACCCCAGCTCCCTCAGCCTCTCTTCACAGGGCTTCAGTTCCAAACCCCTCACCAACTTCGTTGCCCTTTTCTGGACACACTCTAGCAAGTCAACCTCCTTCTTAAACTGAGGGGCCCAGAACTGGACACAGTACTCGAGGTGCAGCCTAACCAGTGCAGTGTACAGGGGCAGAATGACCTCCCTGCTCCTGCTGGCCACACTGTTCCTGATACAAGGAAGGATCAGGCAAGTAGGTCACACTGAGACTAAGTAGGACAGCAGGGCAAATGTTGCCCTCCCTGGAAAAGCAGCCTTGCCTCTAAACAAAATCAAAACATTCGTCCAAGGTAATTGAAATCATATTTACTGCATAGATTCATCACTCTGAAATGCAGAGCTGCACAGACACCACTCAGTCCTGTTAACATCATAATAAATCAAAAGACCAGGAACTTGAAAGTCTTCTTTAGAAAAAAAAAAAAAGAAAAGAAAGAAAGAAACAAACCCAAAGACTTATTCACAGCATTTGTGGGGGGTTGTGGTTGTGGTTTTGGGGTTTATTTTATGGCCTCTTTTCTTTTCTGTCTCATACAGCTCGTGTTGCTGTCTATATTTAACAGCAAATGCAAAATACAGACAGTCTTACAGATCAGAAAGGCTAAAGTTTCTTCTAGTTCTTCTGTTCCCTTCAGCTCACTCCCATACCTCCACCCCCTCCCTGGCTCTTGTTTTTCTCATCTCCATGCCGTTTCATTTATCCTCCCTTCCTCCTCGGTCCCCGCAGTTCCCTGTTGTTCCTTTCTCGTCTTTCAGCTCCACCTCATCTCATTCCAGCTCTTGTGTTCTGATCTCCTATTTTCAAAAATATTAGACAAGAAGGTAGTAAAAAAACCACCCGAAAATAATCAAAAGGTCTTGGTAAAGCTGCTGCTCTTTAAAGTACCTAACTAGACATCATGCTACTCTTAAGATATTTCTTTTTAGGACAAATCCAAGCTTTTTACTTCTAATGTGAAGATTTTTTTAACCTAAAAATTGTCACTTGTGAAACATTATTTTTTTTTTTTTTAAAGAATATGGATCACAGGATGTCAGGGGTTGGAAGGGACCCAAAGAGATCATCAAGTCCAACCCCCCTGCCAAAGCAGGATCATACAATCTAGCTCAGGTCACAGAGGAACACATCCAGATGGGCCTTGAAAGACTCCAGAGAAGGAGACTCCATAACCTCTCTGGGCAGCCTGTTCCAGTGCTCTGTGACCCTTACAGAAGAGAAGTTCTCCCTTGTGTTGAGGTGGAACCTCCAGTGCTGCAGCTTACATCCATTGCTCCTTGTCCTATCCCAGGGAGCAAGTGAACAGAGCCTGTCCCTTTCCCTCCTGACCCCCAGCCCTCAGATATTTATAAATATTTATGAAATCCCCTCTAAGTCTTCTCTTTTCCAGGCTAAAAAGCCCCAGGTCCCTCAGCCTCTCAGCTATCATGCATTATCTTATTTCCTTTCTAATTTGCTTTGTAGGATTTCCCCCAGTTGTCTTCCAAAGAATCTCACCTTGCAGAGTGTATGACAACAGTTGGAGCTTTCTTGTTCATCTGTTAGAGTTTAGCTATACCTCTCCTTCACCTTCTTCCCAAATTTAGGCAACAACCTTTTTCACTTTACCTGAGACCTTGAGCAGCCAAGTTAGAATCACAGAATTGCTAGGGTTGGAAGGAACCTCAAGGAACCTCATGGACTTTTGTAGCTACTTACATGCTCTTTATCTTTTAAATAAGTTTTCCTCCTTCTTTTATTTTTATTTATATTTTTTGATAAGTTAACCAACTAATTTTGACCCTGAACAGGCTGATTTTCCTAGGCCACACCTCAAGCCAGACCCCAGGCAAATAATTCTTTTAAACGTGGTTCCGGTTCATTTATGCTCTGGGTTTGACTTAGCCTCCCATTCTAGCTCTTGATTAATGAGCTCAGAATTACCTCTTTGGCTCTCTGAGTTAGAAAAGAGGATAAAGTATCCTATCATAAAGGATTGCAAATGGATTTAGAACCCAGTTGTCTAGAAGAAATATGAGCACATTTGCATGTCTGGTTTGGAAATGGCATGTGTCAATTAAGGGAATTGGCCTGTTCCACATAAAGATGCCCCATTTGGGCATGCAATGATGGCAGCTGGCTAGTTAACTTGCTTGAAAACCCTGGTTTAGCTCCTACTGTATCTAAAAGCACATCTTTGAAAGCACATCTGAGCATGAAGTTTTAGCAACTCTTTTAAATGTAATTTAAATGGATTTTAAGTAGCTGCTTCCAAGGATGCGTAACCAATTCTGTGCATTGTCACTGATTAGGGTCACACAAGTATTAATATCCATAACCCTCTAGTGACCTAACAAAAGCTTTATTTCTTATTGATTTTTGAGTAGCCCAAATAATGGACTTCAAGGTGGTCAAAGCAGTGCAAGAGGAGAGAGAACAGAAATGATGCTTTAAAAAGTTAAAATATTCACAGAAGAAAATTACTTATGGGCTGCCCCAAGTTTTATAGGGAACTTGTGCATACCATAATGTATATCCTGTATACATCAGCAGGAGGACATGGGCTAGTGGTCATGGACATCTTGGGTAGAAAGTTGGACTTGATGATGGACTGCTACAGTGGGTCCAGAGGAAGGCCATGAAGATGATCAGAGGGCTGGAGCACCCTTCCTATGGGGATAGCTGAGAGAGTTGGGGCTGTTCAACCAGGAGAAGAGAAGGCTCTAGGGAGACCACAGAGAAAAAATCCAGTACTTGAATGGGGATACAGGAGAACTGGGGAGGGACTTTTGACAAGGGCTGGGAGTGACAGACCAAGAGGGAATGGATTAAAGCTTGAGGAGGGGAGATTTAGCCCAGATATTAGGAAGAAATTCTTTACATCGAAGGTGGTGAGACACTGGCACAGATTGCCCAGGGAGGCTGTGGATGGCCCCCACCCTGGAGGTGTTCAAGACCAGGCTGGATGAGGCCTTGAGAAACCTGGGCTAGTGGAAGGTGTCTTTGCCCATGGAAGGGGAGTTGGAACTGGATGATCCTTTCCAAGCCAAACCATTCTATGAATCAATGATTGTGTGATCTTAGAGGTCTTTTCCAACCTTAGTGATTCTATGAGTAAAAAGGTACTAATCAGAAATAAACAGCAAAACCTGATTTCAGAGTATTTTAAAGTAGATATTGGCATTCTCTTAGGTACATTGTATGGAAGAAAGTTTTGGACTGTTTTTCTCCTCACCATCCTGAAGCAAAGGTTGCTTTCTCCCAGGAGGAGGAACAGGGAGAAAGCGTGTTAAGGATCATCAACCGCTGTAGAGCTGGCACTCTGTACTGCATCTCTTTGTGTCCTGTCAGCCTGCTGTGACAACTGATAGCTTGGATGAAGAGGAACTGTGTTCTCTCACTGACATTGTCAGACAGCAAGGACTTGAGTTTGCACAGGCTTCTGCCACTATTTGAGACTGATAAGATTAAAACTGTTGTGGTTTTGTTTTGATGGGAGCTACTGTACATGTGCACTGCATTGTCTGTCAGGAAGGGCTGTGCTCTCCTGAGGAGGATGGGAGAGGAGGGGAGGATGCAGGGTGGTAGAGAGACAGTTGTGCTGAAACTGAGCTCAGAAGCATTGAAGAGCTGGGGATATTATGAACATCATAACTTTTAATGTGGGGCTTTAGAATTGCCTCTTGTCCAGTTCAAGAGGGACAGGTATATACTAGAGAATGTCCCTCTGAGGCTATGAGGATGATGAAGGGACTGGAACATCTGTCTGATGAGGAAAGGCTGAGAGACCTGGGGCTGTTTGCCCTGGAGAAGAGAAAGCTGAGCGATCTTATTAATTTCTATAAATATCTATCTGAAGGGTGGGTATCAAGAAGAAGGGGCCAGGCTCTTTTCAGTGGTGTCCTGTGAGAGGATGAGGGGCAATAGATACAAAGTGGAACACAGGAAGTTCCACCTCAATATGAGGAAAAACTTCTTTACTGTAAGGGCACCAGAGCACTGAAACAGAGAGCTGTGACCTCTCCTTCTCTTGAGACTTTCAAGACCCACCTGGATGCATTACTGTGTGATGCTGCTTTGGCAGGGGGGTTGGACTCAATGACCTCTGGAAGTTCCTTCCAACCCCTAACATTCCAAAAAATTTCAAAGTAGCCAGGTGAAAGGGACAAGCAGATAAGGAAAAGCACAGGTAACACAAAGCATGTGTAAATCAGGAGAACACAGCATGAGAATGTCTGAGAGTAACAAGGATGGAAAGGTCCTGCGGACTGTGCGCAAAACAGAGATGCTCCAGCTAGTGCCAGCCTCAGCCAGGAGTGTCAAATTATCACCCCAGCACAGGAATGTGGTTATCCTGTGTCTGAACCTCCTGCAGCCCCAGATGGCTGCCTTTGCATGGTGCAGCCCATTAATCCATGGTGTTGATACCTGAGTGTTGACAATGCACATACATCATGAGGGCATGTGGTACCTAGAGCACGGCAAGCAAAGGGGGCAGAGAGCACTAAGGCTGACAAAGCTCTGCTTAATCTTTCTCTAACAGTTGCACTTATCTGTTCTCAAAGGATCAGGGCCAGAAGTTTGTGAAATGAGGAGAAGTCGTCCAAAGAAGGGGGCTTACAAGAAAGCCAAGAAGGGACTTTTGACAAGGGCTTGTAGTGATAGGATGATGAGGAATGGATTGAAGGTTGAGGAGTGGAGATTTAGACTGAAGATTAGGAAGAAACTCTTTCCAGTGAGGGTGGTGAGACACTAGCACAGAATGGTTTGGGTTGGAAGGGACCTGAAAAGCATCCAGTTCCAACCCCCTTGCCATAGGCAGGGACATCTCCCACCAGCCCAGGTTGCTTCAGGCCTCATCCAACCTGGCCTTGAACACCTCCAGGGAGGGGGCATCCACAGCCTCCCATGGCAACCTGTTCCAGTGTCTCACTACCCTCACTGGAAAGAATTTCTTCCTAATCTCCACTCTAAATCTACCTTCTTGGATCTTAAACATGATCTCAAAGGGCTCTTCCACCTTCCACAGTTCTATGATTCTACAATCCCTCCCTAGAAGCCTATGCAAAGGAAGGATAAAAACTATTATTGCTATCAATATTAGAAAGTGCTGCTTGTTCAGGTGGTTGTAGCTGAGATGCATGGGCTTGTTCCTACATATCTTAGGTTCTTCTCCTGCTTATGATTTCTGGCAGGGGTTGTTATGCAGCCAGGAAACTACTCACTATGACAGGAGATGTTCTAGATATGACTGCCCCAACTAAGGGCCATTACAGTGTCAGTAACATTCCTCTGTATCGTTTGATTTTTGTTCTGGGTATTTATTAACGGCCAGTACTCCATCAGTGCCTAAAACCCCACAAACCTACACTGAATCCATGCAGGCAGATTTTTTGCTTGACAAATGGTCTGCAGTTCTTAGAAAAGCATGTTGATATTTATTTTTTTTTTTTTTAAGAATGGAGAAATTGACTCTGGCAAACTGCAGGGAGGGGAAAAAAAAGGAGAAGGAAAAAACCAATTAGTTTTCTCTGCCTTGTTTTTTTCCAATATTTAGTGTGCATTCAGAATACATCCCCAATGTCACACCATGCTCCATAGATGTGATATATGATTATACAGCTGTGACTAAGAAATGATGTATGAAATAAAAATCCCTGAACAATGCAGTGGGAATGCAGAGGCCGCAAGCTGCTGCTGCTTGGGCTGGTTGCTGGTGCTTGCTGCACTTGGAAATGAGGGAGCCACAGTGCATTTCATACCTCAGCTGTATTAAAAACCTCTCAGAATGTACAAATGTCCCTTTTAATGTGCATTATGCACTGCAAGATAAGGCTGAGAGAGAGTCAGTTGGGACCTTTGCTCAGCCTGGGAAGGCAGGATGCTGAGCATCTATTCTGATCCCCTGTAAAGGCCTGAGAGCTGATGGCTCCATTCCAACAGCACTCCCAGGTCAGGCCTAGGCCCCTCCAGCTTGTATTGGAGATTTTCCCCATTTGCTGCAGTATACACATCAGTGACAATGCTCTACAAACTGCTAGTATAGCTTTAAAATACAGGGCAATAAGATTAATTTCACTGGGATTGTTGGCATGTTACTGAAAGTTTTCCAAGTTAAGTGAAGAGGAAGGAAGTATCACAGTGTCGCCAAGGGTGGAAGAGACCTCGGGGATCATCGAGTCCAACCTGACACCACAAACCCCATGACAAGACCATGGCACCAAGTGCCACATCCAATCTCCTCTTGAATACCTCCAGGGACGGTGACTCCACCACCTCCCTGGGCAGCACATTCCAATGACCAATGACTCTCTCTGTGAAGAACTTTCTGCTCACCTCGAGCCTAAACTTCCCCTGGCACATCTTGAGACTGTGTCCCCCTGTTCTGGTGCTGGTTGCCTGGGAGAAGAGACCAACACCCCACCCCCCACCCCCCCCGGCTACACCCACCCTTCAGGTAGTTGCAGAGGGCAATGAGGCCACCCCTGAGCCTCCTCTTCTCCAGGCTAAACAATCCCAGCTCCTTCAGCCTCTCCTCACAGGGCTTGTGCTCAAGGCCTCTCACCAGCCTTGTTGCTTTGGAAGGGAAGCAAGGGAAGCAACTCCTTGTCTCCTGGTCCCTCCCTGTCTTCCCAAAGACCGAAATGAAGCCAGCTGAAATGTATCCCCAGAATACATTGGGGATGTATTCTGAATACACACTAAACGTTGAATTTTGATATCTGCTCTTCAGGTATCAAAGTGACAGCCTCACCAGCCAGCTCCAACTTGTTTCTCCCAGCCATAGGACAAAAAAAAATTAAATATTGAGCTTCTAGAATTTTTCATCAGACTTCAGTTGGAGTAATGAGACATAACTGAAGCTGCTTATGCAAGCTTTGACTTCCTTGAAAACTTCCCTAAAAGTTGCTCCTCTGAGACTCACAGAATACCTCCTGCACTGTCAGCAAAACATGCCTGGACCCTGTGACTGTGCTGTTCAAGTGTACCTGCCTTTGCATGCTAAAAAATAAGCATCTCCTAATAAGAACAGACCTCAGTTCTGATTGTTTCATGGAAGCATTCTAAAAATATAACCAAATATACAGTTATTAGGTACACTCACTTTACAGAGAAGAAATTACTTTGGTCTAAGGGGGACTGAAAGGGGATAAGCAAACCTACAGTGCTGCTGTAGAGTTTTTTCATGCTGGTAGAAATGTGGTTGGAAGTTCAGCAGTGATTAAAATATCAAACTTCATTAACAGCTCCTTTTGTGAATTATTAAATGGTGTATAATTGTACAGAAAGGACCCAGCACCAGCTGAGCATTACAGAGGACCCTGAACAAGTATTAAAAGAGGGGTCCAATCAGTGTGTGGATGTTAAACAAGATTCTCTATTAATCTGTTGTGTATTGAACCCCAGTGTAATCCCATGGTCCTGCTGGAAGAGCAGTTTATTGCCTCTATCCTCTTTAGCAAAGGCTGCCTACTGGAGAGCCCACATCAGTTCACACTGTGAGCACACCACTGTGAGTCAGATAGGATCAGAAATGAACAGTGCCATTATTATTGTTATTATTCTTTTAATGAAAACTTCTCAGGGTGCTATTAATAACTAAAATGATCACATCCCAGAGTCCTCCCAGCAGCTCTGCACCGGCATCCCTGCCGCAAGCAGCCCAGCAGAGCGCTGTGAAAAACAAGCCCAACACGGAGCAAGGGAAGCCCCAAGGTGAGCTGCGCCACAGTGCCCACACTCACCACTGCCCCACTGCATTCAGGGAAACCACAGAGCAGAAAAAAGCATACCTGCTACTTCAACAGACCCCTGCAGACCTCAACAAATCCAAACTTCTCTTTTTTTTTTTTTTTGCCTGCAGACTGCCAGGGAAAACAACAAAACAATTTGAAAGCTTTTCTTTTGCTAATGGCATTCTCTGAGCTCTCATACAGCTCAGCAAACAGCCACGGTCTCAGCTTTCTTTCCCCATAAAAGATCTATTAATTCAAAATGAGAGTAGACAATGCTAATTCTGTGGTGCCATAGGAAGGGAGTTTGGCTAACCCTTCTCTTTGAAGAGAAAACCCAGGGTCTCTTTTTATTCCTGTGCCTGAGTAGGTCCAAGTTCTCTTGGCTATTCTCTTTAAGTTTCTGTAAAAGGTTCACATCTCCTCTCTCTGAACTCTACCTGAATTTCTCACATCCTCTTCCTCTCACAGTGAAGCACACAGATCACAGAGGGGCACTATGTGGAATACATTTCTAATTTTGTCTTAGGATGAATACTGCTAAGCTGATGAGAACTTCTTAGACGCTGGCAGCTTCCACTGACGTCAACTGGAACTGCAAGTTTGCAGTCAATTTAGTCCACTGCAACTAAAAGCACCCTTGGGCCACTGATCTCTAATCTTCTTCCTCCGTTACCATCCTCCTTCTCAAATTGCACAGTGCACTCTGCATTGAGGGCACACGAACTCCATCTGGCACTGTGACTCCTGCTACATCTGGAGATTGGCAAAACTTGTTTTGCAGACACTTGTCCGTTGCAGCTAGGGAGATGACAATGACAAATGGCCAATATTGGTAAAAGGCTGGTCATTGGGATTTCATTGTTTTAATATCAGTCAGAATTAGTCTTCCAAATTCCAGTGAGTTATGGAATAAAAGCCATTAGTTACTCCATTAGGAAGCTGTTACTGTGTGCCATTGTTGCATTCTAATTCCCTAAAAGCCCTAACACAGTGTCTGTGTGCATGCAGATAGCGAGGGATACGTGAAGGAGCGGCACAGAAGGCAGCAAGAATACTAAATTAGCATACAGTGATCACAGAATCACAGATCATGGAATGGTTTGAAGACCTGAAAGAGCATCTAGTTCCAAACCACCTGCCACAGGAAGGGACACCTTCCACTGGACTGGGTTGCTCAAGGGCCTGCCCAACCTGGCCTTGAACAACCTCCCCGGGCAACCTGTTCCATTGTCTCACCACCTTCACAATCAATAAGTTCAGTGAAGGTGCTGGAGTACCTCCCCTTTGGGAATAGGGTGGGAGAGTTGGGGTTGTTCATTCCAAAGGAGAAGAGGAGGCTTCAGGGAGACCTCATTGCAGCCTTCCAGTACCTTCAGGGGGCTATAAAAAGGCTGCAGAGGAGCTGATTCCAAAGGCCTGCAGGGATAGGACAAAGGGCAGTAGTTTGAAATTAGAGATTTAGATTGGATGTGAGGAACAGGTTCTTGAGGATGAGGGTGGTGGAACACTACAACATGTTGCCCAGGGAGGAAGTTGAGACCCCATCCCAGGAGATATTCAAGGTGAGGCTGGACAGGGCTCTGAGCTACCTGATCTACTGGAAGATGTCCCTGGGGACTGCAGGGGGGTTGGACTGGATGACCTTTGAAAGTTCCTTCTAACCCAAACCATTCTGTAATTCTCTGAAATTATAAAGACAGATAAAATGGAGAACTAACCCAAAATCTGCATAGAGTTTGGGAGCAAAGCCTTGGGATGGGTATGATGGACGAGTGTCAGCTCCAGAAAAGGAACAGCGAAGTAGTGACGGGAGCTGAGGCTGAAGTTTGTGCCCATTTTAGCCACAGAAGATTTGCCTGCTTCATTTCAGGCATTATTTAACCATTGTGATTTCTGCAAACATGCCACACTGAGATAAGGCTTCATGCTGCACCACATCAAAATGCAGCCTGGTGCAGAAGACTGGGAAGTGCCTTTACTGAGGCACCCTTTTATTAAGCCATAGAGGAATTGAAATTCCTGCAAATTCCTGAAGAAAAGGAAGCAGAGGGAGATATGTTTAATTCTCTCTAATCATGGGATTTGCACAACATCACTACAGTTCTGATCTAAGTAAAGTTTCTGGAGTCATCAGGATATTACACTGTAGCTGCTTCATTTAGTCTAATGGTATCCATTTAGGTAATTTTCATGCATTTTAATGTATTTAATGATCACCTTCCCGTGGCTGATTTACTCTCTCTGAAACTATATTGTACTTTGTCTGCAAGATCTGGGACTCCAGACAATGATATGCAGAGAAAGACTTGGAGAGTTTAGTCAAGATGCTATTTTGCATATTAAATTCCCACTAATAGTGCTATTTCACTAATGTAGAAAAGGCTGACTGTAATTCCAACCTGTAGAAAAACAATACTCAAGAGACTTAGAGAGAACGAACTTGACCTAGATTTTGGATTATTTCCCTCTAACAGAAACTTAGAAAATTGCAGACCTTGACAGCCCATGAAAATGAACTACAGGAACTACAATGTGATAAATATGAACTCTTGTTTAGCTCCACAATGGGCTAAAAAAGGAGCCCATTTTCTGAAGGTGATTTGGCTTATCCAGAGAGGAGAGCACGTTCTAGGTGTGATAAGAACCAGCACATGGATTATCATACAGAATACAGAATTAACCTGGTTGGAAAAGAACTTATAGATCGAGTCCAACATGTCACCAAACACCATCTAATCAACTAAACCATGGCACCAAGTGCCCCATCCAGTCTCTTCTTAAACACCTCCAGTGATGGTGACTCTACCACCTCCCTGGGCAGCCCATTCCAATGGTCAATCAATCACTCTTTCTGTGAAAAACTTAATCCTAACATCCAGCCTAAACCTCCCCTGGTGCAGCCTGACACTGTGTCCTCTTGTTCTGCCACAAGAGACCAACTCCCACCTGGCTACAACCTCTCTTCAGGTAGTTGTAGACAGCAATAAGGTTTCCTCTGAGCCTCCTCTTCTCCAGGGTAAGCAACCCCAGCTCCCTCAGCCTCTCCTCATAGGGCTTGTGCTCCAAACTCCTCCCCAGCTTTGTTGCCCTTCTCTGGACATGTTCCAGCAACTCAACATCTTTCCTAAACTGAGGGGCCCAGAACTGGACACAGGACTCAAGGTGTGGCCTAACCAGTGCTGAGTACAGGGCAGAGGGACTTTGCTGCTCCTGCTGGTCATGCTATTCCTGATACAGGCCAGGATGCCATTGGCCTTCTTGGCCACCTGGGCACACTGCTGGCTCATGTTCAGCCTACTGTCAACCAGTACTCCCAGGTCCCTCTCCAGCTACTCTGATCCCATGGTTAGCAGGCTGTCTCCAAGCTGCTGCTCAGCACAAGCACACCTCTATCACAGGACCATAAGCAGTGCAGATATCTCACAACAGGCTGGAAATACCTTGGAGGTTCAACAAGGAGAAAGCATCTTCCTTAGCAGAGGTCTTCCTTTGTCCTCCTGGCACCCAGTGATTCTGGATTGTCCTGAGCCAGCAGAACAACATCTCCAAAACACTAAACCAGAGATCTTTCTTTGTCCCCCTGGTACCCAATGATTCTGGATGGTCCTGAGACAGCAGAACGTCTCCAAAACACTAAACACCAAGCAGCCCTCCCAAACAGGTTTATCACTGTAACACACAGCAGTGTTGTCTGAATGCACAAAGTGAGGGAACAGCATTGCACCAGGCATGTTCAAACTCATCAGAATGCAGAGCTGCTAAGGCTGCCTGTGCAAATGAGGCAATTAGGAATGCAAATGACTAATTATGTTCACCAGCTTGTGCAGTTAGCTGCTTCTTGTTGGGCAGTTGAAATAATTGGGTGTGCAATTCAGACACTCAGCTGGCTGCAGGCCATTGGAACAGGTTGCCCTGGGAGGTGGTAGAGTCACCATGCCTGGAGGGATTTAAAAGCTGTGTGGATGTGGTGCTGAGGGAAGCGGTTTAGTGGTGGTAGCCTAGCAGCAATGGCAGAACACTGGGACAGGTTGCCCAGAGATGTGGTTGAAGCTCCATCCCTGGAGACACTCAAGGTCAAACTCAATGTGGAACTGAGCAACCTGATCTAGTTGGAGGTGTCCCTGCTCAGTGCAGAGGGGGTTGGTCAGGAAGACCTTTGAGGGTCCCTTCCACGCCAATGTATTCTGTGACTCTGTGATGTGATACAATGGTGCTGGGTGATTAACCCTTTGGTCAGCAAACTTAGTGGTATATTAGGGTTTTTTAAAAGAAAGATATATTGTAAGTTAAAGAAAATAATAACAAAAAGTTAGTTCTCTGGCAAATAACTCAACTCTATTATCAGAGAACTGATTAGAATGAAAAATCTGGTTTGTCACCAGGACAGATTTATTCTGAGCTTATGAATTCCTCATCAGGCTGCCTTTCAGAATGATTAATGATAATTGTATTTTAAAAGTTTAATCATTTACCTGAGTATTTCCTATCTATTAGGTACTATGAGTAAGAAAGAATACTTCCTGTGGTGAAGTTTTAACTCACTCTTAACTGGCTACAGGAAAGGAATTAATCCTGGAAATGCTAAAAAGAAATAAACCACACTTGCAATTATTAAATAGAAAAGAATGGACAAGATTCCCTGCATCCAACCAAATAATAACAGTTAGAGAATGGAAAAGAAAGGAACATTTTCCAGCACAAAATCCAGAGTAGGGCCTTTGTGTAAATCTGTAGGAAACTGTGGAAACTTAGAACTTAGCTACTTAGGAGAGGAATCCACATGAGCAACTCTCCCCCACAATCACAACATCATATATACACAGAATGGGCTGGGTTGGAAGTCCCAACTCCCCTGCCATGGGCAAGGACATCTTCCACTAGCCCAGGTTGCTCAAGGCCTCATCCAATCTGGCCTTGAACACCTCCAGGGAGGGGACATCCACAACATCCCTGGGCAACCTGTTCCAGTGTCTCCTCACCCTCACTGGAAAGAATCTCTTCCTAATCTCCAGTCTAAATCTCCCCTCCTCAAGCTTCAATCCATTCCCTCTCATCCTATCACTACAAGTCCTTACAAAAAGTCCTTCCCCAGCTTTACTGTAAGTTTCTTTCAGGTACTAGAAGGCCACTATAAGGTTTCCCCAGAGCCTTCTTTTCTCCACACTAAACAGCCCCAACTCATCTCATTCCCTCACCCTCCTCTGGAGCCCAAACTAACAGAAGAACCACAAAAACAAGGAAAAGAGAAATGAACATTTGGAAGTTATTCTTCTTTTGTTCCCACTAAACCTGTCACTTTTGCTTACAAACAGTGACAACGAAACTACTCTGTTAGGAACAAGAACAACAACAAAAAAGCAACCAAAAAACCCCCACAAAACCCCACAAACAACCCACCCCAAAACAATTCAAAATTAATTTATCACTGGTTTAATTCATTACATTCAGACATTCATCTCTTCCAAACAGACAGGATAATGTGATTAGTACAAATGATAGCAGGCTACTTACAGGACAGGCAGGAATACAGGGCAGTATTTATTTCACATACTGCAATGTATCTTTCTGCTTTTGCTGTCCCCTAGGCAGAGCTGGTTTGGTTGCAAAGATGTCTTTGAAAATGTGCTCCACAGTTCTCCCTTTCTTGCAAAGACTATCATTTTTCTTTTCTTTTCTTGGCAGGTGACAGCCCTTTTTGCTGTAGGAAAGAGGGGGGGGGGGGGGGGTGTTTTAATGGTGGAACAAGAGATGTGTTCTCATGGAATAAACCCTGGGTTTAGTGGTTTTCTTTGCTCCCAGTCTTTGAAAGGCTTGGGGAACTTTTTTGATCTCTGCACTTCCCTGAGTTTTGCAGCACTTTCCTGGGTTTTCCCCCAAAAGAGCTGGAACTATGAGATGTCTGATTTAAGGCAAATAATTTTCCAGGAGAGCATTCCTGTGCATCCAGCGGTAACTCCCTGAGTGACGGTGCTAGCACAACACACAAGGAGCACACCTTTTATGCCTTTACAGGATTTATTCACACATGTTGCCTTATTTTAACTGTGATGTGCTGGACACACAATTCTTGGGTACATCAACAAGCACAGACTAGATACCAGGAAGAAATTCTTTCCAGTGAGGGGAGTGAGACACTGGAACAGGTTGCCCAGGGAGGTTGTGGATGCCCCCTCCCTGAAGGTGTTCAAGGCCAGGTTGGATGAGGCCTGAAGCAACCTGGGCTGGTGGGAGGTGTCCCAGCCTATGGCA
Source organism: Dryobates pubescens (assembly GCF_014839835.1). Taxonomy (NCBI): domain Eukaryota; kingdom Metazoa; phylum Chordata; class Aves; order Piciformes; family Picidae; genus Dryobates; species Dryobates pubescens. The sequence continues at coordinate 8,793,386 of NC_071630.1, forward strand.
AGGGGGTTGGAACTGGATGCTTTTCAGGTCCCTTCCAACCCAAACCATTCTGTGCTAGTGTCTCACCACCCTCACTGGAAAGAGTTTCTTCCTAATCTCCATTCTAAACCTCCACTCCTCAAGCTTCAATCCATTCCTTCCCATCCTATCACTACAAGCCCTTGTCAAAAGTCCCTTCTTGGCTTTCTTGTAAGCCCCCTTCTTTGGACTTCTTCTCCTCATTTCACAAACTTCTGGCCCTGATCCTTTGAGAACAGATAAGTGCAACTGTTAGAGAAAGATTAAGCAGAGCTTTATCAGCCTTAGTGCTCTCTCTGCCCCCTTTGCTTGCCGTGCTCTAGGTACCACATGCCCTCATGATGTATGTGCATTGTCAACACCCAGATATCAACAGCAGGCTGGGCAACCTGCTCTAGAGGAAGGTGTCCCTGCCCATGGATGGTCTTTCAGGTTCTTTCTCAAAACCTACCATTTTGTGATTTTGTGGGGAAAAAAAAATAACAGGCAAAAAGAAAAGGGGGGAAAAAAGAGAAAAAGGCAATGTTGATAGTTTTTGCAGTACAATATGACTGCATCTGTGAGAGCTGCAAAAAGAATAAAACCCAGAGTTGGAAGTACTAAAGTAAAATGAAGCACACTTAATTGAAACTCAAATGCAATTGCAAGAACATGGTGATGTTTTAGAGCACACTTTTGAGCTGGATACAAATGAACTTAAACACCAGCAAGACCAGAATATCTCCTGTGGAAATATTTTTAGCAAGAACAGAGGGATTATATTCCATTCCTTACTCTTAAGACTATGTCAACAGGTAGGTCAGATGATTTAACAAATGCTGTTTTAATGAGGCATCACTACTCTGCTTGCTGTTGTGAAGGTCATACATGTTCTGTGTGTCTGCTGCTCAGATTTCTTACTCAACAAGGTTCTTAATGAAGTAGATACATGAAACTGTAACATTTTCTATCATAATTGTTCTCACCCTTGGAAGACTGAAGGTACCTAATGATCTCTATTTAGCATTTTTTGGGAAGCAAAGAAAAAGTGCTAGACCATAGGACAAAATAAATCCTTAAGTAAGGATGGAGAAGAAGCCAAACAACCCTTAAGAGAGATTCTATACTGCATTCATTCACTCAGATAAACAAATGTGGTCCCATGACAACCAAGGAATGCCAATGTACCTTCATCTCACTCAGCATCACAGGTGAATCAAAGAAATATCAAGAGCAGGAGGAATTCACCCCTGTCTGATTCTGAGACTTAGCATCATCGCAATCTCATCTTTTCCATGCTCAGTAGTTACATGGAAAGATTTTCACATGGGCAGAGCAACAAGTGTGGGCCCTCTACAACTGAGAGAATGAGGCTGAAGTTCTGGAAAATTCAGATGTGAAAAGCAGTGGCCTGAGAAAAAGTATCACCTTGACCTCAGTAGTTTCCATCAGGTCCATGTAGAACAGAAAAAAGGAAGAATGGCACAGCCAATGGCGCAATAAATTCACCATGAATTCTTTGACAGAGACTATTTGCAGATAAGATCATTGTGTCCAAGCATCGACCTAAGACTGCCATGGCCATTAAACCATGTCCCCAGCTGCCATTTCTTGAACACCTCCAGGGATGGTGACTCCACCACCTCCCTGGGCAGCTTGTTCCAATCTCTGACCACTCTTGCAGCAAAGAAATTTTTCCTCATCTCCAACCTAACCCTCCCCTGGCACAATTTCAGGCCATTTCCTCTCCTTCTGACACCTGATAGTAGGGAGAAGAGAACAACCCCCACCTCTCTGCAACCTCCTTTCAGGGAGTTGTAGAGAGTCAGAAGATCTCCCTTCAGCCTCCAGACTAACCAACCCCAGTTCCCTCAGCTGCTCCTCACCAGCCCTGTTCTCCAGACCCTTCATCAGCTCTGTTGCCCTTCTCTGGACATGCTCCAGCATCTCACTATCCTTCTTGCAGTGATGGGCCCAAAACTGAACCCAGTATTCCATGTGTGGCCTCACCAGTACCAAGTACAGGGGCAGCTTCTCCAAAGCCTTAATTTAATTGTAAGCCTGTCCCGATTTTCCCCTTATTATTTCATTTCTCCATATTGATCACACTTCTCTCCATTCTTTCCCATTCAGCACAGAGGAGCACACCAGCATATGTTCTTTTGAGCCTATGTAGAATACCCAGGCTATATATAGACATGCATATAGACATTTTGGAAAGCAGCCTGTCCCCTTAATGAGCAGAACTGCTGAGCATTTGGAATAGATATGATGTAGACCTGAGTGATCTCAGAGCGCTGCAGTTAAACAGGTTTGCCAGAATGAAGCATTACGTGCTCGGGGTATCTCTTGCTTAAATAATCCTTTAGCTGTTGAAAGGCTACCTGTGACAGAGTATCACCATGGCTCTCTCAGGCAAACATGGGCTGTGTGAAGGGACTGAAGAGGCTAGTTCCACATTCATGTGACATCCATTTCTTTATAAATTAGAAAGATAATAACAACAAATTGTGGCAAATCATAGAACGGTTTGGGTTGGAAGGGACCCCAAAGATCATCTAGTTCTAACACCCCCTGCCATGGGCAGGGCCACATTCCACTAGATCAGGTTGCTCCAAACTGGCCTTGAACAGCTACAGGGTGGGGTCATTCACAACCTCCCTGGGCAACCTGTTCCAGTGTCTCAGCACCCTCACTGTCAAGAACTTCCTAACCTCAATCTCTGCCCCTCGTCCTGTCACTACAAGCCCTTGTTAAAAGTCCCTGCATGGCTTTCTTGTAGGCCTTGTACAGGTACTGGAAGGCTGCTCTAAGGTCTCCCTGAAGCCTTCTCTAGCCTGAACAGCCCCAACTCTCCCAGCCTGTCCCCCTAGAGCAGCTGCTCCAGTCCTCTGATCATCTTTGTGGCCTCTCTAGATCCCCTCCAGCAGTTGGATGTCTATCTCATGTTGGGCACACAAGCTTCTCTACACAGCTACTTGTGTGGCATTGCACTGTGCTGGGAATTTACCTTCCTGCAATGGTGCTTTTATGAAAAATACCAGTTAAAGGTCGGTTGTCACTGCAGCCTGCTGCCTTGCTTTTCACAACCACCATTCATCAATGGAAGCCCTAAAACAATTGTTCAATGCTTTTACAGGCTTCAGCAACATGCTGGAGCCTTGCCTCCTAACCTTGATGCTGCTGAGCAAGAGTAGCTTCATGGAAATCATTACTGTAAGTGCTGGGTTATTAGTGGGCTCACTGATTGCACAATTGTGCTCCTCTTTTCCCTGCTCTTCATTAGAAAGGGACTGACTACAAAACAACTCAGTCCTTTACAACAATGTCTTAAAACCACCACAAAGTCTGTCCTGCTGTTGGGTAATTCAAACTGCAGTAGCTGCCGTTAACAGCAGACTCCAGGATAATTGAAACATCTCAGAACTAATTAGCAAGTCAAATTAGTTTTCTGCCAGGTAACCTACTAATGGCCTGTCAGGACAGGAACATGTGACACCCCAATCTCTGGGCCAAAATCAAGGTCAGTAAGACCACTGCCATATATCACTGTATATCTGGTATTGCTCTTCTCACTCTTCTGCTGTTTGTCTAAACTAGCATTGCAACAGGTATGAAAAGTGTTTTAAACAAGCCACAGACCAAAACTCTGGCTAACATTTAATTAAAATCACAATTTATCATAACCTTTCATCAAGGGGCAGAGTGCCTTTAAATAACACAATTACTGTGCTGGATGAACTGATCTCATCCCTGCAGTGCAAACACGAGACTGTAGCATGTGTGATTTAAAGACAAAAGCACTGCACAATCCAAAGATCTATCAGCTGAATGAGCATCAGCAACACCCCCAAGCTGAAAAATCTGTAACAGTGTTCCCAGGTGCAGGTGAGAATAATGACAGGGGTGCAATGCAAAGAAAGGGAAAAACTAATCTTGAATCTGAGTCAGGAGCTTCTGGGTTTGGTTTTTGTCTTTTTAAACACGATTCCTCTTAAATGGGACATCTAATTTGCAGAAATGAAAGCTGCCTTCAGAAACTGAAAGGAATAACTGAATAGCCTGTACAGAAAACACTCAAAGCAATCCCAGGAGTCTGCTAGACATCCAATAATTTGTGGTACTGCAATAAGCATCCATTAACATAACAAAGTACATGTACAAATTGATCCTCTCTAATTTTCAGAGGCATCCTCTTTGAACTGCAGTTCAGAATACTTTGAACTCGACAAATTCTTTGTTATTTAAGAACATTAACCATATCTATTTTTAAAAGGCATCGAATCACTTCCTAAAGATAAAGGAACAGTAGATTCAGACTATCAATCAGTCTTAACAAAATACTCAGCCCAAATTATCAGATCTGCAGGAACAGCAGCAGCAATGATAAACCTGCTGCTATTTCATGGTTTGTTTGCTCTCCTAACATTTAATTTTATTTTCCTTTCTGAAAAGAAAAAAAAAAAAAGGAAGAAGAAAAAAAGAGAGAGACCAGAATCTTCAGCAGAAGGGACAGTAGATTTACACCACAGGAAGAATATTCTTGGTCTACAGCTCCCAAATACATTTGAATGACTTAGTGTGACTTATAAGGAATGTATTCAATTCCCCAGAAAAGAGCCATATTTATGAATCTGTTTTCAATACAGAGTATAAAGGGATTTGTCAAGAAGCAGTTTCAATATCAGTGGTGCAGAAAAAGTGCAGTGCTATTTGCTGAGCTAGGTCTATGGCCAAGTAAAGGATATAGCTATGATTTTTCCACCACATTGGCTATGACCATCTCAAACTTTTCTTCTCTGCACCTTCTTCAGTGCACCACTGTGAGTTGGGGGTTTTTGTTGTTGTTCCCATCCCCCCCCCCCCCCCCCCCCCCCCCCCCCCCCCAATGTTACTGTTTTAATCTGAGGGGGTGAGGGGGAAAAAAAAAAGTGACTGCTGGGTACATGAGCTTGGAAACCTATTTAACAAATCTTAAAGCTGCCCTATCAGAGCATAAGTGCTAAAGGGTTTTTTGAAAGTCTGCGTGAAGTATAGAGCCAGATTAGACCATCTGATAGAGATTTAGATCACAGTATACAGCTAGCATCTGTGTTTCAATCTGCACAACACTAATGGAAAAGATTTTGACATATTTCATTGCAGAATTCCCTGAACAAACCAGAAGATCCAGCTAAATAAGGATTTTAATCCACTCAGTGCATTCACAGCATGCTGATGTCATACACATTTGGAAAGGGAGAGGCAGGAAAAAATAATGTATTGAACTCTCAAAATCCAGGAGTCTATTAATGCATCTTCAGAATAAATCCAGGCTCCAGCACACCATACCCATATGTTAACCAATATTTTGAGTATCACTGACAGGTCTTGAAACAAATCTGCTATCAACAAACAAGTAAAACTGATTACTGTCTGTAGCAGCACAAACAGTCCCACATTCTTTTATTAGCCAAGTGGAGCAATAGTCCGTCAGAGCCTGCCTGCAGTTGTCTTGTGAAGCTGAACCTCCTCCTCTCCATTCAAATGCAGACACAGACACACAGCACCACTTCTCTCACCCTTCTGATGCAGGCAGTGCCTGGCTTTATTTACTCCATAGAATCATAGAATTGTTAGGGTTGGAAGGGACCTCAAGGATCATCCAGTTCCAACCCCCCTGCCATGGGCAGGGACACCTCACACTACATCAGGTTGCTCACAGCCACATCCAGCCTGGCCTTAAAAACTTCCAGGGATGAGACTTCCACCACCTCCCTGGGCAACCTGATCCAGTGTCTCACCACCCTCATGGGGAAGAACTTCTTTCTAACATCCAATCTGAATCTACCCATTTCTAGTTTTGTTCCATTCCCCCTAGTCCTATCACTACTGACACCCTAAAAAGTCCCTCCCCAGCTTTCTTGTAGGCCCCCTTCAGAACTTGCCACACAACACAACCTTGGCTAAAATATGATGCTGTGCGAAAAACACGAGTGTGGTGGTTTGAAATTACCCCCACAACTAATTTGAGAGAATTACCCCCCAAACCAGAATTTTCCAGACTAGCTCAGTGGAAGCAAATGAAGCTGTATTTACAAGCAGACTAAAATCTAGGAATATGAAATGCAATGCATAGGTACAAAATATACAACATTTACATGTGTTTACAATTCATAAACAACACAAGAACCCCCCTGGACAAAACCAGGGGGCTACCAACAGCTGCCACTCTCCTTCCCTCCCTGTACAAGGGACAAGAGAAGAGGAAAGCAGAGGGTAGCTTGTTAGTATTTAGCCATAACAAAGAAATGCAGCCAAGGTCAGCAAGCCAGCAGAAGCAACCAGTTAATATCAGCTAGAGCGAAGAAGTGGAGAAAAGAGAAAGTTAGGTTATACAACTAAGTTTATGTTAGTTATCAGACCAATGGGATTATTTAGACCTTGTCATTAGTTTCCCTTTGCATCCAATGGTAATTTATTTACATTCTATCACTTTTCTACTCAATCTGTGGAAAATTTCCTAGGCATCAGCCTAAAACTGCCACAGGCAGCTTTCCCCTGACAGAAACACTGCTGCGGATTTCATTTTCTCTTTATTAAATCAGTGCTGGATTGCTTTGTATGTTAACCACTCACAGCTAGCCCAACCTCCTGAGAAAGGAACCAAAACTCTGGTTTAATAGCTGGTCATATTGCAGGGTAGCAGAAAAAAAACCTTAAGAAGATCCTTAAAAGAAAACTGTTTCATGCACTGGGAATATGACATCTGAGATAGGAAAAAAACCCAACAATTTGATTCCTTTGCAGGGAAGCTGACTCTGGTTTTCCACATTTTAGCCTGAGAATACTGGGATGAAGCACACAACAAAGAAATTACAAATAAAAAGTAAACAGGGATGGACTGAAAAATTGTCAGTCTGGGCAAGAGAGGAGCCACACTAGTACAAACACAGAGAACAAGAGATTGGAACAGAGACAGTAAGGGAGGTAGGAAAAATACCGAAGGTAATGACAGATTGTGGAATAAAGACAAATGTCTCGAGGGCTTGAAACAATAAAGTAATTCTTGAAGACATTTTATAATGCTACAAAACTTAACATAAGGAAAAAAGCAGAAGCTATAAAAGCAAGAGAAATTGTAACAGGGAGGATAAAGATGAGACAACATAAAGATCAAAGAACATGATGCTGCAAGCAACAGACAGCAGTGTCAAAGACTTTCCCAAGCTCTGAATAAGTAAGAAAAAAGAAGCAAACTTAAAGCTTGTCTCTGAACTGACCTTTGCTCCTCTGAACATGACTAACTATTTTTCTCTGTATGAGTTTACAGGTACAGGAAATTGGATTACAAGACAAGTGTGAGGCATGAGTAGTTGAAGGCAACTCAAAAGCCTCCTGAAATCTATGACTACAGTAGGATGTAGTATGACTCAGAAGGCAAAGAAGTTGCAAGCGAAGAAATTAGTTGGTGCGAAGGAACTTGGACACTTAGACCACTCCACTACATGTACCAAAGTATCTCAATGCTGAGCCTCAGGGGATTTCCTTAAAAATCACACTGCTGGTCTCAGCTACACTTCTGATGTAGGCACACCTTGGAACAGTTAGATTCATGACAGCTCTAAAGAGGCAAAGTTCATTTTATTCAGCCAAGTCCATTGAATGTTTCTGCCTCTGCGCAAAGTGTTACTTCCTAGGGAACTGCAAAATGCACCATTCTAGTTGATTATACTAATTCATAATGCATAGAATCATAGACTCTCTAAGGCTAGAAAAGACCTTTAAGATCAGCAAGTCAAACTGTAACCCAACTGACCACTAAACCATGTCCTGAAGCATCACATCCGCACCTTTCTTGAACACCTCCAAGGATGGTGACTCCATCACCTCCCTGGGCAGCCTGTTCCAACACCTCACCACTCTCTCAGTAAAGAAGTTTTTCCTAATGTCCAATCTAAACCTCCACTGGCACAACTTAAACCCTTCTCCTCTTGTCCTATTACTGGTAGCTTGGCGGAAGAGACCAACACCAGCCTCACTCCAACCTCCTTTCAGGTACCTGTAGATGGCAATAAGATCTCCCCTTAGCCTCCTCTTCTCCAGACAAAGGGCAAAACTGTACAACAGGCAGGACTCTGTGACAGCTGTAAATCTACTCATTCAATCAAATGAGACATGCTGCCTTAAAAATGTTTCTGTGACACCATCCTTCAGAGAGGAGACCTTGTTATCCCTCCTCAAAAGGTTATCAGCATCTTAATTTCATCTTTAGTTTTATCAAAGAGAATAGCTGCACACAGAAAGAGAGAGGGGCCACATGAAGTGCCCTGGCATTCAGATAAAATCAGTTTGTACAATAACTACCTCAGACTATGTGCTTCTGAGAGAATATTTTATTGAACAGCATTCCAGCCTACTGCCTTCAAGAGACACAAAACAAAAGGTTAAAGAAGTGAATCAGTGTATGCCCAGAAGTTCTTGAACAGCAAGGAAGATGTCTTATTATGCACTAGGGCTAAACTCCTGCAAGAAAATCCTTGCTATTTATTCAGTGTTTGCATGATGCTGTGCCTGAAGTCAACAGCAAGGCTCGTAATCATCTGGTGTATTGTCCTGCTCCTTTGCTGGTGGGTTTATACCACGGATTGAATGCAAACATGTTGCAGGTAACAATGTCATGGCTGTGACTGGATGCAATATATTTACACAGCAGGGGGAAAAAAAAAAAAGAAAAGAAAATTAAAAAGGGATCTTGATCAAGATCCTCAATTTCTGATACCAAAAACGTGCTTCATTTTGAATTTCACATATTCATCAGAACAGCATCACTAGGCAACACAGAACAATACCTTTGCTGCAGAATTTCAAGTGAGTCTTTTCAATAAATGCTCTGGAAAGGACCCTCTGAAGGGCTGGAGGCATCCTTTTCTTCTTGCATACAGCAACCAGGTCTCCCTTTGTAGATCTGTCAAAGCCCCACAAAAGTTCATGCTCCTGACGGGGCTTGAAACTTTACTCCTTTTCTCCATACACCATAAAGACCAGCAGGAATCTCAGATATGAATTTTTCCAGAACCACTAAGTTATCTGTTGGACATGGGAGGAACACTTGGGATCAGCCTTTGAGATACCACAGGATACTTGGCCATATATGATGTCAGTGCTGGGCTGACATCTGAGCTAGGCTCAATTTCCCTTAAAAAGCAAGCGAAAGACTTTGTCAGTTCTAATAATGTTCATAGACACTTTGGACTGGGGGAACAAAGCTGCTGGATCATCTCTGGTACATGACCTGAATCTGAACAGCTTTCTCTGGAAGGAAGGATCTGAGGCCAAATGCTATGCTCATTTTAACTGAAGCTTTAAATTATGCAAAGATGACAAAACTTCTTGAGATTTCTATATATTGGAGATATCTCTGCTTCAGTATTTGAGATCTGGCACAGAGGAACACTACTTACTTTCAGGTTGGGTACTAGGCAAAATTTCTTCACAGGAAGGGTTCTCAGGCATTGGAACTGGCTGCCCAGGGAGTTGGTGGAGTCACTGTCTCTGGAGGGAATTAAAAGCACCATGGTTGTGATGCTGAGGGACATGGTTTAGTGGCAGTGGTGGGATTGTGAGCTCTAGGCAAGTGCTTGGACTTGACCTCAAAGGTCTCTACATGCACATACAGGCACAGTACCCAAACTGGATGATCCTGTGATAAAAAGTGTTGCTTTCAAACTCAAATTCTAACTGATGCAGCAGGGATTTCTTCAGCCATGTGCAGAGAGCACCGACTGCATCCCAAGGCAGTTGCTTTATTCACTTGAGCACCCATGTTCTCCCAAAACAACTGCTGCAGAAGCCTTCTCTCTCCTGAAGCAGTCACAGCACTACATTTCAGGCAACAAAAATATCAGTGGATTGAACTATTTTAGATCATGTGTTAACAGATACCTTGATGACTCCAAATACTAACATATATGCAAGAGTTCTGCTCTGGATTAACCATGACTAGCATTTCTCTACTTGCTCCAGTCCAAGTTTTGGGTACTTCACACTGGAAATAAATTAAAATGAACACACTGCAAACCCAAAATCACTCAGCTGGACCACAGGAAAGCTACATGAAATCCATACAGTTTATGCAACACTGCATAATTTTGCATGTTAAAACTTGTAGTTATCATTATACTTTGATCTTTAGAAGAATTGCTTCTGCTTCATTATAATTTAAATTTTCCTTGCCTTATCTGCTGAAGATATAAGAGATTTGATTACACACACAGAGGCACTCATGCAGAGCCATCACGGATAAAGATAACTGGTAAAAGTTAAAAGGCAGGAAAACTACTGACATGGACTGGGCAGACTTGTTAGCATGAATTAAAAAGAGAAAGTAGGTGGTGTGAGGAGCACAAAACAGAGCTGATCTTCAGCCACAGCTCTGAAACCTTATTTTACAGAAACTTACTTGGAGGCTCAGCATGTCCAGCTGCTATCTGTGTAAAGTCTCAGTCTTCTGCTGCAGAGCACAATCAATATTACTATTCATTTATTATTTTCTTTTCCTTAAAACCACTCAGGACATGGAGGGAGCTGGTATGTTTGTGGTGTCAGTGGACCTGATCTAGTTGAGGATGTACCTTCTCATTGCAGGGTCCCTTCCAACCCAGATGAATCTATGACTTCACTTGCAGGTGTATAAAAGATTTCAGGACTTCTCCTTCAGCATCTCTCCCAGAGCTTTTACACAAACAGCAAACTTAAGAACAAGAGACAGGGGTGATTCTGCTAACAAGAATAGAACTGTTTGGGCTGGAAGGGACCTTAAAGATCATCTAGCCCCAAACCTCCTTTTATAGAATAGAATAGAATTAGAATTAGAGTAGAGTAGAATAGAATAGAATAGAAGCCAGGTTGGAAAAGACCTTTGAGATCATCAAGTCAAATCTATCACCCAACACCATCTAATCAACTAAACCATGCCACCAAATGCCTCATCCAGTCTCTTCCTAAACACCTCCAGTGATGGTGACTCCACCACCTCCCTGGGCAGCCCACTCCAATGGCCAATCTCTCTTTCTGTGAAGAACTTCTTCCTAACATCAAGCCTAAACCTCCCCTGGTGCAGCTTGAGAGGAAAGGGGCAATCAAAACCTCCCCAGGCAGCCTGTCCCAGTGTCTCACCACCCTCACTGGAAAGAATTTCTTCCTCATATCCAGTCTAAATCTCCCCTCTTCCAGATTCAATCCATTCCCCCTCATCCTGTCACTACAAGCTCTTGTAAAAACTCCCTCCTAAGCTTTCATGCAGCCTCCTTCAAGTACCGGCAGGCTGCTCTAAGGTCTCCCCAGAGCCTTCTCTTCTCCAGGCTAAACAGCCACAACAACAGCAAGCCCAAAGGTACTTTTCTTTGTTCTCACCACCATCAGGCTATTCAGTGACTCCTCATACTTTATAACCCACAGCGCTTCAACATTCAGGAATGTCTTAAAACCCACATTAATTAAGTTGCACTCTGTTGATCTTTTGTTTCAGAACCATATTTGGAAATATTTCTTGAAACTACGGTAATTCAAAACATTTCAAGTGCACAGGTTGTGAGTACAAATGCTTCAGCCTGAGCTTCTGGCCTCCTCTCTCTTGCTGAGGGTGGATTCCAAAACTCTCTTTTTCATCAGATACACTGAAAATCAATATTTTGTTGCAAAAGTTCCCAGCAGTTCTCATAAAAGGTCAACATTTTTTATATTCAATTATTTTCTATGGCTACTGGTCTAAGTACTTGATAAGAAACTGACTTTGTATTAGGAAAAACCTGTTCACCAGATAGTATAAAATTAAATGGGAGAAGGTTTATCAGAATTTGGCTTTCTAGGTGCTCCTGACTTGATGAAGAGCAATGCCATCACAGTGGCACTGATTCTTTTTAAATGTCACTGCTTCAAAATGCCATCAGTTGAGAGAGCCTCTGGACCGACTCTGCTAGCACAAATCAGCTTAGCTTGGTTGCCTTCAGTAGAACTACAGCGATCTGAACCAATTGAAAATCTGCTCCTTTGTGCTCAGCCTTCATTCTCAACAGGAAGGGAGGAAAAAAACCCAGCACTGCACAGCCCAGTAAGTATTTTTTGCAGATTCTCATGCTACTTATTATCTACAAGTGCAGTTCTACTGCTGTTAGCAACAATAAGAACCACAGTACAGACCAGAGCCACAACTTTCCTGCACCACGTTAAAAGCCCCTCTCAAAGAGGAGCTTGATGACACAGCAGTGAAATCCCCCTGGCTGACACAGACTGGAGCGATTGTTAACACCAATGCATCTTCAGTCACCGCTTGTAACAAGGAAAAACCTGCTGGAGTAGACAAGGCCAAAATGGGCCTTTAATCAGGACTGCTGTCAGGTCTGTAGTACTGGAGGCTCCCACACAGAGTATCCCAACTCTGTAAAAGATAACATCATGAATTTTTGATGTGAACAGTACTGCAGAAGTGGAAGTAGCATTAAGAACACTCCCCTTAACCGCTGGATGCTCCCAGCTTCACCTGCTGTAACCTTTATTCCAAAGTGCAGGCAAACTGGAAGCCACTGGACTTTTAACAGAGAGATATTTTCTACTCAAGAATGTTTTAAATAAGCCCAGTGCAAAGCCTGGATTGATCTACACCTCCAAATGGCATTAACTAATTGCAACCTACAGAGCCACAAAATGGTAGGGATCGAGTCCAACCCCCCTGCCAAAGCAGGATCACCTAGAGCAGGTCACACAGGAATGAATCCAGGTGGGTTTGGAATGTCTCCAGAGAAGGAGACTCCACAACTTCTCTGAGCAGCCTGTTCCAGGCCTCCAAGCACGCTTACTGTACAGAAGTTTATCCTCATGTTGAGGTGGAACTTCCTGTGCTCCATGTTGCCCAGGGAGGTTGTGGATGTCCCCTCGCTGGAGGGGTTAGAGGCCAGATTGGATGTCTTGAGCAACCTGGGCTAGTGGGAAGTGTCCCTGCCCATGGCAGGGGAGTTGGATGATCTTTAAGGTCCCTTCCAATCCAAACCATTCTAAGATTCAATGACTAAAGTTCCCAAGTGTACACTACATTCATGCACCACATTTTTTAACTAGATCCAATCTGTGGATCCCACCATATCACTCTGACAACTACCATAGGCTTTAGCTTAGCTTTTCAGGCCTCCCATAACCTCTTTACTTCCAAAGACAGAGAGACAGAGAAGGTGAATGCCTTTCCAGACATCCCCATGCCAACCTCCCTCACAGTCACACACACAATATTCCCATCTCCCCTGCTTTTAAAAGCTGGCTCCATGGCCTTTTACCTACACAAATGACTAGCTGTAACCTACAGTGAACTAAGCTGAATGTGGCATTTTTAATTTCTTTTCTAATTAACCTGTTTGCATGCATTTCAGTAATCACACAGCTTTGCATACCTAACAAGGAATACCCCACTGTGCAATGCTAACAGTTGATGGAGCTCACTAAGCTGTCTTCACCAATGACACAGGAGGTGCTGTTTAGGGAAAGCGCAGAAATTTGGCCACTATCTATGGTCGTCCCACTCATACTCCCCAGGAACCCCCGGTTCTGGATGAAGGTGTTGGAGGAATATTCTTGCTCATTTCTGATGGCATCTACTTTGAATCTTGTCCTTCAGTTTGTCTCATTTCTTTCTGAAGCATGCTACTGTTCATCTCCCTCCTAAGGCTTTATCAAGTACTCCCAGAGCTCTTCCTGTGAGAGCTGCTCTTTTTTCACCTTAGTTTCTGCTTTTGTGACTTCACAAAGTTCAGCCAGACTCTTTCCCTCAGCCTTATTCCAGCATCTCTTTGAAAAGCAAAAGATTTCTATCCTTGACCATTTTACTTGCCCTTTTCTGCTCCTTCTCTAACTCCACTACATCCTTCTTGAGATGTAGATATCAGAACAGCACAGAGCCCTCAGAATGAGAGCACACCAAAGTCTTACATGCTAGAAGAATAATGCCTTCTGTCTTGCTCTTACACTACCCTTTCTCAGGATGCTTGACATTTTGTTGGCCTTTTTTTTGGCTACTGCTGCACACTGAATTGAGGATTTAAGGAAGCTGCCAATGACTCCAAGATCACTTCCCTGAACTTTAACTGTCAGCTACTAATTCAGACTCATGTTAGCCTTGTTTGGATTATTCCTTTATAGAGTACAGTCATCTGCTCTAAAGCTTCTTTGCCACCTTTTAGTTCAGTTTCACAAGAACCTCCTGGATTTCCTCACCATCAGCCTAACATTTGAGTGCCTGAAAGAGCTCATTACTTTTGTAGGTAAAAATTTCACACAGATGTTGCACATCTCTTCTCCTGGTCCTTGATAAAGATGTTGATTAGAAGCATTTTCAGCACTTGGGAACTAATTTCACTCCTGGGAACAAATTTTTTTTCAGCACTTGGGAACCAATTTCACTCTTGGAAACCAATTTTCATTCATGATACCCCCCCAACTGGCAACAGAGTACAAAGCTTTTCTTTTACATCTAGACAGTTTATCCTTGTCCTGTTTTTCTCACAGGTCCGCAGAATACATTGGGTTGGAAGGGATCCATCTTGTCCAACCCCGCTGTGGTCGGCAGGGACACCTCCATCTAGATTAGGCTGCCCAGGGCCACAAAGAGTCTAATCTCGAGTGTCTCCAGAGATGGGGCCCTCCACCACTGCATCTCACCCAAAAGATGCACAACCAGCTGACCTAAACGTGGCCACTGCACATCTAATCAAAGCATCCCTGTGCCAGTAAGGAAACTCCACACATGCCTGTGCTGTGTTTCATGCTTGGCTTCATTAACCTTACTAGTAGAAAACAAACACTTGTTTGAGAAGATGTGGTATTCACTGATAACCACATATTCCCTCTGAGATCCTTGGGAGTTTATCACAGACAACACAATGCCACTGTGTCAAAACTGCTTCTACAGCCTGAGGTAGCTTATGTGCAACCAGTCACTCAGAGATCACACAATGTTGGAGGTTGGAAGGGACCTCAAAAGCTCATCCAGTCCAAGTCCCCTGCCAGAGCAGGGTCACCCAGGGCAGGTCACACAGGAACACATGCAGGTGGGTTTAGAATGTCTCCAGAGAAGGAGACACCACAACCTCTCTGGGCAGCCTGCTCCAGGGCTCCAGCACCCTTACAGCAAAAAAGTTTTCCCTTCTGCTCCCATGGAACCTCCTCTACTCCAGCTTGCACCCACTGGCCCTTGTTCTGTCAGTGGACAGCACTGAGCAGAACCTGGCTCTGTCCTCCCAACACTGCCCTGCACATCTTTATCAACATGAATGAAGTCACCCCTCAGGCTCCTCTGCTCCAAGCTCAAGAGCCCCAGCTCCCTCAGCCTGTCTTCAGCAGGGAGATATTGCACTCCCTTCAGCATCTTAGTGGCTCCATGCTGGACTCTTTCAAGCAGTTCCCTGAGGTCCTTCTTGAACTGAAGGATGTAGAAGATTCCTGCAGAGAAATGAAGTCCCTTCACTTTTTATTACAAAACCATTATAAAACCTTCCAGTTGCCAGCCTGAAACACAACTAAGCAATGCTTCTCACCTTTTTCTTGCCCAGTCACATGATTTTTCCTTTTTTCAGTGTATCACTAAAGCAAAGCAGTTGCTTCAGGTGCATCCAGTATGCAGTGTGTACAGCAGGGACGTGTGTCAAGAATGCAGAAGATGAACGCTGGGAAACATTTGACAAACTGCCTGTGGAATGGAGCCAGGTTTCAGAGGGAACCTTCACTCCAGCAGCTTCCTCGAGCTGCAGCATTTGATTCTTAGCAGCTACACGTGAAGTGCTGCAATCCAAAGGGATTTCAGTTCCTTTTGCAGACCCAAAGTTGGTGGGGGGAAAAAAAAAAGGAAAAGAGGGTGGGAGGAGAACAAGAGAAAAGAAGTTAAAGAGCAATATTCTG
The DNA here is from genome assembly GCF_014839835.1 of Dryobates pubescens. Lineage (NCBI taxonomy): Eukaryota > Metazoa > Chordata > Aves > Piciformes > Picidae > Dryobates > Dryobates pubescens. The sequence continues at coordinate 8,809,304 of NC_071630.1, forward strand.
TGCTGGTATAGTTTTGCTGCACTGCAGACTAACTTCAGTGTGTTTAGACTTAAAACAGACTACTCTCTTCCTTCAACACTCAGCAGGGCAGAGACTAAAAAGCTGAGAGCTGGCAAGATCACACTCCACTCTCAAGGAATTTTTCCAGGAATGGAAAACAGAGATATATATTTTTTTTTATATTTTCTTTTTTTTTCCCATGATTATTTTTATCTCACTGGTGAGTCCTGCACCAAACAAACAATTTGCTATTACTCGTTTTGACTCTCATGAATTAAACTCCAGCCTGACCTCATTTCTGAAGCACTTTGCTACCCGGTGGGGATTTCTGATCAGGAATTGTTAAAATGATGACTAAAATGCATGGCAGACTGCACAATATTTAGCAATTCATAGAATCATAGAATCAGTCAGGGTTGGAAGGGACCACAAGGATCATCTAGTTCCACCCCCCCTGCCATGGGCAGGGACACCCCACACTAGATCAGGCTGGCCAGAGCCTCATCCAGCCTGCTCTTAAACACCTCCAGGGATGGGGCTTCAACCACCTCCCTAGACAACCTACTCCAGGGCTTCACCACTCTCATGGTGAAGAACTTCCTCCTCACATCCAGGCAGAATCTCCCCACCTTCAGTTTCATTCCATTCCCCCTAGTCCTATCACTACCTGATATCCTGAGAAGTCCCTCCCCAGCCTTCTTGTAGGCCCCCTTCAGATACCGGAAGGCCACAATTAGGTCACCTTGGAGCCTTCTCTTCTCCAGACTGAACAGCCCCAACTCTCTCAGTCTGTCCACATAGCAGAGGTCCTCCGGCCCTCTGATCATCCTCGTGGCCCAATCAATTACCATTGATTGTCCTGAAGCACCTCACCTTTGGGAAGGATTCACCTTTGGGAAGGTTCTTCTCATCTGTCTCATTCTTTACACAACCAAAATTAACCAAAAATGGAAGGACCATGGAAAGTTTTCTTTGCTCTTTCTAGCCACAGTGCTCTATAAACAATCAAAACTAAACAACAAAAAAAGGGGAAGACCATAAAAAAACCTTCATCTGCTCTTGATAACCATAGTGCAAGAAGTCCCGCTGCTTTGTTTGAGGATGCTGCATTTCAGGACACTGAAACTGAAGTGACACTGTGGGGATGGCTGCAGTGTATAAGAAACAACCAGGCAGAACTTTGTTTCATCGTTTCTAGAAGCATAATGGTACTACAAGGAAGTAATAAAAGACCTTCTGCTAACAAGGTTGTGCCTTGATATGGATATTCTCCCTCCAGTGTCACTGTCCACTGCTGCTTTGCTTTTACAGCAAGCAAGCTCTACCTTTTAAGACTTGCAACGACAGCTTGTCACTGCCAGTTTAAGTTCTGCAGGACAGGGTTATGAATATACTATTGTGAGCTCCTCTCAGGAGGTTACAGGGTGTTGATCTTAGGTCATTCAGCAAAGTAGGACCAAAGAAAGCAGCATGAAGGCAGCAATTTCTTATTCTACATCAATCCAAATCATGACCCAAGACCAAGAGACTTTCTCCCAGGAGACAGCAACTGAAGCAGCATGTTCACAACTCCACTATGAGGAATCAAAACAGAAAAGGTTGAATTACAGGAGTAAGTGGCTAAGCCTGAAAGGTCTTGTATAGAATGGAATAAAAGAAAATAAAGAGCTGCCTAGAAAAGAATGAAGACAGAGTAATTAAACATAGAACTCTCCAGGATATGATTCATTTCACATATTCTCATTATAACACCAGAAAGTAACATATGCAATGTATTTAATAGGGATTTTCCTGCCAGATTAAGGGAGAAGAAGACTCCACATTGACCTCAAAGCAGTTTTTGAGTGCTTAAAGGGTGACTACAGGAAAGATGGGAGGGGCTCTTTATGAGGAGGTGTAGTGACTGACAGGATGAGGGGGAATGGCTTTAAACTGAAGGAGGATAGATGTGTATCAGATGTAAGGAAGAAAACATTCACCGTGAGGCTGGTGAGACACTGGAGCAGGTTGCACAGAGAGCTTGTGGATGCCTTCTCCCTGGAAGGGTTCAAGGCCAAGCTGGATAGGACTTTGAGCAGCCTGATCTAGTGGAAGGTGTCCCTGTCTATGGTGGGTGTTGGAACTAGAGAATCTTTAAGGTCCCTTCTACCCCAAACCATGCTCGGATTCTATGAACATGGTGTTACTACACCACCTGAACAAAGTCCATATCAGCTGAACCAGTTGAGCTCTTGAGTTTAAGTTTTCAAATTTGTAGGCATTTGTTTTTCAATGCAATATGAATGAAGGAGAATTCCCAGATCTTTTCTGCTTTAAGATGAAGCTGCCCTTGTGCTTATTACACTCCTGCTCACGCTGCAGCTGCTGAGGTTTAAACCTGCTCTGTGAATGACCACAAAAAAAGTCAAAACCAATAAAATTATGTAAAGAGTTTGAGAAATTACAGTTTAAGTGTGCACATGCAAAGCCTTATCCTGATGCAGAAAAAAAACCATGATTTTGAGAACAGATAAATACTAAAAACCTATTTGAGCAAAACTACAGGGCTGGACAAAGAAATCACAATGAACTCCTGCCAGGGGAGGTCTAGGTTGGATATCAGGAACAATTTCTTTGCTGCAAGAGTGCTCAGGCACTGGAACAGGCTGCCCAGGGAGGCATTAGAGTCACCATCCCTGGAGATGTTCAAGAACTGTGTGGCTCTGGCACTCAGGGACATGGTTTAGTGGCCATGGTGGTCCTAGGTTGACGGTTGGACTGGATGATCTTAGAGGGCTTTCCCAAGCCAAACAATTCTCTGACTCTATGATCACACCCACATGAAGATCCTTTAAGTGCCAACAGGCTTAACAGACCTTCCTCCAGAAGGCACCAGTGGGATTTGGGCAGAAATATCAAAGGAGACATTAAGCTCAAGGAGAATGAAGGCAAGAATAGAATGGAACAGAATGGAACAGAATGGAACAGAATGGAATAGAATGGAATAGAATCATAGAATCAATAAGGTTGGAAAAGACCTCAGAGATCATCAAGTCCAACCTGTCACCCAACACCTCCTGACTAACTAAACCATGGTTTCAAGTGCCACATCCAATCCCCTCTTGAACACCATAGAATAGAGTGGGTTGGAAAAGACCTTTGAGATCATCAAGTCCAACCTATCACCCAACACCATCTAATCAACTAAACCATAGCACCAAGCACCCCATCCAGTCTCTTCCTGAACACCTCCAGTGATGGTGACTCCACCACCTCCCTGGGCAGAACATTCCAATGGCAAATCTCTCTTTCTGTGAAGAATTTCTTCCTAACATCAAGCCTAAACCTCCCCTGGTGCAGCTTGAGACTGTGTCCTCTTGTTCTGATGCTGGTTGCCTAGAAGAAGAGACCAACCCCCACCTGGCTACAGCCTCCCTTCAGCTTTGTTATTGCTGTTAAAAGCATGCAATGATGTGATTGAGGACGTGCTAGCAAACAATTGATGTATCTGGTGGCACATGTCAGGGAGATATCACTGAAGGAAAAAATTGTTATGCAAGGAGGCCTGGCAAATTGAGAATACTTTTTATCATGTGACATCAAGCATATGGTACACTGCTGACTGGGGAGTGACAAACTTTGAAAGGTTATTATTACCCTAATGAAGAAAAAAAGAATAAATTAAAAAATCTGACATAAAGGAATTAATTAGCTTTTAATTTATTTAGTATTAAGAAATGGTGCAGATTCCAGATGGTAATTTCTAAGGTTTGTAGCGGGGGGGGAGCAGTGTTCTAGTCTTTTTTCTGTATCTTGGTACTTCATTCTTGGGTGGCAGAATAGAATAAGTTACAAAGTTCCATAAATTCTTTTTTTTTGCTATGAAAAATCATAAAATATTGCAATAGATTTACTAGATTAAGGATTTCATCCTGATAAGGTATTACAATCTTTTTAACAGACAAGTTGCTCATTCAATAAAAATTATGCCTGGTTCTTTCCCTTTGGCAGCAGCTCATAAAACTTGCATAAATGTGATTTTCTGAGCCTTCAGTAGATTGCAGACATGCATAAACTTAGCCATATCTCTGAGCAAAGGATCAGCCCATCAGATCCTAACAGAGCTTGGTTAGGTTTTCTTTCTGAGATATATTCCAATGCTACATAGGAAAGCTGTAGATTTAGATCAGATTTAGATATTGTCATAGAATAGTTAGGGTTGGAAGGGACCTTAAAAATCATCTAGTTCCATCTCCCCATAGGCAGGGACACCTCCCACTAGCCCAGGTTGCTCAAGGCTTCATCCCACCTGGTCTTGAACACCTCCAGGGAGGGGACATCCACAACCTGTTCAGTACCTCACCACTCTCACTGGAAAGAATTTCTTCCTTATCTCCAGTCTGAATAGAATAGAATAGAATAGACCAGACCAGACCAGTCCAGGTTGGAAGAGACCTTCAAGATCATTGTGTCCAACCCATCAACCAATCCAACCCACCTAAACAACTAAACCATGGCACCAAGCACCCCATCAAGTCTCTTCCTGAACACCTCCAATGATGGTGACTCCACCACCTCCCCAGGCAGCCCATTCCAATGGGCAGTCACTCTCTCTGTATAGAACTTCTTCCTAACATCCAGTCTAAATCTCCCCTTTCCCAGCTCAAAGCCATTGACCCTCATCCTATCAGTACAAGCCCTTGTAAACAGTCCCTCCCAGGCTCTCCTGTAGCTCCCTTTCAAGTACTCAAAGGCTGCTCTTCCAGATTTCTCCAGAGCTTTCTCCTCTCAGGCTGACCAGCCCAAACTCTCCCAGCCTGTCCCCACAGGGGAGGTGCTCCAGTCCTCTGATCATCTTTGTGGCCTTTTCTAGACCTGCTGCAACTGTTCCATCTCCCCCTTTTTTAATAAGGTTGAAGGTTAGGTAGAAGGTTTCACAACTACAAATTCCCCAAAACTCTATTTTGCCATCAGAAAGAGCTCAGCTTTGCCTTGGTTCCATTTCTGACTAGAACACCTCATGACAGGTTTATGGTATTAATTTCCTCTCCCACTGCACTCCTTATAAATGTTTTCTTTATGGCATAAATCACATTCCCAGCACTGGAGAAGTAAAGACTCCTATAGATCACTGTACTGGATTTTAGATCACAAGCATTCTGTAACAGATTAGTGTTCTCTATTGATTATTCCCAATGACAGCTCTTAATGACCTGAGCCATTCTAGCAACCAGAGAAATGAACTGGTGATAAAAAGGAAAGAGCTTCCAATCAAATTACTTCTTTGGACAATTACTAACACAGTGACAGGGATTTCAAAGGGATACTGCTGGTTTTCAAACAGAATTTAATCCTGCTGGTAATATTTGGTTTCTTTCAGGTTAGGTAATGTACTTTCAGACACACAGATGAGCCTGAGGTCTATTTGGTTTTCAGAATGATTTTATCTCCTGGGCTTTCAAATCAGAGGTACTCATTTTGTGGATCTTGGGGGGGAAAAAAAGATCTACAGTCTGCTATCAGTCCACCCTACCTACAGCTTTTTTTTTTCAGCCCATGCTGCAACCTAGATTGCTGATTCAAGGACCCTGAAACTAAGCAGCAGCATCACTCACCTTTGCCATCAGCATCAGTGCTGCAATATAAACCCAGCCCCCGCAGGAATCCCTAGAAATCCCTGCCAGGAGGGGTCAGATGCACAGACACAGCCACAAATCCCATCCACGCCTACAACACAGAGCACCCAGCAGGGAAGTGAGACCTATGGACTCAAGATGGGAGACAGGAGCATTATTCCAAACAGTCAACTAGATCAGCAGCTAAATGCCAGCTACTTCCAGGACACCTGCACCTTATGAATACTCAGTGTCCTGTCTGGCTTACTCTACACCTTCAAACATTCAGCTTTGGTGCATTGGCACAAATACAGAAGTCTCCAACACACTGAAGACCACACGTCACAGAATGGTTTGAGTTGCAAGGGCCCTTAAAGATAACCCAGTTTCAACCCCCCTACCACGAGCAGGGGGCACCTTCCACTAGCCCAGGTTGCTCAAGGCCTCATCCAACCTGGCCTCAAACACCTCCAGGCAGGGGACATCCACAACCTCCCTGGGCAACCTGGTCCAGCATCTCACCATCCTCACTGGAAAGAATTTCTTCCTCATCTCCAGTGTAAATCTCCCCTATTCCAGCCTCAATCCATTCCTCCTCCATCCTGTCACTCCAAGCCCTTGTAAAAAGTCCCTCCCCAGCTTTTTTTCTAGCTCTCTTCAGGTACTGGAAGGCTGCTCTAAGGTCTCCCTGGAACCTTCTCTTCTCATCAAATTCAAAGCACTTCTTTAGCCAAAAATACTTTATTTGTAACAGTTTCTCCTAAGGTAAAAGGATGTGACTTGTGGGTGAAAACCATGGGACTTAATAAAGTCTATGTAAACTGAGACTGTGGCTGTGCTAACAAGAAAGGCTTTTTTACTGCCTTTGCACACGAAGCAGACCCAGTCCCCTCTCACTGACCTTGGTGTACCACTTGGAGCCAACCAGGAAATCATAATGAGGTGGAAAGAATTTGTTTAGCTTGTTCTTTCAACTCCCTGAGAGTGGGGAGGAAGAAGCAGTGCTCTCTAAAGTGCATCATTTAGTGCTTCACTGGCAAATTGCTGTTGCTTTTTTTCCTTTTCTTTTTCCTTTTTTTTTTTCCCCCTTCTTAATTCTGATAGACTTCTGAGATGGGGACCAGAGTCTCCACTGGTGACCTTCTCAAAGGAGGAACGGCATGCAGCTCCCAGAAGCGCAGGATGCCAGTTCAGTATTTGTTCCCCTGCCACAGCGCAGCCAGCAAAAGGCTCTGCTTTCATCACTTCCTTGATGCTGCTCTTTGAACAGGTCATTAGGAATTCCATGACCCATGAGCAGACATACATGATCTCCATGACCTTTTCACTTTTTCCTGAGACATAAAAATGTGCAGCTTGAATCTCTGTCTAGACCTAGGTTTCCCATGTGGCCAAGTAAGCTCCATTTATTCCGACTTTTAGAGGATAAAGCAGGCGTATCGGCCCCGGGCTACGAGAAAGGAGCATTACAAAAACATGAAAATAAGATGTTCCATTAAAAAAATAATTTCATTACCCCCTCAAACCTATTCCCTGCTCCAAATTGGGCCTACAATGATAATGTTTACTTTGCATGCCGCGCTGCTGAGCTGAAAACTTTTATTAATGATGTGCTTCTGGTTTTTCAAATTATCATAACAGATGGATTTATAGATCTGGAGTAATAACCAAATTCTAATAATGAAGCCATTAAATATACACCTCAACTCCTGACAACTTAATACTTGCTTTGAAAGCAACAGTCCCTGAACTAATATGTTTATATCCCAACATAAGTTGCACGTTTGTGATCCCTTGCTGGCTGCACATTGTTTCGTCCTGTCACCTAAAGCTGCTCTGCAGGTTTTTCTTGGCTGTTTTGCAAGCGAATGCTTAAGTGATGAAAGAAAGGAATGATCAAGTTGATCCTAGGACAAGGACATGAAAAGATTTTGAAATGCTCGTGGAATCACAGATTTGTAGTAGTTGGAAAAGCCCTCCAAGATAACAGAGTCCAATCTTCAACCCAACACCACCGTGGATGTAAAACCATGGCCCCAAGTGCCATGGCCACACATTTCTAGAACGCCTCCATGGGGATGGTGACTCCATCACCTCCCTGGGCAGCTTCTTCCCATGCCTGAGAACCCTTTCAGTGAAGAAATTTTTCTTAGTGTCCAACCTGAACCTCCCCTGGCACAATTTCAGGCCACTTCCTCTCCTTCTCTCACCTGATATTCCCCCACCTCACTCCAACCTCCTTTCCGAGTGTCATAGAGAGCAATGAGCTCTCCCCTCAGCCTTCTCTTCTCCAGACTCAACAACCTCAGCTGCTCCTCACCAGCCCTGTTCCCCAGACCCTTCACCAGCTTTGTTGCCCTTCTCTGGACAGTCTCCACCACACATCAATGTCCTTCTTGTAGTGAGGGGCCCAAAAGTGAAGCCAGTGAGGCCTCACCAATGCCCAGTTCAGAGGCACAATCACTTCTCATCTCCTGCTGGCCACACTATTCCTGACCCAGGCCAGGATGCTGGTGGCCTTCTTGGCCACCTAAGCACACTGCTGGCTCATCTTCAGCTGCTGGCAACCAGCATCCCCGGGACCTTTTCTGCCAGACAACTTTGCAGCTACTCTGCCCCAGGCCTGGAGCATTCATGAGATTGTTGCAACCCAAGAGCAGGACCCAGCATCTGGCTTTGTTAAACCTCACACAGCTAACCTTGGCTTATGGATTGGATGTCCTCCAAGTGTTTGAAACAAACCGTGTAGCTCACGACATGAAAGTGCTCATACGAGTGGAAGTACTCAACCACATATCTGTGCTTGCACCCAGATATTCATGAGATACCCTACACTTGTTCTTCAGCAACTGAACCTTAAGCAATTATTTTGTTAAAAACCTCTGTATTCCAACTGGATACTCTCAGACTATTTATAGCATCCCCTGTCCCCAAACAGCTTTTACTCATACCTTTGCCAAAGACAACACCACCAAAAGTCAGGAAATGGCAAGACAGCAACAATTGCAGCAGTTCAGAAGAGATTAGCTTTACCAGAGTAATTTTTATCACTGAAACATAAAACAATCATTAAATGAAACCCTTAACAGCTTCCAAGCAGGGAGAAAGGACTGAAATCTGCTTTCTGTCTCACAACTACAATTCTCATTTATTTCGGGGACTACACAGCTGCAGCCAAGCATCACCATTATCCCAGCAGACAAAATAAATAAGCAGAGAAAACAAATCCATTTCTGGACACATTAATCCCCTTCAGAGGGTCTCTCACCTGAGCTGCCTCACAGCTGGACAAGCCCAGGGGATCTCTTAGAGAGACAGAAGCCAAGCAGCCATTCTGGGACATGGCACTGGAAACAATTAGGGAATTCAGCTGAATGGGGAGCAGTTAACTAAAGAGATTATGACTGATTGCCTGGAAGGAATCAGGTGCCTCTGGATGTTGCATTTATGATGCTCTCCTTGTGGAGCAAACATCATGAACTTTATGAAACCAGGTCTGCTTCTGAGACCTTTTGCTGCATGCTGGAAAACATTTCACAAGCCAAACATATTGATTCAAGTTGAAACAGAAGAGGAACTGGGACTTGGCTTTTTTTGTTTTCTTCTTTCAAGAAACAATATCCCAGCCTCTTGTACTCTCTAGTAGCACATTTCTGGTGAAAAATAGCTTTTTTAAGCACTTTGGGTCTTCTTTATCCATTTTTAATACTCTTAAATTGTAATTGTATAAAAAAAAAAGACAGCAGGAATTAATTCTTAATTAATAAAAAAACCCCACACAAAACAAACAAACAAAACACAACAACACACCAAACAAAACCCCATGACCAAACACAAAGGCCATATTTACTTCATAACCTTCCAAAGGAAGGCTTAGGACCCAGGATTACCATAGATCTCATTGTCCCAGAATTTGTTGCATACACCTTGTGAGGAGAAGCTGAGGGGAATTGGGGGTGTTCAGGCTGGAGAAGGCTGAGGGGAGACCTCATTGCTCTCTACAACTCTCTGAGAGGAGGCTGCAGTGAGGTGGGGATTGGTCTCTTCTCCCTGGGGTCAGATGAGAGAACGAGAGGCCTGAAATTGAGGCAAAGGAAGGTTAGATTAGAGATTAAGAAAAGTTTGCTTGCTGCAGGAGTGGTCAGGAATTGGAACAGGCTGCCCAGGGAGGTGGTGGAGTCACTGTGCCTGGAGGTGTTCAAGACATCTGTGGACATGGCACCTGGGGACATGGTTTAATGGCCATGTCTGTTGGACTTCATGATCTTGGAGGTCTTTTCCAACCAAAGCAATTCTATGATTCTATTTAGGGATCTTTGTCCTTCTAAACTAGCTCTCACTTAAGGCTATTTTAAGACACTGCATACCGCACAGTAAAATACAATCGTTTTCAGTATCAAGTACCTCTGAAAGGTGATGAGAATGTGTTTTCTTACAGGTGATAACAAATCTGAAGGTGATTCTGTGCATTCCTGGGTTTGAAACACCACTCATATGCACTTGTTCAACCTTTGTCAGAAGACAAGGGTGTGCTTCTAACATCCCCATCTTCCAGTGCAGTCACAGAAAACACTTTTGTGTATGTAAAAGCAGATGCTGATTAATGCTAATGAGTACCAGTCTGAACAAACTCAGCATCTTTGCACTTGCTATGTCAGATTTCTTCTGCTAACTCCTTTCTACTCTGCCACAAGTGTGCAGTTATTCTCTTCAAAATGAAATATATCTCCCCCCAAAACGTTTTTTTTCTCCCTTTATTTCAAAATCAAAAGCTCTCTTTTGTAAGCTCAGAATATATTAAAAATGTCACATTGAGCCTCACAGCACCAGATCCAGTTATCAGCTCTTTGATGTGTGTTGTATACTCCTGAGGAAAGGCTGAAGCACTTGAAGGACGTTAGGAGAGCGACTGGCAAATGGGGCTGTGTGTCAGGAATGCTGAAGGGTTAACCCACATGAAATGCCAGGTGATAACTCTCAGCTGCAGCCTGAGTTCATCAGCTTGCAGTGTTTCTCAATTACTTTAAAAGCAGCTGGAACCACAGCAATTTTGTCATTTCCTTAAATTTGGGGAGAGATGCTTACAAGCCTTTTACTGAGCTTGGAGCTGCTGGCTTGGAGCTGTCTGATTTGACCATGTTGAGATGTTTCATAATCTTTATTAACTTCTCCCTGCCTGTCTGCTTATTCAGCTCCTTTCATGGTAATGCAGAATCAAGTCTTTGCAAGAGCTGGGTTATGACTTGATATGCATTTAACTAGTCAAATTGTTCCTTGACAGTTCCACTGCTTCAGCTAAATAAATCAAGATGGTTAAGACAGAGTAGGAGTTTTCCTTTTTTAGGCAGTGATATTTTGGAGGAAGGAAAAGCCTGTTGTCACCATGGTTAAATGATGGGTATCTGAACTGCTCAGCCAGTAGGTCAAGAGAAGTTCTCCTCCCACTCTGCTCTGCCCTGGTGAGAATACATCTGGTGTATTATGTCCAGTGTTGCGCTTCCCAGTTCAAGAGGGATACACTAGAGAGTGTCCAAAGGGGGGCTACCAAGATAATGAAGGGACTGAAACACCTGTGTGATGAGGAAAGGCTGAGAGACCTGGGGCTGTTTAGTCTGGAGAAGAGAAAGCTGAGAGAGGATCTTACCAGTGGTTACAAATATCTGAAGGATAGGTGTCAAGAAGGAGGAGCCAGGCTCTTTTCAGTGCTGTCCTGTGACAGGACAAAGGCCAAGGGATACAAACTGGAATGCAGGAAGTTCCACCACAGCATGAGGAAAAACTCTGGTGTGAGAATGGTGGACCCCTGGAGCAGGGTGCCCAGTGAGGTTGTGGAGTCTCCTTCTCTGGAGACCCATCTGGATGTGCTCCTGCGTGAACTGCCCTAGGTGATCCTGCTTTGTTCAGTGAGGGGAATCCAGTGCTTCCCTTGAGAGACTGACTGACTGTTCTCATGGGGAAACATGGTCTCCTGGAGTCCAGTGGGAATCTCCCCAGCAGTAACTTGTTCCCATCATCCCTTGTCTTTTCCATGGGACTCCTTGTAAAATAGGAATCTCCATCCTCCTGGTAGCCACCCTTCCTGTACTGGTCCATGGCAATAAGGCCTGCCCTAAGCCTTCTCAAGGCTGAACAACCCAGCCCGCTCAGCCTTTCCTCACATGGCTGGACATCAAAGAGCTTAATGTTTCAGCAGCTGCCACATCTGTCTTCTCCACATGCTTTTGATGGAGGAGAAGGAAAGGAGAAGTAAAAGTATATGGATATCAGACTAATTCAGTGTGCTCCCTAATAGATACAAGGATATTTTCCCACTATAACATTTTAGAACAGTTAGATTTTCTTTTTCAGAGCCACCCATCTGCACAATGCCACCAATCAGACCCTGAGAAGGCAAGACCTCTGTGAATTATACATTGCATCTAGAATGTAGGACGGTGACATGAGTCATGCAGAGACACTCACATAAAACATGAACAAACTTCACACTATTTACAAAATCAATGCCACCCAAATCACAAATCACTGTTAGATGAGAAAAGGCTTCAAGAATGGCTCTGGGTACACCAGATAAACTTCTGTTAATTATCCTTAGCAACTTGTCATCGTTGTGTGTGCCGGGTATCTGAAATCGATGTACCTGCCATAGCACATTAAGAGCTACACCCTCAGAGGGAACATCTCAGCGCTGAGCACTCCATCACCCAAGTCTTCAGTGAATCCACAAGGTCTCAGTGGATGGCTGGGCTGCTACACAAGCAACAGGGAGACAGGCATCTGAGAATGGAATCCACAGAAGCCATTCATTATGTCTGTGCAGACACAGTCCATGTAGTAACAGTAAATTTTAAGGAAATAAATGCATCCTGAGCTATGTTCTGCACTGACTTCAAGGATATTTCAGGGATGTTAAAATTATTTTGGTTTTGTTCTATTCTTTTTAGGTCCATTTTCAGACACATTGCATAGGAATGGAGAAGAAAAAAAGAAACCAATCATCTTCTCCCCGTCTTCTCCAGGACCAATCCTGCAAAGACTTCTAGAGCAGATAACCAAGGGGATGCTCATTTTGTAGGTCTTCAGCACTTATGTCTCACTTTGTCAACACTTTGGAAGTCCTGAGAAAGCTTTTACACCTAGACAACTTTTCTTGGCAAAAACCCACAGACTCCTCCAGAAAGCAACTGCAAGGATACACAAGGGGAAGAGCTGCACAGGATTTCTAACTTGGCCTTAGATACCATACAGAGAAACTCTTCTGTGCAACCAAGAAACCTGCAAAAAGACCTCAGCAAATTAAACTCAGTGCTGGGTCAGCTAGACAATGACCAATATCCAAATCAGTCAGTTGCAAGATACAGGGAAGAATTTCTTTGCTGCAAGAGTGGTCAGGGATTGGAACAGACTGCCCAGGGAGGTGGTGGAGTCACCATCCTTGGAGGTGCTCAAAGAATGAGCACTTCAGGATGTGGCCTAATGGTCATGGAGTGGTTGGGTAGAAGGTTGGACTTGATCTTAGTGGTCTTTTCCAACCTTAATGATTCTGTGATTTTATGACTTAGAAAACTCTGTTCCTTGGCAACTGCACTGTAAACAGCTCCCAGAGGCTCCTTGCTTTTGTAGCCTCAAACATGGAATACCTATCCAATAAAATTTCCATGTCAGCCAGGAGCAGTATTGCAGCCAGATCCTATTTTACATACTTATCATTTAAATTCTGCTTTTTAGGTTGGTCCTTTAAAGTACAGAATTACAGAATTGTGTGGGTTGGAAAAGCCCTCTGAGATCATCAAGTCCAACCATCAACCTAAGCCTGCCATGGCTATTAAACCATGTCCCCAAGTGCCATGCCCACACATTTCTTCAGTACCTCCAGAGACAGTGACTCCACCTCCTCCCTGGGCAGCCTCTTCCAATCCCTGACCACTCTTGCAGCAGAGAAATGTTTCCTAATCTCCAACCTAAAGCTCCCCTGGCACAATTTCAGGCTACATCTACAGACCTTCCAAAATAACCATCTCAAAGCTGAGTATTTTATCTTCTCAATGCTATGAGAACCCGTTGTTTAGACTGCATCAGAAGTTATGTCTAGGAACATCAAGGAGAACTAAATTATTGATTCAGGACTATTTTAACTCAATAAATAAAGCACTTAGCTGGATTTTTCTTTTAATTTTCTTTCAAGGATGGGTCTAAAAAAAGGACTAAGATGAAAAGATGGAGAAAACAGTTTCTTTGTGGACTTTTTCCACAAATAAGCAAGGGGGTTGCAGAACTGCAGTGATATTCCTTCCACTTCTGGTTGGAGCAGGCATATGAGCTTTCCCTAAGTCATTTTGACTTAACAGAACACTAATACCAGAGTTCATTCTGAGCTGAAGGTGAAACTTAGGAAAATGAAACTTAATATTCAGGGAACACAAATGATTACAGGAGTACATGCCCTCCGTTCCTCCTCCCTCCTCAGGTCTCTAAAGGGATTGAGATATTAGAATAGGTCATTTGATTTCAGGCCTGATGCAGCCATGTGTTTTAAAGTAAACTTGCTGAAGAGACAGCCAAAGTGACAGAGTTCTTGGTTTAAAAAAAAAAAATGAAAAAGAAGGAGAGAAAGGGGGCGGGGGGGGGGGGGGGGGGGGAAGGGGGAAAGGGAGAGAGGGAAAAAAGAATAGGAAAAAAAAGAAAAGAAGAAAAAAAAGGGGAAGGGGAAGGGGAAGGGGAAGGGGAAGGGGAAGGGGAAGGGGAAGGGGAAGGGGAAGGGGAAGGGGAAGGGGAAGGGGAAGGGGAAGGGGAAGGGGAAGGGGAAGGGGAAGGGGAAGGGGAAGGGGAAGGGGAAGGGGAAGGGGAAGGGGAAGGGGAAGGGGAAGGGGAAGGGGAAGGGGAAGGGGAAGGGGAAGGGGAAGGGGAAGGGGAAGGGGAAGGGGAAGGGGAAGGGGAAGGGGAAGGGGAAGGGGAAGGGGAAGGGGAAGAAGATAGAGTCCATTTATATATCACCTTGGATTTCCAACTCTACCATTACCTCCTCCCTTGAAACCCTGAAAAAGTTAGGAAGATAATGCAGGGAACAGCACTGATTTGAAGTGGAGATTTAATACCTAACTGTTACTCAGGCCTACTACAGAGTTAATAGTAGGTGTATACAACTCTGTGCTGTTCACTACTTTAGGGCTAAAATAAAGATGTCTTGAAATATCCTGATCTCCAACTTCTCAGAACCTTACAGCTTTCATCACAGTTTGAGGATTCTGTTTATTTCGTGTGGATATCACCAGCTCTGAGCTGTTCTCAGAAAATAATATCCACCAGGAAATCATTCTTTGGGCAGCAATTTACCCTAATAACAGTTCTGCTTCGTGCATTCTTTTTGCTGATCAGGTTTTGCTGTGTTGCTCAAGTGCTACTGTACCAAGAGTAGCAGAGCTCACCTTGAACGCTGAGAAGGGACTGAAATTGATTCTGTTGGTTATTACAATGGTGGCAGGGGCTGACCTCACATCCAGCACTGTGCAGAGTGTAATTTTTGCACACAGTGTTGAATTTGTCTTTGTTATGGGGTTCGACTGCCTTATGGAATCAATGGCATTTGGAAATGACAGTCCTGTTGCTACCGCGAAAGGAAGACAGTTTGGGGTTATAACGTAGATGTAGAACCGCTCCTTATAGAACCAGATCATGTCCTTCAGCTTCCCTGACTCCATGAAGTGACTTGTAATAGTCACAGCCCAGAAATCACTATGTGTGTGTATATTTCATGGAATCATACAATTGTTCCGGTTGAAAAGGCCCTGTAAGATCACTGAGTCCGCTGTCAACCCAACACCACCATGGCCATCAAGCCATGTCCCCAGGTGCCACATCCACACGTTTCTTGAACTCCTTCAGGGACAGTGACTCCATCACCTCCTTGAGCAGCCTCTTCCAACTCCTCACCACTCTTGTAGCAAAGAAATCTTTCCTGATCTCCAACCTAAACCTCCTCTGGCACAATTTCTTCTCCCAGGCAACCAGCACCAGAACAAGGGGACACAGTCTCAAGCTGTGCCAGGGGAGGTTTAGACTCGAGGTGAGGAAAAAGTTCTTCACTGAGCGAGTCATTCATCATTGGAATGGGCTGCCCAGGGAGGTGGTGGAGTTGCCGTCCCTGGAGGTGTTCAAGGGGAGATTGGACGTGGCACTTGGTGCCATGGTCTAGTTGTGAGGTCTGTTGGGACAGGTTGGACTTGATGATCCTTGGGATCTCTTCCAACCTTAGTTATACTGTGATACTGTGATTTCAGGCTATTTGTGGCAGCACATCCATAAGAAGTCCTAAGGAAGTAACTCCAGCATCTATGCAACATTCAGCAACAGGACAGCACAGGTAAGAAAGTGAGGTTCAGAGGCAGTGCCATTAGTCTACAACTGTCAAATTCAAGGTAATCATTGCCAAGAGGTAATCTCCACCTCATCAAAATACTTCTCTTCCCTGCTTAAATTCATCAGAAACAGTTAATCAAAGAAAACCAAACTCATTCCTTTTTGACTGAAACACGCTGGGGAATAGCAAATTTCAGGCTAGTGCTGAGTGTACTTCAAACATTTACAGCATGGTATAGCTCAAAGCTTGATTACAATAGTCAAGCAAAACCTGATCTAATGGAGAATGTCCCTGCTGACTGCAAGGGGTTGGACTAGATGACCTTTGGACCCCTTTCAATTACTGGAAGGCTGCTATTAGGTCTCCCCAGAGCCTTCTCTTCTCCAGGCTGAACACCCCCAGCTCCCTCAGCCTGGCCTCACAGCAGAGGTGCTCCAGCCCCCCATTTATCTCTGTGACCCTCCTCAGGAACTGCTCCATCAGGTCTTTCACATGTTGAGGGCTCCAGAGCTGGACACAGCACTGCAGGTGAGGTCTCAGCGGAGCCAGAGTAAAGTGTCAGAACCATCTCTCTCCATCTGCTGGCCACGCTGCTTTGTTTCCATTTCCTACATTTGATTTTCATATTGGAATTTGCAAGACAATGTAATTAAGTGTTGCTAAATGAGGATTTATGAGACGTGCATGACCTCACCCAGGCTGCATCAGGCTACCTGCGCTTCCAGAGAGGAAGCTCCAGGATTGCTGCTGTGTTTACCCCTCGACACAAACAGAAACACATTGCTGAAGAGGGGCCACATTTCCTTTTAGACTTTTTAATTGCTCTATTTCTAAAAGTTTTACCACAGCACTGAGAATCTGGTTCCTCCCCTTTGCAATAGATTATAGGTTTTATGACTAACCATAACTTTATATTCACTGGTGCCAAGATATACACTGCATCAATTTTCTTTCATTTGTGTTTCTCAAACACTATGCACAAAGACAACACTATAAATATGTGACACGACTGAATGATGAAACAGCAGCTTCCTGCTGAAATTTTAAAGCAAGATAGACATTGTTTTAGCTGAGGAAGCCATTTAGATACCAGCTGTTCCCACTGAAAAGATGTGGCAGCCATCAGCAGAAATAAGAAATGCTCTCACTGTACATATTGAAATGAGTTTTATCTTCCTTTCCATTCTGTTTTGTGTTCCTGTTGGTGAAAAAGACAAAATTCATTTCACACTCACGTCTCCTTGCAAGCACAAATGCTAAATGAGAGGAATCTCTATCTTTGCACCCATGCATGCGCTTAGGAAAGATCAAAACCAGGAGCCAGGAAGCATATTAGTTCTGCTCAGTAATAAACTGATTTATGGTTTCAGAGCTGAAATTGAAGGTAAAAGGAGAAACTTGTCTGCATCTCTCAAATCTAATTCTCCCTATTTGTTTCTAGGTGGCATTTGTGTTCTATTCTAATTAGAAGAAAACAATATGGTCTGTGTCAGATACCACTGTGTGCAACTGCAGAATAAACATGGATACTTCGGTGGCGCCTGAGAACAATCTTTCTTTCACTGTGTCTTAGAATTAAGATCAGTACTAATCACTCCAGTTGCATTTCAGAAAGCAAGATGCAGTTCCTCAAACGTTCTGGCTTGCAAAATAGCACAGCGTACACATATCAATAAACCTTTCACATGGCTCAGAATCCAATCTTCCAACGACCATGACAAAAGAAATGTTGTGCTTTGCATCCCAATAAGAGGTTATGAAGTTGACAGAACTAACAGCCCTCCCTGGAGATGGGGGAGAAAAATCATTATATCATATTAAAGATTTTGCTTCTTTTTTTGCCACAGGCAATCAATTGCAAAAATTTGATTAAAAGAAAAGCCTTGCATTAGTGTGGGATTCTCAAGCTGCTTCTTATTAACATTTTATTGTAGCATACTCTAATGACAGCCAGTATTAGCTCTCATTATTCTAAATAAAGAGTATAGTCGTTGCCTTCTTAATGACTGAAGTGAAATGTGTCCATAGGGACACTTTAGTTTACTCTCTCACACAATGTAATACTGTCATTATTAATACTTCTTGAAGGCAACTTGTGGACTAAAGTTATCTCTGCAGTCTCCAGATGTTAATTTTTAAGCCTGTGCAGTCCCAGTGGCACGCAGAATGTTAGCTCCCTCCCTACACACCTCAGATTCCTTGAAATGCTGTAGTGCTGCAACACAACAATCCACAGGATGATGCCTGTGACAAAAGAGCGTAAGAAAAAGCAGCAAATTAAATTTCAGGTGCCTGTGAAGCAGGTAATTGCCACGAAAGTCAGGTAAAAGAGAGAACATGTGATTTGTCCATTGTTATGCTAACAAGCACGGCAAAGAGAAAAAGGAGGACTAGAACAAAATTTACTCAGACTTGAAACTGAATGAAGACAGGAGTTTTTTAGCCATGAAATCCTGGAACAAGTAGGATGCCTCTCTGTTTACACACACACACTCAGTATAAAGAGATAAGGACAAACAGTTAATAGTTTTTGTGCTTTCAAAGCAACACAAGAAAAACAGCCATCCTCTGAAGGGGTTAACCAAAGATCTGGTTGTACATCACCATCAGAGTCACCAAAGGAGCTTCCCAGTCTCACCATCAGTCCAGTCAAAGCTCTCACCCTTCTTTCTAGGGCTTGTTCTCTCTCTGAACCAGGACACGGAAGCAGACACGTCACTCACACCCTGTCAGTTTGAGATTCATATTAACTGTCTATGCTTTACCTTTCCAAAGGCACTTTAGAGCCATAGGATGCAGCGAGATGCTCAGGGGCATAAGGGAGTATTTGAAGGAGGCTGGCATTAAGCCCAATTGATTTCCAGTCTAGACAAGTACCTGGCCAATAACTCTGCAGCCCAGATAAATCCCACCTTGTATATATTTCCATCTTGGAAGTGTGACTAGCACTAAAAAAGCTTCACCATACATTTTCATGGATTGGTGTTCAGGACTTTGGTAAACCTCAGTTAGAAGGATACATTCAAAAAACTTCATAAAAGAGACTTGGGAGTCTACCCCTCTCTTTGATTATTATTCTTGTGCTTTGTTCTGAGCCATTTGCCATCATTTGCAAGAGAAGAAGCTGGGTACAGGCTTCTGGTGCAGTTATTAGGTTACAGGGATTATACATGCAGGTAGAAACAAAGAAATGTCTCATGGTACCCAAATTTCAAAAGCAAACCTCTTGGCCAGATGCCTCTCTTTCTGCCAAGTGTCTTCCTGTATATCAGCTCTTGCTCAGCCACAGTGCCCCATGTAAATCATCGACAAAAGCCATTTTGATGGTGGCTGTAGTAGTGTCCAGCTGTCTTTCCCCATTTCCCCTCTTCAGCTGCTGCTTTCATTAAGCCTGACTGATATGCGGAGTCTGTCATTCTCCCTAGGTCACATGTGCTGCACAGTAGCTGTTACTGCCACCTCCTGTAACAACAAGCCTACATACATTTTGTACCAAATCCTGGCTTTCTAGGACTCCTTTTGCTAGCATTGTGTCTAGTATTGGTTGTAGTAAGGTGGGGGTTGGTCAGGTCTCTTTAGGATCAGGTAATAATACAAGAGGAAATAGCCTGAAATTGTGCCAGGGGAGGGTTAGGTTGGAGATTAGGAATAATTTCCTTGCTGTAAGAGCAATCAGGCATTGAAACAGGCTGCCCAGGGGGTGGTGGAGTCACCATCCCTAGAAGCGTTCATGAAACACGTGACCTTGGTACTTAGGAACACAATTTGATGGCAACAGTGGTGTTAGGATGAAGGTTAGACTCAATCATAGAGTCAATAAGGTTGGAAAAGACCTTTGAGATCATCAAGTCCAACCTATCACTCAGCACCATCGAATCAACTAAACCATGGCACCAAGCACTCCATCCACCACCAGTGATGGTGACTCCACCACCTCCCTGGGCAGTACATTCCAATGGCTAATCTTTCTGTGAAGAACTTCTTCCTAACATCCAGCCTGAACCTCCCCTGGCACAGCTTGAGACTGTATCCTCTTGTTGGTCTCCTCTGAGCCTCTTCTTCTCCAGGCTAAGCAACCCCAGCTCCCTCAGCCTCTCCTCATAGGGCTTGTGCTCCAAACCCCTCCCCAGCTTTGTTGCCCTTCTCTGGACATGTTCCTGCAACTCAACATTTCCTAAACTGAGGGGCCCAGAACTGGACAAAGTACTCGAGGCCAGTGCCCCCTAACCAGAGGCAGAATGACCTCCCTGCTCCTGCTGGCCACCCTATCTTTTCTAGCTCAAACAATTCTATGATTCTATGGTTGTATTTAAATTAAGCAAAACCTTCATATTCCCTGAGAAAACAAGTTTGTGTTTTGAAAACAGAAAAAATAAATACATAAATAAGGAGCTGATAGTTGGAATGTTCTGAGATGGCACTGCCTTGCTTCATGTTCTCCCATGGCCTCTAGTAAGGATCCTAGCATGTTAATAATCACTGTATTTGCCTGGTTTATTTGTAGTTTTAAAACTTTGTTGTGCCACTACTGCAAGACTAATTCAACTCAAAGCACAGTTCTGTAAAACCTGACAATGTGAGAACTCCATCCACTGTAACACTGAAAAGGACACAGGGTATGTACAGCCTCAAGAAGGCTGAGCTGAAAAGCAAAATGAAAAATGTAGAGACTACAAGATAAACAAAGAGGCTCATAAACTGCAAAAAGATGCTGGAGTAAGCAGTGTATTATATTTTCTGATGCCAGATTAAATGTATTTTATTATCAAATATTAGAGCTTTTAAGCATCTAAACCCTAACTAATCTGGGAATCGCTAGCTGAAAGAAAGCTTCTTTAAAGCCCTGAGCCTACAAGATTAGTTTTGACTCCTGCTGAGCAAACAAGTGTCTAGTCTCATCAACCACGATACTGTACCACTATAAAAGACAGAAATTCCCTTTGGGTTTAGAGAAGGAACCACAATTACTGGGTGGAAAACTGCTGCAATTAATGGGACTACAGCACTTTACACCAAAGCATCCCAGACTCTGTCCTTATCCCAATCACATAAATCAATGAGACTTAGAATCAGAATTGTTTGGGTTGGAAAAGCTCTATAAGATCATTAAGTCCAACCATCAACCCAACACCACCATGGCCATTAAGCCATGTCCCCAAGTGCCATGGCCACATGTTTCTTGAACACCTCCAGGGACAGGAACTCCACCACCTCCCTGGGCAGCCTCTTCCAGTCCCTGACCACTCCTGCAGCAAAGAAATTTTCCCTAATCTCCAACCTAACCCTCCCCTGGCACAATTTGAGGCCATTTCCTCTCATTCTATCAACCTGATGGTAGGGAGAAGACGACTTGCACAAATTTATACGGGAGCAGCGTTAGGCATTGCACCTTCGAAGAGCAGCACTCTAAACAGCTTTGTGGGGTTTTGAGCTTTATTTTTAATCCTAAAGCCATGTCCACCAACTGCCCCCTGCTAGACATCCGGAAATCCCTAAGTGTGGCAGAAATCCTGGCTGAATCCTAAGATTTTTGTGCTGCTTTCGCTGTGCCCGAAACGAGGCTCTAATTTGGTTTGAGCAAAAACTAATTGAAAGTAATTTAATACCAATTGATTGTTAAGGGGATACATTTTTGCAGTTTATCAAGTCTATAGAAATGCAGCATAATTAACTCAAAACTGAATAGGCAATAATGTAATTAGACTCTCAACAACTTGAAACTTCCAAGCCATGTTTAAACAGTTAATTAAAATTTTAAAAGATAGTGCTATATTACATGTCTATAACGTTAACTGCTCCAAATGCTTATTGATATTTGTTAAGTAACCCAATTAAGTCATCTAATTTCTAGCATCTCCGAAGCTAAATAAATAGAGCTTTATAAATCAGCCTCACGCACGAGGAAAATGCCCAGATATTCACTTAATATAAATTAATAATCAATTGCACAATGAATTATGGCCTGTTGTTTGTTAGCTAGAGACACAGGGCCAACTTGAAAGCCACCAGATTGAGTTTTATGGTTCCCTCATTTTTCCACATGCTGTTCAAGCACAAATCTTAGGTAATTGCTCTACCGTCCCGTTTCTGAGCACGTTGAGTGACAAGGGCTTTCTTTGGTCTAGCTCAGCCTGTTGGATGTGCAGCTGCAAACACACAACTTATTTTCAGCCATGTTTCAAAACACAGAATCATAGAATTTTCTTCAGTTGGAAAATCCCTCTAAGATCATGAAGTCCAACCATCAACCCAACACCACCATGGCCAGCAAACCACGTCCCCAAGTACCATGGCCACATGTTTCTTGAACACCTCCAGGGGTGGTGACTCCATCTCCTCCCTGGGCAGCACATTCCATTGCCTGATCATTCTCCCAGAAAGGAAATTTTTCCTACTCTGCTGTGGCACAACCAGATATTCCTTAAAATGAATGGACATGGGGTCACATCTCCAAGGCTGCTGGTAGTGGGGGAATCTTTGCTGTCCAGGAGCTCCTGACACTTTGTATTTTAACAAGATTCCACTTTTCAGGTCCCACTCCTGTTCTTCCTTGCCACCAGAGAGCTCCAAGTTACACAAAAGATGCTTCCTAGCACACAGCAAAAGCTACTTTCAGAACTGCTGCTTTTCTACTCTGCTGTTAAATCCTCACCATGGAAGGGAAAAAAATCCTTTTGTTGTTTCTTTGCCTGCTCTAAAGATACATTCCCAGACAGTAAATTATGAATGCAAGAAAGCTTTATCCTAAGCAAGATAGCAACTTGTGTTTACCATTAAGCATTGGCAGCTGCTACTGACTGCTACTTTAACATATTTCCCATCTCTTTATCTCTTACCCCAATTAGGTATTTGCTAGTTATACCTGCATCAGCTCTAGAATGAAAGCTCACCAGGACAGGGACTGGCTCACCAGGACAGGGACTGGCTCACCAGGACAGGGACTGGCTCACCAGGACAGGGACTGGCTCACCAGCTCTGCTTGCAGGTCTCAGCAGAACTTCAATATTTTCAGAAAGCTTCAGCTTCTAACTAGCCTTGGACAACTCAATTTTATCAGCTTTGACAGAGCAGGAGTATCAGCAGGAGGAGGAGTCAGGAGATATTTTGCCAGGTCAATTCTTAAATAAATGTGTTGTACAGGAGAAATAAAGAACTGCTTGGATAAAGAGAGTAGCACAGGAACAGGTGTCATCTCATTTCTGGATGTCAGGTTTAGTTTAGCCACATTCACCAGTCACAACTTTCTCCTACTCAAGGATAGAAATTGATGTCATTGCGGCCTCGTCATGTAAACACCACAGGTGAAACTGAAGAGCCAAAGGGCATAGGGTTGACAAGGTGCCCAAAAAGTTCCATATTTTCACAGAATCAATAAGGTTGGAAAAGACCTCAAGGATCATCAAGTCCAACCTGTCACCCAAGACCTCATGACTACCAAACCATGGCACCAAGTGCCACATTCATTTTATTTAAAAGGAAAATAGGAACATTCTTTGCAAACCCCTGGGCTTGTTCCAGAGGGAAGACACTAGGGAAGTCACCGTGCCCCTGTACTGGGGGCTTGCGAGACCACACCTCGAACAATTTGATCAATTTTGGGCCATTCACTATAAGAAGGACATTGAAGTGCTGCAGCATGTCAGGAGAAGAGGAATCAAGCTGGTGAAGGGTCTGGAGAACAAAGCTGGTGAAGAGCAGAGGTAACTGGGGTTGTTTAGTGTGGAGAAGAGGAGGCTGAGGGGAGAGCTTCTGACTCTCTAAAACTGCATGAAAGGAGGTTGCAGGGAAGTGGGGGTTGTTCTTTTCTCCCTACTATCAGGTGAGAGAAGGAGAGGAAATGGCCTGAAATCATGCCAGGGGAGGGTTGGGCTGGAGATGAGGAACAATTTCTTTGCTGCAAGAGTGGTCAGGGATTGGAACAGGCTGCCCAGGGAGGTGGTGAAGGTATTCTAGAAATGTGCTGCCATGGCACCTGGGGACACAGTTGAATGGCCATGGTGGTGTTGGGTTGATGGCTGGACTGGATCATCTTAGAGGTCTTTTCCAACCCAAACAATTCTATGATTCAATGATTACTGTAACATCTGGGCTTACTGCTTTTGTTGTTAACGTTAATATTCTTTGATTTTAATTTACCTTTTAATGGCCAAGATATTTTTTAAAAATGATTAAAAATCAAGAAGGGCAGGAAAAGAAAATGGAAATTAAAATGGGAGAAGGGGCAGGAAAAGAAAATGGAAATTAAAATGGGAGAAGGGGCAGGAAAAGAAAATGGAAATTAAAATGGGAGAAGGGGCAGGAAAAGAAAATGGAAATTAAAATGGGAGAAGGGGCAGGAAAAGAAAATGGAAATTAAAATGGGAGAAGAGACAGGAAAGGAAAATGGAAATTAAAATGGGAGAAGGGGCAGGAAAGGAAAATGCAAATTAAAATGGGAGAAGGGGCAGGAAAGGAAAATGGAAATTAAAATGGGAGAAGGGGCAGGAAAGGAAAATAGAAATTAAAATGGGAGAAGGGGCAGGACTTAACCCTGTGCAGAGCAGAAGTCATTTCCAAAAGTGTGTTGTACACACAGTATCAGAACTGTGCCTCCTTCTGTGACAGGCTTTCCTAAAACCTGTGTGACAGTTTTCACTGTAAGCACCACTGAAGGACAGGAACTTGATTCCATCATTTCATGGCTGTCAGCTCTGCAGACAGGAAGGTATATTTCAGGACAACGCACTTCTCAGCAGCTGCTTGCATGAATAAGAGCTCACTTCCATCATTAGTCATTTAACCCAGCTAACATGACAACAGCATTTGTTAGAGAAGCTTGGAGACTCCTGACAGGAGCAAGAATGCAGAATTGTTCTTTTGGATGGCTTGCATGTCTTGAGCGCTTCAAGGAGACCACGCGTTTGAACATCAGTAACATTTGTTGTCCTCCCGCCCCGATTTCCCAGGTAAAGAAGTGCTGAGATAGGATAGCTTGTCAAGCTTGCAGAACCTTGTGGGAAGCCACCTCTGGGTCAGACACCCCACTCTCAAGCTACAGTCTGGCAGTGGCTGATTCATGATGCCATCACCTTTTAAAAATGAAGCCAAGAAGGACATTGACTTCAATGTGCATTCACAAAGCATTAGCCAAGGATGGTAATGAATTCAGTCTAGTAGTTATAAGACTTACAACTATACAACTAGTTTTATCTAAGAAAAGTGAATGATTCTCATGACAAACAAACTATCCCTCAATCCTCTTGTGGTTTAACCCCATCCAGCACCACACAGCTGCTTGCTCACTCCTTCCCCTCACCCCACTGAAATCAAACTGCTGTGCTGAAGTCTCAATTCCATGACATCAAACACATGAACATAATGGAATGGAATGGAATGGAATGGAATGGAACGGAATAAACCTCCTCTGGTGCAGCTTGAGATTGTGTCCTCTTGTTCTGTCACAGGTTGCGTGGGAGAAGAGACCAACCCTCACCTGGCTACAACCTCCTTTCAGGTAGTTGTAGACAGCAACAAGGTCTCCTCTGAGCCTCCTCTTCTCCAGGCTAAGCAACCCCAGCTCCCTCAGCCTCTCCTCATAGGGCTTGTGCTCCAAACTCCTCCCGAGCTTTTTTGCCCTTCTCTGGACATGTTCCAGCAACTCAACATCCTTCCTAAACTGAGGGGCCCAGAACTGGACACAGGACTCAAGGTGTGGCCTAACCAATGCTGAGTACAGGGCACAATAACCTCACTGCTCCTGCTGGCCATAGTGTTCCTGATACAGGCCAGGATGCCATTGGCCATCTTGGCACACTGCTGGCTCTTGTTCAGCCTACTATCAACAGGTACCCCCAGGTCCCTTTCTGCCTGGCTGCTCTCCAGCCAGTCTGACCCCAGCCTGTAGCACTGCATGGGGTTGTTGTGGCCAACGTGCAGAACCCGGCACCTGGATGTGTTAAATCTCATGCCCTTGGACTCTGCCCATCTGTTTTTTGGGTCAATCCTGTAACACTGAGACACTGCAGCTGATAGAAATTCTGATTAAAAAAGCCTTGAGTAAGAACTGAATGCTGCAGAATTAAGGTAGCAATTTGAGTTTATAGACTTGTCAGTAGTTACCTTGCAGCTTCAGAGCATTCATCATGAGTCTGTGACAGCCTGGTAAGTACAGACCAAACACCTGGAGATTCTCAGGGTTTGACAGTCATCAAATAGGGTAATAATGAAGGCAAAATTTAATCCATGTAGACTGCTGGCACTTTCCAGGTTACTTGTGACATAAATGAAGGTGGTTCAGCATTGCACAACTGCTGTTGGCTGAGTCTCAGAAACAGCATCTCCTTTTAACACTCACAGCTCCTTTGCACACAATGCTTACACACAGGAAATCTACATCTGCTTTGCTAAGATGGAGAGGTAACTATCTAATTGAAATAACTACACAAAATAAAACCAATCAAAAAACAAACCAAACCAAAACCCAACCAAACCCAAAAAACCAGAACCAGACAAAACTAATAAAGGGAAAAAAACAGAACCAAACAAACAGCTCCAAACCTGCTGAGATTACTTGGAACAAACCCAATAACAATGAGGGGAAAAAATGCTTGAGTCCACATCCAGATTGTCCATGCTTAATATTCAATTAGGTAAGAGAAGGCTTTTACAGGCATAAGTAATTATTAATATGCTTCTTTAGAAGTCAATTGCTTTAGATGTGACAAAAGCACCAAACAGTGCCAAAGCTCTGATTAATTTATGTTTGCATCTCACACACAACTCAAAATACAAGAGTGGTAGTTTTAGGCTATGCATGTTGTATGAAAGGACAGAAGGTTAGCACTCCCCTTGGTAAGGATGGAAGAGGCCCTTGTGGCCTATACAACATGAAAATTCCTCTGGTCTTGGACCAGGAAATCTGCTCCACTGCCTCCCCCCCCACCCTCAATCCCCCTGTCCCAAGAGAGAGAGGAGTTGAAAGAGAAGCAGTGGGTTAGACTTACCAGCCAGAAGCATGTTGTCTTCTTCCCAGCAAAGCAAAACAGCCAAGATCAGAAAGGAAGAGTAAAGGCATGGGGAAACGTAAAATGGGCATGTGAAGAATCGTTATGATACAGCTTCTCTTATCCCAGACATTTATCCCATGAATTTGTTTAGAATAATCTTTTGTTTTCACCCAATAGTGATTTATTTACATTTTTCTACTTTTCTGCTCAAAATCTGCAGCTAAATTTTAAAGGCATAGCCTAAAACTACCACAATAAGACTGAGAACACATCACTTGCCATGTGCTACACGGGCTTCCCTTCGCTTCTTTTCCAACCAGTTAAGCCAGAGATGTGTTGGGTGGACCAGAAATTTACCAACATCTGATGCATAGAGAAAAGCTTTTAAACTACTTCATAATATGCTGGTTTGTTCAAGGGGGCCTACAAGAAGGCTGGGGAGGGACTTCTCAGGATATCAGGTAGTGATAGGACTAGGGGGAATGGAATGAAGCTGGAGGTGGGGAGATTCAGACTGGATGTGAGGAAGAAGTTCTTCACCATGAGAATGGTGAAGCCCTGGAATGGGTTGTCCAGGGAGGTGGTTGAGGGCCCATCCCTGGAGGTGTTTAAGACCAGGCTGGATGAGGCTCTGGCCAGCCTGATGTAGTGTGAGGTGTCCCTGCCACCCATGGCAGGGGGGTTGGAACTAGATGATCCTTGTGGTCCCTTCCAACCCTGACTGATTCTATGAAAACTGATTTGTAAAGAAGTTTGGTTTGCTTCCAAACAAAGGCCTGCAAACCCACTCTGTGTTCCACATTATCACATGCCATAAAATTATAAATCAAAATAGCTGGCCAAGGTTTTTCGTTGCCTATAACCCATCACACTACAAAGTAATTTCAAAAACTCAAGGTTTTAGTGACTTATGCTTTGTGCCGTTTGGGTTTGTGTGTTGACTTTTTTAAGAAGGCAGAAGAAGATATATTATGGAAACAGCTGTGTAAATATAGTTTATTTAATAAAAATGTAAATAAGATTCATAGAACAGACTTAGAAACCTTGAAATGTTTATTTTCTATGAAAGAGATTAAGTCCTGGAGGTAAGATTTGTTTCTAAACTTGTAACTCTGGTAGTGTAGAGGCTACTGTGGTTTGTTTTATTTATTAAAGGGACAATTCTTCCAAGACAAATATTTTAACCTACTCAAGCATAATTCCTCCTACTTTTTAATTGCTCTCTTGGAGTCTTGACAGTCTGTAGCAGCTGAAACGCTGGACTGTGCTCCAAGAGAAGTGTAATTCAGATTTATGAGAAGACATTTCGGATCCAATATAATTGATTACCTACTGTAATGTGAACAGAACCTCATTTGTACTAATGAGCCCTATGCATAACACAGCAAAGCATTTTCTGATCTGAAGACCACAAAATGCCAAGCCAGATGTCATTGCTACTGATGACAATTCCCCCAGATGGTTCCGTTTCCTCTTGCTTTATGATGTCTTCAGGTTGGAGGAGATGGCATTTAACTCGGCACATAGCTCTGCTACTCTATGTCTGCTAGCTCCGTGCCATCCCAGCCTGCGTGCCACACCAAGACACCATCCTATTACAGCTGTTGTTAGAGCTAGGAAACGCTTGGCTGCTCGGGCAAATTTTGATAAATGCAACATCAGGTTATAAATAATAGAACCATCGATGGGCAATCTAATCAAGACTGAAGCTAAAGCATCCTTTGGGGTCTTTTCCAGAGGAAACAACAAGATTAATAACAGTTAACTTTTAAACCAGGCAGTTATGGAAGTGGTGTGAAACAATAAGTATAGATTAGAACTATAAAAATCTTCCTTAATGGGGGGAAAAAAGGAAACAGACATGCATTTCCAACATCTATTTTAAAACCATTATTCCACTGATTGGATTTTTTATATAGTTAGTTATTATTCCATTTATTTTTTATTTAAAAAAAAATTCATTGCTTTTTAGCTAAAAAAAATTCTTTCCTTCATTTGAGTGCTTTTTAAAATTATTATTTTAAAACCCCTTTTCCATTCATTTATTATTAATTCTAAAAAAAATTCCCATTCGAGTAGTTTTTATTTCAGATTTTTTTTTTTCCATTCATTTCATGATTTTTTATTTTTAAAAAATTGATTCATTTGATTTTTTGTTAGAATTTTTTCCATTCATTTCAGTGTTTATTCTTTTTAAAAAATTAACTTGATTTTTTTATGTAAAAAAATTTATTTTTTATTTAAAAATTAATTCACTTGATTCTTTTTTGTTTCAGAAGCTTTTCCATTCCTCTGATTCTTTTTTACATCAGAATTGTTTCCGTTCACAGTATCACCAAGGTTGGAATTTGATTCTTTTTTACTTCAGAAACCTTTCCCCATTCCTTTGATTCTTTTTTACATCAGAAATTTTCCCCATTCCTTTGATTCTTTTTTACATCAGAAATTTTCCCCATTCCTTTGATTCTTTTTTACATCAGAAATTTTCCCCATTCCTTTGATTCTTTTTTACATCAGAAATTTTCCCCATTCCTTTGATTCTTTTTTACATCAGAAATTTTCCCCATTCCTTTGATTCTTTTTTACATCAGAAATTTTCCCCATTCCTTTGATTCTTTTTTACATCAGAAATTTTCCCCATTCCTTTGATTCTTTTTTACATCAGAAACCTTTCCCCATTCCTTTGATTCTTTTTTACATCAGAAACCTTTCCCCATTCCTTTGATTCTTTTTTACATCAGAAATTTTCCCCATTCCTTTGATTCTTTTTTACATCAGAAATTTTCCCCATTCCTTTGATTCTTTTTTACATCAGAAATTTTCCCCATTCCTTTGATTCTTTTTTACATCAGAAATTTTCCCCATTCCTTTGATTCTTTTTTTACATCAGAATTTTCCCCATTCCTTTGATTCTTTTTTACATCAAAATTTTCCCCATTCCTTTGATTCTTTTTTACATCAGAAATTTTCCCCATTCCTTTGATTCTTTTTTACATCAGAAATTTTCCCCATTCCTTTGATTCTTTTTTACATCAGAATTTTTCCCATTCCTTTGATTCTTTTTTACATCAGATTTTTTCCCATTCCTTTGATTCTTTTTTGTTTCAGAAGCTTTTCCACTCCTTTGATTCTTTTTTGTTTCAGAAGCTTTTCCATTCCTCTGATTCTTTTTTACATCAGAATTGTTTCCGTTCACAGTATCACCAAGGTTGGAATTTGATTCTTTTTTACTTCAGAAACCTTTCCCCATTCCTTTGATTCTTTTTTACATCAGAAATTTTTCCCCATTCCTTTGATTCTTTTTTACATCAGAAATTTTCCCCATTCCTTTGATTCTTTTTTACATCAGAATTTTTCCCATTCCTTTGATTCTTTTTTACATCAGATTTTTTCCCATTCCTTTGATTCTTTTTTTACATCAGAATTTTTCCCATTCCTTTGATTCTTTTTTACATCAGAATTTTTCCCATTCCTTTGATTCTTTTTTACATCAGAATTTTTCCCATTCCTTTGATTCTTTTTTACATCAGAATTTTTCCCATTCCTTTGATTCTTTTTTGTTTCAGAAGCTTTTCCATTCCTTTGATTCTTCTTTGTTTCAGAAACTTTTCCATTCCTTTGATTATTTTTTATTTAGAAAAATGAATTAATTTGATTATTTTTTACTTCAGAAACTTTTCCATCTGTTTGATTCTTTTTCATTTCAGAATTTTTCCACTCATTTGATTATTTTTGTTTTCAAACCAAATCCATTCATTTGATTCTTTTTTATTTCAGGTTTTTTTTTTTCCAATCATTTGATTCTTTTTTATATTATTTTTTTTAAATCCATTCATTTGATTCTTTTTAATTTTCATACCAGGACCAGTGATAAAATTGAACAGAGCATTCTGCCATGCAAAACAGTACTCGGCATGAGGGCTGAGCTGAGAGCTGCATACATTTGCAACAGGAATACTTCTTCGTATCCTGTTTGCTCACATTACAAAGCCTTTTTCTAAATGTCAGGATGTACAGGAAAAGGACACAGAACTGCTCAATCTATGAAATGAAAAGCTGAAATTCAGCTTTCTATGTCAGAATGCAAAGCCCTCCTCCAGTCAGGAAGAACCTGCCACCCAGACCAGCATGGTTATTTTGGTGGGTGCCTTACCAAACACATTTAACATGCTAAATCAATTATTGCTTTTACAGAAGGCAGTCTGCACGTTTTTCCCCCCCCCCCCCCCCCCCCTTTATATGCAATCAATCCTAGTGAAAATTAGACAAAGCAGGTTGTAAATATAAAACTGAGATGTAAAAGGGGGGAAAAACCAAACTGTAGGGCTAGGTAGCAGATGAGGCATTGCTATTAATGAAGAGAAGACAAGTATTCAAATTGTGAAGGCATTTTGATGTTTTCCATGCAAGCTGAAGAGGAGAACGTAATAGGAAAATAAAGCAGCTATCAGACAAGATAAATAGGACTACATCAACAGGGCCTGTGCAGAATTAGAATGGCACAGCAAGAGAAGCCAAGCCTTCAGAAGAATATACTGAAATTTTTACTTTGCATTATAATGTCAGCTTTGGAACAGATGGCAAAATGCCACTAGAACAGGAAGATGTCAAGAAATAATAGTGTCAGCAGCTATATAAAGAGCTAAGAGATGCTTCAGACTACCTAGTATTTGTAAGGCCACACTCTACAAAGGCTTAAAATAATTTCATCTATGCAAGCAAAAGAAGCAAAAACACTGCAAGCTCCTGCCCAGCCCACCAGCCACTTTTAAAAACAGAATCTGGGTTCATGACCAGCCCAGATTTGGAATACAAAATAGAATACAGAATTAACCAGGTTGGAAAAAACCTTTGAGATCATTGAGTCCAACCTATCACCCAACACCATCTAATCAACTAAACCATGGCACTAAGT
Organism: Dryobates pubescens; assembly: GCF_014839835.1. NCBI lineage: Eukaryota > Metazoa > Chordata > Aves > Piciformes > Picidae > Dryobates > Dryobates pubescens. The sequence goes on from NC_071630.1 coordinate 8,841,152, forward strand.
GCCTCATCCAATGCCTTTTAAACACTCCCAGTGATGGTGACTCCACCACCTTCCTAGGCAGCACAGTCCAATGGCCAATCTCTCTTTCTGTGAATAATTTCTTCCTAACATCCAGCCTAAACCTCCCCTGGTGCAGCTTGAGACTGTGTCCTCTTGTTCTGTCACAGGTTGTCTGAAACCCAGGAGAGGGGTTCTGACGTATTAGAGAGAAGCAGCATTGTCATAGCTTGCCATAAACTATCCACAGTTCAATACACAGAATGAGTCACAGAATTACACAATGCATTGGGTTGGAAAGGACCCTCAAAGTTATTCTTGTCCAACCCTTGCTGCAGTCAGCAGGGACATCAGCTAGAGCAGGTTGCTCAGGGCCTCATCAAGTTTCAGCCTTCAATGTCTCCAGGGATGGAGTCTCCACCACATCCCTGGGCAACCTGTTCTAGAGTTTCACCACTCTCATTGTGGAGAGTTTCCTCCTGATGTCCACACTAAATCTACCCTGTTCTAATTTCAAACCATTGCCCCTCATCCTGTTCTTAAGTGCCCCCTTCAGCAGTCCCTCCCCAGCTCTCCTGCAGTCCCCTTCAGGTACTGGAAGGCTGTATCAAGGTCGCCCTGGAGCCTCAACTCTTTCAGCCTGTCCTCATAGGACAAAGGCATGACAAATTCATTGCAGTTGTTGATATTTTGCCTCTGTTGTTGGTTTTGGTTTGGTAGTGTTCTACATACATACTTAAGTATTTGCATTTAAAGTAGCTGTGAATAAGTCCTTAATTCCCAGTTGTCCAGAAGGATAGATGTTTGAAGCTGCAGAGGAATCCACCAAACTAAAAGTGGTATTTTGCTGCCTTTAGCAAACCTGGTTGAACTCTTTGACTTCACCATTTTCCCATTTATGAGATGAGGGTTGTTAGATCATTTGGGTAACAAACTACAAATGTTGACTGGATATATTTTAAGGGTATAGCACATAGAGAACATCTACTTCCATTTATTCCCAAAGGCTGTAAAAGCAGCCATAAGGCAATCAGAAAGCAGGCAAAGAACAACTTTTATGGCAGGATAAATGAAACATAATTAGACAACAAAATAGGAGGTGTAAGTAGCTGGAAACCTTTTGTTTCCTTGTTCCATCAAGCCTGCAGGTTTGAAAGTCCTGCTGTCAATACTGAAGAGTTTGGCTAAATAAATATCAGCAGTGATACATTAGCAAAGCCAGTGTGGGAAATCAAGGAGGGAAAGTCCATCTACTGACAATTCTCATATTTGGAATGGGAATTCACCTTCTGTTCTAATATAGGAACCTGCAGGCACACAGATATTGAAATCCTTGAAGTACAGACACAGTCATTCATCCAACCATCTCTGTGAACCTCAGACAGCCTCCTGTACCTTTCCTACCCCTTCACTTCATTCCCTGTACAAACAGTGAAGGACTGTTCTGTGGTACAAGACACAAACCAGGGACGCTTCTGCCACCAGCATAGTCCTATCTCTTCTCCATCTCAGCATCTGGCTGCCTGGACCCTTCTCACCTTCAGCTCATTCTCATCTCTATTTGCAGAAATGTGCATCTGCAGAGCCATGTACCATTGGGTGGTCAACAATCTGACATTTATTCATCCACATTTCCATCTTTCACTTTATTTGTGCATGCTGTGTTAAAGCAACATCAGATCTTTTGAGTTCAAGATCTTTAAATGTAAACTATCCATCTAAAGCAGTTTCCATGGCAGGTAGAAAATGAGAACATATGACACTTCTAACAAGCAAAAAAACCCACAACAACCTTGAGTCACTCCAGTAGATATTTTAGATATCTGCAGTTCAGGCAGGAATTAGAGAGAATTCAGGGAGATATTTGTCTTCCAGGGAGACTTCTACCCCTGAGGCCTCCAGCACAAGGACATGGAGTTGCTGGAGCAGGTCCAGGAGAGCCATGAAGATGATCAGAGGGCTGACGCACCTCCCCTGTGGGGACAGGCTAAGTGAGTTGGGGCTGTTCAGTCTGAAGAAGACTCCAGGGAGACTTTGGAGCTGCATTTCAATAGCTTATGGGGACCTACAGGGAGACTGGGGAGGGACTATTTAGAAGGGCTTGTGGTGAAGGGACAAGGGCCAATGGTTTGAAACTGAATTGTTCTTTACAATGAGCTTGGTGGAACACTGGAAGAGGTGGAGGCCTCATCCCTGGAGACATTTAAGGCCAAATTTATGTAGCCCTGAGCAACCTGATCTAGTTGGAGATGTCCCTGCTGACTGCAGGGGGGGTGGATAAGGTGACCTTCAAGGGTCCCCTTCCAACTTCCTGCATTCTGTGATTTAGACCCTTTGCAGAAGAGCTGATCTGGCCATGGCTGTGTAGCACGTGGAGTGCTTCAGCAGTGGGGAGTCTTTGCCTAATCTCTGCACTAAATGCATTCACATTCATCTGCACTGTGCATGCATTACATATTCATAATGTACTCATAACATCTCCCATTTGTTCTTGTGCTAACACTGTCTCTTCATTTACCTAAGTCTTTTCTCCCTCCAGCTAGGAGGAGGCAGCATCATCTCTTTGACATAACTCTAGTCTGAGAGAACAGGGCCTTCAGGAATGACGTGGCTTTGCAGTTCTGTGCTGAGCTCTGCAACCTTTCAAATCCTCTGCACCTGCCTATAACCCAGGGGGCAGTTTCCCATTATCTCAGTTATGATTAATTTAATGCATTCTTCTTTGAGGAAAGCCACAGGTTCATGGAATGGTTCGAGTTGGAAGGGACCTCGAAGGTGATCGAGTTCCAACCCCCTGCCATGGGCAGGGACACTATCCACCAGCCCAGGCTGCTCAAGGCCACATCTAATCTGGCCTTGAACACCTCCAAGGAGGGGACTTCCACAACATCCCTGGGCAAACTGTTTCAATGTCTCACCACCCTCACTGAAAATAATTTCTTCCAATCTTCAGTATAAATCTTCCCTCCTCCACTCAAAGCCATTGTCCCTCATCCTATTACTACAAGCCCTTGTCAAAAGTCCCTCCTCAGCTTTCTTATAGCCCCATTCAGGTACTAAAAGGCTGCTCTAAGGTCTCTCCAGAGCCTTCTCTTCTCCCAGATGAACAGTCCCAACTCTTTCAGCCTGTCCCTACAGGGAAGGCTCTACAGCCCTCTGATCATCTTCATGGCCTCCTCTGGAATCAGTTTAGAAGTTTCTTCAGGATTGATTCTGAACTTCTGCAAACTGCTGCAGTCAAACCAGTGGGTTCAGGTCAGCAGTTTGAATTAAGATACTACACACTGGCTGTTTGCTGGTTGTGTTCCACTGTACTCAGCTTGGGAGTTGTTCTGAAAACTTTTGCTGCCAAAGCATTCATGAAAGCAAACTTCTGCATCAGCTCTTTCAGAGGGATTCTTCCCCTCAGCAGGCAATTCTAGTTCTAGGGCTTCGCTGCTAACTTGGGTAATTTTACCACCACTAACAACCTTAAAGCCTGAAGTTATTTTTGTTTTTCAAACAACAATAAATTAAATTGCAGCACCCTTCCTTATTAAATTAAAAAAAAAAAAAATTAAAGAGAGAGGAGAAAACAAAATTCACAGAGTGTTTCTAACAGTGAAGGCCACAAAGGTGAAAAACACAGAGACCTTTCATCTTGTAATTCAGCCAAAATGTGGCACAATATATTTAAGGTGTTGTAGCTGCACACAGAAGGCATTCTAGGGAACAATAGCTTTTGAAAAAGTAATTTGCACTGTATTTCACAACATAATGAAGGCATTTATTTGTGTTCATGTCTCCAACACCACAGAGCATGTCTTGCACATAATTGCATCCACCTCCTCCTCACCTGTGTGTGTATACTGGGACTGGAAAGGAAAACATCTTTATTTCTCTGACAAATCACTGTAACAGACACATAATATTATCCCAACATATATATTTAAGTACATAGCACCTGAAATTAGGCCAGATTAGCATAAAACAAGGTTCTGAGGACCACTATTAAAATGCAGTACTGGAGGTACATGAAATAATAATAAATTACTGAGCCTAGTCAAGTATTTACCTATGAATCCTAATGCAAAACTACTAAAACCCTGACTGCAGTGGGAAATTTGTTTAAGCTGTTAATGACATTAAAGAAATGGTGTCAGATATCAAGCTTAGACAAGACCTCCAAGAACAGCTTAAACAGGACCTCCAAAACCCATCAAAGGCTAGGAGAGAAACACTTTTTGCACAGTTTGTCAGATAGTCAAGTATAGACTACTAAGAAAAATAAACACAGATAAAAAGAGCTACACTGAGATGCCAACATTTTGTAAAATAAAAAGGGAATAAAACCTTCTTGGGTTTTGTTGAGCTATTAGTGAAGTATTGAGTAACTCTTGAGAGACATTAGTGAGATGTGAAGTTGACTTGTACTTACACTTCAATAAATTATTGCTATTGAAATACAAGTACTCCTTGTAACATGTATAAAAGCTCCTGCTGTCAATGCTGCACTGTTCATCTCCTCCCAAAACATCAGCTGCAAGAACATTGTGCATCCAGTGATGCACTACTCAATCACAAGTATATCAACTCCAAGGAAAAGCTGGCAACTTCTGACATTTGCATGAGCAGAAAAGGGAAAAGAAATGTGACAGAAAATCAAAACAATCAAACAAAACCCCCAAACCAACAAACAAACAAAACCAAAACCCCAAACCAACAGCTGAAAAACGAAACCACAAACCCAGAGGGTTTCCTTCAGTGTGGTCTCTGCAGCACTACCCTTCAGAGGCTTTTCTAAAGATGACCCATTTATTGACAGAAAGTCTTGGAAGCTTCAGGACACGTAGATTAACTCTGGGAATTGTCTGCCTCAGATTTCTTGTTCTACTTTTGTCTTCCTGGCCCCCACCTTTCTCGTCAGCTACTTTGGTGTTGCTGACAAAGACAAAAAGCTTAAACCAGAGTGCCCGTTTCCCAAATTCACTTTGATTCTGCAGGATAGCAAGTACTCCCAGCCAGACATATCTACCAGATTGATTAATTAATGCTCTTATTCATTAACTGACTGACTGTCCCAACAAAGACAAGATTTATACTATTGCCATGCAGTCATATTCCCTGCAGCTCGCCTGCTGTGGAGCAAACTCACCAAGATTAAGAGAATATGAAGAAAGCAGAGTTAACATCCACCCAAGAATAAGACTGAGATTACCAAAACACCACACTATCACTGATTCCCAATGCACTCTAATTCTCTAGCACCTCAAAACACCCTTGAGCATCTTGATTGCTTCTCACATCAACTCAGCTCTAGCAATACGTTCAGTTCACACGTGAGAATTTCAGCATGGGGCATTAAGTAAGGAAAGGGCAGAGAAATTCTAATTAGGCATTTAAAAATCATTTTCCATGTGCTTTTACAATCAAACAATGCAGCAGAAAACAAATATTTCAAACTTATCTTAAAACATAGCTACCCTGATAAGCATAATTTGGAAATCTTTAATGAATTCACCTCAATTAGCCTTTAATTAAATAGCTCATTAAAAACCGATCTGAATATTGCTCGAGATGAAATCCTTCCTCAACTGTTAGGCTAGAATAGGAAGTCAATGAAGGGAAGGTTAAACACATTTTGGAGCAGCCTGAATGTCATATTTGTTACAAGGGAAAAAGCTCTCAACACTTTATGACAGCCAGTACATGGTAGAATCACAGAATGGTTTGGGTTGGAAGGGATCTTGAAGATCATCTAACTCCAACACCCCTGCCATAGGCAAGGACACCTCCCACTAGCCCAGCTTGCTCAAGGCCTCATCCAACTTGGTCTTGAACACCTTCAGGGAGGAGGCATCCACAACCTCCCTGGGCAAAGTGTTCCAGTGTCTCACCACCCTGACTGGAAAGCATTTCTGCCTAAACTCCTGTCTAAATCTCCCCTCTTCCAGCTCAAAACCATTGCCCCTCATCTTATCACTACAAGACCTTGTGACAAGTCCCTCCCCAGCTCTCCCTTACTTACTGGAAGGGCTCTATGAGATCTCCACCGAGCCCTTTTTTTCTCCATGCCAAACAGCCTCAACGTTCCCTATCCCCAAAGGAGAGGTGCTCCAGCCCTCTGACCATCTTCATGGCCTCCTCTGGACTTACTCCAGCAGCCTCACATCCCTCTCATGCTGGGGTTCACCAGAACTGGACACAGTGCTCTAGGTGGTGCCAGAATCATCTTGTTTGTCCTGCTGGTCACAATTCCTTTGATGCAGCCCAGGGCACAGTTCAGATAAACTAAGCACAGGACAAGTAAGCAATAGAAAGTGTAGGGGTTGGTTTGTCTAATTTTAATTCTGTTTTGAAGCCAGTAATGAAATAATTAATCTTGAATGTGTCAGCTACCTTCATAACCATGTACTACCAACTCTGCTCCAGCCTGCGCTTTCAGAACAGCAATGGTTCTCTTTTCAGTGCCAGCATCACCTTACAAATCCCCCTACACACAAATAGGGATGCACAGAGACATCTAAAAATGCAAACACACCCTCAGAGGGTGCTTGAAAATATCTCATAATGCTGAATGTGACTGATGTGCAGTAGGAGTGCTGCAGAAGCCATTGTGCCTTTAGCATCTAGGGATGGAAAGTCTGATGAATAGGTAATTATTTTTTTCTTATTAAACTAATTGATTGTATGAGTGGAAAAATTCCTCTAAATGCCTGCATGCTACTTCAGTTGATCTAGCAAAAAGATTATTTATTTTCTTCATGACCTTCACTTCCATTACAGCTCAAGGATTTTACACTGTTTCAGGTCAGGTTAACATGAAAACTTTGCTCAGCTTTAAGTGGGACAGAATCAAGACCCATAGAGAGGAACACAAAAGAGCAGGGCTGGGCTGAAAGCAGGAAAGATAAAAAGTAAAAACACACCTTTATATGCCCAGCATGGAAGCATCTATTTTTTTTCCTTCCTTCTTTCTTTTTCCTCACTAACGCAGGAAGAAGCTGATGCTACATTGGCATGGCCTTGTGCCGAGAATGATGTTTTTGTTGCATTACCTGGGAGAGGTCACTGTACAGCTGGACTTGAAATCGTCTAAATCTAAGCCACAATCTGTCATTCACGTATGTTGCAAAGTACAGAACCAACAAAAATCATTCTCCATCCACAGAAAACAAACAGCTTCGGAGCTATGGTGGCTTTAGGCAGGGTCTTTACTTCCCGCTCTACCGCCACACTCAAAGGTCAGGAAGAGACTAGCCTCAGCACAGGAGCTGACAGCAGCTGAAGCTCTTCACGTGCATGAAGTAGCTGCATTATTAGCATATAAATCCAATACAATGCAAGAGTAAACACTAATAATACTGTTGCAAATATTAATAATTTAAAGGCAATAGTACAAGCCTCTCAAGAATGCATACATATGTTATGAGCACCACTAATTCAGCTGAGGCTAAAAATACATTTTTGCCTTCCATCAATGATTAATACATATGGAGAGACACTTAACAACTTATTCATATGGAAAGGAGTGGTGACATTCCAGGCCCTCTAAGCAATCAATAACTTTTAACCAAGATGTGCACTTTATCTTCTCTCTCTATCAGAATGCACAGTGGCTCTGAGAGGCACACAGAGACTTGGGAAACAAATGTATTAGAGGAACTATCAAAGACTGTTAAGCACAAACATATCACCTCTGACTCAGAAAATCCATGGATCCTGGCATGCTCATCAAAAAAGCTGAGGAAGTGCCCACTCTTAGGCTACTTACATAGTCCTCCTTGATTCCTACAGACAGATAGACTGGTTAGATAGAGTCCAGAACTCTGCTTTGCTGTTTGGAATAGGAACTTGCTGAGGGACTTGCTGGTGAGGGTACAGAAAAGGGCTACAAAGATGATCAGAGGACTGAAACATCTCTCTTATAAGGAAAGACTCAGAGAATTGGGGCTTATTAGTCTGGAAAAGAGCAGACTGAGGGGAGGGATTTCATCAATGCTGATCAATACTTAGAGGGGGTGTGTGAGGAGGACTGGACTGAAAGAGACCTACAGAGATTGAGTCCAACCAGACTCCTGCCAGAGCAGGATCACCCAGGGCAGGTCACACAGGAGCACATTCAGATGGGTCTTGAAAGTCTCCAGAGAAAGAGACTCCACAGCCTCTCTGAGCAGCCTGCTTCAGAGCTCCAGCACCCTCACAGCAAAGAAGTTTCTCCTCATGTTGAGGTGCAACTTCCTGGGTTCCAGTTTGTATCCATTGCCCCTTGTCCTGTCACAGGACACTGTTGAAAAGAGCCTGGCCCCTTCTTCTTGAAGCCCACCCTTCAGATATTTATAAACATCAATAAGATCTCCTCTCAGTCTTCTCTTTTTGACTAAACACCCCCAAGTCTCTCAGGCTTTCTTTATCACAATGATGTTCCAGTCCTTTCATCATCCTCATAGCTTCTGTTGGACAATCCCTTGGATATCTCTGTCCCTCTTGAACTGGGGAGCCCAGAACGGGATACAACTGAACCTCTACACTACAATAATCTTTCAGATTTCGTTTCTTTTTTTTCCCCCTGAAGGGTTCATTACTTTAAAATACTGCACAGACATTCGACATTTTCCTCTTTTAAAAGACCTTCAGGTAGATCTGTCAACAACTTACACTGGAAATAGGAAAGGAAGTGGATTGCTAATATTAGACAATTACCTGCCAGACAGATAGGCTTGACAGAATAAGATGTAAGGCTGAGAAAGAAAGCCACAGTGCTTGTTAATGAGACTGAGCTCACTCATAGCCACCAATTTCTTTACCTTCTGATCACTTTGAAAATCACATTATCATAAAATCACTGGCATCTCATCAACAAAGAAACACCTTGTGAAAAGTAATACAAAGCACAAGCCAATCAAACTGTTTCTAATGAATATTACTTTTCCCAGCAATAAAAACTTCAGATGAGCATGTGCCCTTCTCTGAGTGCACTTCAGATCAAGGAGGCAGGTACATGGCTGAAGAACACCTCCGCTGGCTAAAACGAACCCCTTCCAAATTGTATACATGCTTAATTAGTTACTTTAATTCAGATTTCAATCTCCTTGCAATTTTGAAGAGCTGTAGTCAGCAGTGCTAATAGCAAACTCATGCTGAGGAGCTTTTTAACACAGAGACACACACCCCCCCCCCTCAAATCCTCCCTTGTAACAATAAAAAGGCTAAAGAGATTGGGGGGAAAAGAATAAAATAAAAAGGTCACAGCATGGAAATGACTTTGAGATGAAAATGAAGCAGCAAAGGAATATTCTAAACTCCTCTAGGCGAAAGAACAATACACAACCACCTTATTTTGGGAGTTTAAGAGTGAATGAGCAGGAGGACGATAGAAATATCTGATAAAGCAGAGAGAGGCGCAGATCAATAACCAGACACTAAGAAAGAATCTATATTAACCTTAGGAGCTGAGACAAAACCTCTATCAACAGCTCCTCAAGCACAAACCTACAGGGAAAGCCAGGCAGAAACCACAGCAAGTTTCAATGCCCACATGCTTTCCTTTTTCATAATTCTGTACAATAATTAGTTTGAAAATATCTTAAATCTGCAGATTGGTTTTCATTTCTTACATCCCCTTTTCATCCAATGCACTCCGACACATCTGCTTTCGTTTCTACAGGTGACCATTTGACTCCACATCTTCCCCAAAACCATCTCTTTTTTCCTGTCAGTTTTCTCCCCATGAGGATTTTGGATGTGTTAAGTTTCATTTCAGGTGTTTCAAACCCTGAGCAGAAACAGCAGCTTCTGCAAGGCACGACACTTTCCTCACTGCATCTCACTTCAGTCTGGTTTGTGAATGAGCCGGAAGAGAAGCTGGTATGGGGTGGGTAATGGTTGGAAATGGAGGATTGCAGTTGTAAGGTTAGAAAAGAGAGGCAGGGGAAAAAATAATGGGAAAATGGTTGCAAGCCTGGGTGGGATTCAGAAGGTTGCCACACTGCTCTGGAAGAGCAGGTGCTGGCAGTGCTTAGGGGCAGAATTGCTGCTCCTATTGCAATTTCCCTTTTATTTTCTCTCCCTAGTGTTTGATATGCAGAAAAAGGCCCATTTGCTTTGTATGCTTTCTATGTTTCTGGATTAATAAGTAGCTTCTATCTATTTAGTAGTACAAATTGACACAGGTCTTTGACACTCCCTTCTTTACAAGGCAGCTCTGCTTCAAAGGAAAAGTTAACAAGGAGCAGTAAGACAGTCTAAGGAGGAGCTGTGCCCATCATTAAGAAGCAGTAGTGAGCATTTTAGGAGGAGAAGTATAACTGGACTGGGAACTTGCTAAAGGTTACAAGTTCTCCTGTGCTTTCTGATAATATACTACATGTACAGCTCAAGAACTGACCTCAGTGACACAAAATATAATTTGATGGATCGAGGGGAACACACAAGAAGTGTGCTCCATGGTTACAAGACTCCTATTACAGGAGAAATCATGCATAATCTCCCTATTATCACCACTTTTCTCTGTTAAAAAAAGAGGGGAAAAAAAAAATACTTCCATTTATGTCTGTTAAGGGCAAGATCCAAGAAGTCCAGGCTTCATAATTCCAATAGTATTGAAAAAAGATCTTGAAAAATCATATATACACTTCCAGGATAGGGAACTCACTCCTGCTGGTCACACTATTGCTGATCCAAGCCAGGACACCACTGCCTGCCTTTGCCGCCTGGGCACGCTGCTGGCTTGTAGTCAGCAGCTTGTTGATCAGAATCCCCAGGTCCCTTTCTGCTGGATAACTTTCCATCCACACTTCCAAGCCTGTAGCATCACACGGGGTTGTTGTGGCCCAAATGCAGGACTCAGTGCTTGGCCTTGTTTTGAGATTTAACACATCCAAGTGCCAGGTTCTACACATTGGCCACAACAACCCCATGCAGTGCTAAAGGCTGGGGTCAGAGTGGCTGGAGAGCAGCCAGGCAGAAAGGGACCTGGGGGTACCTGCTGATAGTAGGCTGAACATGAGCCAGCAGGGTGCCCAGGTAGCCAAGGTGGCCAATGGCATCCTGGCCTCGATCAGGAATAGTGTGGCCAGCAGGAGCAGGGAGGTCATTCTGCCCTGTACCCAGCACTGGTTAGGTCACACCTTGAGTCCTGTGTCTAGTTCTGGGCCCTGCAGTTTAGGAAAGATGTTGACTTGCTGGAACTTGTCCAGAGAAAGGCAACAAAGCTGGTAAGGGGTTTGGAGCACAAGCCCTATGAGGAGAGGGTGAGGGAGCTGGGGTTGCTTAGCCTGGAGAAGAGGAGGCTCAGAGGAGACCTCTACAACTACCTGAAAGGAGGTTGTAGCCAGGTGGGGGCTGGTCTCTTCTCCCAGGCAATCAGCACCAGAACAAGAGGACACAGTCTCAAGGTGTGCCAGGGGAGGTTTAGGCTGGATGTTAGGAAGAAGTTCTTCACAGAAAGAGAGATTTGCTATTGGAATGGGTTGCCCAGGGAGGTGATGGGGTGACCATCACTGGAGATGTTTAGGAAGAGACTGGCTGGGGCACTTGGTGCCATGGTTTAGTTGATTAGATGGTGTTGGGTGATAGGTTGGACTCGATCTCAAAGGTCACTTCCAACCTGGTTAATTCTAGTCTATTCTCTTCTCTTCTATAAAACATCCCTTTGACCTCAGCCCATTGATCCCATCTGTCTAAGCCTCTCTGTAGAGCCTCCCCTTCCACCAACAGAGCAACGCTCTCGCCTAACTTCACAGTATCACAGTATCACCAAGGTTGGAAGAGACTCAAAGATCATCAAGTCCAACCTGTCACCACAGACCTCATGACTAAACCATGGCACCAAGTGCCACATCCAGTCCCCTCTTGAACCCCTCCAGGGACTTGGTGTCACCTGCAAATTTACTCGTGGACTCGTGCACTTCTTTTGAGCATTTCAGAACCAATTCAAACTATGCCTCGGCTGCCTTTTCGTTCTCATTTTTCAGTTTGCTGGACACGGGGAAAATGCACAACACTACAGGACGCTGAAAACAAAGGACCATGTTCACTGAAAACAAAAGACCACATTCAAGCTTTTCTGGCTGAATTTATTGGTGGAAACACTGACATTTCCTGCTAATAACTTCTTTCATAAAGATCATTCATCTAGGGTTTGGGGAGTTTGCTTGTTATCTCAGAGACCAGTTTAATCACAGAGATCCAACGATTGTGACTCCTGATGGCAAGCCAAACTAAATGGGAGCCATACAACTTGAAGTACAAAGTTGTCACCTCGTAGACATTAGTGACATCTCATGAGTGGAGGAATGTGATTTATATTTGATCACAATTTTTCTTCAAAGCAGTGCAACTGAGCCTGGTTGTTATGCAGCTTGTGCACATGAAGCAGTTGCCATTTTGTGAGGCAAAAAAACAAACAAACAATACAGTATGGAACAAAGGGAAACTTGCACATTCCCTAGCTCTTGAGGTTTTACACCTCTCCTTTTTTCAGCTTCTTTTGAAATTGCTCCCACTTGCATCAGCTTCTTCTTCATGACACAAAATCATATTCCCTCATCCCCAAAGTTCTGTTTAGCAGTAAACACCTCCAACACTCCCTTATTCGGGAAGAAAATACAGCACCTAACTGACACATCTTAGTTAAAATATGTCATGATCAAAGATTAAGTCCTCATCAGGAAAAAAGCAGTGCTTTGTAAGATGCTTAAGAGGATAAAACTTTGCGTGACAGATGTCACAATAAAACAAAGTAAAACTGCAGGATCCAGGAAAACCTAACAGTATTTTACTTTTCTAGTCACTGATGATAAATGGGGAGAGAAAAGTAAAAACTTCTCCCCATTTATCTTGACATCAGTTTTGGTGCACACAAACACTAAGGGCTCCAAATTTACAAAACCAAAAACCTTACCAGGGCTGGATCAAATGGATTTGTCAGTGCTTAGCTGAGTTATATCACAAATTACTGTTGCATATTAACCTGTCCCTTGACATTTACGTGTGTATCTGCAACAGGGAAAAAAAGTGTTCTGTAGGCAGGCAGACTGCCATGAAACAGCCATTAGACAAACCCAGGTCCAGCATTTTGCCAGACTTCAGGGATTCAGTGCTACTTCCTTGATGCACAAAAGTGAAAGCCTTGGATAGAATCATAAATTGTTCGGGTTAGAAGGGACCTCAAGGACCATGTAGTTCCAACCCTGCTGCCATGGGCAGGGACCCCTCACACTACATCAGGTTGCTCAGAGCCACATCCAGCCTGGCCTTCAAAACCTCCAGGGATGAGGCTTCTACCACCTCCCTGGGAAACCTGTTCCAGTGTCTCACCACCCTCATGGGGAAGAACTCCGTCCTGACATCCAATCTGTATCTACCCATTTCTAGGTTTTTTTCCCATTCCTCCTAGACCTGACACCCTAAAAAGTCCCTCCCCATCTAAGTCTCTTTGTAGTGCACAAAATTCTAGTTGTACACAAATATTAGCCAGGTCTTTATATGTTATAATAGTTGTGTGCAAACAAGTTAAAAACAAACAAACACACACCATTTCCTTAACTTTATACTTTAAACTCTCTTTTATAAATCACCTTTAAAGATTAGTGGTCATGGAGGTATTGGGTAGAAGGTTGGACTAGATGATCTTAGTGATCATTTCCAGTCCTAGTAATTCTATGATTAGGACAAGAAGTCCAGAAATAGCAGCAAAAAAAAAATGAGTCATCTAAGCATATTCAACAGGTTTTTCACCACCCAACCCTTGAGAAGAAAATGCTCTTAATCTGGATATCAAAAGACTGCCAAAATATTACATTTTTTTGCCATTATAGTAATGATTCATACAGTAACACCAAAGGTATAAGCAATACCTTGCTGGGCTTACACAGACAAATCACCAGCTCCAGGTTAGAAAGACAAGAACCCTCCTAGAAGCCCTTCCATCTCTCACCCCAACCCTAACCCCTGCCCCAGGCACTCCTGGAGCTAATACTTGTATGAAGGCTTTTTCTTCTCTTAAAACAAGAACTGCTTAGCACAGGCCTGCAAAGTTCCTGTATTCAGCTCACAGCAAACCAGTTTGATGAAAAAGGAATCTAAGAATCTTTCCTTGGGAAAACCCAAGAAAAACCAGAGGACTTTTTGGCCCTCTGCCTAGCATGTGCATAAATTGCATAACTAAACAATTCTTGCACCCCCCAAAAAAGAATAGAGTCTTTCCTCTAGTCAGATGAAACATTTAAGGCAGTTTATTGCATGAAAGCATGCATGACCACAGCAAGGGACAGAATCTGACCCTAACCCTTAAAACTTCACCCAAGGTTCTATGAGTTATTGCCACTACAGAATCAGAGACGTTTCCATTGATTGTGTATGCATAATTTCACTTGCACTTTTGTATCTCATGACATAAATACAAGGTGCATGGTGCCTTCCGTGTGTTCAGCAGCTCTGTGTGTGCAAAAGGATTTCAGGAAGGCTGCTTAGAGAATGGAGGACAAGACAGGGTTAGAGGAGCTTGCCCCAGCAGAGTTCACACAGTGGCTCCATTTCAGACTGTTCCACTGGAGTATATCTGTCTGCTAAGTGTATAATACATCCTGCAACAGTACAGTCAGCTTCAGCTGCAGATCTATAACTGATCCATACAAGAAGGCTGAAGGCAATAGGGGGCTCTCAGCCACTAATGCATGAGGCAGTTGGTGGTCTCATGAAAAATGATGCAGAACCAAAGCTCCGATTTCACCTCATTTGTGCTCCTGGCAATTATGAAAAATACACATTTAGGGTGAGCACAAAGCAGATCTAGCAGCAAGTATTAAAGGCCACATTTATGCTTTAAAACACCACACCTAAAAAAGCAGGAGGGAGATGTCAATTTTCAGTCCTATTGACTGCAGCCTTTTAATTCCTCTCTCCCTGATCAATTCTATGTGTTTGTCTCTTCAAGTGTCTCTTCTCATTCCCAGCCCAAGAACATGAGCAGTGAACTTGTCAGGGACAGGGAATACATCACTGTAGAGCATGAAATGTATTCTTTTTCCTGTGAGACACCCAAAAAAATCACATTATTCGCAGATGGGCAACATGCAAACAGGTCCAAGCACTCCTCAGAATCAGGAAAACCAAACCAAACCCAACCCAAACCCACCAACAATCAACTAGTCTCTGTGCTGAGAATCAGATCATCAGCTACAGCGTATTAATAACGCAACGCTGGTAAACCGTGCCCAAACCACTGCTGATTTCCTGCTGGAACACTTGAAATACAGCCTGTATTTATCTACAGTTTAGGAGAGGAAAAGAAACATTTGTCTGTCAGTCTGAAGGGCAAATTTTTCTGAAGTCAGAATTTCACAAGAATAATGCTGCTTCTGCTCAAATTCTTGAAATTATGAATGCACAAAGCTGCCTGCCTTTAAACAAACCCAAGAAACCAAAGCTCTTTTTATCTTAGCACACAATTCACCTTTTGAATATAAACCAAGCTTTTTTTTTCCCCCCATGTTTTCAGCATCAGAACAGCTTCTCCCCCTCCCTCCCTCCCGCCGCCATCTCTCGTGAAGACCTTTCCTGTTCTTTGAATGCCTTTAAAATGCAGCTTTGGTCAACTTTTCTTTCCAGTGATTTACACATATTTCATTTCCTGATGTGCATTATTGCTGGGGCTGATCTGAGGGGAGGCTGTGCAGAGATACAATAGTTTCTCTCCCTTCAAATCTTGCCAGTGATTAACTGAAGGATTAGATTTCTGCCTCTGTAACGATTTCATTTTAAAAATCTATTTGTATGTTCAGACCCCATGCTTGGGGAACGGTTTTACTTGCAAGGAAACAGATGTAAAAAGAGAACATTGACAACCCACTGTATTAATATTAATGCACATAAGAGGCTATGTTCCTCAGGTGCAGCTAAACTGCAGTTTTCTCTCAATTCTATAGATCAGAAAATTAAAAATAACAAACACTGGCCACTCTTTTAGCTTCAGCCAAAGTCTGCACAGCCTCATAGCTTCTAGCATTTGCCAAGTGGACTACTAAAAGCCCCATTGGAAGCCCCTCTTCCGAGTTTGTCTTGTAAACAAGCCCAGGGCAGACTCAAAGATTATTCCACCAGCACAATATATGTCTTGTGTAGGCACTTCCAGCACATTCTCACCCCAAAATGAGCAAAGAAAGAGCAAAGCAGAACACCACTTGGCCCACCACTGTATTTGAGAAAGGTGTGTGGCACCTCATCAGTGCCACAAGCACATCTTCATCCAGCAGACAGGGTTTCAGAGCAAGACTTTCCCAGGCTTGTGCCTCTTTTCAAGAGCTTAGCATTTGCAATTTGGCAAGAAAACATCTTCATAAAATGAACTGAATAAACCAATTAACTATCCAGTGACATGGGGTTTTCTTTCTTACCTTTAATATCTTCCAAACTAGGCAAACCACTCCTCTCCATTCCTCCAAGCAGCTTGTTTCACCTCTTCTTCCTTGCAATGAAAAATATGTGTGTAGCTCCTGGGGGGGGCGGGGAGGAGAGGGAAAGAAAAACGAAAACAAAAGGTCAGGAAAACAGAGTTCAGAAGAGGTAAGAGATCATAGAATCATGGAATTGTTAGGGTTGGAAGGGACCTCAAGGACCATCAAGTTCCAACCCCACCTGCCATGGGCAGGGACCCCTCACACTACATCAGGTTGCTCAGAGCCACATCCAGCCTGACCTTCAAAACCTCCAGGGATGAGGCTTCCACCACCTCCCTGGGCAACCTGTGCCAGTGTCTCACTACCCTCGTGGTGAAGAACTTCTTCCTCACTGCCAATCTGAATCTACCCATTTCTAGGTTTTTTCCATTCTCCCCAGTGCTGTCACTCCCTGACACCCTAAAAAGTCCCTCCTCAGCTTTCTTGGAGCCCCCTTCAGATACTGGAAGGCCACAATTAGGTCTCCTTGGAGCCTTCTCTTCTCCAGACTGAATTGCCCCAACTCCCTCAGTCTGTCCTCATAGCAGAGGTGCTCCAGCCCTCTGATCATCCCTGTGGCCCTTCTCTGGACACTTTCCAGCACCTCGAGATCCGTCTTGTAATAAGGGCTCCAGAACTGGACACAGTACTCCTGGTGGCGTCTCACCAGAGTGGAATAGAGGGGGAGAATCACCTCCCTTGACCTGCTGCCTGTGCTTCTCTTGATGCAGCCCAGGATGTGATTGGCATCTCTCTCAAATCCGAGACAACCTGATGTAAATCAGGCTGCTGTTCATGAAATCCAACCACCCTGAACTTCCATTGTGTAAAAGTAGATAGATCAACCCTCTTCCCACACCATTGATAAGCAGGATTTCCAATACAGCTGCTAACAAGCAAAACTAACTTGGCCATTGTTTTGAAAGTAACAATTACAAGCTCAAATTCAATTAGTTTTTAATGTAATTTTTTTTAACCACAAACAAAGTTTAATTTCCAAGCAAAGTTTGGAAACAGTGCACACCTTCCTTCCTGAGACTGCAGTACCATGATGGCAGAGATAATCCTGCCTAGCCAATTAGGAAATTAGATGTAAATAACATAAACCAACCAAAAGGCAGGAAAACAAATGTAACTTTTTCCTGCATGGAATCTAGATGCTATAAATAAGCAAATTCCAGCAAGCAATCTTGGTGAACTATATATACATAATATATGTAATGTGAAATGAAAAACATGAATCAATGTTTAATAAACCTTAGATATCTCTCCAGAAAACAGATGATGAATGTTCTTCTCTCCTTCCCTCCCACAAAAGCATTAAGCTTGAAGTGAGGACAAGATCTGTGGACACTTGATGGTCTGATCAAAATCTCCTGAAAGGTCCTCTTATGCCTCCTTAATTTCCTTTTCTTTCAGCACAAGAGAAAAAAGCAAAACAAAACAGAAGACAACTTCTGTTTTATCCAGCTGGTAGTAATCTTGCAGTCTGGCTGCAAATTTAGCATGCCCCAGTCATCAGCCACCTTTCACAGTTGCCAAAGTCTCTCTTGTTTTTAATGATAAATAATAATGCTACCATAGAGTCACACAATAGTTAATGACCAAAATCTAAGCAAAATAAGAATCCAGGATCCTTTTTGTCATGTTTAATCCCTGAAAAAGGACTAACTGTCTTCTCACCTACAAAATATGACTCGTTTGGGCCCAATTAATGAAAAACATCTCTAGGCTGTTTGAATACAGAAACAGAACAGCTGGCTAAAAACTGGTCCATTTCAGTCAGAGGAATAGAATGGAATAGAATAGAATAGAATAGACCAGACCAGACCAGGTTGGAAAAGACCTCAGAGATCATCGAGTCCAACCTATCCTCCAACACCATCTAATCAACTAAATCATGGCACCAAGCGCCCCATCCAGTCTCTTCCTAAACACCTCCAGTGATGGTGACTCCACCACCTCCCTGGGCAGCACATTCCAATGGCAAATCTCTCTTTCTGTGAAAAACTTCTTCCTACCATCCAGCCTAAACTTCCCCTGACACAGCTTGAGACTGTGTCCTCTTGTTCTGGTGCTGGTTGCCTGGGAGAAGCGACCAACCCCCACCTGGCTACAACCTCCCTTAAAGTACTTGTAGAAAGGCTGCAGATAGCAAGGTGTGGGGCCGCATAGCAGCCAAAAGCTGCAGACCAGGTCAGCTCTAAGAAGGGATAAAGCTCACAGATCTCAAACAACATGAAACAATATTGCTAGTCCCCACAGAAAGCAGAAAGGATTCTTTTACAGTGTTCTGTCCTTACTTGCTTCTAAATTAAGATCCATGACCTAAAATATTTCTTAGACATTTCTTGCCCTCTCTGCTGTTCAATTTTCTCCACTTAAGCAAGTCACTCAACATTTTCAGTTACAGTCATTACATGACACTTCTCTTCTAGTGCCCCAATCTCAAGGCTACCAGACTCATTTTCTTTGGACCACACAGCTACAGCTATTAGATGAAGGTCAGTTATAATCTTGTCTTATCTCCAAGCTACAAAAAGTCAAGGAACCCAAAATCTAACATCATTGTGCAGCAAAGCTTTCTAGCCAGGTAAGATGCAGAGACAGGAGAAAATGCAATGCATTCTCTGTCAGGTAATTTGGGACTTGAAAGGGAGTGTTGACATGACTCATGATAGTGTTATCTCTGGGTTTGTAAAATGGAAATTGATAAAGCCAGTAAAACTTTCTGTGATGTGAGAGCAAAATAGCAGGGCAGCCAGATCTCTTAATCCCCAAATATTCTAGTTCTACATTTTCATTTATCATCTTTAACTAGGCACCCCAGAAATCACCTAGAAAAATGCTCCCAAATAAATTCTCTGGTAAGAAAGAGAAGGAAAAACAAAGAAAAAAACCCACCCACCAACCAAAGCCTACTGTTTGGAAAAGGTGGTGGTTTAGAAATCAAATACAATCTCATCTATTGAAAAAGAAAAAATCAGAGTAGAAGGGGACCTGGGGGTCCTGGTGGACAGAAGGATGTCCATGAGCCAGCAACATGCCCTTGTGGCCAAGAAGGCCAAGGGCATCCCAGGGTGAATTAGAAGGACTGTGCTGAGTAGGTTGAGAGAGGTTCTCCTCCCCCCTCCACTCTGCCCTGGGGAAGCTGCATTTGGAATATTGTGTCCAGGTCTGTGTCCTTCAGTTCAAGAAGGACCTTGGGGAACTGCTCAAAAGAGTCCAGTGCAGAGCCACAGATACTGAAGGAAGTGGAACAACTCCCTGCTGAGGAGAAGATGAGTGACCTAGGGCTCTTTAGCTTGGAGGAGCCTGAGGCGTGCCCTCATTGTTGTTGATAAAGAAGTGCAGGGCAGTGTTGGGAGAACAGAGCCAGGCTCTGCTCAGTGATATCCAATGATAGAACAAGGGGCAATGAGTGCAAGCTGGAACAAAGGAGGTGACACAGGAACAGAAAGAAAAACTGTGAGGGTGACAGAGCCCTGGAGCAGGTTGCCCAGAGAGGTTGTGGAGTCTCCTTCTCTGGAGACACTCAAAACCCACCTGGATGTGTTCCTGTGTGACCTGCACTAGGTGACTCTGCTCTAGCAGGGCAGCTGAACTGGATGATCTTGCAAGGTCCCTTCCAACCCCTAACATTCTGTGATTCTGTGAACTATCAGTAGTAGGGAGTCAGATATCATGGGGAAAAAAACCACCTCCTTACATTTTTTAATGCCCTCATCTAACTACAGTGTAAATCTTCAAGCAAGCATTGCCAATTGTTTAAAACCTTGAGCAGCCTTTAAATACTCAGATTTAGTTGTGAGGCCAAAGACTAGGAGAGTTGGGTTTTTTTAATGCACCAGAGATTTGACATTTGTCTCACTCCAATTGCATAACAATGTGCAAGCAACACACCCACCACAGGAGGCAAAAAAATCATGCAGGAAAGAAATCTGAAAGGCACAAAGAGTTCCTTCTGCTAAAAACCCCACAACATGTAATACAACTTCAGCTTCGTACTCTTGACAGAAATAATTCTAAGAAAAAGCACAGAAAATTTGCACTCAATCAATAAACAAAGGTACAGAAAGACAAAACACATTGTTACCTTCAAGTATTTATTAACAAAATGATCCATGACAAAAATATTTAGCATGAGAAGTCTGGAAAAGAAGAAGATATATAAGGACTAAAGGCGGGGGTTGTTCAGCCTGGAAAGAGGAGACTCAGGGGAGACCTTATTGCTCTCGACAACTACCTGAAAGGAGATTGTAGCCAGGTGGGGGTTGGTTTCTTCTCCCAGGCAACCACCAACAGAACAAGTGGACATAGTCTCAAGCTGTGCCAGGGGAGGTTTAGGCTGGAGATGAAGAGAAAGTTCTTCACAGAAAGAGTAATTTGCCATTGGAATGTGCTGCCCAGGGAGGTGGTGGAGTCACCATCCCTGGAGGTATTCCAAAAAGGATTGGATGTGGCACTTGAAGCCATGGTTTAGTTAGTCATGAGGTGTCAGGGAACAGGTTGGACTTGACGATCTCTGAGGTCTTTTCCAACCTTGTTGATTCTATGATTCTATGTTGGAGTCCCACAGATTAAACAGGTAATTGCAGGAGCTCCTTAGTGTGGAGGAAAGGTTGTTTGGGCTGTTGGAGGGGTGACATCAAGGTCAACCCTTCTGGGAAGAAGCTGAGCAGAGATGCTGCAGTCAGGCTTTGGGACAGATGGGCTTGAGCTATGACTCAGCAAGGTGGCTTCTATAGAATCATAGAATGGTTTTGGTTGGAAAAGCCCTCTAAGACCATGGAATCCAACCTTCAACCCAGCACCACCACAGCCATCAAATCATATCCCAAGGTGCCTTATCCACACATTTCTTGAATGCCTCCAGGGATGGCGATGGGAGAAAGACTTAAAAACGCAAAACACACAAGCAAAAGAAGATCAACCCAAGGAAAACAAACATACACACCCCAACAAGAAAACAGGCCAACCAACCTAGGACTGCCCACACCTAGGTTGGAAGGGGCCTCAGAAATCATCTACCCCAACCTTTGAAAAGCAAATAATGTATTTCAAACCACATATTAATGGTTCACTTGCAAGATCTCCATCCCATATATCACACAAGAGATCAGTACTCAGAGGTGGCAAAAATAAGTCTGAAGGTCTTCTAAGACGAAGAATAACAAAATCTGAGAGGTTTGGGTTGGTTGGGTTTTTTCCCCTTGTTTACATTATCTTTATTTTCATTCAGCTAGTAAATCCTCCAAATGATTTCTCTTCCAGGAGCTATGAAGCAGAGCACTTCTAATTGCTTTCTTGGTTTCTCTTTAGTCTATAATACGACCCAGAAGTTCCAGCAGGAAACAACACCTAACAGCCTTTACCTAAAGAGGGTAATAAGTGAACGTAACTTGAACTTCCCAGGTTTTTGCCATTCCTCCCAAAATGCCTCAAGTTTACATTGCACGACAGTGAACTGCGTGGAGGGCTTTCAAGAACACGCAGACTTAAACACAAAAGAGATCTCTGCTTAAAAAAAAAGAGAAAAGGGAGGAAAAAAAGGACCAAAGGAAAAAAATATTCCAGGCATTTTCTGTGCATAGGAGCCCTGAGAAACCCTACAAAGATCACACACCTCCCAACACAGAGGGGAAAAAACCCACTGTGCGTCTCTTCAAAAGGAGATGGTCTTTTTTCCCTTTGGCAGCAGTCTGTGTTCATGAACAGGACAAAAGTTATCAAATCTGCTTCTTTGGTCCCTCACCAAGGATTCAAACACTCAGTATGTGCATTGCTTAAGCAATGGCAGAAGAAAGGATGGTAGTCTAAAAAAAAGAAATAGAATCACCACTGTATTAACAAAAGTTGATAGAGAAATGTTACATTGTCGAGGCTGAGAACACAGAAAAGGAAATGTATGAATTATTTAGGTAATTGAAGAGTTACTAAAAAGGCACACAAAATGGCAATTAATTCCAGAAACGTTTCTATTCTCTCAGAAGTTTTATTTTTAGGCCACAGGATTGCTTTCGGTGACACAAAGCCCATTACTTGCTGCCAATAACCCGAGATTGAGTGAACAGTTGAGAACTGCGCTGCACAGCTATGAAACACAAATGTTGAATTTGGCAGCGAAAACTTTCTCCACTTCTTCAGATTTCTCAGTCTCTAACTATTTTTGTGTGGGTTGGGTTTGTTTCCCCTCCCCCCCTCCCCCATCCCGTGTTGGTGCATGAGACTCTGCTATGTTCTTCCCCCACCCCTAGACAGAGCTCAATGTATTCCAGTTACTCTCTCACATAAAGAGCAACTCCACCACTATGCCTTGCTGGCCTGTCTTAAGAAGCCCACAGCCACCCAGTGCAGTTCCAGTCATAAGAGTCGTGACCAAACACAACTCCTTATGACTTGTGCACAACTAAAAAATTCATTGAACTGTTTTGGTTGGAAAAAAAAAGCTTTAAGATTGAGTCCAACCATACTCAAACTCCCAAGTCCAATGCTAAACCACATCCCTGAGCACCACATCTGTGCATTCTCCAGGGATGGGGATTCAACCATCTCCCTGGGCAGCTTGTTCCAGTGTTTGAGAACCCTTTCAGTGAAGAAGTTTCTTCTAATTTCCAACCTAAATCTCTCCTGGCAACGTGAGGCCACTCCCTCTTGTCCTATCAATTTTTATTAGGAAGAAGAGATCAACACCCATCTCACTACTACCTATTTTCAGGTAGTTGTAGCAAGTGACAAGGTCTCCTCCGAGTCTCCTCTTCTCCACACCAAACAACCCCAGTTCCCTCAGCTGCTCCTCACCAGCCCTGTTCTCCAGACCCTTCACCAACTTTGTTACCCCTCACTGGACGCACTCCAGCACCTCAATAACTGCCATGTAGGGAGGGCTCCAAAACTGAACCAAATATTCAAGGTGTGGCCTCACCAACACTAAGCATACAGAGAAAATCACTTCCCTACTCCTGATGTTCACACTGTTCCCAATACAGGCCACGATGCTGTTGGCCTTCTTGGCCACCTGGGCACACTGCTGTGGCACAGCCTGGACTAGAAAACATTGACCTCTAATGAGTCCATTAACATACTCCTCCTTCATTAAAGATGAAATCATTTATGAGAAGGCCAAACAGAACCTGTTCAAGTCAGGCAGCACTCTTTTAGAAAGGAATTAGCAAAATTCTATTGAGTTACTGAGGAGAAATTCAGGAACTTCAAACGAGTTCCACTGGCAGAGATTTGGCGTGACGCAAGAGCAATTATCACGATTAAACAAAAACTACACTATTAATGACTGGAGCGTTGGTGGTATAGTGGTGAGCATAGCTGCCTTCCAAGCAGTTGACCCGGGTTCGATTCCCGGCCAACGCAGGTGGATTTTTGGACCTTGCCAGGCTGGACAAATGGGTGGAGTCCAACAGGATGGCATTCAACAAGTCCAAGTGCCAGCTGCTGCACTTTAGTCACAACAACCCCACGCAGTGCAGGCAGGCAGCCAGGCAGAAAGGGACCTAGGGGCACTGATTGACAGCTGGCTGAACATAGGCCAGCAGTGTGCCCAGGTGGCCAAGAAGGCCAATGGCACCCTGGCCTGCATCAGGAATAGTGTGGGCAGCAGGAGCAGAGAAGTCATTGTGCCCCTGTACTCTGCACTGGTTAGGCCATACCTTGAGTCCTGCGTCCAGTTCTGGGCCACTCAGTTTAAGAAGGACATTGAGACACTTGAATGTGTCCAGAGAAGGGCAATGAGGCTGGGGAAAGGCCTCGAGCACAAGCCCTATGAGGAGAGGCTGAGGCTGGGATTGTTTAGCCTGGAGAAGAGAAGGCTCAGGGGAGACCTTCTTGCTGTCTACAACTACCTGAAAGGAGGTTGTAGCCAGGAGGGAGTTGGTCTCTTCTCTCAGGCAATCAGCACCAGAACAAGAAGACACAGTCTCAAGCTGCACCAGGGAAATTTTAGGCTCGAGGTGAGGTGAAAGTTCTTCACAGAGAGAGTTGGTAGCCATTGGAATGTGCTGCCCAGGGAGGTGGTGGAGTCACCATCCCTGGGGGTGTTCAAGAGGGGATTGGACGTGGCACTTGAAGCCATGGTTTAGCAGTGATGAGGTCTTGGGTGCCGGGTTGGACATGATGATCTTTGAGGTCTTTTCCAACCTTCTTGATGCTATGATTCTATTTGACAACTGCCTCTGTAGCAATTGTCCCATTTGATGCTATTCTGTGTATTTACAAATTATGCAATAAGCTGTTGACTATGTATATATGCATAGAAAACTGCCCAAATCATCATGACTCCAGTGTTCTGCTTGTGCAAATCAGTGTAACTTCATGAATCTCTATTTAATCATATCAGTGCAATCCAGGTTTGCTTCCTCACCAAATCAGCCTGAAACATAGAGGCTTCAAAGGATGTGGAGGACTTGTTCCTTGAGGTGAACGGAACGCAGTCCCTTGACTGTAAAAGTGAGTGATACAGCATGTGTGCATGTGAACCAATTCCTCCTGAAAGAGGCTCTTTGTTTTGGGACAAATAAATGATGAATGGTCACAGAAGTGTTGTATGGATCACTAACAGTGACTTGGGACATGTTTTAAATCAGCAAGAAAGCTGTTCACACTTTTAGCACCACGGTGTAAATCAGGCCTGTTTTTCCAAAGCTCTTTTCTAAGCTAGAGTGTGTCAGAACCCCCCCTGGGACTGGTTAGGCTCACAAGAGCACAGATTAACCATTTAAAACAGTGCAACTAAGGTTACACTCTACTGGCAGATTTGGATACTGTAAGGGAAATAGGTACAAGTTTCAGCAGAAATAGTGCACAATTTCCTCTAACTCTATAATAATTCCACAAAGAAGTGATAAAATAGTCACAGTAAATAGATGCCACTTCTGATCTTATTGTTTCTCTTCACTATTACTTTGCTAATGTACACTGATTATGAATTGTGATCTTGAGGAAAAGGACTGGGGGATGTGATGTGATGAAACATTCACCATGAGCTAGCAGCCTGCACTTGCAGCCCAGAAGGCAACCATGCTCCTGGGCTCCATCAAAAGAAGTTAGACTGGCAGGACCAGTGAGGAGATTCTGCCTCTACTCTGCTGAGACCTCAGCTGGAGCACTGCGTCCAGTTCTGGGGTCCCCAACACAAGACAGACATGAAACTGTTTGAGCAGGTCCAGAGGAGGCCACAAAGATGATGAGAAGACTGGAGGACACCAGAAACCAGAGCAGTATGTAGTGCCAGTATGAGTTGGGGTTTATTTTGTTTTGTTTTTAACCTCCCCTATAGGGTTCCTGACTTTATGACTGAAATGTAGTTTTGTTTTCCTAGCCCCAGCTGCCAGCAGAGACCAGTTATTATCTACCACCACAGAATATGAAGGACTTGCCCCACTCTGAAAGAAGTCACGGAACAATTATCTCTGTCTCAGATTACATTAATAACCTACAAGTTGGGTTTGCTCTGAGAAATATAACTCTTTACTGCCTGTAGTTCAGAAAGCTCTTTGGATCTGGGGGAAGTGATTATAAAATCAGACAAACAGGTTTCTGTCTGCTTCAGCTGTATAAAAGTTCTTAACCAGGCTGCTGGGTTTGAATTATAGTTGCTTTATATCCTTGTGGCCAAGTTTGTGAGGGCTGCTTTATTCAAGTATTCCCTGGACTGCAGATGGTAAAAGCACTTTTCTTGCAGTACCTTTTCATGTCCTCCTACCAAGATGTTTCTGAGCTAGGAAATATGAAACAAAGGATGGGTCCTGCTGTTGATTAAATAGCTGGAATTTAACTAGTAGGAAGTTTGCACATCTGTTTCTTTGGTGTTGCTGCTTGTTCTATTACAGAGATTATGCACTGTGTGAGTCATGTTGTAACTTCTAATATTAACACCCTGATTTCCCACTTTTGTGCTTTGTTTTCTTGTTTATTTTGGTTTGTGGTGGGTTTTTTTCCCCCCTTCTAGAAAACTGTATTACAAAGGATTCCTCCTTTTCCTTCACTTCCAAAAGCTTCCAAACTCAAACTATTTAGCAAATCACTAACCACCAAGACGTGTTCAAATTAGACCTCTTATTTTCATGCCCTTCTTGCTTTTGGATTTGGAACAGAACCAACTGGCTTTTGGATGCCTCTTCAAAAAGAGGCTTTTAACATTTCAATGCATTAGGAACAGTAAAAGAAGAAAATCTGTAATGTTTTATGAGATGGCTTTAGCAAACAAGAAGAATTTCTAAAGATGCCTTTTGCTACACCAGGTATTGTTTGGGTTTAATTCAAACGTCATGTTACCAGGCCTGACAAGACAGATGGAGGTTTGCTAATATCATTCTTCCCTCATTATTCAAAATAAATGTTGATGCAGGGCAGAGGCAGGAAAGGAAAGAGAATGAAAAGGCAAAAAAATAATCGTTTGCTCCCTGTTTCTTACTAGCCTGGATAAGATGGATTTGTATGTTTTGGCTTTCAGTAGCAGAAATAGAGCTGCTCTATAAATGTCAGCTTGAGCTGAAAGAGCCAACAGCTCACTCCCCAACCCCCGCCACTTAATTCTGATTATTGCCAGACAGAGAACTGACTCCTTCCAAATACCACGTTCAGAATGGTTCCATTGTAGGTAGGGGCCAGGGGCTCCCTTTTCCAATGGCAATGTTGTTATCTCGCAACAGCTGTTTAGAGTTAACGGCAGCCATACTCCAAGCCTTTAAAGCCTGCTTCTTGTTTAGTCTTCTATGTATGGGAAAGTATTTTGGGGGAGATTAACTCATTGTCATCTGTTAGGGCAGCATCAAGAGCTAAAACGGGCTTCATATTTGGCGTGGCACAGCGCTCTAACCAACCCTTGTGAACAAAACCTCTTGCATTCCATCTGCCTAAGTCAGCAGTTACAGCTAATGAAAGGTTACAATTACCAGAGCTAAGTCAGCAGAAGCCTATCCACAACCATCCACAGATCCTAAAGATCAGACTGTAGAGCATTTTGATACCAAAACACAGGAAGCAGAGGAAGAATAAAAGGAGAGAGTTCTTTCTGGGTCCTTATCCCTCCCACCCCATTAAAATAAAAGGCTGCCTATTCAGGTTTTCATTCCTTTGCATTTCAACAGCAGTTGTTTAGGATTCTTTCAGAAGAATGGAAGTTTTTTGTGTTTGGGTTTTGTTGTTCTGTTTTGGTTTTTTCTTTTGCCAGCAGCCCTGTTTCTTACAAGCCTCAACAGAGAATAATATCAGCAGTCAAACCACTCCACACCACTTGGCTGAACTGCAAGAAGGCGCAGAAGGAGATGGTGAAAGTTTGCCGTAATTAAAATGTGCTGCTACTAATGGGACACAACAAAGGAGACTGGGAAAGCAGCAGTGCTTTAGGTAGCAAGGAAGCTATGGGTAACTGTGGGGATGAAGACCTCAGTGCCACTAACCAGGTGTGTGTTTTTCAGCAGGACTGAGTACACTTAAGATACCAGGTTTTGAAGTGACCATAATTCAAGTTTAGAAGACCCTCAGTATCCCTTCCAAGTATTTCATACAAGTGCAAGTGGCTCTGTGAAGTGTTCAGCGTGATTAATGTCACCCTCTAGCAGCTCATAGCAGCTTTCAGAAAGACACATGGCACTTGATGACTGCTCCCAGCATAGCCACTACAATTATATACAGACCATAGAAATGTTTGGGTTGGAAAAGACCTCTAAGATCAAGTCCAATCATCAACCTAAGATCACCAGGGCCATTAAACCATGTCCCCAGGTGCCATGGCCACAGCCTTCTTGAACGCCTGCAGAGATGGTGACTCTACAGCCTCTCTGGGCAGCCTGTTCCAGAACCTGACCATTCTGGCAGCAAGAATCTCCAACCTAAACCCCCCTGGCACAATTTCAGGCCATTTCCTCTTATTCTGTCACCTGATACTATGGGGAAGAGACCAGCTCTCACCTCAATCCAACCTCCTTTTAGGGAGAACAGAATAGAACAGAACAGACCAGGTTGGAAGAGACCTTCAAGATCATCGTGTCCAACCCATTGTTGTAGAGAGCGATGAGGTCTCCCCTCAGGTTCTTTTTCTCCAGACTGAACACACCCAGTTCCCTCAGCCACTCCTCATAAAACATGTTCTCTAGACCCTCCAGCAGATGGGAAGGAACAAGAAATTTTTGCATGATTGAGTTGTCCCTGTGTCATCTCTTTCCATATTCATAAATTACACTTTTCAGACGTGTTTTTGTCAAGGAGACCTCGTGTGGCACAATATGCCAGAGAATTTGGGCACACTCCTGCTACTGTAATAATTTACACTTTATTTTCAGCATGCAGTTGAAAACAAACAGCAAGTTACATTTGTTAAGCTCTCAGGCTCTTGATATGGCAACTAAGGAAAACTGAATTAGTCTAGCAGGGTTTATTGGTTGTGTTTGTTGTTTTTTTTTTTAATTCTTTAATTACACTATTCAACTGCTTTTTAACATTTCTCAGTACTCCCTCACATCCTCTCCACCAGAGCTGTCAGGCTAAGTGGCACAGATCTTTTGGATCAGATTAGACCAAGATTTTAAGCTTGTGTTTCTTCTGCCGCGCTCTCCAGAACAGCACTGTACTACTCTTAGCAAGGTTTACCAGCCAGCACTGCCATTGTCTTGAGGAACAAAACTACCTTGGGCCATTTTGCATTGTTTTTTTTTTCTTCTTGAGAATTATTTAATGGGTCAAATCAACTGCCCTGAACACCTAGAAGTCCTCTTTTTATTGTTGGAAAAAGTTCCCTTCTACAGCCTGGGATTTGGCCAGAATCAAATTCTCAGGTTATAGTTTTCCAGGAGTAGCTAAGCTGCCAGCAGACTGGTTGCACATACTCACTGCACCCCAGCAGTGGTGAGAACACTGAGGATGGATGTTAGGGATGTTAGATTCCAGAGAGGAAACTGCTGAGCTGACGTGAACCATAGTCTCCCTGCCATCTGCTCACCAAGCATGCTCTAGTTCGTCTTGCCAAAATACCTGTGCCTCCACCAGCGTCTAACGCAAGGCACTGCTGAGCTCTTCTGCTTTCCACCCAGCAACATCTGAAGCTCAAATACCAAAATTTCAAAAAAGGGTTGTGTTCTTCTGGTTTTGGTTGCCCCCCACACTATCCATCCAGTTAAATAAGGGAAATTCTGTAGGGAAAAAACACCACACAACACAACCAACTGACAAATGTGTGCACCTCTGAATGCACCCAGGGGAAGAAGAAACTCACATTTCTACCAAGAGTCGAGGTCAGTTTTGGGGTACTGTTCAAATTGTTCAGCACAGGTTATCATCAGAGCTGCATTGCAGTATCTAAAGGGGACCTACAAAAAAGCTGGAGAGGGACTCTTTAGCAGGGCTTGTAGTGATAGGATGACAGGTAATGGCTTGAAACTGGATCAGGGGAGATTTAAGTTGGGCATCAGGAGGAAGTCCTTCACAATTAGAATGGTGAAATACCAGGACAGGGTGCCCAGAGATGAGGTTGAGGTCAAACTCACTGCAGGAGAGTTGGACAAGATGACCTTTGGGGGTTCCTTCCAATGTGATCATTACTGCAGAACACAGGCATGGACATCTTCATGTTGAGGTGGAACCTCCTGTGTCTGAGCTTGTACCCATTGTTCCTTGTCCTATCACGTGGCACCACTGAAAAGAGCCTGGCACCTTCATCTTGACACCCACCCCTCATTTATTTATAGACATTGATAAGATCCCCTCTCAGCCTTCTCTACTCAAGACTAAACAGCCCCATGTCTCTCATTCTTTAATCAGAGATGATCTTTTCCTGAGGACAAGGAGAAAGTTTTGAACAACTGGCCTCCAGCAGGGCAAGGAGCTGAAATGTGCCAGCAAGTGAACTGTTCCCAGGAATTTCTTTCCAAAAGATAATGCTAAGGCTGCAAGACAGAGGTTTTCCTTTGGTTTTCCTCAGGCTGATGTCTGCCCAGATGGCAGGCTCAACTACCAATTTCCTTTCACAGGGTTTCATAGACTAAGAACACATACAATCAATTGATTGCTACTCTGAATGTCCCGTGAAGTCAATAGAAAGGTATCTGCTGACCTCACTGAGTTTTGCAGCTGATCCTTCAGTTCCATTGCTGCAACATAACAAACGCTATTTAGGAGACAGGACACATTTACAGTGTATAAATGCTGTTCAACTCAAAACTGCATCATTTTGGAACAGTTACATACTAAAACCAAACCCAACAATGAGCTAGATAAGTCACTGTAACATTGACACAGAATGGATGGATGTCCAGATGGATGCCTATCCACAGATGGATGTCACAAACTGTTTCCCTTACCTTACATCAAACATGGCATTCACTGGGGTTAATGAAATCAGACCCCAAATTTTTGCACTGCAAATATGCCAAATGAATATGCTCTGGTTTAATTTCTCACACACAAAGTGGCCCAACTCAGCACCTCCAGCCTTAATAGAATGGCCATAGTTTGTTTTTTCTGTTAAGCTGCTGCATTCAGAAGATTCTGATGACAGCCTCCACAGACAGCAGTGGCTACCTGACACCAGCCAGAGAACAAGTCATTTCCATCCTGGGAGACATGGTTTACAGCCACCTTGGAATGAAAACTGAGAAGTGTGCCGGCACCTGTTCCTTCACAGAGTCATAGAATGGTTTGGGTTGGAAGGGACCTTAAAAAATCATCTAGTTGCAACCCTGCCATGGGCAGGGGCACCTCACACTAGCCCATGTTGCTCAAGGCTATGTCCAGCCTGGCCTTGAACACCTCCAAGGAGGGAGCATCCACAGCTTTCCTGGGCAACCACCCTCACAGGACAGCATTTCTTCCTAATCTCCAGTCTAAATCTCCCCTCTTTCAGTTCCAATCCATTGCCTCTCATCCTATCACCACAAGCTCTTGTAAGAAGTCCCCGCTGCTGTAGCCCCCTTCAGGTACTGGAATGCTGCTCTAAGGTCTCCCTGAAGCCTTCTCTTCTCCAGGCTGAACAACCCCAACTCTCCCAGCCTATGCCCACAGGGGAGGTGCTCCAGCACCTTTACTGAACTCCATATTGATTGAACTCTCTCACAACACTCAGACAAAAGTTGTTATAACAAGGGAAATATTTGAATAGAAAAAGCAATTCTACTTAGTAAACAACCCCACTGAAACCTAACAGTCACCTGGAAGATGAAAGTGCCATGCCAGACAGAGGCCTCAACCCTGTCTCAGTTCATATGAGCTCCCTCCAGCATGAACCACTGATATTTACCATCAGCTGCTTTGCAGCCAGCCTTGTTATCACAAAGTCACAACGCCTTAGAAAGCCTTTCTGTGCTGCTCATCATTTCTGCCCACACATACTCTACCTTTCTAACCTTTGTGAAACCACAGCCTCCTTCAGGCAGCTCCATGCCTTGTTTGCTCAAACTCCAGCCCGTTGTGGCTGTGCTGCCTTTCCAATTATGCAGAGGGAACAATAAGCCATTCCTCCCCCCCCCTTTACCAACCCAGACTTCTAAGAGAATTCATTTAAATTGCTATGTGAAATGTAATCGGATTGGTAATAGGTCACTTACAGAAATATGATTTTGCTTTCAGGATCTCTTTCCATTATGCTAATTCCAAACCTGAAGTCCATGAACATTATTAAGCCACACTTTTTATTTCTGCAAGGCTGTGCAGCAGGGCATTGAAGGCAGTGGCAGTTAATACTGCAAATGTGGTGGAGTTCCAAAACTAAAGAAGCACTATTAGAAACGCTCAAATGATCAAAATGCTGCTCAGGGCTGGAGACTACACACAGCTCTCAGAGCAGACACTCACCAAAGCTCTGCTGTTTTTCTATCTGCCTCTGTGTTGTTGTGGTTTCCAGTTTTGGTCTGTTTTTATTTTTTCACTGAACCTAAAACTGTTTGCTAAGCTTACATGAGGTTATAGCCTGTCTCTTTCAGAGAACTTTTCCAGGGGAAAAAAAAAAAAGTCATATAACTGTTTAGGTTAGAAGAGACCTCTAAAATCATCAAGTTCAACCATCAACCTAAGACCACCATGATCATTAAACCATTTCCTCAAGTGCTGTGGCCACATGTTCCTTGATCAGTTCCAGGCATGATGACTCCACCGTCTCCCTGGGCAGCCTGTTCCAATCCCTGACCACTCTTGCAGCAAAGAAATCTTTCTTAATCTCCAACCTAACCCTCCCCTGGCACAATTTCAGGCTATTTCCTCTCCTCCTATCACCTGATACTAGGGAGAAGAGACCAATCCCCACCTCCCTGCAACCTCCTTTCAGGGAGTTGTAGAGATTAATAAGGTTTCCTCTCAGCCTTCTCTTCTCGACACTAAACAGCCGCGGTTCCCTCAGCTGTTCCTCATCAGCCCTGTTCTCCAGACCCTTTACCAGGTTTGTTGTCCTTTTCTGGACACACTCCAGCACCTCAATGTCCTCCTTCTTGTGAGGGGCCCAAAACTGAATCCAGGATTTGAGGTGTGGCAGCACCAATGCCAAGCACAGGGGCACGATCCCTTCCCTACCCCTGCTGGCCACACTATTGCTGATACAGGCCAGGATTCTCTGGTTTTAAAAACCAGGCAATTCTCCCTGGCAGAATCTTAGCACATTTCTTCTTAAAAGATTTGATTAAGCTTCCATTCTATATCAGACAGCAACATAAGAGACTTGTGAAGAATATGGTTTCTTTCTCATCCAGACCTGCTTTCAGGATTAGAGACCTAAATGAGCAGCTCCAGTATCAGAGTTGCAGTTTTCAGTCAATTATGTTCATGTGATAGTTACTAAAGCAAAAAAATACACTGGGGAAAGCATTTCAATGGAAGAATGTCCACTACTGCTTCTAGCATCATTGTATCATCCAAACCCAGCCAGACAGGCTGATGTAAGAGATGTGTCTCCACATAAAAAGTGTCTGTTTTCCTCATTAGACACAGATTTGTGTAATCCTGAAAAATGGGAAAATAACCTAACGAATTGTGATGTAGTCTTCTGGGACTTAACTACTCAGAAGTGGTAAAATATCAATTAATATTTTCAGGGCTGATGGTGTGTGCTGGCCCTTTTGTTCCATTCTCCTGGCCTAAGGCAATCCAAAGGCAAGAAGAATTTCCCAAGTTAGGAAGAGGAATGGAGCATATTAATAAGGTCAAGATTAGAAAGATTAGAATAGGAAGAAAATTTTCCACAAAGAGCTTGGGGAGGGGGGGAAAGGAAGGTGGGGAGAGAGGAGAGAAAGAGAGGAGAGAGGAGAGAAAGAGAGGAGAGAGGAGAGAAAGAGAGGAGAGAGGAGAGAAAGAGAGGAGAGAGGAGAGAAAGAGAGGAGAGAGGAGAGAAAGAGAGGAGAGAGGAGAGAAAGAGAGGAGAGAGGAGAGAAAGAGAGGAGAGAGGAGAGAAAGAGAGGAGAGAGGAGAGAAAGAGAGGAGAGAGGAGAGAAAGAGAGGAGAGAGGAGAGAAAGAGAGGAGAGAGGAGAGAAAGAGAGGAGAGAGGAGAGAAAGAGAGGAGAGAGGAGAGAAAGAGAGGAGAGAGGAGAGAAAGAGAGGAGAGAGGAGAGAAAGAGAGGAGAGAGGAGAGAAAGAGAGGAGAGAGGAGAGAAAGAGAGGAGAGAGGAGAGAAAGAGAGGAGAGAGGAGAGAAAGAGAGGAGAGAGGAGAGAAAGAGACCACCTCATATCACCATTTGTTGAACAGATGAATGCACTGCTTAGACTGGGCTGCAGAATTCTGCTTTGTTGCATGTGATGCTGAACTGTAAAGGAGTACACAGAAATACAATCCTCTTAATAGGAATTGAAAAGGAGTGATACAGATCAGTCTGGGGCATCTGGAGAATTTCTCTTGGATATAGAAATATCTTGAAATAGAGTGGCATCAGCTGCATCATGATGTGATATGAGGTGAGAAATTTGGGGGGGGGGAAAGAAGAAAAAAGGCAACTTTCATTTTCCCTGCACCTTTTTTTTTAAGCAGATGAATAGAGGGAGGGGATAAAGCCCGTGGGTACCTTCAGATTCCAGAATAAGCATTCTTAGTACATTCTAATGGAGGAACTCATCTCCCTGAAGAGAGATCAACCTCAGGAACCTGATAGCTGGCTGCTGTAGCTTCTTAGAGTTCTTCCAGGATGGAGGTCTTAAGAACACACCCTCCCTTTCAGATGCATGATTCACCAACATAAAACACTCAGCATTTGCACAGGCTGATGGTTCAGCAAGCTGAGCATTTGGACAGGATCCATCCCTGTGACTAAAACAGCCCCCACACACAACATACAAGTGACCAAGGACAGTATTCTGGCTTCAGTGCACCAGAAAGGCAGAAAGAACACTGAATGTCTGGCACCTCTACTCCTACCAGCCAGAGCTAATCCTGCCTGCTTTTCTTATTGCACATTGACAAAACACCAAAGCCCTAAACAAAACACATTTGAGAGGGAAAAAAAGTGACATAAGGAACAACCAGGCTCCTCAGTACTGTGTATCTAGCTGATATTGTGTTGCATTTCAAATGCTGACAGAAGAAGAAAACCCAATTTATAAATACTTGCCTGCAAATACTGTGGAAGACCATACCCCACACACTGCAAATGGCTTGGTCTGGCTGGAACATGACGACACATTGCCATGCTGCTCTGAGAGACCTGGGTGTAGGGAGCATTACAGCAGCACACCGTGTCCTGAAACCTGTGCTCTGGGTGTTGGGATAAACAGCACCCTAATGAAGTTTGCAGGTGACACCAAAATGAGTGGAGAGGTTGAAGCTCCAGAAGGAAGAACCACCCTCCAAGGAACAGAATAAACCAGGTTGGAAGAGACCCTCAAGATCATTGCGTCCCAACCTATTATCCAACACCACCTACTCAACTAAACCATGCAACCAAGCACCCTATCAAGTCTCCTCCTAAACACCCCCAATGATGGTGACTCCACCACCTCCCTGGGCAGCACATTCCAATGGGCAATCACTCTCTCTGTGTAGAATTTCTTCCTAACCTCCAGCCTAAACCTCCCCTGGCTCAGCTTAAGACTGTGTCCTCTTGTTCTGGTGCTGGTTGCCTGGGAGAAGAGACCAACCTCTGCCTGTCTACAACCTCCCTTCAGGTAGCTGTAGAAAGCAATAAGGTCTCCCCTGAGCCCCCTCTTCTCCAGGCTAAGCAACCCCAACTCCCTCAGCCTCTCCTCATAGGGCCTGTGTTCCAAACCCCTCCCCAGCTTTGCTGCCCCTCTCTGGACACATTCCAGCAAGTCAACATCCTTCCTAAACTGAAGGGCCCAGAACTGGACACAGTACTCGAGGTGTGGCCCAACCAGTACAGCGTACAGGCGCAGGAAGCCTAAACAGGCTGAAGGAGTGGGCTAGCAAGACCCTTATGAAATCCAGCTGAAGCCAAGTTATCTACACCACTAGAGGGCTTTGTCTGCTATTGGGCAATTTCTTATTTTTTATTTTACCATCCCACACATTTCTACAGCTGTCCTTGTAAAGACAAAGTGGCAGAAGGCATTGGGTTTTGTCTGAGAAAATAACAAAAATCCCTAAGTTCCAAAGATGTCACTCAAGAATAAGTGAAAATATGAAGTTTCAATTAGAGATTTTAAGTGACGGGGTGGGGGGAAGGAAGATTTATCTTAGAAACACTGATTCAAGTTGAAAAGTATTTGTAGGCAAGTATGTGACACTTCTCATGGCACTACACTCCCTGACAAACATATGGGGGGCTTTATGGGAGCTTAAGTTTATTTATTTACAGTAAAAATTCCAAATTGTGTTTATAGACACAATTTGAGAGGTTTTTGACAGCAGTCTTTCAGCTTCAAATATGGTCAATACCAATCCATCTTGCCAAGACATATTTCATTCTTCTCTACCCATTCTCCTGGAAATAACTCCTTGGATTCTGCTTACGCAGAAACTTTTTGCTCTGCAGACTCTGGAAGCTCTCAACTCCTGAGCATTGCTGTAAGCTTGTTTCTGCAAAGGATTTACAAGCTGTGCTCTGATTGTTCCTCAGTACCTGACATCCTGCTTCCTACTAGCCCATATTTAATGTATATTTAAATAAAGACATGCAATTTTATCACGAGGAATATGACTCAGCTAGCAACTTGGTTATGCACTGTCACACTGACATTTTTGCTCCATCCTGCACTGGTTAATGATAATCTTGATTTGATTTTTTTTTCCCCCCTAATGGATGCATTTTTTGAAACTAATGAACAGAAAAGATTCATTTTTTCATATAGGGTGACAGCAATCATCATTAAAGGCTAAGCAGGCAGCTAAAACTACTTATCAGCAACAGGGCTGTTAGAAGTTTAGAGGGGATGTGTTTGTCAAATGGAGTATCTGTTAGAGCTGCACAATTAAAAGATACCCCACAGGCAACCTTCTGAATTCAAACAGTTTTTCCTCCTTGTCACAAATGTGCAG
Source organism: Dryobates pubescens (assembly GCF_014839835.1). Lineage (NCBI taxonomy): Eukaryota > Metazoa > Chordata > Aves > Piciformes > Picidae > Dryobates > Dryobates pubescens. Next base: position 8,877,982 of record NC_071630.1, read on the forward strand.
ATTGTTGTGGTCCTGTCTTAAGATAACATAAACTTCCTGGCTAACATATGTCGCAGAAGATGTTTGGGCAGATGTGATCCTTTGAAACAACGAAGAGCTTAAAAGAAACCATCCTGAAAACAGATCTGGTGATTGTGGACAGATGTAAACTAGCAGCCTTCCAATGGTAAAGGATCACTTTTGCCAGAGTGAAGAAAAACACCCCAAAACTTAAAGAAAAGCCCAAACAGAAACCAAAAAACAATCCCAACAAACCAACCAACCACACAAAAATAAAACCCCAAGCACACAAAACCCCCAAAGCAAACAAACTAAACCCAAAGCAAACAAACTAAACCCAAGCCTAGAAAAAACACAAAACAACCCAAACCTGACTATTAAAAACCAAACACAGAAAAGAAACTCCCCAAAATCTGAACATCTAAAAAGATACAGATAAAGCAACCAAAACAACTCCTTTAGGGAAACTCTTCTACTCTCGTCAAGAAACTGTTCACATTTCATGCCCTTTGTACCTATATCCAAGTGTAAACTGGAGTGATTGTTGCAAAGAGCATTTTTGTGCTGGTAATCTGTGAACTGAAGTTTCCTGAGATGAGGTTTTGGTTACTAGCACTGATCTGGACAACTGCACTAACCAAGACTGCTGCTAGCAGGTCTAAAAGCCAGTAGTATATAAGTAACTACATGCCTAGATTTAAGGTAGATGAACAAAACTAAAAAGCTTCAAACCAGCAAAACTTAAGTGAAATTAAACTTAAACCCACATTCTAGAATTGCTGTTATCAAGTTGTGTTTGCTCCAGATTGACACGGATCACAGCAGTTGATATCCTATGCCTATGTCCCCAAAATCCAGAGCCAAGCCTCATGCCTGCTCCTGTTCTACCAGCTAGGAGTGTGCTTGAGATTACACCTATTTATAGAAACATAGAACTGTTTTGGTTGGAAGAGCTGTTTCAGATCATCAGGTCCAATCAACCTAACATTTCAGAGTCACTGCTAATCCATGTCCCTCAGCACCACTTCTTATAAGTCTTTTAAATACCTCCAGGGACGGTGACTCCACTACCTCTCTGGACAGCCTTTTCCAGTTCCTCCTCACATTTAGATGGAACTACTGATGTTCAAGTTTGTGTCTGTTAACCCCTTGTCCTGTCACTGGGCACCAATGAAAAGATTGGCGCTCTCCTCCTGACACCTATCCTTGAAGTATTGATCAGCACGGACGAGATCCCCCCCTCAATTTTATGTTTTCCAGACTAAAAAGCCCAAATTCTCTCAGTCTTTTCTCATCAGAGACATGTTCCAGTCTGACAATTATCTTTGCAGCACTTTTCTGTACCCTCTCCAGCAAGATCCTGCCCTTCTTGAACTGGGGACACAGTTCTCCAGCTTTGGCCTCACTGGGACAGAGTAGAGGGGGAGGAGAACCTCCCTCGTCCTGCTTGCTGCAGTCTTTGATGCATGTATTCCAAAGTTCTACCTAACAGTTTCAAATACATATTTATGAAGGGAAGTAAAGAAAATAATACATCATCAGTTTGTGCTTTGATACCAACTATTTATCCCATTAACCTCTGGTAATTTATAACAGGCTGTCATATCATTAACACAAGAAGTCAATAACTGCTGTCACTACGTTTTCAACCCTATGCTCACAATGTTCTCCAACTTCAGCAAGAGATATGATTAATAAAGGTTTTGCACAGACAGCAACACTTCATCTTTAAGCAAACATTGTTTGGTTGATCACAGTATGTGTTAAATTTCCTTTCTTCTGCATCCATTGCAAAGAGAACCAGGATAGCCGTAACTGGATGGTAGGAGGTTGTAGACAGGTGGGGGTTGGTCTCTTCTCCCAGGCAGCCAGTACCAGAACAAGAGGACACAGTCTCAGGCTGCACCAGGGGAGGTTTAGGTTGGATGTTAATAGGAAACTTTAATAGTTGCTAACCTCTGGGTCATCTTGCATACATAGAACCCACAAACTGCTTTCCAAACTAATAAAATCATGCTTGAACAGGATGGGTACTCAACATATCAATGCTGTGACATAAAGGAACTCCTAGCTAAAAAAAACACCAAAATGCGCCAAAAAACACTCTTTATTACACCCCACTATTAATTACTTGCTTGTAAATATTTAGTATCTGGTTTAGGGCAACCCAATCCCACACCTAAGAGATGGAATAGAATAGGAATAGACCAGGTTAGAAAAGGCCTTCAAGATTATCAAGTCCAACCTACCACACAACACAATCTAAGCAACTAAACCATAGCACTAAGTGCCTCATCCACTCTCTTTTTAAACACTTCCGGAGGTGGTGACTCCACCACCTCCCTGGGCAGAACATTCCAATGGCCAATGTGACCACAGCCAATCACTCTTTCTGTGAAGAACTTCTTCCTAACATCCAGCCTAAACCTCCCCTGGTGCAGCTTGAGACTGTGTCCTCTTGTTCTGGTGCTGGTTGCCTGGGAGAAGAGACCAACCCCCACCTGGCTACAACCCCCCTTCAGGTAGTTGTAGAGAGCAGTAAGGTCTGCCCTGAGCCTCCTCTTCTCCAGGCTAAGCAACCCCAGCTCTTTCAGCCTCTCCTCACAGGGCTTGTGCTCGAGACCTTTCCCCAGGCTCATTACCCTTCTCTGGACATATTCAAGAGTCCTTCTTAAATTGAGGGGCCCAGAACTGGACACAGGACTCAAGGTGTGGCCTAACCAATGCTGAGTACAGGGCACAATGACTTCCCTGCTCGCCACACTATTCCTGATACAGGCCAGGATGCCAGTGGCCCTCTTGGCCACCTGGGCACACTGCTGGCTCATGTTCAGCCTACTATCAACCAGTACCCCCACGTCCCTTTCTGCGTGGCTGCTCTCCAGCCACTCTGACCCCAGCCTGTAGCGCTACATGGGGTTGTTGTGGCCAATGTGTAGAACCCAGCATTTAGATGTGTTAAATCCTAGGCTGCCAAACAACTGTTTGAGAGGGGCATCACCTTCCAGTTATCACAGAATCACAGACTTTCAGGGGCTGGCAGGGACCTCAAAAGATTATCTAGTCTACCAACCCCCAGTTATTTTGGGCTAAAACAACTAAATCTCCTTACTGAATGCAGGAAAGATTTGCTTTTTTTCCCTTTTCATAACTGTTTCCGTTTCAGATATCCTACGCAGGAAGCTTGCAAAAAGGCACAGTATGTGAATTATCTTGAAAGGAGGCTGTCGTCTTAGGTTTATGGAAATGGAATAAATCTCAAGCTTAAATAGAACTAGAATAATGACTTCCTTTATATTCTCTCAGCACAGCCTTAACAGCAAACACAAATCATCCGGGTGATATTTAAAAGTCAAACTGAAATAAAGGGGTAGATGTTGCATTGTTGAGAGGCTTGTGCCGCTCTTGGGGAATATGATTAACCAAGTTCAACAAGTGAGCAAAGAAGACATCGAAACACAACTTTCTCTCCAAGCAAAACTTGCTCAAACTAGACTATTTACACCGACTATTAAAACTGGTTTTATGCCCACAAGGATTGGCGTCACCTCAGTTTGACAAAGGCACTGGACTTGCAGCAGAGGCACGGCAAATAATCATAGAATCCTAAAATGCTTTGGGTTAGAAATAGTCTTAAAGATCATAGACTCAGTCAGGGTTGGAAGGGACCACAAGGATCATCTAGTTCCAACCCCCCTGCCATGGGCAGGGATAGACTAGACTAGACTAGACCAGACCAGACCAGGTTGGAAGAGACCTTCAAGATCATTGCGTCCAACCTATCATCCAACTCACCTAATCAACTAAACCATGCAACGAAGCACCCCATCAAGTCTCCTTCTGAAGGCCTCCAATGATGGTGACTCCACCACCTCCCTGGGCAGCACATTTTCCACTAGCCCAGGTTGCTCAAGGCCTCATCCAACATGGTCTTGAACACATCCAGAGCGGAGGTATCCACACCCTTCCTGGGCAACCTGTTCCAGTGTCTCACCACCCCCACTGGAAAGAATTTCTTCTTAATCTCCAGTCTAAAATCTTCCCCCTCCCAGCTTCAATCCATTCCCTCTTGTCCTATCAATAGAAGCCCTTCCAGATGTTTCCAGAATAATTCAGGACTTGACAGCTATTAAATACATCCCCTTCTTCATAGGGCATACCACATTAAGCACTTAACAAAGCACACCAACATGCACCCAAACAACAGGAACTGTTTTACTGATGTCAGTGACAGAACTACATGCACTTAGTGCACCAAGTCAGGATTGCACCCTGGAGCCACCTGTACAAAGGCTCTTATGACAGTACATTGTTCCTACAACAAAGGATTATCCCTTTAGGACCCTCTAAGTCCCAGTACTACATGAAACTACAATCTTCAAAGCAGGTCAAGTACTGAGCAACTGGTAGCAGAAAGGATCAGTGTGTTTTTCCAGAGAAAAAATTATTACTGCAGTTTAGCAAGCACAAAAATTACAGAATAAATTCTGACTGCTGCTCTTAGGAACAAATCTTTATCTCTAGGAAACTAAAAAGCTGCTATGTGCAAAAATACACATAAGAAGATGTCTGCCAGCAAGCGATGATTCCTTGACCCTCTGAGCACCACCTTTAGACAGGCATCTTATCACAGAATGTTAGGGGTTGGAAGTGACCTCAAAAGATCATCAAGTCCAACCCTCCAGTCACAGCAGGATCACCTAAGGCAGCTCAAGCAGGAATGCATCCAGATGGGTCTTGAAAGGCCTCATAGAAGGAGACTCCACAACCTCTCTGGGGAGCCTGTTCCAGAGCTCCATCACCCTCACCATAAAGAAGTGTCTCCTCATCTTGAAGAGTCATCTCCTGTGTTCCAGTTTGTACCCATTTTACCTTGTTCTATCACTGGGCTTGATCCTGCAAAGTTGGAGTTGTTGCTTCTAAAACAAAGCCAAATAATGTATCTGCTGCAAATATAAAAGAATTGGCTAATTAGTTACTAAATGAGCTGCATGCAACAGTTCATGACCTCATGTTAAGAGCTTAACATAAAACATCTCAAAGTACTGTTTGGTACCACAACCTTCGCCTGCTATAGACATAACCAAAAGTTCTCTGGCAAGCAGGAAAGCTGTGCCACCCTCAAGGTATCCCACAGCAATGGGCTTGTGCATACAGTGCCAACTCTTTAAAATACCATTTTTAAAGCATTTTCAAGTGAACACTTGCTGCCACTTTAAAGATTACACATGGCAGTGTTCTCACCCAGTGATTTCCCATGCACTGAATTTGCATTGCTTGAGGTGATTTCCACTTTGAAGAACTTTGAAATCACAGAGGAGCTGTCCCTGACAAAGATTTTTACATCTTTGGGTAACTGCTTTCCCTTTGAGAGTTTTCTTGTTATTTTGTAATTCCCCTTTTGAAGATTTGCATATTGATGAAGAAGGGCCTTTGAAGATTTGCACATTGTTGGGATGGGAGCAACCCTTTGAAAAATCCTCACATGATGGGAGAGGTACTTGCAGAACAGTGTGCATCAACAGGGTATTACCTTGCTCAAACCCAGCTTCCTTGCTGCCTTAATTTCCTGAGCTTAGCTTGTCCTTTCTGAATGCACAGAAAGCTCTCACTTTGTAACAGGAAATTCAGCTCTTTGTCTCCAGAAGTTCTAACAAGACTTACCAAAGAGGAAACAGAGCAGTTAGAAGTATTGCACATTTCTCACATGCAAAACAAGTAACCTGGCTCATTGATATAAGAGCATAACACAGGATGAGAGGAAATGTCTCAAGTGAGAAAGATGAGGTCAGCTACCTGGTGGTGTTCTGTGGCTTACCAACTGCAGTGTCTCTGCTCTGATCCTTCAGAACACTAGCACTAAACTGCCACTTGTTCAGTTTTCTCTTACAACCTTCTCTATTTACACATTTGGTGACACCCAACCATTCTAAAATTTCACATTTCAGCATAAATCAAACAAAATCTACTTGAACAGGATGCCCAGAGAGGCTGTGAAAGCTACAAGTCAGGAAGGGACTTTTTACAAGGGCTTGTAGGCATAGGATGAGAGGCAATAGATTAAAACTTGAGGAGATTCAGGTTGGAGATTAGAAAAATTCTTTCCAGTGAGGATGGGGAGACACAGGAACAGGTTGCCCAGGAAAGCTATGGATGCCCCCTCCCTGGAGGTGTTCAAGGTCAGTTTGGATGAGGCTTTGAGCAACCTGAGCTAGTGGGAGGTGTCCCTGCCCATGGCAGGGAGGTGCAGCTAGATAATCTTGAAGATCCCTTCCAACCTAAACCATTCTATGAACCTGTGAATCTAAGCTGTTGTGCTCCTGTAATATGTGACAGGCCACAGAAGTATCTAGATCTAAACCTATGCAAACTAAAGTGCAAACAAGAGCCAACATAACACCAAGAGTCACCCAAACACTACTCAAAACTCTGCCACTGTTTGTTCTTTTGAGTGGGGAAAAATGGACCAAAGCCCTCTAGAGCAAGAGTGCAGAGGGGAGGCAATGTTAAAAGAGGACAGCTTCATTAAGGGAAGGCAAGACATTGTTGATTCAGTAGAGAGTGAGGACTGTGATGTCAACTGCAGCAAATATCCTGGGCGGGTTTTTTGGGAGTGATTTTCCATAAATCACCATCAGGCCTGAGGAAATTAATTTCTATGAAAAAAATAACTGTATTTTCATTTGCATGGCTATGAGAACACTTTGGTAGTGTAAGCACGAGCTTTGCGCTCAGGAATAATTTCCTGAAGGCTTCCTATTGCAACACAGAGGAAGTCATTCTTCCAGAGCAAGGGAGGGCAAGAGGAGTTAGAGCAATGAGCATTAACGATCCCCATTCATTAGCAGGAAGCTGTTAAAGCTTTGTGATGATTAATCATATTAAATAACTATTGACCAGCCACAATTAATAAGAAGTATTTAGAGGCCTGTTCTAGACAGCTGTAAGTTGATACTTTATCTATTCTTATATAAACTATTTGGCTGGGGTTTATGCAGTAGATTTGACCTTTAAGCCTAAAAAGATGAACTGTTTAGTGCTCTCTCCTCACAAGCACATCAGTTTGTTTAACTACTATTTGAAAACTCCATTGCCATCACAACCCTGAAAACCTCTCTTGGAACATCTATGTGAAGCTCTACTCTTTCCCCCAGCACCTTGAATTACCAGCTCCCCTCCTTTCTCACCCAGATACATCTGAATTGTTTCAACTAAAACACAACACAATGTCAGTTTCAAGTCATGGGGGAAACAAAGATAAATGAAAAAATAAAACAAAACACCCAAACAAAACCAAAACACAAAGCCACACACACAAAAACCCCCAAACCCAAACTAAACCAACACAACACCAGAAAACCCCAAATGCATACAAAACAAAAGAGGTGGAACTGGCAAGAATGGCTTCCTATGACCCTCAATAATACAAACTGATGACCAGCCCCCAGGCCTCTTCAACCAGTTTATTCCATCTACCTATTTCAGAGACGCTGAAAGAGGTTGCTGCAGCACCTCAGTGTGCTTCTTGTACTGAGGGGCTCAAAACTGGGCACAATACTCAAGGTGCAGCCTCACCAGTCCCCAGCTCAGGAGCATGATCACTTCCCTACTCCTGCTGGCGGCTTTCTTGTCCACCTGGGCACGCTGCTGGCTCACGTTCACTCACATCAAGGGCCAGAGAGCCTGCACTAAATGAAGCTAAGCTCTTCACTCCAGCAGGGTTGATAATGGTATATGCTTTAAAAGATCCAACAATTCCCTCACTCTGAGACAGATGCCATATTCATACTTTTAAAGCATAGGTTAATGGTTTAAAGTACTCTTAGGTGTTACTAGAACATATAAATTGCTTCATAATCAACCGTAGGTGCGCAAGCCTGGAGCCCTCAATGCAGGAAGGACATGGCCCTGATGGAACAGGTCCAGAGAAAGCCCACTCAAGTGATCAGGGAGCTGGAGCACCTCTGCTACAAGGAGAGCCTGAGGGAGCTGGGATTGTTCAGCCTGGAGAAGAGAAGGTTCCAGGGAGATCTAATAGTGCCCTGCCAGTACCTGAAGGGGGTTACAAGAAGGAGAGAGGCAGTTTGCCAAGGAGTGTAGTCGTAGGGCAAGGGACAACAGTTTCAAACTAGGGAAAAGCAGATTTAGATTGGGTATTAGGAACAAGTTCTTGAGAATGAAGGTAGTGGAACACTGCAACAGGTTGCCCAAGGAGGTAGTTGAGGCTCCATCCCTGGAGATATTCGAGGTCAGGCTCAACAGAGCAACCTGAGTGGAGGATGTCCCTGCTGACTGCAGAGGGGGTTGGACTAGATGACCCTTAGACGTCCCTTCCAACCCAAACTATTTTGTCATTCTATAATTCTATGAAGTCCTCAGACAGATTTCAGCTACCCAAAGAAACATTCTCACTCCATCTTTATCACCAAGAGTCTCTGCTACAGGCAGACTACACAGTCCATCCCTACTAAAAGTCTTATCCCCTGTGCAACCTAAAAGGAAGCAACTGACATGGGTCAGTAGTGCAACCACTCTTCTCCCTTCTTATTGATAGCACATCAGGTCATGTACACTTCTTTTTAAAGTACAACTTCCTGATGCTCTTGATAGTTTCAAACATCTCTGTGTACGCTTCTATGACATGAGATGTTGCAGATATATCAGCTCTGGCTTAGGTACTGTCAAAGAGAATGCTGCCAATGAATGAAACCCTGGAAACAGTTTTATGATTTGTTATCTCAGGTATGTCTGGAAATTCTGTCATAACTCTCCTCTGATATTCAGCACAGTTTTCACAGAACCAAAACTTTGTGTGCATTTTGCTTAGTTGTGAGCAAAACATTTTCCAGGAACACTTCTTAGAGTCGCAGCAAAACTTCTGCAGGGATAAGTGAGACAGAATCACTGTGGGCAAACTGCTCCACTGCTGGGAACACGAAAACCTGAGGTTTCTCAGCTTTTTGTCAAGCCTGGAACAAACAACTCAAGTGGGAGCATGCATCACCCTGTACTATAAATGTAGACGTTTGGCTACAAAGTGTTAACAGCTTTGCAGGTATGCTCTGTGCAAATACAGTTTCCATTAAATTGAAATATTTGGGGGCTGTTTTATTTGACTGAAGAAACACAAACACCAGGAAAGGCTTCAGCTCCAGCAGAAATTCCAATGACAAAAAATAGAAACAAAACATCACCATTTCTATGTATATGTGTGTGTGTTTTCAACTTGCTGCTTTGTCCTTACCCTGTAAAAAATATGAAGTCACAAACTTTTCCCCATAAGAATTGCCAGACATTGAAATAACAGAGTGGTTTTGGGTTGGAAGTGACCTCCAAAGGTCATCTAGTCCAACCCTCTGCAGTCAGCAGGGACATCCTCCACTAGATCAGGTTGCTCAGAGCCTTGTCAAGCCTAACCTTGAGTATCTCCAGGGATGGGGCCTCAACCATCTCCCTGGGTGACCTGCTCCCAAGGGAAGCGGTGGATACCCCTCCACTGGACTATGTAAAGACTCATCCTGAGAGGGTGCTGGGTCAGCTCATTCTAACTCTACTATTACCTAGAAAGGTTGGACCTGATGAACCTTGGGGTCCCTTCCAACCTGGCATTCTGTGATCCTATGACAATTAATTGAGTATTTACACCCCCAGCTCCTCTGCAGACAATTACACACACAGGTAATCGAGAATTCCAGGTTTGTTACACATTTGCCTTGCACAGAGCTCACATGCCAGCAAGAAATGAAAACATTGGATGTGAAATTAGTTTTGTGCTGACAGCTCACACAAACGATGAGCCTTCAATTTGAGTTTGTTTAGGTGATAGAGAACAGCACCTAACCTTTCAGCTCTCTTATTCTGAGACAGAATGATCCTGAAAGCACAGCCAAAGCGATGAATTGCCTCTTTAACTGGAAAGAAGGTTATTTACATTACTTGTAGTGAAGCACAGCTTAACAAACTATTTCAGAATGGTATCTTTGATTTTAAATTAAATGTCAAGCGTAGTTATACAGTGGTGAAGTACCCTCAGCTGTCTGGCAAAAGTGTAACATGTTGCATGCACAATGCAAGGCGGCAAGATAGAAAAATACAACCAGAAAAGCTGAACTGTAAGAGTGGTCCCAGAACAGACCCAGACAAGCATCAGGACTCCAAGCATCAGGACTCCAATTTCCTTCAGTCCTGTAATGTGGCCAGTCTGCTTCCAGGGACCCCACAGTGGCACAAAAAGGAAAGAGGGCAAATAATCATAGAATCATGAAATGGTTTGGTTGGAAGGGACCTTAAAGATCATATAGTTCCCACCCTCCTGCCATGGGCAGGGACACCTCCCACTACCCGGGTTGCTCAAGGCCTTGAACACCTCCAGGGACGGGACATCCTCAACCTCCCTGGGCAACCTGTTCCAGTGTCTCACCACCCTCACTGGAAAGAATTTCTTCCTCATCTTCAGTGTAAATCTCCCCTCTTCTGGCTTCCCTCCATTCCCCATGTTCCTTCGGGCTGTACTGGGTGCCCATGTACCAGCTGTAGGGCTGCAGAGGCCTCTGGGAGCAGGCAGCAAGGCTGTCCCACACCACATATGGTTGGTTCCAATTCTCTCCTATCCCACCAGAGTGGAGTGAGTGGGTGGCTGGATGTGGCTTAGCTACCAGCTGGGGTTAAACTACAGCATCATATGGGGCTGTGCTCATTTCTGTGACTGTGTTGCCACTGACTTCACTATAATGATTTCTGCTCACCTCCAGTAAGGCAGAATCTCAACTGCTCTAGACATCTGAGCAGTGCATTTGTCTTTCTCTAAGTATCATGGCTTACATAAGCAGCCATGAATTACACCCCACACAAGGCCCCTGTGTAACATGGTACTCTAACTGCATGACCTGCATGCATTTGTAATGTGTATTTCTGGCCTTTCCAGAATATTTTAAGGCTATTAGCACAGCACTCTTGAGCTTTTGGAAAACACTCAAACGTGGGAACTTCTTCACACACCTCCACTAAACCGGTGAAACCAGAAGGGATGACATTTGGTGCATGATGGTGCAACCATCTATGCAGCATGCAGATAGCCCAGATAATCTTTGGGGACAGGTATAAAACTAGAGTGATACTCAATGTAAATAAAGTGGAAGGAAGGGATTTTATCCAAGACTGAAAAGAGAGCTAAAGTCACCAGCAGGTTGACTTCCTACTCACCAGAAGGTTTATCTTCCCACTGCACACCCAAGAAGGACAAATCTTGGAATTGATCCCAAGCACTTTCTGAGAAACATTTAATTGAATAACTCCTCCTGACACAATGAGCCTGGATAATTGATAATTTAGAGAAGTGAGCAAGACTAGAAAGAGATATTTGTGCCTGACACCCAGATCTGAAAGCGTTATTTTAAAACTGTAGTCCAAGTATTAAACCCAAGCACATGAATATATGAGAGCCAACCTAACTTCCTTCTGAAATACTGCCAGGCAACCCTTCTGAAGATCTTTTAGTTACACATCATACTCCTCCCTCTTGATAAGAGGGGAATCATGCCCATAGGAAAACTTTTCTGCATCACAGAATCAGTAAGGTTGGAAAAGACCTCAGAGATCATCAAGTCCAACCTATCACCCAACAGCTCATGACTAACTAAACCATGGCTTCAAGTGCCACATCCAATCCCTTTCTGAATACCTCCAGGGATGGTCCAAGTGCCAGGTGCTGCACTTTGGTCACAACAACCTCATGCAGTGCTGCAGGCTGGGGACAGAGCAGTTGGAGAGTAGTCAGGCAGAAAGGAGAAGCCGAGAGAACTGGGATTGTTTAGCCTGGAGAAGAGGAGGCTCAGGGGAGACATTATTGCTCTCTACAACTACCTGAAAGATGGTTGTAGCCAGGAAGGAGTTGGTCTCTTCTCCCAGACAACCAGCACCAGAACAAGAGGACACAGTCTCAAGCTGCACCAGGGGAAGTTTAGGCTCAAGGAAAGGAGAAAGTTCTTCAGAGAGAGTTGTCAGCCATTGGAATAGGCTGCCCAGGGAGGTGGTGGAGTCACCATCCCTGGAGGTGTTCAAGAGGAGATTGGACATGGCACCTGGTGCCATGGTTTAGTAGTCACAAGGTCTTGGGTGACAGGCTGGACTTGATGATCTTTGAGGTCTCTTCCAACCTTACTGATTCTATGAGAGGGACCTGGGGGTACTGGTTGACAGCCAGCTGAACGTGAGCTAGCAGTGTGCCCAGGTGGCCAAGAAGGCCAGTGGCATCCTGGCCTGCATCAGAAATAGTGTGGCCAGCAGGAGCAGGGAGGTCATTGTGCCCCTGTACACAGCACTGGTTAGGCCACACCTTGAGTTCTGTGTCCTGTTCTGGGCCCTTCAATTTAAGGGCATTGAGACTCTTGAATGTGTCCAGAGACGGGCAACAAGGCTGGGGAGAGGCCTCAAGCACAAGCCCTACAAGGAGAGGCTGAGGGAGCTGGGATTGTTTAGCCTGGAGAAGAGAAGACTCAGGGGAGACCTTCTTGCAGAGGTCAGCATGAAGAGGTACATGAGGCAATGTATAAATATTTCAGGATCAAAATACTTTAAAATGAAGGAATTATGGAAGAAATTGTGGGATAAATGCAATAAATAATAAAACAAATTTTAAAAGTCACCCATCCCCCCTGAGCATCCTTCATGCAGGCTGTTTGCTTCAAGAGATAGCACAAGCCATGGTGAAGGAATCAGTGTTCCACTCAGAGGGAGCCACCCTGTTGGATTTGCCTTCTTTTCAGATCAGGAATAAACTTGGGGTTTTTAAGATGCTAAAAAAGAATTCCTCCCAAAGATGTTTGCACTGGTTCCTAATCACGTGCAGTGTAGGTTGCTATACACTGGTTGTCTTCACTCCACTTCCTTCATTATTATCCAGCTTCTAAATTCTTCTGTGATGCCGCTCTTCAGCTGATCAGCTCCTGAGCACATCAAGAGGTTGCAGAAATTCTCTCCATTTGCTCATTCTCTCCCCCACAAGTGGGTGAAGAAATGAAACAAACTGCTCTGAGAAACTGAAATGCTGGAAGACTGCTACAGAAATCCAAATTTTTAGATCTATTTTTATTCCTTTTTTTAAAGGAAAAAAAAAGTCAATATAATGATTTTCCTTGAAGCAAAGGGAGCCCAGCCAGTTAGGGGATAAAGACTTTACCCTTTTTTAAGTTAACACCATTCAACTACTATCTCCCTAATAACTTCTGGCCATGGCAGTGCCTTCCAGATATTTATATACTTAATCCTGCTTTATCCAAGAGGCTTGGCAGGCAGCATAATTTTGCAGGGAAATGCAGGCCTCTTCTTCAAGACACATGGGGGTAAACACGATCAATAGCTTCTCATCTCCTATGAGACCCAGCCACAGAGCACACTGCAGTCAGGCATGGGTTACACAGAAGCAATGACTGAAAGAGTGATGGCTCTGGATATGTTAATAGCCCTGCCATTAAAGTACATACCCACTGCACAGCCCCAGTGGAGTCTAAACATGCATCATGTTAGTCTGCATCTGATTACTTAGTCTGTCAAGACAATAAAAAGGAAAAAGAGTAAAATGATACTTCAAAATTAGACATTTTGGAGAATGGCAAAACCCCCTAAAAGAGCAGTTGTTTAAGACTGGAAAGGAGAGAAGAAAAAAACACCTAAATGTATAGTAAACAAGGCAAGTTCACAGGATCAGAGGATGTCAGGGGCTGGAAAGAACCTCCAAAGATCATTGAGTCTAACCCCCCTGCCAGAGCAGGATCACAGAACCCAGCACAGGTCACACAGGAACACATCCAGATGGGTCTTGAAAGTCTCCAGAGAAGGACACTCCATAACCTCTCGGGGCAGCCTGCTCTGTGACCCTCACAGTGAAGAAGTTCCTCCTCATGTTGAGGTAGAGCCTCCTGTGCTGCACTTCATATCCATTGCTCCTTGTCCTATCACAGAGTGCAACTGAGCAGAGCCTGCTCCTTTCCTCTTGACACCCAGCCCTCAGATATTTATAAAAATCTATTAAATCCCCTCTCAGTCTTCTCTGGACTAAAAATTCAGGATGAATTAAAGCTTTTTTGAACTCCTATTTTATCGCTTTATTGCCTAACTGTGCATTTGGAATCACAGCCCACAGGCTGATCTCAGGGTGGAAGAAAGCTGTTTTGTTGTATGAAGATGTTCACAAGGTTGTTGGTTGTTTTTTTCCCTTCCTTGTATTAGGTTATCAAAAGCCCACTTCCCACATGTAAGTAAATTCTTAATACTTGTTCTGCCCCACAGATGCCAATTCTAGACAGTAAAAAGAGGCAGTCTGTTGCCTGAAGAACGAGAAGCTTTGAAGCATACCATTCAATTTAAGGATGAGCCAACACATTGCCCACAGTAGGTTAGACAAAATGAAGGCACAGAAGAAACCTTCCTTGAAAAAGAAAGATTCAACACTAAAGTGGGATTCTCATTATTCTGGTTACTTTGTTTAATGAACTTCAAGGCAAAGACCATACTGGGAAGAAAATTATGCTTAGAAGCCTTCCTTCCCCCCCCCCTTCTAAAGATAATCCCCTATAGGAACTTGAAAACAGCTTAAAACTCTGGTTACAGAAAAAGCAACACAGTTTTAAGAAGGTAGATTGATTATGTGCAGGAACATCAAACATTCCAAAGTTGCAACTACTGCCAAAGTAAATTCTTTAATTATTTTATTATTGACCCATTGGCCAATTAAAAGTCTGTACTAAGCATTTTTTGCCCCAAAATAAAAGCCACTTGGGAACAATAGCTTGTTTGGAAGCTAACAATTAGCAACAAGGAACTTTAAAAATGCCTGTAACCAAGTTCTGTTTTAAATTAAAAAGTTGTTAATGAAGCAGGTTTGGTTGGGTTTTAACTTTTGAATACAAGGACCTTGTTACAGAGAATCACAGAATGGTAGGGATTGGAAAGGGCCTCTGGAAAACATCGGTTCCAAACCCCCTGCCAAAGCAGGGTCACCTGCAGCAGGTCACACATGAACACATCCAGAGATGGAGACTCTCTGGGCACCCTACTCCTGTGCCCCAGCACACTTGAAGTTCATTCTCATGTTTAGATGGAACTTTTGATGTTCAAGTTCATGTCTGTTACCCCTTGTCCTGTCACTGGGCACCACTGACAACAGACTGGTCCATCCTCCTTGAAATACACACCCTTGAAGTATTGATCAGCAATATGAGATTCCCCCTCCATCGGCTCTTTTCCAGACTGAAAAGCCCCAATTATCTCAGTGGTTCCTCATAAGGGAGATGTTCCAGTCCCCTCTGCATCTTTGTAACCCTTTCCTGTACCCTCTCCAGCAAGTCCCTGTCCTTCCTGATCTGGGAGTCCAGAACTAGTCACAATACTCCACTCCACATGTGTCCTCGCCAGGGTGAAGAAGAAGGGGAGGAAAAACCTCCCTTCACCTGCCTGCCACACTCTTCTTGACGCACCCCCAATTCCTCCTATCACTCCTACCCTGCTCAGCACCATAACGCTAGGCCAGACAACACTTCTGCTGAGAATGGCTAGCTACTGTAAGGACTAATTACATTTTCCAGGCTGAAAATAGGTGTGTCCCTTCAGCAGGTAGCTGGCTTTTCATTGTTTAGGGATGATGTATCCTCGCAGCGCTCCATCTAAAGGTTAAAACTCTAGTATGCCACAGCAAATTCTAAGTGGCAAACTGCAAAGCTTCCAGTGTGATTTCTAATGGCTTCCCCAGCTGCAAAGCCTGGTGCATGGCACACATGAAATGTTTGCTACCAGAACACCTCCTCTGACAGTAGCAAAGTAAAGAGCAAACTATAGATGGTTAGACAAAAATTAATTGAAGTGTAACCAGAAATGAGTCTGGAAGGAACAGAGCCCCTTGCTGCCACTCAGAAGTTCTTCTACAGAGTCCACCCATGAGCAAGTTAGAAATGGCTCATTTCTGAGCAGTGTTCATGGAAATAAAACTGGTACCAGGTAAGCAAGCTGTGTTCTTCCAGCTCCATACCTGACTTTTCTTATGGGGTACAAACTTAAATTGCTTTGTTTGCAGACATTTGTAATCTTGCCCTTTGCAGGCTGGCATAATGAAAGCTGCTGTGCAAGGTATACAAACAACAGTTTCTTGCAATTGACACACAGTGCTAGGGAATGGGTTGGAGGAGAGGGAAACATAGGAAGAAAAGGGAGAGGCAAAGAGAGAGGAGAAAAGGAGAGAAAGAGAGAGTTAAGGAGTCAAGAAGGACATGGGCCTGAGGGAACACACCCAGAGGAGAACCACAACCAAAAAAAAAACAAAAATCAAGGGGCTGGAACACCTCTACTACAAGGACAGGCTGAGGGAGCTGGCTGTGTTCAGCCTGGAAAAGAGAAGCCTCCAGGGACATCTAATAGTGGGCTGCCAGTACCTGAAGGGGGCTACAGGAATGCTGCAGAGGGACTGTTTGCAAAGGCCTGCAGTGACAGGACAAAGGGCAAAGGTTTGAAATGAGAGAAGATATTTATATGGGATGTGAGAAACAAGTTCTGCATCATGAGGGTGGTAGAACACTGCAACAGGTTGCCCAGGGAGGTAGCTGACGCCCTGAGCAACCTGCTTTATTGGAGGATGTCCCTGCTGACTGCAGGGAGGGTGGACTAGATGACACCACCACTGTTCCTGAGGTGTTCAAGAGGGGATTGGACGTGGCACATGGAGCCATGGTTTAGTTAGTCGTGAGGTGTTGGGTGATAGGTTGGACTTGATCTCTAAGGTCTTTTCCAACCTTATTGATTCTATGAGTCTATTCTATGACCTTTAGAAGTCCCTTCCAACCCAATCTTCAGACACTGAATAGCCAATACAATCCCAAGTGGGCTGAGTGTCCACATCTGTTCCTTCCCTAGAGAACACAATTTAATCAGCTCTCTAGCTCTAAGCAAATATGTTCAAGGAATAATTTGATAAATGTTTCTGTTTGAGGGATGCAGACCTAGAAGTAGTATTTAGACAAACAAGCAACAAACACAACCCCCTAGCAGCAAACCAAAACCCAGCAACAGCGAGATCAAGGCTATGACAAAAAAAAGAAAGATGATTTCTAATTTCTCCCTCCAACATTCTGATTTAATGCTTCCTTTTATTAGTTGTGTTACATTTAAGCCTCCTTAGAAGAGTCTTATCTTACAAGATTTTATTTTAGCAGTAGGCTCTCCAGACACTGGAAAATCGCACATGTTCCAGGGAAACCTCAAGCTTGTTTTGACACACACTGAGCCAGATAAAATGATTCTGCCACTTGTTTACAGAGCGAGTGACAATATTATTTCAAAGTTCTAGAGGAAGTGATAGACAACTGGTAGCCTCCAGGAAGGCACAGACTTAAAAGCAGTACAACATTTTGGCACTCTGCTCCAAGCTGTGGACAAGGCTGCCACCTCACTGCTGGCACTCAGCAGCTTCAGTAGCAACAGAGACCTTCCAGCAGAGCAGGAACTCACTGCTTCCTGTCATACATCTCATGCATGGAGATACTTGGCCTTTGCACACCGAGGATGCCCCTGCTGTCTGCACAGGGGGTTGGACTAGATGACCTTTGGAGGTCCCTTCCCACCCAGACCATTCTATGATTCTTTACTGTTGAATCAGCACCATTAGGGTTTTTCTACACTCTGCTTACTGTTACACCAGCATGGTAGGAAGTTTGTTGTTCTTCATTCACCAAGCAGATGGTTTGAAATTGTGAAATGGTATGCTTCAAGTTTGCTTAATTGTTAGCAGCATAGTTTAGGAAGAAAAGGTTTGCAAAAGTAATTTTAAGGTTTCTCAGTAGGAGAAACAATGCCTGTCATATTGTAAGGAGAGAAGAGCCCAAAATCATAGCTTTTGGTTTGGGAAGGGACCTTCAAGGTCATCTACTTCCAACTCCCCCCTACCTGGCCTTCAACACCTCCTGGGAAGGGGCAACCTGTTCCAGTGTCTCACCACCCTCACTGTCAAGGATATCAGCCTAATATCCAGACTAAATCTCTCCTCCTTGAGCTTCAAAATCAAAAGCATTAGTCACTATATGCAGCACTCAGCATATTAAGAACATAAGCCATTACCATTTTCTGAAACCTATTTGTTGGTTTCTTTCCTTCTTGCAAGCCAAATCTAGAACTTTTTGGAGGTTAAAATCATCCTGCCAAACCACCCTGAGCCAAACATTGCCTCTAACTTCAGTAAGAGCTGTGTATGCCTAAGAACAGAGAGCATACTGCAGCATTTACAGTTGCCTGAAGGAGTGCAACAGGTATTGCTTCCAGTCCCTGAGGATTCGTTTCCTGCATGTAAGGCTGCCAGTCCCTCAAGAATCCTTTCCCATAGGTCCTTCTGCAACAGTTTTCACTTACAGATTGCAACATAACACGTTCTTTCCCCTACACTTGCAGACATAACAAGAGAAGCTCAATCAGCTGCTTAAATTGTTTTCTACAATTACTAATACAAAGAATAGAACTCACCACGCTGCCTGACAGGAGCTGTAAGAAAATCATCCCTGTTTTGTGTAGGAAGTAAGATTGCTTGATATTTCTTCTGTTCTTGAGTCATTAGGGATGCATACATCAAAGCTGGCTTCTAATCATTATTTTTTTCTAATCACAGCACTCAAAGGAAGAATTACTAAAGATCCCCAGCCTTCAGAGTCAGCATTCATACTGCCACACTTAGACACTTCAGAAGAGGTTTTACAGCTTTTAAGATTCTATATCTTGTCATACAATGGGCTGTTCCTCAGAACCTCATAACCTGAACATGTAGCTTAGTGAGCAAGGGAAAACTCAGAGCCAAAGCCAGGCCACTGCTAAATATTCCTACCCAGGAACAGCAAATTTCAGAGAGGATCCTCTTGCATTCTACAAGACAGTCCTGGTTCTCACTTCTGGACCTGCTTTGTTTCATGCTCCAGTGCTGCTGCATATCAGTGTCATAGAATCATATAAGTGTTTTGGTTGGAAAAGACCTCTAGGGTCATCAAGTCCAACCATCAGCCTACCAGCACCATGGCCATTGAACCATGTTCCCAAGTGCCACATCCAGGTGTTTCTTGAACTAATATATTGGTTGCATGGATCCCAGCTGCTTCCAAGATGAAGCTGCATCATGTGCACCACCATTTCACACCCTCCTGCCTGGTACTGCAGGAGTACTTCCACAAACATTCCATGTGACAAAGAGCCAACCATGTGTTTCCCAGTTCCTCTGTTTGCTCACAAGGCATTGTTTCAGAGCAGACACAGGAATTTAAGATGCAAAGCATTAAACAGACATAAACATATTTTCCTGTGGCTACACAGTTATTTAGATCAAAAGCAGCAAGAAAGATCCGGTGCAGGAGGGTGAAGATGTTAGAGCACTCAATATCCATAAGGTCACATCCTCACCCAGGTGGATTACTTGTGCATACTCCTCAAGGAGCTGCAGCCAATTTGAAACCCCACAAGAAGGAAATTAATTTCAGTGAATGGATCTAGAAAAGTTTAGCACTAGAGCTCAGCAGCAGCAAATGCAATGAAGCAATGACAAAAAGGTTGAGCTTTCCTCATTCCTCCACTGCCCAGAGAGAGCTGCAGGAGTATGATATTGACAATTACTGCTGATGTAGACTTCTAATGATATGATACAAGGAAAAAGTTGGATATCTTGGACCTTGTTGGAGAAGATGAAATCTTTTTCAGATAAAGCATTGTGAAATTGCCTTTACTGATGTGCAAACAGAGAAATCAATGCTTTCAGAATCATCATATTTCAGATTATCAGAAAAGCTCAGATCTCATTAAGTACTTCAATCTATTTTGGTGGAAGACTCCAATAGCTGACACTCTAAGCTGTGCTGAAGGTTGGGCTCTGTGTGTAAAATCTGACCTTCTTCAGACTGCATCTGATCTCCATAACAATTACAAGAGAGATTGCTTCCCTCTCCTCAAGAGACTGCAACTCCCTGGTTGACCCTACAGTGGGTGAGGAAAAAACAATCA
This sequence comes from Dryobates pubescens, assembly GCF_014839835.1. Lineage (NCBI taxonomy): Eukaryota > Metazoa > Chordata > Aves > Piciformes > Picidae > Dryobates > Dryobates pubescens. The sequence goes on from NC_071630.1 coordinate 8,897,995, forward strand.
GCTTCACAAAGAGAAAAACATTTTGCTCTCTCCATAGCAGAAAAGAATACATTTATTTCTGCTGTTGCTTTTTCCTTTTCCTCCAGAAAAAAAAAAAAAAACACAAAAAAAAAGTTTCAGTTAAAGATTTGCAGAAATTCTGAGAGATATCTCTCTCTCTCTGCCATTTGTTCTAACCAAAGAAAAAATTTAGCCCACATCCTTAAAGAGAAAAAAAAAAAAAGGCTTTTCAGTGCATTTATCAGCTAGAATCAAAACATTTCACACCAAAATTCAATACAGAAGTGCATGCTTTGGTCAAACAGTTCTGCTGCCAGAGAAAATTCAGTCTAACTTCCAAATAAGATCAGGTTGCAATGTTTGTGCAACCAGCCACCAATTCCCACCTACCCTGCATTCCTAGGGCAAAACAAAACAAAACCCAAACACCACTACCACCACCACCACCCCCCAAAAAAAACAAACAAACCAGCCCATAATAAAATATTAAGGAGAGGTGAAATACAAAAAGCCAGCAGGATGAAGGAGAATGTGGTTTTACCTGATAAAGAAGGAATACAGGAAAATTTATGGTAAGCTATTAAATGAAACCTTATGCAGGATACTGTAAGAAATGTAATAAGTGCAGCTGCTTTTTATTCCTGTAAAAACAGCCATCTCTCTTCTGTCCATTAATACTTTTAAGATACTTCCTCAATCACCTCACCTCATCTGCTTAAAATACTCAGTCAATAGTTTTATCAGTCTCTGCCAGTAAAAAACAAAAAGGAAGTTGGATGCCAAAGTTGGGGTGAAATAAGGAGAAACAACATTTGAGCTGCACTTCTTAGAAAAAAAAATAAGCATATGCTTAGGAATGATGCCACTGGAACTTGACAGGTTTGATTTTACAGACCATGCTCCTGGGAAAAAATACTCTATATCAGTCCAGGCTGGGGGATGATGGCATTGAGAGCAGCCCTGCAGAAAAAGACTGGAGGATGCTGGTGGGTGAGAAGCTGAACATGAGCCAACAGTGTGCTCTTCTAGCCCAGAAGGCCAATGACAGCCTGGGCTGAATCAAAAAGCAGTGTGGCCAGCAGATGGAGAGAGGGGACTCTGCCCCTCTGCTCTGGTGAGACCTCACCTGGACTACTGCATCCAGCACTGGGACCCGCAACACAAGAAGGACATGGATCTCATGGAGAGGGTCCAGAGGAGGCTACGAAGATGATCTGAGGGCTGGAGCATCTCCTACAAGGACAGGCTAAGAGAGTTGGGGCTGTTCAGCTGGAAGAAAGAAAAGCTCCAGGAAGACCCTAGAACCCTTTCAATATCTGAACGGGACCTGCAGGAAGGCTGGGGAGGGACTGTTCAGCAGCAACAGCATGAGGGGTGATGGTTTTAAACTGGTGCAGGGTAGGCTTAGCTCAGACATGAGAAGTTCTTTATGATGAGAGTGGTGAAATACTGAAACAGGTTGCCCAGAGATGTGGTGGAGGCCCCATCCCTGGAGACATTCGAGGTGAAACTTCATGGGGCGCTGTGCAACCTGCTGTAGTTGGAAATGTCCCTACAGAGGGACTGTCAAGATGAGCTTTGAGGGTCCCTTCCAACCCAATGAAGGCTGTGATACTTGTCTAATAATTGACCTTTGAGGAGTGGCTATTCTGCTTCACAGCCCTGCACAGCTCCCACAGTCAGACAGGAGAGATTGGAGTCCTCACTTTCAGCTGCTAACCACCACGTGCAGCCTCCAGGGCTGTCCTGAGGCTATGCTTTTTTTTCCCCTAGCTTACAAACTGCTCACGTCCTTGAGCAGAGCCCTGGAAAAGTTTTTAGGACTCCAATCACACGTTTCCAAGCATGCTGCTGCTTTCTACTACCACATTATTTTTCAAGGAATGCAAAAATGGAAACTCATTCTTCCACTAGCAATAGCCTCCTCCTAAAACTTGTCTGTTTTCAGCTCCTAGTTCATCGACAGCTCCATGTGTAAGTCTCAGATATCTCATAGGCAGAAAAACATAGCTAACAGTGTCTAGAAATAAATCATAGTATGTTAAACCTGACAATTTTTCCCTGAAATGCAACAGAAATCTCTAGCTGAGGGAATCAAACAATCTTCAGAGCACGTCTGCTCATCTCCAACCTCTCCAAGTCATGCCAGTATAATTCCAAAGCAGAGTTTTCTCCAGCTACTCAGTTTCATGTCTCTTAATAAGCAGAGATGTCCTAGACTGTGGGAATCTGCAGTTCCCAAGACAGGAATAAAAAGGGAGATGGAAGGGAAAGATCAGTTTCATACAACACATTTTCTAAGTCTCATAACCTGGTTTTTATTTGCTAAAAATGGAAAGCTGAAGCTGCCTTTGAGATAGTTATAAAAATATAACATATCAGTTTCCCTTGGCTCTCTTGTTCATTAAAGGTTGGGTGGTTTTTTTCCCTCCCTCCTCCTTTCCCTTAAGAAAACTGCCCTGCTGCAAAGGGCATTAGAAATAAGGATTGCATTTCAGCTGAAGACAGAGCCAGCAAAAAAAGCTTTCCTAATTACATTGCTGATTACTTGAGCAGTCCTCCACTTGACAATACAATTACACTGAAAGAGAGGGGAATATCTTCATTATGCTGAAAAGAAAGGAGAAAGGGTTTTCTCTGCTTTAAAATTTATGGACTAGAGGATGGACATAGGAACTTCACTTGAACTCCAAAAGGTCAGATGGGCCTTCTGAAAATACCAGTTTTTCCCTTGTACAAATATCTCTGCTACATAATTCATATTTTACGTTCTTTCCAGGAACTTCTTCAGCTACTAGGGACAAGCTAACCTCAACCCACAGCAGCAACAGTGTGCTGTAGCCTCTCACACTGGTTCCATCTCAATGTCTGCCCTGTTGTATTTCTATTTACATCACACAGCAGTCAACAGAGAGTCACAATGTTTCTGACACATCTGGCAGTGCAGAGGTGCAATACAGCTCAGTCTTGAGAGAACGCTTCAGCAGCTTAAAAGCAAAGAAACCACCACAGCAGGCCCTTGCTGTAAAAGGTAACTCCATCAAAAGCTGCCCTGATAACAACAGGATAGTGATAACTGCCATCCTGATAATAAATCACTGACCTCCCATGTTTAACCTTCAAAATAATTTTGGTATTCATTCTTCAACCACCCTTTTTAAGCCTGTTTCCCAGATGGGTGACTCGGGGAGGGTGAGAGTCAGTTCCTCCCTTTCCTGATGGCAGCAGAAAACCCACAGCTGGCTTAAATTCCACAGCTAACTGGGTTCATCTGGTTATCAAGCATGCTGAGCTGGCTTCAGCCAGGACCCCACCCTTCAACTGATAGTCCAGACACTTCCCAGTGTCTGGCTAGATTTGAGTATATTCCCATGTACTAAACACAGGACAATAATCACCTTTTGATCACTGGGAAATAAGGGACTAGAGAATTCATCCAAAGCCTAGCTAGGAACTGTAGTTTCTTTGTAGCTCTGAGTAGTGCTCCTCTACTACAGAGGAACAGGTCCTAGCTAACAGTACAGGGTATTATACCACAGCCCTTGGATCAGTTACATTCACAAACTGGAGGTTTATCTGATTTCATAGAGCATTAAGCTTCTTTACTTATGCAATGTATAAGCAGCCCATTTGCTCTGTCTTCTCCACCAAAGCACAGACAGGTTTGCTCCTTTCCAGCTCCCATCACAAGGTGTGTTTGGAGCCCACCCACTGGCACTGCAAGGGCACCACAACTCACTAGCTTCTCTGAGCTCCCTAATGAAACTCTTGATGATCCCAAAGTTCTTTTCCAGCCTGGTTAATTCTATTCTATTCTAATTTCAGCTAATCACTTTGTGTCATGCAAAGGAAACAGGCAAAGAGCTCAGCTCAGGTACTTCCAGCCACCCTATTCAATAAATTCTGACTTTAAAACCTTTGACATGAACCAAGAGCAGACAAGCCTTTAGTGAATTAGCTACTAAACCACAGCACCCAACTTTTTAACTGCCATGGCCTTTCCACACCAACTTACTTGATTACTTTAAGGCAAACAGCTCAAAAATTAGCTTCCATTTAGTGATTTCAATTAATAGCATTTTATAAACAATGGCATAAATGAGTAGTGGAACCCAGGTCCAATTAAACTTGCTCATTACAGAGCACTGCAAGCTTGTTTACTGTAACTGCATAAAGGAATTTTTCCCCTTCTACTTTAAAAATAAAAAAGCCTCATTTACACCGTCCCCAACGGTCTAATTTCAAGCACAGTTTTTAAGGCTAAGGTTTTGAGGAGAGCATGCATTGTGCTAGCAGTCATAGGACTCTTAGGATACAAATAACCTGAATATTTCCACCATAATTGCTATCAGCAGCACAAATAAAACCTTACTTCAGGAAAATGCCATTCTGCTTTTTCTGCATTGGGGCTTTCATTTACAAGGGGACAAAAAGAAGAAAGCTCACATACTATTGTCTAGCCCTCTTAAGCAGCTAGTGTAAGAATCTTGAGTTCTACAGCCCAGAAAATTCAGCCTGAGTTGCTCCCCATAACATAGCCATGACCTGTTGTGGATCCCTGTGGCACCCTCTGAAATACAGACAGAAGAATGTACACCACACATAAATGTGTGGACATCAGTACATTCAGAGCAGGGACAGACACTGCTTAAGAGAGAACAACTCAACCAACTTACATGGAGAAGCTCCTGCCTTCGTGAGTTCCACAGAAGCACACACCACTTGCTCCCTCAGCTTCTTAGAAGAAAAACTTAAGCCCCTTTCCCACCCAGCTGAGCCTCCTAGCACCTGCAGCTGATCTCACCCTGCTCTCACCTGTGAGGGGAAGGGAAGAAGGGTATCAATCAATCTTAGTGCTGCTAGGTCCTGCACCAGCAGAGAGCTACAGTGGGTCTATTACGTTTTGATGATCTCTAGATCTCTTCCAACCCCTAACATTTTGTGATTTTAGGTATTTCAAAGGTGCCTAACAATTTATCAGGCTTCAGATGGTTTTGATAGATTTTTTTCTGTAACATTTTGTAGTTTCTTAACCCTAACCCCACCCTTTATACTTTACAATGCTCGTTTGACAACAAAATCAAGATGTGAAATTCTGTATTTACATGACCAAAAGTGATCTGAAGTTGGTTTAGAGCAATCTCAACTCTATCAGTAAAGACTAAATTCTCTGCTTCTGTACTTGGCTCTTCAGGGCTCAGGTTTCCTACTGGACTGCACAAATCTGCTCAGTTTTCAGCACATCCCAGGATGATTTAAAAATCAGTGGCACTTGTTACGAGACAGCACACGAGCAAATGTTTGCAAGATGAGCATTTACAGCTGCCAGGTTCCCCAGGAAAAGACTCTTTTTGCTTTGCTTTAACTCTTTCAAATATTGAGATAGTTTGGTAGAGATATACAGCACACTAAATAGTTAGTGAGGCAGTGTGTAATGAAGATTTTATTGGAACTCATTTGAATGAGCTATATAATTCAGGTACTCATATATCACACCAAGAACCTCATTAGATCTAGTTTCATGAAAACAACAACAGTCTTTTTGCACTTTGTGGTAACTTGTTAGTCAGCAGCTTAAAGTTTAACTCTAGTTTTAATTTTCTCTTATTAATGTGTTTAAAGCATATTTATCCCTCTAAACCTTTTGTTTTCTCTGGCAAGCTTTGTAGCATGAGAAACGTGGTCTGAAGAAGCCTAGCTTGCAGAGTCAAATCCTTGTATGATTCTCATCATCATAAATTCCAAATTTACTTTCCAGGAGCGTTCACTGCTGCATAATAGAGATGGAAACTCCACAAAAAACAAAAATCTCCTGCCAATCCATCATGTAGGGAATGTTTTCAAAAGCTACAGATAGAGAGGAAGAAAAAACCTCTTAAGATAGGTGAAATATTCTGTTGCCTAAAAGCATACTGATGTGAACATCACAGAAACTGGGTTTGCCGGAGAGGTAACAAACAAGCACTGAAAGCCTGGATTTTTCCAGACAAATGACCCAGGAAGGCAATTCCTGCTGCCAGTGCCGGGGAGCCTTGCTTGACGGCAGCAGCCCCTGATGGCGAGAGGCAGAAATCCCCCTGCAGCATCAGGGCCTTTTCTTTGATCTGCCGTTGGCTTTTTCTCCTTTTAGCACTGGGAAATGAGGTGCTGGGAACGTTTGGCGGGACACAAATGAGAGGTGGGAAAAGCAGGATGATGAGGAGTCAGCACTTTTATTGCTGGTTTCTGCACTCCTTGCTTGCTTCTGAACTTCAAGGGGCTCTGCTAAATGCCTCCCTTGGTTCCCTCCAAGCCCATTCCTGGGAAGCACCACTGCAAGAGATGCTTAGGCTGAGGATTTCTCAATTTACTAGCGGGCTGCTGGCTATTGAAGTGGTTGGTGACTGGTAACATGGCAGTTTTTGTGGAGGCCCACCCCCCAGATGATGAGAAATCTGGTTTACATTACAACATGCCTCCTAATCCTGGCGCATTCCTTGCCTGCGGAGCAGCCTCCTCCCTGCCGCTCCCGGCTGTGAAGCCAAAGCCAGGAAACTCCTTACATGGCTATAATAAGTTCAAGCCTCCTGTTTCAGCCCCACCACCACTGCTGTGTGAATCACAATCCAACTTTTGAACTGTGTGTTTCCCATTGAAACTCGCACCTGTTCTTGGTTTAGCTATGGAAGAGACTTGCCTGGATTCAAACGGTAGGGAAACACTTCTCCTTTGAAGGCTCCAGTGTAATTTATTTAGCTGTTTCTGGCCAGGGCCTGAGAAACATGATCCATGTCTGAAGGATTTAAATAAGCTTGTTCCAATTTCTATTATTTTCCATTATTAAGGATGGCACAGAAAGTGCAGGATTTCCAGAGTGTTAGCAGAAAAAGCCACATCTACTCAAAGGTAACAGCAGAGGCTACTGGCAGCCCTGCTAGAGCATACAAACTGCAACTGAAAGGATGGGACTGGAAATCTTCCCAAATGATCTCACAGAAGACATTAACTTCTGTAAATTCTGTCTGCCAACACACCCCCACACCTCCCCCCCCCCCAATGACAGCAGCAGATTTGGTTGAGGATCTCCCTGTTGAGAACTTTATATACATCCTTTACCATAAGGGTGGGAGAACACTGGAACAGGATGCCCAGGAAGGGTGTGGATGCCCCCTCCCTGGACATAGTCAAGGTCTGTCTTGACAAGGCTCTCAGGAACCTGATCTAGTGGAGGATGTTCCTGCTGGCTGTAGTGGGTTAGACTAGAGGACCTTTGGAGGTCCCTTCCAACCCAAACCACTACAGGTGAGTTCTCACCAGAGCAGAGGGGAAGGATCCCCTCTCTCCATCTGCTGGCCACACTGCTTTTGATGCAGCCCAAGCTGCCACTGGCCTTCTGGGCTGCAAGTGCCCATCACTGTTTCCTGCCCAGCTTCTCATCCAGCAGCACCCCCAAGTCCTTTTCCACAGGGCTGCTCTCAACTTCATCATCCCCCAGCCTAGACTGATATCTAGGATTGCCCTGACCTAGGTACAGGACCTTGCACTTTGCCTTGTTGAACCTCATGAGAAGTTCACACCTCTGCAGCCTGTCCAGCTCCCTCTGGATAGCATCCATCCCATCCTTCCCACTCATCAACCACACCACTCAGCTTGACATCAAAACCGAAGACTCCAACACACAGACAAAGAGGCAGAGCTCCAGAACATAGCTTGTTCGAAAGGTAAAACCATGAACCATTGTTTTCAATGGAGCAGTAGGGCATCATCAGAGAACTAACAGCTATTTTGGAGCCAGGCTTCCTTTCCCCCAGGAGCCAGCACAAAGAGAATCCCTGCAGTCTGGCAAGATGTCCCGTTGACAAAGGTAGCACTTCAGCCTGAAACTCTGGTGTGTTTACCTTACAAGCAGGTCACAGAGGCACATCTTTTTACTAACTCTCTGCTTTTTCAAATTCTCCATTAGCATTTAGGGAGCATTTCTCTACCTCTAAAATAATTAAGTGTTATGAAATTGGACATCCATGATCAGAGAAATCACTTTTATAGGCTTAAGCTCCTGATAGTTGGTGGCGTTTCTGTAGAACACAACCTGATAAAAACCACGGAAACTACTTTTTCAGGCTGCTTACACCAATCTCTCTGCTGCTGAAACAACCAGCAGTGCCTTTTTTCAACTAAGAATGAGAAAGGATACAGAGTCTGGAGCCTTCAATCTGGAATCATATGCAGGCTGCATATTTCCGTTCCTTTTATTAATGCTTTGTTGTGAAATTCACCCTAAGAAAACACTTTATCAGTTGATTCCTCTATAATTTGGTGGCAAATCCACTCAGCATTCTTTGTTATTTATTTATTTGTCTTTTGTCTGGACTGAGTTGTTTCTAATTTATTGCTGTTTATCATTTGCAATAGGATCCTTCAGCTTTCCTCTCTGAACTCAGCCACCTGGGGTTTGTTATTTTAAAGACAGACAAGGACACTTTGGCATTCACTCCACACATTGTAAAAACACCACGTTAAAAGGGTGGCAGACATCTGCATGTAAACAGAAACTAAAAAAGCCTCCTCTGTTTCTGAAAGCTTAGGAGTTAAACAGAGCTGGGAGTATGATTCTGCTCCAGAAGGGATGAAGTTTGGGGTTTGGACTATAGGAAAAAAAAAAAATTCATTCTGCCTGAATTCCCCAGGTCAGTGAGGGCAAAATTCCTACCAGGAAGCAGCTGGGAGCCATTACTGCCTCTGGCCCTGACATGAGACGTTCATTACCCAGCTAGAATTAACACCCACCCACACCCCCCGCCTTGAATTCAGTGGCACAAAACTCTTCTGAACTCATTTATGATTTTCATAGAATCACAGAACGTTAGGGGTTGGAAGGTACCTCCTGAGATCACTGAGTCCAATCCCCCTGCCAAAGCACGGTAAACTAGAGCAGGTGACACAGGAACCCATACAGATGGGTCTTCAGGTCTCCAGTAAAGAACACTCCACAACCTCTCTGGGTTTTCCTTCTGCAAGTCCTTCAGAAAAACCTTGAAGTCTGGAAAGTGATGTCAGTGATTCCAACATAAGAGCACTCCAGATCTGACACACTTTGGTCCATTACTTTAATTCTTTCTCTGCTTGCCCATGGTTTTACCCATCCCTTGTAATGTGCTGAGCTCCCATTATTCCAATGTACTGCCATTACTCTGAGAATCTTAATCTTATTTTATGAGCACTATGGCATCAAGATAATATCACTTGTGTTAATTTTCTCTTCAGCAGTCAGTCACCACCTAAAACATATGGCCATTATTTTCACACTGGCAATAATCAAAGGAAACAGACTTTGAAGTTCTCCTTTAGGATTAAAGAACTCAAAAGTGGGTCCAACTTCAGACTTGATTAGTAGGCCCACTGACTTCAATGAGTGACTGCAAAAATCAAACTGGCTGGTTTAGGGATCAAGTTTTAGAAGGCAGTTTTCAAAATACTGCCCTTCAGAGAGCAATACTTTGGTATTAAAATGACAATTTGGACAGTAGCCAGAGCCTCAGCTAGTCTCAGGTCCACAAAAATGTTCCTTTATGTAAATCTCCAATAGCTTCAGTGCAGTCAAGAAATTCCAGAGATGACAAGAACTGCACTGGTTTTGCCTTATGGAGGATGCTGTTAACATTTTTAAGCAAGGGGTGAGGTTAGCTAGTCCTTTAATATGGACCTGGATTGGTGAGGGGTAGAGTCTGAAAAGCAGACATCAAGCTGACTGTTAAGACGTTTTCCATGCCCAAGTGATTTCCTACAGATGCCCTAATTCCTGCACAAGACCTGTTGTGTTGTGCAAAGCTCCACACAGACCCCTTTAAAACATGGGCTGTGCACTAACAAAGGCTCCACGAGTCTGGCATTTTAGAACTGCTGCAGGATGTGCTATAAAAAGCATAAGTGCAATGAGAATTAATTTTTCCTTTAAAGGTCTCAATAAAACATTTCTGACCATATTCTGCAAAATATAGGCTGGGAAATGAAAAGTCAAATTTATGATGCTATAAGAAAAGGCCACAATCTCTTCAAAATTTATTGTGATTTGGGGAGTTGAATTTGTGACTCATTAAGAAGCCTGATTTTCACCAAATATTCCTCAGCCATGCATTGAAAAGCAGGCTGCTGAAAGAAATTGAAGAGTTTCTGAAAAATCAAGAGCACCCAAACTGAGGTGAACTTGTAAAGCATAAAATGGAAGCCGTTCATACTTCTCATTACCACTTCCCCACTACTAGAAATGTGGCAAATTAATCATAAATCTACAAATAACTCCAAGTCTGTGATGTGCATTCTGCAAACAATTAAAATCATTTAAAAAATCATTATGGACCTAGAAGTGGGCAAACAATTTATTCAGTGAATGTAACCCTTTTACCTGGAGAAGAGGAGGCTGAGGGGAAGCTTCGCTGATCTCCACAACTCCCTGAAAGGAAGCTGTAATGAGGTGGGGGGCTGGTCTCTTCTCCCTAGTATCAAGTGATAGAATGAGAGGAAATGGCCTGAAGTTGTGCAGGGAGGGGGTGGGGGGGTGGGGGGGTGGTTTAGATTGGAGATTAAGAAAAATTTCTTTGCTGTAAGAGTGGTCAGGGATTGGAACAGGCTGCCCAGGGAGGTGGTGGAATCACCATGCCTAGAGCTGTTCCAGAAATGAATGGCCATGGCACTTGGTATGACAAGTTGTTTGTTCCTCCCCCCATAGTGTACACATGAAGGTTTTATCCTCACAGATAGTTTTGCAATTGTCTGTGTTTGAACCCAAGTGCTGATGGCAGAGACCCTTTGCATTCCATAGTCACAAAAGCAATTTGAGGTCTCAAACCTATAGTACACCAAGTAAGGAGGAGGCAGAGTGGATAGGAAGCAAAAAACAGCCAAGCCGAAAATAACAGCAAAGCACAACAAACCCAAAAGCCTCTAGGTCTGTGTTTAAAGCCTTCAACAGATTGGAAATTTCAAATGACAAAGAAATAAGTATTCTTTTTTTTCTCCACTGGAATGATGCTGAATCTGTGTGAGATCATGCCCCAGATGATAAACAACATGCAAGCCTCATTATCTTGATTTAGCCAAGAATGCTCTGAAGAATATTTATGCATTTTCTCCTAGAGCAGGAAGGTAAAACACACTCAGTTGTATTTTTTTATATATATATCTATAAAGTGGTAGTTGCTGATGGGTGAGATAACATAAATCTGAGCCCTGGCAGCAGAGGTGCACAGTGCAGACATTCCCTGCTGCAGACACACAGCTGAAAAAAAACCCAATAATCTGTTTGCTTTGCAGTTTTCATTTCCCAGAACCAAGTATTTCAGAGATGTTTGTGTTGGTCTCCAAACAGATTACAAAGCCCAGGCCTTGAAGGTTTCCAAATGGAGTGGCAAAGCTTGTCAGTGATACTAACGTTTGGTTTACTTTTTTCCTACAGATTTATGATTTTTTTTTTTTGTCCTAGAACAATATTTGGAGAAAAAAGACTCCAATGCTTTTATGGTCCTCCTCTTTGTGTGTCTGTGTTTGACCACCTAGTGTCAGTTGCTGTTGTTGTCAGGACTACTGGTACTGCTCTTTGCAAGACCCCAAAACACAGCACCTTTACATTAGGGTTTCAAAATTAACACACTTGGCAGAGATGCAGCCAGCATAGAGTCATAGGATCAATAAGGTTGCAAAAGACCTCAGAGATCATCAAGTCACCCAACACCTCATGACTAACTAAACTATGACTTCAAGTGGCACATCAGTCCTTTTCTGAACACCTCCAGGGACAGTGACACCACCACCTCCCTGGGCAGCACATTCCAATGGCCACTTACTCTTTCTGTGAGGAACGTTCTCCTCACCTCCAGTCTAAACCTCCCCTGGCACAGCTTGAGACTGTTTGCCTGGGAGAAGAGACCAGCCCCTACCTGTCTACAACCTCCTTTCAGGTAGTTGTAGAGAGCAATAAGGTCTCCCCTGAGCCTCCTCTTCTCCAGGCTGTCCCATTCTGAACTGTAAGAACTGCATGAGCAGCACTCCTTCCAAAAAGCCTCATCCAGCCTGATCTTAAGCACCTCCAGGGATGGGGCCTTGACCACCTCCCTGGACAACCCATTTCAGGGCTTCACTACTCTCATGGTGAAGAACTTCCTCCTCACATCCAGCCTGAATCTCCCCACCTCCAGCTTCATTCCATTCCTCATATAAATGCGACTCTGGTGGGACTTGAACCCACCACCTTTGAATGACTCCCATCACACATGCTAGAAGTCCAATGTGGGCCTCCCCCTAGACTCCTCTTCTCCAGACTGAACACCCCCAGCTCCCTCAGACACTCCATTCTTCTTCACCACAGAACTAGGAGTTTAACTTCAACATTTTACCCACACCAAAAGGTCTTTCTTGCAATCACACAGGAGAATTTTCATTTAACTAATGAGAGCCAACCTCCAGCACAGCCACATCCTGTAAAACAAACATTTCATTTGGCTTTTCACAAAAGGTCTGATCTCAAGCACCATGGCCCATTAAAATTAAAATCTACCTGATGTTTCACAGGTTATATTCCTTCAGCCAACACAATGCCATCAAGGAATATTAATGTTGTAACATGGTTAATTTAATAAGCCCTGCCTGCCAACAGCACTGCTAAGGAACACTGACATCACGTGGCTTGAGCCAAGGGAAAGCTTGGAGATAACCCTGCCAAGGTGTGTTCAGATATATTCCAGATGATTGTATCTGGCATTTTCCCAGATAGAGTTTATTTAAAGAAAGAACTCCTATGTGGTCAAGCAGGTAAAAATACATCAGTGCAGTTAGAGGAACAGAAAACTGGGGGAGTGAGGGGAGAGATGTATCTGGAAGGAAATGACATTGAAATAAAGCACAGAGTTTTCTTCTGCCAGTGAGCACAATTCTGCTTTTATTCACCATCTGAAAATTAACTATTTCTAGCTGAAGCTGAGCTTATTGTCTCTACCACCAAAGCATTTCACAGAATCAATAAGGTTGGAAAAGACCTCAAAGATCATCAAGTCCAACCTGGCACCCAACACCTCATAACTAACTAAACCATGGCACCAAGTGCCATGTCCAATCTCCTCTTGAGCACGTCCAGGGACGGTGACTCCACCACCTCCCTGGGCAACACATTCCAATGGCTAACAACTCCCTCGGCGAAGAACTTTCTCCTCCTTCCAGCCTAAACCTCCCCTGGTGCAGCTAGAGACTGTGTCCTCTTGTTCTGGTGCTAGTTGCCCGAGAGAAGAGACCAACCCCCTCCTGGCTACAACCTCCCTTCAGGAAGTTGGAGCTCCCTCAGCCTCTCCTCACAGGGCTGTGCTCGAGGCCTCTCCCCAGCCTCGTTGCCCTTCTCTAGACACGTTCAAGAGTCTCAATGACCTTCTTAATTTGAGGGGCCCAGAACTGGACACAGTACTCAAGGTGAAGCTTTCACAGAAATGAAAATGGGAGCAGCAAGCAGGCATTGGAGTGTTTTGGTGCTGAAGAGAATAATACATTTTCCAGCCCTAAATAACATTAGTGGATGGATGAAGATAGAAAAAGCAGAGTTAGAACCACTTGTGAACAATCTGACAATGTCAGAACTGTTTAAGTGGATCTTAATGACAGTTGTTTTCATTAGTTAAATTAAATGAACACAGCAAGGACATCTTATGCATGAGTTTATTCCTCATAACCAAATAGCAGTTAAACTGACAACCTGTCAGTAAATTCAGCAGGTGAACATTAAAAAAACTCCAAACAAACAAAACACCAAGAAAGCAGAATCTGATGAGACAAAAGATTGCCTGATAAAGGAGAGAGAAAGGAAAAAAAGGGAAAGTATTCTGGTCTGTGTGTCCTTATCACTGCCCCTTTAAAGCAAATCAGTTTTAGGTTAGCAATGCAGAACATATCCTCCCCTCCTGTTCTTGCTTTGTACCTAAAGCAACAGAACCTTCTCCAGTTCTGGCATTGTGGAACTGCTCTTAAACATGCACCACACATCAGCTGATTGCTGTGTATGCTGTGCAACCCCAGGTGACATAAGACAGGCAAAAATTGTCCAGTGGGCCTTCTCCTTATCAAGAGAGGGAGCTAAGAAGAAGGGAAGCAGCTAGAGCTTTCACCCAGATGCTGTCAGATTGGCTGAACCTGAGGCACCAGCAGAAGCTTGTTGTTCCCTTTCTGCACCATCATTTTTCCTGGCAACTCTTCTGGGAGTCAGGCAATGTCATTTCCTCCCATAACAAAGGTAAGAAAGAGAACCTTAAGATTAATTCCCTATTTCATCAAAAATGTATCTGAAGCGAAGATATTAGTACCAATCTGACAGGCACTAACACATAGGGCAAAGGAGGGATTATATTAGAGAAGAGCAACAGAGCTGGTGAAGGGTCTGCAGAACAGGGCTGGTGGGGAGCAGCTGAGGGAACTGGGGTTGTTTGGTCTGGAGAACAGGAGGCTGGGCAGACCTCATCACACTCCACAAGTCCCTGAAAGGAGGTTGGAGTAAGGTGAGGGGTTGGTCTCTTCTCCCTAGTATCAGGTGAGAGAAGAGGAGGAAACATCCTGAAATTGTGCCAGGGGAGGGTTAGTTTGGGTATCAGGAAAAATTTCTCTGCCACAAGAGTGGTCAGGGATTGGAACAGGCTGCCCAGGGAGGTGGTGGACTCACCACTCCTGGAGATGTTCCAGAAATGTGTGGCCATGGCACTTGGGGACATGGTTTAGTGGCTAGGGTGGTCTTAGGGTGACAGCTGGACTCGATTTCAGAGGGCTTTTCCAACCCAAACAACTCTATGATTCTGTGCTATTGATCGTGTGTGTGTGCACGCAGACACAGCTCGGATGGGTTTTTTAAGGCCCAGTGGACATGTTATCGATCCACAGTCCCTTAAAAAAACAGTACAAATCATTTAAAGAGTGTCAGATTGCTTTCAGTGAATTTCCCATGGACAGTTTTTACTTTTCCCCAGGAGAAAGAGAGGACTAAAGCTACTGCATAGCTGTGCCTATACTGCCAAGTGTGCAGCACAGGTTTGGCATATTATGAAGAAGAGCTTAAAAGTTCTTGCAAAGATGGCAATGTTAAGACAATATCCAAATTAAGCGAGAGTGTGTTCATTTTGTACCATTTTCTATCCTCATCAAAGTGTGCATTCATCAGCCACGCTTTCTTCTTATGATCTTTTGCAAGAAAGAAATTACAATTCCAACTGGTAATGTTCACGACATAAATGTTGACATGGCAGTGGATATGGTTTGTAATGCATGTGGCAAGCTATGACGACCAGAGCCCACAAGTGCTCTTGGTCTCCAAGAGCTCACCATCAATTTAATCCTTCTGAAAGGGCAGAACATGACTTCAGTCCACTGAAAAATGTCTATCTTGAGTTTGAGAGCAGGCAGAATGGGAAAAAATATCACCAGAGATACCCAAACAGAGCAGAAACATAGAAAGGTCTGGGGTTGGAAGGGACCTCTGAGGGTCATCTAGTCCAACCCCCTCTGCAGTCAGCATGGACATCCTCAACTAGATCACGTTGCCCAGAGCCCTGTGTTCACTTTGAGTATCTCCAGGGATGGGGCCCCATGCTCACATGATTGGAAGAAGAGCTAACAGCAATTCTAGCATACTTTATATATGCTTGAGATGAGAGTTCAGAAACCAAAAACTTTCTCTAATCCCCTCAGCAGTGCTCAAACATTATACTTCTGCAGCAGTGAGATGAATTATTTTAGGTATGTGCAAATATACATTGAGTAATTATTTGTTCCAAGCAGCAAAAGATGAAAAATTGATTCATTGTTCAGCAAGACCTTAAACCCAGACACAGATGCACAGACAATTGTCTCTTCAATGAAAAGCAAGTAATCAAAAGGTGCTGAACTCCTCCAGATTTCTTGTTTAACGTGTGAGCAGCAGGAATGTGCCTGCTGCTATGGAAGAAATTCTACATTTGTTAAGGAGAAACCTCTGCCCTCCTGACAAATTTGCTTACTTACAGACTGCTAAGGAATATATCTGTCACTAGTGCTGCCTCCTGAAAGCTATGTCACACTGAGCTTTGTTTAGCAAGTTTGACCCTCCTCTGATGTTCATGTTCCCCACAATCTAACCCCAGAAAAATCAGGCTTGCTATTGGCAAACATCACTGCAAGTACTCAAAACAGCTCCCTTAACATCTTTGTGAATGTCTTCTGCAATATTGTGTGCAGCTCTGGGCTCCCCAGTTCAGGAGAGACAGGGATCTACTCAAGAGAATCCAATGGAGAGCTACTAGGATGATTAAGGGACTGGAGCACTGGCTGATGATGAGAGGCTGAGTAACCTGAGGCTGCTTAGTCTGGAGAAGACTGAGAGGGGATTTAATAAATGTTTATAAATATCTGAGGGCTAGGTGTCAGGAGGGAGGGGACAGGCTCTGCTCAGTTGCACCCTGTGATAGGACAAGGGGTAATGGATATAAACTGCAGCACAGGAGGTTCCACCTCAACACAAGGAGGAACTTCTTCACTGTGAGGGTCACAGAGCACTGGAACAGGCTACTCAGAGAGGTTGTGGAGTCTCCTTCTCTGGAGACTTTCAAGACCCATCTGGATGTATTCCTGTGCAACCTGTGCTGGATTCTACAATCCTGCTCTGGCAGGGAAGTGGTGAAGCCCTGGAATGGGTTGTCCAGGGAGGTGGTTGAGGCCCCATCCCTGGAGATGTTTAAGACCAGGCTAGACGAGGCTCTGGCAGGGGGGTTGGAACTAGATGAACCTTGTGGTCCCTTCCAACCCTGACTGATACTATGGTTCTATGATCTCTGGAGGTCCCTTCCAGCCCCTAACATCCTGTGATCCTATCATCCTGATTACTAAACTGATTTGAGTTTCTCTGTATCCCAACTGCTTTTAACTGGTTCCTACCTAGTTTCAAAAGCTTGCTTAATATTAGTCATGCACAAAATTGGGTGTGGTAGGGGTTAATTAGGCTGATTATTAACTATTTCACATGATCTTTAGACACAGATTTGCTTCTCAGCCACACTTGCTTCAGCAGTTACTAAATGTGTGTTCCAAATGCTAAGGTGTCTAGATAAGAGCTGCAATTAATGTGGTAGATTTGTACTGCAACACTTGACTGGTACCTACTCAATGATCTATCATTTGGATCAGCTCATAGGAACACAGATAAATTATAACTGTGTGAATCCTGGGCATGCAGCATTTGGTGAGCTGTCTTATCTCTTGATTGTTTCATCATATGTACTGCTGATAAATCTGTCTAATAATCAGAAAATTCCATATCTTCTCTTCTTCCCTCCCCCCATTAGCTACATCCAGTGATGCAGACAATGCATAATAAAATGCTGTCTACTGATAGCTTCAACATTAGGCTAACACACATCTAAGGCAGATCTTCCTACCTAGCTAGAATTTTTGGCCTTCCAGAGCATCAGGATGTTAGCCATTTGCCCAAGATTTCATAAGGAAAAGTGACCCCCCCACAAATTCTCCAAAGAAGCAAGAATGACATATCCAGAAACTACCAGGTTATGCTGATGAAGATAGGCTGAAGGAGTTGGGGTTGCTCAGCCTAGAGAAGATTCCAGGGGGACCTCAGTGCTGCCTTCCAATACCTGAAGGGATCCTACAGAAAGACTATGGAGGAACTTCTCATGAGGGTGTATAGACACACAGGACAAGGGGGAATGGTTTGAAACTGACTGAGAGCAGGGTTAGATGGGTGCTTAGGAAAAAGTTCTTCACTATAAGGGTGGTGAGACTCTGGAATAGGTTGCCCAGGGAGGGTGTGGATGCCTCCTCCCTGGGGGTGTTCAAGGCCAGGTTGGATGAGGCTGAGCAGCTGAGTCTCATTGAGAAGTGTCCCTGCCTATGGCGGGGAGGTTGGAGTAGATGATTTCTGAGGTCCCTTCCAACTTAAGCCATTCTAGGACTCAGTCTTACAGGGGACACACAGGTTATTTTAGGTAGAAACATGGGAGCCTCACCTAGTGCATAATGAGCAATGTGAAATCTGTATTTCAGTTCAGGCTGCATTTCAGTTCAGGCAGCATGTCTTGCACGTGTGACAGCTGTCACATCAGCATGTCAATCACTTCAAACACACCAACATTTTAACCTGAAGTGAGAGTAGATGAAAAAGAGTGTTGAAGTTAATGCCTCTACTCAGTAGTGTGCAGGGACACTGGGAATGCATCTTCCCCAGGCAGTGAAGGGTGCTTCAGTCCCTTTCTGGGGAAGAAACTTTTTAATCACCCATTCATTGAGTGCTACTCTGCTACCAATTTGACTTAGTTTCCTAAAAACAAGTAGCAGGAAAGAGGCTGGAAGCACATCCCTGTCCTTTAAGTTGCCAAACTGCCAAAGAGATGCCAACTTAGTTTACTGCAAAACCAAGAGACGAGAAAAATTAGCCTCACCAAGCAGCTAGCTGCTTGTTTGTACAGGGAGAATTTTACACTTCTATTATGGTTAGAGGGCTGGACCACCTCCCCTATGGGGACAGGCTGAGGGAGTTGGGGCTGTTCAGCCTGCAGAAAAGAAGGCTCCAGGGTGACCTTAGAGCAGCTTTCCAGTCGCTGAAGTGGGCTACAAGAAAGTTGCAGAAGGACTTTTCACAAGGGCTTGTAGTGAAAGGGTGAGAGGGAATGGATTGAAACTTGAAGAAGGGGGATTTAGCCTGAAGATAAGGAAGAAATTCTTTACAGTGAGAGTGATGAGACACTGGAACAGGTTGCCCAGGGAGGCTGTGGATGCCTTCTCCCTGGAGGCTTTCAAGGCCAGGTTGGATGAGGCCTTGAGCAACCTGGGCTAATGGAAGATGTCCCTGTCCATGACAGAGGGGTTGGAACTAGATGATCTTTGTGGCCCCATCCAACCCAAACCACTCTATGAATCAGGAAAAAGATCCAATGGAAGAGATTATGCACTGGACAGTGAGCAAATAAATTAAATACACTTGTCACCCTTCAAGCTTAACTGAGAAGTGATGAAGATCTTGCTGCTACCATAAATTCAGTCTTACAGCTTTCAATAATAGGGTTGACTTCAGTAGCTTGTTAAGGAAACAAATTTGCTACAGAATGAAGCCATCACTGACAACTTTCTCTCCCTTTTCAAACTCACTGAAACAAAGCAGCAAGAAGTAAAATTTTTGAGCTCTCCAACACCACTTGCTAAATACAGAAAGTAAGTTTGCATCACAGAGTGTTGCTTTTTAAGAACCAGTTAAACTGGAGAACTGAAATTCTTCTCTGCAGTGTCCTTGTGAAAAGAATGATTGAAAATTTGAAGAAATAAAATCCTTGTTTAAACAATTTGGAGACATTTGCAACACAGTTTTAACTCACTGTTTGTAACAAAGGGGAAAGCTACACAGGATTGTAGAAATGAGCTGGAGATCATCGAATGGCTTTGGTTAGAAGGGACTCTAGAGATCATGCACTCCACCCCCCCTGCCACGGGCAGGGACACTTCTCAACTATCCCAGGTTGCTCAAGACCTCATCCAACCTGGGCCTGAACAGCTCCAGGGAGGGAACATCTATAGCCTCCCTGAGCAGACTGTTCCAGAGTCTCACCACCCTCATCCTGAAGAAATTCTTCCTAAGCTCCAGTCTAACCCTGCTCTCCCTCAGCTTCAAACCATTCCCCCTTATTCTGTCTCCAGACACCCTCGTGAAAAGTCCCTCTGCAGCCTTCCTGTAGGCTCCCTTCACGTATTGGAAGGCAGCTCTAAGGTGCCCTCAGAGAATTCTCTAAGCTATCAGAGTCAACACATTTAACCCTTTGCTATAAAAGACTGAAAAAATCTGCTTCACATATATACAGATTCAGAGTTAAGAGGATTGGCTGAAGTTACCATTGCTGTTAAAACAAATCCAAACTCCTACACTTTTAATCTCAGATTGGCACATGCAGAGATCTCTGATCTGCCCCACATTTATAAGCTTTCCCCTACCTGCTTTCCTGACTTTGGCCAATCTGAGGCCTTGAAAACTGTCCAATTTTTGCACTGTTTCAGTACAAAAGCATGCCCTGCTGTGACACTGCTACTCACTCGACATAAATCAACCAAAGGCTTTGCTTGACAGAGACTCTGATCATCTTGTCTTCTGTAATCATTTTTATTAGTACTACCTGTACCTGTGGGCAAGTGAATGAAGATGACTGTACTCAGATGCCCTATTTATTGCTCACAGGAGTTTGCCTAGAGAACATGAACTTGCTGCACTTCTTGTTTCCTTGTCCTCAGTGTATAGAAGAATGAACTTTCTATATCTGACACATGTATGCTCTGCCAGAATGAAAAACCTGCAGTGGCAGCCCAAATACCTCTGCCAAGGGTAAATAAAAGAGTTGGTTATGCTCCTGCCACATCCAAGAGCTGCTGTAAAAGACCTCAGTTCTCCCCTTTTCACACCCTTTAGTTCAATCTCTATAGCCTTCCCTACTGTCCTTCCTCATCTCTGAAATAGCTGCTGCTGTAACAACTTAAACAGTCATCCTTTGAGCATTTCCTGATGCTTTGTATAGCTTTGCTGCTGAACAGTCAGCACAGCAAGACTGTGGAAAGCCGCAGCACTGTCTCAGGAGTCACAAAGGTAGACACTCATCTTGGCTCTGCTTTTCTTTGGCGCACAGGTTGCAGTTCTGCTTTATTGCCATATGAAAGTGAAGGGGGAAAAATACAGCTCTTGTATCATATTTAGAGCTGGCAGCATTTGCTCTGGGAGCTAAGTTCATGGTTAGTGATAGCTGCTGAAGTTACACAGGGCCACACTGTTCATCACATCTCTAGTTCGGGCAGTGCTCCTTTGAAAGAGAAGCTCCAACCATGTAAGACAGATATTGAGGCGCTAGAGCACATCCAGAGTAGGGCAACAGAGCTGGAGAACAGGGCAGCTGGTGAGGAGCAGCTGAGGGAACTGGTGTTGGTTAGTCTAGATAAGAGGAGGCTGAGGGGAGACCTCATTGCTCTCTACAGCTCCCTGAAAGGAGGTTGCAGTGAGGTGGGATTTGGTCTCCTCTCCCAACTATCAGGATACAGAATAAGAGGAAATGCCATGAAATTGTGCCAGGGGATGTTTAGGTTGGGTAAAATGCCTTTGCTGAAAGACTTGTCAGGCATTGGAATAAGTTGCTGAGGAAGGTGGTGGAGTTACTGTCCCCAGAGGTATTCAAGGAACGTGTGGACATGGCACTTAGGGACATAGTTTGATGGACAGGGTGGCATTTGGTTGAAGGTTAGACTCAATGATCTTGGAGGTGTTTTGCAACCCAAACAGTCCTGTGATTCTATGCTAACCTGAGCAATGCTTTTACTTTTTTGTATTTGAAGTCTTGCATTTCATTAACTGTTTTCAGTAGCTATGGAAATATCTCGGGACTCCAAGACACTTTACAACCACATTTCACATCCAGCAGCTGCACAGGCAAAAGCAGCTCCTGATTTAAACAGCTTAAGTGTTTTCCTCAGCCAAACAGAGATCAACAAGTCGGATGGGGTCTGCCTGAAACTACTTGTCTCACTGCAGAACAGATACAAACATATGTTGTTTGTCTGCAGCTAATTTATACTTTCACTTCGGTGATGTTCTTGGTTCCCACTGGGGTAGCAGCAGCCGGGGAAAAGTTAAATCATAATCACATGAGTAAATTATCAGTGACACCTAAAAGCAGTTGCAAACTGCCTTATCATTTCAATTAAACTGAGAACTCAGCTGCTTTATGTCTGCATTAGTCAAGCAGCACCAATCAGTAAATTATTACAGAGGCAAACACTATAAATCTTCATTGACTAACAACAATGAGGAATTTCCTGCAACTCCCTCTAATGGGAATAACCCAGGAATTTTATGCCCTTTTGACAGGAGGCACAGCACTGCAGTGTCTAGGAGCCACATTCTGTGCCTACCTGCTTCCTTCTCCTTGGAAATCAGTCTTCCAGTTGGTACCTCTGTTAGTGTCTGCACGCAGAGACAGAACACCTTGTGCACATAAAGATTAATAGGAATTCTTTCCAGGAAATGCCCAACACTTTCATAGTGCTGAATCATACACAGGTTTAAAAAGCTTCTGCTCAGAGACCAAACAGCTGGGTCCCAGGGTCTTGCAGCAACACAGCAGAACACTGTTAATGCTGGGTCAGATGCCTGCCATTTGAAAACCACCATGTGAAACAACTACCACCGAACTGTATCTGACTCAGCTTCCCACCAATTCTTACACGTCCAGCAAACTTCGGTGGTCCAAGTCTCCGGTGGCAATTGGTCCGGATTCCTGGGAATGGCTTTGGGGGAACATGAAATGATTGTTTAGCATTGGAAGACAGAAAGTGCCCTACCACATCTTGTTATATAGGAAGATTTACCACAAGGCACAGTGCTGAAGTGATGTCTCTGCCTTTACTCACAAAGCAGCTACTAATATAATGTGTTAAAAAGTCCATGCTACTCCTCGGGTTTGGGTTTGTTTACCCACTACACATTTTCAAAGGCCCTTACTAGGGACAAGTAATTCCCAACACTCCTACTATAGCCTGATACATAATGTATAAGGTAACAGGGAGAAAAAAATAAATGTGTATTCATGAGGCTTGTTTGGCTTTTGTCAAAAAGAACTGTGAAAAACTATGATGGAACAATTTTCATTTCTGACACATAGGGGCTTTTGGAGTTCACTCAGGACTGGGAATTGAGGGGGTTAGAATTGTGTCTGCTGCAGCTGTCGCAGAGAGGAGAGGAGCTACAGAGCTTCTTGCTTGCTGCTTTGTTGCTGACAGTGACAGGAGACCTAAAGAAAATACTTCTCTTGACATTAAACATGATGACTAACTCCCTAGGCTACTCTCCCACTGTACTACATTAGAAAAAGCCATGGTGCAAGGCAGTGGGGAAGCGCATAAAAACAAGCATGTTTTAGAAGCATAACTGGCCCGTGGCAAGAAACTTTGAGTTTCAATACAGGACACCAGAATTGTTTGTAATAATAACAATAAATGTTGAGAATCTAGGTAAAAGCTCATACAGCCTGGCAGACAAAAGCAATGCTTTCTGCTGGGGTAAAACTTTCCTTTAATTGCTTTCTATATGTACATGGAGTCATTTCCCTATATTTCTTTCATCCACACATTTGTTGTTTGGTTTTGTTTTTTTCCCCTGCAGTTGTGACAAATTCAGGGCCAATTAACTTTAACAAAAAGTACCAATTCCTCCATTACAAGAAACCAACCAAACCAACACTAGAGAACACTTTTAAATTCACTGCTGCAGTTAGCTGCCAAACAGCACAATTAACTGTGATCCTTTCTTGGGGACAAATGTTCTGGAGAATGGCAACAAAATGGGAAACCTTTCAGCTTTGGTCCCTGCCTGAGTCTTGTATGCACAGAGTGGAGGTTGTGAATTTGCTGCCCTTTGAAATCTGGAGAGCTTGCAGTAACCAGACATAATATAGGTTTGGAAGATACCTTCAAGATCATTGCGTCCAATCTATCATCCAACACCACCTAATCAACTAAACCATGCAACCAAGCACCCTATCAAGTCTTCTCCTGAACACCACCAATGATGGTGACTTCACCACCTCCCTGGGCAGCCCATTCCAATGGGCAATCACTTTCTTTGTGTAGAACTTCCTCCTAACCTCCAGCCTACACATATTTGCCTAGAAGATGGAAACAGCCTTCCTTTCTTTTCTGAAAGCATGGTCTAACTCTAATGTTAATTTTATTTACTCCACATTGTTATTTTTACCTCAGTGTGTGACAAATGTGCAGCTCAGGCTCTAGTGTCACAGCAACTGCACAACAGGCAGACCAGCCACATTTGCTTGCGCAGAGCACTCACCTCAACCAGCCAAAACTCCTCTGCAGGATGCTAGCAAGAATCCATTCTGGCCTAGGCACCTCCTAAGTCATACTTGTTCTCAAAGATCCACTCAGCTGAATCTGCAGCTGACAGTGGTGTCTGATACAAAGGTCAAAACACAGTTCGTTGGCCAAGCCAAACAAAAAAAGTTGCTTAGGTCAAGTTTCCTCTTTGAAACAGATTCCTTTTCCTGGATCAAAACACCTTTTTTGATTAGGAAACACACCACTGAATATAACATTCCAAATAACATTTCATTGGTGCCTTCTACAACACTATCAGACCTCCCTGCTGGAAACACCTACCCCAGTACATCAGAGGATTCCCATTGCTGTCTTTCTGGCTGCAGCTCTGGGCTCACCACCATCCTGTAACCAACTGTCATGGGCTGAGTTGAATCTGCTGCTGATATTCAGTGCCATGCTGATGTCATCCCAGCATCACAATGAAGCATTCATTTGACCCCAGCAATTCTGCGACTCTCCAGACAAACCTTTCCTCTTACACAATGCTCCAATTTACCTCTCTGTTGATGACTTCCAAATTTATTACCAGCAGATTTCTTTGCCATGTTCCCACCTTGGTATCAACACCACTAAAGAAGATATTGTGTGATTCCAAACCTTTTATTTCAATGATTCACCTTTTGTCCAGAGTCCACCCTAGGTTGCACTCTCAGCTACCTCCTTGCCAGTTCACTACGTCAGAATTCATCAGCTTAAATAACATTTTTTTCCACAGTGCACAGTAAATCAGCTTCTCAGACACAGGCAGACCAGAAGTTTGCACCTGAAAAGCAGACCTCATCTAAGAGACCACTTCTATCTTGCCTTAACCTTCTGGCTTTGCTTTTTATGTCACTTTTTTGTCCCCAGTTTCTCCACTGTTTGTTCTTTAACAAGCCCATAGCTAGCCAATCCCTCTGACAAGGAGTAGTTGTAAAACCTCCACCTTCTGCTTTTACATCATATATGACAACATCCACATCTTTATACACATGACCACCAACCCTTTCCCATTCCTGGCCAAGCTCTCTATTATGATCCTCCTTCCTTAAACCCCATGAAAAAAACAAAACCAAACCAAAGCAAAACTTGGTTTGTATTCTTTTACCTTTTTCCTTTGCTAAAGGCAAATCCATGCCTGATTATGGCTGGGAGAAAATACATTCCAGGATTCAGTTTCGGAGACTGATAAAGGGATCTCTCATGAACACCTGCCTAGAATCCAAGGGCTACAGCTACTATCAGATTCCACATTAGAACACAGGGCTGAAAGAGAGATGCACGTCTTTGTTTCTTTGTTTTCCCACCCTGTTATCTTTCATTTAAAGAGCTTGAGAGGCTAATAAAGGAAGCCAGGTTTTGCTTCTGTTTCTCCTGAGTGAGGAGGGGGTGTCTTTTTACCTCTGAATTTATAACATGTGAGAGAGACATCGCAATGCAAGAACTTTGAGACAGATTACTGTGCTGTTCTTCCCCCCATCTGCTGCTTCAGGCACCGAGATATTTATAAAGCAAGAAACAAAACTGAAAATATTAAGTTTCAAGAGAGCACTGACAAAGTGTAAGAACTATTTCTGTAGCAGGCATGGTTCATGAGGCATAAAGACACTGACTCTAGAAATCTAGGGAATCAAAGACACCTTAATTAAAAGTTCAGTGTAGACATTGCAATTATTAACCTTCACAAGAAGCAGGCAATAAACAAACTAAGCTGTTCTAGGTCTGCATGCTAAGTGGCTGCATTCAGTTTTTTTCCTTCACAAGGTCAAGCTGGGCTGCTTACAGAAAATTATGTAGAAACATTTTGGTCTGAACTACTGAGACTTTCATATTTTTTTAGGACTCAGCTTCTAATTTCAAAACTAGATAAGTTTTTTAAAGCTGCGTTTTGCCAGAGCCAAAGCAAAAGCAATCACCAGTCTACTGCCATCTTCCACATTCTGAGCTCATATCTGCAATTTATGTGGGTAATTAATGCATGATCATTCCATTCCTTTAAATTTTAATACAAGTGTTTAAAATGAGCCTCACTCAATGACCATTTCACTTCCTAACCTGCCACCACTCTCTCAGTATCCTTTTAATAAGTCAATGGCTTTTATTTTTACAGTTGGAGCCTATCAAACCCAAAGGCTGCTCCTTTGTTATTTGGAAAGGGTTCACAGGCATAGATCATTCTCTGAAAGCAACACATCAGCCAAGGACTAGAAAGATGCAACCTTCTCTGGGGCTAGCCAGGCTAAAAATAACTTCTTGTTTTGAAATAAATAAAATTAATTAAGTTTTTTTTCAAGGGTTTCTTTAGAAAGATAAAAACTGAAAATAAATTTCTTTTTTGAAGAGCTTTCTTTTGAAAAACAAAAGAAAGAATAAACTTCATGTTAAGAAGAATTCCTTTCTTTAAAAAAAAATAATAGAAAGAAAAATAAACTTCCTTTACTGTTAAAAAAACTACTTGCTTTTGAAACAGATGAATTCAAACAAGTGACAAAATAGATCAATAGAAGTAGATTTTAGGAGGCTATTCTGACAAATTCCAGTGAAGTAACTGCACTGCTAATAGCAAAGTTCAAAGCCATAAAACTCCAACTGCT
Organism: Dryobates pubescens; assembly: GCF_014839835.1. Lineage (NCBI taxonomy): Eukaryota > Metazoa > Chordata > Aves > Piciformes > Picidae > Dryobates > Dryobates pubescens. The sequence continues at coordinate 8,924,469 of NC_071630.1, forward strand.
CTTCTTTAATTTGCTGTGATGGAGCAATGGCAGCACACAATCTGGCCACTACAACTTACATTTTTGTCTCATTTGTAAATTAAAACCCCATCTGAACTGTTCCTGAAAGCCTAATAATAATGCATGCACAGATTACAGCAATCTATACATTTTAAGGAGTTTAGGTTCCAATTTGCTGAAGGAATATCCATCAGAACTGCAGGGAGGGATGCAAGCATGGCTTGAAAGAGTTGGCCAGCTTTGCTCTAGAACACAAAGTGCATTAGGGAACAGGCAGCTACATAAAAGGAACATAAAGCTATTACCACACTTTGTCATCACTCTCAGCTGTCCCTGATAGTCTCTGACATCTGTGACATCTGTGATGTAGCCTGGAAAAATTCCCCATGTCCCTTTTTAACTTGATGCCTTTTTTTTTTTTTCCCCCTTTTCAGGGAACATTATTAAGTAGGAGGAAAAAAAACCACCAACCAAAAAAACTATCCAGAAACAAACCTGACACAACATTAATTGAAGCCCAGTGATTTATGTTTGTTTTCTTTTCAGCCAGACCCATCCAATACCTTTCTGAATCTTTTATGATGCTCGTTAGAGTCTTTACACCTGATTTATTTCACACACTATCCTCTGAATCATCCCAAATGCAGATGTATTTGGTTTAAAAGACTGTGCTGAGAGTCAGAAATATCTTTTTTCCCCTTTCTATAAAGATGCAGAAGCATCTTCTTCCATTATTCTCTGCACAAGAATGCAATGACAGCTCCTGCTATTGCAGAGTTCACACAGGTTAATTTTTATCTACCCACATGGCAGCAAAGGGAGTAAGTACAAAGCACCTTCTCCTGCTTCTCTTACATGGGAAGACTGGAGGGACATAGAAACTACTTCATCAGTCCAGAGGAACAAGGATAGAAAACGATTCCTGGAGAGAAGGCCAAAGACGGAGAGATCTGTGTAGAGGATGTGATAGCAGATATGTTCTTACACCTGAGTTGAGTTGGGTGAAGCCAACATGTTTTTGCAAGACCTATTAGCACCATCAACTTCCCAATTGCATCAGTTCAAATAAACACATCTGCAGAAGCATTTTGTCATCCGAAACTGAAGTTTTCAGTACAACATCTCCTACCCTTGAGAGTCACAACATGCAATCACCAAAGCACACATTTGCAGAATCACAGAATTGTCAGGGTTGGAAGGGACATCAAGGGTCATCCAGTTCCAGCCCCCTTGCCATGGGCAGGGACACTTCCCACTAGATCAGGTTGCCCAGAGCCCCATCCAGCCTGGCCTTAAAAACTTCCAGAGATGAGGCTTCAATCACCTCTCTGGGCAACCTGTTGCAGTGTCTCACCACCCTCATGGTGAAGAGCTTCTTCCCAATGTCAGATCTAAATCTACCCTCCTCTGGCTTGGATTTGGTGGTTCAGATATTGAATATCCCTTTTAAGGATGCACGGTTCACTCTAAATGTCTGTATTTTTGTTTCCATGACCACATTTTGCTCCTGCAACCCCTGCCACACAAAACAAAAGCACAGTCCCCCATGCAAGCTCTGGAGTTGTTAATACTGCTTTGTAGCTGAGGTGAGCAGATCTCTCCACAGCTTTCAAGGCTGCAATGAAGATGGATGATCTTGCAGCTCAGGTGTAGGCACACAATTCCACAGATGGTTTTGGAGGCAGCTAGCAGACAGACAGACTGGGAGGGTAGGAGAATAATTTAATTGAAATTATTACTACAATTTCCCAACCAAATGCAAACCTCATCTGGCTAACAGCAACGGTCCCCCTTTTGTTTTCCTCATCAAAATAATACATTTTCACATTATTCCTCCAAATTATACACACTTGGTGTGTAAAATGCATTGAATATAACTGTGGAACTTGTAAGATTGTAATAAAAACCTTCTTAGGTGTAAATTAACTCAATATTTATCTCATCTAATATGCAGATTAAGACGATGTATTCTCATTAACATCGGCTCCCTTTCCTTTAAGCTCAACTAAATCTCCAGCCACAGCAGAAAGAAAAAGAATATCTGTAGTTCTCTTTGAAGCTAATGAGGGTGTGATTAGCCTCCTGCTTCGTTATGAAGTGGCACTGCTCAGGAGAACTCACCCTGGATAAAGCACAACATAAATGTGCACAACCCAAACCCCAAAGCCACGCTGAGTATGGTATCAGATTAGGCACTAATAAAATGCAAATCAGGAAAGGCTGAGCTCCAGATAGCCTCTGAAATTTCTGTGTGCAGTAAAATGGAAAAGCAGCCAGGCACACATGTACCAGAAGCAGCTATGACATCGGCCTTGCTGACAATCTGGAGAGCAGCGAGAGGATTTTGCAGGAGATGGTTTATCTTAGGAGCTCTGCAATATATCACTTCCTGCAAACCAGTGCATCTGCTGTGTGGAATCTGTGCTGGTATCATGTGGGTTTAGAAGCATTTAGCTCCCTGTTTAGGTTTAGAAGAAAAGAAAAACCAACAACACACAAAAAAACCCCAAAACCAAAACCCAAAAAAAGACTGAAAAAACAAACTGACCCACACCCCACAAAACCTTCATCAGAAGCGCAATTCTATTGCATGGTGCTGCCCTCCCCAGCCTCCAAAGATTAATGGGATGGTTTGGTTGCTCTGCTGAAGAGGAAAACATGATGTTACTACTTGAACCACTTTTAATCCATCATTGACCATAACAAAGAAGTGTGATCAGTAGAACAAAAGGTGATCATCCTCCTCCTCTTCTCTGCTCTTGGGAGACCCCACCTGCAGCACTGTGTCCAGCTTCGGGGCCCCTAACGCTAGCACATGGATCTGGCCCAGAAGAGACAACAAAGGCTGCAGAACATCTGCAGACTGAAGGAGTTGGGGCGGTTCAGCTTGGAGAAGAGAAGGCTCCAGGGAGAAGTCAAAGCAGTCTTTCAGTACCTGAAGGCACCTACAAGTAAGCAGGGCAGGGAATTTTGACAAGGGCTTGTAGTGACAGGACAAGAGGGACTAGATTAAGGGTAGAAGAGGGGAGACTGAGACTGGAAATGAAGAAGAAATTCTTCACAGTGATGGTAGGGAGACACAGGAACAGGTTGCCCAGGGACACTGTGGATGCCCCCTCCCTGGAGGCATTCAAGGCCAGGCTGAATGAGGCCTTGAGCAACCTAGGCTAGTGGGAGGTGTCCCTGCCTATGGCAGGAGGGTTTGAACTGGATGATCTTGCAGGTCCCTCCCAACCCATCTGTGATTTTGTGATTGGTTTTGATGGACTATTTCCATTCCAACTCTTGGTCACACTACCTGTACTCAGCTGAAGCAGTGAGCTATGCAGCTTCCAGTAGCATTAGGGGACTGACAGGGAAAAAATGTTGCAGTTTGGGTCTGTTCTCTATTTCCATGTTGATAAGCATTTCAAGTGTCACCAGCATGGTGAACTGAGAGCTCCCAAAAGAAAACATGCATGGAAAGCAGAGGCCACACTAGAAACTGAAGAGGAGGAGGCTGCTCACTGAAGTGAAGGGGAACAAAAGGGAAATTCACCTCTGAACCAGCTCACCCAGAGATTTAATTGTATCAAATCTGACAGCACATGAGGCCCTAACAAGTTTAAGGGCAGCAGATAGAAGCAAGGGCTGCATAAACACAGATTTGAAGGCTTCTTCAGCTGGGCTGTGCAAGGGAAGGGAGATCTGTAGGGACAGCCTCTCAGGCTGGAGTTCATAGCCACTCACTCCACTGCCCTCTCTCCTGCCATCAGAGAAGCTGCAAGGCTGGCTGCCAGGCTGGCCTGGCAGGCAGGGAGAGGGCAGATCTGCTTTACAATGCACAAATCCATCTCCTTTAGAAGCCTTCATGTGCTGTGCAGGTGGCCAGGATTAGCTGGGCAATGCATCAGAGCTGCTCCAGCTTGTGAAAGGGCCAGGAATACATCTGAGCACCAGAGGACAACAGAAACTACAACAGGTCCAGGGTCAGTGGTAGATCTACCATCTTTGGGAGAGATGCTGGATCTCCCTTAACACTTTATGTCTAAAATCCAGTATTAAAAACACTCAGTTTGTACTGCAAGAGCAGTAACTGATCAGACCTACTCTAATTTGCTCTCTACAACTACCCAAAGCTCTCTATGACTCCCTGAAAGGAGGTTGCAGTGAGGTGGGATTGATCTCTTCTCCCTGGTATCAAGTGAAAGAACAAGAGGAAATGGCCTGAAATTGTGCCAGGGGAAGGTTAGGTTGGAGATTAGGAAAAATTTCTTTGCTGCAAGAACAGTCAGGGATTGGAACAGGCTGCCCAGGGAGGTGGTAGAGTCAACATCCCAGGAGGTGTTCAAGAAATGTGTGGCCATGGCACTTGGGGACATGGTTTAATGGCCATTGGACTTGATGAACTTTGAGATCTTTTCCAGCTGAAACAATTCTGTAATTCCCATCCCCAGGGCACAGATGGTAACCTGGAGCTGCCAAAACTGCAGACTAGAGCCAGCCATTCCTCCTCTGCAGATGGAGAGCACAAGGAAACCTGGGGGGAGGATCACCATCATGGACCATGCTGCTGACAGGGCACATTTCCTGCTGATTAGAGTTCTCTTCATCCTGCTCCACAGCAGAAACAGCTGTGAGAGAAGGGCAAATCAAGGAAGCAAAGGGGTTTTATTCTCTTTGGGAATTACCTAACCAACTTCCTACCACCTTTTGTAATTGCTATTGTTATTATTGACAGAAATTTGCAGTTCAGATTCTGGGTTGGATCACAGGATGTCAGGGGTTGGAAGGGACCCAAAGAGATCAAGTCCAACCCCCCTGCCAAAGCAGGGCCATACAATCTAGCTCAGGTCACAGAGGAATGCATCCAGACAGGCCTTGAAAGTCTCCAGAGAAGGAGACTCCACAACCTCTCTGGAGAGCCTGTTCCAGTGCTCTGTGACCCTTACAGTAGAGAAGTTCCCCCTTGTGTTGAGGTGGAGCCTTCTGTGCTGCAGCTTACATCCATTGCCCCTTGTCCTATCACAGGGAACAAGTGAGCAGAGCCTGTCCCCTCCTTCCTGACCCCCAGCCCTCAGGTATTCATAAACATTTATTAAATCCCCTTTAAGTCTTTTCTTGTCCAGACTGGATCATCCCTTAGGTCTTGCAGAGCTGAGTAACTACAAAAACACCTGTCCACATGAAATTAATTTAGCCAACTTGTTCCACATTGTCCACACAAAACCAATACCTCCTCTATCCTTAGCTGGGACTAGATGTTGCTAGTCTCTTTCACAACCAGGACAAGCTGAGTCTCTCCACACAAACCTGATTACCAGCAGCACTCTTTGTTTCTCAAGGCACTGTCAGGAGCACAGAGTGCCAGAAGTGGGTGAGAAAAAGCCAAGCACAGCTTTAAAGCCTGCGGAGAGTAGCAGCATTTTAAAAACCTGACAGTCGTTTTACGGTTTACAAATCCATTTGGGTTTATTTTCCTTCATCCTATTTGTGGCAGACTCATGTACTCCCACTAAAAATTCTTTTCAACTCCACCGTTTTCCCCTTTGCAGTATAATCTTGGGGGAAAAGGAAAAAAAAAAAAAAACAAAACCACAAAATAAAAATCACTTTTCACATTCCTGAAAAGACATCTAGGATGTTTTATAGTCTCCAGCACCTGGGAAAAAGCCATAACAATTGAGTGCTATGACATTCTTGCAAGAACACGAAGGCAATCTCTAAATGAGATTTGAGCTCTTAGGCAGCTTAAGCAAACTCTGATACTAATCTAGATCAGATCTCACTTGCAGGAGTGATGTGAATTCAAAGCTCGGGCTGTTTTCCAATTAAAACAAGGTAACAGGAAGATAGGGACAGGTCCTGACCCTCCACATAGAGTTTTATAACTTGAAAACTCCATTTAGATATGTTTTCTCAATGCATTTCAAGGTCCCTGCTCTTCCCCTCACCCCTATAATCCTCAAGGCCCTCACAAATACCATTCTTCCAGCCGACATCCCCCTTCCCTATCCCTCTCACAGAGCTGTAGCCTCTTTCCTGAGCACCATTGTAAACCCTGCTCCAAACCTTGCCACTGCAAGTCCCTTGCCGGGCACCTTGCTCAAATTTGGGATGCTGACTAGGAAAGCTCCCTGGGCAGCCTGTTGCACTGCCTGCACGTCCAATTTACTTTGGCACTAAGAAAGCTCAAACAGTGTGGAAGCACTGAGCATTTGCATACAAAGAATCACACTTCTTGGCTTATTAAAGTGACAGGTAAATAATAGAGCCGTCTTTTTATGCCTTTATAAAAATCAGAGGCATCTCAGAAGACAATTTCATTTAATAAATGATTAGAACAATAACTTGCAAGAAAGAGACTGGCCGAGCTATTTGCCTTGTAACAAGATTTTCCTGTATCAGTAACAGAAGTCTCCTATGCCCAGACATCACCCTATTAAATGTGACATGAAATGTAACCAATAAATAATTAAGTCCCTGATTAGTTATAAATAAAAGATCAACAATATAATATTTTAAAGAGCCCCACTCACTCAGTGATCAGTTTTAACCAGTAATTACTGAAAGCTTAGCACATTAAAATAATTAAACTGAAAGTGTAAACAGAAGGAAGAAAAACACAACTCAGATCTATTTGGAAAGGGTGTAATTAAGGAATTCCTCACATCTTGTGCAATCTGTGTCCTGTATCCCACATACAAATTCCCATATAAATGGCTAAATGACCACACACTGCATATGAAGACTGACAAGATGTGTCAAGTCATTCACACCTCTAAAACCCTTGCTCAAAGGATGCATTTCAGAGTAGTCAACACTGCAGTGCTGGAAAAAGATATTTTTCAATAATGCAAGTGGTTCATTTCTTATTAATTGTTCCTGTCACAATCATACCAGCAGCACTGACATGTTTTCCTGAGTAAAGCCTGCTTGACAGACAGGCTGGAGATGTTTTCAATGCTCCCTCACTCGTGGTCACAGAGGCAGCTGGTGTAAAAGTTGTTGCTGATGAGGTGTTTGTAGGCATTCACGCTGGCAAGGTTCAGTGTCAGTGTTTATTTCAGAGGCAGAGCACATGCAGAAATCTCCACTGCTGAGTGCACACACAATAGTTAATGTGTTGGATCACACAGCAATTTGTATTCAGTTGTCCTGGGAAAGAGAGTTCCAGCATCTATTAACTCAAGCAGAAAAGAAACCTACAAGGCGCTGGGTGGAAAAGAATACCCAATGTACCAAAGTGGACACTTTTTTCTGCACGAAAACTAATGAAAGCATCAATTAAATACTTCCATAGCTTACTTGACCAATGTGCTAACAAGATACAACAAAACTGCAGTTTAACTTTTGGTAATTCAGTAGGTGGCCTGCCCTGTTCCACATCTAAATTGCAGGGCATCAAAAAGAGGTAGGGGCATCACAGCGGTTTGGGTCAGAAGAGAGATTAAAGATCATCCAGTTCCAACTCCCTTGCCATGGTCAGAGACACCTTCCACTAGCCCAGCCTGCTCAAGGCATCACCTTGAGCACCTCCCACCAGGGAGGGGGCATCCACAACCTCCCTGGGCAACCCATTCCACTGCCTCACCACCCTCACTGTGAAGAACTTCCTCCTGAGATCCAACCTAAACCTCCCCCGTTCCAGTTTCAAACCATTGCCCCTTTTCTTACCAATGCAATTCCTTCTCAACAGTCCCTCCCCAGCCTTCCTGTAGGTCCCTTTCAGATATTGAAATGCAACTCTAGGGTCTCCCTGGAGCCTTCTCTTCTCCAGGCTGAAGAGTCCCAATTCTTTCAGCCCAAGATGTTAATCAGATGTTAGAATTTGTGTCAGCTAGAAGGAATACAAAGGCCCCATGAAGGCAGCTGCAGTTTCAGTGCTGCTGTGAACAGGCAACATCCACACTGGTGGCTCAATGTAGTCAACCATTTTGGCTTCCTTTTAGTTATTGATCCTGGTATTCCAAGGTTGTGATGCTATGTACAGCAGATGTAAAATATGGTCTTCCTCAGTGCTATTTCTGCACACAACTGTGAAGCAGAACTAATACATTTAACTGATAAATACATCAAAGGCAGCATGTCTAAAGCAATAAACATCTCCTGTGGTGGTGATGTTTATGCACTACAGGAGACGTTTTGCTGAGCATGTATGGCCCTTTGATGTAGTTATCATCATTATAATGAAAGCATTAGTGGATTTTATTGCTTTTTAAACACCACTGTTGTCCACCATAGCTCCATTAAATGTGAATGGAAGAGTCTTGGTTTAGGTCTGGAGGTGTTTGTTGGAAAGAATGGCTATCACATCATAAATCCAGCTCTCCTCTTTCCTCAAGGCATCCTTATTCCAACAATCGCCACTGGGGGATCAATAGATTTGAGTTTACACAGGGATTTGTATACAACTTACATCAGCAAACTGACCTTGAAAGGCCTTCTTATAAATCTGGAAGACTCACAGAACTGGATTAATCACCGCACACAGAGGAACTCATTCTGGAGTCATATTTTTCATATCTCCCTTAAAGAATTGCCACAAAGTTCCCATTAATTTCTCTTTATAAAAACTCCCCATCAACAGAAGCCTGGCCACAGGTTTCTGATTAAGCATAAAGAAACAGTGGAAGTTGCCAAACAGCCTTCCCACAATAGTATATTCAGGAAGCATCTGTCCCCCCCAAAAAGCATGCTCATGCATAACATTTGGCCATCAAAGATTTGTGCCTAGACTTCTAAAATTCCAGTCCTAGGCTCGAGCCAGCACTTCAGGAATGATACCTTCAGCTTCAAAGGAAAGAAAGCTAGACCTACAAAAAGTAGGCTGCTGCTTTCTGCAATTGGTCCCTAAGTTTCTCTTACTGTAAAAGTCTTGAGCAATAGCATGAGCAACCTTCGTGTTTTGGAGATCATTTGCATAATGAACACCAGGTCTTCTATCCTGAAGGATGCTGCTTAACACCAGCACTAGATCAGCTTGTTCTAAAGCTGAATATTCAGATTCATAGAATGGTTTGGCCTGGAAGGGATTTTTAGGATTATTTAGTTCCAAGCTCCCTGCCATAACCAGAGACACCTCCCACTAGCCCAGGTTGCTCCAGGCCTCATGCAACCTGGCCTTGAACACCTCTGGCCAGGGGGGTCCCACAACCTCCCTGGACAACCTGTGCCAGTGTCTCACCACCTTCACTGTAGCCAAAGGCTAAATAAAGCTGTTCTTGACCTAATCTAGTGGTTTTGACAACTCTCTTCCAAGCAGGAGGTTGGACAAGAGAACTCCAGAGGTCCCTGCTATGACTCTGTAGTATAGCAGTCACCCAGTGTCTTTTTTTTTTCGCATGTAGAAAGATTTTCACACATGCAATAACGTCAGCCAGCTTCAGAGGATGCTCTAGGAATATCTTGATTCTTTCAGAAACCCTTTTTTCCACAGGCATGTGTGAAAGTGCAGAAAGGAAAGCTGCAAAACCAGTGCAATGTAGAAGAAAAGATTTAAGCACAGTTAAGAAAATCCTCCCTAACAGATGCCCTGAACCTGTTCCAGAAAAATCTTGCAAAATTTCTTGGGGATACCAACTTCACAACTCTGATTTCTAGACATCCCTACAGACAAAGACAGCAGGGATAATATAAAACAGTCTGAATAGCTGTGTCCAGATATGGGCTTCCCAGTTCAGGAGGGACAGGGAGATACTGGAAAGTATCCAGCAGAGGCTATGAGGATGATGGAAGAACTGGAACATGTCTGATGAGGAAAGGATGAGAGACCTGGGGCTGTTTACCCTGGAGAAGAAAAGACTGAGAGGGAATCTTACTAATGTTTATAATATCTGAGGGGTGGGTGTCAGGAGGAAGGGGCCAGGCTCTTTTCAGTGGTGTCCTGTGATAGGACAACAGATACCAACTGGAACCCAAGAAGCTTCACCTCAACATGAGGGAAAACTTTGCTGTGAGGGTGACAGAGTCCTGGAGCAGGCTGCCCAGAGAGGTTGTGGAGTCTTCTCTGAAGACTTTCAAACCCCATCTGGATACATTCCTGTGTGACCTGCCCTAGGTGACCCTGCTCTGACAGAAGGGTTGGACTCTGCAGGTCCCTTTTGGCAAAAACAATTCTGTCTGTCCAAGTCTGGAAACTCCTTTTACTAGGTTAGAAACAAGTTGAAGTTCAAAAACTTCATGCTGGAAATTGATAATGGACTGCAGCATGAATGGAATTTAATGCCACGGTTCCAAATAGTTAACATTTCAAAGAAGAGCACCCAACAGTATTTCAAACTTCCTTTTTTCCTTGTTTTTAAGATAAATTAAAACACTCAACAGACACCAAAATTAACCACTCTGATACACAGGTCAGAGTGAATTTACAGCCATGTTTCATCAAACAAATTCATTCTTTAGAACATCAACACAATTAACTTTCTATTTACAGTAATTTGATTGAAAAAATAAGAGTAAAACCAATTCTAAACACTTCCTGATTGGGCCCTAAATACTAAAGGATCAGAAGGAAGGACTAATGCACTCCAGGCAATGTCCTCACTGCCTAGCTTCAAGACATTCTATACATCCACTCCTTTGTATCTTTCTGAGAAGCTAATCAGAGATTTGTTATTATGGTCAGCAAGGAAAGTGCTACTCCAGATGGGTAGTTTTTAAGTAAAGTTTGCCAGAAACTCTCCAGACAGCTTCTAATTGCTCAGGAAAAGTGAAGAGTGTTAAAAATGCATCAAGTGCCAACATCACAGCCTTCCTTCTTGCGTGCTTTAAACAAATGTCACCACCTGACATTTGCCAGAAGATCTTAGGTCACTTCTGGAGAATCAATCCAGTGCCTAGGATTGCCTCTGGTTTCCATTAGTCTATGTCTTGGTGACATGGAAAGTGTCTCATAAAACATATGGGGTTTGAAAAGTCTGTTTTACTTAGAAAACTAGACAAAGAGGAGCTTGGTTACCAAGTCTTCCTTAAAAAAAAGGAGGATCCAGCTATTTGCAATTGGCTGTGATTTGTGTCTTGCAGATGAATGAAGAGTTACAGGAAACTACACTAATCTGCAGATCCAGTGAAGTACTGCCAGAAGGTGGTGGCTATTCAGTGAATGAAAATCTGTCACTGCACAAGAAAGGTGTCAGAAGCAAATGAAGCTGTAAATTTGAGTCAAAACAGAGGAAAGTCAGCAATGCAGAGGCAAGCAGGTGTTCGGTTTGTGCAAGATACAGCACTTCAAACTTCACAAAGTTAAAAGTTGGTATTACTTTGATCCAGTTCCAGACATGCCCAGGATTTGCAGATAGGCCACAGGCTGGCCTCAGATCTCAAGACAGGTCACAGACTGCCCCTCAGGTCTGATGAGGTACAGGAGTTGGATGAGTAGGCAGAAAAGTAGGGTATGGTCCTAATGATCCCTGTAAGAGAACACTGCAGCAACATCCATCATGCCCAGACTGCTGAATCAACATGGGAGGAGCTGGTACTCACCATGGGGCAGCACCTTGACTGCTGCTCAGTAACAGCTTCTGCCAAGTGTGTAGGGTAGGAAGCCAACAGCGAAGTGTGAAAGAGCCAAAGGGAGAGAGAGAGGAGCACTGGGCATACTCTGAGCCTACCACAGCGTCTCTCACACTTCAGTCTGGGACTCAATCCAAGTTATTTAAAAACTTGACATAAGCAAGGGACAGTCCAGCTTCTGTGGGATCTGCTCTGTATTTCACTGTATTGATCAATACCATGAAGAAAAGAAAAGGAAAAAACCCAACCAAAACCAAACCCCAGCCTGTAGGAGGAGAAATGCAAATTCTTTAACACTTCAGCTGCTTAGTGGATATTCAACATGATCCAAAGCAGAATCACCCAATGAATCATTCAATGGTAGGGCTTGCAAAGGACCTCTGGAGATTATCAGGTCCAAGCCCTCTGCCAAGGCAGGGCCTCCTAGAGAAGGTCACACAGAAACACATCCAGGCAGGTGTGGAGTGTCTGCAGAGATGGAGACTCCACAATCTGTGTGGGCAGCCTGCTCCAGAGCTCTGTCAACCTTAAAGAAGTTCCTCCTCATGTTCAAGTTTTTGCCTGTTACCCCTTATCCTGTTACTGGGCACCACTGAAAACAGACTGGTTCCAGCCTCCTGACACCCACCCTTGAAGTATCAGCATTGAAGAGATGCCCCTCAGTCTGATCTTTTCCAGACTTAACAGCACCAATTCTCTCTTTCCTTGTCAGAGGGATGTTCCAGTCCCCTCAGCATCTCTGTAGCCCTTTTCTGTACCCTCCCCAGCACATGCCTGTTCTCCTTGAACTGAGGAGCCCAGAACTGGACCCAGTACTCCAGATGTGGCCTCACCACACTAGGATAAAGCTAGCTGAGCATTCATTCTCCAGGAAAGGAACCCTGTAGGTGACCAAAACCCTGGCTCTTCAGTGAAAGTGTTTCAGAAGGACATGCTGCTTTTGATTACTTTTCTGTCAAAAATATTTTCCTATTCCACACTGGATTTCCCACTGGAAAAGGATTTTCCCACTGCTCCACGCTGGATTTTTCAGGGGACGCTCACACGAGTGCTACAGGCATTCAGTTCAGTCCTAGGAGTGGGAGAAGTCTCTCAGCCTAATGGCTGTAAACCACAGGCAGGCCAGCTCTAAGCATCTCACATCCTCATACTTGCACAAAAATTCCTGCTGGGAGCTGTGTGGCCTCATGCAAGGCTGCAGTTCAAAAAAATCCACAGCAGGATGTGGCTGTCGGATCAGAGCTCACTTGCTGGATCCTTTGTTGTGGTGGTTGTTTTAATGTATTAATCTCTTCCAGTCAACTGTGTCTTGTATTATCAATCTTTCATTAACATATCCCCTTCTTCATGATTTTTTTTTTCCACTACCAGGAGCAGCTGTGTCTCATCAGACCTCTTGTGTCTTTTCTGGGACTTTGTAAGGGACCCTGATTAAAGACTGTCTCAGCTGCTGTTCTCTTCTGTATTTTTCCTTCCATCTTGCCACTGAATATAAAGAATCTTATTGTTCCCTTTTGTAATTATGTTAGCACTTGGGCACTTGAAAGACAGAAAGAAAGGATTTCTTTTTTCTTTTTTTACCCAGTGTCTCCTCCTCTCCACACCACCCCCCCTGCAGCTACTTCCTATCTGAGAGCCATTTGAAAATGCAGCAGCCTGTTTTTAGAAGCCTCAGCAGAGGATGTGGTTCTGGGTTCTCCTCTGCTCACATCTGCTAATCTCATTGTTTTCCTAGATTAATCTCCCCTAATTGAAGTTGTACATTTCAACAGAGCTTCCATTCAGAAAGAAAAAAAAAAACACACCACCCACACAACCAACCAACTGTGCATCATTTGCTGTGGTGTCTTTTATGTCTGGAGGTGCAAGAGAAGACAAGCTTTCAACTGCAAACAAATTGTAAGACAAGACCCACTGGAGTCTGCACTGAAGAATAAAACCACTGGCCAGGCAGATCAAACATACCTTGAAGACAAGCCACCTAAAAAGGTCTGCAAAATCTTCCTCTTCTGGAGCAGCCTTATTTTTAGCTGAATTGTTGAATTACAGCCTTCACCTGCTAAAGACAATTATCTAATAAAAGGAAGCTACTGGAGATCTATTAGGCTCTTTAAAACCTATTAACTTCTTGAACATGTATATTAATTGGTACTTTCATAATGAAACACCCCTCGAAAATTCAGCAATTTTATGCAGCGAAGTTTTTAAAAGCCTCAGGAGCACTGCAGTTCAGAGATCTTTTTCCATTAATATCTGGAGACTTGAGAACTACACGAGAGAACTTCTCTTTTTCCTAAGTAACTGCTGGTAGAACGCAAATACTTCAGGGCAATGTCACTGCAGAATGCTTTATAATTAGAGAAAAGAAAATGAGAAGATATATTTGTAATACAGACTGCTAACTGCTTTCAGCTGGCAACACTATGTCCTTGCATGGCAATTATGCTATTATATTCCATGACTGTGCATGAAATCTACAGCTCATGGCTCCTAGAAGAGACAAAACATGGGTGTGGGGGGGAATACAGAAACTCTGAGTTGCCACAGAAAATTGGGTTAACGTCTGTTTTCTTTGATCCTTTTCTTCTCTGCTTTTCAAGAAGGCAGAAGTCAAAGTTGTGTCTTAGCCTTTGCAGGTATTTCTGTTTGCCCAACCTCTCCCAGCAAGAGCAGATGATTCCTAGAAAGTCATTTTAATGTGATAAGCTTAAGAGCAAGAGATTCCAAGAAATCAAGTAAAGAGGGCTAAAAACAGGGCTCATTTTCATTGCAGAAAAGAGGAGCTGTTAATGTCAATGAGCATTTAACAGTGCATCTGGTCCTGTACAGAAATACCAGTTCCACAGAATCCTTAGCCAGGAATTCTATCAATTATGTAGCATCAGAATTTGAGTGGAAGGCAACAAACAGATTTTTCGATGCTCTGACATGCTTATGGTAAGAGAGGCTCACCATGAGCCAGCAGTGCCCTCATGCAGCCCAGCACACAGCTGCCTTCTGGGCTGCATCAAGAGGAGTGTGGCCAGCAGGGCAAGAGAAGGGAATCTGCACTTTACTCTGCTCTTGTGAGACTTCACCTCCAATACTGCCTCCAGTTCTGGTGTTCCTAGAGTAAGGAGGACACAGAGCTGCTGGAGTGAGTCCAGAGGAGGGACACAGAGATGATCCAAGGGCTGCAACACCTCTGCTGTAAGGACAGCCTGAGGGAGCTGGGGGTGTTCAATCTGGGGAAAAGATGGGCTGCCTTCCAATACCTGAAGGCATCCTACAAGAAGGCTGCAGAGGGACTTTTCCTGAGGGTGTCCAGAGACAGGACAAGAGGGAATGGTGTGAAGCTGAGGGAGGGCAGGGTTAGACTGGAGCTTAGGAAAAAGCTCTTCAGTATGAGGGCAGTGGGATTCCGTAACAGGTTGCGCAGAGAGGCTGGGGATGCCTCCTGTGTGGAGCTGTTCAAGGCCAGGTTAGGTGAGGCCTTGAGCAGCTGAGTCTAGTTGAGAGGTGTCCCTGCCTATGGTGGGGAGGTTGGAATAGATGATATCTGAGTTACCTTCCAACCTGAGCCATACTGTGATTACATACATCTTACTTGCTACTTTATTCCACTACTGTGGTCAGATTGCCTCTTCAAAGATATGAGAAATACCTAAATTAGCTTCACATGAAGATGCACAGAACCTTAAGAGTAACATTTAGTTTCCCTACATGAAAATAATTTGCTTTTTTTTATACACACCAAGAATGTCCCTAGAAGAATTTGGCAGGAAGACACTGATTTGTGTCCTTGTTCTTACGAGGTTACCCTCACCCCCCTTAATACATCAAATTTGCTTTGGGGATTTTTCTCTTTGCATGTGCCAAACAAGTAATTCTACTTGCAAATGGACAGCAAGATGCCATCATAATGAGAAGTGTAACAGAAACCATCAACAAAACAAGAGATGATATTAACTGGGAGAGAAGATGGCAGCTCTAATTTTCTGTGCTATCCCTGTAAACAATGAGCCAAGAACAAAATGCCACTGGAAAATAATTGTGTTCACTTCCATCCCTTCCAGCATTCAGACTGTCTTATTACACTTCATCTTTCCCTTCATTTTCCTGTAATTACTCTATGGGCCACCCATTGCCCTTGTCAGGGGGAGTTGTGTGCACAAACTGAAGACAATGTCTTGCTCTTCATAGCTTTGGTTATTTTTTCTGACTGCCTAAGAAGGTATTTTCTGGACTCTGCTGTAAATTCATGGGAAAATACTTGAAATTTACTATCGTGCCCTGAGATACCTATGAAAGCTATGATAGTTTTTACAATTCACAGGGTAAAATGGGGGTGATATACAACCTTCTGCAATGCTTGGTGACAACCAAGGACAACCACAGCACACTGTTCTTGTACGACAGGCCATAAAACTGCTGCAAGTCATCATTTACCAGCCTGCCTTGTACGTCCTCCTGGGAAAAGAATCAAGCCACTCTGGCTTCCCTGTGGCTGTGGGAGCTGTCCCCAGCAAGAGGAGATGGATTTTAATCTCAGTAGCTGTTATTCCTAGACCTCACAGCTCAAGAGAACTGGCAGACTTCTCCCAAGTCCAGTCTTTACCTTCTGCTCTCTGTGCCTCTAAATGCTAACCCAATTTGGCTGGTTACGACCACGGCTGCAGTTTGAGGTCTTTTCTTAGATTACCCGAGAAACAATTCAGAAACTGTTGTTGTCACACTGTTCCTGGCAAACTCAAATTCACTGCTACAGTGAAGGAAAGGGACCCTATTAGGAGAAGGAAAAATCCAATATACTCCCATATATGCCACAAGGGATTCCAGAGTTATTACATCCACTGCCTTCTCAAAGCTGTATTTCTTTCCTGACACTAGAATGAAGTGCCTGCCTTCCTTCAGAAATCATTTGTATGAGGACACATAGACCAATGGACAGCAATTACTTAGGGTTTATTAAACCTAAACTATCATAATAGGGCACAGTCACATTATTTATATGATCAGGGGAATAAGGCAATAAACTCACTTTTTATCTTCCCACGATGCTACCTCCAGAGCTACACAAACCGCAGCTATGACTTTCTAGGCATTTCTTCCAGCTACCAGGAAAAAGACAGAGACTGAGTTCTTAGAGCCCATTTCTACCCATAGAGCATAGCTGGAAAGAGCAATGAGACATCATCATCTTTCTTTTTTATGGTCTTGAGAACTTCAGTTCTGATGAAAGAAGAGGGCTGCAAGGAGTTCCTCCTGCTTTCTGAGGGATTCCCCTGGAGCAGGGCTGCTTTGCAGGGTGACATCTGAAGGAACAATCAGTTCAAGTAAATCATCTTTCACTAGTTGTTCAATTTCCTACTTACCACATACAATATTTAATGGCCATTAATGGGGGTCTTAAGTTGATGGTCGGACTCAATGACTTAAGAGTTGTTTTGGCTGGGAAAGACCTCTATGATTCCATGTCAATTGGCCCCTCCTCAACATATTCAGGATCCCACTCTTCCCCCTCAGTAGCCATTTCCAATCTTGCCAAGTAGATTTTGCATTTACATTCCTTAAATCCTTTTTAAGAAAAGGTTTTACACACCTCAAAACTATAACCAACAACTGACAGCAACTTATGGCAGGCCTGTGCCTGGAGACCTGAATTCACCACAGTTCAGTTCATCTCAGTTAAGTTCACTACAAGCAGAACAAAGCATGAGAAACAGGTCCTCATCACATTTAGGCATTGGAACAGGCAGCCCAGGGAGGTGGAGTCATCACCATCCCTGGAGAGGTTCAAGAAACCTGTTGACATGGCATTTGGGGAGATGCTTCAATAATCTTGGTGGTGTTAGGTTGATGGTTGGACTCAATGATCTTTGAGGACTTTTCCAACTTTAATGATTCTATGGATCTGTTATATGAGCATGGTTGGTGACAGGTGTAGTAGCAGAGAAGTCACAGCTACCTCAGGAGCTAGAGCTCATTCAACCTCACCACACGAAGCAATAAAACAGTAAATAGAGGTCCTCCCCAGAGCTAAAGTAATGCAAGGGTTAAAGAGCTAATATTTTCCTGAGCTTTGAAAACAATGTCTGATGATCTAATGCTCTCTTTCCTCGACAGATGGCTCAAAAGAAATCTGGGAAGCCTTACCCATGGGAAAAAAATTACTAGCCTTAAGAACAATTCATCTAACAGATATCTGAACACATGGCTGCTTTTCAACACTTCTGCTTAAACTAGGAACAGCATTCAAAAGCCACCATCCTCTAGAAGCTTTTCTCTTTACCAAGATCCCATATTACATGTCTCTTCAAATGCAGCCTTGCCACACTGCTTACTGAGCTGTTATTTCTTAAGTGACTAAAATAAAAGCAACATTTATATTACTTTAGAATTACCAAGCAGGGTTTCAACATTTTAGAATAACTGATGAATATGAATTAGTCATGATGGGTGTCCCCAGCATAAGGACACAGGGATGTTGGAGTAAGTCCAGAGAAGGCCACAAAGATGATCTCAGGGCTGGAGCACTTCTGCTATGAGTATAGGCAGAAGAAGCTGGGGCTGTTCAGACTGGACAAGTAGACTCCAGGGGCACCTTAGAGCTGCCTTCCAGTACCTGAAAACATCCTACAGGAAGGCTACAGAGGGACTTTTCCTGAGGGTGTCTAGAGACAGGACAAGGGGGAATGGTTTGAAGCTGAGGGAGAGCAGGGTTAGACCGGAGCTTAGGAACATGAACATGAGCCAGCAGTGTGCCCAGGTGGCCAGGAGGAACAGGGAAGTCATTGTGCCCCTGTACTCGGCACTGGTTAGCCCACACCTTGAGTCCTGTGTCCAGTTCTGGGCCCCTCAATTTAAGAAAGACATTGAGACACTTGAACATGTCCAGAGAAGGGCAACGAGGCTGGGGAGAGGCCTCGAGCATAGCCCTGTGAGGAGAGGCTGAGGGAGCTGGGGTTGCTTAGCCTGGCGAAGAGGAGGCTCAGGGCAGACATCACTGCTCTCTACAACTTCCTGAAGGGAGGTTGTAGTCAGGAGGGGGTTGGTCTCTTCTCCCAGGCAACCAGCACCAGAACAAGAGGACACAGTCTCAAGCTACACCAGGGGAAGTTTAGGCTTGAGATGAGGAGAAAGTTCTTCGCAGAGAGAGTAATTGGCCATTGGAATGTGCTGGCCAGGGAGGTGGTGGAGTCACCATCCCTGGAGACGTTCAAGAGGGGATTGGATGTGGCACTTGGTGCCATAGTCTAGTAGTCATGAGATCTTGGGTGACAGGTTGGACTTGATGATCTTTGAGGTCTTTTCCAACCTTATTGATTCTATGATTCTAAGTTCTTCAGTAGGACAGTAGTGAGACTCTGGAATAGGTTGCCCAGGGAGGTCATGAATGCCATCCTGGGAGTGTTGAAGGCCAGGTTGGATGAGGCCTCGAGCAGCTGAGTCTAGTTGAGAAGTATCCCTGCCCATGGTGGGGAACTTGGAGCAGATGATCTCTGATGTCTCTTCCAACCCAAGCCATTCTAGGATTCTATGAGTAGCCTCAAGGTATTAAGACTGTGAGCAGAGTAGACAAACCTCAACATAAACAACAACAAGCAAATATCTCAAATATACTCTAAAAAAGTCAAACTTTTGCTAGTCCTTGAAACTCACATTGAATTTAAAGTTAAATTTATGCATATATATATAAAATTTTGATGTAACGAGCAAGAAAGATTTCCATTTAATCTCTTTTGTTCAACATCGAACAAAGTCCTTTTTCAATTTCACAAAACTATAAGCCAGCAGTCAGAACAAGGCTAAAGCACTTGGGCAGGTATTTGCAGTAATCCAACCCTTATCCTCTTTATTGCCCTCACTCTTCAGTTTTTCCAGGCACTGCTCTGTGCCCAGTCACCAGGTATGGCACAGCCTTTCCCCTGTCCCTTGGTGATACTTAAATCCCTTTACAATCACAAGGATAAAGCAATTATATTTGCAATTCATAAACCTGATTGCTATCTTTCCATAACTGCTCTGCTGATCTTTGATGAGCTGAAAGCATTTTCTTCAAATGGTCAGAAAATAGCCAGCACATGGTACCCATCACTGTGATTAACAAGCAGCGTCTTAAAGGAACCCACCACTCCTCTACCAACAGCATCTACAGGTGGCCAGCACTGCCTGGGGAGGTGCCGGGGGTCCGTTCAGTACAACCAGTTCCACCTTCTGAGGGCCCCAGCAAGTCTCTGCTCACACCTGCCTGTCTGCACTTAGTCTGTGAGAGCTCCTCACAACAGGCTCCTTGACTGTTTTCCAGCCTTAGCAAGCCTCTGAAGCCCCAGGTTGGTACCATCAGCCCCTCCATGACATTACCTCTGGAGGATACCGAAGTCCACCTGGCCTCTGCTCACATACCTGCATCAGCAGTGAAGTAACCACCCCTAGATGATCATGCTAACCTTAGGTCACCCAAGGGAGACTTCATTACTGTCTACAACTACCTGAAGGGAGGTTGTAGCCAGGTGGGGGTTGGTCTCTTCTCCCAGGCAACCAGCACCAGAACAAGAGGACACAGTCTCAAGCTGCACCAGGGGAGGTTTAAGCTGGATGTTAGGAAGAAATTCTTCACAGAAAGAGAGACTGGCCATTGGAATGTGCTGCCCAGGGAGGTGGTGGAGTCACCATCACTGGAGGTGTTTAGGAAGAGACTGGAGGAGACACTTGATGCCATGGTTTAGTTGAATAGATAGTGCTGGATCATAGATTGGACTTGATGATCTTGAAGGTCTTTTCCAACCTGGTTTATTCTATTCTATACCTATACACCTCCAAAATACTTAGTGGTATCCTGCTAGGTGCACCATTCCTGTCCCACACAGCCCAGAGCCTTGGATTTTATATACTTGGAAGCTTTCAAACTTTGAAGAGCTACCAGGCACAAACATGAACATCAGAAGTTCTATCCAAACATGAGGAGGAGTTTCTTAAGGGTGACAGAATACTGGAGCAGGCTGCCCAGAGAGGTAGTGGAGTCTCCATTTCTGCAGACATTCCAAACCTGCCTGGCTATATTCCTGCGTGACCTTCTGTAGGTGACCCTGCTTTGGTAGGGGGGGTGGACTTGATGTTCTCCAGAGGTCACTCCCAACTCCTATCATTCTGTGATGTACACTCATGCAGGGCCACTCAACTCTTAATTCTCCATTTCACTGACCATTAAATTATGCTAGCTAAATGCTTACAAAATGAGAATCTTGTTTCCTTTAGGGAAAATCTTTTAAGGCACAGGATATAAGACCTCAATGAATTCTCTGTGTGTGCCTGCCTGCAAATGAGCTAAATCATAGAATTTTTAGGGTTGGAAGGGACCTCAAGGATCATCCAGTTCCACCCCCTCTGCCTTGGGCAGGGACCCCCCACACTAGGTCTTAAAACACCTTTAGCAGCTGCTTGGCTCCCCCTTCATGCCCTTTCTTACATGCCAGAAAAATAAAGGAGATTCCTCTTCAACACCTCGCTGATCCCTTGCAAAGCTGCTAATAAACCTTGTGGCAGGTGCTGATTATCTTAACAAATGACATGAAGTGATGCATAGAGGATAGAGAAGAAACATCAGTCTCTGTGCTGTTGGAAACAGAGCTGGTTCTTCCCTTCTAGGCAAAAGCATTCCAATTGCCTGAGAGTAAAATCTATCTTACTGCATTAGCACTCCTTTATGGAATCATAAAATGGTTTGGGTTGGAAGGGACAACCAAAGGTCACATAGTCCAACCCTCTGCAGTCAGCAGGGACATATTCCACTAGATCAGGCTGCTCAGAGCCTTGTTGAGTCTGACCTTGAGTATCTCCAGGGATGGGGCCTCAACTACCTCCCTTGGCAACCTGTTGCAGTGTTCCACCACCCTCATGGTGCAGGACTTGTTCTTAACATCCAGTTTAAACCTTCTCTCATCACTGCAGGTCTTTACAAACAGTCCCTCTGTAACCTTCTTGTAGCCCCCTTCAGGTATTGGCAGGCTGCTATTAGGTCTGCCCGGAGCCTTCCCCTATCTGTGCTCATTCCCTTCTTGGCCTTTCCACCCTCCTCTCTCTATACTACACACTGACATGCACTGCCATATTATTCTTTTCCATATCCTAACCTCCCAAAAGTTGGGTCTGAGCAGAATTTATTTCAATTCCCAAGCACTCTCAGCAAGCAGGCAGGCCAAGGGAGTTACTGCACAGACACTGAAGGACAGAAAACCTCTCCATCAAGCCAGCCTGTGCACACAGAGCTGAGTGACAGTTCAATATGCACTGGGAACAGACAACCTCCCTTCTGCTGCTACCATAAAAACAACCAAGAGATGGGGGGAGACTAGAAATACCTGGTTAACTCTGCTTTGGAACATCTCTGTTACTAACAGCTATAAAGGCAACATCCCATACTGGCCACAGAGGGTTCTGTTTTGGGCCCCTCAATACAAGAATGATATTGAGGTGCTGGAGTATGTCCAGAGAAGGGCAACAAAGCTGGTGAAGGGTCTGGAGAACAGTGCTAGTGAAGACTGGCTGAGGGAACTGGAGTTTAGTCCGGAGAAGAGGAGGCTGAGGGGAGACCTACAATTCTCTGAAAGGAGGCTGTGGGGATTGGTCTCTTCCCTCTAGGATCAGGTGAGAAGAGGAGGGGGAAGTGTCTTGAAAGTGTGCCAGAGGAACTTTTATTGGATATTAGGCACAATTTCTTTGCTGCAAGAGTGGTCAGGCACCGGAACCGGCTACCCAGGGAGGTGGTGGAGTCCCTGTCCCTGAAGGTGTTTGAGAAGCATGTGGCCATGGCACTTGGGGAGATGGTTTGATGGCCATGGGGGTGCCGAGTTGACAGTGGGACTCAATCATAAAGATTTCTTCCAAACAAAGCAATTCTATGATTCTAATTCTTCTTAAGTAGTGCCTCTGTGAGTTGAGGAGGAAAGTGAAGGCAAGAAAAATTTATTGAGAGACCACCTAACAGACAGAATCAGTGTATGCATTGAGTGCAGGAACTCAACCTGCCACAGCACCACCACTGGAGCTCCAGGGGAAGAGCAGCCCAAGAGCTGCTTGTTCTTTACTCTGACAAATGATCACCATGGAAATCATTCATTATTATTTTGGTATTTCCAGGTGAAAAGAATAAAAGGCCAACACTGCAAAGGGAAAATTACATCACAAAAGGGCTGCCCAGCATCAGAATTGAGACCCTGATTTAATCATGTGAGCCTTATCAAGATGAATTGTCACTTATTCCCAATCCCTTTAAAACAGCCATGCGCAACAACAAAGACAAGTCAGCTGTGTTTGTCCAAGAAACATAAAGTGGATACCACTGTGGATATTTCTAACATAACCACCAATACCAAAGGGGAAAATGGTGATGTATAAATTCAGAGAATCAACAATCTGCTGCCCTGAGGTTATTCCCCTAACTCCTCCATATGCAGGAAAATACTTCCACCCGCTGACACGTGGATTAAATCAGCAGGCATCCTACAAGTGTAAACCAGGGTATTCACCGCTAATCTCCCCGAGATGGACATGGGACAGGACATCACTAATCTGGGGGGAAACAAAGCAGCCACTGTATTAAGCAACTGAGGGAGTGCAGTAATCATTTGTTTAGCAGACACGGCCTAATAAACACAAAGATAAACTGTACTCCATGTGTCCACTGTGGCCAGCAAAACACAAAGTTGCTTGAGCGGTCCACTGCACAGATTCCACTGCAAAGAAAAAGCTGTAACTGACTGGGAAAGCAGGAAAATGCAACTGCTATGCACAGTGAAGGGATCAAATCCTCTTCTACTAGAAATCACTTTATATCTTACATTTATGTGACATATTTCATTCTTGAGCCATGTTATGAGCCTTTGAAAATCCTTCCATTAAATTAATGCTGTGTGTCTCCTTTACCATGATGTGCCTGATTAAAATGCCACTATTCAGTTTCCCCCCCTGCCACCCCTTTAAGGCTTAATCCCATAATACTTTATAAAGATCTTATTATGTAGAGCTTGAGGTCTTTTCCCCCCCAAACCTTTCATCTTATTCAGTTTGATTAGGGTCATGGGGCCAGGCTCATCCCAAGTCTAATTCCACTGTAGTCAAAAGGGCTACACCACTGATCACAGCAGACCGCAGAAGCAAACATTTGGTGCCCTACATTTGGCAATACAAAAGGATAATGTTGTATTTATTCCCTTTTCAGTCCGAAGCATCCTCTGATATCTCATTCGAGATGCTAATGAGTCAAACAGCCATTTGCAAGAGTAAATACTCCAATGATAACACATTACTCAAATTAACTCCTGTTTTGTCCAAATCTTCCAACCATTTCAGTGAGCACTTTGGATATGATGTGCCGCTTAAGCTCTCGGGATGGAAATTATCTCCTGGAAGTTATTTTAACCAATCCATCTGAGAGCAAGTTGCTGGAATGCTCCTGTCTGCTCGATGGCCAGAATTCACCACCAGCATCTAACAGATCTTTATCTTCCTACCTACCAAGCAGCAACTGCACAGTAAATTACCACTAGTTAAAATTGTCTAGCTCCTCAGGCACCAATCTTTACTCCATGTAATTTGAAACAATGTCATCTAAGGACAAGAAAACACTGAACTACAAAAGATCAACAATGGGTGTTGGGTTTTTTGTAATCTTCCTGCCCAGTAAATTCCCAGAGTGCTGTAAATTCTGCCTTGTTTAACAAGTATGCACTGTGCACAGGGACTGCACTGAATAATCACAGAATCACCAAGGCTGGAAGAGACCTCAAAGATCATTAAGTCCAACCTGACACCACAGACCTCACGACTAGACCATGTCACCAAGTGCCACATCCAATCCCCTCTTGAACACCTCCAGGGATGGTGACTCCACCACCTCCCTGGGCAGCCCAGTGGCTAATGACTCTCTCCGTGAAGAACTTTCTGCTCACCTCGAGCCTAAACTTCTCCTGGCGCAGCTTGAGACTGTGTTCTCTTGTTCTGTCACAGGTTGCCTGAGAGAAGAGACCAACCCCCACCTGGCTACAACCTCCCTTCAGATAGTTGTAGAGAGCAGTGAGGTCTCTCCTGAGCCTCCTCTTCTCCAGGCTAAACAATCCCAGCTCCCTCAGCCTCCCCTCACAGGGCTGTGCTTGAGGCCTCTCCCCAGCCTCGCTGCCCTTCTCTGGACATGTTCAAGAGTCTCAATGTCCTTCTTAAATTGAGGGGCCCAGAACTGGACACAGGACTCAAGGTGTGGGCTCACCAGTGCTGAGTACAGGGGCACAATGACTTCCCTGCTCCTCCTGGCCACACTATTCTTGATGCAGGCCAGGATGCCATTGGCCTTCTTGGCCACCTGGGCACACTGCTGGCTCATGTTCAGCTGGCTGTCAATCAGCACCCCCAGTGCCCTTTCTGTTTGGCAGCTCTCCAGCCACTCCAACCCCAGCCTGCAGCTCTGTATCCACATCTCTTACCCATTCCCAATAAAAACAGACAAAAAAAAAAAAATTCATAGACTTACCTGGGTTGGAAGGGACCTTGAAGACCATCTACTTCCAACCCCTGTCTTAGGCAGGGATACCTCCTCAACCTGGCCTTGAACACCTCCAGGCAGGGGGCATTCACAACCTCCCTGGGCAACCTGTTCCAGTGTCCCACCACCCTCACTAGAAAGGATTACTTTCCAATATCCAGTCTAAATCCACCCTCCTCAAGCTGCAGGAAATATGGGAGAAGGAAACTGTGGAAGTCCTTGGAGTAACACTGTTCCTGGACTTCAAATATTTTTAGCATAGGAAAGTTGAACTTGGAGATCCACTCTTTGGCGTTCACTTTTAGGAGGTCAGTTGTCCCCAGCCACTTCACATACTCCACATCTACTTCATTCTTACTCAGTTAATAATAAAAAGGTGCCACAGATAATTAAAAACAAACACAGTCCCAGCATTCATTAAGGAAGAAAACATGATCTTCTGAAGAGCTGTCACATGTAATAAAGCAGTAGTCTCTGACTAGAGTTAGTGCTTTCAAACGGATAAATCTAGAGGCAGAAATGCACCAAAATGCAGTCAAATTAATTGCTGTTTTACAAGGGTGAGCTTAAAAAAACCTGCAGTAATTAATTGACCTACTGTTTGAGACAATTTCCCCATAGTTAACAATCACTCTTGCAAAAGAGGAAAGAGACAGCTCTCTTCTGAGAACAGGCAATGAAATCAGTGCAAGCCAACACTGCAGCCCTTCCACTATGCATGAAGTGCAAAGCAGAAAACCAAGGAATATCTGTGGGATGGGGTCAGCTCTGAACCAGTTTCTATTTACACAACTGCAGAGTCACAGAATGGTAGAGGTTGGAAGGGACGTTCAGAGATCATCCAATCCAGCCTCCTTGCCAGGGCAGGACCACCCAGGGCAGGTCACACAGGCTGTCCTTAGAGCAGAGGTGCTCCAGCCCTTGGATCATCTTTGTGGCCCTCCCCTGGACTCACTCCAACAGCTCTGTGTCCTTCCTGTGTGAGTGACCCCAGAAGCAGCTACATTCACGTTTAAATATTCTATTTTTCATTCCTCCTTTCCACAAACAGTACACATTAAACACAAAATTACATCAATGGATTTTACTTGGACAGATGTATTAGAGTCTGTAGATCACAGCTAATGTCGTCTTTGGTGGGCAATAGCTGTGGTCTGCGCGCTACTGGATCAAACTGTTTAATCAAACAACAGCCCAGCAGAGATTGTTCCAGCAAAGGATTCATTGCGCCAACTTAAGGCAGACAACATAATTTTTGGCATTGCTTCTGACAGATGAAAATAAAAACAAACACTGGGGATCAGCTTGCAGCTAACAATATGCAAAATTAAAGAATGTAAAAATGTTAAACTTTTATGGGAGTGCTGATTAGCTTTTGTTCTAAAAACTGCGAAGAAGAGACTTTGCCATTAATCTTGTTACACATCCACTTAGTAAACAGAAACAAGGAGCCTTAAGAGCCCTGCTATTCAAAGAGAATAATAGACACTGAGTGAATGCTACCTATTAGTGACCTATGCAAAACTGGCTTTTCATTATTATTAGACAGAAATAAAACAGTAAAAAAAACCCACCAATTTATCTTTGAAGTCATGTATGACTGTGTAAACTGATTATAATAAAGCATAAGGCATATGCATTTTTCATTTGAAGGTTAAATTCTCAATTAATTTTCCAGCATGTTGCCATCTCTGCTGAGTGCAGTTGCTAATTGCAGTAAAACAATGGCTTGCACTGTTTGAATTCACTTGTTGAACTCAAGACACAGTCAGAGATCCACTAATCTCCAGAGTGCCGAAGCCCTGACCGGATTTATTGCACAAAAAACATCACACGAACGTCCACAAAAAGTTTGGTTTTACAATTCTAGTAAAAGAAAGGGGTAAAAAAATTAATCATAGGATCAGAGAATGGCTCAAGTTGGAAAGGATCTTAAAGACCACCTGCTCCAAACTCCCCAACACAGGCAGGGATTCCTTTCGACTAGACTCAACTGCTCAAGGCCTCATCCAACCCAGCCTTCAACAACCCCAAGGAGGAGACATCCACAACCTCCCTGGGCAGCCTATTCCAGAGTCTCACCACCCTCACACTGAGGCCATAATCCCTCTTTCCCTTAGATTCAAACCATTCCCCCTTGTCCTGTCTCTAGACACCCTCATGAAAAGTCCCTCTGCAGCTCTCCTGCAGGATGCCTTCAGGTATTGGAAGGCAACTCTAAGGTCCCTCTGGAGTCTTGTCTTCCCTTCTCTAGGCTGAATTATTGTGATTACATTTAGTCCACATTTTCCAGACTCATTTTTTCATGAAAACAAAAAAGATTTCAACAGCTGACATTTTTAAAAGCTCTTCAATAAAATGCATGAAGAATAAACAGAATGCACCTAGAAATCCTTCAAAGTTGAGAAGCTGAATCAACTTTGCCTACAAATGACAGGAATAGAGAGAGAGTCTGCCATAAAAACAACATCCTACTGACAAAGACTATTTCAGAATGTATTTTTCTGTGTTAAAACCTATCTCACATGATACTGTTTTATGTCCAAACACAGATTATCATTTTGGATTAAGACACAACTTGCTTTTACCATCTACCTGCTTCCCTGTATAGCTATAGAAAAGCTCCTTAATGTTAGACCATCAATCATATGACCCTTTAAATATTCCTCTATTTAAAACTATGAAGAAAGACCTTCACTCAAGCACAGTTGCAATCAATGGAGAAAACATTAATCACTTGAGAAGTGGTGTTTTGAGACTCATGAAATTGAAATGAATCACAATATGAAAAATGCAATTATTTTTAAGAGCTTTGTTTTGTTAACATTCAGTCACTCAATCTGCTCTCTTTGCTTTTGTGCTCTGTGAGGGGAGCGAAAAGAGTTTAACCATTGTTTTGGTGCTTGGCACATGCTCTCTTCATCCCTGGGTCTGGCCTTCTCCCTGCCACACTGCAGGCTGCTGTAGGTACACCTCATGGAACCCAAAAACTGTTTTGGTTGGAAAATACCTCTAAGATCAAGCCCAACCATCAACCCCAACCATCAACCCAACACCACCATGGCCATTACACCATGCCCCCAAGTGCCATGGCCACACATTTCTCAGATGCCTCTGTAGTGGCATAAGCAAAGGTCTTTTTATGAGACACTGGAGAGATTTTATTCCATTTGTGTTATTACTCTGCCTTAGACTGTCTGTGAACATCAGGATATGGATATAGGATGCCTCAAAAAATTGTGACCAATGGATCGAGAGAGGTGACTCTGCCCCTCTGTTTTGCCTGCTGAGACCTCACCTGAAGTACTGTGTTGAGCTCTGGGGCCCACAACATGAAAGAGACATGGACCTGACGGAGAGAGTCAAGAGAAGGGCTACAAAGAATCTCTAAGGCCACTGAGTTAATGTAGGATTACTATGGCCCTTAAACCACGTACCCAAGTGCCATGGCCACACATTTCTTAAACACCTCCAAGGATGGTGACTCCACCACCTCCCTGGGCAGCCTGTTCCAATCCCTGGGCAGTCTTGCTGCAGAGGAATTTTTCTTATCATCCAATCCAAACAAGACAAATACTGCAGCCTTAAGGCCACCATGACAGTGCTCTCATTCCTATTGTTACCTTTCAATCCACAGCTGAGTGCCCCACACAAATAAACCTGAATTTCCCTGTGGCATGACAGTGCCCTTCTTTGGGCTAGAGGTTTTCAGTTGGAAAGGCTCTGCTGTATTCAGACACCTCCTAAGATGCACATTCAACCTTGTAATAAGTAAGGAATTTACTTGACTATTTATTGACCTATTAGCTTTGAAAGGTTTGTTTACTTAAACAGGTCTGGACCCTGCAAAGAACTCAACAAAGTGTTCAGAGTAATGCAGCAGTGAACCAGTTCATAAGTTGAAACTGACTGCTTTAAAACCAACACGTGGGCTAAATTTTACAGCCCAAACAGGAGCCCAATAAGTAATGAGCTCACTAAGGATAAATGAAGAGAGGAATGCTCCTCTTCACTGAGAATTTGAACTTTTGATTAACGTATGAAAAACATCTTTTACTGTCAAAAAATTCAGCACCTTGGTGCTTTTAAAGTCCCAGCTCCCTCAGCCTGTCATTGTAAGAGAGGTGCTCCACCTCCCTGATCATCTTGGTGGCCAGCCTTCCCTCTGGACCCATTCCATCACGTCCATGTCCTTCCTGTACTGAGGGCTTCAGACCTGGACACAGTACTCACCTATGGCTCTATTGCAGAATCCTCCCTTTCATTCAACAGGTCAACATAGAGACCTAAAGACTTTTTCACTCTTGCTATCAGAGTTTAGAGTGGCTTTATAGAAGAACGTGTTACACATTGCTACAAAGCTGTATTTTCTAATTTCATTTACACCTCAGGAAGTCCCACATGCTAAAGAGCATCTCAGCTAAGCAGGGGCCAAACCTGGTCACTGAACTAAATGTTTATCTTTTGTCAATTATTTGCAAATTACATTTAATGGAAATCATTTATTTGTGTCCTATTTTTGCCTCATTAGCAACACATGCAATTTCAATTAGGTTCAACAACCAAGTTCCAACCACCAGGCAATCACAGCCATTTATTTCTTGCAAATTTCCCTTCCCCTCTGACAAGCCAAACAAAGCTCTTGTGTGGAGAAAGTTATTGGTGCTGGAGGAGGGTCTTCGGGTGGGGGAGGGTCAGAACTGGTTGATTAAACACAGTGATCTGATGAAGCCTGGTGGTGCCAATTCAGTGTACCAGTCATCAAATAAGAAATGCAATTGAGAAGAAAAACAGCTGCCATGAGGTGTGAATAGAAAAAACCCACAGGGGCAGAAATGATGCCAGGGCATCACCGATGACAGCAAATTTGCTCCTGGTGTGCCGCGCTGTGTGAAGGATGCTGCTTCTTAGACAAGCTTTAGTTTGCAGCTTAGCAAGACATTTTGCTTTTTAAGTGTATTGAAGGCAGTGTGGAACTCGGAGCACAAACAATTTCAGCTCAGACTTCAGAAAAATAAAAGTAAAAATCTGGTTTCCACTTTGCATGATCAATAGTACCTGGCGTGGAGCTGTGCTGTCCTCTGGATTTGTTAAAGTCACAGCCCAGAGGAAATGGCCTGAAATTGTGCCAGGGGAGGGTCAGGTTGGAGATTAGGAAAAAATTCTCCCCTGCAAGAGTGGTGGTCAGGGATTGGAAGAGGCTGCCCAGGGAGGTGGTGGAGTCACCATCTCTAGAGGTGTTCAAGAAACATGTGACCATGGCACTTGGGGACATAGTTCAGTGGCCATGGCAGTCTCAGGCAGATGGTTGGACTCAATGTTCTTTGAGGGCTTTTCCAACCAAAACAATTCTATGATTCTAATTCTTCATGGGATAGGAATTTTAGTCTAAGAATTTTATTTCAATTGAACACCAGCTGTACAAAGTGGGTTTGAGTTCTAGTTGTTGTTTAACATTACTTAGTTAAGGTTTAATTCCTGCATCAATAAGGCTTACAATTTTCCCATTAGCTGGTGTTTCACCACTAAACTTCTGAAAATGTTAAATGCCTGTAACATCAAATAAATACATCCTCACAAAAACATATACAAAAGGCAGTCACTTTCCATGGCATTGTTATGGTAGAAACATCACAATATTGTTGAGCAGTGTAAGAGCTCATTGTAATAATAAAGTGGCCACAGTTTGTTCCACTGGAAGGCTTGTAAATAATATCTGCTGTTTGGTGCGAGAGCATAAGTGAGGAATAACTGCAACTTCAATACATTGTCTTGGTCAAAGTTTCCACTTTTAAAAGTAGGGAGAATGAATAATTCCTATCTCCTCCTACTCTTCCTCCTGTCTCAATCATTGAGCCATGGAGCAAAATAGCCTTTGCCAGCCATAGAATCATAGAACCAAGCAGGTTGGAAAAGACCTCAGAGATCATCAAGTTCAACCTATTACCTATCACCCAACACCTGATGCCAACTAAACCATGGCACCAAGTGCCACATCCAATCCTCTCTTGAACACCTCCAGGGATGGTGACTCCACCACCTCCCTGGGCAGCACATTCCAATGGGCAATTACTCTGTGAAGAACTTCTTCCCATCATCCAGCCTAAACCTCCCCTGGCACAGCTTGAGACTGTGTCCTCTTGTTCTGGTGCTGGTTGCCTGGGAGAAGAGACCAACCTCTGCCTGTCTACAACCTCCCTTCAGATAGTTGTAGACAGCAATAAGGTCCCCCCTGAGTCTCCTTCTCTCCAGGCTAAGCAGCCCCAGCTCCCTCAGCCTCTCCTCATAGGGCTCATGCTCGAGACCTCTCACAAGCCTTGCTATCCTCTTCAATACAAACACAGGCACACACAAACTGACAGCCCTTTGGCTTATTTTTCTTCACTTCCTCTTTTTGAATCAACAGCAGCCTACAAATGAGGAGAAACAAAGCAAGCCAAGTAGAACCCAGACAACTATCAACATCTGAGAAAACTAAGCCACTCCAACAGCAGAAGCAGCAGTCTGGGAGTATCTAGTCCATCGCCTCTATTGTTATGAAGAGGCTCTTATTATTGTGCTGAAATCTTTGCTTACAAAGAGTTTCCAGTTATATAACTGGATTTTTCAAGAACAGTTTGGAAGCTGACATTCTGGGGTGAACGAAGAGCTTCTACATTCAGCTATCTTCCTGATACATCTTATTGTAATGATAAGTAGCAGATACTGCTTCAGAGACCCTTGGACCACCTGGAGAATCTTTCTATTTCTGTCATTTCAACAGTAACTGTTTTCTGTCAAAGACCCAATTCTTAAGCTCAGGTTGCACACAAAGAAGAAAGCTGAGCTGAAATGTTGTACAGCAAATCCAAGACACTAGGAAACAGTTTAATCCCATAAAATGATCTTGTGTTGCTCTCCCAGTACCAGCACTTCAGAAGGCTCCAGTAGCCTCCTGCACCCAGATGAAGAGTGGAGACTTCAATGATAAAAGAAAAAATACATTGACCTTCATCCTCCTCAGCTCTTCTGCTTTCCCTGACTGACACAACGCTGCTTACTCCAGTTTAATACCAGTGTGTTAATGAGGTCCTATTATTTGCTCCTTCCTTCTTGTATCAAGCCTCAAAGCTTCTAATTAGCCTGAGGATATTGAATCACAGAATGGCTCAGGTTTCAAGGGACCTCAAAGATCATCTACTCCAACCTCCATGCCATGCACAGGGACACCTCTCAGCTAGATTCAGCTGCTCAAGGTCTCATGCAACCCGGCCATTAAAATGTCAACAGTAGGATCAGAGAATGGCTCAAGTTGGAAAGGACCTTAAAGATCACCTACTCCCAACTCCACACCATGGGCAGGTATTCCTTTCAACTAGGGTCAACTGCTCAAGGCCTCATCCAACCTAGCTTTGAACACCCCCAAGGAGGAGGCATCCACAACCTTCCTCAGCAGTCTATTCCAGTGTCTCACCACCCTCATACCAAAGAGATTCTTCCTCAGATCCAGTCTAAACCTACTCTCCCTCAGATTCAAATCATCCCCCCTTGTCCTATTGCTAGACACCCTTAGGAAAAGTCCCTCTGAAGCCTTACTGTAGGATGCCTTCAGGTACTGGAAGGCAGCCCTAAAGTCTCCCCAGAGTCATCTCCTCTCCCAGTCTGAACAATCCCAGCCCCCTCAGCCTATCCTCATGGTAGAGGTGCTCCAGCCCTTGGATCATCTTTGTGGCCCTCCTCTGGACACAATCCAACAGCTCTGTGCCCTTCTCATGCTGAGGACACCAAAGCTGGCAGTGGGATTTTCTGCTGTGAAAAGCAGGTCGGACTGAAGTCATCTTCAGCCTCAGACATGCCAAGCAGATAAGGGCATTTGATTCACTGGAAACTGATGAGGTGTCACAAAAATATGCCAAAATGCAGTATTCAGTAGTTTTGTGATACCTAATCAAAGTCTCACATCAAAGTTTGGGAAGGAAAGGAATACATGAGGAAGAGAAAGGGAGTTTGCTGTTTAGTAGAGTGCTCTGGCACAGTATCAAAGTCTGCTAAGTTGTTTTCTGCACCCAAAATCTGTCAGTTTTCAGAGTAATTTCTTCAGTGGCTCATGTCCTAATCAAAGATTTAGAAAGGCATTTAAAGATGAATGTCTGCAATGGTGTAAAGTGAGGCTAACACTTGCCAGAACACCATCTCTTTAACGCTAAAGATTTGGGAACAGAGTTTGCTATCATCTGGCACATCTGTTTGTGTGTATCCTAAAACAAGACTTCCTGATTCAGACTCACACTGACACTTTCCCTACACCAATGCAAACAGAGAATGGTTAAACAGAGGGAGCTGCATCAAGGTCTGAACAAAATTTTAATTAGTCTGATAGCTTTCTATAAATGACTGAAAATGTTAGGGCTGTTCATGCAGCAGTATTCCACTTCTCTAACAAACGTTCAACACCGTTTTCATCCTCCAGCCTGAAAGTTCAGCCTGCAAAATACAGATGTTTTCTTGACACCTTTGAGTTCAGCTAACTCTGAACCCTTTCCACACTTGTTTCAATGACAGCAGACTGCAAACACAGAAAAAAAAAAAAACACTTTAATTAACTTTTACTCCCTTCCAGGGGGTGTTAAAAGCAAACCAAGAGCTATTACAGAGACAAAGTGAATGAGCCTTCCAGGCAGCGCAGGCGATTACATTCGCTTGTTTGGCAACACTTCTATTCAAAGCTAACAATTTCAGAGACTTATGCTCTTAATAGAGCAGACTAAAACTCTTCTGATGAACAATTCCCCATCAGAAACTGCTGATTTTCTGGATCAAAATATTCTATGGGAATGTTTATTCCACTAAACTTCTGATGGAAACCAGGCAGGCTAGCCAGAGGGCTGGCAGATAGAAAGCTTGGAAGCTTGCCTGGGAGCCAGCCAGGCTGGCAGGAAAGCAGGCAGGCTGGCTGCCCAGCATGTCCTCTGCCCAATTTGTTAGTCCTCCTCCTCCTCCTCCTCAGAGGTCAGGCAGATTATGTATTGTAATGATATAAATATTGATTAATTTCATAATAAATAAGAACAAACCACAATATTTCAACCTTATAAAAACAACCCTACTCCAAGAGAAGGCTGACATGAAGAGAGGTTCTGTTCTTTCAGGAAAGTAATTCAGGCATTTTCTTGGGTAAGGAATATTGCTTTGGATTGGAACAAAAATATAAATAAGAAAAAAAGTGAAACACTGGAATATGTGCAGAATTGGAGCTCCAGGTCTGAATCATCCTGAGGTATACACAAACAACTCCACATTCCAAAAGAGAAGCCACATAAAGCTATGGCATTCCTACAATAACAGGCAGAATCTCAAGACAGTTACTGCACAATATTGCCTTTATTTCCCCAGTAACATCAGAAATGTCATAATTTGACAGAGTCTAAGGACTTAGGAAGAGGCTTACTCTCTTTTTCTTATTCATTCTGAGCTGATATCTCCTAAAAACTGAATTATCTATACAATGGTCATGGGTTATACAGACAGGACATAAAAATCACAAGTTCAAACTGGAGAATGAAAACTTTTGTTTCTGATAGCCCCCAAGAGCATCTGGGCTACTTATTCACATAAGCCTGTGTCTCATATACACAAGCACCAGTTGTCACCACACACACAAGCAGCTGACAAGGATGAGCTTTGCATAGCATATCTTGACAGGAGCGACAATTCTAGTGTCCAAGCATGAGTGGAAGTTGTGTGTTTTAGTAAGGTAACACAGACATCTATGATGTGCAGACTCTACATCCCTACAAGCAACACTCCCACCCTGCCAAAGGGATGGATACCACTGTGGTTAACTTAACAGTATTTCTTGTTTAACTCTACCAACAGGCACAAACTTCTATTCTCAAAAATCCTGTTCACACTGAAAACTAAGAATTATAACTTGAACTCCTAAAAACCTTGTAGAAATTGTCCCCAGAACAACTGCACTTAAAAACCCCAGTGATGAATGAAAGAAGTTATTCCATTATGTCTTACTTCTTTGTAAACTTTCAGGAAGCATCTGCATTTTATTCATTTCTATAGCGCTGGAGCCAAACTCTCATGTTGACTGGGGGCATTATCTTACATGAGATGCATTTCCTATTTGTCATGTTGTACAGGTGAGAGCCACAAATAAAGTGAATAGAAACAAAAAGAAAGAGAAGATTTGGACTGGAGATTAGGAAGAAAATTTTTGCACTGAGGGTGGGGAGATGCTGGAACAGACTGCCCAGGGAGGAGACGTTCAAGGCCGGGTTGGATGAGGCCTCAGCAACCTAGGCTAGTGGCAAGTGTCCTTGCCCATGACAGGTAGGCTGGAACTAGAAGACCTTCAAGGTCCCTTCCAACCCAATCTGTTCTAGGAACATGATTCTAGGATTGATGGATATGCTACCAAAGATACCTTGCACCACCAGTAAACCATTTCTGCCAGAAATAAAGTGTTATACCACTGATACCCCCATTGTGACCACCTCTACGAACATTCAGCTGCAGTAGCAGAAGCCTATGCTTCAAGGGCTAAACGTTATCTTAGAACTAGCAAAAACATCTGTTCTCTTATTTGTTGCTGAAGCCCCCTCGTTTCCATAAACTTCAGAAGTCAATACCACATTCACAGCAGTTAAAAATAGCTTTGCACTTGCCACATCTAGCATTTTTTACTCCCTGCATTGCAAACACTATATATAGCATGCATGAACTGGGGATGGAAGGTAGAGGTGACACAAGCACGGTGACGCACACAGGACATATAGATTAAGGGGTATTTATAGACTGCAAACAGAAATACCTTGCCAATATTGCTTGACCCAGGAGGCAAGGGCAAACTGAAATGTCTTTGCCTACATACTACAAACACAGATCAACTCAAACATATCCTACCCCTACAGTACTCAAACCCTCCTTCTAAGGTGGTGGTGCTGCTGTCTGCTGCACCCTAAAGACACCTGGGATAAGAGAGAGAAAATACCTACTTCAAAGTGCTAACCCTGCAAGAAGCAGTGCTGGTGATTCACACAGGGAATATTCACACAGTTCAACTTAGAGACCTATAAATTACAGCAGAAAGAACTCCTAAATTAGGTATTTTACACCTGCAGGTGAGAAGGTAAATATTTCTTCTAAGTGGCACCTTCCTCTGAGTCAATACTGACTCAAGCTTCTGCTCACTGCTGTATTATTTTTATAGAATAAAGCTAACTCTGGAGTTAATGACAATCAGGCTTCCAGAACCTTAAGAATAAGAGCCATGAACACTTCCAGTATCAAGAGATTCCATAAAATTCAGTTTGTGCTGGGTTTAAAATTACTGAGTTAACCTTCCTTTCCGAACATGAACTAACTCTACTGTACACGATTCAATAGCTTCCAATTGATGTAAATACTAAATCTCGGGTCACTGGTTTTAGTTGGTCCAATAAGGCAGCAGGATGCTCCAAAAAGTGGAACTTGAAGCCATGGTTTAATAGTTATGAGGTACTGGGTGACAGGTTGGACTTGATGATCTTTGAGGTCTTTTCCAGCCTTATTCATTCTATGATTATATGATAAGAGGAAAAGGTTCTGGGGGGGGATCTTAGAGCTGCCTTCCAATACCTACAGGAAAGCTGCAGAGGGACTCTTCATAAGGGAGTCTAGAGACAGGATAAGGGGGAATGGTTTGAAGCTGAAGGAGAGCAGGGTTAGACTGGAGCTTAGGAAGAAGTTCTTCAGTAGGACAGCAGTGAGACTCTGGAAAAAGTTGCTGAAGGAGGTTGTGGATGCCTCATCCCTGGGGGTGCTCAAGACCAGGCTGGATGAGACCTTGAGTAAGCAAGTCTAGTTGAGAGCTTGGAGTAGATAATTTCTAAGGTCCCTTCCAAGCTAAGCAATAGTAGTATGCTTGTTACCAGATGTGTGAACCTTGCATGGAGAATGAATGCCAGCCTCACCCTAATTGAGGAGCTCCAGAGGGTGTTCATGAACCCCACTATGGCTGCCTTGGGTGACAAAGAACAAGCTCCTAGTCAAAAAAAAAACAACCCACAAAATCAACCAAGTTGTTGTGAAAGACAACTGTAAGTGAAGCTCACTACATTGCTAATGTCCAGTTGGTCAAGGAAGTTAAATCAAAAGTCGAGTGATGCCTCAATCTTTCTTTAGTGTGAGGCTTTGCCTTGGTTTGAGTCACTACAGTAGAGAAAGAAGACATGATAGAGAAGATGACTTACTTTCTCACTTGCAAAATCATTAGACAAGACAGAGTGTATTGCCAAACTCATACAAGGCCAAATCCTCCTTTCTCAACCCACACGAGTGAAGTCATGAGAGCTGGGATTTTGTGTGACTGCAGAAAGCAGAATTAACCCAGAGCTGGTTAAAAAAAGCTATTGCAGAAATGGAGTTATGGACACATTTATGTGGACAATTCTTCAGGCTCCAAGGGAAATTCTAGTCAAATGTTGAAGTCCAAACTAACCCAGAAGCCAGGTTACTGTGTCCAGTTCTGGGCCACTCAGTTTAGGAAGGACACTGAGACACTTGAAAGTGTCCAGAGAAGGGCAATGAGGCTGGGGAGAGGCCTTGAGCACAGCCCTGTGAGGAGAGGCTGAGGGAGCTGGGATTGTTTAGCCTGGAGAAGAGGAGGCTCAGGGGAAACCTCATTGCTCTCTACAATTACCTGAAAGGTGGCTGTAGCCAGGAAGGGATTGGTCTCTTCTCTCTAGCAACCAGCACCAGAACAAGAGGACACAGCCCCAGGCTGCACCAGGGGAAGTTTAGGCTGGAGGTGAGGAGAAAGTTCTTCACTGAGCGAGTCATTCGTCATTGGAACGTGCTGCCCAGGGAGGTGGTGGAGTCACCATCCCTGGAGGTGTTCAAGAGGGGACTGGACGTGGCACTTGGTGCCATGGTCTAGTCATGAGGTCTGTGGTGACGGGTTGGACTCAATGATCTTTGAGGTCTCTTGAAACCTTGGTGATTCTGTGATACTGTTATGATATGCCCATGCTTCCCAACAGGCATCAGCATGTCTAACATTTGAAGCATGTCTCAATCAGTGGGTTTATTTACTTTCTGGGGCTTTCACTATCTGCCTTTCCTCTGACAGATAAATACAATCAAATTATTTTGTCTTGATGTAGAATAAGAACAACTCAGAACTTACCAGAAATCTCATTTTCCAGCCACCTAATATTCACTGAGTTAGATGCTGACAGGATGGTGTAATTATTATCTATATGCTTTTAAAAATTAACTCTTTCTACACCAATTTTGAGTAGTAAATTCCTGCAACTCTCTGCTGAAGAAAGACTATTTTGAAAGACTTAAACAAAATCAACCTAAAATTTATTTTGGTTTTGGTTTCCCCCTCCCCCCCTTAAATTATTGATCTAAGGGGGGGGGTGGAATAAAAAAAAACAAACAGCAACAACAACAAAACCCACACCAAACAAAAACCAAAGCAAAACCCCCCATCCTAACAGATCCTCCTGGGGAAAAACCAACCTTACTAACTTATAAAGGAGTCCCAATAAGGTGAATGAACAAGAACTACCCATATGGATAACATGTTTGCAAAAGTCAAATCCCTCTACTGGTCTGTATCAAGAAGCTTCTTTCTTCTTCACATTCTCATCCTCTCCATATCAGTGACAAGCAATATTAAGGGTTGGTTTTTTTTGGCTACATTAAAGGCTTCTCAAAAGCAGACCACACTTTATAATAATGTTAAGCATAGCTTTAGAGTGTCTATGGAGTGCAAAATGGGGCTGTTTTTTATGTCACATATTTTAGTTTGGAGCACCAGGTCATGAATTTGCCATATAATACAAGCAGTGTGCTAATGAAAATGAGGCAGAAGCTCATAAGTCTTTTATTTGTGTTCTCTCGTGAAACTATCAGCATTTGTAAAACCCTCACAAGCATAGCTACTAAGATGTATTTATTCTCAAGCAGTGGTATCTCTCCCATAATTTAACACTGAATTTCAAATTTCTAACAGCAACTCCTCCCCCCCCGCCCCGGTCTTCCTTCCCCCAGTGGTTGCCTCCTTTACTACAGCTTGCCCTAAAATGAATCTGTTTCCCTGAAGCATCACATGCCATATCACAGTCCTGACATGACTGGGACATTAATGTAGAGAGACAGAATGGCTTGAGTTGGAAGGGACCTTAAAGATCATACAGTTCTGGGCCACTCAGTTTAGGAAAGATGTTGACTTGCTGGAACATGTCCAGGGAAGGGCAACAAAGCTGGGGAGGGGTTTGGAGCACAAGCCCTAGGAGAAGAGGCTGAGGGAGCTGGGGTTGCTTAGCCTGGAGAAGAGGAGCCTCAGGGGAGACCTTCTTGCTGTCTACAACTACCTGAAGGGAGGTTGTAGCCAGGTGGGGGCTGGTCTCTTCTCCCAGGCAACCAGCACCAGAACAAGAGGACACAGTCTCAAGCTGTGCCAGGGGAGGTTTAGGATGGATGTTAGGAAGAAATTCTTCATAGAGAGTGATTGGCCATTGGAATGGGCTGCCCAGGGAGGTGGTGGAGTCACCATCACTGGAGGTGTTTAAGAAGAGCCTGGATGAGGCACTTGGTGTCATGGTTTAGTTGATTAGATGGTGTTGGATGATAGGCTGGACTTGATGGTCTTGAAGGTCTTTTCCAACCTGGTTAATTC
Source organism: Dryobates pubescens (assembly GCF_014839835.1). Lineage (NCBI taxonomy): Eukaryota > Metazoa > Chordata > Aves > Piciformes > Picidae > Dryobates > Dryobates pubescens. The sequence goes on from NC_071630.1 coordinate 8,964,137, forward strand.
TATTCAGATCCAACCCCCTGCTATGGGCAGGGACATCTCGTACTAGACAAGGTCACTCAAGGCCTCATCCAGCCTGGTCTTAAACACTTTCAGGAATGAGGTGTCCACAGCTTCTCTGAGCAACCTGTTTCAGATTCTCACCTCCCTCCTAGTAAATATCATAGAATGGTTTGGGTTAGAAGGAACCTGAAAGATCATCTAGTTCCCACCTCACTGCCAAGGGCAGGGACACTTCCCACTGGACCAGATTACTTAAAGCCTCATCCAGCCTGGCCTTGAACATCTCCAGGGAGAGGACATTCACAAGCTCCCTGGGCAATCTGTTCCAGTGTCTCACCAGCCTCACTGTAAAACATGTCTTCCTAATTTACAGAACTCCTTACATTTAATATGTTCTAATATGCCAGGCTTCCACGAGTTGCTACTAATGATGGAGCATAAGGCCAAGGAAATGAGGGTCTGCAACTCTGCAGTCCCTTATCTAAGCCCCAAGATGTCAGAGGCTCAATGAAATTGGCTGTAGAGTAGGGACTAAACGACCCCTAAATGTATGTCAGGGAGGAAAGGCAGGTTACATTGGCCATCCCTAGAGTTTTAAACCAATGACTTTCATGATGTAAGTAGCTGGACTTTCAAAAATCCCATCAGAAATGATCTCTTTGCAGTGTCCCTAGGAACATCCATGCCCTGGCTGCAGAGGCAGTTTTGTCCTTGCACACCCTGGAACTTGTCCTCAGAGGGTCTGGAGATTGTAAATAGCACAGGCAATATTGTCTTCCAAACCAATTTTAGCCTCAACGTTTTCCACAGCTCCCTGGCTACTTTCTGCCTAATCTGCACCCTCTGTCAAAGTGGTGATTCAATTCATACCTCCTAGGGTACAGGGCAAAAAACAAACCTGTTGTGAAATCAGTGATGGATATGCCTTTCTAAAGGGTTTTAGATTAAGAAGGGGGGAAAAAAAAAAATTGCCATCTTTGAAGCCATCCTTTGGTCAATTCATTCTCCAAGCAGTTTGAGTAAATTTCTCTGACCTTCTCATTAATTCTGTCAAACAATAATTTTGCATGACAACGACTTTGCTGCTCCTCTTGTTTCATCCTCTGGAAGCAAATCTTGTGATGTCCACACAGAAAAGTCTCACATGGGATTCTGAAAGTGTTTATCCACACAGGCACTCCAGAATTTTAGCCAAAATAAAAGCAGCAGCAGTATCACAAACGTTACCACAGGAATAAACTTCCACAGCCACTGTTATTATGGAGAATGAAACCCAGAAGCTAATTTATAAAGACAACTTGGAGTCTTCAGTCTGTTTGACAGACACAATGCTAGTAGAACAGAAACAGATTTTATGAAGCACTGAACAAACAACTAAAAGAATGTTACCATGCCCTCTATTCAAATAGGGACAACTATAATTGGCATGAAGATCAAATAAAGAGCCCAACTCTCCAACCTTCACAGACCTTTGATAACATCCTCCCACTTCAATTCATCATCATTTCACATCAGCCTAGGACTTCCTTCTGCCTGCTCTATGCTTTCCTCCCTGGCATCCCCTCCATACACTGAAGATGAAAATGTGATCCCAGTAAGTCACTAGGGCTCGGGGCAATAGACCTTATCTAGCAGTTACTTTTCAGCAACACAACACTCTGCTCTCTTTGTCTTAATCTCCTTTCATATATAAATATATATATATAAATACTGCTTTCCTGAAGAAAGAGAAACACCTCTACAACATAATTGCCTCACCTATAGAGAGATCTCAATTAAGGACACGGTAACAGTGATGAAGGTTTGTCCTTCCCTTTCACAGCTTGTTATTCCTAGCTGCAGCTTCATGGGAAAAAAAAATAGCCCAAGGTAAAAACTATAGGGAAAGCCCAGACTAAATTGAACTCATTTCATATTGTGCATTGTCTTGAACATCCTCAGGATTACATAAATTCATCCTAGTAATGAACTTGCCACTGAGCCCTCCTGCAAACTCTAGGAAGCTACACATGCCTCTGCAGCATCTTTATTTTTTCCCCATGTCCTGCTGTTAACCTTGGAATTCATACACTGATAAATTCTTGCCAAAGTCATTAAATGATGATTTCTCTTTTCCCCCAGAGCTGCCCCATTAAAAACTTCAATTTTCACACTAAATTATTATTTTGCTGAGACTAGGACAACATATTTAAAATAAACCAAACCAAACAAATCTGACAGAAAGATCTTTTATATTAACTCTTACTGGCACCAAAGTCAATTCTATCTGGGGAATGAACATTTGAAAGAATCTTTAACAGGTCAAGAAGTTCTGCTCAATATTTGTATTTCTCTGAATGCCTTCTGCAGATTTACTGTGTCTCAAGTTTTATACTACTTCAAGTATTTAGCAAAAAAAAGTTCAACATCTCAATAACAGCAGAACAAAAAATGCAAATCTCAGATTCACAGAATGGTTTCAGTCGGAAGGATCCTTGAAGATCATCCAGTTCCAACCCTCCTGCCATGGGCAGGGACACCTCCCATTAGCCCAGGTTGCCAAGGCCTCATCCAACCTAGCCTTGAACACCTCCACAACCTTCCTCAGCAACCTGTTCCAGTGCTTCACCACCCTCACAGTCCAAATCTGCCCTCTTCTAGCTTAGGGTTTGTAGCAGAATCCCACAATCAGTCCTGCAATATAATATCAGGTGGTCCAGGACAGCTCTTCTTCTGGAGCAGGACATACATAGAATGGCTTAGGTTGGAAAGGACCTCTAAGATCATCTGCTCCAACATCCCTCTAATGGGCAGGCACGCCTCTCAACTAGACTCAGCTGCTCAAGTCCTCATTTGTTCATGCTGAGAGAATACACCAAGGGAAATCACAAGGGCTGAGACAGGTAACTATCTTATTCATACCGTGGTCTCCATTGTTGTGGTATCTACACTGCCATCAAGTCTCCAAGACAATAAAGGTGTTGATTTGGTGATGAAACATGTACGTGTATGTTATAGATCATAGAGTCATGATTGTTTGGGCTGGAAAAGACCTCTAAGATCATCAAGTCCAACCATCAACAGACCACCACAGCCATTAAACCATGTCCCAGAGTGCCATGTCCACATATCTCAATGTGTATAGAGGAAAGAGTACTGCATAACGATTTCCTCTTTCTTGCTCATGGCTATGCAAATTCATCTATTTAATAAACTTCAAACAGGAGCAAACTGACAAATAGCTGGAGAGTTCAAAAGGATCAGTATTTATTGCACAATAAAGGCTGTCAGATCTTTGGATCTGCTTGACTTGCAGCAGACTACTGCAGACACTGGTCATCTGACACAGTAAAGCACTCACTGACGTGGTAATTTCCAGATAATTATAGCATCACTTACCAAGATCTTACATCTGCTGTGTTAAATAAATCCCTCTCCTGACAGATGGGCTAGAGACTGCTCTCTTTGGAAGCTGAAGTGGCCAGTTCTGGACTCCTTGCTAGTGACAGCCTTACTCTCTCGCAAGCCTGAGGTGTGACAATGCTGTACAAAGCACCACATCAGTACCACTGGCCTCCATTTGAGAAAGGCAAATGGACAAGGGGGAAGAGGCATAAAATCATAGAACTGTTGAGATTGGAAGAGACTTTTGAGATCATGAAGTCAAATCACTCTCCTAGGGCTCACAATCCCAGCACTAGCACCAGGCTGCTACCACTAAATGATGTCCCTTAGTACCACATTCACAAGACTTCAAAAACCTCCAGGGATGGTGACTTCATCACCCTTTCCATTAAGGAATTTATCCTAATATGCAATCTGAACATCCCATGGCACAACCTGAGGCTGCTTCCTCTTGCCCTGCAACTTCTTGCATGCGAGATAAGACTGACCCTCACCTCACTCCAACCTCCTTTCAGCCTCCTCTTCTGAAGGCTAAACCACCACAGCTCCCTCAGCCATTCCCCACAGAACTTGTGCTCAAGGCTGTCCACCATCTTAATTGCTTCTCTGAGGTGATGGAGTGTGTCCAAAATGTCCTTATTGTCATGAGAGGCCCAAAACTGAACATGTTTGAGACCCCAAATTTAGACCAGCTATGAAGAACAGGTTGCCCAAGGTGGTGGAGCCACCATCCCTGGAAGTGTTCAAGAAACACGTGGACATGGCACTTTGAGGCATGGTTTAATGGCCACGATGGTGTTAGGTTGGTGGTTGGATTCAATGATCTTTGAGGGGTTTTCCAACCAAAACAATTCTATGATTCCAAGGCCTGGTCTTCATAATCTAGAGAACACTCCGGTATACCTCTGCTGGGCTGGCTTTTAACTCCCACTGAAGCCAGCAGATCAGACAGCACTGCTTTATGTGTTTCATACTTTCTGACTAAAAAAAAAGAGAGGAAGTGGACAGTGAACCTCGAAAATAGCAGCTTACTGATTCCTCAACATCCTGCCAATGAATTTTTGATGAAGAAATTTTGAGTTTGCTCTGTATGCTGCAGAGCTCTCCCCACACTCACCTCTTTTTTATCCTCTTAAAAATAAAACTTAAAAAGAGGGCAGGAAACCAGAATTGTATTCCTATTTCCTCAGACTTTAAATAATAGAAGAAACCTCTTTCACTTCAAAGTTCTCAAAATCCTTATGATATTTGCAACAAAACCCTCAGATTTGATACCCTTTTTTCTCATTTATGCTGTCAGATGCACCGTGGCATTAGGCTTAAAAGCCAGACAGCAGTCCTGCTCCAAAGGCAGCATAGCAAACAAGAAAAACAATTAAATTTGGTATGTTTACAAGTGAAAGTCTGCTGTAAATAACCATGTCAAGCAGATCTTGCTGTGGGAAGGTGGGATCAGAATATCGATAAGAACTGACTGTGAGAAGGAAGGAACTGTGAGCAGCAGCAGAATACAGAAGGCAGAGCCCAAACAAAAGAAGAAACTAGATCTTCCCAAGCTACAGATTAAAGTAAAAAAAAGGGGGGGGGGGGGAAGTAACAAAAAAAGGAAACAAAGCCTGGCAAACAGGATTGGGGGTGGCAGAAGGTGATGGGGAAGGGAATAGATCACAGTTCTGTATTTTTCCTGCTGCTCTGCATTTCCTCCGTGGTTTATCCTCTTGCTTCAAATGTTTGATTCCCCATTTATTATCTCCTTTGCAGCAGACTGCTTCGCACTGCCAGCAATGAATCTGGCAAGCCCAGATTGGAGGAACCTCCAGCTCTTTCAAGCCTTTTAACCTACAACAGGAGAAGAACTCTGCATATTACTACCTGCAAGACCTAAGACAGAAGAACAAAGCAAATCAAGGCCATGACTATTTTGTACTGATGAACAATTGTCATAGGGCTAGGGGTATTTTTCCTTCTCAGTCTCCTAATCCAACAAAATGCCTTTTTCTCCAACCATGCCCAAAGCTGAAGAGCATGTTAACCTGCCAATACCCACCTCTCCAGAAGTGAGAACGTGTCAAAGGACTTTGAAGTCCTCAGGGAGAAAGTCCCCAGCACAGTCAGCCAGGTCTCTGCAGTGTTCTCAAGTGTTCTCTCTTCAGAGAGGAGAGCATCTGAGCAGTGATGAGTGTGGCCTTATTAAGGGTCAAGAAACTATAAAGTAAGAGGAAATAACCACCACCAAAGAGGGGCCAGACTGCAAGGTTTTTACCCCAGTCTGGTATTTAGAGATAATGCAATAATGCAAACAGCAGCATTCATTTCTAAATGTTTTGTCAGTGGAGTCATTTAAAATAATCACATTTTACTCTTTTTCTCTCATAAAGGCTTTCATAGCATAAAAACCCCCCTCTAGTTCTACTTAAATCTTACACTGCCTGAAAAAAAAGCTCTCACCACAAGAAAAAGCTGGCCATAGCTCATTCTCTAATCATTGCTTGGCATTAAGAGTTATGAGAAATCAATTATAATCACTATTAAATAAGAGGGTCCTCATCAATATGCCAGCAGCCTTGACAGAAATGTGTGTTAAGAGCACAACCACTAAATATAATTTTGCACAGATCTCTCTGCCCTGATCTGTATAGATGTGGGAAGCTGAAAGAGGAAGGGAAATTATCACTACATGACAGCCTACAATAATGAATAGAAGTTAAATTTATTTAACAATGCCTGGCATGGTATCATCACTGCAACTAAGATGTTCTCCATAGAGAGGAAAGACCCCTGGAAGCTGCACAGTCATTATGAAAAGTCAAAATAATCCAACAGTTCTCATATCCATCATTAAAGATCAAATGGCTAAAACCCAGCATAGTTCTCATGGGGGGACCTCTCTGGAGAAGTCTTATTTTGGCCATTTAAACTTGCATTGTTTTTTTTTAATTCAAATTTCATTGAAATCCATATTCTGCATTACAGTCTCTGTACACACTTCCCATCTACATTAACTGCTGCTGAATAATAAAAACAACCCTGAAAAACACAAAACACCTGTGTCCTTTTTCCCCTCCCCACTCACCATCCTCACCCTCTGCATTGTATTACATAGGCTGCTAAGTTTCTTCATAGGAAAAAAGACAGCAAGCTTCTACCCTCTGGAACAGTCACAATAAAAATCACTGGTACATTCAGGTTTCATTCATCTTACTGCTCACAAAAACCTTAAGAAACTCCTATCTGATCATAATTCCAGAATAAGACACTATTCCATGTGCCAACAACAGTATCATTAGTAAAATAAGGTGGGGTTTTTTATTATTTTAATATCACTCAGACTTCTACTGTGAATTTGAAGTCTTGAACTGGTTTCCAACTAAGAAGGCAGCTTCAGAAGAAATCAAGGGAAACCAAGGAATCTCAAAGAAATAAGAATAGAATTAACCAGGTTGGAAAAGACATCAGAGATCATCAGGTCCGATGAATCACCCAACACCATCTAATCAACTAAACCATGGCACCAAGCACCTCCAGTGATGGCGACTCCACCACCTCCCTGGGCAGCACATTCCAATGGCAAATCTCTCTTTCTCTGAAGAACATCCATCTTCCTAACATCCAGCCCAAACCTCCCCTGGTGCAGCCTGAGACTGTGTCCTCTTGTTCTGTCACAGGTTGCCTGGGATAAAAGACAAACACCCACCTGGCTACAACCTCCCTTCAGGTAATTGTAGACAGCAATAAGGTCTCCTCTGAGCCTCCTCTTCTCCAGGTCTAAGCAACCCCAGCTCCCTCAGCCTCTCCTCATAGGGCTTGTGCTCCAAACCCCTCACAACCCTTTGTTGCCCTTCTCTGGACACATTCCAGCAAGTCAACATCTTTCCTAAACTGATGGGTCCAGAACTGGACACAGTACTCAAGGTGTGGCCGAACCAATGCTGAGTACAGGGGCAGAATGACCTTCCTGCTCCTGCTGGCCACACTGTTCCCGATACAGGCCAGGATGCCATCGACCTTCTTGACCACTTGGGCACACTGCTGGCTCATGTTCAGCTGCTGTCAACCAGTACCCCCAGATCCCTTTCTGCCGGGTGCTCTCCAGCCACTCTGACCCCATCCTGTAGCACTGCATGGGGTTGTTGTGGCCAATGTGTAGAACCTGGCACTTAGATGTGCTCAATGTCACGGTCTTGGACTCTGCCCATCTGCCCAGCCTGTCACGGTCCCTCTGCAGAGATCTCCTATCCACTAACAGATCAACACCTGCGCCCCCCCAGCTTGCTGCCATCTCCAAGGTTACTGATGATGGACTCAGTACCCTCATCCAGATCATTTATTTCCAGCACACTGTTGTTTTTGTTTGGGTTTTGTTGTTGGTTTGGTTTTGCAGTGGTTTTTTTGTTTGGTTGGTTGTGGTTTTTTTTTTAATTGGGGTTTTGGTTTTGCTTTTTGAGTTCCAACAGATTGTATACAGATTATGACCTGAATAACTAGTAAAAGAATCTTAGAGTAGTTTGGATTAGAAGGGAGCCTAAGAATCATCTAGTTCCAACCCCCCTGTCATGCACAGGGACACCTCCCACTAGCCCAGGTTGCTCAAGGCCTCTTCCAACCTGGCCTTGAAAACCTCCAGGAAGGAGGCATCCATGACGTCCCTGGGCAACCTGTTCCAGTGTCTCTCTACCCTCACTGCAAGGAATTTTTTCTCATCTCCAATCTAAATCTCTCCTCTTCCAGCTCAGTCATTCCCCTTCATCCTATCACTACAAGCCCTTGTAAAAAGTCCCTCCCCACCTTTCTCACAGGCCCTTTCAGATACTGGAAGGCTGCTAGAAGGTCTACCTGGAGTTTTATAGCAGTCATGACTTTTAAGGACCATTCAATTCCTCTTATTTTCATTCATGCCAGCTGATCAACAGATACTATGAGAAAGCCTAGAAGTAATTCTGACTCCTTTTTCTGCTAACAGGCAGAAAACACGAGCCCATAGAGCCATGCTGAGAGTCCATCCTCCTCTTGGTGTTACACTGACGCAACAGCTAAGATGTGCAATTTCCTCCCAGACTAACATCCAGCACTTATCAAAACCTACTCTCTGAAATGCAGTAATAGCTCAGAACAACCTAATGGTGCATTCTCAGAAGGGACAGGAATACTTTCTGCCATTCTGCCACTATATTCCTACGTGCATTCTTGATGTTGTATCCTCCAGATACAACTTCATTTCTGGAAGAAACCACTCTCAAAGGCAGCAATTTAATTGCAAATAGCAGCACTTGTAGTGCCAAACATCTTCTAAGAGAAGGCGGCTTGAACCAACAGATGCCCTCCTTCTATTTGAATCCTAGCTCTGGAACAATTAGGATCTTAAAGGACTAATTCTTACCAGCTCCTCCCGCACAAAGAAAGAGCAAAATACTTCTGTGCTCATTAGACTCTCAAAATGGAAGCACATTTGTTTTTATTCTGCAAACCTGACATCCTCAGTATTTGACAAGCACCGTAGCAGATTAAATGGCCTGTGCAACAAGATGTACCTGCACTCAGAGGCAAGGATACAGGGAAAAGATAGCCTCAGGATGCAATGATAGCCAGACCTAAAGCACTTTGTTTATTTGAGTTTCTTTCCAGCCATCTGTATCTTGCTTTTACAGAGTAGAAGCATTGTCTCATTTGGCCTTGACGAGATATAAATTAAGAAATGCTGCTAACACACATTCTTTTTAAACAATTGCACAGATTCTCATTTCAAAGGACATTTTAAAATCATTCTCCCTTGCACAACATTAGCATATGCTCCTTAAGTGCTCCTGAAATAAAATTTGTATCACTACAGTCACATGGCATTAATCTGCCTACAATAGCTACTATCAGCTGCCTTGTTGTTAAGACTTGAATCAGAATTTCCTTCCTGCAAATGTTTTCTCTCTAGGGTATGTAATTTTACCTCTCACTCCTCCTGAAAATTATAAAGCAATCTAAAAACATCCTCCACTCCTCTTCATTGCAGAGTATCTCCTTTCTCACCAGCCCTCCTTGCGTGAAGAGAGCCAGCATTCATTCAATAAAGAGAAAAACAAGATTCCAGATTTCTTCAAGAAATACAAAGTTTGACTTTGAATCAACCTTAAAAAGCAGGATAACATTTAACAAATTTACCTGCCACACGAGGAGAGAGCTGGGCTCGTTCAGCCTTCAGAGGAGAAGGCTTAGGGAAGACCTTTTTGCCATAGACCAGCATATAAAGGGTGGCGACTCCCATGACAAAGACAAGGGGTGATGGGGACAAGTTACTGCTGGGCAGTTTCCCATTGACTTCAGCCAGAACAATTCTCCAAACAGGTCATACTTGAGAGACTATCACAAAGGGTAAAATAAAGATAGCAGAGATCCAGGGCCATTTGAATTTCAGACTTGGAAAATCTGCAGCTCTCATGATGAGCACACACATAGCAGCCCAGAGGTTGTGCAAGTTCTACTGTGCTTTATCCATGCCCACTTAGACATCCCAAACATTTCTGCCTGGGATGATCTCAATTTACAGTTTACAGGTTCCCCCCACCAAAAAGCAAACAAAAAAAGTATTTAAAAAAGAAAATTAAGCACCAAGAACTGGTGACCTTTCTAGGAACAACAACATGTCAGCTTCTGCTTTTTCTCTGATGCGGTCTCATCTTTTGCTGTTGAAAACCTCAGTTTTCATTTTTACAGTTTTAGTCCAGATGGATTGCAGGCTTGGATAACAACATCAAACTGGTTAATCAACTTTCATGCCATATTAATGCTGCAACTGGAAGGCTTCACTGTTCTCTGCAGTTAACCAGTGCATATTGTGGAATCCAGCCAGCGTTCTGTCTGCCCTTAAAATTGCAAGCTGCAGCGCACTTGGCCATCAGTGACCCTAAAAGCCTGCTACTAACAGCAGTCTTTTGTCTTTGCTAAACAAAGGTTTGGTTCAACTAAACTGAAAGATAATCAAAACAACAACATAACACCCCTCAAGCAAGCAGAAATCTCTTTCACTGATGAAATTTCTGGTTTCTCAGTCTTGCTGGTTATCTGGTGTCAGAGAGTTCAGTTAAGAGAAGAAACAATTAACTAACTTGCTATGGCATCACTCTCCCCATTCTTAATGCAAGTTTTTTGGTCAAAGAAAGGAGTTCCTTCCACAGAAACTGCACTGTGACTGTGGCTTAGATTATCATATTTTGCTTTGGTTTTACAGGAGTTATTTTCCCCAGTATGCTGAAGGAAAAACAAACAAACCAAACCTGTCAAAAGCTGGTATGGCATTTTGTGTTTGATAAATCACTTGTGGACTTTTATGGCAGCATTGACTTAGCAATTAAAATCAAATTCTATGGCTGTTCAGAAAAGTCAAGACTCTGAGAGCAGGCAACAATTAACAGCAGATATTTGAACCATACCAATTACATGCAGCTTGCAATTAACATTATTACTCAGAGATTATAATGTATAATGTGTTTTGCCTAACACAACCAAGAAGCAGAAGAGTGGGAAATTACTCATATTTCAGCAACTGGCTTTCCTGCACCACCATTAATTCAGCACTGGAACTGTGTTTTCATTCTTTGCACACCGATGAAGTCCAATGCACAGCAGGAACAATTACAAACACATCTGGGATTTAGCAGCACCACTGCCCTGCCACCTTTGTGAGAGAACAGCCCCAGAGCGCAGGTCCACAACTGATTTTAAAGCAATGCAGAAATATGCAGGTAGGCAGGGCACCAGCATCATGAAGAAAGTGCCAAGCAGTTCCCTTCCTTATAAAGTAAATAAACACAAGAGAAAAGATCAGCTCCTTGCTGATCCCCCTACCTTGTTGCTGGAGCTCAGGTTGATGAGGTATTTGTAACCATGCAGTCACTTGGGGGACAGCAGCACAACATCCAAATTCTCTGGCACAAGTATGAGCTGTAGAAGGCTTCAACAGAATGAAGATGGCGTTAATTTAGTCAAGAAAAGGAGCAGAACTGTTTGGGCTGGAAGAGCCCTCTAAAATCATTGAGTACAACTATCACCCTAACACCACCATGGCCACACATTTCTAGAAGGCCTCAAGACTCCACCAGCTTCCTAGGCAGCCTGTTCCAATGCCTGACTACTCTTGCAGCAAAGAAAATGTTCCTAATAACCCCCCTAAACCTCCCCTGGAACAATTTCAGGCCATATTCTCTCACCTGATACTAGAGAAAAGAGGCAGACCCCCACTTCACTCCAACCTCCTTTCAGAGAGCCACAGACAACAATGAGACCAGCTCCCAGCCTCCTCTTCTCCAGCTTAAACAGGCCCAGTTCCCTCAGCTGTTCCTCATAGAATTTGATCTCCAGGCTCCTCACCAGCTGAGTCTGCTTTGCAAAAATTAGGTACTGAGCCAAAAGGTGGTTTGTTCAAAACAACACAGCCTGGGATACTACTGACTGTAGGCTAAAAACACAGCTCCTCATCTCCTGCTTTCAGAAGTGACCTCAGAGAAAGGTGCCCAAATCCCCACAGCAAAGGGCGAAAATAGTCTGCCTCAGCATGTTGTTGTGATTAGCTAATGACCAAAACAAGAGCATTAATCACACATGTATTATTAAAACAAAATGTGGTTTTGTCAGAGTTTGAGTGATGATGCTAGGACAAATTAGATAATCCTTCCACATGAAGCAGTACTTTTGTTTCTAAGAGTATGCAGACTGTACCAATGCAATGCAGTTCAGCTCCAAGGAGGAACAAAACTAATAAACATTTCCTCTTGCCTTCCCCAGCAGTCACACAGTAATGCTTTGCTGTATTGCTGCCTGCCTCTGTCTTTTTTTCCCTGTTGGTGTTCCACAATACTTCCATAGCTGTCCCCTTAAAAACAGAAGAAACCTTTCAGTCTTTTATATCTGAAAACTTGATGTTTTCTGATCAGTACAGGAGTTACAAATTATTATTTGTTGCTGTCTACAACTACCTGAAGGGAGGATGTAGCCAGGTGGGGGTTGGTCTCTTCTCCCAGGCAACCTGTGACAGAATGAGAGGACACAGTCTCAAGCTGCACCAGGGGAGGTTTAGACTGGATGTTAGGAAGACATTTTTCACAGAAAAAGTGATTGGCCATTGGAATGTGCTGCCCAGGGAGGTGGTGAAGTCACCATCACTGGAAGTATTCAAAAAGCGACTGGATGAGGCACTTGGTGCCATGGTTTAGTTGATTAGATGGTGTTGGGTGATAGCTTGGACTTGATGATCTCAATGGTCTTTTCCAACCTGGTTAATTCTGTATTCTCCTCCTTTTGTTTTACCAGTTGAGATTCCATATGAGGAAAGGCTATAAGAGCTGGGTTTGCTCAGCCTTCAGAAGAGAAGGCTTAGAGGAGAGCTTATTGCTACGGACAAGGACATAATGGGTGCCTAACAGGATGATGGAGACTCCCTCTTTACAAGGAGTCCCATGGAAAGGACAAGGGATGATGGGGACAAGTTACTGCAGGGGTGACTCCCACTGGACTCCAGGAGAAGATGTTTCCCCATGAACAGTCAGGCATTGGAATCATCTCCCAGGGTAAGTGATGGAGTCCCCTACATTGGACAATTTGAAGACTCAGCCTGTCAGCTGATTTCAACTCCACTATCACCTAGAGAGGTTGAAGCAGATGATTCCTAGGGAATTCCATGATTCTGTGAGATCCTTGCACTCAAGAACCTGAATTTGTTCAAGCCCAGTACAAGACTCTAATCCTAGCAACTACCTAAAATTACTGGTGCCCACTCACTAAATCTAGCAGCAGACTTGTGGTTCAGTAACAATTCACCATGAAATGTATCTTGTCTTTCTGCTCCTTTTGTAAGGCTTTTTGCTCAATGTTAACAGCAAGGAGCAGATGAGAGACTTTCAATTCCAGCCCTGAGTATTTCCAAGACTAGGAGATCTGCAGAATTGCTCAACTTTTGATACAGAGAGGCATTCTTGCTGTCACTTTTCATTTGTTACTGATCCATTAATACCAAGAAATCCTATTTGAAATAACAGAAAACTCTGCCTTGCAAAATCCTGTTCTCTTATGCTCCAACATCCTCATTTCCACAACTGCCTCATTAAATCGTTTCATAACAAATTCTTTAAAACCTTCCTGCAATAAGATTTCTCTGTTCCCCCAGATATGAATTCCTGGATTTAACTAATATTGAAAATAATACATTCCATCATTACATAGGAAGGAATGAGAAATGGGTTTTAAAGCTCCAGCAGAGTTTCAACTCTGGAATATGGTTAGTGCTGAAGTTTCAACCACGAGTAGGGGGAAGTATGACCACCCCTAGTGCCACAGATGGGATTGTTCCAGCTGGAAAATGGCACAGGAGATTAGATCTGGCACTATAGAAAACCACTGGGAAAAATGAGATTCACTGGGGGTGGGTGGGTGGGGGGAAGCCATAGCTACAGGGCTTAGTGGAATAAGCAATCTTCCTTCTGCCAACATTCTCTTTTCTAGAGTCAGACCACTAAGATAGAGCATAACTGTAGCATTGTGTATATTGTAAACTCCTACTGGAGTTTACTCCTAAAGGAGTTTGTCCTTTCTTTGCATTTTTGTTTTGTTTCTGCTGAGAGATTTCTATAATCACACCAAAGATAATACACTTGGTGTATCTGAATGGTAAGGGAGAGTGCCAGAGCTTACTAAATCAGATGCACATCGAAGGAACTCTTGAGCTTGTAAAATGAGATAAAATACTGCTGTAATTTTACAGAGGTTTCTCCAGTGATCTTAATCAGCTTTGTGGCATGTAACTACACTCACCCCAAAATTAAGACTTTCACTCACAGACCCAGGCTCCTTTATGATAACTATTTCAACTACCTGGATACACAGTACCTAAGGATTGTTTCTCTTCCTCCTGACTGAGGAAAGGATCAGTCCATCAGACATCAGACTGAGAAATTTTAAGTTTTTCAAATTGTGGTCCTTACAGGAACATTCCATCAAAGCAAACAACACTATAGGGACAGCTCCTTAAAGCATCCTCTGAGGGTCTAGGTGCCAAACATTTCCACTGAAATCACAAGATTTCTGATGTAGTTAAAACAAGATTCAGGTCTGAACTTTTTAATGGCAACAAAGGTGACCTCAGATCCACCTTCCACACCTGAAGGGGTCCTGCTAGAAAGCTGGGGAGGGACTTTTTGCAAGGGCTTGTAGTAACAGGATGAGGAGGAATGGAATGAACCTGGAAAGGGGCAGATTTACACTGGAGATTAGAAAGAAATTCTTTCCAGTGAGGGTGAGGAGACACTGCAACAGGTTGCCCAGGGAGGCTGTGGATGCCTCCTCCCTGGAGGTGTTCAAGGCCAGGCTGGATGAGGCCTTGAGCAACCTGGGCTAGTGGGACGTGTCCCTGCCTATGACAAGGGGGCTGGAGCTAGATAGTGTTTCAGGTTCCTTCCAGCCTAAACTATTCTATGAGGATTTCATTCATTTGAGCACCAAAAATATGATACCTGTGTCTAGACTGGAATATTGATGCCCAGTCACACAGAGAATTTTGAAGAGTATTGAGTGGGTTTAGAAGCTCACATTAGAAAGAGAGATAATTAGAACCAGAAGAAAAAAAAATATAGGACTCCCTAGTGCTGAGGACTAACCACACCATTTTGGGTGTTTTAGAAAGCAGGGGAATTCATAATTAAACATCTCATAAGACAGAGAATTAGTTGATTTAGAGCAAATAAGCTGCCATGGGAATCAACAAAGATCATTAACATGACATGCTGAGATGCCTCTTAAAATCCTGTAAATAATTTATTTGGGGATGCAACAATGTAATTATTTTGGGGGGGGAAGTCATAATTCTATCAAAACTTCTTGCAAAACAATGGTAATAATAATGAAAGTACCAATTCTCTCTTATTTTCCAACAGAAAAATGTTACTCCTCTGTCTGAAAAGGACAAGACAAACTTTGGTCCTCATCCACACTCGTAGCTTAGGCTATGAGAGGTGAATTCTCTAAACAGATGTTTCTGTGATGCTGTGGTATGTAATGAGGCTGCAGCACAGCCAGGAAACCACTCTCAGGGTGGGTTGTTGGGGTTTTATTTTTTTGAAGAATGAGGAATACAGTGTTGGTTTCTAACAAGTCACAGAAGGTATTTCCTCAGATACTGCATTTGGAAGTGTAGGGTTTCCCCTGGTGAAAGGTGAAATTAACAGCCATGTATACATTTAATTGGCATGCTCCTTGTGTTATCTGGGCTCCTTTTAAAGAACCATAGAATTGTTTTGGTTGGAAAAGTCCTCACTGAGTCCAAATTTCAACCTTAGACCACCATGGCCATTAAACCATGTCCCAATATCTACCTACTGATCAGCCCACAAGTAGGAACTTGTCTTAGGACAAGGTATCCAGAAAGCTCTGAAGTAATGAAAGGAGACCCAGTGCTGAGAGTCAAGCCTGCTGGGCTTGTAATCTTGGTTGTGTGCTTGGCTCTGCCAAAAGTTCAGCATTTGACCTTAATCAAATGGCTGCCTTGCTCTGTGCACCTCCTGCATGATCTGTATGTCAGAACTAACACTACTGTTAGTCTCAGACTGAGGCCTCTGATTTCCCTCAGTGTCTATGCAACCCTTTTGAGATCCTTGTGTGGAAGAAACCAAAGAGCTTTGCACAACCTTCTTCTTATGAAGAAACTAAAATTTGAGACATCTAAGTGCCAAGCAAAACAACCCCCTTGCACTTTCTCCTAAACATACCTCCTGTATCTTTACAAATGGTGCTCAGACAAAAGGATATTGTAGCCTTGCAGGATGCATCACCTCCCAGAGGGGAGCACAGCAGCACAGGGCTGGGAATTTAAACAGCATTCCATCACAAATTCCTCCCATGCCCTGCAGGGAGTGATTTCCAATCTGCCTGAAGCATAGGACTGGAGGCTCTGTGACTATTCTCTAGATTGTTTTTTGTTGCACTATGCCCAGGCTGTCAATGATCCTTAATATTTTTCTTTCACCTATCTGTTTAGATTTGGCAGTGGGAGAAGGTAGGGAAATTCTATTTTTCACTAGAAGAAAGTTACTTGAAGTAGTACCACCGAGAGTCAAACACAGAAATGTAATTTTATAAACAGGTTTCATATCAGACTGAATTCTGGTCATTCCTGTTCTCAACTCCATTAAAAAACAACAACAGTCAGAGGTCTAAGAAGCTTCATAACATTGAAGCTGGAAGAGGGGAGATTCAGACAGGAGATTAGGAAGAAATCCTTCACAATGAGAGTGGCGAGACACTAGAACAGGTTGCCCAGGGAGGTTGTGGATCCTCCATCCCTTGAGGTGTTCAAGGCCTGGCTGGATGAGGCCTTGAGCAACATGGGCTAGTGGGAGGTGTCCCTGCCCATGGCAGGGGGTTGGAACAGGATGATCTTTAAGGTCCCTTCCAACCCAAACCATTCTATGAAGCTGTGAAAATGTAAGTTTCTCAGGGGCATGGCGTAGGTTCTCCCTCAGAATATAAGATACTCGCTCCTCTGTTTTCACTTTTGTTTGTTGGGATTTCTTAGCCTCATGTAAGGAAATTCCATGTGTCAGCAACTTCCAAAGAGGTACTTTAAGAAAGATCCATCTTGGTGTGAATTCATAGCTCCACACTTGAGCACAGCTTTCCTTTTATCCTGGTTGTTAATGATCATGGTAGTGCTGATAACAGTAAGTACACAGCAATGCTTGGGAGGCAGGTCTGCTTGGTACCTAGCATCTGCCATTAAGTACATTAAGAATCCCTGTATGTGGAGAAAGAGCCATAAAATGAGGTTCTAAGTCAGAACTATAAAGAACATATTTAATTTGTTTCAAAGAAATTAGCCATCTGAAAAACAAAGCCTAAAACATCTAACACTGCAGAGCTTCTACAATACTTGGAATCTCTGAGCAGTAAATAAAGTGGATAACCAAACCTCTTCTCAATCTTTTCTTGTTTTACATGAAGTTCAATAAGGATGAGTGCAGAGACCTGCATCTGGGGAAGAAAACCAGGCAACAGCACAAACCAGGTGTCCTGCTGGAAAGCAGCTCCATGGAGCAAGATCTTGGAGTCCTAGGGGACCACAAGTTCTCCATCAGCCAGCAATGTTCCCTCGTGGTCAAGAGGGATGAGGGCATCCTGGGGTGCATCAAGAAAAGTGTGTCCAGCAGGTCTAGGAAAGCTCTCCTGCCCCTCTTCTCTGCCCTGCTGAGTACACCTGACTACACTTGGCATACTGTGGCTCCTCAGTTCAAGAGAGACAGGGATCTCCTGGAGAGAGTCCAGCAGAGAGCTTTGAGGATGACTGGGGGACTTGAACATCTCCACTATGAAGGAAGGCTGAGAGACCTGGGCCTGTTTAGTCTGGAGAAGAGAAGGCTGAGAGGGGATCTGATCAACGTCTATAAATATCTGAGGGTCGGGTGCTGAGATGAAAATGCCAGGCTCTTTTCAATGGTGCCCAGTGATAGGACAAGGAACAACAGGTACAAGCTGGAACAGAGGAGGTTCCACCTCAACATGAGCAGACACTTCTTTATGGGGAGGGTGACAGAGCCCTGGAATGGGCTGCACACAGAAGTTGTGGAGTCTCCTTCTCTGGAGACTTTCAAAACCCACCTGGATGCATTCCTGTATGGCCTGCCCTGGCTGATCCTGCTCTAGCAGCGGGGTTGGACTTCATGCTCACTGGAGGTCCCTTGCAACCCCTTCCATTCTGTGATTCATACATACAAGGGATTTATTGGGGAATTGCTTTATTCAGAAGACTGCTCAGCATCTTAAAGAATTTCAGAAATGGGCCCAAAGAAAAGCCCCCTTCAGTATGAAATGAGAAGCCTTTTCAGACCTAGGCATTCTTCCTACACCCACTATGAAACCAATACAGAAGCATTTGCTTTTATGAAGCACATCCAACTGTACATGAAACAAACAAACAAACAATTCATGCCTTAATTCCACACACTTCCAAATTTACCAGTGTGAGCAACTACATTTGTTATTTTAGATATCTGAAAATAGAAAGTTATCATAAATGATCTGAAACCTGGCTTTAGGACCGATTGCCCAGATGCTTGTGTTTTGTAACAGCAGCCTGACTTACTGCAGGACAATCCCTGACAACACACCACAGTTCATGTGGCACTCATGGCAATTCTACAATAGAAATCAGCTTTTATGATTTCCTGTGCAAAGCATGACTCATTCTGGACCAAAACCAACTGAAAGACTTTCTGCTTTCAGTTAAAAGAGATTTCTGGTGCAAGATGTTAAAATTGACCCTTCCACCAAACCTTTAACACTTCTCCTCAAACCCCAAAGCCCTGAAGAATCAAGATGCCACTTACAAACTTGGTTAAATCTAACTGAAAAGACCATTAGCAATGGAGCTTTTATAGCAAAGATTCTATTTCATTGCAGGACCCAATAGTATGAGTTGTGGGCTCCTATAGGTGCCAAAACATACACCGCAAAGTTCAACTCGGTTACAGACAAGTAACTTGAGTCCAAAGCAAAAAGACCAAACAATTATTTGGTAAGAAATACATTTCCCTTGTACTTCATGCTGTTATTAATAATGTTTTAGGATTTGTGTTTACTAGATATGTAGCACTCTCGGGATCTCACATCCCCACACTTCAAACTAGATATTCAAAGCTCTACCCTGGCCAAGATCCAATTTAAAACTTAGGACCTCCTCCAACTCCCAGGACAATATCCATAAAAGAGGCGGGGAATGCCAAGAGATAGAGACCTACTAGCAAAACTCATCTCTTCCTTACATTGATTTATGGTTTTGGTCTTACTCACCACTACTAAAACTTCCTTCATAGCAACTAAATACACTCTATTGCTTCAAGTTTCCACAGAATCACCATAGGATGGATCAGGTTTCAAGGGACCTTAGAGATTATCCACTCCAAACTCCCTGCCATGAGCAAGGACACCTCTCAACTAGACTCAGTTCCTCAAGGCCTCATCCAACCTATTCTTGAACACCCCCAGGAAGAGGAATCCTCAACCTCCCTGGGAAGCCTATTCAAGTCTCACCACCCTCAGACTGAAGAACTTCTTCCTAAGCTCCAGCCTAACCCTGCTCTCCCTAACCATTCCCCCTTGTCCTGTCTCTAGACACCCTCATGAAAAGTCCCTCTGCAGCCCTCCTGTAGGATCCCTTCAGGTACTGGAAGGCAGCTCTGAGGTTCCCCTGGAGACTTCTCTTCTCTAGGGTGAATGATCCCATCTCCCTCAGCCTATCCTCAGCCCATAATGAAGGCTCTAAAGAGTGATGAATATCAGTGACAAATGATATGTACTTTTACTTGTTCTTGCCACATAGTCTTATTGAGAGTTTCTTTGGTATGGTGGGTTAAATGGGACTCTAAAACCTGAGAGAACTGTCTCATAAAGCAGAAATCAGAGCCTATTTCCAATGAACTTCACAGTGCTTTTGTTTCCTTTTACATCAGCTTGGCTCCAGACTTCAGAAGAGATTTGCCAACTACAGATAGGCAGAATATCTTATTTATTTCTTACTCAAATGTGAAAAATAAAAGCAGCAGGGCTATAGCTGAAACCTGTGGCTCCACTGATGCTTCTATGGGAACAAAAATATTTTCCTACAAATCCCTGGATTTGGGCTGCCTTTGATACTGGGGGGTGGGAACCCAAAACACAAGCATTGAAAAATATAAACCTTTTTTTTTTTAGTAATCCTAAGCCATTTTGTGATCCCAAGATTCTGTGCAAATACTATTTACAAATGTTTACAAAGCATTGGACAGTTAAAAATTACAACTAATACAAAAGGTATAATCCCTTCTGACAGAAAATAAGTCAAAGCCAGCATTGTGGGGTTTTCTTTTTTGCTTCTTCTCTCATTTTGATAGGTCCTGGATCCTTCTGGATTTGATCAAGCAGTTAAAATGTCTAAGAGTCAGTTAGGATTTGTCCTCATTTTAAGGTTCATAAAGTTAAAAATGTGTCTTTACAATTTGTCAGTAGTACTAACATTATTATTTATAGCACCATTAAGGCACTTTTCATGGCAAACTTTCATGGGGTGTAAGCTCGCTGTTGGCAAATGTGGTTTGGGGTTGGCATGCTCTCGGGGAAACCTGGCATTGCCAATTTCAACACAGTAGCTACAGCCAAGAGTTTCTCAGGAAGACAGCTTTTGGAAATCATCAAAATTTCTTTGATGCAAGAGTGGTCAGGCTGCCCAGGGAGGTGGCAGTCACCATCCCTGGAAGTGTTCCAGAAATGTGTGGACATGACACTTGGGGCCACAGTTTAATGGTCATGGTGTCTTACATTGGCAGTTGGACTCATAGATCTTAGAGATCATCTTTGTGGCCCTTCTCTCGACCCTCTCTAGCAGGCCCTTGTCTGTCTTGTGTTGGGGGCCCCAAGGCTGGACACAGTACTTTGGATGAGGTCTCATCAGGCAGAATAGAGTAGCAGAGCCACCTCTTACACTGTTGGCCACACTTCTTTTGATGCAACCAAGGATGTGATTTGTTGGCCTCCCATATGCATATCCTGATGTTCACAGACAGTCTAAGGCATTGTAGCAACAGAAGTGAAGTAAGATCTCTGCAGTATCTCATAAAAAGTCCTTTGTTTATGCCACTACCACCATCATTATTTGTAAGTCATGTTACTTGCCATATTATTGGCCCAGAAAAAAAAGCTAGAGAAAAAGACTGGACTCATATTGACAGCCAAGACCTTCTAGAAGCTTTATCTTAACATTTCTTCATATCATTTGATATGCTTGGCTGGACCTCTGAGGAAAAAAGAAATTACTTGAAGTTTGAAGGTGTACTTTTGTAGTGGATTAAAATTCATGCATCTTTTCATTTGATGACTGCCCCAGGCTTTCTTTTTAGGCATCTTCAAAAGGGGGAATATATATATAAATATATGTGTACCATTTTAATGCTGAGCTGCCTTTATAAGCTGGACAAATATGAGTTACAATGTGCTGCAAGGGAAACAAAAAAGGAGCACATTAAAAACTGTCACTTGTGTGAAGAAAATAACTCCTCAAATAGACATTCTCACATTTCCAGGACAAATTCATTGCTAGCACAAGCAGACTTCTTAAATATTCTTAGCAAATTTGCTTAGAAAGTAAGGCATCTATAGCCAAAAAAATTAGATCATCTGCTTTCAAGTTTCAATACCACTTTGCTAAACATCTAAGTCATTATTAGGATCTAATGACTTCAGAAGCCTACATACTCATCAATTTTATCAACAGAAAATTCAGCATTCAATTATGAGTCAGCAGAATTGCTGAGATACCCTGTTTGAAAATGCCTTCAGTCTTCAGCTGTGCTCAGAACATAATTCTGTGCAGTCTTTAGTCATCTGTGCCTACAGAAAGAATTTTGGCCAAGAGGACTGTGACATGCTCTATACAGCTCTTAGAATCTTCATTTGGTTTGTTAACAGTGTCACTTTTTGCTGTAGGAGTTTCATCAGTATAGCTCCTGCCCTGCTTCTGCCCCAGTAGCAGGCTAGAGTTTAGTCTTCTGAATTTACCAGAATACATCACTCCAGCACCAAAATCCTGTCCATAGAAATCAGTGTATCCATGAGTGGGAAAGATGCATCTTTAATTCTCTTCTCTTTATTATATTAAATAATAGGAAAAAGAGGCAGAAGAGGGTGAAGGGGAGAGAAGGGGGGAGAAGGGGGAAAAGAGAGGGAAAAGGGGGGAAAAAGGGGAGAAAAAGGGGAGAAGGGGGGGGTGAAGTCTGGGAGAAGGGGGAGAAAGGGAGAAGGGGGAGGGGGGGGAGGGAAGGGGGAGAAAAAGGGGGGAAAGGAAGGGAAAAAAAAGAGAGAAAAGCTTGTGAAAAGGGGAGAAAAGGAGGGGGAAGGGTACCACAGGCAGACCCATAGGTAGACACAGTCATAGCCAGACACTGGGGCAAAGAGTCTCTTCACAGCATTTTCCTTTCAGTACAGCTTGAAGTGCTACAGCCACATGGTGCAGAAAAGAGACCTGTGCAGAATTCCCATTGCTGCACATCTTACAGCAATTACAAACCCCACAGCTCAGATGGATAAAAACATTCAGGAATTCCCAACAGCATGACTAAAAAGTTGAAAAAGTACTTCTCTTATTGCCGTGCTTCAGTGCTCAGGAAGAATTAGCTGCCTTCCACAGAGTCACCTGACAGAAGTTGCAGCCTACAAATTCCAACAAGAAAGGAGTTTGTCACAGTCCTGTTGCATCCCAGCTGCCAACAGCCCACAAAGAGTTCATATAAATCTAGGTGAGACCACTTCTTTGATTTAGCAGAGAATCTCTGTGTTACTTTCCCATCATCTTCTCAGATGATCTGCAACCTTTTGTTGTTTTGCTAACAACTACTTAGGACATATAACAACATCTAATTTAAATGTGCAGATGTTTACTACAATTACAGGTCTCACCAAAGGAAAGCCCTGATGCTGTGGCCATGAGGAGGCATCACGGCTTAGGGTTTAGGAAGGATGCTGAGTTGCTGGAACATGTCCAGAAAAGGGCAACAAAGTTGGTGAGGGGTTTGGAGCACAAGCCTTATGAGGAGAGGCTGAGGGAGCTGGGGTTGCTTAGCCTGGAGAAGAGAAGGCTCAGGAGAGACATTGCTCTCTACAACTACCTGAAGGGAGGTTGTAGACAGGTGGGGGTTGGTCTCTTCTCCCAGGCAACCAGCACCAGAACAAGAGGACACAGTCTCAAGCTGCACCAGGGGAGGTTTAGACTGGATTTTAGGAAGAAATTCTTCACAGAGAGAGTGACTGCCCATTGGAATGGGCTGCCTGGGGAAGTGGTGGAGTCACCATCATTGGGGGTATTTAAGAGGAGACTTGTTAGGGAGCTTGGTGTCATGGTTTAGTTGATTAGATGGTGTTGGATGATGGGTCGGACACGATGATCTTGAAGGTCTCTTCCAACCTGGTTATTCTATTCTATTCTATTCTATTCCATTCCATTCCATCACAGACCTAGAATCAATTCTGTACACTGGGATGTGGCAATAAACTCAGAACAAACACAAAATCCTCTGAAATGGAGAGATTCAGAGGCTTTTGGATAGCACTGGAGTCATTTAATGTTCTGGTTTCATAAATGTTGAATAGCAGAACAGGGAGAGAACTTGCTCCTGACTAATACATGATCTCAGGAGTAATGAAATGGAACTGACAGATGCAAAACAAAATCATGCTGGTATTCTCTAAAAGACCTGTTGCTTTTTTTCTCAGGAAAAGAAAAATGCCGACATTTTCTGGGGAACAAAAATATACCCAAACAGCTGGGCATAGCTATATTTTTAACACGGTTTAAGCAGGACAAAACATGGATTGGGCCCAAGAAAACCACCACCACCACCAGACTCTTAAAGAACTGCTAAGTCAAGCACATGGAATGGACAAATTTTACTGGGTACCACGAAATTCTCTGCTTTATCCAGCAGGCAGCCACTTAGAGGCTCTTCCACTGTAGCCCATTAAAGATTTCTATTGACTTCTGTGATCTTTGCTAGAAGAGCTGAGAGTTTGTAACTATAAAAAGAAATCATTCCAGTTTGCACAGGTGCAAGATATAGTACAAGGTAGGGGGAAAAAATAATAAATAGAGACCTTAATGTGTCTTTTTTATGGCAAAAAATACCAATTTCCAAGTTTAATCTAGTAATCCATGTAGACAGCTGTTAAATGAGACCTTCTCTGAGCTACTGAAGGTGAAGAGCATTGTGGAAAAGTCTAGGACTTGTACCTCCATGCTGGAAGAGATCACAGTGTCAGATTATAGAGCAAACTTCATTTCACAGGCTCAAAAAGCACTGAGCTCCTCTTTTTTTTTACAAGCACATTTAGCATACCTCAAGGAAGTACCTTGCAGCATAGCTCCAAGGGAGTCGAGACTTAGAAATGTAAAATCTAACTCAGGGGAGAAAGGGAATTAATAAAAGACATTTGATAGGCTTGTAGAAGAAGGCTAAAGTGATATTTCTTCAGTGTTCCATACAGACTTTGGAAAAAAGAAGGAAAAAGGCAGTGTTAGAATGAGGCAGCAGAAGTCAGGTATGCACAGACCCCCTAAACACCCACACTCCAACAATCCCA
Source organism: Dryobates pubescens (assembly GCF_014839835.1). NCBI lineage: Eukaryota > Metazoa > Chordata > Aves > Piciformes > Picidae > Dryobates > Dryobates pubescens. Next base: position 8,988,650 of record NC_071630.1, read on the forward strand.
CCCCACACTCTCCTTGCTCTGATCTCATACAGCCAAAGCAGCATTCTCAGTGTGCAGTGGGTGTTCCATGAATCATCTCACAATAAAAATGATTTTTCTTCTGCTATTGGCTGGTTCTGGAAAAACAGTTCCCCATGTAATTGCTGGGATCTGGTCGATAAGCCAAGAGTTAAGATGAAGGTTCAGGTGAGTGAACAGCTGCCACGCATTTGACAGAGTTCCCTGTTAAACTGCCTGCCTTGTGAGGAAAGGCCGAGAGGGACGGGTTTGGTCTACCTTGAGAAGAGAAGGCTTAGGGGAGACCTTATCAGTACAGAAAAGGTAGCTACCACGAGGATGGAGAGTCCTTTTTTACAAGGAGCCCCATGGCAAAGACAAGGGTGATGGGGACAAGTTACTGCTGGGGACATTCCCATTGGACTCCAGAGGAAAATGTTTCCCCATGAGGACTGAATATGGGAAGCAAGAGCAGGACTACCAATTACAAATCACATGCAACAGAATCATCCTTTGCTACGTACCAGCAGCATACACAGCAAAACATGACAGGAGGAACACATCACACCTTAGCCATTATGCAAGGTTAGGAATATGAAAGTAACCTTTTTGCTTTGTTATGCCTTCCTAATCCAATGCAATGAGAAAAAAGGGCAAAGGAGGATTATATTTGCAAAGACATTTGGCATCGCTAACAGAGTCAGCCAGAGAGCTTTTTTACCCTTTATTTCCAGATTGAAGCAAGCAGGGGACAGTGATTGTGCCCCTGTACAGGGCACTGGTGAGGCTGCACTTCAAATGCTGGGTTCAGTGTTGGCCTCCTCACTACAAGAAAGACATTATGGTGCTGGAGCTTGTCCAGAGAAGAGCAACAAAGCTGGTGAAGGGTCTGGAGAACAGGGCTGGTGAGGAGTAGCTGAGGGAATCGGGGTTGTGGGGTCTGGAGATGAGGAGGCTGAGGGAAGACCTCATTGCTCTCTACAACTCCCTGAAAGGAGGTTGCAGTGAGGTGGGGGTTGGTCTCCCCTCCCTAGGATCAGGTGATAGGATGAGAGGAAATGGCCTGAAATTGTGCCAGGGGAGGTTTAGGTTGCTGCAAGATTAGTCAGAGATTGGAATAGGCTGCCCAGAGAGATGGTGGAGTCACCATCCCTGGAGGCATTCTAGAAATGTGTGGCCATGGCACCTGGGGGCATGGTTTAATGGCCATGGTGGTGTTGGGTTGATGGTTGGACTCCATGATCTCAAATGGTTTTTCCAGCCAGTACAATTCCATGACCCTCTAATGAAAATCTGTTCCAAACTCTGCATTTCAGTTAGCACTGACTCCAGCACGCACAGAGACACGTCCCAGCTAAACATGATACATGCAACACAGCTTCTAGGATGCTGCTGCTGATGGCTGCTGGAAAAAACCACTGCTCTGTCTTGTCCCACTCCCCCCAGCACGCAGCCTCCCGCTGCCATCCCTGTCCTTTACTCCTCATTCACTGTAGGCATTTGTCTGCTGAGAAAACAGAGGCTGACAGGGAAGGTCACTGTGACCAACTGTAAGTCTCAGCATACAAATGTGCCTTTTAGCTGCTGGCTCCACAAACAGTGCCCATGCCCTGTTATTGATAAATCCTTGAAAAGGCTCTAATGTATCTTCATTTCACAAAACAACTGCCTTCAAGGTTGCTCTGAGAAAATAAGCAGGCAGAATGCTGAAGAATTCTCCAAGTTGGCGTTCTCCTGAAGATTAAAAGATAATAACACTTCTATTAGAATCACTCTGCTACGCTGTATTGATCTCATCAGGGAGGCCACTGCAGGTCTAATATGAACAGAGCAGTTCTGGAATTAATCACAGGGGGTTTTATTATGGTTCAGAGGGCTCCTCATTCAAATGGCATCGTTTGCAATATTTATGGCCCAGATTGGTTGCCATTATTAAGTGCAAGTGTGCCACATGGTGTCTGGCCTGCTGTGTTAAAACACAAAGTCATTCTTCAAAAGTAAATCTTATCTAAACTATGCACAAAAAGCCAATTACTTTTTGATTTACATTTTAATTTCACATTCAGCTTTTCTCCTATATAGAAAAAAAAGAAAGAAAGAAACTTACTTAATCTTTGTTTTGGATTAACTAACAGAGGCATACAAGGTACACTTCATAGTTTTAAGTAGACTCTTCCAGCATATTAATGCACTCTGCTCAGAAGGATAGGTATTTGGTGAATGACAAGTTTCAGTTTCACTGTGGGAGAAGCAAATGAAGAGGTGGAAGAAATGCAGCTTCTTGGAAAGTGGCCTGGTCACTGATCTTCAAGATAAAACTGATTCATCAAGGCTCTCATCTAGACTGCCTTTGACAATTAAGAAAGCATCACTAGTGTCACAGCAAGCCCACACTGACCACTTCCAGTGGTAATTTAAGGTACTGCTCTTTCATTTCCATGCTCTTGCTTTTGTAAAAAAATAAAAACAAATAAAAATCTTCTTGATCATTTTATTTATGCTCAGCTGGACCATCCCTCTTTGTTCAACAGCAACAGTGATTTGTTGCCATGATGGTGAGAGAGTTTTGATCTGAGCAAAGGTGAGAGGAGATTCAGACAGGGGATTAGGAATAAATTCTTTACACTGAGAGTGGCAAGACATTGGAAGAGGTTGCCCAGGGAGGCTGTGGATGCCCCCTCCCTGGAGGTGTTCAAGGCCAGGTAGGATGAGGCCTTGAGCAACCTGGGCTAGTCTGAGGTGTCCCTGCCCATGATCATGTGATCTTGAAGGTCCCTTCCAACCCAAACCATTCTATGAATCTCTGAAGGAGGATATGCACATCTGATGACAAGTTAAAAGTCCTGGGAAAATGCCAGGATGTTCAAAAGAGGTCCAGGAGCCTGCAAGCACACTGAACAAACAATGCAGCTTTATAGAGCACACTCAGTTTGGTTTACATTCACAGCCTATGACAGGGTTAGCTAACTTACTGCCATGGCCTTAAAATCATCCCATAGAAAAGCAAAGAAAGAGTGCTGCAAATCCACAGCATTCCCTGTCCCAATCCAGTCCCTGTAGGATTCTGCTGTGAAGCACCTCGAGATAGTTTTGGGTTCTTCTAGACTAAATGACCGAAGACACACAATAACCCTTATAACAGGATGACAGATTTGAATGCACCCCCCCTGAATTTCATCTCTCACCTGTGGTGACCTACTTGGAACTTCCATAAAAAACTTGCACTGTAAACAGCTCTCTTCATGGCCACCAATGGACACATTGGTACCAAAGACATCAGCCCACCAGAATTTCAGCCTGATGCCCATATTACAGCATTCTATTAAAGCTGATTCTTCCTGGTTTCTACGGATTTTTGTCACTTAGTGGCTTTCCACATCTTTGTTGATCACTGCACTTAAAAATCAACCATAGAGTATAGAATATCTCCTAAATATGGACAAACTCAAGACTGAGATTAGAATACAGAGGTCTGAACCTCTTTCACATACTAGAACAGCAACTCCTGCTCTTATTTTGATAGCTAGTGAGAAAAGTTGGTTTGTTTTTTAAAGCACTACATGTTTTCTATGTAACAAAACTTCTTGGATCACAGCACCATCCTATCTACCCATCCTTACCAGCCAGGCTCCTGAAATAACATATTGACTAGCCTTCTCACCTCTGACAGATTCAAACCTAACTCTCCTGGATTGAAAGATTAGGAAGCTAATCCATTCTGAAACCTTGCTGCAAGATATTAATGCTCTAAAAACCAAAAGTGATGGATGAATATGATTCGGGTCAACTAAGAGCAGAGTGCTAAGAAGAGGTAGCCAGGTTTCAGTTCCAATAAACAGAGTAGTCAAAAAATAATCCAAACATAAAACAGGAGATGAAATATGGATCACAAAAGTGAATTGAAATATTCATATTATTATAGCTAGTGTCCAGTTTCAGAAATAATAATAATAATAATAACAACAATAATAATAATAATCACAACAACAATAATGATGATGATGATGATGATATTATTATTATTATTATTACTGCTACTATGCTCTTGTGAGATCCCACCTCCAATACTGAGTCCAGTTCTGGTGTCCCCAGCAGAAGGACACAGAGCTGTTGGAGAGAGTCCAGAAGAGGTCACAAAGATGATCCAAAGGCTGGAGCACCTCTGCTATGAGGATAGGCTGAGGGAGCTGGGGTTGTTCAGCCTGGAGAAGAGAAGACTTCAGGGGGACCTCTGAGCTGCCTTTCAATATCTGAAGGGATGCTACAGGAAGTCCACAGAGGGACTTTTCATCAGAGTGTCTAGAGACAGCGCAAGGGGGAATGGTTTGAAGCTGAGGGAGAGCAGGGTTAGACTGGAGCTTAGGAAGAAGTTCTTCAGTGCAAGGATGGCGAGACTCTAGGACAGGTTTCCCAGGGAGGTTGTGGATGCCTCCTTCCTGGGAGTGTTGAAGGTCAGGTTGGATAAGAGCTTGAGCAGCCAAGTCTGGTAATGAGGCATCTCTGCTCATGGCAAGGAGGTTGGAGTAGATGGTCTCTGAGGTCCCTTCCAACCCAAGCCATTCTATGATACTGTAGTATTAAAGAAGTTCTAAAGTTATAAAATAGCTTTTAATAACCTTATTCATGACCTACTCTAGAATGTTTTGGAGAATATAGCTCTGATAACAGCACTATTTTCACTGTCTTTTCATAATGTCATTCTCAGCAATTTGTATCTTCTGGCCTGTGTTTCCACAGAGTGTATCTGTCTTGATACACAAACAGACAACTGTAGTATCTTTTCCACCATTAAATCCAGCTTTTATATATATATACAAACAAAAATCCAGCCTTGTGAAGTGCCCCCCCCCCCCCCCCCCCCCCAGTGCTGTATTCAATACCTGAAGTACTTATTTCAGGCTCTGCTGGATTTCTGCATTCTTGTTGCCTGTGCAACACTGTTCAAGTGGCTGTGGTTAATTATACACTTGTATTTATGTCAGCATTTAATGTGCCCTTGAGAACTGTAATTCAGATTCACTTAAGATTTAGTAGCCCAGCTAAAGGGAATAAGTTTGACTGATACATGAACAGGGTGACACTTTGACTCGGGTAAGATGGGAACTCCCAAAACAGGGATCACCAGAAAACACCTCCAGAGGGTGTCAGGACAGGATGAGTATTTCAGACTGAATACATTGCCCAGAAAATATAAAACAGGGCAGTGTGTCTCACTGAGGCAAATCACCCAGTTCCACCCAAGGTGCAAGCATTTTCTCTGCTTTTACACATATTCACAGATTCATAGAGTCATAGAATGGTTTGGGTTGGGAGGGACCTTCAAGATCATCCAGTTCTGTCATGGGCAGGGACACTTCCCACCAGCCCAGGTTACTCAAGGTCTCATCCAACCTGGCCTTCAACACCTCCAGCGAGGAGGCATCCACAGCCTCGCTGGGCAACCTCTTCCAGTGTCTCAGCACCTTCGCTGTAAAGAATTTCTTCCTAAAATCTAGTCTAAATCTCCCCTCTCCCAGCTTCAATCCATTCCCTCTTGTCCTATCACTACAAGACCTTGTCAAAAGTTCCTTTCCAGCTTTCTCGTAGGCCCCTTCCAGGGACTGAAAGATGTCCACTGGAGATTTAAGATGTACATTGCCTGAGAGCCACAGCTATCCTTCCTGTAGCTTTCTAAAGGAAGAAGGAAAGCCAGAGAAACCAGCAGGCAGGAGTTCCTGTAGAACAGACTAAGTAGATAGTTTTGTCTTACACCAAGTTTTAAATAATACACTGCACTTGACAGAATTAACAAGAATTTTCTTAAACAATAAGGAAGTCAGCATCCGTAAGAGCCCAACTCAAATTTAACTCCTAAAAGCATCTCTTGTTTAGCTCCACACACAAAGCTAATGCCTGCTGCTGTGACCCAGCAGGAAGTGTGAATGGCAGCCTCCCCCTCTCTCTTTTATATTTGCTTAAGAGTCCTTCTTAGTGTGAAAACATTAAAAATCAGCACCAGCAATGTTATTTGTGGAAGATTACTCTTTGCCATCAAAAATACGGTATTTGCTTTGTAGCTTGACCCAGATACTACAATGCTAAAGAACCAGCCTAAACAACAGGTAGAGTCACAGGATGACAGGATATTAGGGGGTGGAAGGGACCTCTGGAGATCATTGAGCCCAACCACACTGCCAGAGCAGGATCATAGAGTCCAGCACAGGTCACACAGGAACACATCCAGATGGGTCTTGAAAGTCTCCAGAGAAGGAGACTCCACAACCTCTCTAGGGAGCATGTTCCAATGCTCTGTGACCCTCACAGTGAAGAAGTTCCTCCTCATGTTGAGGTGGAATTTTCTGTGCCGTAGTTTACATCCATTGCCCCTTGTCCTATCACAGGGTACAGCTGAGCACAGTCTGTCCCCTCCTCCTTGACACCCAGTTCTCAGATATTTCACAGTATCACAGTATCGCCAAGGTTGGAAGGGACCTCGAGGATCATCGAGTCCAACCTGACACCACAAACCCCATGACTAGACCATGGCACCAAGTGCCACCCACATTTATAACATTTATAAACATTTATTAAACCCCCTCTCAGTCTTCTGCTCTCCAGACTAACCATCCCCAGGGCTCTCAGCCTTTCTTCATCAGGCAGTGCTCCAGTCCCTTAATCATCCTTGTAGCCCTCCATTAAACTCTCTTAAGTAGATCCCTGACCCTCCTGAACAGGGGAGCCCAGAACTGGATGTAATATTCCAGGTGAGTCACTATTTTTCCTTGGGGTTATTTTATAGACAAATTTGTAAGAAACTGCAGAACAATTTTAGAGGCACTCCTTCAAAATAATTTCTTAGTTTCACTTGTTTTCTCCCTTCCTGCCCTAGAAACTGCAGGCAACTTCCCCAGCTTGAGTAAATCCATCTAGCTCTGTTCACTATAATGATTTTCAAATCACCAACTAAAAATTACCTTTAGTCAGAAGCTGACAGGCAAAACCAACCCCTCATGGACATGTTTTTATTTTACTGCTGCTGAAAGAAGCAGGAACACGACAGCAGTAACTATTTAAATATGGCAGAGAAACACAACTTCTCTAGCAGCAAGATACCCATAAGTGCCTGAAGCTCCATCTAGCACGGCCATGACTTACAATAAGTCCACAGGTAACAGCATCATCCTATGAGGAATTACTAACAGTACAGTGATGTTTAAGCAGGAAAATATTCAAGATCTATTTCTAACTCTCAGGAAAGCTTGTTAGCTCAGGCTTTGTGAGAGAATAATACAGAATCTCAAGCCAAGCTGAGTCACAAATATTCAGCACAAATCTCTTCCCAGACTTTCTGGTTTTGCAGCCACTCCAGGAGCAAGTCTGCATTTGCTCACTGTTACCAAACATTATCCCATGGATCTGACCATGTCACAGGGAAATGGTTTGAATTCTGCAAGCAGCCTGAAGTTTCAAAGTATTAGAGCTCTCTGATCCCAGGCACTGTCAAAAGACATAACGAGCAGGCAGGGATGAGCAGATCTGCATGTATATGCCAGGGCAGTGAGTAGGGATTTTTCCCAACACTGTTAGCTACAAGCCAGCTCTCCAGAGCTTAGGATTTCTGCACAACTGTCTAAGCAGTTCAGGTACCACCACAAGTAGCCCAGGCCAACAGTGATACATGCTCAGCTGCCTCTGTCCACATCTAAGCACCTGGACCACTGGCTATCTGCTTTGCCCAGCCTTTCCCCTGCCTCTCTTGGGTCTTGTTCAAAAGCCCAGATTTGAAATGCTCTTTGGCAAAACATCACCCCCCAAACACATGAGAATAGGTGGTTACATTTCAAATGTGGAGTTAACCCCCAATTTCTTACCAGCAATGCTGTTTCAAGGACAAGGGGGAACAGTCTGAAGCTGAGGGAGAGCAGGGTTAGCTGGATCTCAGGAAGAAGTTCTTCAGTCTGAGGGTGGTGAGACTCTGCAATAGGTTACCCAGGCAGGCTGTGGATGCCTCCTCACTGGGGGTGTTCAAGGCCATGCTGGATTAGGCCTTGAGCAGCTGAGTCCAGTTGAGAAGTGGGGATGTTGGAGTAGATGATCTCTGAGGTCCCTTCCATTTTAGGATTCTGTGATGAAAATATGAAATATTGCAGTAAAGCACATCATATACACACACATATCACATTCTTCCATGGGTTACTTTGCTTTGATTTTGGTGCAATAAAATAAAAATAATAAATAAATAAAGTGAAATAAAGTAAAGTACTGTTGTGGACTTCAAAGGCAATGCCCAATTTTAGACAGAGAAGGAAGAAATCCCCCCAGAATAAGTTGTCTGCAGTCAGCTGACAATGCACCATTTCAGAAAAATGGTTTTAAACTGTCAGTGATCTACTTATTACATGCTTGACTAATTCCTTGAACAGAGGAAAGCCAGGCATGACTACCTAACAGATAGAAAAGGTAGATGATACAGAGACTTCCTTCTGATGGAATCTGATTGCTGGTTTCTATAAATATGAAAATGCACTTTTGTGATAGAAGCAAAGGCAAAACGTGACTTAGGCTCCCAGGCTATTTGAAAATGCAATGGTTTTCCACAGTGAGAAAGAGCCTGGACTGTGCCTTGGATAGAATGATGAATTAATGCCTCAAATCCCTGTAGTGCAAGTCTGATTATACATTTCTAACTCCCAGCCAGGGCTTTAAGATGGCAGAGATTCACTGGGAATACATGGACTGAGATTTATTTTCATGTTCCTCTGAGAGGTGTTTGCTGCAGAGAAACTAACCTTTTTGTATTGTACAGTGACATTCTCCCTAATTATTTGCGATTCCCCATGCCCTCATCAAGTCCCTGTGATCATCATCTAGGGACCACATGTAAAACCCCAGTCATCTTAATCTTTCAGATCAAAGTATGGACTGAGTAAACTGAAAGTCAAATTATGGGATAAACTATTTTCAAAGCTAGGCTCATAAATAATAGGCAGGAAACATGTAGCAGAGGGAGGTTACACATAGCACCTTGCAGCTGAAGAACAGGAGAATTGATGTGCATTATTGCCTAACAGAGCCACCACTGACATGGGAGGACCACCTGACTAAGCCCACAAAGGACAAGCTGCCTTTAGAGGGGGGAGTGGACTGACAATTTTGCTTTTATCCTCATGAGCTCACAGAAAGTTTCAAACCAAGACTCAACTCCTTGGCTTGGAAATTAGATGCAGTTTTATAGGCTGACAACTTTCTGTTCACCTTCCACTGAAGACATATACAGGCAAAGCTATTTTAGTGTTCATGAACCTCTTCCCAGAGCTTCCATGCCCAGAAGCAGCTAAGGAAAGCCAGGTTACTGCAGTACAGTAACTACACAATACCTCCCCTGTGGCCCAGCATGCTCATTGCCACAGAGCAGCAGTGGGATCCAACACATTTACACCAAGAACACAGACACTTTCTGCTCAAGCTGTTTAGCAGCTTGGAAACCCCTCTCCAGCATGTTCTACTAGACCACACAGGTGTGCCTAGCATAACTCAGGTTCAATTTATCTGAGGCCACCAAACCCATGGTGTTCATTACCTTGAGTACCTATCATCCTAGCTGAACATTAAGATGTTTCTAAATCAAATCAGCTCTTAGTCAAGCGCAAGCCGCTAAAGTCTCCACTACCTGGAGTAGAGCTGTAGCTTTTCTACCAAACAGAGGTTTGGTGGTGCTGCTGTAGCTGTTGAATATTCCTTCTATGCTCCCCAGTTCTCTCTCAAACCAACCCTATTTCACAAGTCAATTACCATCTCCGACCACAAATTTCTAATTACTGGGGATGGGGGAAATGGTTGTACTCCATTTACGGCTCCTGACAACAGCACCACACCTACTTAATTTCAGCTGCTCCTATTTCTCTGGCACAATGCAGATCATTCAGCCACAAGAAACGCTGTGCCTGCTCCGTGCCTAGCTGCAAATGTCAAATCACCAACTGCCAATTCAGGCTGGTTGAATTCCTTTCATCAATGATAATGAATCACTCCCGTTAGCATATGGTTACACACCATGTGTCTGACTATACTTTTGCCCTCTGAAAAATTATCATCTGAAGAGCTATTTACTGAAGTTTTGGATAGAGAGAAATTCAACATTAAAAAATTATTGATGCCCACCATTATCTGTTTGCATACAGAGTCAGCAGGCTGGGCATGGAATGTTCACATAGCAGCGGTGGATTAGTATTTTTAAACTATTTCTATTATTGATTCAACCACTTGAAGCTGCTGGAAGCAGAGTTCCTGTCACAGCTGTTAATGCAAAAGGCATTAGGGAAAATCCCTACTGTGAAGGTGTGCAAAAATGTTCACACATAAAATGGTGAGGTTTCACTTTTCATCAGCATCACGTACAGCCAAAATCTTCATCTTCATTCAGCTCAGCTAGATAAGAAACATGAAAGGGGGAAAGCTACTATTTTCTTTTTCTCATTTACTTTAGTCCTGTCTAAAGACCAGATCCTGCAGTCTAGCCAAATAGAGTAGCATTTTTTTCTTCAAGTTGTTCCATTAAAGCTAATGCAGCCACTTGCAGAGCAAGGCTATTCAAAGAGAGGAAGGGTATCAGTGTAGCTCTGTGTGAGCACAAATCCATTAACAACAGCCTTAAAAATTAAGAAAGTAGCTTTGTGAGAAGATGGAAAGGACCAGACCCTGCAACACTTACAACAGCTCTGGGCCAATGCTGTTGTGCACATTAGTTTCTTAATTAAGTGAAATTCAAAATTACTAATAATTGGCTTCTGGACAACAGGAACCAAGAATGAAAAGAAAAATATCTACTTAAAGTATTACTTTCTCTGCAGCTTAAAATTCATTGTGATTGAGACCGAATCCTGGAGCAACAGTATAAAACCTACTCTGGTATAAAACCTACTCTAGAATAGTTCCACACTTGGCATGCCCTCTTAGACTACTCCCTCTCCTAATTAGCTATTGTAAAGCAACTCCTGTGTAGAAAGGCTCTTACAAGGTTCATGAAGGAAACACTTTAAAATCATAGAGCACTTTGGATTGGAAGGGACCTTAAATATCATCTAGTTCCAAACCCCCTTCCATGGGCAAGGACACCTTCCACTAGGCCAGGTGGCACAAGGCCCCATCCAAAATGTATAATCATCTTAAAGTTTACTGTCCAAAAGAATCATCTTCACTTAACTTTCACAACAGTGTATCTGTATTCTAAGGATTATTTCATTGATGCAAACTAAACCTAACATATTATTGCCATGAATCAACTTTATTCATTGCCTCAACACCATGCCTCAACTCTGCTTGCACAGCATCAGCAGAGTGGTCACACCAGAATGGAGGACATTTCATTACCTACAGACTTCAAGAACACTACTCTGAAGGCAGAGGGGAAGCAGTGAAACAAGACAGGTTGGACTTGATGATGATCCTTGAAGTCTTTTCCGACCTTATTGATTCTATGATTCTAAGTTGCTTTTTTAAAACACTACTACCCTCACTGAAAGAAAGACATTGAGGTGCTGGAGCAAGAGAAGGGCAGCAAAGCTGGTGAAGGGTCTGGAGAACAGGGCTGGTGAGGAGCAGCTGACAGAACTGGGGTTGTTTAGTCTGGAGAAGAGGAGGCTGAGAGGAGACATCACTGCTCTCTACAACTCCCTGAAAGGAGGTTGCAGTGAGGTGAGGCTTGGTCTCTTCTCCCTAGGATCAGGTGAGAGGAGAGGAAATGGCCTGAAATTGTTCCAGGGGAGGTTTAGGTTAGAGATTAGGAAAAATTTCTTTGCTGCAAGATTAGTCAGGGACTGGAACTCGTAGATGTGGCATGTGGGGACATGATTTTTTGGCCATGGTGGTGTTGGGTTGACAGTTAAACTCAATCATTTCAGCCTTTATCAGCTGAAATAATTCTATGGCTCTGTGATTCTGTCCTGGGCTTATATACAAAATTCCCATGACACACTTAATGGTTCAGTACTCGGCTGCTAGCAAGCTTTTTTAAACCCACTTGATCTATGGGTGCAACTGATATGCAAAATATGCCCATTGCTGCTTTCAGATAGATATCTTGCAGAACTGTGTATTTGAGGAAAATTACCTCCTGTTTGAATTCAAAACAGACAAATGACAAGAAATAAATAAAATTTCCCAGAACAGAAATGAGTTAATTGCTCATAATCAGCTACCAGTCAGGGAACTTCTAATACACAGCTTTGGCCTGTGGATATCCAAAAGGCAAACACCACAAGCTGAAGACAGATGTGCTCTCTTTCTATGCAGTGTTTCAGGGTGCTGATCAGAACACTGCTTCTGAAGAGCAGCATGAATGGATTTCCAGCACAGGAGAGAGAGAATCTACCTGCTGACCCCATGGCTCTCTGGGTAGGCCACTCTTTGACAGTCCTGTTGTTGATGATACTCATTTTCTACTTCAATAAGCAGCAAAATTTTATGAGATCCACCCCCATAGATGTTTGTTCGCTGACACAATCTGCTCTACAGTTACAGAAGTTGCTAAATACGACGACTGCCTGAGAAGCAAGGAGGAAACAGAAATATGATAACCAAACATGCTAATCCTAGTGATTCCTTTTCTGCCTCCTCACCAACAGTTATGTCAATATGAGGCACCATCAGTCATAGAATGGATTGGGTTGGAAGGGACCTTAAAGATCATCCAGTTCCAAGCCCCTGCCATGCAAAGGGACACCTCCCACTAGCCCAGGTTGCTCAAGGCCTCATCCAACCTGGCCTTAAACACTTTCAGGGAGAGGGCATGCACAACCTGAGCAACCTGTTCCGGTTTCTCACCACCCTCACTGGAAAGAATTTCTGCCTAATATCCAGTCTAAATCTTCCCTCTTCCAGCTTCAATCCATTGTCCCTCATCCTGCCACAAGAAGCCCTTGTAAAAAGTCCCTTCCCAGCTCTGCTGTAGCCCCTGTAGTCCCCTTTGGGTACTGGAAACAGAGAAGCAGAAACCAGTAAATTAAGTTAACAAGTAGAAAGACTGTTGGCTTAGTTATGTTTGAGAATAGCACATAGAATCATAGATTTGTTTGGGTTGGAAAAGACCTCTAAGATCATTGCTTTCTATCTTTCTCAAACAGCAGTTGGGGGTTTGTCTGTTTTAAGCAAAGGTAAAAAAACATTTGTAATTACCTTGCATGGGTGTGAATGTGGTCAGAACTGTTCATTCCTGCAGAGATCCAAAGCTTAATTCGTGTGATAACAAACACCTGATAATGTACAGAATACAAAATGGGTTTTGGTGCAATTCCTTCAGTCACTCTTTCTGAGCAGACCATTTCTGAACAGTCTGGTCTTATCCTGTAAACAAAATTATTCTCTTCCTTTGCTGCTTTGACCCTCAAGAGTAATTTAACTGAAAGCAGAGCACTGTCCCCTCTGACCTGCTTCCCCCCACTTACTTGTGATAAATGTGAGGCATTTACCAGCCTGCATCAAGCAGGTGGATTTGTCAGTGATCATTCTCCCTGCTGCATTAAATTGCATCCTTTCATTAGCAAATATTGCCAAACAAAGCAGTGCTCTGACAACTTCTCATTTCCAAGCATATTAAAGGATAAGATCTTAGACCAATTTTACTGTTATGGATTTAGATTGAATCTGCCTCAGTAACGTCGTCCCATTCAGGGCTGATGACGAAACCTGAGCTATCCATATGCTTAATTGCACTCATAAATGGAGCTCTGAACAGTCTGTGGTAGTGAGAGTGTTACAGTTGCTGTTTATGGAATTGTTCTCTAATTCCCTTTTTTTTTTCCCTCAACTGAAGTATTTGTTTCCTAGGACTTGCCCACATTCTTACAGAGAATGGGATTGTTCATGAAATGTACTTGGCCTGCAAACAGCAGCAGAAGGGAAAGGGAAGGCAAATGAGTATAAAGGAACGAGGTAAAGAAAAGGCAAGTGTACACCCAGCCCAAGAGGGAGTCATTCTAGATGTGATGATCTCAGCCACAACCATGTCACACAAAAGGGGTATCAAGTTACCTGAGCACCCAAAGAAGCCATCTGGGCGCATCTGTTGTGTGGCAGCCTCTCTGCAGAAAAATATTACCTGCCAAATGCCCTGCTCCACGATGCACTGCTCCTAGTATCATGTTTGCAAGGGAAAGATTTGGTTTTGTGAGGAAACACGAAGAGGAAAATGGGATTAAGCCAAATTATCCACATCTGGGATAACGGAAGGGACCCTTACAAGGGCCAGTAGCCCTAGGATGAGGGGCAATGGCTTTGAGCTGGAAGAGGAAAGATTGAGACCAGAGATTAAGAAGAAAATCTTTACAGTGAGGGTGATGAGACACTGGAACAGGCTGCAATCCAGGGTGTCTCCCTGCAACCCAGGGATGTTGTGGATGCCCTCCTCCCTGGAAGTGTTCAAGGCCAGGTTGGATGAGGCCTTGATCAACCTGGGCTAGTGAGAGGTGTCCCTGTCTACAGCAGGGGGTTGGAACTAGATATCTTTCAGGTCCCTTCCACCCCAAACCATTCTATGAGTGTGTTTGTATAGATATGATCAAGATACAAAAGCACTGCCTCATTTTGTGAAATTTAGGGATGAGTGAGATGATGTCAGAAGCAACTTCCAGCTAGAAATTATAATGATTGGAAATGAGTATTTCCAAGCTCATTTATTTTTAGTAGGGTTCCATTTCCAAATTGATGAATGCTTTCAAGTGTTTAAATGGTTGGCTTTCTCTTTCTCCAGAGACTTTCAGACACACTTGTATCCATTTGGGGTTTGGAAAATGTTTAGATATACAATGTGTAATAAAAGATTTGACTTCAATCTCTTTGTACATAGATCATGTTGTAATTGCAGGTAGGACTCACTAGAAGCACTGCTAGGTCCATGTTGTAATTACACATAGGGCTCATTAAAAGCCCTCTGCTAGGGTTATAAAGCCCTTTCTGGTATGGTGAAGGGAAAGTGCTGCAGGTGAGAAAAAAGAGAATCGAGTGCACATATGAGAAAGTCCTTTCTGTCTAATGTTGTGCTTTGAGCAGTAGATGAAAACAATTCATTTGCTTGCTGGTGTGGTTAAGCTACAGTTGTGAGGAAGATGAAGGAGTGGAGAAACAGGGGAAAGTGATATCTGGTGATACTGGAAAGAGAACATGGAAGTGTGTACTCTAAGAAAAGGATCCTGCCAGGAATGTATAAAGTCTAAAATACTGGTGGCTCTCAAGTCATCTGTAGAAATGCACTTGATCTCTGAGAGGTTTTCCTGCTTCATTTATGTTCTGTGTGTCCTGTTGTCTGATACCTGAGATAAAAAAAAACAACTGCAGAAGTCAATAATTAAGGCAACAGAAGTTTTTGTCAGGTCTTTGAAATCTCTGCTTTGCAAATAAAGGATTCCTGCTGATGAACTCCCTCTGGACAGTATGTGAGTGTGAAGCGTGCACCACATAATTCATCCCTCCTCATCTACTTACGTGAAAAGGCTCACTGTCTCTTTCCATGTGCACTCAGAGCAAGCATAAATTTCACTCATTCCTTAAAAACACAAAACACCCAACCAAAACTGAGTCAGACATGAATGAAAAAATAGAAAAAGCCTGCTTTTTAACTAATTGACCTTTACCAGGACTTGACAAAGTGCCCCCCAGCACTCTCTGTGACATAGAGTGCAAAGGCTGCTTTGCCTCATTAAAAAGGGACAAATACAATTTATTTTGCATATTAGGTCATAATCTCCTCTTCATAGAATAACTGGGATTTTACACACTTAATGTGTGGAACTGGAGTTCTATTTTGCATTAACTGATACAAATACACATAAAAAAATCCATCCCCATGTTTTCAGCTGTGTAATTCAGTTGTTGCTGAGCCCACAGACCGCACATGCCTCTGCAGCGCAAATCCTGTTCTCTTGCTGGACCACAGCTTGAAGCTCAAATTCTGTGGCCATCTGACATTACTGTGTTGGCTGACTAGCAATCACAGCCCAACTCTGCTCCAACCATTGTAGGGTGTCAGTGAATGTAACCTGTTGTGAAAGAAGTTCTCTTAAAGTTGTTCTTTCAACCAGCCCAAACCCCTCAAATAACCAGCAACAAAGAGAAGCCTGTCAGGTCCTGAGGCCATAGGAGGATGTGCTTACATCTGTCATCTTCCTTAGACTCACTGAAATATCTTTGTGCCTCAAGCAAGTGGAAATTAGCAGTTTCAAGTACTGGGGTTTTTCTTTGGCAAGTAAGCAGCATTAGCTAGCACAGCTCTGATGTAGGAGGCTTTTACCAACCGCTGCTGCAACTGCCTCGCTGTTGAACTGCTGTTCACAGCAGACTGCTACTGCTGGCCTGATCTAAAGCAGAGACTTACCAGAACAGAACAAACCCATGGATTTTCAAGTCTTAGTTTCTTAGTCAAAAGGAAAGAGTTCAAGATATTTGGGTGGCCAAATGTTTTAACTGTTTAGGCATTCAGGAGTGGAGACAACTCCACACAGGTCCATGCCTGAGAAAGCCCTGCTGTGATCATCCATGGAGGGATTACCTCAATTTCCAGTTCAAAGGTCAAAACCATTCCACTTTCAATAAGGGTATCAGAGCTCAAGAGGTCTGAATGATCTGCTTTCTGTCCTTGAGGGTGGTCTTCTCTTGTTGTATCAATCATCACTGGAATCTGCTTCGAGTTGTTTTTTCTTTGTATCTCACAAGTTGTTCTAATACTGAGGCTTGCACTGCCCTAAAGAGCAGCCCAGAGCTGGAAGGCACCTTAGCACAGTGAATAAAATCCGTATTATAGCTGAACAAACCCAAGATGTGCTAGCACTACTGTTGGGTGGGGTCATTTATTTCTGGACAAGCTGCTTGTGTCACTTTCTGGCACACACAGCCTTTCTACAGATGACATTAGCATTCCTTGCTGTGCCCTGTGAGTTGGTGGCACAGCAGGAGTCAGAGCGTAGACACGTGCAGACGTGCAGTGCAGGAAGCAAAAACCTTGTGGGGAAGCCAGGGAACAAGCAGGTAGCAATTATTGTTTCTGTTGCTGCTGGTTTCAAACAAAGCCTTTTTTAAATCTCTTCCCAGAATACATCACAGGCAGTATCCTACTTCAGCATTTACACTGAAATCAAATTACAGAGAAGACTCTCGGGGAACCTTAGAGCTGCCTTCCAATACCTGAAGGCATCCTACAGGAAGGCTGCAGAGGGACTTTTCATAAGGATGTCTAGAGACAGGACAAGGGGGAATGGTTTGAAGCTGAGGAACAACAGGGTTAGACTGGAGCTTAGGAAGAAGTTCTTCAGTACGAGGCTGCTGATACTCAGGAACAGGCTGCCCAGGGAGGCTGTGGATGCCTCCTGTGTGTGGATGTTCAAGGCCAGGTTGGATGAAGCCTTGAGCATCTGACTCTAGTTGAGAGGTGTCCCTGCCCATGGCAGGGAGGTTGGAGCAGATGATCTCTGAGGTCCCTTCCAACCTAAGCCATTCTGTGAGTCTGAGATTTAGTTTAATCCCGATGGGACTTCCTATTTTAATTGGCTGGAATAAGAAACATATAAAAGTTGAGGTAGCAACAGCTTATTTGTACTCTACCCTTTGGATAAACAAGACTAGTCTGGACTCTGAGTGTCCAGTTCTACTGAAGCCATCACATAGCAACTAAAAGTATTTAAATCCAGAATGTTTTTGTCAGCATGTTTTGACAGCAGTTCATGCTTCAGTTAGCTCTTATTAGAGTGTAAAGGAAGAAACTTAATTTCCCCTGAAATATGGTTAACTACTTTGTCATAATGAATCAGCTCATCTCTTGTATGGGTTGAAAAATGCAAATGCTGAGTTTGAATAGCATTGTTGATTTGTTTTTGACATAAGAAATATAAATAAGAATATAAGCATTAAATGTGTGTTAAGAAACATTTACCTACTTCCTTTCTTGTTCCACGGAATATAACCCAAAGATTTCCTCAATCATCGTGATGTTTCTGCCTTTGTAATTTCTCCTAATAAACCTTCCTCTGCACTTAACCATCTCTGCACAAGAAATTGCTTTGAGCTATTAATTATACATTTTAATTTTTTTTTTCCTCTCCAGTTCTCTCTCTTTGTTCTATTATCTCTGTAGGGCAACAAATAACAATTCAGGTAGATGTGCATCTTTACCACTTGAAGTGTTTTTAAGAGTCAGTGTTTATCTTCACAAAAAAAGGGATGATTATGATATGCAGTGTTAGATTATTTAATGTTGCCCAGTAGATGTGGAAGGTACTGGGCAGGCAGGGTACAGATGGTCTGACTGCATAAATTCATAGAATTATAGACTTAGAATGGGAGGGGTTGGAAGGAACGATCTCCAGAGATTATTGAGTCAACCCTCCCTGCCAGAGCAGGATCACCTAGGGCAGGGCACATAGGAACACATCCTGATTCCAGAGAAGGAGACTCCACAACCTGTATGGGCAGCCTGTTCCAGTGCTCCATCACAGTGCTCAAGTTCTTAAGACAGTGAAGTGGAAAAGTACCCTCCACTGTTAACTTTCTCCTCTCTGGGTCCCTGGTCTGTAATGAATATTGGTTTGTAATGAAGACTCTCTGCAGAGCCTTACTGGTGTGGTTTAAAACATCTGAAGCCAGTTACCAGCTCTGCCATTCACTACAGGTTACTGCCTTGTTGCAGGGTGGTATTTAGGCTTCATCTTCCACAGTTTTCATCATATTTTATAAGCTGGACTCTAGTTGACAAGAGAGATACAGGAGCACTTACAATTAGTAATGTCTTCATCCTTTTCAGCTTGAGAACACCTGTCAGAACTGTCAGATCTTTTTTTCCTCCTATCTGAATTTGTGCCACCCAGAACCTGTCTTAAACAACTATGTTTTAATTTTGCCTCCAGTAATGCAAAATGTGTTTGTGTTTACTCTTCATTTATGCTGCCTCCAGTCAATAATCTTTGCTTCTCTTCTTGTATGCAGTACGTGTGTTTTCTGCCAACCACTAATCACTTCCTTTTTTAATTGGAAAGTTGAATTCCACATTTCAACACACAGAGGGAGGAAAGGCATAGTTACACTTGGTGATTATAAATGTATATAGGGAGAAATTCAAGTAGAAAGGTGAGAAGAAGTAAGCCAGCATCTACAGGAACCTCTCTTGTCTACATTGGGATTGAAGCTCTGTGCTCACTGATGCCAATAACATAATTTCCACTGTAGCTATAATTTTGCTATGCCTTGGCAATATGTCTCAAAGAGCCAGTCCAGAGGAGGGCCACAAATATGATCCAAGGGCTGGAGCACCTATGCTATGAGGATAGCCTGAGCAAGCTGGGGTTGTTCAGCCTGGAGAAGACTCCAGGGGGACCTTAGAGCTGCCTTCCAGTACCTGAAAAGATCTTACAGGAAGGCTGGAGAGGGACTTTTCATGAGGGTGTCTAGAGACAGGACAAGAGGGAATGGTTTGAAGCTGTGGGAGAGTAGAGTTAGACTGGATCTTAGGAAGAAGTTCTTCAGTGTGAGGGTGGTGAGACTCTGGAATAGGTTGCCTAGGGAGGCTGTGGATGCCTCCTCCCTAGGGATGTTCAAGAATAGGTTGAATGAGGTCTTGAACAGCTGAGTCTAGCTGAGACTAGACCCATGGTGGGGAGGTTGGAGCAGAACCCTTCCAACCTGAGCTATTCTATGCTTCTACGAAAGCACAAAAGTAAAACTTGGTATTTACCATGATAGCTCAGGAAAAGCAAAAGACTTACATGTAAAATTAAAATGTTAATAACACCACATCAGCCTTCAAAAGAAGGGACCAGAATAATTTTTCATTTGACTATAACTGAATAAAATTTAAATTAACATGGGTATGTTTTTTTTCCAGCAGTATTTTCTGATGGAAGTAATCCATAATGCAGTGTCACAATTTCAAAGGCACTGGCAGAAGGTATCCCTTTGGATACAGAAATTAAGTTGCTGGTGGGTTTTCTTTTAAACTATCATTAACTAAGCACTGGAATAGCAAAGATGACTAAAGCTCCCAGCAGGAAGAACTGCAGACCATATGATCATGGAACAGATATTTAAGAACTGGGACTGAGTTCAGAGGTAGCCTCATTTTCTGAAGATTACAATCTAGTAATTTTATGTAAATTCTGCTTTTAGATGTCCTGAGTAATGATCAGTGCAACCATTATAGGAGTTGAATTAATACCCCCTGACACTGATTGATATTCAAATAATCAGGAACTTTGCCCTGACAGAAGCTAAAATATTTGTCATTATAAGCAAACCCACAACCTGTTAACCCTAAATGTTAGATTAGACAGAAATACATCTTTGGGCATGTAACTTTCTATGAAGCAACCCAAAAACCTCAAAGCTTCCATAGAATTGCAATAAGAAATTCTGGTTCTGCTCACTATCTATAGTGATTTTAAAAACCTAACCAGTTTATATGTGTCATAACCATGAAGATGTGAACAAACATGCAAGGTACTGATTTCTCTGTTCAATCCTGGAATCCTAGAATGTCTTGGGTTGGAAGGGACCTCTGAAGATCATCTAGTCCAACCCCTCTGCTAGATCAGGATCACCTAGTGTGAATCATCCAGGAACACATGTCCAGGCAGGTTTTTATTCCCTCCACAGACAGACTCTACAACCTCTCTGGGCAGCCTGTTTCAGTTCTCTGTTATTCTCAAAGTGAAGAGGTGTTTTTTTTCCTTTCACTTTCATGGAGCCTCCTGGGTTCCTGTTTGTGTCCATTGCCCCTTGCCCTGTCACTGGACACCACTGAGAAGAGTCTGGCTTCATCCTCCTGACACCCTCCCTTCAGATCTGTATGAGCATTAGTGAGGTCCCTCCCTCAGCCTCCTCTTGTCCAGGCCAAACAGCCCCAGCTGTCTCAGCCTTTCCTGGCGGCGTAGATGTTCCAGTCCCTTCAGCATCTTCTGCTTCTCTTTGCATCACGTTTATGCTCCTCAGCTGCACACTCTCTTGCACACCTTCTCTCCATTCTGATCTATGTATAACCAAAACTCCCAGCATTACATTATCTTAATAAGGCATTTTAAAAAAAGTACCTATGTGAAAACCCGAGATGTGACAGCTGCAGAACTAACTTAGGTTGTTCATTTTGGTTGCTTTTCAATCCCTACAACTTTCTCACCAAAGAAAGGGTGACTGCATCAAACTCAAAGATCTGATTTAAGACAGACCTGAGGGGAAAGTACTCCCTTTGTGCTATTGCCTGTGCAGCCACGATGGCAGCAGAAATAGTCCAGTATTTGCTGAAATTCTGCAGTCATTATGTGATTTAGACATTTCTCTCAGCAGAATGAGATGACAGACTGACTGCTGCCATCACTGACAGAACATCTACAGTGAGAAGATGGCACAAGATGAGCAAAGGCTCAGCCTGCACATTACAGATAAAGACAATATAAATGCAAGCTCTAAGAATAACCTCTTGTGGAATTTTATCAGACAGACTTGGTTTCTATGCATTATTTATCCACAGTTCAGCAAAAATGGTCTACAGTCAAATTAATTGACACTTTCCCATGGATATTTGTTAGGGGCCATCATCAGGACATGGACCTGATGGAGTGGGTCCAGAGGAGGGCCACAAAAATGGTCAAGGGGGTGCAGCACCTCCACTAGGAGGACGGGCTGAGGGAGCTGGGGGTGTTCATTCTGGAGAAGAGAAGGCTCCAGGGACACCTAATAGTAGCCTGACAGTACCTGAAGGGGCTACAAAAAGGCTGCAGAGGGACTGTTTGCAAAGGCCTGTGGTGACAGAATGAGAGGCAATGGTCTGAAATGAGAGAAGAGATTTAGATTGGATGTTAGGAACAAGTTCTGTACCATGAGGCTGATGGAATACTGCAACAAGTTGCCCAGGGAGGTTGTTGAGGCCCCATCCCTGGAGATATCCAAGGTCAGGCTGGACAGGGCTCTGAGAAACCTGATCTAGTGGAGGATGTCCCTGCTGACTTCAGGGTGGGGTGGACTATGTGACCTTTGGAGGTGCCTTCTAACCCAAACAATTCTGTGATTACATATAGCTGGTTTATGTTATATTCTAACTTTATATCATCACAGTTATCTAATAATTAGAAGTTACTTAAGTAAGTACATAGCAAATAAAGACTCCGGTTAGTTATTTAAATCATCCAATATATTGTGGGATTGTTGGTGGTCGGGTTTTTTTCAGAATGAGCAACTAATGCACAGCTTTTCTTGTTCTTTCCCTGCTATTATTTCTGAGCCAGTGCATTTACTGAAGATGGAGTGTTCTACGATGGTGCAAAACAAAATGACATAGTTCAGGAATTAAATATTTAACTTGTGGAAGATGCTGCTTTAACTAGAAGACATGAGGATTTAATGAAATCCTCATAAAGTTCTTTTAGTATGACAGCAGCAATTATTCCTTTTCTCCTCTTTGCTTCCTCATTCTGTGCATTAATTGAGGCTGCCCAGTCTTATAAGCAGGCTGGAACAAAATCTTTACAGGCAACCTAGTCATGGCCAAAATGGTCCTTGTAAAACTCCATTGCTTAGCCCCTCTCACATTCCCTTCCTGCCCCACCACAGGCAAAAGATGAAGGGCTTTCCCCTTGTGCCTTGAGTTTATTCCAGCCTGACAAATCACGAAGCTGCAACCAACTTTACCTGATGACCCTCAAGAATAAAAGCCTCAGCAATGTCCAAGGTCACTCAACTCTTTGAGCAAATTGATTAGTCTCAGGTTGCACAGCAGAGAAATGGAAGCAGCACTGATGGAATAGTTCATGTAAAATTGGAACATCTAAAAGCAAATTAAGGACAGACATGAGCTAAAAAATGAATCATATTTACAGCTTTTGAAGAACCCACATTAGAATGAAATTCTAACATCCTATAGGGCTTCTGTTCACGTCTGCATTCTGATATCACAGAGTGCCATGCTGCAGCTGCCCTATGCTTTGCTAGGGGGAGTGAGGAAACCTCTCTGGACATTGCTGCTTAACTTACCATGTAAGGTACAGCGGGATGAGAGGAAAGCAGGGGGCCAGCACTCCTCTGGGTGTGCTACAAACAGAGCACAGATGATGATGAGAAGACAAAAAGCTGGAAGAGGAAAATCAGAAGAGCTGCACCGTGTGCTGAGCAGAGAGTGGGGATGAAGCTCCAAAGAAGAGAAAGAAGGGATCTTCTGTCAGTGGCATATATGTAACCTTTAACTGCCAAGCACAAAGGTTACAAACCCTGTGTGTGCATAGCTTCACAACAGCATCACAGGTGGGTTAATGTAAGGAAAACACTGTGGAGTTTTAAAGATTTAATAACACCTTCATAAGAGACAGGTGCCACACAATGACTCTTCATAGGGCCTGCACACATTAAAATACTCTGCTTTTATTGTGAGTGTTCCCTTCCCTGCAGCAAACAGGCTGCCTTGACTTATATTGCAGCTTTTCCCATAGAATCACAGCATGGTTTGGGCTGGAAGGGACCTTCAAGATCATCTGGTCCCAACTCACCCCACCATGGGATGGAACACCTTCCACTAGGCTAGACCCCCACTGTCAAGAATTTCTTCCTAATCTCCAGTCTAAATCTCCTCTCCTCAGGCTTCAATCTATTCCCCCTCATCCTATCACTACAAGTCCTTGAAATAAGTCCCTCCCCAGCTTTCTTATAGGCCCCCTTCTAGGGGCTGCTCTAAGGTCTCCCTGAAGGTTTCTCCTCTCCAGGCTGATCATCCCCAACTCTCTCAGCCTCTCCTCACAGTAAAGGGGTCCCAGCCCTCCCCTCATTGCTGTGGCCTCCTCTGGCCCTGCTCCAACAGGTCCATGTCTCTCTGTGCTGAGGACTCCAGAGGTGGCCACAGCATTTTCAGTCTTACACCTCCAAATGAAATGGCTATTGTGAGAAATGCTGCCTACAGCTCACCACCAACACGGGCAAATACAAGAGGTGCTGCTTGTGTTTCAAGCAGTACCTACACCCAGCAGGAGATCAAACAGGAGGAAAGGATGTTTTGCTTTCCTGGTCTGAGTGACCAACATGACACATAACCTTGTCCAGCTGCACAAATACCATTCTGTTTTCCAGAGGGCATCCTGCAGTGCTCGCTCTGAGACAGCTCTCAGCTGCTCACAGGGTGCAGTGCCCAAACACAAAGCAGGAGCTGCTGCCCCTGATGGGTGTGCATGTAGCATTAGTAAGGGTTGTCTACCCTATCATCTTCCCACAGCTGATTTGCTGCACAATTATTCAAGGTAATGAAGGAACTCCTGACTGCATGTTTCAAGCAGTTGTGAAAGCTGCTGCCTCCCAGATAAGGGTATGCCCTCTAGGTGAAGTCAAGGAATTCTGCCTCACACGAGAATCAGCCTCCTGCTGACGAAATAAAGGAATCCACCCTGCTGATGAAGATTTCCTGCCTTCTATTTAGTTCAAGTGAAGATTTAGTACCATCTTTACAGATGCCTTAAAACTGGGAAAGAATGTTGTTTAACAGAGCTGATTCTGATCATATTTAGAAGTTTTTTCAAAAAGGGCAGGGAGTTGTGTGGAGCAGGAGACAAAGCAGCATTCCCTGCAGGAGACAAAGCAGCATTCCCTGCATTCAGCAGCGATCCTGTGTGACAAACAAAGCCCTTATTTAAACAAGGGCAAATGGCTAAGCTTAGCAATGTGCTTACTACTTCTCCTCATTTTCATTTTGAGGGACAGGAATGGAAAAGAGTTTTCTTACAGCCAATCCATTCCAAAATAAAACTCACATGGTCAGTACTATTCATTCCACTATGCAGTCTTCTCCAAAAGCAGAGAGTTTATTCCTGACCAGGGCAGATCAGATCACGAAGAGAAAACAGCTGATTTTGAACTTGTTCTCTTTACAAATCTATTGCAAGAAGGTAACTTTCTCACATTTTCCAGTGATGGCAGTGCTGCTCCCAGCAAAGCAATAAAAGCTGCAATATTAAGCTTGCAGTTTACTCATTCATTTTCATGTGAGACCTTCATGGGCAAGTGGCCCCCTCACAGAGAAGATGCTATTGCAGGGAGTACTTCTATACCCCAAAGAATGTTGACTATTTCATTAGTGAAGTTCTTCCCTCTAACTAGGTCTTTTCAACTGGTGGGTCTGGCAACTGAAAGAATTCTTCTGTGCACAGGCTTGCTCAAAAGAAAAGCTGTCCACTGTCAAATAACTTCAACTTGAACATTTTAAGCTGGCTGCATCCTAAAATGCAAATTCTCAGTTCCTTTGCCAATAAGAAGCTCATATGAAGCACTGGATTTGTTATCAGGCAGCAAGAAAGTTGAAATCTCACCTCTAGTCACCAATTTCAGTCATATTTTCCCTCAAATTGCATCCCTCCCCCCCCCCCCCCCAGTTAAGTGAAGCAAACAATCTTAGAGTATTCATGAATGTCTGGAAAACTATTTCCCTTCTTGAAAACAGGTATTTGTTTTTGCCCAACAACCCTGTGTCTTTTGGTGATAGCAGGAGAAAAGAGAGTGAAATGCACAAGTAAACTATTAATAGCTGAAAGATTTTGCTTTCAGTGCTTTGTGTACTTGCCAGGTAATTTTCACTCTGGGATGCCTGCATGTAATCAGCAAGGAAAGGGAAATTTTTAAGTGTCTAAAGATTCTTTAGGCTTTCTTCTGCTACCTAACTGACAGAAGTGACTTCCTCCATTCCAAGTGGGATTAAAAGGCCCCTGACTTGCACAGAACCCCCTTGCTATATAGAACAGGATATGCAGTCAGGAACCAAAAGCAGCTTCCTCCAATAGTTTAGCTCTGTAGCTAAAAGTCAACTTAGAATGCCTGTGTAGTATTTGGAATCTCATTCCTTCAGTGCATTCAGTATGAGGGTGATGAGACTCTGGAACAGACTGCCCAGGGAGGATGTGGCTGTCTCCTCCCTGGGGGTGTTCAAGGCCAGGCTGGATGAGGACTTGAGCAGCTGAGTCTAGCTGACAGGCATTCTCACCCACAGCAGGGAGGTTGGAGTCAACGATCTCTAAGGTTTTCAATGATTCTATGATTCAAGGTTTAGACCTATAAAGGTAGTGGTCACTATCACAGTAATAGTGATGAACAGGTTCAGCAGATGAAGCCATGTAGGGGTTGGTCTCTTCTCCCAGGCAACCACCAACAGAAAAAGAGGACACAGTCTCAAGCTGTGCCAGGGGAGGTTTAGGCTGGATGTTAGGAAGAGGTTCTTCACAGAGAGATTGGCCATTGGAATGGGCTGCCCAGGGAGGTGGTGGAGTCACCATCACTGGAGGTGTTTAGGAAGAGACTGGATGGGGTGCTTGGTGCCATGGTTCAGTTGATTAGATGGTGTTGGGTGATAGGTTGGTCTTGGTCTCAAAGGCCTTTTCCAACCTGGTTTATTCTATTCTATTCTAAGATGTTCTAATGCAAATAATTAAACCAGCTGGTTATTTCTTTACAAGAAAATTAGTCCTTTTAGAAAATTCCACTATTAACACAGTGCCTCTCTTATCCTAATCTCAATCTAGAAGAGATTCCTCAACTCAAGTCTCTTACAACTGCGAAATGCCAGCCACTAACTCAGCTTCTGAACCATTTGGGGTGATTTGGTGTCCCCAGACCACAGCACTGTAATGTTCCTTACTCAGCCTTGGGGCGACAAGCAGAGTCTGAAATAAAAGCTGCAGACACTCTTATTAGCACATATATTATACTTATGACTTGCTGAGGACTCAAACTTCTCTAAACCTGTCAGCTTCTGCTTTTTGTGTCATTGTGCATTCTGCTGCAGGAGGCTGTGTGCAGTCGGGCAGCGGCAGACATGCAACATCAATTCTAAATAAACAGGAGGTCACAAAGCTCACATTCTCCAAGCTATTATAGAAATTGCAGGCTTCATCCAATCTCAAATCCCAGTGCTCACTTAAAAGCTCTAAACCATATAATTAAATGTAGGTCAGCTTAAAAGTGGACAATTCTCTTTTTTTTTGTTCAGGCTTTCTGCAATGCTCTTCAAGTAAAGCCTTCAGCAATTCTCTTCGTTTTATCTCGGAGGGCTGACAGATCGCTGTCAAAAACAGGGCCTGTATGGTAAAAAGTTTCAACACAGAGAAAAAAGGTACAACAGTGGAGGAGGAGATTCTTAAAAGAGAATAAATCTCTGGCTTGCTTTCTTCAAAGTTAGAATTCTTCCCCTGCCTGAGACATACTGAGGACAAGTTTAACCCAGGGTAACTCTTCTGTAGTCTAATGGCCTTACACCAATGAGGATTTTGACCCAAACTGTCTGAGACGTGCTTGGAAAAAATAACCTTCTATTTCCCTCACGGTCCTGCTGCACAGAGGGAGATCTTTCTTGTCACTCCTTCTAGCTCTCACATCTTAGAGTTTGTCTTGAAATTCTCCCCTGGCTGTATTCCCCTCAACCAGCCATTCTTCATAAGAGCAGGCCAGATTAGATTGCCCCTTCCTCCCGTGGATTTTACTCAGATATATGCTACTGTAAGTGCTAGAAGAACATGGCCATGGGTTTTGGAGCCCTGCTATGGTTTCTTTTGTAATCAGAGCAGAGAGACTCAAAATAAATCAATTCCCTGACTTGAGGCAAGTATGCTTGGACAGGTTTTCCACTTTTACTGTGTGTTTTCTAAAGCTAAATAACACCAAATGTACTCATTTGATTTTTCTTTAAGAAAACTCTTCATGGGAGATAAAGGGGTACTGGAGACCAGGAAAGCAAAGGAGAACAATGAAACCCTAACATCTAGGTAGAAGAAGCCTACCCAGGAAGGGAAAAGTTGCCATGTAGCTTTACAAAGTAAAAACCAGTTTGGTTTCCAACTTTTTATTCTTTTTCAACTTGATGTATTTTAATCTCAACAGACTTTGGCTCACTGAAGCTTTTGTTCACTTTACCCAATTAGATCTACTCTGTAGAATCATAGAATGGTTTAGGCTGGAAGGGACCTGAGAGATTATCTACACTTCCCTGCCCTGGGCAGGGACACCTCTCAACTAGACTCAGCTGCTCAAGGCCCTATCCAACCTGGACTTGAACACCTCCAGAGAGGAGGCATCCAATCTCCCTGGACAACCACACTGAACTACCAAGGCCCTTTGTGCTGGACAATTTTCATTTCCACAAGAAACTCCCCTGTAATGGCATTATCCAAGACATTTAGGGCCAGCAGATTATGCTGACCAAGAATCCAGAATACCTTCTGCTTGCCTCAGAGGAAAAGAGATCAATTGTTGGCTCTTCCCAAGTTAAAACCCTTTACACCCTTTACACCTCTCCAGCACAGCGCAGACACCGCAAACAATCTGCTGTCTACCACAGCATATCACGTGTTCATTTGGAAGAATTAAGCTCTCATTTTCTTGATTCCCAACTGGAGAGATGATGCTTCTTAGACACCTAGAACTGTACATAATTCAAGACATCATTCTGAGCAGATATTTCTAATAATAGAAAAGGTGGGGGGAAAGTAAAATGATTGATGTGAAAGACATCAGAAATCCCGTGTACTGAGATCAAGCTCTCCTGCTTGAATAGACAAGGGTGGTACGACCCTGGAAAAGGCTGTCCAGGGAGGGTGTGGATGCCCCCTCTTTGTGGGGGGTTCAAGGCTAGGTTGGATGAGGCCTTGAGCAACTTGGGGCTAGTGGGAGATGTCCCTGCCCATGGCAGGGGGGTTGGAAGTAGATGATATTCAAGGTCCCTCCCAACATAAACCATTCTATGAATCTATGAGAGCTGGGAACCACAGCCCTTCTAATCCACCCCAGGATGCTGTTGGCCTTCTTGGCCACAAGGGCACATTGCTGCCTCAGGGTCATCTTTCTGGTCCACCATGACCCCCAGGTCCCTTTTCCCTATGTTGCTCTCCAGAAGGTCAGTCCCCAACCTATGGGTTTGTTCTTTCCCAGATGCAACACTCTCCACTTGTCCTTGTAGTTAATCCAATTTCTCTTGGAATCCTTCTAAAACTACTGGGAATTTGCTGATATTAGGCAACTGGTTTAGCATTAAGCACTAACAGTAGAAGAATTAAATTCTGATTAGGTAAATATAAACAAATCATAAACTTTGCTCCTGCATTAGCTGCTGTGTCTGCCTGCCAATTTGCAATCAATTTCTAAGTAGTCTCCCTGGGCCTCTTGCAAGGCACTACAATTTTCCTAATATACACATTGTGTAGGCTGTGTGCCTGAGCCTGCTAGACTGTGCTTGCCTCACTTTTGAGAAGTTCTGCATTTTTTTTCCTGCTAACAGACAACTGAAAGTTAATTCTGAGACCACTGCCAGGTATTACCATATCTGTATCAAGGTGGCATTGAAGCCAACAACAAACTGAAATAAACAGAGGAGTGCAGGGGCTCCTAGCAGAGGGATGTTTTGCGATACCCTCACAGGGACTCAGTTTCAGTAGGCATGAGGTACAGTAAAAAAAGTCTGATTCTTTCTTCAGCCCTCAGGAAGTAAGGAGCACCACGTTGATGGTGTACAAACACATGGTGTGCAGATCCAGGAGTGATTTATGTGATATATACATGCTGCAAGTAGAAAGGATGCAGCTACATTATTGGTTTGTATACCTCTTCATATATTTGCCCTCCCATCTTAAAATCATAGAATCCTAGAAGTGTTGAGGATTGAAGAGACCTTTGAGACCATCAAGTCCAACCACTCCCCTAGAGATCACAATCCCACCACTAATGCTAAGCTCCTGACACTAAACTATGTCCTCTACCTCACTCCAGCCTCCTTTAAGGGAGTTGTAGAAAGCAATGAAGTCTCCACTCAGCCTCTTCTTCTCCAGACTAAAGTACCCCAGTTCCCTCAGCCTTTCCTCCTAAGTCTTGTTCTCCAGACACTTCACCAGCAAGGTTGCTCTTCTCGGGTTATTCCCCAGCACCTCAGTGTCCTTCTTGCAGTGAAGGGCCCCAAACTGAACATGGTATTTGAGGTGTGGCCTCACAAGTGATGAGTACAGGGGGACAATCACATTCCTAGAGCTGCTGGCCACACTGTTTCTGATGCAAGCCAGGAAACCATTGGCCTTTTTGGCCACCTGAGCACACTGCTGGATCTTGCTCAGCCAGCCATCAATCAATGCCCCAAGGTTCTTCTCTCAGCAGCAGTTCTGGAGCTTGAGAAGGCACATCAAAAGGGAAAACCTTTCAGGAAAGGCAAAAGAGAAAACTACAGAGATTCAGCGGCCCAAATCACTGGACTGGAAGAAATGATCCATTCTGCAAGGGCACAAAGGTGGGAGGATAATTTCCACAGAAGACTTACTTTAGTCTATTTCAACAGTTCTTTGGAAGTTTTCTGTGGCCTTCTTCCTTTATTCTTGCTTAGAATCTGAGATGTTTCATTAGTTTCTGTTTCTCAACATCAAGGGCGGGGGAAAAAGTCTACAATTCTACCTTAAAGTTCAGGTAAATCTGAGTTTCAATCATCATAGAGAAAAACTTCATTTATTCCCAGGTGTTAATATAAATACCAAGCTAAAAGGAGCCATGGAACCACTTAGCAAAGAGTTCAATAAAATGGGCTCCATATTCAGTTCTGCAGGAGTCTATTGATCATTACCAATAAATGACCATTAGCAGGGCCTCTAATTAATTATTCTATCCAACAAAAGAAAGTGTTCTTGCTACTGCAAGTGAAGAATTCCCCTCTGCCACTCTGTTTGAAGAGTAAAGCATAGAAGTCCAGCTACAAATTATTTCATACAGTGTTTGAAGGATGAAGGAAAGGAAATACCTGCCCTCCAACAGAGAGGAATTTCCATTTGGATTAAAAAAATTCTTCACCAAACAGTCTGTACAAATATTACAAAACTCCAGTATGGCCACTCACAAAATCACAGTTACAGAGCAGAGAATTAAAAAAACACCTTTTGAAATAATGAGCTAAGTGTAATCAAAAGAAAATCATCAGAACTTCAGGGGTTTGTTATTTTGGTTTTGGTTGGTTGGTTTTTACAATACAACAGGAAATTATTAAAAGTCAAAGAATCCATTCAGTAGTCCACAGCATTATTGAGGTTTCTGCTCAAACAACATCTAGGACAGGACTGTGGATACCACCTCCTTATCGGCTGTGTAAAGCCCGCCAAACAATCCTGCACAATTCTTGCAAGTACCATCAGAATCATAGAATGATTTGGGTTGGAAAGGACAACCAAAGGTCACCCAGACCAACCCCCTGCAGTCAGAAGGGAAATCCTCCACTAGATCAGGTTGCTCAGAGCCTTGTTGAGCCTGACCTTGAATATCTCCAAGGATGGGGCCTCAAACACCTTCCTGGGCAACTTGTTGCAGTGTCCACCACCCTCATGGTGAAGAACTTGTTCCTCACATCCAGTCTAAATCTGCTCTTCTCTAATTTCAAATCATTGTCCCTTGTCCTATCCCTGCAGGCCTTTGGAAACAGTTCCTCTGCAGCCTTCTTATAGCCCCTTTCATGTACTGGCTATTAGGTCTGCCTGGAGCCTTCTCTTCTCCAGAATGAACACCCCCACCTCCCTCAGCCTGTCCTCATGGCAGAGGTGCTCCAGCCCCTGATCATCTTTGTGGCCCTCCTCTGAACCCACTCCATCAGGTCCATTTCCTTCCTGTGTTGAGGGCTCCAGAGGTGGACACAGAACTCCAGGTAAGGTCTCACCAGAGCAGAGGGGCAGAATGCTCTCTCTCGTCTGCTGGCCATAATCCTTTTGCTGCAGCCCATGCTGCCATTGGCCCTCTGGGCTGCAAGCTCACACTGTTGGCTCATATCCAGCTTCTCAGGATTACTCCAGATGTAGATCACTATGGCTGATCTGTACTCTATTCTGCATTGACATACCAGTCACTACTACAAATCTGAACCCTCAGTCAGTACTGCTGTCCAATGGACCATTTCCAGCACAAAACACAGCAGAGACATTTAACATAAAAAATCCAAACAGAAAATACCACTCAATAGTATTGCATCCTCCAGACCATTCCTCCTTAGCATTATGCAATCAGCTTACCCTGATCCGGATTTGACAGTCAACTCCCACTGCTGTATTTCTGAAGTCAAAGAAAAAGTTTTACTGAATATTCAGTGTTAGGGAAATACTAAAAACACAACAACCTTCAGTATTTGGTGTCAAGCACTGAGCTTGTCACTTAATACAACTTATCATTCTTTTTTTCCCTGCTCTAATACCAGCATGACTGACATTTTTCCATTTCCATAACATCAAGTCTGTAACGCTCAAAATATCTTGTGAAATACAACACTCAACATTTTCAACTGCTTAGTTATCTGCACAAAGAGAAAATAATGCCTGTGTCATCAGTAACCTTTTGTGTCACACAAGGGTAAACCATCCAACATTCTTACTACTTCTGGTTTTTTTCCCCACCTGTTTGACAAATTAAGACTTGCAGGCACTGATCAGCAGTTTTCCAGAAGTATTTATCTCATCTCTCTCAACTAAAGAAGAAGCTGAGGGGAGAACTTGTTGCTCTCTACAACTGCCTGAAAGGAGGGAGAGGTTTGCTCTGTTCTATGTGCTATCCAAAACTTCACAACATACACACAGGCTACAAAGTTTTCTTTTTCATAAAGACTTTGCACACAACCAGGATCCTCTACAGGACACACTGGAATGAGTACCTGTGCTGCTTTATTCCTTCCAGACCAGCCAGGGTAAGATTTTTATAAAGATCTGAAGAAGAAAGACAGGGACAGTCAGTGAAAGCCAAAGGAGATCATTGCTTCAGGAGTTACAGAATCAAAGACTCATAGAATGGTTTGGGTTGAAAGGGACATTCAGGATCATCTAGTTCCATCCCCCTGCCATGGGCAGGGACACCTCCCACTAGCCCAGATTGCTCAAGACCTCATCCAGCCTGGCCTTGAACACCTCCAGGGAAGGGGCATCCACAAGCTCCCTGGGCAACCTGTTCCAGTGTCTCCTCACGCTCACTGGAAAGAATTTCTTCCTAATCACCACTCTAAATCTCCCCTCCTCAAGCTTCAATCCATTCCCTCTTATCATTAAAATCTTTAAAAAGATGGGAAGACATGAAATTTTGGAGTGGGTTTCTCATAAAAGCCAGCTTAGGGAACATGAATAGAAATTGGAGACAAAAAAAGGCCCAAAGGAAAGCTGTAG
Source organism: Dryobates pubescens (assembly GCF_014839835.1). NCBI lineage: Eukaryota > Metazoa > Chordata > Aves > Piciformes > Picidae > Dryobates > Dryobates pubescens. The sequence continues at coordinate 9,021,769 of NC_071630.1, forward strand.
CAAATCTCCTGTTCCATAGCTCAACAGCCACCTCTCCTCATCCAGGGTATATTTCAGTCCTCTTTTTAACACTGAATGGCAAAGCAGCAGGAGTCAAAGGTGTCAGCTTGCAAGCCTAGCTGGCAGCCTTTGGCTTGGGTGACTAAAAAGCTGGAAGCGTTAGAGGAGGCGGCCACGTAGCAGCCATCGCGGGGAGCGCCGACAGCAGCTCCTCTCTGGTGTGAGCGCTACCGGCGTTTCCCAGACAGCACTCTGCAGCCATGAAGAAGTGGGAAAAATGAGGAAAATCTCCAAGTGCTGAGCCCTAAGAGCTCATAAAAGCTTCTGTGGCCCAGCAGCTGCGGAGGCCGTTCCTCTTATTGGAATGAGTCTCATGGGAGTGCACTTAATCTAAGTCCCTGAAGTTAACACCATTAGAAGCTACATTTCCTTGCTGATTAAAAATGAACCACACAAGTATCTCAAAGCTTTTGAAATAACTTAGGACTAATGAAGGACTAATTGCTTCACGACATGTCTTCACGTAATGATGTCTAAAAATCGGTGTCAACTGTCTTCTGTCAACGTTTTCAGCAGTTAATTACATGCTTTCTATCAGTCATCCATAGCCACAATTAAAACATGAGGATAGTCTTAGTTTGCTGGTTTAGAGAAAGAAGCTCAAAGAACTGGTTAAACCTGGTTGACTTTTACCTGACAAGCTGACACATTCATAACCACCAGCTCAGAAATCATACAATCATCTGGGTTGGAAGAGACCTCTAAAGGTCATCTAGTCCACCCCTCCCCTGCACTCAGCAGGGACATCCTCAACTAGATCAGATCACCCAGAACCCTGTTGAGCCTCACCTTACCTCTAGGAATGGAGTCTAAATCACCTCCCTGGGCAACCTGTTTCAGTGCTCAACCTGTTTCAGTGCTCAACCACCCTCATTGTAAAGAATCATAGAATTGTCAGGGTTGGAAGGGACCTCAAGGATCATCTAGCTCAAACCCCCCTGCTGTGGGCAGGGATACCTCAAACTAGATCAGGTTGCTCAGAACCACATCCAGCCTAGCCTTAAAAACCTCCAGGGTAGGGGCTTCCAACACCTCTCTGGGCAACCTCTTCCAGTGTCTCATCACCCTCATGGGGAAGAACTTCTTCCTAAATCAACTCCTTGCTAAGTTGGCTGGTGGTAGTTATCTTGCTGAGACTTGATTAACCATTAGAAAAATGGGGTTTGGCAAATATAAGTCCATAAATTTAAATCAGTTAATTCTCAGACTTTGAAATCTAATGATCAACATCTCCTTATTTATCAGGTTAATAACGACTGAAATTTCTTGTTAGCAGAAGTTAGTAAGCAATGACTACTCCTGTTCTCATGGGAATAGAGAACAAGCAGGACTGGAGAGGAGTGGAGGAGTTGGGGAGAAAGAAAGGGGAGAGGAGTGGAGGGGGGGGAGAAAGAAAGGGGAGAGGAGTGGAGGTGGGGGAGAAAGAAAAGGGAGGTGGGGGGAGGGAAAAAAGTAAAAAGAAAGGGGAGAAGAGAAAAGAAAGGAAGGGACAGCCCTCAAAAATATCTTCCCTCAGCCCCAAACAACACATTCCACTACCTGGAAGATCAAGTGAAAAAGAAAGGACTTGAACTGTGGGTCCTGTCAGGCACCAGGACCCTGGAGCCTTCAGCATCTCAATAAAGTCAGGATTTATGAGAAAAAACAAGCCAGGCTCCTGCTCCCACACACTTGGCTGCAAGCAGAAGGGCCAGAGCACAAAACCCATCCACTGCTAAGCCACGGCATTAACCTCCTCTCCAGGAAGATGTAGCTGCATGACAAGCATGACCTCAGCCACAGGCAAGGACAGCTCCTTCACCCCGTGCTGCTGGCAATGCATCACTGGAGCTACACCTATCGTTTGCCTCACACAGCAGAAGGTCAGAGAAGCACAGCCCTGCTTCGAGAGAGACAGAGCTAAATGAGACACTTTTTCTAACAACACTGAAGGCATCCTAACCTTCACTAAGTTCAGATGAGTGTGACAGTACCTCACTTGAAAGAGTCACAGGGGCACCTCTCACTTCAACAGCTTCTTGCCTCTTCAGAGCTTTTACTGACTGCACCTCAAACTTCTTGAGAGTGGATCCTTTTCAACTGCCATTTAATTCCTTGCAATGAACTTTAAATGTGATGGACATGAAAAAGAATATTAAATTACACCAGGTGCAATTGCCAAGAGCAATGAGCAGTCCCAGAATCCTGCTGTGTTCTCTTCCACACCTGACTTCGAATCGCAGCCTGTCCTAGATGGGACTCACTTGGTATGGACAGCCCAGCCCACCCCACTCTGTAATTCATTGCTCTGCAGAATACCTGAATAGGCTGAAGGCAGAGTGCACAGGAACAGAACACTTCCCTAAGCTCACAGTAGAGATGCTGCTTGCTACAGCAAGGACCTGAGTCTCTTAACTAGACGCAACAATGGAACCCCCTCCATAAGCAACATAAGCAATGTCATTTCACATCTTCCACCTGCAGCACTGTGTTCAGTCCTGGTGCTTCCAGCATAGGAAGGACATTGAGCTGCTGGAGAAGGTCCAGAGGATGACCACAAAGATGATCAGAGAGCTGGAGCACTTCCCCTGTCAGGACAGGCTGAGAGATTTGGGTTTGCTGAGCCTTGAGAAGAGAAGGCTCCAGGGACACCTTAAAGTACCTGAAAGGGGCTACAAGAAACTAGAGAGAGAACTTTTTTCAAAGGGCTTGCAGTGACAGGGCAAGAGGAATGGCTGAGAGCTTGAGGAGGGGAGATTTAGGCTGAAGATTAGGAAGAAATTCTTTCCAGTGAGAGTGGTGAGATACTGGAACAGGTTGCCAAGGGAGCAGCTTTCTTGTAGCCCTCTTCAGGTACTAGAAGGGTGCTCCAAGATCTCCCCAGAGCTGCCTTCTCTCCTCGAGGCTGAACAAACCCAGCTCTCTCAATCTGTCCACACAGGGGAGGTGTTCAGCTTTCTGGCCCTCCTCTGGACCCACTCCAACAGTTTAATGTCCTTCTTGAGTTGGAAGACAGAGCTGTGACCCAAACATGTTCCCCACTACGATTCAAACCTTCACCTTTTTCAGGCCAGTAAAAGAACATTATGCATTTTGCTAACCCTTTGGATTGATCCTCAGAACTAAGATGCACAATTCTTCATGAGAACAAGGCTATTTTATATCACCATTTTAAGAGCTACATGGTCCTGCTATGAGCCAAATCATCTGTGTGCCCATACTGGTGTTCTGGCACTTCCTGGAGTGGAAAAGTAACCCTGAGAACAACACACAACTGCAGCCCTGCATTAGGCCCTATTCCAGTGCTTAAGAGTCATCCTTCCCCTTAATAAATAAATAATGAACTTCAGAAAACTTTAATATTAAATTAACAGTTAAGTGAACACAACCTTGAGGGACATATCTTCATAGACATTTAAGTTTACTGCCAGACCAAACGCAGACAGCACTAGGGGGACAGGCTTGGTTTATTTGACTCACAAATGATCCCTTTCCCAGGTCTGCTTCCAGCAGAGTCACATTTAAGAAAGTCCCAATGTGGTGTAGTTGTGTGCCCTCGCTGTGTGCAATTTCTTAACCTTTCTCAAGTGCAAAATTTCAATCTAAGATTGTTATTCTGCAATTAAAATACTACTAAAATAGCTCTCTCACTCTGTGTGTACATGGAAGCATTAAAGGTTACAAGGGCAACCCAAGATTTTTCTACTTCTTAACATTTGACACCTAGCTTTAAAAAAAAGCCTGTAAGGCTGCAGAATTCTGACCTTGATATTATGAAGGGGGGGGAAAAACCCTCCTAATATGTATTTAGAGTTTCTGAAATAACTATATTCAACTTATCTTCTACAGCACTGATTAGAGACAAGACTCTCTACATTATCTGCATTCTACTGCTTTCTGCAGAGAAATGCTGGGGAAAGTGAAGAATGGTTTGGGTTAGAAAGAACATTGAAGATCATTTAGTTCCAACCCCATGCCATGGGCAGGGACACTTTCCACTGGACCAGGTTGTTCAAGGCCTTATCTAACCTGGCCTTGAACACCTCCAGGGAAGGGTCATCCACAAAGCTCCCTGGGCAACCTGTTCCAGTGTCTCCTCATGCTCACTGGAAAGAATTGCTTCCTAATCTTCAGTCTAAATCTCCCCTCTTCAACCTTGAACCCATTCCCCCTCATCCTATCACAACAAACCCTTGTAAAGAGGTATCCAAGTACCATATTCACATTGAGATTGGAAAAGAGTGGCCCAAAGAAGCTGTTCCACAGTGTGTTGATAAGTGCCAGACATGGATCCAGTCCACCAGCTCAGAGCCTGGCAATTAAAAGGACAGACTCTTCTAGCTGCTGCCATTCAAGACACCTCATTTCCACAGGGTGGTTTTCAGAGCTTCTGCTTCTTAGAAGCATTTGAAACCCTCTCCAGCAACTGAAAAGGAGATGCTTTGAGCTTGGCAAGAAACAACAATGCTAAGTACAAACTGTGATTCCTGCTCTGCAGGCTCGTGTGGGGACATACGGCTGAACAAGGAGCTGCTTCACTCTGCTCAATTCCCTTTCACAGATGCCAGTCTGGGGAACGGCAAGGGAGCTGCTCCTCACACTGCTGCACAGATGGGTGAGAAAAGGACACCGCAGACATCCCATGCAGCAAGCTGAATTAGGAGTTAAACACAGCCAGGAAAAGAGTTGATGGTGTTTACTCCCTCTCTCAGTAGGGAAAATAGCTGAATTTTAATTCCTGGGCTGAAAATAGCTGAATGTAATTGAACATTCAATAGCACTGCTACCAGATAGCTGCCAGGGCTCCTTCTCTCCTCAGCCACACACTCCTGTGTCCCTCCCTGCTCAAATAGCACAGCCACACAGAGATCCAGGCTAGGGACACAAGCTGGCAGAAAAATAATCCTCAGCAAACCATTAGCAGTTGGTCACCTTAACACACAACAGTACAAATCAAGCTGGAGGAGAGGAGATTCAGACTGGGTAATCAGGAAGAAATTCTTTCCAGTGAGGGTGGGGAGACACTGGAACAGGTTGCCCAGGGAGCTTTGTGGATGCCCCCTCCCTGGAGGCATTCAAGGCCAGGTTGGATGAGGCCTTGAGCAACTTGGGCAAGTGGGAGGTGCCACTGCCCATGGCATGGGGTTGGAACTGGATGATCTTTCATAGAATCATAGAATCAGTAAGGTTGGAAAAGACCTCAGAGATCATCAAGTCCCAGCCTATCAGGTCCCTTCTAACTCAACCATTCTAGGATTCTTTGATACAGTTGATTTGAAGGTTGAAAACTTGTAATCCTACAGACACAAAACTTAAAGCAATTTCTTAATTCCCTTCTCCCACCCTGATTTTTGTAATATCTGATAGTGCCTTCTGCTTTGGCAGTTCTGTCCTTGATTTGGTTGTCTGCTGGCAGACCTTGTGCAGCTCAGTCTGGTATTACAGCAGTGGTATTTACACTAGTGCAAACAAATAGCAAAACACCACCAAGCAGCTGCTTCTCTTCAGTTCCCATGCAAATGAAAGATAAGAGCTCAGCCATGTTAGGCTCCTTGTTCAATCACACAACCCAGAGTCAGTCTTTTCAAGGTAAAACTGCCTTCAGCTGGCACAAATCCCAGTGTCTTATTCTGGCTTTATGGGGCTTTTCACTGCTACAGCTGTCAAATTAGTGACAGTTCAGTATGGCTTGTTGATGTGCACTCTCAAAAAAATAGCAGGAACAAGGCTGAGACCATCTGATCTCATTTTTACTCCTTGCAGTGCTCTGAACTGTCATACTGGATGTGGTTCTTTCTAACATTTCAGGGTAGTAAGAACTCCACAGTGGGTCTGAGAGGTTCAAGATAAGTTCATTAAGCCAATTTGTTAATCATCTCCATGAATTGTGCTCCCATTTCTTATGAGGCTCTGTCTAATAGATTTTATAAAACCTTAATGAAAATCTAATTGGAGCCAAAGGTCTTGGAAATTTTTTTCCCTCTCTCTTTCTTCTTCCCCCTCCCCTTTCTTTCCCCCTTTTAATTATGAATTGTAGAAAGGGACAAAAAAAGGGACAGTAACAACACTTCAGAACAAGATTCAGATTGTCAGCATTTTTCTTTCTCATTCTTGTGCATCCACAGCAGACAGGTTGGTAGCACTCCTGATATCTCTATGTACTTATATCCCACCACAGAAACTGCCATAACAACACTTATGTGGACAATAGCCACAGCTCTAGACTTGTAGAGCTCTTCTTCAAAGAGGCTGCCCTTCCACCCTTTAATCTCACAGCTCAAGGTACCTTTCTTTGAACAATTATCTCAGTCTTTCCCAGGTCATCATCATTATGTATATCTACACATACACACTTGAAGTTAAAGGAGGCAGGACCAACTGAGCTAAATTGTCTGCAGCTGTTGAAAGGGAGATCTTACTGCTCTCTACAGCTACCTGAAAGGCTGGTGTTGGTGTCTTCTCCCAAATAACCATCAATAAAATGGGAAGGAATGGATTGAGGTTGTGCCAGGGGAGGTTTAGACTGAATATGAGGAAAAGCTTCTTTACTGAGAGAATGGTCAAGCATTTTAAAAGGTTGCCCAGGGAGGTGGTGGAGTCTCCAACCCTGGAGATGTACAAGAAGCTGTAGATCATAGTATCAGTCAGGGTTGGAAGGGGCCACAAGGATCATCTAGTTCCAACCCCCCTGCCATGGGCAGGGACACCCCACACTAGATCAGGCTGGCCAGAGCCTCATCCAGCCTGGTCTTAAACACCTCCAGGGACGGTGCCCCAACCACCTCCCCGGACAACCCATTCCAGGACTTCACCACTCTCACAGTGAAGAACTTCCTCCTCACATCCAGCCTGAATCTCCCCACCTCCAGCTTCATTCCATTCCCCCTAGTCCTATCACTACCTGACATCCTGAGAAGTCCCTCCCCAGCCTTCTTGTAGGCCCCCTTCAGATACTGGAAGGCCACAATTAGGTCACCTTGGAGCCTTCTCTTCTCCAGACTGAACAGCCCCAACTCCTTCAGTCTGTCCTCATAGAAGAGGTGCTCCAGCCCTCTGATCATCCTCGTGGCCCTTCTCTGGACACGTTCCAGCACCTCCATATCCCTCTTGTAATAGGGGCTCCAGAACTGGACGCAGTGGCACTTCAGGATATGGTTTAGTGCTCATGATGATCTTAAAAATGTTTTTCCAGCCTCAGTGATTCTATGATAAGGAGTCTTTAAGAACACAAGTTTGTGGGTTTTTTATCCTTTTAATTTGTTGGGGTTTTTTTATTAACTTGTCCCTAACTTATTAAGTGTGATACAAGGAGGTTTTTTGGTTTGCTTTTGAATGGCTTTTTCCTCCACCTCTCTAAAACAGGCATGTTTTTTCATCAGGTTTTCAAGATGAAGAAACTAAGCTTGGCCACTAAGCAGACTCCTCAAAAGCTGCACTCATAATACAATACAGCATCCTTATTACCAAGCATGAGGAAAGAGAGGGGAAAAGAGAACTGCAAGCCATTACACCTCATCTAAACGGTATGCAAGATGTCAAAGACCTTGAGGGACTAAAACAATTAAATCAATTTGTAGGATGATTCAACAGAAACAAATGACAAATAGTTTCAGCTGAAAAGAACAAACAAATGCACCCAACAGGGATCCAAGTCCTGACGTCTTTGTTCAGCCGTAATCCGGCAACTCCCACTGAGATCAACTGATTTTGCTTGAAGATGCCACAAGTTTAAACGGAACACGGCCGTTAGGATTTTCCCCGTGAATAGACTCGGTGCAGGAGCAGCAGAGAGACAGAGCTGTGAGTCAGGCTGCATAATACACTGAATACAAGTGAACAATAAAACACTGTCACATAAAAAGTGAATGTTATTTAGGTCACAGCACCGAGTATGTAAAATAAGCACGATTATCCCAGTCCCATTAGATCTCAGTCAGAGCGCCTGTGTTGTGGAGCAGCACGTTTAGGAGATGGACAGATCAGAGGCAGTTCAGAGAAAAACATCTAAGATGATAAAAGGTTTGGAGAATAAAAAAGCCCTTCTCTGAGAAAACACCGCCACACGTCAAGAAGAAAACTCTCGAAAGACAGTAAATGGAAACAAGAAAGGAAGTCACTGCAACAAAGTTGTCAAAGTTCAACTAGATAAAATCATTTCCTAAACCATTTCTAGCAGAAGTCACTTGTGCCATGCAGCAAAATGGATAATACCAGTAATAATAATCATCTACTGCCCAAATGTCACAACCCCGGGTCCTGAGCCAGCCCTGGGCATTAGGGGAGGTCAGGCTGAGATTCAAAAATTCCCTTGGACGAAATTAAAGCAAAACAACACCAAATGGCTGCTGAATTGGCTTTACCAGAGCCAAGGAAAGCTCTCAGCAACAGACCAGAGCAGAGAGAACAGGGGAAGAAAAGCTAAAGAGAGGGAGGGGGGGGGGAGAGGGAGAGAGGGAGAGAGGGAGAGAGGGAGAGAGGGAGAGAGGGAGAGAGGGAGAGAGGGAGAGAGGGAGAGAGGGAGAGAGGGAGAGAGGGAGAGAGGGAGAGAGAGAGAGGGAGAGAGAGAGAGAGAGAGAGAAAGAGAATCCAGGAAGAACAGACCCCTCATGGTAGATCACCGACTGAGTGCTGGGAAAACAGCCTTACATTTGCACTTAACAAGTTCAGTCTGTTTAACTCCCCAAAAAGGAATGACTGGGTGTGCTCTGGTGTCATCATTCTCCAATACAGCACTGCACCATTACAGAAACACAGAATTCTTTGGGTGGGAGAAGACCACTTAAATGGGCAAATCCAACTGTCAATGAAACACCACCATGGCCCTCAAACCATGTCCCCAAGTGCCATGTTCACCCATTTCTTGATAATCTCCAGGGATGGTGACCCCACCACCTCCCTGGGCAGCCTGTTCCAATGCCTGACCTGTCTTGTAGCAAAGAAATTTGTCCTAATCTCCAACCTAAACCTCCCCTGGCACAATTTCCCCTGGCACTTCACTCCAACCTGCTTTTACATCGATTAACCCAGTGTGGCTCCAGCTCAGCTCCCTAAAGGACCTGCACAGCCAAGCCAGCACAGTGCTGCATCCAACCTAATTAAAAAGGAAAAAGGAGGAGGGAAGGACAAAAGACAAACCAATTAGATCAGGAGCAGCATCCCACCACCATGTCCTGGACTTCACAAAGCATTCTGCAGAGGTGTGTTCCACAGTAAAAGAGCAAAGAGGCTTCTTATCCAGGAACAAAATGATGTGCAATAAAAAAGCTTTCTAATGAGTTAGGTGGAAGCAAATGTGGTGGGTTGAAAATTCCCCCCTAACATTTGGATACTGAATCCAAACAAAAATCAAACCGGATTAAGGCACAGATCTTAAGACGAAGGGAAAGCAACCAGTGGAGCACACTGCCAAGAGATAATTAGAAGACTTCAAGACAGTTTCCTTTCTTTTTTTTCTTCAAGTTGAGGGTGGTGAATCACCGGAACAGTTCACTCAGGGAGGCTGTGGATGCCCCCTACCTGGAGGCATTCAAGGCCAGGCTGTGAGCAACCTGGGCTAGTGGGAGGTGTCCCTGCCCATGGCAGGGGGTTGGAACTGGATGATCTTTCAGGTCCCTTCCAACCCAATCTATTCCATGATTCTATGAGATGTTGAATTGGGCTCAACACAACAATAACTCATGGACTAAGTCACATAAGAGGCCATAACAGATTTTCTGCATCCTTCTGGCCTTTGTGCTTACTAACTTAAATTAAAAATCTTTGATGCAGTACAGCAAGGCTGCAAATACACAGTCTTTGTTATGCTGGCTACAACCACCGGTGAAGTGACACGGTGCTTTTTAAGTGCCCTTTCAACTGAATACAAGAGTACAACTTCATGTGGGAGGAAAATTGAGAACACTGCAATATGCATGATAGGAATAAACAGCAGCTGTCTACCCATATACAAAAGCCCATTGCCAAATTACAGCACAGGATAGGAGGCTGCCCCCTTTCCTTGCTGTAATTTACTTTCTGTGTTTGGTAGCGTGAAATGAGGAGGTGCTGGACGACGCAGTACTGGCAGTGCACAAGCAAAACACTTATTTCCCTAGGTGTGGATGAAAAATTGTATTCTTTATACAGGAGTGATGGAACAGAATGCATTGTGATAATAAAAGATTCTTTCAGGATATGTGGAACCCAGACAAACCTGCACTGTGGGCATACTTTGCTGCTTTACTGGAACTTGAGTGGCTGAATGTTTGTTGCACCTTTTCTCAGCATTTCAGAAAGTGTTCTCTGTTTATTTTGTGTAGGTTTATACTGGCACTCCCAGTGGGATTTTCATTTGCCATGCTAAATTGGTTTGCTTGTCAGGTAGCTTTTCAGTCACCAAGCCAAGCAGGCAAAAGGCAGAGGAAACTGAACACATAAGTCCTCCAGGCACACTGAAAAAAAACCCTCCAAGTAGTTTTGCTTTTCTGCTTAGGAAAAACCAGGGCTGCCACAAAAAGGGCATTGGCCATAAATACGGAGTCCCAAAGCCTGTGCTCTCTCTTTATTCAAAAGGTGGGGAAATAAAGTCTTTCCCAGTTGTTGACTCACTTCAAGCAGATGGTTACACTATGAAAAGAGCAAAAAAACAAAAAGGGTTTATTTTCTCAGCAGTATTTACTTCAATGCACATCCACAAGCACAAAAGTCAGGAAAGAGCATTCAATGCTCCCAAAGGCCACATCACTTTTCCCATATTCATGGAATGGTTTGGGTTTAAAGGGACTTTAAAGGTCATCTAGTTGAAACACCCCTACCATGGTCAGGGACACCTCCCACAGGTTGCTCAAGGCCTCATCCAGCCTGTCCTTGAACACCTCAAGGTGTTCATCCCAACCTCCCTGGGCAACCTGTTCAAGTGTCTCACCACCCTCACTGTCATGAATTTCTTCCTAATCTCCAGTCTAAGTCTCCCCTCTTCCAGTTTTGATCCACACCCTCCCCACCCCCCCAATCCTATCACTACAAGCCCTTGTAAAAAGTCTCTCCTCAGCTTTCTTGTAGCCTCCTTGAGGTACTGGAAGGCCAGTTCATTCATGTTATTCCCCATCTCCATCTCTGTGTTTCACTATTCAGAGGATGTGTACTCTTGATCCAGTTTGTCTTCTGGAGTAATCTGGGGGAAATGTCCAAGTGTTTTTGCAGCAATATTTCGCATCCAGAAAGTCAGTTCAGAGTAATCTGCATCTTGATTTCTACCTGCTGTGTGATACGCACAAAACACCGTACCTGGTGTTGACAGGTGACTGAGAGACAAAGCCCAGGTTTTCAACTTGAAAACTACATTCATAAGGGGAAATCTGTGCTAGAAGATTTCCTGTAATCCTGTTCATATAGTATTCAAGGTCAGGATTAACTCCTTTTTAAAACTAAAGGTCTGTGGTGACAGGTTGGACTTGATGATCTTTGAGGTCTCTTCCAACCTTAGTGATACTGTGATACTGTAAAGCTGATCTAAGCCTCATACCTGTGACCAGTCCTTTAGTACATGTGAAACAACTTTCTCAATTTCAGTAAGGGACTAAAGACCTTTTTACCACAAATACTCAGCTGTTCTGTATTTCCCAGGGATGCAAATTAGCAGTTTTGCAGTTCCTTTAACATTTCAAGTACAAAACCAAAGGCTTGGATCCAAGGCAATATGTATTTTGTTCTTTTAATTTTACCACCCAATTAAAACATTCCAAATGATCATGCATTAAGATCTTGCCTAGAACAAAATGAAGTATAGAATCATAGAATAGTTTGGATCAGAAAGGACAACCAAAGGTCATCCAGTCCAACCCCCCTGCAGTCAGCAGGGACATCCTCCACTAGATCAGGTTGCCCAGAGCCTTGTCCAGCCTCACCTTGAATATCTCCAGGGATGGGGCCTCAGCTACCTCCCTGGGCAACCTGTTGCAGTGTTCCACCACCCTCATGGTGCAGAACTTGTTCCTTACATCCAATCTAAATCTCTTCTCTCATTTCAAACCACTGCCCCTCATCCTGTCACTGCAGGCCTTTGCAAACAGTCCCTCTGCAGCCTTCTTGTAGCACCTTCACGTACTGGAAGGCTGCTATTAGGTCTCCCCAGAGCCTTCTGTTCTTCAGGCTGAACAATCTCAGCTCCCTCAATCAAATTCTATTACAAATCTATTTAAGATAAAAAAAAAGTCTCATTGCAATTATTTTTGACAGACATGCCACATATATATTAAACAAACAATCAATTTAGCAGAATAAGGAATGAAAAGTTTTAGTTTTCCCCAGACAAACAGCCCTGTGGAAAGAAATATAAACATTAGAACACTATTAACTATAACTGTCAAAATAGAACAATAGTAATGCCATTCAGACAAGCAGGAATCAAGTGATTTAGGAAAATAAACACAGAATTAAGTGTATGATTTTAGGTAGACATTAGATCACAGAATCCTAGGATGGCTCAGGTTGGAAGGGACATAAGAGATCATCTACTCCAACCTCCCCACCATGGGCAAGGACACCTCTCAACTAGACTCAGCTGCTCAAGGCCTCATCCAACCTGGCCTTGAACACCCCCAGGGAGGAGATATCCACAGCCTCCCTGGGCTCATTGAGTAGGGGCATGAGAATTGTCCATATTCAGTTTAGTTGCCTAACAAAACAAAACAGAAGAGGCAGAACTCAATCACACTAATCACAGAATAATGGAGTCACAGAATTCACAGCATCACCAAGGTTGGAAGAGACCTCAAGTCCAACCTGTCACCACAGACCTCATGACTAGACCAGCACCAAGTGCCATGTCCAATCCCCTCTTGAACATCTCCAGGGACGGTGACTCCACCACCTCCCTGGGATTGGAAGAGACCTCTGAAATCATCAAGTCCAACCATCAACCAAACACCACCATGGCCATTAAACCATGTCCCCAGGTGCCATGGCCACATGCTTCTCGAACACCCCCAGGGATGGTGACTCCACCCCCTCCCTGGGCAGCCTGTTCCAGTGCCTGACCACTCTAGCAGCAAAGACATTTTTTTCTAATTTTGCACCTACCCTCCCCTGGTGCAATTTCAGGCCATTCCTCTCCTTCCATTCCATTCCATTCTGCCATCTGATATAATGGGGAAGAGATCAACCCCCACCTCACTCCAACCTCCTTTCAGGAAGCCATAGAGCAATGAGGTCTCCTCTCGGCCTCCTCTTCTCCCAGGTCCCTCAGCTGCTTCTCACCAGCCCTCTTTTCCACACCCTTCACCATCTGTGCTGCCCTTCTCTGGACACACTCCAACACCTCAATGTCCTTCCTGTAGTGATGGACCCAAACCTGAACCTAGCATGCAAGGTGC